>NC_064645.1:591408297-592658297 GCF_023864345.2 Schistocerca serialis cubense | reverse complement strand
TAGTCAAGGCAACAGAGGATCAAGTTGGTAAAAAGAAGAGGGTTGGTAGAAATCCTTGGGTAACAGAAGATATGTTGAACTTAATTGTTAAAAGGAGAAAATACACTCCTGGAAATTGAAATAAGAACACCGTGAATTCATTGTCCCAGGAAGGGGAAACTTTATTGACACATTCCTGGGGTCAGATACATCACATGATCACACTGACAGAACCACAGGCACATAGACACAGGCAACAGAGCATGCACAATGTCGGCACTAGTACAGTGTATATCCACCTTTCGCAGCAATGCAGGCTGCTATTCTCCCATGGAGACGATCGTAGAGATGCTGGATGTAGTCCTGTGGAACGGCTTGCCATGCCATTTCCACCTGGCACCCCAGTTGGACCAGCGTTCGTGCTGGACGTGCAGACCGCGTGAGACGACGCTTCATCCAGTCCCAAACATGCTCAATGGGGGACAGATCCGGAGATCTTGCTGGCCAGGGTAGTTGACTTACACCTTCTAGAGCACGTTGGGTGGCACGGGATACATGCGGACGTGCATTGTCCTGTTGGAACAGCAAGTTCCCTTGCCGGTCTAGGAATGGTAGAACGATGGGTTCGATGACGGTTTGGATGTACCGTGCACTATTCAGTGTCCCCTCGACGATCACCAGTGGTGTACGGCCAGTGTAGGAGATCGCTCCCCACACCATGATGCCGGGTGTTGGCCCTGTGTGCCTCGGTCGTATGCAGTCCTGATTGTGGCGCTCACCTGCACGGCGCCAAACACGCATACGACCATCATTGGCACCAAGGCAGAAGCGACTCTCATCGCTGAAGACGACACGTCTCCATTCCTCTCTCCATTCACGCCTGTCGCGACACCACTGGAGGCGGGCTGCACGATGTTGGGGCGTGAGCGGAAGACGGCCTAACGGTGTGCGGGACCGTAGCCCAGCTTCATGGAGACGGTTGCGAATGGTCCTCGCCGATACCCCAGGAGCAACAGTGTCCCAAATTTGCTGGGAGGTGACGGTGCGGTCCCCTACGGCACTGCGTAGGATCCTACGGTCTTGGCGTGCATCCGTGCGTCGCTGCGGTCCGGTCCCAGGTCGACGGGCACGTGCACCTTCCGCCGACCACTGGCGACAACATCGATGTACTGTGGAAACCTCACGCCCCACGTGTTGAGCAATTCGGCGGTACGTCCACCCGGCCTCCCGCATGCCCACTATTCGCCCTCGCTCAAAGTCCGTCAACTGCACATACGATTCACGTCCACGCTGTCGCGGCATGCTACCAGTGTTAAAGACTGCGATGGAGCTCCGTATGCCAGCGCAACCTGGCTGACACTGACGGCGGCGGTGCACAAATGCTGCGCAGCTAGCGCCATTCGACGGCCAACACCGCGGTTCCTGGTGTGTCCGCTGTGCCGTGCGTGTGATCATTGCTTGTACAGCCCTCTCGCAGTGTCCGGAGCAAGTATGGTGGGTCTGACACACCGGTGTCAATGTGTTCTTATTTCCATTTCCAGGAGTGTATAAAACTGCAGTAAATGAAGCAGCCCAAAAGGAAAACAAACTTCTCAAAAATGAGATCGACATGAAGTGCAAAATAGCTAAGCAGGGATGGCTATAGGGCAAATGTAAGGATACAAAGCAGATATCACTAGGCGTAAGATAGATACTGCCTACAGAAAAATTAAAGAGACCTTTGGAGAAAAGACAACCACCTGTATGAATATCAAGAGCTCAGATGGAAAACCAGTTCCAAGCAAAGATGGGAACACAGGAAGGTGTAAGGAGTATATAGAAGGGGGATATACTTGTGGACAATACTATGGAAGTGGAAGAGGACGTAGGTGAAGATGAAATGGGAGATATAATACTGCGTGAATAGATTGATAGAGCACTGGAAGACCTACGTCGAAACAAGGCCCGGGTAGTAGACAACATTCCATTAGAACTACTGATAGCCTTGGCAGAGCCAGACTGGCCAAATTCAACCATCTGGTGAGAAAGATGTATTAGATTTCAAGGCTTCAGACTTCAAGAAGAATACAAGAATTCCAATCCCAATGAAAGTAAATGTTGACAGGTGTGGAAATTACCGAACTATCAGTTTAACAAGTTAAGGTGGCAAAATACTAACACGAATTCTGTACAGACGAATCGAAAAACAGGTAGAAACTGACCTCGGGGAAGATCGGTTATGATTCCGTAGATATGTTGGAACACGTGACGCAATACTGGCCCTACGGCTTATTTTAGAAGAGATGTTAAGGAAAGGCAAACCTACATTTCTAACATTTGTAGACTTAGAGAAAGATTTTGACAAAGTTGACTGAGATAGTGTCAAGTTCTGAAGATGGTAGGTGTCACATACAGAGAGCGAAAGCCTATTTACAATTTGTGCAGAAACCAGGCAGTAGTTGTAAGAGTTGAGGGGCACTAAAGGGAGACAGTGGTTGAGAAGGGACAGAGACAGGGTTGTAGCCTATCCCCGATGTTATTCAATCGGTATATTGAGCAAGCAGTAAAGGAAGCAAAAGGAAATTTTGGAGTAGGAATTAAAATACCTGGAGAAGAAATAAAAACTTTGAAGTTTTCTGTAGACATTGTAATTATGTCAGAGACAGTAAAGGACCTGAAAGAGAATTGAACGGAATGGACAGTGTCTTGAAAGGAAGATGTAAGATGAACTTCAATAAAAGCAAATCGAGGTTAGTGGAATGTAGTCGAATTAAATCAGATGATGCTGAGGGAATTAGATTACGAAATGAGACACTTGAAGCAATAGAAGAGTTTCCTGTTTTGGGAGAAAAATAACAGACGGCGATCGAAGTACGGAGGATATAGATGTAGACTGGCAATGGCAAGGAAAACGTTTCTAAGAACAAAAATTTTTGAACGTCGAGTATAGACTTAAGTGTCGGGTAGTCTTTTATTGAATATATTTGTATGGAGTGTATCCATGTATGGTAGTGAAACATGGACGATAAATACACTCCTGGATATTGAAATAAGAACACCGTGAATTCATTGTCCCAGGAAGGGGAAACTTTATTGACACATTCCTGGGGTCAGATACATCACATGATCACCCTGACAGAACCACAGGCACATAGACACAGGCAACAGAGCATGCACATTGTCGGCACTAGTACAGGGTATATCCACCTTTCGCAGCAATGCAGGCTGCTATTCTCCCATGGAGACGATCGTAGATATGCTGGATGTAGTCCTGTGGAACGGCTTGCCATGCCATTTCCACCTGGCGCCTCAGTTGGACCAGCGTTCGTGCTGGACGTGCAGACCGCGTGAGACGACGCTTCATCCAGTCCCAAACATGCTCAATGGGGGACAGATCCGGAGATCTTGCTGGCCAGGGTAGTTGACTTACACCTTCTAGAGCACGTTGGGTGGCACGGGATACATGCGGACGTGCATTGTCCTGTTGGAACAGCAAGTTCCCTTGCCGGTCTAGGAATGGTAGAACGATGGGTTCGATGACGGTTTGGATGTACCGTGCACTATTCAGTGTCCCCTCGACGATCACCATTGGTGTACGGCCAGTGTAGGAGATCGCTCCCCACACCATGATGCCGGGTGTTGGCCCTGTGTGCCTCGGTCGTATGCAGTCCTGATTGTGGCGCTCACCTGCACGGCGCCAAACACGCATACGACCATCATTGGCACCAAGGCAGAAGCGACTCTCATCGCTGAAGACGACACGTCTCCATTCGTCCCTCCATTCACGCCTGTCGCGACACCACTGGAGGCGGGCTGCACGATGTTGGGGCGTGAGCGGAAGACGGCCTAACGGTGTGCGGGACCGTAGCCCAGCTTCACGGAGACGGTTGCGAATGGTCCTCGCCGATACCCCAGGAGCAACAGTGTCCCTAATTTGCTGGGAAGTGGCGGTGCGGTCCCCTACGGCACTGCGTAGGATCCTACGGTCTTGGCGTGCATCCGTGCGTCGCTGCGGTCCGGCCCCAGGTCGACGGGCACGTGCACCTTCCGCCGACCACTGGCAGCAACATCGATGTACTGTGGAGACCTCACGCCCCACGTGTTGAGCAATTCGGCGGTACGTCCACCCGGCCTCCCGCATGCCCACTATACGCCCTCGCTCAAAGTCCGTCAACTGCACATACGGTTCACGTCCACGCTGTCGCGGCATGCTACCAGTGTTAAAGACTGCGATGGAGTTCCGTATGCCACGGCAAACTGGCTGACACTGACGGCGGCGGTGCACAAATGCTGCGCAGGTAACGCCATTCGACGGCCAACACCGCGGTTCCTGGTGTGTCCGCTGTGCCGTGCGTGTGATCATTGCTTGTACAGCCCTCTAGCAGTGTCCGGAGCAAGTATGGTGGGTCTGACACACCGGTGTCAATGTGTTCTTTTTTCCATTTCCAGGAGTGTAGTTTAGACAATATCTGAATAGAAGCTTTCGAAATGTTGTGCTATAGAAGAATGCTGAAGGTAAGATGGGTTGATCACCTAATTAATGAAGTGGTACCGAATAGAACGGAGGAGAAAAGGAATTTGTGGCACAACTCGACTAGAAGAAGGGATTGGTTGGTAGGACACGTTCTGAGGCGTCAAGGAGGTCATCAGTTTAGTACTGGAGGGAAGCGCGGTGGGTAAAAATCGTACAGGGAGGCTAGGGCATGAATACAGTAAACAAATTCAGAACGATGTAGATTGCAGTACTTACTCAGAGATGAAGAATGTTGCACAGGATAGGGTAGCGTGGAGAGATGCATCAAACCAGTCTCATGGCTGAAGACAACAACAACAACAACAACAACAAATATTCTTTCGGAAGTCCCATCCGTCGTCCATATATAAAAGCATTTACAGTCGTTACATGTGATTTTATAAACACCAGAATTGGAAAATGTTCGGTGCTTCTGGTCATTCTGATGCCAAAGAGACAATTGCAAAGTGTTGTTAGTTTGGATGCCTACTTTTACAACTAATTTGTGAAAATAATTTTTAATGTTTTGGGAATCTTTATCCAAAAATTGCATTGCAAATTATTTTGTTTTCGATTTTCTGATGTTCAGTCATTTCCCTTTTACTCTTGTAATAATTGTTCATTGCGTGTGAACTCTTATATCCTCTTGCTACTAGCTTAAGGATGTTGTTCTTTGTCTATTTCTTCTAGAGACAAGATTTTTCATGAATTATGCTGTCTGTGATGGCTGGTTTTCTACTAATGAAAAATGAATGATTAATGCTTTATTTTACTTTGAAGTCTAGAAAATTTATGCTGTTCTCTTCTCCTATTTCCGCTGTGAAACTAATCTTTGAGTGAACAGAGCTTATTGTTCGCTGAAATTTATTAATGTCATTCTCCTTCTTTTGTAAGTAAAAATTATTTCATCCACATATCTTTTACAATAGATGGAATTTTTTTAAAAAATAAGGACATTGAATAAAATTTCATTTTCCAAGTAATAAATGAAACATTCTACCATGGTCACTGCCAAGTTGCTTCCCTTAGGTGAGCCTTCTTTTAGTTGGTATACTTTTTTTATTAAAATTAAGACCGATTAAGGATAGATTTACTTGAATGAGCTCAACTGTACTCTAACTATGTCCAATTTCGAGTGCAAAACACGTGTGACACTACTGCCATAAATTAATTTAAATTAATTGTTCAGAAATTTTTGTAATACACATAGCTTCAATATTGGCACTACTGATAGAAAAAATGTGTTAAGTAGCATTTGTTGGTGGCCAACGCTGGTAAGCATAATAATTCGACGTCTAACTTGTCTGTATTACTTATTAAAATACACACAGCTAGCTTATTGCCAATACTGAAGTAAGCAATATGTAATTCAGTCTTCGTACCTTCAATTAATTCATCAAAAGGAATAAAAATTGGTTCTGTAACATTGCAAGACACACATGAGAGCTATTGCTGATCAAACTCACAGCAAAAATTGCACTTATTGCCTAGGATTACCTAAGTAAATAATGTTATTGAAAGGTCTGAAGTCATCAAAAATTTATCTCTAAAACCGTTATTAATGTTATTATAGTGACCACATGTAAATCTGTTAACCCTGCTTTGCAGCTCAAGAAGTTGTAAACACAGTGCAAACCACACGAAACTTTCGATGAAATCGAATACTGGACAGTAGCAATCTACGATCATCAAGGTAAGAAACAAGGATTCCTATGTTTTCAAAGCCACGCAAACATTGCAGCAAGTCCTTGCTGTGGTATTAATATAATCGTGCCGTACAAAACATGTCTCGCTGTGCGGGATTAGCCGAGCGGTCTAGGGTCGCTGCAGTCATGGACCGTGCGGCTGGTCCCGGCGGAGGTTCGAGTCCTCCCTCGGGCATGGGTGTGTGTGTGTTTGTCCTTAGGATAATTTAGGTTAAGTAGTGTGTAAGCTTAGGGACTGATGACCTTAGCAGTTAAGTCCCATAAGATTTCATACACATTTGAACAAACCTGTCTCATCCTAATGCTGACAATGTTACGCAGGCAAGGTAGTGATTGTTGACACAAACAAAAATGACTCGGAACTGAAATAGTATTGTAACAGCAGACGCGGACAGCGTATGTCCCATAATCTCACGGCAGACTTACAAGAAGCTTTGGTTACTTTTCACTAGTTCAGACGAGTCACATTTTCATATTACAGCATAACTGTGGGAGACAGCCATTATCCCCAGGGCAGTGGTGGTACGCCGGCCAGATGACTAGCCTACCATTACACCGGTCGCGTGTTAGTCTCGACTTCGAGCGAGTCTAATCATGACGCTGACTACACAAGATGTCACTTCTTCTGCCAACTAGCGGCTTTTTGATTTTTCGCTCTCAGTTTCGCCTGACTTGAATCCGATGGAACACATCTGCCACGCCACCGGACCCCAATTCCTTGTGCACAAACCACCAGTCACAATTTATGGTAATTGCGTTACTTGTACCTATATTTCTGATGGCACAAAACCTCCGGAAACATAGCACGGATGTCTCAAATCACTGCCGTACATAATCCTTGGTATATTGTGTTCCGAGTGAGAACCGACCCACTTTGAAGAAGGTGGTCATTACGTTGTAGCTTCCCAGGCTGTGTTGACCAGACGTAGCAGCGGTCGAAGTTTGGTAGAACACAGGTTGCAATTAAATTTCTCTAGTCATGTTTGTGCAATGGTTTTAGTTATGATAAAATGCTAGTGGTCTGATAAGTATAGGATTTCTGTGGGTAGCGCTGGCGGACATGGAAAGCAAAGGGGTCTTTCAATAAAATAACAAAGTTCTGTTACTGGCGAAGAATATACGATTTTGAAAAAGCTGGCAATGCGTTAGTTTCGATATGGCTTTTGTAGCGATGAATAAGTTGAAAGGAAGTTCTGGTCATCCTTAGTAATAGTGTTAGTTTTATTTTCAATGCACTTTCTATCTGGCAGATTGTAAGTCGAGTTTTTATTGTTTTCATAGTCGAACGTTACACACAGATATTTAAGTGTGTTAGGAAAATAGAATGGTGCGTTGTATATTCAGATGTAATTCGAGAAGGAAGAAATATAAGAAGGTTCGTCCCATTATTACCATATTTTTTGACAGAACTAATTGTGTAAGTAGGCTGTTTAGGTTTTTTTTATTGGTAACGCCACCTCTGTATGAAAATTACTGGCTGTGCTGTGTGCAGTCTGTGGCTGCTTTGCATTGTTGTAATACTCGCCATTGTAGTGTTAGGCAGCTGGTTGTGAACAGCACGTAGCGTTGCGCAGTTGGAGGTGAGCCGCCAGCAGTGGTGGATGTGGGGAGAGAGATGGTGGACTTTTGAAATTTGTCATGAACTGCTATATTTATGTATGATGATATCAAGGTAAATTCATTGTTTGTTCTCTATTAATATCTTTCATTTGCTAACTATCCCTATCAGTAGTTAGTGCCTTCAGTAGTTTGAATCTTTTATTTAGCTAGCAGTAGTGGCACTCGCTGTATTGCAGTAGCTTGAGCAGCGAAGATTTTTGTGAGGTAAGTGATTTGTGAAAGGTATAGTTTAATGTTAGTCAGGGCCATTCTTTTGTAGGGAATTTTGAAAGTCAGATTGCGTTGCGCTAACAAAATATTGTGTGTCAGTTTAAGCACAGTCGTGTATAATTCTTCGAAGGGGACGTTTCAATTGTTACATACGCTACACTGTTTATTGTAAAATGTGAAGGGACAGGGTGCAGGACAAGAAAGGCAAAATCGTTCCCATCTTAAAATAGGTGAGTTGGCAAAGTGGCTTGTTCTTCCAGCTGCATTAAGCAAGGAAGTTATGATGGCAGGAAAGATGGGATTAATGTGGACGGACAGTGGATACGAAATTCGTATGGCTGTGGATTTAATAGGATAATGAAACGATAGAGAAAGTAATTACGATGATATAACTGATTGTTTACTCTTTTGACTCTGAATAGGAAAGGATAGTGCCTTATGCCAGCGAGATATTCTTCTATATCTTAGGAATTTAGGATGGTATACTGGTGTTCTTTCGATGATACGCTAACGAGATGTCCTGAAGAACATTTCAGATGTACGATACAGTGGGTTTGGGGAAAGAGTATGTACCATTCAAGAGGCTTATGAATGCTGAAGAAAGGGAGTGAAACGGTTAAAAAGCTGTATCAGAATCTCTCGACAGCTAGATATTTGCTCCTATGTCATGTATGAGAGGCGTTCAATAAGTAATTCAACACATTTATTACTCCGTCATCTTCGACTGAAAAAATGAGAATTTTGTTTTGCAACATCGTGGAATATTCCGGCACTAGTCCCTATAGTTTCATGATGTTCCGATAGATAGCGACTCTAAATATGGCCCTCAAAATGCCGCCTGTAACAGTAGTGCATTCCAAGCGCTGAGCAGTCATTGAGATTATTTTGGTGGACAACCAGAGCATCGCAGGTATTTATAGGCATTTGTAAAATGTCTAGGGAGACCTGGCAATGAACAAAAGGACGGTGAGTTGTTGGGTGAAGCGTCTGTCTTCATCGCGGTAAGTCGCTGAAGCCTGTCCAATCTCCCACGCGCTGTCGACTGGACGCAGCTGTGACTCCTGGAATGTTGGAATGTGCAGACACTCCCATTCGAAGTGGTCGACGGATCAGAAACACACACCTTGATGCTCAACTGGACACCCCTCTTGATACCACTTACACACTCGTCCACCAGTTGCTGTACTCAAAGATGTGTGACCGCTGGGTTCTCACTGCCTAACTGAAGCCCGCAGCGAAGGACCACCTGTGCGGAATTGCCTTCTCGTCAGGAGGCTGATCATGATAATTTTTTGTCAAACAGTGCTACCGGCAATGAAGTATGAGTTCATCACTTCGAACCGGCAGTGCATAGAATGTCACCACGCTACCTCTTCTAGGAGAAAAAAAATTTGAAACCTTGGACTCAGTTGCTAAAGTCATTTCGACGCTCTTCTGGGACTCAGAGCAATTCTGTTTGATGACCTCCGTCACGGTGCAGCAATCGACTCGGAAGTGTATTGATCTACGTTCAGAAAACTGAAGAAACGACTGCACCGTGTCCATTACCACAAAAATGCAAACGAACATCTGCTTAAACGTGAAAATACAAAGCCTCATACATAACTGCGCACCCGAAAGGAACTCAAAAAACTTCATTGGACTGTCCCCCTTATCCACGCCACATCCCGGGTCTTGCACAATCCGACTTCTATATGTTTGCGTCCCAAGGAAGGATGCACTCAGTCCGAAGCAGTACGTGGATGATGGGGAGGTTATTTATGCAGACGGACGTTCTTTCCGACGTCGACCTTCAGAGTGGTAAGATGCGGACGTACGGCCCTACCAGTAAGGTGGTGAAGGTCTTGCCATTGAACGGTGATTATGCTGGAAAATAGGGCTTTGCTGGAAAAAGAGGGGGAGTAACACGGTGTACTAGAATCCTGAATAAGACCAACGCCTTTTCAGTGTGTTTCATTACTTATTGAACGCACATCGATGACTGAAATTTAGCGAAGGAGGTATAATCAGAGTGTATGATGACAAAAGCGTAATGTTTACACAGGAATGTTCAATACAGCTCAATTGCAGTGAGTTACTGCCTTTCTGCTTACTGCAGTGAAACCCTTCCCAGTCGTTAGAGGGCCCATCACGTTTCCCATTCCCTCAGTAAACCCTGCTGGTGGAAGTGTTCTGTTTGGAAGAGGGAAACACATCGCTTACATCCCCCACTGAAGGCTTTTCGATGGCCAATGTTACAGCAGACAGCAATTTTTATTAGGATCGCATTCGAATTTACGAGAGTCAGCTAATGCCGCTGTGCGAGGGGGAGAAAAAATAGTAACGAGGGCAGCCTCGGATGCCTAACGTTTAGTTGCTGTATTTGCTTGTGGTTTACTCTCATATTGACGTAGTTGCACTTACTCCAGCACTCATATTTAAGTGAACGCGAAACATTTCCCGACATTGCTTACCTAGCATTTGTCTGTCGTAGGGTTTAAATGATTGTAGTAAGACATCAGAGATGCAACTTCTCTAAAGTCAATGACGATCCCATCATACAATGTCTTCGAGTGCACCACCGAGCTCTTACATTTATTCAAACAATTAACTCTTTATTTTGAGAGTGCCTGAAGATCCAATGCAAATTAAAATATTTATCTTACGTCTATGGACACTAGCAACTCCAGGTTGTATTGGAAAGAACGAGAAGAGGTTTAAATCTGTACTACGAGTATGTGCAGACTAGCGAGTTTTCTCATATTCACTTACCAAAATATTTTGCTTTTAAATTACTAAACGGGAGAATACTCTCTGTCATTCTGATTTATTCTACATCAACATCTACATAGCTACACCGAAAGCCATGGTAAGGTGTGTAGTGGAGGATACCCCGTACAACTATCTGTCGTCTCCCCTCCAGTTCCACTCGCAAACAGAGCAAGCGAAAAACGATTGTCTGTATGCCTCCGTATGAGCCCTAATTTCTCGTATCTTATCTTCGTGGTCCTTACGCGCAATATATGCGGGATCAGAATCGTTCGGCAATCAGCGGTTCTCTAAATTTTCTCAATAGTGTTTCCCGAAAGCAATGCCGCTTTCCACCCAGGAATTAGCATTTGAGTTCACAAAGCTTCTCCGTAACACTTAAGCTTTGTTCGAACAAACCGCTAAAAAATCCAGCAGCCCTCTTCTGAACTGCTTCGATGTCTTCCTTCAGTCCGACGTGGTGCGGATCCAAAACACTCGAACAGTACTGAAAAATAGGTCGCACATGCGTCCAATATGCTGTCTCCTTTACAGGTGAACCATTCATTCCCAAAATTCTCCCAATAAACCGAAGTAGACCATTTACCTGCCCTACCACAAATTTCACATGCTCCTTTGCCTCACATCGCTCAGCAATATTATCTCCAGCAATTGAAACGACTTGACTGTGTTAAGCTCGACAAGAGTAACACCGTATCCGAACATTACAAGTTTGCTCTTCCTACTTATCAGCATTAATTTACATTTTTTCCACATTTATGGCTAGTTACCATTCATCACACCAACTGTAAATTTGGTCTATGTCTTCTTGTATCTTCCTACAGCCACTCAATTGCGAAACCTTACTGTACACCACGGCATCATCAGCAAACCACAAACTACCGCCGACATTGTACAACAAATCATTGTAAATATAGGGAACAACAACGGTCCTATGACACTTCCCCGGGGCATTCCTGACGATACCTTTGTCTCTGCTGAACATTCATCGTCGAGGACAAAATACTGGTTCTACTATTCAAGAAGTCTTCGAGCCACTCTCATATCTCTGAACTTATTCCATGTGCTCGTACCTTCGTTAACAGACTGCAGCGGAGCACCGTGTCAAATGTTTCCCGGAAATCTACAAATATGGAATCTGCCTGATGCCTTCATTTATAATTTTCAGTTTATCATGTGAGAAAAGGGCAACCTGGGTTTCGCACGAGCGATGCTTTCTAAAACCACGCTGACTCGTGGACATCAGCTGCTTAGCCTCAAGAAAGTTTATTATATTCCAACTGAGAATGTTTTCAAGAGTTCTGCAGCAAACATATGCTAGGGATATTGGTGTGAAATCTAGCGGGTCCGATCTTTTACCTTTCTTATATACTGGAGTCACCTGCGCTTTTCTTTTTCTCAATCCCTTGGAACTTTGTGCTGGGCGAGTGATTCACGATAAATGGATGCTACGTAAGGGGCCAATGCCATAGAGTACTCTTTGTAAAATCGAACTGGGATATCTTCCAGACCTGGTGATTTCTTTGTTTCAAAGTCTATAATTTGCTACTCTACGACAGGTATGTTTATTTCTATGTCATCTATACGGGATTCTGTGGTCAAATAACAATATGTTTGTACGGTACTCCTGCTGAACGATTTCTTGAACGTAAAATTTAAAACTTCGGCTTTCGTTTTGCTATCTACATCTGCCACACCAGACTGGTCAACAAGGGATTTTACATACGACCAGAATTTTCACCGGTTGTCTGCCAGATCTTTTGCGAAGGTGTGAAGGTGGTAGTTGTTTTATGCTTCGCGCATAGATCTTTTCACAGACGCACGAATCCGTAATAACCTTAGCGTGTCGTCGTTTGTCCGTCCCCTTTTGAACACAGAGTATAACAGCCTCTGCTTCCTTAGCATCTTACGAATTTCGTTATTAAACCTTGGTGGTACTTTTGCATTCTTTATCCACATACTAGGTACTCTTCAGACCACGATTTACAATCTGCCTAAACTTTGCCCACAATTCCTCTACATCCATCTTACTGGAATCAAGGGATGCGAATTCAGTGTCTACGGAAGATGTTATGAACTGCTTATCTGCTCTACCTAGCAGAAACACTCTCCTAGCCTTCTTGACTGATTCATTAACTTTCATAATCATAGTTGCTATAATGACATCATGATCGCAAATTCCTGGCTACTTGTAAGATATTTCCATTGCGTTTGGGGTGCCGAACTAGCTGCACCAGACAATTTTCATAAAACGTGTTCAAAAGTATTTCATTATGAACTATTAAATCTACTAAAGTTATTGAGACTTGGAAGTATTAACACACGACAAATATTTCTACAATATTTTTGCTTTGCGAGCAGACACACCAGCGATGCGATTGGGCACGCTTTCATAAAAATAGTGTGTCAGATCTGCTTACCAATAAAAAATTTGCTACAAATCAAAATCTGTGTCAGCCCTCTCTCACACGACAACAGTAAACTTACCAGGAATATCAGAGCGCCAGACCATAGTGAAAAGCATTACCTTTAATAACCCCAAAAATAACCAAAAACTCGAAGCCACATCCATGACCGTAGGTTTATAGCGTGCTATAATAAAACAAATCTGGTTTTACGAAGCATTATTTGATATAATTCAGTATCAAATGCAAAGAATTTTGGGAAGAGTCATTTATGCTCAGCAAATTACTGTTACTGCTAGAACCTTCAAATGATTCTTCCACTATTTCTGAATTTAGACGGAGTATATTCTTACAAATTCAGTGAGAAACATCAACTCCCCTTTGTCTAATTATAAGAAACCATGCAAAAAACCTTGGCTTACTAAAGGAATAAAAATATCTTGTAACCACAAAAGGGAACTGTATCTAACAACGAGAAAGAGTTATGGCCCAGAAACAGCCAAATATTATAAAAACTACTGTGCTACATTAAGAAAGGTTATTAAAATGTCCAGAAGCATGTGCATCATGTCTGAGATTAATAACTCTGATAACAAAATCAAAACATTTTGGAACATTATTACAAGGAGACAGGGCCACCAAGAGTACAGGATGGCGGAATCACCATCAAAGCGAGTGGAAACTTGATAAACAACAAGCTGGAAGACGGAAGCATTTTGAGTAATCATTTTTAAATGTTGTAGAGAAAATAGGATCTAAATGTTCATTAGAAGAAGCAATGCAGTTAATGGAAGAGGCCTTACCCACACCATTTGATACAATTGAAATTCCACCTACCTCTCCTTCTGAAATTAAGAAGATAACAAACTCAAGAATAAAAGCTCAGAAGGAATTGATGGCATTTCCAGACGAATAATAATAAAAGCTTGTTCCCAAGAAATAGTGGGATTCTTAGCCACGTATGTAATAGCTCTCTGAAGCACGGTATTTTCCCAGATAGACTGAAGTATGCCATTGTTAAACCACTGCTTGAAAAGGGGGATATGTCTGACGTCAACAACTACCGCCCAATCTCTCTTCTGACTGCCTTATCCAAAATTCTTGAAAAAGTAATGTATTGTGGAGTAGCTTCACGCCTTTGTAAAAATAAAGTTTCAACAAAATGTCAGTTTGGTTTCCAGAACCGTTTTTCAACGGAAAATGCTATATTTACTTTCACTAATGAAATATTAAATGCTCTGAGCAACCGGGAGTCAAGTACTGTGGTATGAATGGGATAGTGCTGAAATGGTTTAAATCATACCTAACTGGAAGAGTGCAGAAAGTTGAAATAAGCAGTTTCCATAATATGCAAAAAGCTGGTGATTTCTCAAACTGGGGAACAATCAATAATGGGGTGCCACAAGGTTAGGTCTTGGGTCCTCTGCTGTTCTTAATATATATTAATGACTTGCCATTCTATATTCACGAAGATGCAAAGCTTGTACTTTTTGACGATAGTACAAAGATAGCTATCACACTCAACAGACAAGAATTAACTGGTGAAATTGCAAACTATGTTTTTCAGAAAATCATTAAGTGGTTCTCTGCAAATGGGCTGTCATTAAACTTTGACAAAACACAGTACATACAGTTCCACACAGTAAATGGAATGACACAATTAATAAATATAGACTTCAATCGGAAATCGGTAATTAAGGTAGAATATTCGAAATTTCTAGGTGTATGCATGGATGAGGGGTTGAACTGGAAAAAACACACTGAGGATCTGCTGAAACGTTTGAGTTCACCTACTTATGCTGTTAGGGTCATTGCAAAATTTTGGCGATATACATCTCAGTAAATTAGCTTACCACGCCTATTTTCATTCTCTGCTTTCGTATGGCATCATATTGTGGGGTAACTCATCATTGAGTAAAACAGTGTTCATTGCACAAAAGTGTGTAATCCGAATAATTGCTCGAGCTCATCCAAGATCATCCTGCAGACACTTATTTCTTCACTGTAGCCTCACAATATATATATATTCACTTACGAAATTTGTTATTAACAATCCGAACGAATTCAAAAGTAATAGCAGTGTACATGGCTACAACACTAGGAGAAAGGATGATCTTCACTACTCAAGGTTAAATCTATCTTTGGCTCAGAAGGGGGTAAATTATGCTGCCACAAAAGTCTTTGGTCACTTATCTAATAGCATCAAAAGTCTGAAAGATAGCCATACTGCCTTTAAAACTAAATTAAAAGAATTTCATAATGACAACTCCTCCTACTCATTAGATGAATTTTTGGATATAGTAAGTGGGTAATTTCCCCACCCCCACCAAAAAAAGGAAAAAAATTAAAAATATTAATTGTCATGTAATATTTTGTGTAATGTAATATCTTGTATAGACACCTTTTATTAACCTGAGACGTTCTACATCGTTTCAAAGTATCGTATTCATGATCTATGGAACAAGTAATAATCTAATCCAATCTAATGTAACAAGACAGTCAATATCGCTTCGCACTCACTAATGATGCTTCCTCGTTTCGAAGTTTCACAGTCTTTACCTCAAGACAATATAATTGACGTTTAAGATTTTTCCTTACTTTTCGACATTTTCATCCCGATATCCACAAAGTGTCCGTATTAGCTGCTTAACCGAATAAGACGCAGTGTCTTGGCGGCGGCACTTGAACTATACTGGGCAACAAGATTAATCGGTCACCATTTGCAAAGAACTTTCTCTCATTGTGATGCAAAAATTCAGAATGACGCTCGAATGTCACTACAAGCTTCCTCTGTAATGGTGCAAAAACGTGGCGTCCCGTGACGTCACCTCAGATTCGGTGACACTTCAAACCGCAAGTTGTCAACACCTGCACAAAGAAGGCTGGCCAGATCTCAGGAGTTCATGTGTGACGTAAGATGTGTTGATGATGTCATATTGAGACTACATTAGAGCCAAATTGTCCCCATCGCCACCCTGGATGTGTCACACCATGGGAAAGTCGTCATATTTCCGCTTAGCGACATCTCAACCCTTCTCTTGACACCTCTCCGACGAATGCTAGAACCGCGACGCCTATCGCAGAAATCGCTCTGTTTTCTGGTAAGTTGCCGAGGAAGACGGTTTGGACACACCGGCTCATAAGGTGCATTAAAGGTTCTGTATGAACCCTCCTCTTTTCTTGGGGCGTTCGGTTTCAAGTATTTCACGGTAGAAAATGGCAGAATGCAGTGCAATAAGCAGCATGACGACGCTTTTGACAGCTTAACACACTACTCACACCCCTGGGCTACTCAACCCTTCTGTGAGAATACTTGGGGCTACAAACGTGCTGAGTGTGATCTCACTCCTTTAGAACGTGGCGTGACCGTAGGTTTTGCTCTGGTATAAAAGGTGTGACCAAAAGGGGCCGCTAAAAACGATTCTGTTAAATTTGAAAGTGATCCGAAACAGAAAAAAGGGTTTATGCTTTTTCATCCCTCCATTTTCGCACTGTCCTCTGCCGTCTGCAGAGGGGATATGAGCGCGTCATGATCACATTGATGGGTGCCTGTAAGATCCCTCATTTCGCCAAAACATACTGGCTGCCGCATTTGTTTGGCATATAGAAATGTCCCCTGTCCTAGGCCCCGGCGAGATAGGTAACTCTTTCGAAGTCACAAGAGACGTGGTATGATACGTCCACAGTGTCAATGGACAGAACTGTGGTGAAATGAGGTGCCAATGTGCCATCAACCACCTTATTCATCACGTGATGCTCTGAGCTCTGACCTACATCTGTACGTATCCACACGTTCCTGTTTGAAGTGTTTTCTGGGGTGATGTCTCAGGACGCCACGCTCTTACGGTATTACAAAGGAAGGTTGTAGGGCCCTTGGAACCAAATCTTGAACACCTGTGTCACCATGGGTGAAATTCATGGGGTTTGAAAATGGTGATCTTTTACTTTTGTCATTAATATGGCATAGCCACAACCACAGACTTCGCTAAGTACCTGTCAGTTACATACAACATTAAAATTCTTCTTGAACATTTCACATAGCTTTCGTGTTCGCGATCAGTTACCACACAACATCAAAATATGTTTGAGTCATAAAATTCAATCAAACAAAGTTTGTGCAATATGAGCTCAGGACAATAACTACTTTTCGTAAGTATTATCTGTCTCAGATTTTTATCGTGAAAATGTACCATTAAATTACTGACTGAATTGCTTGTATTTCGCTATGTCTTGCACAGGCGTTCAAAATCCCATTTAGCTGACAGTTAGGTCATGAATACCTTTATCTATTTCTGGTAAGAACGCTGTAATGAGGTATGATCATCAATATTATAATTAGTTCGGTAAAGTAAAAAGACCAACCAGTTACTACCACTGTTTCGTAGAAACAAGTAACACGTTTTTTTTTTTGGGGGGGGGGGGGCATCTACAGGACATGTGACCTGTAATAGAAAAAGTGTCACTATGAACTTTTAATTGGCAAAACATTCCGGAATAGCCCCTATTCGAATCTCCGGGAGGGGCTGCCAAGGGGGAGGTGACCGTAAGAAAAAGACTGAAAACTCAACGAAAGGATAACGTTCTACGAGACGGGGCGTGAAATGTCAGAAACTTGAATGTGTTAGGGAAGGTAGAAAGTCCGAAAAGGGAAATGCAAAGGCTCAACCTAGATATAGTAGGGGTCAGTGAAGTGAAATGGAAATGCGTATTGGGTAATATCTACATCAGCAAAAAATAGCGTAACGGGAGTAGGAGTCGTTATGAATAGAAAGGTAGGGCAAGGAGTGTGTTACAGTGAACACTTCAGTGATAGGAATGTTTTTGTAAGAATCGACAGCAAACCAACACAGACAGAGTTAGTTCAGGTATACATACCGACGTCGCAAGCTGAAGAAGAAAAGATAGAGAAAGTATATGACGGCATTGAAAGGGTAATACAGTACGTAAGGGAATTGCACTGCTAAATGCAGAGAAGAGAGCGGATGGGTGGAAAGAGCACATTACAGGGGTCCATGAGAGGGAAGGTTTGTTTGATGTGACAGAAAAAGCAACAGGAGTCGATTCAGATGAGAAAAGGGATCCAGTATTAGAACCAGGATTTAACAGAGCTTTGGATGACTTAAGATCAAATAACGCAAAAGGGATAGATAACATTCTATCAGAACTTCTAAAATTATTGGGGGGACTAACAACAAATCGGTGATTCACGTTGGTGTGTATGATGTATGGGTCTGGGGACATACAATCTGACTTTCGAAAACATATCATACACAGAAATCCTAAGACTGCAAGAGTTGACAAGTGTTGGAATTATGACACAATCAACTTAACAGCTCATGCATCCAAGTCACTGACTAGAGTAATATACACAAGAAGGGAAAAGAAAATAGAGGACATGCTAGATGGTGATCACTTCGGCTTTAGGAAAGGTAAAGACGCTACAGAGGCAATTCTGACGTTGCGGTTGATAATCGAAGCAAGACTAAAGAAAACTTAAAACACGTTCGTAGGATTTGTCGACCTGGAAAAATCGTTCGACAGTGTAAAATGGAGCAAGTTGTTCGAAATTCGGAGAAAAATAGGAGTAAGCTATAGGGAGAGAAGGGTACTACCATAATACGTAGGAGAGCAAAGAGGTAATAATAAGAGTGAACGACCAAGAACGAAACGCTCGGATTAAAAAAGGAAAAAGGCATGGATGCCGTCTTTGCCCCCTACTGTTCAATCTATACATCAAAGAAGCATTGAAGGAAGTAAAAGACAGTTTCATGAGTGTAATTAAAGTTCACGGTGAAAGGGTAATAGTGATACAATTCGCTGATGACAGTGATGTCCTGAACGAAAGTGAAGAAGAATTACTTGATCTGCTGAATGGAATGAACAATCTAATGAGTACAGAATATGGATCGAGAGTAAATCGAAGACAGACGGAAAGTAATGAGTAGTAGCAGAAATGTGAACAACGAGAAACTTAGCATCAGGATTGATGGTCATGATATAGATGAAGTTAAGGAATTCTACTGCCTAGACAGCAAAATAGCCAATGACAGAAAGAGCAAGGAGATCAAAATCAGACTAGCACTGGGTTCACATGGCTCTAAGCACTATGGGACTTTTAACGTCTGAGGTCATCACTCCTCTGGACGTAGAACTACTTAAACCTAACTAACCTAACGACATCACACACATCCATGCCCGAGGCAGGATTCGAACCTGCGACCGTAGCAGCAGGGCGATTCCGGACTGAAGCGCCTAGAACGGCTCGGTAACACGGCCGGCAGACTAGCATTGGGAAAAAGGACATTCTTGGTCGAGATAATTATACTAGCATCAAAGATATACCTTAATTTGAGAAATAATTTTCTGAGAATTTGCGTCTGGAGCTCATTATTGCACGGTATGAATCTTGGACTGTGGGAAAATCAGAACAAAAGAGATTCGAAGCACTTGGGATGTGGTGCTACAAGAGAATGTTGAAAATTAGGTGCACTGGGAAGGTAACGAACGAGGAGATTCTGCGCAGAATCAGATGTCAAAAGAATATGTGGAAAACACTAAGAAGGAGAAGCGACAGGTTGACAGGACGTCTTCTAAGACATGAGGGAATGACTTCCATGGTACTAGAGGGAGCTGTAGAGGGCAAAAACTGCGAAGGAAAACAGAGATTGGACTGCATCCAGTGCAGGAAATGACTGAGGGCGTAGATTTAAAGTGCTACTCTGAGATGAAGAGGTTGGCACTGGAGAGGAACTAGCGGCGGGCCGCATCAAATGCCGTTGTTTCCATTGCCTTCTTCATCCTCAAGTACCTTTACCGGTTTAAAATCGATAGGTACGTTCTCATGTTGCTGTTCTGGTTTAAAATTACATTGTGCTGTACATGTGATGTTCGCTAAATTATTACAACAGTTTCTTCGATTGGTGATGCCCTACAACACAACACGATATGAGAAGAAAACTGGAAATTTTTATGCTAACAGCACCTAACTGTTACAAGTACACGACTTCTTAAGAACTGAATTACTTTTGCAGCCGACGGTCTTGCTTCTTTGGATACACCGTTTCTCGTCTGGTCTTCGCAGGTAGACAACGTCTGGGGTGGCCAGATCGATAATGGCTAACCGTCTTTGATCATCATGTTGTATTGGCTGCTTTCCTTTCGCCAAACGTCTCCACAGTGGCCAGTGAAAAGAGGGCATGGTACATTGTTGATGGTGATTCGCTCGCCGTATGGGGACGTCAAGCTCGGCGGTGCCCTTGGTTCCCATCTCTTACGATCGTGCAAATCACGCATGACACCACGCAACACAAACATATTAAAGTCATTTACACTTATCAGCTACACTGAAACACACAGTTCTCATACATTACAAAATGAAAGTTTCATTATGCACAAAGGAAAGAAATGCTTCTCCAGTTAGGTGGCTCTAAGCACTATGGGACAACATCTGAGGTCATCAGTCCCCTAGACTTAGAACTACTTAAACCTAACTAACCTAAGGACATCACACACATCCATGCCCGAGGCCGGATTCGAACCTGCGACAGTAGCAATAGCGCGGTTCCGGACTGAAGCGCCTAGAACCGCTCGGCCACAGCGGCCGGCTTCCAGTTAGGTGTCTGAACGTACCCTTCGGGGCCTCCCGAAAACCAATGCCATGCAAGTGTATTGTTTAAAATTAGTTTTGTGTTACTTACTTCAAAAATACTGTGTAATTTTATTGCATTGTTGACTCTTTACAAATAAGAGCATATATCGTTAAATGACAGGAAGAATTTAGCAGTCTCCTGAACTTTGAAACCACAGTGTTCAGCAAAGCACACTCACGTAACTATTTGAACCACATGAACGCTTGTATACAACGATGGCGATTTCCAAAGACAAAACTGAGACAGACTGTGGCTACAAAAAAGTTTTAGTATCACCCCCTTTGACATAAAATCTAGCTGGCTGTCGGCCGCCACAGAGTCTGTCCGCGCCGATCGCGACATGGGACAAATAAAATTGCCAGACTGATACATTCTTTAAGTCCGGCATCTGCACAACCGGTCTACAATGTAGACTGCGGCAGTTCTGTTCTAGGAGCTACGCTACGTTTACGTCCGTGGTCTACCTAGAAACCACGCAATGTTTGGATACAGTGTGTCGGGGTGAAACCGATCGTTGCTTTCGTCTGAACCCTGAAGTCCTGAGTATAATAGTAGAATAGCTACGATGTATTTCACTTTCCGACACGCCGGTACTAAAAGTTCCGTCCAATAAAATTTCTTCGAAAGATTTCTTGGCAGACTATCAGTCTTTGAAGGTCGCACGCTCTCTGGAGCATGTTTGATGGCGCCCAGTTGGCTCATCCCCGTCGGCCCCGTACTTCTTCGCCTGTTGTCGAAAGCGTCGGCCATTGCTAAGCGCTTTAGGTAGTATAAAATGCTTTACAGTTCTTGAATGAAACCTCAGAAAAATTTCTACGATTTCCATATCACGCACGTTAGTAACGGAGGCAGACGACCCTTTTTATATGGTGATTATTGTATTGCACTAATATGCACGACATGAGTATGCCGTGAAATAAATATACCTCGGTATGTTGCATAATGTTGTTATTAACGCTTTATACCTCATTTATTTTCCTTTTGGAAGTGATTCTTCACGGAATTTTTCCGTTGCAATTTCGTATGCTTTCATTAAGCGACAGGGTGAGTAACTGTCTTCCGCGAAATGTGTAGGACAATATGTGTGACTACCTTACAGTGTATGATATAAACAAGCACAAACGCAGGCACACTGCACAATTTGATGTCAGCGTATGAATTCATAGAGAATTTTAACGATCATTGAAAGTGATATGTAAGGCATTCAATTAGATTTTGAAACAATAAAACTGCCCATTTTTGAAGGTACCTAGTGCGGAAGGAAATTGATAACGCTGGTGACAGCTAGCAACTATAGCAACTATAGCAATTATAGCAAGCAACAGCTTTAGCACAGAGGATCTGTGTTCACTTTATAACTTTTCCCCTGCCGTATGTATCCTACGGGTTGAACAAAACTCAGTTTTTTTGGGTGACGGCTGAGTCGATCGCTCAGAGATGTATGTGTGGTGAACGAGCTTGGAATTTATCAAGCAGATATTTATGACTATTAACACAGCTTACTAAATGGAACTTGTGAGAAGACCTAACGAGTGAAGGTTTTCATCAGAGTCTGTTAAGGAATTTGATCTAACAATTTGTAGCTATGTTAAATAAAACGAAAAATAATAACCTAAAGTACGCCGATCGACACACTGACTAGAAGTGAGCTCGCACCGCCGTTGCATCACCAGGATGGTGCGGGACAACCATCCGAACAGAACGCTACTGATAGCGCGGTTCTCTACTGCAATATTGGTAGGTGGAGCTCATAGCACAAAGCTAAAAAGAGGAACGCGTATTACTTATGTGAAGTGCGGCATTCTTGGAGTCCAAAACTGGTATTTTCTGTTTCAGTGTCTCGTTCTCTCTTAGGATTACGTAGCATAAGTAATCAAAGTGAACAAAGGAGTGCCAAGAGAATTTAGCGGAACAATTAATGACCACATGCGGAAGTGAATGCAGTATCAATGAGCTGCCAAATATTTTTAACGATTCTGCCAGTTCTTATCTGTGCTAGGGATAGGTAGGTAGCCAAATGCTAATCATGCTCGTGTTTCAGGGGTTCTCAGGGGAGGGGTCGTGATCGCATTTCGATTTTATCCAGCGTTATCTCATGATACTTTCCTACATCGTCTTTCAGGCTATTTATATTTAATGCATTTATTCAGTTTTAGCCCAGGGACCATAAAGTTACTAATACTAGCCTCCGCTCATGCCGCATACGACATGAGGAACATTGAGGTATATAATTTTCCAGCACGATTAGGATTTATCCAAAAGGCATTGGCATTAAATACTTACTCTGATAGTTTGCAACCAAAATTACTTCATTTTATTACAATGTAACTGTAAATCAACCTTTCCCACACTCTAGAATGAAATTTTCACTCTACAGCAGAGTGTGCGCTGATATGAAACTCACTGGCAGATTAAAACTGTGTGCGGGACCGAGACTCGAACTCGGGAACTTTGCTTTTCGCGGGAAAGTTTTCCAACTACTGAACTACCCAAGCACGACTCACGCCCCATCCACACTCTACAGCGGAGTGTGCACTGATATGAAACTTGCCCGCCAAAGGCAAAGGTCCCGAGTTAGAGTCTCGGTCCGGCACACAGTTTTAATCTGCCAGGAACTATCCCACACTCGTCAGGAAAAAGTAAGATATGTAACACTTTGCACCTCATTATAGCTTGTATCAACGTATAGTATTGTGGTAAACACAAATTGAATTTCACGGCTACTACTAGGACGCAGAAATATGTTGGTAGGGACGGAAGCAAGATGAAAGGCAGTTAAACAATCAATACCACATAGCAATCGCTTCAAATGTTGATTCAGAAGAGGAGAAACTGAATATTAAGTCCAGTAACACAAAACTATACAGTAAACGTGAGCAATGTGCAATTCTGCGCCTTCATATTTTTTTCAGCTGATGATCTATACATACAATGCAAACCAACTAGCCTGCTCAGAGCTTTCGTAAAGTTCTCTTCTTGTTTGGTCTCTAAATGATTAAAGGAATCCACTTCCAAACCATTGATGGTTCCTTCGGAACTTACTACTCAATTTTTTGTGTTTTGTTGCTTGATACTCATAAAGCAGACACTACGCCTACTCCCACGACATAATGGATCGATGTTGCCGGAAGTCTCACGGATTGTGTTCGGAACTGAATGTCACAACTGAAACTCGCACTTCATTACCCAGGATTTTCATATTAGTTTACCTAGCTGATTAAATAAATCCCAGAAGAAACCCTATTTTATCCATTAGCATAACCCATTCGAACAGCAGCAGAAAAAAATTGTCAAACACAGTTTTCCACTTACAGTTGTAAAACTATAACCAGCAACCGAGCAAATAGTAAACCGGCTCTTTGTAGCAGTGGCGCAATCCACACTCCATACTCAATTGTAGAGGAATTTACTGTGACACGAATTTATTTTTTGTGACGGCGTTAAAGCAACACAAATTGCTACAGAGTTACGTCACGTACCACTTATTTCCTTATAAGACTTTTCCTGTTGGCCAGGAAAACATTCGTAAATGTGCGTTTTATGCGGGGAAAAACGTTCAGTATTCCATTCTTCTAGATTCACACGACGTATGCGGCCCGCCAAACAGGGATAGGAAAACTCTTGCGAATAATCGAATAACAGTAACAAAAGTTCAGGGAAAGTATTCGCAGTTGCGAATGCGAACGACCATCAATTGTGTAAAGGAATTACGACAGTGAATATCCGCGCCTGACCGTGACTCCAGCACGGATTTTCCGTCTTACGCTAGTGGTCGCTTGACACCTTTTCGACACGAATGAAACATCTGAAGAGAAAAGGTATTCTAACTTCATCGAAGTACTTGATCATTAAACACGAGGTAAGCATATTCCAAAAAAGTGCACGATAGCGTGGCATCCTTTTGCCACTTTCAATGGTTCGTGCCCATATACTGGTAAAAGGCACAAGGGATCTAGTCATAACCGCTCCCCACCACAAAATGAACATAATGCCCGACAAGCCACATAACTGTATTGTTCTTCGTACGGGGAAAAATTTTTTTAATCGGGACGCAGGAGAATCTCACCGGATTTACCACTTCCGTCGTTCTGGCAAGGAAGGCCAATTGTCGGCGGAGCCCCGTCTCATGGCAACCACTGCATTGGTCTGTAAGGCCATTGCGCTGAAGTCAAACGTTAGTGGAGACAAGGTTATTAGGGACATGGTACCATGAGGAAGCCATTTCCATCGGAAGAATGGGTAGGACTTGGACCAAACAGCTTTCCAATCTGTCTCTGGCGTCAGGGACTCCGCAAAAAAAATGCGATTTGGAAGCGTCCAAGGACATAACTGTATTTTTACAAGGAGATGATACTTGGAAAGAATATTAACCCAGGGGTTAAGCTTACAGATAGGAGACAGGTTACAAGACGAATTGTAAGTGTCTGAGTGACGCGAAGGCACATTAAAATAATGCGTCAGAGAAATAAAGCAGAGGGCGGGGACTCGTAATAACCTTATAGCACAATCGAAAAATCGAAAAATATAGCCCGATGGTCGGTGTAACTTCCGAGACATCATCGCAAAAAGGGAAAAATTGTGTGCAACAAAATTGGCTTACTCAACACATAAGTTTCCAAGGACCGAACCTCATGCAGTAACGAGAGGGAACGATGTTCTTGTTCAAGGATCGCTGCTTGAATCCTGTTAGTGACGGACTTCCAACTTTCCCCAGTTGTCTTCATCGGACAACGACGTTGGCGGACGACCGCTACAGCCCATTGAATCTCAACTGCGTCAAATCCCCGCAAACTGAATAACCGATATTGCAACTCATTAACCTGTGATCCAGTATAACGACAAAACGCATCCAAAAGTCCTCAAGCAATGTGTAACGCCGGAAATGCATATCCTCCTATTTCCATCTATTGTACTATAATTTGTTTTCCTTATTTTTGTTACTTGAATATATGACATTTCTGTGTCTTTACATATTGTAATTGTTTTACTATTTGTATATATATACACTCCTGGAAATTGAAATAAGAACACCGTGAATTCATTGTCCCAGGAAGGGGAAACTTTATTGACACATTCCTGGGGTCAGATACATCACATGATCACACTGACATAACCACAGGCACATAGACACAGGCAACAGAGCATGCACAATGTCGCCACTAGTACAGTGTATATCCACCTTTCGCAGCAATGCAGGCTGCTATTCTCCCATGGAGACGATCGTAGAGATGCTGGATGTAGTCCTGTGGAACGGCTTGCCATGCCATTTCCACCTGGC
The DNA here is from genome assembly GCF_023864345.2 of Schistocerca serialis cubense. Lineage (NCBI taxonomy): Eukaryota > Metazoa > Arthropoda > Insecta > Orthoptera > Acrididae > Schistocerca > Schistocerca serialis. The sequence continues at coordinate 592,632,210 of NC_064645.1, read as the reverse complement.
GCCTCAGTTGGACCAGCGTTCGTGCTGGACGTGCAGACCGAGTGAGACGACGCTTCATCCAGTCCCAAACATGCTCAATGGGGGACAGATCCGGAGATCTTGCTGGCCAGGGTAGTTGACTTACACCTTCTAGAGCACGTTGGGTGGCACGGGATACATGCGGACGTGCATTGTCCTGTTGGAACAGCAAGTTCCCTTGCCGGTCTAGGAATGGTAGAACGATGGGTTCGATGACGGTTTGGATGTACCGTGCACTATTCAGTGTCCCCTCGACGATCACCAGTGGTGTACGGCCAGTGTAGGAGATCGCTCCCCACACCATGGTGCCGGGTGTTGGCCCTGTGTGGCTCGGTCGTATGCAGTCCTGATTGTGGCGCTCACCTGCACGGCGCCAAACACGCATACACCCATCATTGGCACCAAGGCAGAAGCGACTCTCATCACTGAAGACGACACGTCTCCATTCGTCCCTCCATTCACGCCTGTCGCGACACCACTGGAGGCGGGCCGCACGATGTTGGGGCGTGAGCGGAAGACGGCCTAACGTTGTGCGGGACCGTAGCCCAGCTTCATGGAGACGGTTGCGAATGGTCCTCGCCGATACCCCAGGAGCAACAGTGTCCCTAATTTGCTGGGAAGTGGCGGTGCGGTCCCCTACGGCACTGCGTAGGATCCTACGGTCTTGGCGTGCATCCGTGCGTCGCTGCGGTCCGGTCCCAGGTCGACGGGCACGTGCACCTTCCGCCGACCACTGGCGACAACATCGATGTACTGTGGAGACCTCACGCCCCACGTGTTGAGCAATTCGGCGGTACGTCCACCCGGCCTCCCGCATGCCCACTATACGCCCTCGCTCAAAGTCCGTCAACTGCACATACGGTTCACGTCCACGCTGTCGCGGCATGCTACCAGTGTTAAAGACTGCGATGGAGCTCCGTATGCCACGGCAAACTGGCTGACACTGACGGCGGCGGTGCACAAATGCTGCGCAGCTAGCGCCATTCGACAGCCAACACCGCGGTTCCTGGTGTGTCCGCTGTGCCGTGCGTGTGATCATTGCCTGTACAGCCCTCTCGCAGTGTCCGGAGCAATTATGGTGGGTCTGACACACCGGTGTCAATGTGTTCTTTTTTCCATTTCCAGGAGTGTATTTATGCATTTATGTCGATGTATAATTGGTTTGTTTCGTAAATATTATTTGTATTTTTACGCTGGGTCTTGCCTACGTAAAACTGCTATCGAACGATTACATCGATAGGTCGTGTGAAGACTCAAAGTGTGTAGGATCTTTGGTAGTGTTAACTCTGCCGCGTGGAGCGCGGGCAGAGCTGTAGGTGTCTGGCTGGAGTAGCGAGTGGAGCAGGTGTGTTGTATGACGCTCCCGCGAGTTGCCGTGCTTTCGGGGTTTGGCAGCATGTAATTGCGCTCGACTCGCGATGATAGTTTCTGACATGGTGTCGCGGACGGGAAGCATTAGCTGGCGCACATCAAGAGCCCGTTTCGCCTGGTGACCGTGTCGAGAAGAAGGCGCGCCAACATCCAGCTTCTGCAACAGCGACGGCCGACAATGAGTGACTGTCGCCACCTCCTCGATCGACGGCTTCAAACCTTCAATCAACCAACAAGGAAGACTAAAAGCACGTAAAGTTTCAGAACTGTATGGCAGATCTCAGCTTTTCAAATTGTTCCATTTGCCTCGCAAAATTACAGCAACTTAGCATGAACCTTTGTTGCTCATTGTCCCAATTGCATTGCCAAGCAGGGTCCTTTCCTTTTCAGAAATGAACCCGAGTGTCGTTGAAATTCAAACGCCAGCATAATTCCATTTCACTGCTTTAATTTCAAAGTTCAATTTAAGTATTCATAGCTGGCTACAATAGTTAGATTACACAAGCACAAATTAAGAGTGCGAGTTTTGTTACCGTATTTTAGCTTACCTGTGACTGCAGCTCAGCTTGGTACGTACTAAATTTTACTATTGTTAATTGTTCAGAATCGTTTAATTCAAGTTCAAAGTTAAATCTCTTCTTTCTAAATTGCGTAGATTCAAGTAGCTTTAGAAATGATTGTTGAGGTAGTCCAAGACTAACTGTATTTCGATGTGCTTCAGAAAGAAAGCTCACTATTAACTTCAGTCACTAAATTAAATTTCGATTTTCCGGTTTCATTCATTCTTTTGCTAAATTAAGTGTAGCGAAATTTATTACTTCTGACAAACTTTCAGTTTTCACACTACACGTGTCAACCCTCAGTTGCCACGCTTCTAGTGCTAATTATATGTGTAATAACCTTTCCTTTTCAGTTATTATAGTAATTGTCCATAGGACTGGCGACAGTAATTTCCCCCAAATCTCAAATATCTAATTACCGCTAGTTGATTGTTAACGTAACGGCCGCACATTTACTTTCTTTATTAACTTTATCCCTATTTCAAAATTAATTTCCACCAGTTTCACTTGCATTTTTCCTTTCATTTAGATGTAACCCTTTCCTCCCTCTTTACCGACAGGTTAACTTCGGTGACGATTGCTTTTCCAAAATTCCCATTAGGTACACGCGGTTTCATTTTTCACTGTCATTAAGGTCGATAAGTGAGGGGGAGGTTAAAAACTGTATGTCGCCGGCAGTACGAAGAAGTTCCATAACTTCTAATACGTGATACTTACTGGAATTAAGAAAAACGTGGGAGAGCGGAGCCCCCAATATAAATTTCTTTTCTCACAACCTGTTTATTTAACAATATATAAACCGTGTTTTACAGAAAGCGAAGCCTTTAACCATAAGTTTTTCTTTAACCAAATGAACAAATTTGCAAAATTCTTTTGACCTTAAACCCTAAGTTGAATATACTCTTAACCTTTTCAAAAGGAATCTGAAGTGCTGTATTACAAAACAGCGAACAATATGACATTGATTACAAGACTGCCGGACCTGCCGCCCTCTTATCGGGTATAACAGCGGTGTTTACTATCGCGCTGAACACAGTCTGTCCTAATCAGAGCCCTTTTGCAACACATGAAAACTACTTAAGCACAATTTATGACAAGAGTGATTCAATTACTCAAAACATATGACTTAACTTTTAATTTGAAAGCTGTATTTCAGGGATAAGATGAGCACCTGTTCTTAACGGTTAAACAGAGTAGCAAATAATATGACAATGATAAGGCTTGTTCATTATAATTATCCGGGCTGTTATGCCGTGGTCGATTGATGATAAGGCTTACTTCAATGCTACCAACCTCTTGATTTCAATCGGCTACCAAGGTGCGACTGAATGCCAACCCGTCCCGTCTGACAATTTTATTTTGGTTAAATGCCTCGTGACAGTTGGCTGTTAATATTTTCAAAGTTAAATTGATTGTCAGTTATTAAGACCGCTCTGGAGGAACGTCTTAAAACATTACTTGTGAACACTTCACACAAGAAAACACAGTAGGCGGAACCACAAGATATAGCCAAAATACACCAATAATGACTCGGTCTTTCAAAAACAGAAACGAACAGTTTAGTACAACAGGTTGTTCGGGTAACGATTAATGACTGGGAAATGAAATTATAACCAAAGAACTGAAACATTAGCAGCTAAATCTAACCACAAGGAATATCTTTTGTTTAACAGCAACCTGTGCCTTAGTGCAATAGTTCCCGCTCTATTTACAACCAAGAGCTGATTAATTACAACGTTAATGATCTTGTACAAACCAGAAAGGAAAGGGAATATAATAGCGAGGCAAATTTTCAGGCAACAACTAGTGTCTAGGTACAATAATACTGCCTATATTTACGACCAAAGAGCCGATCGAGTAAAACTCTGAGGCTCGGGTAAAAACCAGAAAATAATAAGGAGGGCAGGTAGAGAATAAAACAAATCATCTCGAGGATTACAGAATGTTACTCCCCTTTATAATCAAGCAGTTTCATGGATACACGGTGCGTCGCAGGGGTTAGTGAGTGGTGCCGATGAAAGTCAGGTAGAAGAGGGCAGCCAGGCCACGAGCAGTGGTCCGACACGAATGCTTCCAACCAACCCACGGATGACCACTGTCAAATCCTCCAGTATCTTCGCTCTGCGCAGGCCCTCCTTGCGCAGCTCGCCTAAGAACAAACCAGCAACATTCTCTGCTAGGCAAGAGCGACGTGACTCGGGCAGATACAAATACACAATACTGAGTGTACAGAAGTTCCAGACACGTGGCATTGCCGTATAGGCCGTAGTAAGAACGACCTGGTCGCTAGACACGCAAATCGAAACTAAACGCTTTGGCAATCAGGGCAAGACTCACACCCAGATCCAAACTTCTTTTAGTCGTCGGTCATGCGTCACTACCTGCACTCGTATACATTATGTAGTTCCCGTACAGGGCGATACGCTGGAATTTAAAGTTGTCTCATGGTATCGACGGATAAATACGGTCTTGCAGTCCCTGTGCTCTTAAGATGAAGGATGTATAGTTCCTTCGGACAAGCATGCATCTCTGAAGGAGCAGGGGCCGCGGCGGCTACAGCCGTTATGAAGTACACGAAATGTATTCGCAGTTGCGAATATGGACTATCATCAGCACTATATCGGAATGACGAAAATAAAAATTTGTGGCCGAGAGGGACTCGAAACCGCATAACCCTCTTTACTCGAGCGGCCGCATTAAATGTTTTCCTATCCGTGCACAACTCAATGCCAGGCCCAAACTTCCATGTCGGGAATTACATAATTTGTACGACGGCAGGCTGTGACGTGTGAATGACGACATTTGTAAGTCTGGGTCTGGCTGTGAATCGTGTACGGATAGCGAAAGCAGTTAAGAGAACTGATCACGTAAACCGGGATATCTTGGTTCGAAACTCGGTCCGGCACAAAATGTAACTGTCATCATTCCAATATACAATACATTTTGAGTATTTCATAACGGCTGTTATCGCCCCAATGCCTGTTTCTTCGGACACGTTTGCATAATTGTATGTGGATGCAGGTTCTGATGCATAAAGGACGGCATATGGAAATCTGAGTGTGGCTGTAACTCGTTCACGGATAGCCCAAACGTATAAGGCTACTGCTCTTGCGAAGTAGGATGTCCTAGTTCGAGTCCCGGTCCAGCATAAATTTTCGCTGTCGCCGGTCCAATATACAACTGGTGGTCGTCCACATTCGAAACCGCAAATACATTTGATGAATTTAATGACAGCTGCAGTCGCAGCAGTGTCTGTCCCTTCGGACTTGCATACATGTCAGAAGGAACACTGAATTGTGCTTCTTAACCACACGGGCACTGCAATGTCGTATTTACTGAAAGTATTTGTCAGCTTTCCTGCTGTTATTTAATGGTGTAGGTTGTTGTCAGCACATATAAGCATTATCCCTAGATAAGCATTAACCATGATCATAGACACAGAAAAGGGAAAAGCACTTCTTGTGGGTTTTATTCAGATTTTTACTATTTTCAGACGGCTGGCTACACCACATGATTGAAATGTGGAGGGCACAGTGCCTCGCACTAGACTCGATACCTACATCCAGTCTTGCTTGATTGCTGATACGAAAATGCTTTCTTGTTGTCAGTAATGTATTCAACGCTTTACAACATCGAAGGCACTCTTTGGCAACCTGTTAACTAACAGTGATTTGGCGGGTGTGGGACTATCCTGCTAAATTCGCTTTTCTTTCGCGACTGTGAGATATTCTGAATAATTCATACTCATGATGTTAGTAGTAAGCTTTCTTGATTCCATAAAGGTCGCTTCATGTATATATTACCCCTATTCCTATCAGGTTGTTGTCTATTTCAGGTATGTTTATGGAAATAAGAGAGCGTTTACTGCAGCTGACCCTTGGCCGCATAGTTATCAAGTGCTCACTTTGTAAAACAGTAGCTCCATTTGAAATGAGATATAATTTATCAGAAAAAGTTGTATATTATCATTTTCTTTCGCTAATACTTTACATGCCACTAAAAATTTACAATGTTAGAAATATGTGACCAATCGTACGTTCCCGCGTCTCCTGGAAACCTCTCAGTAGTAGCCATAGTCGTCTTCCTTGTGAATATTACATTGCCAACAAAAGCTTAAAAAGTCTCTCACCAGATTCGAAACAACTGTCAACAACGCGAATCTGTGTTTTGCTCATCACCTCCGTACCAAACATGACTGTATAAATCATGGAAGCAGTGCACGAACTTGTAAATGTGCATTACCTATAGTAGATCAGGATCTGGGAAAAGTGAACAACGGCACATTTATCTATTTTTTCTCCTTTGTTTCTGACTCAGTTTTTTCTGTCTGTTCAGTTTTCTCCAATGAATCCACAATTTTGTTTATTACTGTATAGCACTGTGTACCACCGCATTTGAAAAGGATGGATCTCTCAGCTTCTTAGATTACTGGACTAGGTACAGAAATATGGTTTGACATCTCCCAAAAATCTACAGTATCCTGTTTGATTTTTCCAGTAGACTCACGTCATTCAAATGTGTATAAACAAGTCTGCGTGCATGCATGTGTTATAAACTGACAAAACTAGGCTTCGACAAAGAAGCAGTATATGGGGACGTAATAAAATTACTGAAGTCGCTTTAGCAAATTGTTTCGCAGAAACATAAATAAGGGACATAAGGAAAATTATTTAGAAAAGCAGAAAGGAACACAGATGAAAATAAAATAGCGGTCACACATACAGGGCTACTACAAATGATTGAAGCGATTTCATAAATTCACTGTAGCTCCATTCATTGACATATGACACACTACAGATACGTAGAAAAACTCATAAAGTTTTGTTCGGCTGAAGCCGCACTTCAGGTTTCGTATGTCGTGCTTGAAATGCACTCACATCAGTCAGTCATAACAGTGTAACGACACTACAGGACGAAGTTCAACAAAGATCCACCAACTGCTAACTCCATTCGGCGATGGTATGCGCAGTTTAAAGCTTGTGGATGCCTCTGTAAGGGGAAATCAACGGGTCGGCCTGCAGTGAGCGAAGAAACGGTTGAACGCTTGCGGTCAAGTTTCACGCGTAGCCCGCGGAAGTCGACGAATAAAGTAAGCAGGGAGCTAAACGTACCATAGGATGGTGCTCCACCGCACTTCCATCATGATGTTCGGCATTTCTTAAACAGGAGATCGGAAAACCGATGGATCGGTCGTGGTGGAGATCATGATCAGCAATTCATGTCATGGCCTCCACGCTCTCCCGGCTTAACCCCATGCGATTTCTTTCTGTGGGGTTATGTGAAAGATTCAGTGTTTAAACCTCCTCTACCAAGAAACGTGCCAGAACTGCGAGCTCGCATCAACGATGCTTCCGAACTCATTGATGGGGACATGCTGCGCCGAGTGTGGGAGGAACTTGATTATCGGCTTAATGTCTGCCGAATCACTAAAGGGGCACATATCAAACATTTTTGAATGCCTAAAAAAACTTTTTGAGTTTTTGTATGTGTGTGCAAAGCATTGTGAAAATATCTGAAATAATAAAGCTATTGTAGAGCTGTGAAATCGCTTCAATCATTTGTAATAATCCTGTATTTCACTACCATGTATTGCCCCTGTTGCCGAAAAAATGTCAGTGCCTTTAAAAAAAGTTAAGATTCAAATTCGTTTTAAAACAACTAGTAAACCAGGGATGTCACAGTCTACACTCGCTATAGAACAAATTTCATGACGCAGGAGTGTACAAAATTAATTGTGGATCTTGCAATAACTTTTATATGTTGTGAACAGCCTCAGAACTCAAGGTAAGATTGAGAGCCATGCGAGAGACAGTAGTGAGTTTCGTTGTTATTTAAAAGAGCAGAACAAACCTCTCACGAAGACTAAATTTAGCCTTTACATATTACATCCTGAACAAAAAGGCTGTATACCGGATATTTTCGAGGAACTTGAAATCCATAGCAAATCTCACTCCCAACCTTATAATTAATTAGCAAACGTTGTAGACGGAAGTGGTTTGTTGGTACATTGCCGAACTGCGTGTGAATAAAGGAGAAATATTTATCTGTACATTTGCCGAACTGCATATGAATATAGGAGAAATATTTATCTATCTGCGTTATTGAACATCTACTGCTCTAAGTTTGCATGTATTCCTCTTCTAAAAAAGAAAATAAAATTGTGACTAACTGACTTAACATATTTCACTGTTTTCTTCTTATGAGATTATAATATAGAGAAATGCTTGTCCTGTTATCTTGTTTAGTCACATTATGTGAAGTTTTATTCTGATATCCATTTTATATAGAAAACAGTTAAGCTGAGTATATTATAATGACTCCTCTAAGCGTAGTTGTTTTGCCTAATATGTCTGAACGAACAACTCTTAAAATTAATAAATACATATTTTTTCCACGTCCATGATTTTGTTATCGACAGATATGTAGCTAATGATAAAGATGAAATGCTGTAAAACAGCACCGCCATAGTCACGCCACCTACTGATAGATTCAAATGTTTTTTATTCCAGTCTCTGATAACAATATCAATTCTTTAGACGATAACCATCCTCAGATCTGGTCATTACGGACTGAAACCGGTCATCGTTTAAAGAATTGATATTGTGATCAGAGACTAGAATAAAAATCATTTGACAGTACTGGATCATTGTTTGTATACGCGACGATGTCGCAGTTGGTGATACTGATATATTGTTTTCCTAGCAGGCACAGAAGACTGTTCCTATCATTCGGCTGTAAGTTTTATATGTGATAAGTCATCATCGCTAGTCACTGCTGCTGTTTTGTATAACCTCATCGTTTTCTAGTTGATTTTTGACATACTCGTCAAAGTTACGTTTAACACTTATGCTATTTCATTGTCTACCAAATACAGGGTGATTCAAAAAGAATACTAAAACTTTAAAAATGTGTATTTAATGAAAGAAACATAATATAACCTTCTGTTATACATCATTACAAAGAGGATTTAAAAAGGTTTTTTTTCACTCAAAAACAAGTTCAGAGATGTTCAATATGGCCCCCTCCAGACACACGAGCAATATCAACCCGATACTCCAACTCGTTCCACACTCTCTGTAGCATATCAGGCGTAACAGTTTGAATAGCTGCTGTTATTTCTCGTTTCAAATCATCAATGGTGGCTGGGAGAGGTGGCCGAAACACCATATCCTTAACATACCCCCATAAGAAAAAATCGCAGGGGATAAGATCAGGGCTTCTTGGAGGCCAGTGATGAAGTGCTCTGTCACGAGCTGCCTGGCGGCCGATCCATCGCCTCGGGTAGTTGATGTTCAGGTTTCATAAGTAACCTTTTTCGTAGGACTCTCCATACAGTTGATTGTGGAATTTGCAGCTCTCTGCTAGCTCTGCGAGTCGATTTTCCTGGGCTGCGAACAAATGCTTGCTGGATGCGTGCTACATTTTCATCACTCGTTCTCGGCCGTCCAGAACTTTTCCCTTTGCACAAACACCCATTCTCTGTAAACTGTTTATACCAACGTTTAATACACCACCTATCAGGGGGTTTAACACCATACTTCTTTCGAAATGCACGCTGAACAACTGTCGTCGATTCACTTCTGCCGTACTCCATAACACAAAAAGCTTTCTGTTGAGCGGTCGCCATCTTAGCATCAACTGACGCTGACGCCTAGTCTCAGCGCCTCAAGTGAACAAATGTACAACTAAATGAAACTTTATAGCTCCCTTAATTCGCCGACAGATAGTGCTTAGCTCTGCCTTTTGTCGTTGCAGAGTTTTAAATTCCTAAAGTTGTGGTATTCTTTTTGAATCACCCTGTATAATTGTTGTGTAAACATGTTGCAACTATACTGCTCATTTAAGACGCTTGTGTATTATACACACCATCTAACTTTATATTTGTTACTGTATATTTTATGAAGTCATCTGAAGATGGGCAGAGCGCAAAACGGGTAATGAGGAAACAAAACCTGACCGTTCAGATTTCTTAAAATTCCATACGCTTTTGGTGCTATAAAAGTAATTCCACGCATAAATTTCAACTGGTTTGTAGATAATGTTGTGAACCCTTAACTATCCCAATAACGACGACAGAGAGCTAAAAGGAGCACTGTCACGTTTGCTCCGAGGCACCATTGGTGTCTCCTGATCTGAAGCAAGAGTAGTTCCTGGTACAGATCTCGTTGGTCTACTGATGTGTACGGCTTAAGCGTTCTTTCCTTTTTTCTCTGCAAATAGCCATAATGGAATTCAGTAACAAAAAAAATAAGAAATTGAAAGTTTATTTATTTTTTATCGACAACCTCCATCTGTAATGCAATAAACTTCATTCATTATTAGTCTGCGGCTGTTACTATTATTACTGTTATTCTTTCTCTCACAAGAGCTTCCCTTTCTCTGTTTGGTACCGATGCACATGTCCAGGGACTCTACAACAACTGAATGTTGGGTTTTGCCTGGCAGAATATGCACATTTAACTCGGCGACTCACTTCCAAGGCAATGAGAAAAGACCAATACTGAGGTAGGTCGCCTGTGACTCAGGCAGAACTCTTGCAACAATTGCAGTTGATTTAACACAGTGATTATAGGTGAATCCGTGTCACCGTCAGTCAATCCAATCTGTAGTATGTATTCTGGTACTGCTGTAGATAGTTACGAATTTGACCATGATCTGGTTTACCATAGGCTCAAACGCTGATTATAGTCTTAGAATTGTAAATGGAAGAGAATGTCTGCTGCTGGTCAAATGCTTTTATTTAATAAACTACATAAACTAACATGAAAAATCCCCGTAATCAAGTGCTTGTTTCGCTTGTGACATTCTATTTCGAGTACAATTAGTAATCTTACCGGCTACCTCTAGCCAGTATCCCGTGGGCGTAGGCATAGTGCCTGCTGTACGACTACCAAGAAAGTCGCTTGAAAGGTTACAAGGAACCATCGGTGACATGGATTTGGATTCCTTGAATCATTTAGGGACCAACGAGAAGAAAGAACGTTTGTAAAGTAACAAACAAGGTAGTTAGTACGCATTAACTGTATATATTTCAAGGTGAAAAAAACTGGTGTAGAATAAGCGGAGGAATAAGAATGGTGTGTGACTTAATTACTATGTGGACATACCATCTCGTAATGTGTACTTAAAGTCCTGTCGCACGTAGTCGACTGTTAACGTACCTGCCTTCACCTGTGATGCCGTTGATCTTTCACTACGTTCTCATATGAGGAACCTGAACTGGTTTGACTACAGCAACAAACTCCAGAACATCTACGTAAATCCAATTCTGCTTTTTTTTTTGGGGGGGGGGGGGGGGGAGGGGCGTCTTCAGTCTTCTGACTGTTCTGATGCAGTCCTCCAAGAATTCCTCTCCTGGGCCAACTGCTTCATCTCAGAGTAGCTTTTGCAACTTACGTCGTCAACTATTTGCTGGTTGTATTCCAATCTCTGTGTTCCTCTACAGTTTTTGCCCTCTACAGCTCCCTCTAGTACCCTGGAAGTCATTCCCTCATGTCTTAACAGATGTCCTATCATTCTGACCTTTCTCCTTATCGGTGTTTTCCACATATCTCTTTCCTGTCCGTTTCTGGGCAGAACACAATTTTCAAGAATCATTTGCAGTACCACATCTAAACTGCTTCGATTCGCTTCTGTTCCGATCTTCCCACTGTCCGTTTCACTACCATACAATGATGTACTCCAGATGTACGTTCTCAAAAATTTCTTCCTCAAATTAAGGCCTATGTTTGATACTAGTAGACTTCTCTTGGGCAGGAATCCCCTTTTTGCCGTAGCTAGCCTGCTTTTGACGTCCTTCTTGCTCCGTCCGTCATTAGTTATTTTACTGCCTGTATAGGTGAATTACTTAACTGCATCAATCCTGATGTTATCTTTCTCGCTACTTTTCATTACTTTCATCTTATTCGATTTACTTTCAGTCCATGTTCTGTACTCACTAGATTGTTCATCTGTTCAGTAGATCATGTAATTGATCTTCCATTTCACTCAGGATAGCAATTTCATCAGTTACCGTATCAGTGATATCCTTTCACCTTGAATTTTAATTCCACTCCTGAACCTTTTTTTTATTTCCATCATTGCTTCTTCGATGTACAGATTGAACAATCGGGGGTAAGGAATACATACCTGTCTTGCACACTTTTTAATGAGGGCACTTCATTCTTGGTCGAACAAGCTCCGTATAAACCATTTCCTTTTAGGATGACTTACATTTCCCTAAGATTGTTTCTGTGCATCCCAGTCTGGCATTTGGTTTTCCTAGTATTTGTTTTATGTGATCATTCCACTTAAGGCCACTCTCGATAGTTACTCCTAGATATTTTACCACATGTGCGCAGTGTGTTTAATTTCTTTACGTTCAGAGTCAACTGCCAGAGTCGGCACCGTTCACCAATCCTCTGCAGGTCATGCTGCAAAACAATACTGTCTTTCGGCGTTGCTACTTTCTTACAGACCCAACTCATCGTCTGCGAACAGTCTCAAAGAGCATCCTGCTGCTTTTATTGCGTTATGAGCTGCGTGTTGAACACTATCAGCAAAGAAATCTTGAATGGAGTCCAAAATCTGCTTCATTACTAGGTAGTTTCGTATTTAACGACAGTGTGGGACTGTGTCAAATGCCATCCTGAAGTCAAGAACCAATCAGCCTGACCGCCTCTGTCTACAGCGATATGGATCTCACAGAAGAACGGAGCGAACTAAGGTTCACAGGATCTCTGTTTCCGGAATCCATGCTGATTTTTAAAGACAAGATTTTCCTCTTCTAAAATCTTCATAATACTTCATCATAAAAAATGTTCCACAATTCTACAACAGATTCCTGTCAACAACGATATAGAGTTATAAATATGTGCATCTGTCCTAAGACCTTTATTGAAAATGGGAATGTCATGCGGCTTTTTCCAGTTGCTAGGTACCCTGCGGTACTCCAACAATCTAAAATAAATTTCTGTTAGAAGACGAGAAAGTTCTTTACCATATTTTTTGTAGAACCTGAAGGTATCTCATCTGGTTCTGATGCCCTTTCACTACTAAGCGACTATAGTTTTTTTTTTTTTCCTTTTCTGCAATCGCTCATTTCAATACCTGACGTTTCGACGTACTCACGATGACTGAAACGAGAGACTTTGTTACGGTCTTTCGCGGTGAAACAGTTTCATAAGACTGAATTCAGTATTCGGGCTTGGGTTATATTCCGTTTCAGTGCCAATATGGTATCTGAGTAAGTGAATAGATGAATTGGAACCGGTTACTGGTTTAACACAAGATCAAAACCTATTTTGTTTTTCAATTAGATTGGTTGATAAAATTTTACTTTCGAAGTCTTTAAAAGCTCTCCTTACACTCTTTTTCGCTTCGTTGAGATTTCATCAGCTAGGTTTTGATTTGTCTTCCATCTGATGAAGCTCTATATATTTACATTTCGGGAAGATTAAAATGGTGTGACATTACAGCGCCTACTCAAAATGAACACAGTTCTACTTACAGGTATTAAATTTGCAATTCATTAGAGTAACTTATGCAACAAGTTACGAATAGTACAAACCTTCGATTAACGGTTTGCCATAATATTTCATCACTGATTAATTACATAGTACAAGGGTTCGTGATAGCACCACTTCAGAGCATTCTTCATCAATGCCGCTACTCTTTCCTAAAAGCTCCTCAATTGATCTCACGTGTCTAAATTATATTTCCGTCAGAGGACAGTCTGAGGCAGCATGTGGAAATCGTGAAGTGTAGCTAACCACGCAATCAGTTGAATTACTTGTGACAAAATGAGAGTAGAGCGAACATTTTGTCGATATATATTAAATCACGTATCACGTCAGAGAGAGATATATTCCATCAGCGCAAAATAAATGGAAACTGAAGTAATAAATTACTTCCAAACAACGTTATTACATTAGCTAAACCGAAATTGCCAGCAGTATCGGTTGAAAACTGACGATTTGCTGATCATGTTATAGAATTATTCGACACTCTTTAAAGCGGTATAATATTTTCAGTTTCATGTTATTCTGGCATTTTCAAACACATGACATAATTTATAGCAGTCACAGGCTTGTTGCCCACGTGGGACCTACAAGAATAGAGGAAAGATCAACCATTATTTGATAATGGGTGGTGTGTAATTCAGGCTTTTACGAATCTGTGAGACGTGTATCGAATCAGTGATCTGTAGCGGCTACCATTGGTGTGGCGCTGCGGCCATTGCCAGCAAGTGTTTTCAAACAGTTTCCCGCCCTAGTCTAGTCAAACGCCTCACCTCTGAAAAAATGTGAAGCACAGACAGTTAAAATACAAACACAAGAAAAGACATCATGTGATTAACAGCTGTTAGGGAACACTTCCCGTTTGGCTGGCACAGATGAACTTCATAAGAACTGTGATTCTTTAATTTCTTCCGGTGTGTTTGTTTATCAGACAGTCCACGGGTGGACTGACGTCCACAGTGCGCCATATTTCCGCGACCAGGGAAGTCGCCGTCGTCAGGTGCATGGACGATCTGAGGTCGTGAGGTCACTCGGTCGACTTATGTCCCCTCTCTCCGCAAGCAGTTCTCTCCGTGGTCGGCCCCCGATTGCGCGCTTCGGCACTCGCGGAGACTCTTGATTCAGTGTCTGTGGTAGCGTCGATGTAGTTGCTCTCTTCGCGCTTGTAGTCGGATCGGTGAGTTTGCTGAGTGTCTTCTTAACTGGGACTTTGCTAAGATTTAGCAGTAGTCTTGATTGATAAGATTATCCTCGGTGCGAATTCAGACGGCTTTCCTAACGACACTGCCCCGGTGTTCGGAAGTCTGAGCTAAAATCTCGGTACGTTCATATTTCATCACACGATTCTATGACAAGCAATGATCTACGACCGCCGACTTGTTGGGCTTCAGTAGACGAGTGTGCCGCTGATGTTCTCGACGTCCATCTTGGATGGTGTGCATTCTTTGTGTAGTATATGTCTTGCTCCATTCTCACAGAATCGGATGTAACCCGACCTTCCGCAAGCCGAGGTCACTGTTGAGACTCCCCAACAATTCCCATGTTTTACTGGGAGGGCGGAAGGCTCTTCATCCGTGTTTTCTTCCGTCCCCACAAGTTGTACTGTAGTGATGGGGCGAAGAACGGGCTAAATCTACCATTCTGAGCATCAATTTTTTCCAGAACACAGATCTGAGTTGTTCCAGTTCCTGGGGTAGACTCTCTGCTTCTGAGACTGTGTCTGACCCATTCAGCAGCGTTTCTAGCAGAGGATATTGTGGTGTCACCGCCAGACACCACACTTGCTGGGTGGTAGCCTTTAAATCGGCCGCGGTCCGGTAGTATACGTCGGACCCGCGTGTCGCCACTATCAGTGATTGCAGACCGAGCGCCGCCAAACGGCAGGTCTAGAGAGTCTTCCTAGCACTCGCCCCAGTTGTGCAACCGACTTTGCTAGCGATGGTTCACTGACTAAATACGCTCTCATTTGCCGAGACGATAGTTAGCATAGCCTTCAGCTACGACCTAGCAAGGCGCCATTATCAGTTCCTCCTGATATTGTAAGGAATGTACAGACAAGAGCTACGTTCAACATTAATGGATTAAAGTTAAGTATTCCACCAGCTACATCATTTTTTTTTCTAGTTTAAATACCTTGTCCCGTTCCAGACCTCACGCCAGCCTGCGTGAGCTTGAACGCGTGCCTTTCGGCTTCCTCCAAACTCCGTGGGTAGGCTCCTGCCAAACCACAACAGATATCATCAAGAAATTGTCATCACAAGGATTTGTACCGCCAATACTTTATGGATTCTCCAAGGTCCACAAGGATGGGGTGCCGCGATGCCCCATTGAAAGCAACATGAGAGCACCTACTTATTTGTTACCAACAATCTGACAGAGATACTAAGTCCCTACGTCGGTAACTAACCTCATCATACCGGCAATTCTGTGGATTTTGTGATTTGACTCTGCAACTTCAACCTGAAGGACCAAGGTGTCATGATGCACTTCGACGTTATTTTATTATTCACCAGGGAGCCTCTATGTCAGTCGCTAGAACTGATTGGTCAGAAATTTGACGAGAAAACCATCGACCATTTCAGGCATGTCCTAACCTACGTGTTTTCTATTTAATGGAGAATACTATGAGCAAACGGAGGAATTGGCAATAGACAGCTCACTCTCGGCAGTGGGGACAAATTTGTGTGTGAGAAACTTCGAGAAAGAGGCCCACACGTCATCCAGATGGAAACCCACCAGATTTTTCTGTTATGTGGGTGACATGATTGTCATTTGGCTCCATGGAATGGTCAAACTCAATAAAACACAACATTAGATTCACTATGGAGACCGACTTCATCTTCAAGAGAAGGGCCGATGGCATCGCAGTCCACAGTGTGTATCGGAAGAAAACGTACCATGACCTGCATTTGGATGTAAACAGTTACCACCACCCTGCGCAGACGAATGGGCCACCAAAAGCACTAGCATACAGGGTGCACACCATCTCAGAAGCAGAAAATCTATCCCAGGAACTAGAATATTTCAGAACTGTGTTCCGAATAAACGGATACTCAGAATGACAAATTAAGCGCACTTTTCTTCCCACCATTACACTACAACCTGTCGAGATGGAAGAAAGCACGGAGTGACAGCTTTTATACCATATGCCGGAGCGCGATCGGAAAATTTCTGGTACATATTGGATAAGCACAGTGTAAGATCTGTCGTTTGACTGCCCATTAAAACACGGGCATGACCTGCATTTGGACATAAACAGTTACCACCACCCTGCGCAGACGAATGGGGTATCAAAAACACTAGCATACAGGGTGCACATCATCTCAGAAGCAGAAAATCTATCCCAGGAACTAGAATATTACAGAACTGTGTTCCGAATAAACGGATACTCAGAATGACAAATTAAGCGCACTTTTCTTCCCACCATTACACTACAACCTGTCGAGATGGAAGAAATCACGGAGTGACAGCCTTTATACCATATGCCGGAGCGCTATCGGAAAACTTCTGGTACACATTGGATAAGCACAGTGTAAGATCTTTCTTTTGACTGCCCATTAAAACACGGGAATTATTGGGGACTGTCAGAGATGACCTCTATTAGTGGAAGGCTAGGGTACATCAGATACCTGCCAATATGACAAGAGGCGAATTGGACAAATAGTGCACACCATTGAAAATCGGCACAAGCGTCTGCGTTCAAGTAATATGAAATAAATAAGTTGTATACGTAAACCAATCGTCTGAAAAGAACATAATACAGGCTCTCAAACAGCCTTTTTCACCACCTCAGGATGAAAAAAACAAGAAAAGGAAAGAAAAGGGGGGAAGCCTCAGAAGCTAAGTTCATCAAAGCACCTGACGATAGAGACGTGTCTGATTGATCGCCGAAATATTGCGTCCGTTGGACAGTATGGATCGGCAGTACACCCGTGGACTGTTCGATCATAGAAATGAATTATAAACCGTGTCAGAGTGGTTATTCGATACGTCTCTGCCACGTCCAGACAAACGCTTAGAAATAAGAAGAGAGTGCATTTCTACAGCATACCGTTCTGTTGTTGCATTCTTAATTCAGCGGCCTGATTTTTTGTTGCTTTAGTAGTTAGTGTATTCTGTCGAATTCCTTCCGTCTCTGCATAGTTGTTGCCGCTTATATGCACACGAAACTGCTTTGGTCTCCATCTATAATTTCTGCCTCTCTTGTTTCCCATACACACACACACACACACACACACACACACACACATATATAGATACACACAAGAGCGCGCGCGCGCACGGTGTGCTAATGAAGCGGGGCCACTACTTATTCCTTGACACATACTCTTTTCTTCTTAGTTATTTTACACGTGTAATTGTATTTAATTATGCAGCTGTGTATTTATATACTGTAAGAGCAGTGAAGGAATAGTTAGGGAGTTTTTTTTTGAGTGGGGAAGGGAGACTCCATGATTAGTATATAGTAGTGTGAGTTGGAGGAGAAGGTAAGGACGAAGCAGTGAAATTAATTTGGGAGGGGATTCGTTATGAGAGCGGGAGAGGGTGAAAGATGGTTCAAATGGCTCTGAGCTCTATGGGACTTAACATCTGAGGTCATCAGTCCTCTAGAACTTAGAACTACTTAAACCTAACTAACCTAAGGACATCACACACATCCATGTCCGTGGCAGGATTCGAAGCTGCGACCGTAGCAGTAGCGCGGTTCCGGACTGAAGCACCTAGAACTGCTTGGCCACCACGGCCCACGTGAAGGATGGATAAAACTCTTTTCAACACAATTTCGTGAACTATATTATATAGAGTTTGGTTTCCAGTATTTATTTGGCCATTGATCAACTGTCTATTTTGTGTTACTTTACAATATTCATTGGTCTCTGGTGCCCTTGTTTTAGATGATCTGTAACTTCTGAATGGTTTGTACCGTATTTAAATGACAACACCACAAAACACAATCAGAAAACAGTGATGTGTGAAAAACTGTGCTCTGTAAAACATATAAAATGCATAGTTCCGCAGAGTAACTAAAAATTAGACTACAGCTACCTGTGTCTAAAGAAGACGGCATTTGAGATGTAGGCGAGAAATCAAACGAAAATCACCTCGAGTAAACACCAACATATTGTTAACGAACTGTTTCTCGATCTAACAAATCACAACTAAATAACTTAATTGCACACCAATGAGGATGCTTTACCTCAATAAAGCGTCTGGCGAAAAAAAGCACACATTTTTTGTAGATAACCTCAAAGTCTTTAATAATTACTTGATTTACTTATGTAATATTCGGCATTCTTCTCTGCCCTTCGAATGAAAATCCTTATTCCTGTCTTATCAGTACTGTTAATTGTCCACATTTCATAGCCATAAAACCCTACACTCCAGACAAATACTTACGGAATGGGCATTTTAACAACTACAATTATCTTCAAAGTGTTTTAGTTACATGCTAATCTCTTACTCTATTGCTTTCAGCACAGCCGTATGTAGTTATTCCCTTGTTATGCACTTTTAATATTTATAAATTTCTTGCAAGATACATCCATTCAGGTTAACTGATCATCCAAAGACATTGCCATGTTTAATAGACCGGATAACAATTAAGCTTTCGTATCTTCTCCGTGAACTTTAATTTCCTTTCCAAACTTCCACTTCATTTCCTTTACAGTTGTAAAGTGATAAACGTTAGGAGTGGTAAATGGCTGTAGGTTGTGGGGAAGTAAATAACTGTCAACTTCGATACAATTTGTTATCCAAAAACCTAGGTAATCAGAGCGCATTAGTTGAAATGAAAAGGTCTATACATTTTATAAAAATGGATGAATATATGTGTGTCTAATATGTCTGTATGTTCCTCATCTTCTAGCCGGCCGGTGTGGCCGAGCGGCTCTAGTCGCTTCAGTCTGGAACCGCGCGACCGCTACGGTCGCAGGTTCGAGTCCTGCTTCGGCCATGGATGTGTGTGATGTCCTTAGATTAGTTAGGTTTAAGTAGTTCTAAGTTCTAGGGGACTGATGACCTGAAATGTCCCATAGTGCTCAGAACCATTTGATGTTCATCTTCTACCAAACCACCGGTCCGACTTCAACCAAACCTTGTACACATTTCTCTTATTGTCAGACAACAATCTCTATGAGTGTAAGAACTGCCTACCTTCCATATTTCCGGAAGTAAGATGTCGTAAAAAATGAGATGCGTGAGAAACTGTCGCTTCATCATGACATTTAAATTTATTACTTCTGTACTGCTAACTCTTTTCGCAATAAACTTAGCAGACTGTATCCACTTATGCCCTTAAATTCACCTACAAATCTATACCAATGTATCACACATAGATCAAGAGAAATGACGTCATAATGAAGACTGACGTATGCGAAAAAATTAATTTTTATTAGATTAATTCTTGTAAGTAGGCTGTTTAGGTTTTCTTATTGGTAACGCCACGTAGCGCTCTGTGTGAGAATCACTGGCTGCGCTGTGTCCAGTCTGTGGCTAGTTTGCATTGTTGTCTGCCATTGTAGTGTTGGGCAGCGGCAGCTGGATGTGAACAGCGCGTAGCGTTGCGCAGTTGGAGGTGAGCCGCCAGCAGTGGTGGATGTGGAGAGAGAAATGGCGGAGTTTTGATATTTGTAAGAATGGATGTTATGAACTCCTATATATATTATGACTTTTGATGATATTAAGGTAAATACATTGTTTGTTCTCTATTAATATCTTTCATTTGCTAACTATCCCTATCAGTAGTTAGTGCCTTCCGTAGTTTGAATCTTTTATTCAGCTGGCAGTAGTGGTGCTCGCTGTATTGCAGTAGTTCGAGCAACCAAGATTTTTGTGAGGTAAGTGATTTGTGAAACGTATAGGTTAATGTTAGTCAGGGCCATTCTTTTGTAGGGATTTTTGAAAGTCAGATTGCGTTGCGCTAGATATATTGTATGTCAGTTTAAGCACAGTCATGTCTAAATTTTTCAAAGGGGACGTTTCATATGTCGACCCTTAGCCGAGGATACCTCACTGGAATCTTCTGATTTTTTTCTTGTAGTTTGTGTAATTAGTGTAGCTATTGTTTATTGCTAGCGCGTAATTGTAGAGAGAATCTCCTTTGTAGGTGCAGTCTTTCATTGTTGTACAGTAAAACAGTTGTGACATGCATGTAGATTTGCACCAAGTATTTCGCAGCTGCAATTAACTAGATATTATTTTTAGTGTTATGTTAATGTGTTCTCTTATTTTGCTCTTCAAATTGTGCTTTTCTGTGTTATCGTGTGAAGTATTATGACAATAATGGCGTGTGAAAAACGTAATATTAGGCTCCAAAGTAAACTGAGAAATGACAGTGAAAACGAAAGCAGTGTGTTAGCGCCACCGAGTAATGAATTAACTGATGTTCAAAGTAGTAATTTGGTAATTGTGCATAGGGAAATGGAGCGGGCTGCAAACAATGGTGTAGACAGTGAAACAATTAGTGAACAGGGAAGCATTATCGATCGATCGGTCGGCAACAGCTTGCCTCAGGAATCCGAAATGACAGGACACAATCTTGCAAATACTGTAGATTCAGGTTTTGCGTCCTCACCGTTTTCTCAAATAAGTCAAGACACATTTTTTGCTTTTCAAACTGCGAATATTGCCGGTTAAAATGCATTACCAAATAGCACTGAGGAACATGTTTCAGGCACCAGTGCATTGTTATTACAATTAATGCAACAAATGGGACAAAAGCTTCAAAAGTTAGACATAATGGAACAAAATCTTCAAAAGTTAGACATAATGGAACAAAATCTTCAAAAGTTAGACGCAATGGAACAAAATCAGAGACAAACACAGCAAAAGCTTCAAAAGTTAGACACAATGGAACAACACCAGAGACAAACACAGCAACAGTTAGACGCAATGGAACAAAATCTTCACACCACGCTTGAAGAAACACGTGAAGATTTAACTACTGAGTTACAAAACATCGAATCGAAATGTCAAAAAGTCTGTAATGACGTAAAAACACAAATTTGTGAGCATTTCCAACCTATTTTTTCGCGTCATGAAAATGCACTACAGAATCACGAAGCAGCCATAAAAGAACTGCAAACTATTGTTCATGAAAATCACGACACCTTGCAAGCTAAAATTGACTGAGTTGCATCTACCGATTCGGTTACGCAACTTGCAAAAACTCAAGAAAACTTAAAGGACACAGTAGATACGATTTCAACACAAATGGACACTCTGAAACTTGGTTCAGAAAAACACACTGAGGAAATAAGTACACTATCGGAGAAAGTAGCCGAACTTTCGGATCAGTTCACTAACTTATCTGCAAAGGTAGATGATGATTTGAACGACACAAGACTTGTAGCCATCACTGACACAGAAGAGTGTGAACAAATTAAGAAATTCTAAGAAAATCAGAATCAAATTAATACGCAATACAAAAGAGAAATCCGGGAAGTACAAGATCAGTTGGCACAAGTAATACAAAAATGTCATATTTCAGAGGACACTCGCGCTCCAACACGGGAAGAGGAACTTAGAAATACGGAAAAGCCACAAAATAATAACACAGGGCATTTCGGAAATTATGAAAGAAATTGGCAACGTGCACCGAATTTTGAGATGGAACCGCCGGCACGACGTAACAATGACCGATATGCTACTCGCCGACGCGACGATTTTGACTATAAGCTGTTCATTACTACAAGTAAATTCAAAACATTTAAGAATTCTGGCAACGACATTCATCCACAAGCATGGCTCCATCAATTCTCTCATTGTTTTCCTCACAACTGGTCGTTAGAACACAGATTAGAATTTATGTGTGGCTACTTGGAGAATGAACCAGCTGTAAGTATGCGATCGGTCATTCACGATTGCCACAGTGAAGGAGAATTTTACCATGCCTTCCTCTCAGCATATTGGTCTCAAGCCATACAAGACCGAGTAAAACATGGCATCATAATGATGAAACACTTCGAACAATCTGAATTTTCCAGTCTTGTGAAATATTTTGAAGACATGTTGCATAAGAATCAATATCTTTCAAACCCATACAGCCCTTCAGAACTCATCCGCATTTGCTTAATGAAATTGCCTGAACATTTAAGAAATATTATTTTGGCCGGGCGTTGCAAAGACGACACTGAAGCTTTTCAAGGACTCTTACAAGAATTAGAAATTGACACAGACAGTCGCAGGATGCGAAAACAGGAAAACAATCACTACAGGTCACATCCGTCACAATTCCGTGACGACAGAAGCAATAACTGGACTCGACAAGCCTATTCTTACAACGTAAATCGTGACCAAAACAGACACCACCCGTATGACAACCACTGGCAGAGTAATAGTTACAGAGAAAGATCGCATTTCCGTAGTAATGAATACGACAGAGACAATCATAGAAACAGACAATTTGGCAACCAGAACTATTATTATCACGGGAGGCAGAATAACTTCAGATGCAACAGTCCACCGTGCAGTGACAATTCAGGGAGAAATTCTCCACCACTTAACCGACAAGAAAGAAACTACGGGAACTACCGACATGACGACAGACAATATAATCATAACGACAGACCTGAATTTCATCAGAACTGGCGGGATTTAAACAGGGCTGGGCCCTCTGGGCAAGGTGAATTTGTAGAAGTTAGACCTCCAAATCCTAATAACGACGCGCACCAACAAAGAAACAGACAATGACTTGCACCGGCAGACAGCCAAGTACGCTGGCTGGCTCAGAGAAAAATAACATAGAGGCTAACCTTGCGAAAAATTCCAGTATTCTCTACCGACGTATACCGCATGATAATTGCATTGAAGTTGAAACTCTGCATACTAGGAAGAGTAAAGGACTGCACCACATTTCACATTTAAAACCGTTTATTGAAAGATAATCTGCTTTATAACTTAGTCTTTGCCATAAAATTTTTCACTTCACATTATTAGTATGCCTTGTCAGACTTAGAAACTGTTAACATGCAACAATGTTTTGAAGTTCACTATCCAGTCTATAACCTAGGGAACATATTTAGACAGTATTTACGAGTGCATTGTTATAGTGAACAGACGATACAGTTTATTGCGTGAGTACATTCTTGTTTGTTAGTTGCACGATTACGTAACAACTATAAGGCTGACATACTTAGAACATCTACCGGTACTGCTAATGAGATTTTCATGCAACATTTTGGTTTACTTGAAGAGACATTCTTTATTTAAAGTACTTTATGTGAGATACCGAATGACACAGTGATTAGTTTATGTGACAGCTACACGAATTTATCACAACGCTACTAATGAGTGACAATTTACAATGTTGCTTTTGCGGTGTTTCAGTTTTATATCTGCACAGTTTTTCTGAATTATTCTGGAAAGCAAAACATGTTTTAGTAGTAACTTTTGTGGTAAAGCTACAATGAGACAGCCTTTTCTGTAGCACAACAATACGTTACATTATAGTACTTTCTTGATCATGGTAAGGTACGTAATAACTACGATATCTATACGCAAAGATTTTCACTTTCGTTTATGATGAGGTAAGTACATTGACTTCTGAAGAACTTAGCTTTCGGAGGACGATAACTACGACACTTCCACAGAGATTATCTTACAACAAGACACACAGTTTATCGCTACAGTACATGTATTTGAGTGATTAATTTTCTACTTAAAACATTTATTTTTAAAAATATTTGAAGTACAATGATACAAAGTTTTTCCGTGATACATTTCATTCCATTGCAATAATCTGTAACACCTGGGGGTATAATTACATTAATCCTCAGGGGGGTACACGCTTACTTTGTGTATCATGTGTTTGGCAAGCACAAGAAGCCCTAGCTAATATGGTATTTGCTTACACAACTTTACACATCGGTACCATATTTCTCTAACACATAATTACACAGCTATCTGATCATTTAACTGAGAGATAAACTTTTTTTATTACTACATCAGTGACAGATGTTTACGTAATTACACAGTTGGATAACTTCACACTTATGAAATTGTATTTTGTCTGTACTTTGTGAAATGCTCATATTTTTCCGGAACCATTGTGATACTATGAGAGCTTTGAATGATGTATTTGGTATGAGATCATGATTTTTAAAGTACGTTTGAGGTAGATGACACTATTGAAATGAGCAGAGAATGTTTTTAGGTTTTGAAATTATTGGAGGAAGCTACGACCATTATGAGATTTGACTGAGGTGTTATGATGTTATTTTTACGACGACGATGTGTATTATGCTGTTGCGGTATGTTTATGATCAATAAGCTGATGCTATATGAGTTATTTGATTATGCTACGTATGTTATTATGAAATATTGAAGAAGTGTCAACGAATAAGGTAAGGAATAATGAGTAGTGGTTAGGGACTCTGATTTGTGGAGAAGGATGTTGGAAACCAAGAATCGTATTTTAAAAATTATGTAATGTATGTAAATGCGTGAATGAATCACAATGCTGGCGAAAATTTTTTGGACACTGTTATATTTACAGGATTTTGTTTCTACACATTTGCAATGCAAATTCTCGACCTGTGAAATATTTTTATATGAGACTGTCACTGTAGCGGAAACCGGTGTCGTAAATAATTCGGCAAGAAAGTGACCTTCACGTAATGCGTTGTGGGCACGACGCATCACGTGGGCAGCTGCACGACAGATGCCTGGAAAAAAGCCTTTCAGAGGTACAGGTGGAGAAAAAAAAGGGAGGCCATTATCCTCGCTATTGACATTCCTTTGTAGAAAGCATCGCAAATACGACACGCTCATATCTTGGAAACATTCTTACATCTGCACACCTGATTAGAACAAGTGTCTATCTACGAGAATTGAGAGAATTTCTACTAACTTATGAAATGCTTCATGACTACTGAATAAGTATTTTATGCTTTACTTTGTACATAGTTGCTTATTTCATTTGATATCTGGTTTCCAGCTGTCTTGCATCATTGGTTTCATAAAATAAAATTAAATGCATTTGCTAATGTGAAGACTTTCTGTCAACAGATCTATTAAATAATTACTTTATGACCCACATTCTTCGAAAAAGGAGCTCTTGGAATGGAAAGAACAATAAAAAGGGACTAATAACAGTCACTGCATATATCATTTTCTTTTCAAGTACTTGGTAATTTCTTTTGTAGAAATAGTTGTGGTGCACCACTTTAATTACTTAGACATTAAGATATGATTATACATTTCCCTTATCTGCATTGTTATCTTTAGTGTACTATTTTTTCTGCTTGAGCTATGTCATGTTTAGGTATAAGTTATTTCATTTTCTGCTGTTGTCTGCCAGGCATAGTGCTATTAAATTTCACTTTGTATTACTCTGTTAATCTAGTTTTACTACTGATTTATTTTTCTTGTTGCTGCTCATTGCCTTATATTAGTTGTAATATTGCTGCTTGCTATGACAATTTCCATTTTTTTACATTGCTATTTGTATTAATTGTATTGTGCTGCTGAATTGCCTCATCCCTTAGTTTAGCCTCTGAGCTCAGTAGATTTAAGTTAGCTTAAGAGGGGGTAGACTATATAAGAGAATGAGTTGCAATGAATTGGAAGAAATGCATTGAGAAGTTATACGAAAAAAAGTACAGAAAGTGGGTATAGATAGGACTTTTGGGAATAATGATGAACCAAGGGAGATCTCCATGCAAAATACTGCAGTAAAACAAACCCTGTCCTTTCCTTTTGTATTATTTTGCTGTGTGTGTATGTACCATTGTGTATTTGTCTTTTTCCTGTCTTTAAGTGCTTAGCTAATAAGATTTATGTTGTAGAATTTTTCAAATACTATGTTATTTATCTTGTAAAGATGCTTAGACATTATTTATTCTGTTTTGTTGTAATGCTCATATGTGAAGTTGATGTTTCAAAAGTTATTCTGATCTTTATGTATGTACTTATGTCATAATTCTTGTAACACTGATATGCATGTCTATTTCTATTCTTTTGTGAAGCCTGTTATCTGTATTGTTATGTTTTTAATGATATATTTTGTACCTTTGTTATTGTGTTCTTATGTTATAAATAAGTAGGCTGTTTAGGTTTTCTTATTGGTAACGCCACGTAGCGCTCTGTGTGAGAATCACTGGCTGTGCTGTGTGCAGTCTGTGGCTAGTTTGCATTGTTGTCTGCCATTGTAGTGTTGGGCAGCGGCAGCTGGATGTGAACAGCGCGTAGCGTTGCGCAGTTGGAGGTGAGCCGCCAGCAGTGGTGGATGTGGAGAGAGAAATGGCGGGGTTTTGATATTTGTAAGAATGGATGTTATGAACTCCTATATATATTATGACTTTTGATGATATTAAGGTAAATACATTGTTTGTTCTCTATTAATATCTTTCATTTGCTAACTATCCCTATCAGAAGTTAGTGCCTTCCGTAGTTTGAATCTTTTATTTAGCTGCCAGTATTGGTGCTCGCTGTATTGCAGTAGTTTGAGTAACCAAGATTTTTGTGAGGTAAGTGATTTGTGAAACGAATAGGTTAATGTTAGTCAGGGCCACTCTTTTGTAGGGATTTTTGAAAGTCAGATTGCGTTGCGCTAAAAATATTGTATGTCAGTTTAAGCACAGTCATATATAAATTTTTCAAAGGGGACGTTTCATTCTTTACTACTAAGACCCTCTTGCAGGGAAGTCAACTTAAGGAATTTCCGTGACGGCTGGACGCGCTACTTACGGCTTTCAATTGTGAGGCGAAAACCCCTGTAGGCAAAAGAAAATTGGAAATCTGTGGTAAGTTCCTATGGGACCAAACTGCTGAGGTCATCGGTCCCTAGGCTTACACACTACTTAATCTAACTTAAACTAATTTAGGCTAAGTACAACACACGCACGCACACACACACACACACACGCACACCCACACACGCACGCACACACACACACACACACACACACACACACACACACACATCCAAGGCCGATGGAGGACTCGAATCTCCGACGGTGGGTACCGGTGGGAACCATGGCATAGCACTGAATACCACAGGGCTACCCTGCGCGGCTGTAGGCGAAAACAACAGCCGTCTACAGAGCTAGGCGTTGTGATAGAATCGTTTACCGTGTCACATTGTGGACATTCAAGCAGTTGCGTACAGTGTACAGAAACTGTCAGTGTTCATCTCCCACCAAGTCTACTCCATGATTTCAAAGGCGCTATCACGAAAACATGGAAACGAAATTTTGTCGGTATCACACCACAAACAGAGATAACTCTCAGTTTTCTTTTCTAGCGGAAAATTGGCGAAACAAATACCTGCCCAACGTCGGGCTTGTTAGGTAGTAAGAACGGTAACATTAGTCAAATCCAAAAAAAAGTCCATGAATAGTATATCTGATATCACACGTCAATGTCACAAAAATTTCCTAGTACAATATTGGCGAAACGAATACGTGCGCAATGCAGAGCTTGTGAGCTAATTTGTAAGGTAATATTACTTACGCTCAACAAACAAGAAATTAATAGTATATCTCATATCAAACGTCAATTTAACAGAAATTTGCATAATTTAAATGTTTCTTTAACAACAGAAGTAGACCGCAATGTAATGTAACAAGCCTACAACCAAATAACTATACAAGCTTGCAATAAAACATGTTTGTAGGGCACAAGCTCAGGACTATTTTCTAAGTGAAAGATAAGTGAGAGACGGCAGAAGACATCCAAATGATGACTGAACCTAAAACTCAACCTAATAATAACAAGAAATAATAACTTTAAACAGCGTAAATAAAGAACTATATAGTTCTGAGATATGGGGAACGATAGACTAGAGTAGGATGACTTAGCGGAGATGAGAGAAACCTGCATTGTTACCAGATTGCCTCCTCCCATTATTCGAATGATGTCGTTGTCATACAGCGAATACTCTACGTATAAAGCGGTGGAGAATGTAAACACTGAAGGGGTATTCAGAACAGCCTAATCATGCTAAAGAATTTCATCCACCTCTATGACGTCATTGTGGAAGTAGGTCACATGTCCTAAGTGTAAAATGGAGGAAAATTAAAAAATGCAAAAGCAACTGTCCTGTTGCTTTGATATTCAAAATACCAATACGGCGATCCAAAAGTGCGTTCTGGACGTGAGAGGACAGCCTCTATGCAGCCAGAATTCAGGATTGCTGAACAAGGATAGTCTATGTGACATCATAATCTAAGACTGCGAACTAATATGGAAACTTTGGGACGATGATAGAATACGTAATGCCTGACCTGAAGATTGGATGGCAGTCTCTACATTTCCACACTGCATAATCCAAGGTCGCAACCTAGAGATATCAGACAGTCTTCATAGTCGGCAAGTCATATAAATGCAAGGTGGGATGAGAGGATATTCTGTACGGCTATGGTATTTCATATGATCTAAGATTACACCATACACTAAGAGCAACACGTGGGAAATTCAAAATTCGTTGGTCTTCCAGCTGCTAACACATAGTTTGCAGTTGTCTCAAGCTGAAGTCCATTTGTGTTATCCTCATTTCTACAACCATTTTTGTGATAAAATAGGGTTGTGAATTGTGTCTTTGTTTAAAAAAGTACTGCAATTGGAAAAATGCCGCTGAACCTGTCTCAGTGAAGGAATGCTTTGCCACATCTAGTCCTCCATCTGCAGAGAAAACAGGCACTGAGTCATAAGTTTGGAATCCCAGACCTCACCTATTTTTAAATGGGAAATTCAAGTTTACAGTGGTGGAATTCCACTTCGCAGCAGCCCTGAACCACCTCCTGTTAACCCGCACGCACTGAGTCTCACTTTAGAATCTAAGAGCCTACCTACCTTAAGTTAAAGATTGCACGAAATTGAAAAAAATTACAAGAAATTAAAAGAATGTGCAATTGATGTGGCCGCATTTTTCATGCAAGAATTGGTCTGCTAAAAGCATCTCCAAACCTGAATTGTGATACAATAAAAGGAATGAGAGAAATTAAAACTCATATCTGAGAATGAGGAGCCACCGACACTGGTCGTCAAGCACTACTGGCCATTAAAATCGCTACACCACGAAGATGACGTGCTACAGACGAGAAATTTAATCGACAGGAAGACGATGCTGTGATATGCAAATGATTAGCTTTACAGAGCATTCACAAAAGGTTGGCGCCGGTGTCGACACCTACAACGTGCTGACATGAGGAAAGTTTCCAGCCGATTTCTAATACCCAAACAGCAGTTGACCGGCGTTGCCTGGTGAAACGTTGTTGTGATACCTCGTGTAAGGAGGAGAAATGCGTACCATCACGTTTCCGACTTTGATAAATGTCGAATTGTAGCCTATCGCGATTGTGGTTTATCGTATCGCAACATTGCTGCTCGCGTAGTTCGATATCCAACGACTGTTAACAGAACATGGAATCGGTGGGTCAGGAGGGTAATACGGAACGCCGTGCTGGATCACAACGGCCTCGTATCACTAGCATTCGAGATGACAGGCATCTTATCCGCATGGCTGTAACGGATCGTGCAGTCACCTCTCGATCCCTGAGTCAACAGATGGGGACGTTTGCAAGACAACAACCATCTGCACGAACAGTTCGACAACGTTTGCAGCAGCATGGACTATCAGCTCGGAAGCTGGCCGAGGTGGCCGTGCGGTTAAAGGCGCTCCCGTCTGGAACCGCAAGACCGCTACGGTCGCAGGTTCGAATCCTGCCTCGGGCATGGATGTTTGTGATGTCCTTAGGTTAGTTAGGTTTAACTAGTTCTAAGTTCTAGGGGACTAATGACCTCAGCAGTTGAGTCCCATAGCGCTCAGAGCCATTTGAACCATTTATCAGCTCGGAGACCATGGCGGTGGTTACCCTTGACGCTGCACCACAGACAGGAGCGCCTGCGATGGTGCACTCAACGACGAACCTGGGTGCACGAATGGCAAAACGTCATTTTTTCAAATGAATCCATGTTCTGTTTATAGGAATATGATGGTCTCATCCGTGTTTGGCGACATCACAGTGAACGCACATTGGAAGCGTGTATTCGTCATCGCCATACTAGCGGATCACCCGGCGTGATGATACGGGGTGCCATTGGTTACACGTCTCGGTCACTTCTTGTTCCCATTGACAGCACTTTGAACAGTGGACGTTACATTTCAAATGTGTTACGAGCCGTGGCTCTACCCATCATTCGATCTCTGCGAAACCCTACATTTCAGCAGGATAATGCACGACCTCATGTTGCAGGTCCTGTACGGGCCTTTCTTGATACAGAAAATGTTCGACTGCTGCCCTGGCCAGCACATTCTCCAGATCTCTCACCAAGTGAAAACGTCTGGTCAATGGTGGCCCAGCTACTGGCTCGTCACGATACGCCAGTCACTACTGTTGATGAACTGTGGTATCGTGTTGCAGCTGCATGGGTAGCTGTACATGTACACGCCATCCAAGCTCTGTTTGACTCAATGCCCAGGTGTACGAAGGCCGTTATTACGGCCAGAGGTGGCTATTCTGGGTACTGATTTCTCAGGATCTATGCACCCAAACTGCGTGAAAATGTAATCACATGTCAATTCTAGTATAGTATATTTGTCCAAAGAATACCCGTTTAACATCTGCATTTCTTCTTGGTGTAGCAATTTTAATGTCTAGTAGTGTATCTTCCGATGTGATGGAGATCAGATTTTTCTCCGCACAACATAGGCTGTGGAAAGTAAAACTGGTCGCGAACTTGTCTATCGCCCACGCCTTTACCTAGATAACGTAGAAACTGTAGGAAACGTGGGAAACAGTGTTCCAGGAACGTCCTGCGTCCCAGAACCGCCTCAGACACGGGCGGCGGTGAGGGACGCGATACGCGGGCCGTCACCGACAGCGCTGGCGGACTAATTACCACGGCCTATCACCCAGCAGACAGCCGGACGGCCGCCTTAATTACAGCTGAGAACACTGCGCACAGCGCACCCTTGCCTGCAGAGGACGGGAATTCCGCGAGCGAAAAGGGCGGCCAGCGGGGCGGGAGAGCTGCACGCGGCGTACGTCGGCGCCCCCTCCCTGTATCGGCAAACGACGAGCACACCACGAGAAACGTGCAATTAACGTCAGCGCCTGAGTGGCGTGCCGCTTCCCGCCGCGCCGGTGGGCGGACAAGACACTGTCGTCCCTGCTGGGTGGGTTCCAGCTCTCCTACACCTTGTACGGCGGAGTGTGTTAACGGCTGCAGTAACTTCTTGCAGCTCCAACACCACTCTATACTCTTATCTCTGTGTACCTATCTCTGTCTCTCGCGCTGTGTGTGTGTGTGTGTGTGTGTGTGTGTGTGTGGGTGTGTGTGTCCCAGTCTCTGTGTCCCCATCTTTAGTGCCATGTCCCTATCTCTATCTATCGGACTGGGTGTGTGTGTGTGTGTGTGTTTGTGTGTGTATGTGTGTCTCCAAGCACTGTACGAACCATTACACAAACTATTCTATGCATGTGCACTACTGGCCATTAAAATTGCAAGAGTACGAACAATAGAAAACAACAACATTTGGTTAATATTGCAGAAAGAAAACATGATTACATTTCTATGCGATGTGCGGTGTATATAAAGTGTGAAATTGAGTACGTATAGTTGCCACTTGTGATAGTAACAATGGCATTAGCCCAGTGGGCATCGTCAGAGTTCCGATGACAAACCCGTTCACGACATATAAGGTTTCTGGGTGTGGTACCGTGTCATAATGTATAAAACTACTGCTTCTGGAAAAAAACCCACGTTTCAGCCATGCTTGCAGCGGCCTTCTTCTAGTTCTACTGGTGGGTTTTAGCTATGCATTGTCCCTTATATTTTGTTGTTACTGTTCACTGTACATGCCATTACGCCACGATTTTAAAAAGATTGTTAGTTTCATAAGTCACTTAAGGAAGAAGGAGACGGAACTTTATTTTAATAGGTTGAAGCAGTGGAGGGAGAACGTAACCTCTGATGTCTATTGGCTCTTGTGTTATGTTCCATGATTAGTGGTCACCGTCGAATGAGAAGTTGGCTGCTGTTTACCAACTGCTGGACGTCGGCCTCGCGGCGGCAGTTACTCGCCGGTAGTGCTCGTGCCTCGTGTTGACAGTGCGGTTTGTTGGGCTCTGATTGCTGGCAGCCAAGTCCATTTTCCCTATTCGTGTTCGTGTTATTCGGGTGTTTAAGTATTTCGATGGCCTCTCTGATTTTGCGTTTCGTCATAACCGCTTGCTTCGCCAACACATAGCATTCGCTGAATTTGTATTTTTTTTTTTTTACGCAATCTTGGTGATGTTCAGCCACTGCAGATTTGTTGTGATTCCCTAGACGAATATAGCGCTGGTGTTCCAGAATGCACGTTGCCATCGACCTGCCACTCTCGCAGGTGTGTGCCTCTCGACATTCGCATTCAACCTTGTACACGCCTGCAGTGTGTAATGCATCCACCTTGTCGTTAGTTGAGCTCAGCAGGTCTCGAATCCTGCTATAGATGACAGAACAGGCTGCAACCCAACCGCCGGCCGGTGTGGCCCAGCGGTTCTAGGCGCTTCAGTCTGAAGCAGCGCCACCGCTACGGTCGCAGGTTCGAATCCTGCCTCGGGCATGGATGTGTGTGATGTCCTTAGGTTAGTCAGGTTTAAGTATTTCTAAGTTCTAGGGGACTGACGACCTCAGATGTTAAGTCCCATAGTGCTCAGAGCCATTTTGTTTTTGCAACCCACCCCTTCGGAGGTGTTTGCCTAATCGGTCAGTAACATTTTTCACATAAGATAAGTGAACCCGTTCACGTCGTTGTAACTGTGTAATAGTGACATTTCGCACCGATTTAATTACCTTGCGTATTTACATTTTTGTTAGCGATCGATTAAGTTCAAAAAAATGGTTAAAATGGCTCTGAGCACTATGGGACTTAACATCTGAGGTCATCAGTCGCCTAGAACTTAGAACTACTTAAACCTAACTAACCTAAGGACATCACACACATCCATGCCCGAGGCAGGATTCGAACCTGCGACCGTAGCAGTCGCGCGGTTCCAGATTGCGCGCCTAGAACCGCTAGGATCGATTAAGTCAATGAACTTTTCTATTCTCATGCGTGGAATCTTTGTGTCACCGAAGTTGCAAAAAAATATTAGCCATATTTATCAATGTGTAACCCACAAGTTCTTTGGTCAGAGATCTCTTGCAAAGTAGCAGTGTATTTAGTGATACTCCAATTCCGGCATTTGCGTTATTGTTAAGAGCTGCCATCTGAGACTGTTTCAGAATCAGACATTTATAGGAATATTGCAAGACGAATATTGACGGGATTAAGAAGATCTTATCATTACCTTGATCCATTTTCAAAATGTACATGTCTTCTACTGATTAAAAGGTACTTTATCTCGTTTCTTTCACGATGCTGTAATTTCATATTACGACGAGTTGCGACGCTCTATAGACTCACGGATTCGCTGGGAACTGTTTCGATGCTACGAAAATGCACATGATCACATTCGTATCCACCATGGAATTGTATTTCCCACTTTTTCAAAATTTTATTTGTCGAATCTTACCAGTTTCAAAGTGAAAGCTTTGTCACGGCACAAGAGTTATCTCCAAATGAACTACAGGAGCTCTTTAGCAAGCATTTAAGTTATAAGTTAAAGTAATATTGACCGAGTTTGCTGAGCAACAGAAAATAGTCTCCAT
Organism: Schistocerca serialis cubense; assembly: GCF_023864345.2. Taxonomy (NCBI): domain Eukaryota; kingdom Metazoa; phylum Arthropoda; class Insecta; order Orthoptera; family Acrididae; genus Schistocerca; species Schistocerca serialis. The sequence goes on along the minus strand of NC_064645.1, from coordinate 592,598,126 downwards.
CAACTCATGCATTGTTCTTTTCATAACAGATTTTCAGTCCCTTTTATGAGTGAGCTATAGTTGTCTACAATGTTGATGAACAGCATTTTCCACATTTTTCATAGCTGTCACGCTCTAGGAATTCGACGACGAGAAGACCCCTACAGTCGAAGAAGATTATCATCATGACCTTAGTGGAATTTTTAACAGCTATGGATTTCTTTGGCGGGCCTGATGTGGGATGTTTTTACTGTTGGTTTTGCTGTTTGCCCTCGGGCCTTGATTGGTGGCATCACTTAATGTCAAGATAACCTTTAGTTTCGACTGCAGAGGGCCGTCTGCTCGTCGAGTTCCAAGCGCTTGGAAGAATTATGAACGCTCAGCGCTTTGAAGAAACTTCGCAGAAACTGCGACGTGTCATAAAGCAAAAAATCCAAGGAATTCTGTCCGATTGAATGATCCTGTTGGACGATAATGCCCGCCCTCCACTGCCAATTGTATTAACATTATGCTTCAGTGATTTGGTTGGGGAACACTGCAGCATCCTCTGTAAAGTCCGATTTATCACAGTATGATGTTGACATTTTTGGCGACCTAAAGAAAGATACGCGCGAACGTCGTTTTCGCTCAGTCAAGGAAGAGCAAGAGTGGGTTTAGTCGTAGCTCCTTCTGCGGCCGACCGTGTTCTAGGAAACAGGATTTGATCATCTCGTTTCCCATTTGGATAAATCTCTTAACGGGTGTGGAGACTACTTTTGAATGGTACCATTCAATGCTCCTGTTGTGGCGGGTGTTCGGTTTGCTTTTCAGTGATCCTTCATAAGGCCTGCGGACAGCAATTTACTGGATTATATTCCACCTGGAGGAAGACACGTCATGGTTCGACGGCCTTGTAAGAAAGTTAATATGAAAGAAAAGAGTTTAGGACAGCTTTAAATAAAACGAAAATCTTTACTACTAACAAATATTTGACGAAGCCAAAATGAGCGTAAGGAATGTTCAGTGAAGGCGAAAATCAAATAATTTTCATCATTATGATGTTTTGGCTTATGTGTGTCTAGATGTCCGTTCAGTGATCACACTGGCACAGTAAACAGAAGATAAGCCAGATCACCGAAATACAGAGTTCTGTCTTCCGAAATGGTTTCAGTCACGAATATTGTGCTGTGTCTCTACATTTCATTAATCGGACGAGCGCAGAAGTAACGTACTGAGATACGTCATCGATGAATAGAAAATCAAGTAATTTACTAGATCTTGTCTCATAGGAAAGATGTTTGATGTTACATAGATATCGAAAAAATCTGAACCCCAGGAATCCATTTCAACTCTTGTGTAGCAACGAAGAGATCTCGGTACTGGAATAATTGCTGGTAATACCAGTTGCCAAGTAGGCTTGTCGTACTGTTCGACATAACCACGAGTTTACATCACTGACCGTATATGTTGCAGATTTGTGGAACAACATAGTACTATAGATTGGAATTTCCCTATAGGAATCAATATGGATTGACTAACAGTGTTGGAGAATGGCAAAAGCCTCTCCTATCATTGTTACTTTAGGAAGACGTTCGAGTCAATTCCACACTGCTGTGTACTGAACAAAACAGTCACGAAAGCAGTTATTGGTCCAGACATGCTTATCGGCCTAAAAAGCCATTAACCGACATGTGCGAAAACAATTTGCAAGTGCACCATGAACTGTAACGTGGTAGTAACATTTCCTTCCATTTTCATTATCTTCCCGCTCGGTTAGATGTAGCGAGCCACGATTCCGCCACCCCACTCTTTCATCATCATCATCATAGTATAATGCCCAAATTTCACTGTCTCAGATATTTGTTGAATACATCCCAACCTCTCCCATTCCCGACTGTTTACTACCTATCCAATAACACCATTCATTCTCTAATTAGTATACTCAGATATTAATTTCGTTGCCAATTCCATGAAGAATTATGTTTCTTACTTTATAAACCCACAGAATTTTTTACTTCTGTAACAACATATACCAAACGCTTCGATTCGGTCTTTTCTTATTCAGGTCCATAAATTGAAGTGCTCAAGACGTATGTTCTTTGAAATGTATGTTTAGTATTGGAACCTTTGTGTGCCCCAGACAGATCTATGTAACAAGGAAGGTCCTTCTGGCCGGCCGTTGTGGACGAGCCGTTCTAGACACTTCAGTGTGGAACCGCGCGACCGCTAAGGTCGCAGGCTCGAATCCTGCATCGGGCATGGATGCGTGTGATGTCCTTAAGTTAGTTAGGTTTAATTAGTTCTAAGTTCTAGGGGACCGCAGCTCGTGGTCGTGCGGTAGCGTTCTCGCTTCCCACGCCCGGGTTCGATTCCCGGCGGGGTCAGGGATTTTCTCTGCCTCGTGATGACTGGGTGTTGCGTGTTGTCGTTAGGTTCGTTAGGTTTAAGTAGTTCTAAGTTCTAGGGGACTGATGTCCATAGATGTTAAGTCCCATAATGCTCAGAGCCATTTGACGATTTTTTTTTAAGTTCTAGGAGACTGATGATCTTAGATGTTAAGTCCTATAGTGCTCAGATCCATTAGAACCATTTTTATACCGAATCTGTCAGAAGAAACTATACTAAAGAAGAAACTATACTAAAGAGTAACGTTCGACCATGTTACTATTTAATCTTGTAAAATAGAAAAATAAATACGTTATTTGAAGTTTCTACAGAAAAAATCGGAAATCTGGGAAACATATAAAATAAAAAGAAATTCAGCGAAACAAATAGGGCGCAGAGCACCCCAAGGACCGTGGGACTGATTCATAAGCGTCTTAGAACACGACGTACACCGTAGATAGCAGTATGCACACAAGGTAATGAACGCCTTTAACAAATAAGAAAAAGACACTGCCTCACGCAACATTATACCCAATGACTAACTGATAAATCATACAGAAATGTGTAGTGTACACTGGAGAAAGCATTTACAATGAATCAGTAGATCCAGCTGCTATGGACTAACTACAACAAGCTTTAAAAGGCATGATGAACAGAAAATCTACTGCAATAGATGAAATAAATGCTGAGCCAATTAAATATCGAGGGTTATCACTAGAAAAAATACTTTTACATTTATTAAATGAATGTTGGTCGAAATGCAAGATCGCAGACGCTTGGTATACAGAAAAAGTTATCTATCTTAAATAAAAAAAAGGAAAAACGTAATAACTGTAAAAACGATCATTGCATAAGTCTTCTAAACACGGTCTAAAAACTATATTCAAAGATCGTAATAATCGCATGAAAGATATAGAAGGGAATGTTATTTCTGAAGAAGGAAATGGATTTATATCAGGTCGTTCATGCACAGACAATGTGTTTGTAATTAAAAACATCACAGAAAAACTCAGAGAATTTAGTATGGGAACCCATGCGTCCTTTATCGATTTTGATAGGCTTTCGACCGTTTCAGCCGTGATAACCTGCGACGATTATGGCTGAATCTAGATATCCTTATCATCTAACAGAGCTAGTGTTTCAAATGGCTCTGAGCACTATGGGACTTAACTTCTCAGGTCATAAATCCCCTAGAACTTAGAACTACTTAAACCTAACTAACCTAAGGACATCACACACATCCATGCCCGAGGCAGGATTCAAACCTGCGACCGTAGCGGTCACCCGGTTCTAAACTGAAGCGCTTAGAACCGCACGGCCACACCGGTCGGCCAGAGCTAGTGAAAAGTCTTTTCAAAACTACACGCATTGTAATAAACACAGGTAGGAATGGACTAGTAGAAATAATTGTTAACTAAGGCGTTAAGACAAGGTTGTGACTTCATTCTTAGCAAATGGAAATGTAAAGTACACTAAGAAATTTGTAATTATGTCGTTATTATTCAAAAGAATAAAGATGGTTTTCTAAGATCAGTTTACTAGCTGAACGAAATTTGCAAGAAGTACAACTTTAAAACTTTTAGTTACAAAACAAAATTAAAGACAATCCGAGGAAAATACCCAGTCAGACCAAACGATGTTTAGGATAAATCAGATTTAGAACAAACGCCTCAAATCTCCTATTTAGGCTGTGCTATATTGATTTGGACTATGATTTTGGAAATAAAATACATAAATTCCAAGCTGTCTGTGGTGCATTGCAGAACATTGGGCCATAAAGTACAAAAAGAACACGTCATGAAATTCTATATGGTAATGGCGGTTCCGGTGTTATCCTGCAGAAACGAAAGCTGGATTACCATGAAATGACGAGAAAAAATTCAAACAGCAGAGATGAGATTCCTAAGAAGGACGATGGGTGTGCAAGAAGAGATATGATTATTTTGATTTTACGATTTTATGATTTTTTTCGGATTTTAAGCGTCAATGAAAAAACTCAAAAATATCAAGAAGATTGGAAACAACACGTCCTGAGAATGGCAGGTCACAAAATTCCTCAGAAGATCTTGAAGTGCAAGATAAATGGGGAAAGGGATATTGGGAGGAATAGAACAAAATAGAAATGATTTTGTTTGTGAGTTCGGATCATGCAACAGCTTAATTCTTGAAAGGAAGACGATGATGATGATGATGATGACGTCAGATAACACGCATGCCTGATATCTGGAGGGCACCAGAAAGAGGATTTCTGCGTCAGCATTCGGATTGAAGTACGCGATATTCATGGCTGGCCGAGAAAGTGGCCTTGCTGTAAATGCTGGCGTGAAAAATAACACAACGCTTGAAAGTGCTATTCGGTGACTGTAAAAAACAGAAGTAAATACAAAATATTTGACTGGCCTAACTTCTGCAATTGAGGAACATATTGATACAATAAAAATCCGTTTCAGTTGCCAGTAATTTTTATTTATAGCATGACCGGTTTCGAAGCCTTAAACTACACCTTCAGATGCCACCACGTTATCATGGAAACTTAAATATGAGGCCCGACCGCCGCACATGTGTGGCATCTGAAGATGAAGCCTTACGCAGTAAGTAAGAAAATACTGGCAACTGTAGCGGATTTGTTATTCTGTCAGAAGCAAATAAATTCGAATCAGCCATAACTCTTGTGGGAAGATTTCAGTCCTTGTGAAGACCTACGGAAGAGTCAGCACAATGAGAAATTAGCCCAAGAGCGCTGATAAATGAGTAAACAGTATATCATAGAGACACTACTGAAAGGTGCGATTACAAACTTATCACGCCAATTGACAGTCACGGTAAAATTACAAAAATATGAGTTCATGAGAAGGTTTATAGACAGTCTAATTCCTCGCAGGCTACATTGCAATGGAAAAGGAAGTAAGGGCAGATGGTAGTGGTACGTGAAGGACCCATCGGTACACAACGTAAGGTGGCTTTCCGAGCAAATGAGGTAGACTGGTTGCAATCGAAAAATTATGACAGTTTAGTTTTGAAGATGATGTATAAAACGAGTAACTGCCAATAAGTATAAGAAGGTAATCAATTCTATAGGAAACGCTTCATGGAAAAAGATATAGGGCAGTGGTATAGCCCCTACAGTACCCAGGAATGGGTGACGTCACGATCAAAGTGCCTACAACAGGGGAAAATTGTCGGGCAGACAAAGATTAACATATAAAGAAATCATTATAGGGGATTCGTAACCCGTCCACCTACAATACGTTAAAGATGTCAAAGGATCTAAATCCCATATCAGAACAGTTTGAAACGTCTCATCAAGAATCAGTTAACGTGTTACTATTTGACGAAAAATTTTACGCTAGAAGATTCAAAATCCTAACTACGTTGGTTTTCTCAGTTTCGGAATAATCACTTGCAAACTAACGGAAACGTCGGTCAATCAGCAAATAACAAATTAAAACGTTATGCATGATGAAGTTTTACTACATGAACTACGAAAATGTTATAAACAATTATTTTCCTTTAATCAATTTGTGGAAATGACAGCGAGAAAATGTTTGAAATTATGTCTCAAGTTTGTTGAAAGTCAGCAAGTGCTCTCATTGTCAAATACTGAACGAATTTAATGCTGTTAATTTGCACGCCGTTAGTTACATAACCTCAGGAGATATGGGGAATTTCGGACTTTAATTCTTACTTTATTCTGTTAAATATTTAACGTATTATTACTCCTCCTAATGAGTAGATTATGACAGAGCTATAAATTTTTAAGTTCGTCCAATAATTATGTGAAATTCAGTAAATAAATATTTGGTAGCCCTTCGAAGTCGTTAGTCAACCTGCAATTGGGACTGTGTGGTCCTTCCCGTTTAGTATTAGAGAAGAGTATTGCAGCACCTGGAAGCGAAGGCGCTCAACGTGTAGTCAGGATTGACAGCAAGTGACTTTAAAGCATAGACAGGGCGATACGTTCTCCTTAGTCGCCACTGTGCTTGTTTACTGTTACGTCACCGCATGTTTAAGGTTGGTTGTTTCGGGGAAGGAGACCAGACAGCGAGGTCATCGGTCTCATCGGATTAGGGAAGGACGGGGAAGGAAGTCGGCCGTGCCCTTTGAAAGGAACCATCCCGGCATTTACCTGGAGCGATTTAGGGAAATCACGGAAAACCTAAATCAGGATGGCCGGACGCGGGATTGAACCGTCGTCCTCCCGAATGCGAGTCCAGTGTCTAACCACTGCGCCACCTCGCTCGGTCGCATGTTTAAGACGATGAGCACGTGCAGTAATGTCGTAGTTGAGTAGGGGCGATCAAAAAGTTCGAGGATCGTTCACACCTGGATCTGTATGACAATCAGGCTAAATAGCCGTGAGCACTGAGGCAATCATCCCGCCTACGCACATGTTGAAGATACCCACTTGGTAATTCACCGTGTGCTGCTTGAGGACGTCCTTAACTGACTGCGGCTCATCCTCGTCCGACAGGAATCGTCGACACTTCAGGGCCTTTTATAAGGGACCCAAGGCGTGTTAATCACAAGGCGAGGGGCCAGCACTATAGGGCGGGAGCTCGAGTGTCTCCCACTCGAGTTGCCGTAACCTTTGTGATACGAAATTTGCAATATAAGGGACGCGAGTAATCATGAAGCAGCAGTATCTCTTGTCGCAGTTTTCCACAATGGTAGTTTTCGACAGACAAGCAGCCCCATAAACATTGCTCATTCTCCAACGAATTCCTGCGTGTTCGTCCCCTGTCATCACGTTGTTGGTCCTGTTTGGCCGCATTTGGTAGTCGCGTTCCCAGAGATGACGTTTCTACGTCGGAATCACACGATTGCGACACTAATCCATTGCCTACTTCTCGGATTAGTGTTGAGGTCCGGTGTGCCAGTCCGTCTGTAGATCGTTTTTAAGGCGCTTTTCCATCTATCATGGTGACTGCCGGCTGGTTCCCCTCATTCCGCTTCAGTTACACTATTTCGACGATTCAAAAAATGGTTCAAATGGCTCTGAGCAGTATGTGACTTAACATCTGAGGTCATCAGCTCCCTAGACTTAGAACTACTTAAACCTAACTAACCTAAGGACATCACACACATCCATACCCGAGGCGGGATTCGAACCTGCGACCATAGCAGCAGCGTGGTTCAGGACTGAAGCGCCTAGAACCTCTCGGCCACGACGTCGACGATTGCTGCGCAAACACTTTCTCCACGTTCGCGTACACCATATTTACTCTACCACGCAAACATTGGGGTTACACGCGTCTAGTGTGTGATGTTCCCGCGGGGGAGGGGACGGGTCCAATGGGGGCCGGCCCCCACAATAACACTGGGTTTGGTGGGTTCAGTGGACTGCTGGGCCTGTTTAGGGGTTGTGAGCAACTGAGGCTTACGGCGAGACGAAGCCTCTCCGTCGTTTCTAGGTCCCAAGTTCCATACAACACAATGCAGTGATATACGAATGACGGACAGCATCAAACCTGAAAAATACTGATGGTGTTTAAAATACGTTTGAGGTTAGATGCTGTCCGCCATACTTCATTATAAGGGGTGATCGAAAAGTTTCCGTTTGAGGCCTTTGCTGCAGCGTATATTTAATGTTTAATGAATATTTTTCGCCGGAGGTACCTACAGGTAATAGATACATACCAGCTGCAAGGTCGAAAGGCAGACAACAGTCAGGAGTGCGCCGTCCTGACACCGTCTCATCCAATGATGTATGACCGAGGATATTACTGTGGTTTGTCGACTATCGCGTGGTCTTCAGGGCCCAATCGTCATGTTTCCTTCTTTGTGGTTCAGTGCCTCAATCGGTAAAAATGGAACATTAATATGATTGAAACTTCCTGGCAGATTAAAACTGTGTGCCCGACCGAGACTCGAACTCGGGACCTTTGCCTTTCGCGGGCAAGTGCTCTACCATCTGAGCTACCGAAGCACGACTCACGCCCGGTACTCACAGCTTTACTTCTGCCAGTACCTCGTCTCCTACCCTCCAAACTCTGCAGAAGCTCTCCTGCGAACCTTGCAGAACTATCACTCCTGAAAGTCTCCTGAAAAGCTCATTTTGGATTAATATGACTGCTCCACTGTCCATCTGTCTGTTGGCCTGTCTGTTTGCTGGGAACGACTTGATGTATCAAGTTGAATTTCATGTCACCCACTGAGGCCTATGCTCTGTTGGTGGTGTTGAAAATTGAAGCTTCTAAGACAATACAGTCAAAACATTACCATTGTGGCACATATTTTCATGCTAGAAACGCCACACAACAAAACCGATACGGTACCTTCCATTGACTAAAACGATTATATTTCGCAAGGATCAAGGTATCAATGTACTACTAAAGGAAAAAGAAGCCGAAAATTTTGACTATGTAATTGTATCACATAAAAAAATGTTTTTCACATTTTTTATCTGACAGTGTATCCGAATGTCCGTTAAGACCGCTTTTTCTCAAGTACAGGGAGACGTAACGTCTTGAAATTCATGCCACATAATAAGGTTTATGGTCCCTCGCCAGTTTAATAAATACAAGCTTAATAAGTGTAAACCTATGGGGTGCTTCTCATTGACCTAGAACCAAGAAATTTGGCAAGAATCGGGGTTTTGCAGTACAACTAAAGGAAACAATCCTAAAGTTGTGAAACTGTAATTATATCACATAAAATAAACTTCTTGTGTTTTGCTATCTTACAGTATGCATGTCTATACGTCTGTTAAGATGTCTTTTTCCCAGTAAGGGGTAGACGTATCGAACCGACGTTTATTTCCGTAATTGAGGACTGTGGTTACTCGGTGGTGTAGAAGTGTTAACTTTTCAAGCCAGTACGGTTGAAACATACGGCCTGAGCGATTGCGCTCAGTGCGAGATGATGCTTCCATTAGGCAAGAAGATCCTTCGGAGAATTTCGAGAGGTCTAGTACAGAAACCAGCAGCGAGGAGTCCGGGCTGCGGGGCGAACGCGAAGACGCGCGCGGACAGTGGCTGCGAGAGAGAGTTGGCAGGAGTGCTGTGGGGCTGGACAGGGTGTTGGAGACCGGCCCTTGGTCGGTCGGTAGCTGCTGCTGCCTTCGTCGGCAAAGACTGTCCTCCGCGAAGGTGGTCCGTGGAGCTGCGAAGTGTTGGCCTCGTATCTATTGATCCCATTGTGTACGCTGCGTGAAGGGTCCAATTCCGGCTATTGAAAACGGTGAACCTTGTTGAACTTCAGAAAAGTCCTAGTGTAACGAGTGTTGGTAAAGTGGCCAGTTGGATCAGAAGCTGGTTGTGAATGTTTCTCATGAATCGAGCTTAATGTCTGGAACTGAGTACGCTGGTTAAAGGCGTCACAAGTGAAGTAGGCTCAAGCTTACGTTTGAATGTGACTTTGCTGAATAGCTTGGTCAGCTGATTTACATTGCATAGTCTGTTAAGATTCTCAACTGTAAATGCTCCCGTGCCGTGTCGTGCTTACTGTATTTACATACATTGAACCTTATTAGTGCAGACTGGCAGTAACTTGGAACATGCAGGTTTCATTCATGTCGGATAGTGGATCTTAGCCTTGTGTCAATGCTTAAATGCCAAGCGTCCCCTTTAAGTACTATAAACCCTTGGTGCGGCCAATTATTGGCCCTTAATAGTGTTACAAACTTAGTACGTTTTAGTGCACTACTCCCCCCTCCCATGAACCATGGACCTTGCCGTTGGTGGGGAGGCTTGCGTGCCTCAGCGATACAGATGGCCGTACCGTAGGTGCAACCACAACGGAGGGGTATCTGTTGAGAGGCCAGACAAACGTGTGGTTCCTGAAGAGGGGCAGCAGCCTTTTCAGTAGTTGCAGGAGCAACAGTCTGGATGATTGACTGATCAGGCCTTGTAACATTAACCAAAACGGCCTTGCTGTGCTGGTACTGCGAACGGCTGAAAGCAAGGGGAAACTACAGCCGTAATTTCTCCCGAGGACATGCAGCTGTACTGTATGATTAAATGACGATGGGGTCCTCTTGGTTAAATATTCCGGAGGTAAAATAGTCCCCCATTCGGATCTCCGGACGGGGACTACTCAAGAGGACGTCGTTATCAGGAGAAAGAAAACTGGCATTCTACGGATCGGAGCGTGGAATGTCAGATCCCTTAATCGGGCAGGTAGGTTAGGAAATTTAAAAAGGGAAATGGATAGGTTAAGGTTAGATATAGTGGGAATTAGTGAAGTTCGGAGGCAGGAGGAACAAGACTTTTGGTCAGGTGATTACAGGGTTATAAATACAAAATCAAATAGGGGTAATGCAGGAGTAGGTTTAATAATGAATAAAAAATAGGAGTGCGGGTTAGCTACTACAAACATCATAGTGAACGCATTATTGTGGCCAAGATAGACACAAAGCCCATGCCTACTACAGTAGTACAAGTTTATATGCCAACTAGCTCTGCAGATGATGAAGAAATTGATGAAATGTATGACGAGATAAAAGAATTTATTCAGGTAGTGAAGGGAGACGAAAATTTAATAGTCATGGGTGACTGGAATTCGTCAGTAGGAAAAGGGAGAGAAGGAAACACAGTAGGTGAATATGGATTGGGGGGAAGAAATGAAAGAGGAAGCCGCCTTGTAGAATTTTGCACAGAGCATAACTTAATCATAGCTAACACTTGGTTCAAGAATCATGAAAGAAGGTTGTATACCTGGAAGAATCCTGGAGATACTAAAAGGTATCAGATAGATTACATAATGGTAAGGCGCAGTGGTTAGACACTGGACTCGCATTCGGAAGGACGACGGTTCAATCCCGCGTCCGGCCACCCTGATTTAGGTTTTCCGTGATTTCCCTAAATCACTCCAGTCAAATGCCGGGATGGTTCCTCTGAAAGGGCACGGCCGATTTCCTTCCCCATCCTTCCCTAATTCGATGAGACCGATGACCACGCTGTCTGGTCTCCTTCCCCAAACCAACCAACCAACCATAACGGTAAGACAGAGATCTAGGAACCAGGTTTTAAATTGTAAGACATTTCCAGGAGCAGATGTGGATTCTGACCACAATCTATTGGTTATGAACTGCAGATTGAAACTGAAGAAACGGCAAAAAGGCGGGAATTTAAGGAGGTAGGACCTGGATAAACTGAAAGAACCAGAGGTTGTAGAGAGTTTCAGGGAGAGCATAAGGGAACAATTGACAGGAATGGGGGAAAGAAGTACAGTAGAAGAAGAATGGGTAGCTCTGAGGGATGAAGTAGTGAAGGTAGCAGAGGATCAAGTAGGTAAAAAGACGAGGGCTAATAGAAATCCTTGGGTAACTGAAGAAATATTGAATTTAATTGATGAAAGGAGAAAATATAAAAATGCAGTAAATGAAGCAGGCAAAAAGGAATACAAACGTCTCAAAAATGAGATCGACAGGAAGTGCAAAATGGCTAAGCAGGGATGGCTAGAGGACAAATGTAAGGATGTAGAGGCTTGTCTCACTAGGGGTAAGATAGATACTGCCTACAGGAAAATTAAAGAGACCTTTGGAGAGATGAGAACCACTTGTATGAATATCAAGAGCTCAGATGGCAAGCGAGTTCTAAGCAAAGAAGGGAAGGCAGAAAGGTGGAAGGAGTATATGGAAGGTTTATACAAGGGCGATGTACTTGAGGACAATATTATGGAAATGGAAGAGGATGTAGATGAAGATGAAATGGGAGATAAGAAACTGCGTGAAGAGTTTGACAGAGCACTGAAAGACCTGAGTCGAAACAAGGCCCCGGTAGTAGACAACATTCCATTGGAACTACTGATAGCCTTGGGAGACCCAGCCCTGACAAAACTCTACCATCTGGTGAGCAAGATGTATGAGACAGGCGAAATACCCACAGACTTCAAGAAGAATATAATAATTCCAATCCTAAGGAAAGCAGGTGTTGACAGATGTGAAAATTACCGAACTATCAGTTTAATAAGTCACAGCTGCAAAATACTAACGCGAATTCTCTACAGACGAATGGAAAAACTGGTAGAAGCGGACCTCGGGGAAGATCAGTTTGGATTCCGTAGAAATGTTGGAACACGTGAGGCAATACTAACCTTACGACTTATCTTAGAAGAAAGATTAAGAAAAGGCAAACCTACGTTTCTAGCATTTGTAGACTTAGAGAAAGCTTTTGACAACGTTAACTGGAATACTCTCTTTAATATTCTGAAGGTGGCAGGGGTAAAATACAGGGAGCGAAAGGCTATTTACAATTTGTACAGAAACCAGATGGCAGTTATAAGAGTCGAGGGGCATGAAAGGGAAGCAGTGGTTGGGAAAGGAGTGAGACAGGGTTGTAGCCTCTCCCCGATGTTATTCAATCCGTATATTGAGCAAGCAGTAAAGGAAACAAAAGAATAATTCGGAGTAGGTATTAAAATTCATGGAGAAGAAGTAAAAACATTGAGGATCGCCGATGACATTGTAATTCTGTCAGAGACAGCAAAGGACTTGGAAGAGCAGTTGAATTGAATGGATAGTGTCTTGAAAGGAGGATATAAGATGAACAGCAACAAAAGCAAAACGAGGATAATGGAATGTAGTCAAATTAAATCGGGTGATGCTGAGGGGATTAGATTAGGAAATGAGACACTTAAAGTAGTATAGGAGTTTTGCCATTTAGGGAGTAAAGTAACTGATGATGGTCGATGTAGAGAGGATATAAAATGTAGACTGGCAATGGCAAGGAAATCGTTTCTGAAGAAGTGAAATTTGTTAACATCGAGTATAGATTTAAGTGTCAGGAAGTCGTTTCTGAAAGTATTTGTATGGAGTGTAGCCATGTATGGAAGTGAAACATGGACGATAACCAGTTTGGACAAGAGGAGAATAGAAGCTTTCGAAATGTGGTGCTACAGAAGAATGCTGAAGATAAGGTGGGTAGATTACGTAACTAATGAGGAGGTATTGAATAGGATTGGGGAGAAGAGAAGTTTGTGGCACAACTTGACTAGAAGAAGGGATCGGTTGGTAGGACATGTTTTGAGGCATAAAGGGATCACAAATTTAGCATTGGAGGGCAGCGTGGAGGGTAAAAATCGTAGAGGGAGACCAAAAGATGAATACACTAAGGAGATTCAGAAGGATGTAGGTTGCAGTAGGTACTGGGAGATGAAGAAGCTTGCACAGGATAGAGTAGCATGTAGAGCTGCATCAAACCAGTCTCAGGACTGAAGACCACAACAACAACAACAACTCCTCGGGTCCCGTAATTGGTCGCCTTACCCTCTATGATGTTGGGCAAGCAGTTCAAGCTGTTTAAGGCAGTCCAAATGGTCTTTGCCGATGAGTTGGTGGTGGAAGGAAACTTTCCGATGCAGCAACCATATTTGTAACATTGCTATGACGAAAGAGAACAGGTTGGCGCCTTGGTTTTGGCTTATGGACTATGTTATGTACATAACAATTGTGTTGAAATGTTTTTATTAAAGTACCTCGCTTAATCTGCTTGCCACTCCAACTAAACTATATTTAAGTGTGTGGCTAGCATTATTTTCTTACATTCTGTGACAGTGTACGAAATTCATTTAATCACATTTTAGTGTCTGTAAATCATTATTAGGCAGTTTCTAAAGGTTGGTTTTACGAGTTTAGCCAGTTGTGCGTCTTCAGAAATGATTGTTTTTGATATGAGGTGACTAATGGTCTTATATATTTTGGTATTATTGATGTTATAAATTTAATGTCATTTCTCTTAACGTCAGTGTTTGTTAGCCTCAAGTTTTGGCAGGAATTCAGAGTGTCGCTAGTAGTTCAAGATGGTGATTGCCTTACTTAATTGCAAAATAAGTAAAGGAAAAATCTTACCTAAAATACCATTGTTCTGAATATTTTCCTGGGTTTAAAGCTATTTATGATGCAATGTGTTTAAAAAAACCTTTCAACTTCTTTAAGAAGATGATTATTTTTGCCTTTTTAAGGGGTCATTGCTTTAAATATGTGAGATTGTTCAAGTTAAATAAGATGTGGAAAAAAATTTGTTTCCTCTATCTTAAAATTTCGTTATACATGCTATTAGTTAAGGCTGCTTTATCAAATTAAGCTTACCAATCGCTAATAAAACTTTCTGTAAAAAGTTTTTAAATGTGGATGGTGTTGTTGTTACCCTTGGCTTTTCCCCTTCCACAGCCCAGCCCGTGACTGGCCTTTATCTTCCCCCGGCGAAAATCCTTTTAAATGGTGTCAGAGAGTGGTATTGTACCACGCGGAGAGGGGTGGGGGTTGGGGCTTAGGCAGTGCTAACGTTTGTATAGTAGTAGTGATAGTTTTAAGTGTTTGTTTTGGTTTGTAAGTTAAGTGCTTGTGATTTTGTTTAGTCATTATGTTGGAGGAAGGCACAGACGCTGGAATTAGTCTCCTACATGCACGTGGATGCCTCGGATTGAATTATTTACAAGAAGAGCAATTAATTTATGAGCTGCAAATACGATCGCATCTGACTGACTGTACGATGGTGGAGCTTACCGCGCGGTTACAGAATGTTTGGGACAGACCATTGCAATTACCTTCGGAGCGAGTTGGCGAGGTAAGTCCGGAGTGACACGATTCAAATTTTATAAGATAGCCATCCGTCAGAAACTCAAGTGAACAGGATCCAAGCTCTGATTAACCCTTTGCTAAATCGACTCCGCGGTTTGAAACAGTTACAGATTAGCAAGGAACATAGCTTTCTTTTAGAAAAACTGTTGAATCAGGTCAAGGAGTTAAAATTAGATCTTAATACCGTGCAGTGGCAAGAGGAAACCATTGAGGTTCAGCAAGTCCTTCCTTTAGACACAGCACAAGGGATCTTCGTATCTGAAAATTCTGCTAAATTTCCTAACCCCACTACGTGCATGCTATAGGGTTTGGAGGTCCTAGATATTGAACATTTAACGCCAACAGCGTATAACAATACGTCCACTAATAGTTAATCACTTCAAAAAGTATGACGTCAGGCACTCAAAGTATGATCTTTTTATTGAGCAACTTAAACGTCTTTCATGCGGCAGACATTGCTACATCAATTGATTACAGTCACTGAAGAAAATTAACAATAATATAACTTATCTTGTATTTGCGATTCAACGACGTCTCGCTCTGGCATTGGATCGTAATTAAAAATGTTGTCTAGGTTGCATGACTATCGCTGTTGGTGCGAAACGCACTCGGATGTTAACTACGCCGACTTGAAGAACTTACGAAGACAATCTTTCAGGATTAATTTGATGATTTATGTTTTTCATTGCAATGTGCTTCATACTTTTTCCAAACAATGGTCACTTGAAAATAATTCTTGACACTCACTTTTTACAAAAATTCACATTTATTAAACTTTTTATACTTTCGCATGTTCAAAACATTACTTCATCATACAGTTTCGCAGCCGTTACTGCTCTTAATAAAATTCACAACATTTTTCATTGTCCACAACTTAGACTCATCATTTCCAACAGAACGTCAAGACTGTTCATATTCAACACAAAAACTTGACTACCGTGTACACTTCCGTGCCAAAAGTCACAAACCAGCATCAAAGATAACATTAAGTACAAAGGTATTCACCCTAGATATTATATCGATTTCAATATCTCAAAATATCGTCGTACATAAATATAAAAATGAAACCAAGTTTCAATAGAGTGAAAAATATGCGACATTACGTAGAAAAATATTCATTAATCTACGGTATCGAAAAATAGGGTTGGCGGGTGGTAATTGTTTCGGTTAGAAAAACAGACCGAACCATTGGGAACGGGCCACTTTGTGGGTTTCCGATTACTGTATCCTTTGGCCAGCGGACGGTTAGCGTCTGATATTGCGGAAACCGTGCCTGGACAAGGAACCCTGCAAAATTTAAGAAAGAGCATCATTAGCAATAAAGTTTCTCCCCGGCAGGAATAAATTGGTGCAACACAGATTTCTGTTAGTGCCTTGCAGATAAGTGTGAGTGAACAGGAAGCTATCAAGAAACCTTGGAAGGCCTTAAATCAGACAATAAATCACGTCTAATATTCACTGATAAGCCTGCCACCCTTGGTGAATTCGGTAGGCTGGTACTGAACATCGATTATGTGCGTTTTCCCGACGAAAGACGGGAAGGCGTACTAGGTATTTGTGTTGAGTTTACCGATGTGCCCTCCTCCGGAAACGATTGGAATGATAAAAACAAATGTTGTTTCCTTTGCAGGGATCCTGGTCATTTAATGAACCGATGTCCAGTGGCTCGTAAGTCTAGTTCGAAGACCTGACACCAGAGGTAGTAGGCGTTTCAAGGGTTATAAAGCTTGTAACCGCATCAGGGCATCCGTTAATTTCTTCTTGCCTTTTGCCTGTCCCGAACTCAAACAAGAACTGCTATGCTCCTTAATCGATTCTGGGAGCAGCCATTCATTGATGGATTAGGACTGAGACCTTCAGATTTGTAATAGCTGTAAACTTCCCGACTTGCAACCGGTCCGGCAGGGATGTCGTACTGCCAATGGGCAGCTGTGGTCTTTTGTTGGTCTTTGCTAGGCGAGTGTTTCTATACAGGGTTTTTCTTGGCCTTTCCGCTTTGTGGTCACTAGTCACATATGTGTGAAAATTATTTTTGGTGTGGTGGAGTCAGCATACTGGTCCAGGTTTAAACATTTGAAGAAAGCGTTTTCCATTATGTTTTGCCGCCAGCGACAATTTAAGTTGTCAGTGAATGTCGGTAACAGAGGTTAACGCGGTGATGAGATGAGGTTATAAATTTCAAGTGGACCATCTTGTGGATGCTCAGGCTCAGGCCTTGTTACTGGTTCTTGATAAATCCCCTGATGTATTAACCCATTCACAGGGCGTCACTAATAGGATAAAATATACGATTTGTCTTACCAATGACATCAGGGTGCTTCAGTCTCCTTATCGATTGTTACCCCTTAAATACTTGCGGCAGCTCATTTAACATATACTACGGACGGTGTTACTAGGCCTTCTTCCTCTCCATACGCCTCGCTCATCTTCAATAAAAGATTTCATTATCATAAATACATGCCATTAGTTAAAGCTGTTATGTCAATTTAAGCTTGCCAATGGTTAAATAAATTTTCTCTTACAATTTTTAAATGTGAATGGTGTTGCTGCTGTGTTACCCTTAAGTTCTCCTTCCACACCACTACCCTTGTGCTGGCTTTTACCTTCCCCATGGTAAAATCATTTCCACGCTCATTAAGTCACATATTTTGATATTCGGAAACTCTTTCTCTGGAACCTGTAAGGAACCTCCTTTTCAGCCAGAATAATGAAATTTGGCATGAAACCAGGCTTCACAGCGCAAGTAAAGGAATGATATCCGATAACTGTAAATTTTTAGTAATATTATACAAAAAATTTTCGTTTGTTATTTGTAATGTGATGTAAAACTTAAAACAAAAGCATTACTGTGACCGATACCCTGCCAGTATCGATGTCGATAGCAGGCAAAAACCCAAAAACCATCGAGATTCTCAAGAATAGGGATGGGTATATAAGATTGTGCGGGTCTATCAAAAGGGCGAGTCCTATTCGCCTATCCGCACCCGCTCAATTTTTTTTTTGTTTATTACTGTAGAGTGCCCCGCCTTGTCACCGGTGCTGTCATGTTGCTAATCCTTTCATCGGACACGAAAAGCAAATCCAGCTTTAATGTTTAGTCTTTCATCGGTTTCATGGCTATTGCAGAATGAAAGGAAGAGGCACCTGTGGAAATGGTTGAAGATAATCACATGCACTGTCGATGAAGTATACTAGTAAAAGATAGGCGCTTTGCATGGCAAGGCGCTTGGAAAAACGCAGCATTGACGTTTCTCGCACAGAGGAGCATATTTTCTCCGCGCGGCTTCCTGCGGGAAACAGATGTGCCTTTGGGGATCCGATGCCCAGCTGTCTGGCGGGAATGTGACAGCAGTTTTATGGTTACCAATAAATGTGTGGTAGCCGCTTTTTTCAAGGTGGGAAAACTTGTGGTCCTGAGTTGCAAGGAGGGGTGACGCTACATACCATCAAACTAAATAAGAAAACTAGTAAAAACGGTCGTTTGTAATTAGTATTTAAAGAATTCAATTTTTTTATTATAGGAATGCCGTGGAAGCACCATAGAACTAAGACCGCTGTCACGACAGTATATACAGTAGAGGCTCTGGGCTTTTTGACCAGTTTAGACTTCGACGATGTCATGTAATTTTGTGGTTCCCATTCTCCACACGGTGACATACAGTGGAATGGCATAGGTCCGGCCCATTATCGAGTTCTTGCCGCTTACGTATCACACAATCTGGCTGTGATGCAGGGGTAGTGCACAGTTGGAAGTAAATGGGAGAGATTTACCGGTTCTGGTACTTAACCGACTACGCAGCAAAATTTGCCGGAAACGTTTGTCAGGAAAAAACTGGTTCAAATGGCTCTGAGCGCTATGGGACTTAACTTCTGAGGTCATCAGTCCCCTCGACTTAGAACCTAATTAACCTAAGGACACACATCCATGCTCGAGGCGGTATTCGAACCTGCGACCGTAGCAGCAGCGCAGTTCCGGACTGTAGCGCCTAGAACCGCTCGGCTACAGTGGCCGGCGTTTGTCAGGAGGAGGGATGAAAAATATTTTAATTTTTGTGTTAATTTGTACCTATCAGAATGTCCTTTATTTGCCCAGATAAAAAGAGTATTTTATATGTGTGTGTTGTGCAAGAATGGAGTGTACTACAATGTATACAGCGGTTTTTTTTTTTTTCAGCAAAACGTCCCAGCTAGCTGGGAATAGAGGACACAGGATCTCGATCGGGAATACTTCAAATATTTCAGAAGAGACTTACAATTCCACCTTTCCTTGAAAACGAAGTGAAACTTCCCAGAAACCATGGTCGAAACCAAGGCGTTCGGTCAGTTTTATCTTCTTTCAGACAAAAATGAAATTGTAATGCGCGTGTGTGTGTGTGTAAATAAAAGCCAACTGCCTTGCCACGTTGGTAGCACCTGTCCCTGCCAGAAAGAGTTCCCGTAAATAATGATTTCTGTGTTGGCTGCTGATATGCAAGGACACCAAACATCGACAAAATATTTGAGAACTTTATTTTATCATCCATTATTAATAAGATCAATTACAGTTCTATATTTAACCAGATGAAATCCTTTATAAATCAGATTTATCCAGCAATAAATATGGAAACAGAAATTAAGTTTATTATACTCTCATCGCTATTATCCCACAGCAGTGCTATTACCTCATAGCAGTACAAACAGCTACGGAAGCGTACGAGGGTTAGCTACTCGCGGTACGTAAAAGACACGATTTATTTGTAGTTTTATTGATATCTGTTTAGCAAAAGGATTTTGGTATGTTCGTGGTGCCTCACGGCAACAGCCATATTTACATCCATTAAGCCAGCCCACAGAAGTGGTCATTACATGACCACCCATGAATAGATTTTAGAGACGGGCCACAGTTACTTCCCAATGATTCGGCAAAATCCGCAGGCGAAGCCTGTGCTTTAGAGAAGACGATTCCACCGCTCCAGCTCGGTCACACACACGCACATTTCTGTGACGGGCCACGTTCTGAAATTGCTCAGTTTTCCTGTGGTTTTCAGATGACAGCAAAATTTAGTTGCTGCAAGTATATTTTAAGGAGTGAACCAACGACGACATCGAAAACCTTACAAAAGTATCATTAAACACCATTTTTGTGCAAACTGACCAATGACCATTATATGAACAAGAAGGTAAAAAATACGAGTACGAAATATGTTTAAAACATTTGTAGACGGTATTCCAACTTGGGCGAAAGTGTAATAAAAATTGAGCTACAAAATTTGAAGCCAAGTTCCGGAAAAGAATTCTTTCATTTGCATGGTCATATTGTCCGTCGTTGCTCTATATTTTAAATATGTATTTGGAACTACTAGGAAACGTGAATTTTTTCCACTATACGCGTTTCGTTTTATTGAAATAAAACATAATTAGTGATCTGCTCTGAAACTTATTCACAATTTCACCTCCTTTCTAGGTCTGGAAAGAGTTCGTTAGAAAATAATGTTGGTTTCATTTACGGTACTCAATGTCCGAAGAGAAGGAGATATACTTCGAGAAGGTTGGGAAGTACGAGATGATATAAGTTTGATCACATCATGATCAGATAGAGACTCCGAAATCACAATTTCGTTGTAAGGCGTACCTGTACTGACTCAGTTCACAATTTAGTAAAGCTGAAGAGCAGACTGAAGTTTAAGACATTAGTCAAGAAGAATCAGTGAACAAAGAAGTGGGATACGGAAGTATTAAGGTACCAAGAGATGCCCTTTAAGCTCTCTGAGGCTATGGATACCAACGTAATGAATACCTCGGAAGGCAGCTCAGTTGACGAGGAACCGACACTTCTGATAGAGGCAATCACAGAAGTTGGAAGGAAAAATATAGCACAGATTAGGTAATAGCAAATAAACGTTGGATAACGGAAGAAATACTTCAGCTAATCGACGAAAGAACGAAGTAAAAAAATGTTCCCAATAAATCAGGAAGACAGGAATACAAGTCACTTTGGAAAGAGATGAAGAGGAACTGCAGGGAGCTAAGACGAAAAGGCTGCATGAAAAAGTAAAACACATCGGAAAAGGTCTTTGATCTATGAAAGAGCCGTTGATGATGTTAGGAGCCATAGTGAAGTGTTGTGCTAAGAGATCACAATTGCAAATGACTTGAGAAGTTGTCGTGAAACAGCATAAGTATCGCGATACTTGGAATGATTTCTCTTGAAAAGCCCTGTTTCCCACCAAACCGTATCTGTGTGGATCAGCTACTTTCCTTGACAACATACATAGAAACTGGCTTCGAGAAACAACTAAAAATATCTGCTTATTTATTCTTCTGTCAGCAACTTATGATAACGTTTGGAGGCAGGATGTTACCAGCTGCTCAGCATCGAACTCTGCAGAAGAATATTACAACTCCTTAACGATATGCTGACTGACAGACCGATTCATGTAATTAAAAGCAATATCACTAGTGACTAGAAGGCCTTCAACAGTGGCCTACCTTAAGACTCAGTCCCAGCTCCGCAGCCGTTTAGCTTGTATGTTGCAGATATGCCAACCACTTAGTTCATAATATTTGGTAGTGCCGATGACTGGGTGATATCAACACTGCACCAAGCAAATCGGGATCACTCAAGACACATTAATAAAAGACCTAAGTATAACGGGACTTCAACCGAACTCTAAGAGAAATGAATCAACTTGCTTTCATCTGAATATTATCCGAGCCACCTATGAACTGGACTCACTTTTCAAGTAAAACCACAAGGACCCTAACAAACATTCACGATACTTTGAAGTTATAGTTGACAGAGAGCATCCATTTAAACAGCATCTAACAGAGACTGCAGCTGAACTGATGCCAAGAAATACTATTCTGCAAAAATTATGTGATATAATTTCAAGCTTCGATCTTACGATCATCTATCTGGGCTTTGTCTACTCAGCAAAAGAATGTTGCAGCCCTTTCTGAATAAACAACAGCCACACGAAGACAGGAAAAAAAATAAAACAATGGAGATTGTTACTGACACAATAAAGTTTGCTATGGTATTCTGAACACCTGTCGTGAGATGCATTCCCCCAGAATATCATTCTAACGGAGTACTTGCAAGATCTGCAAAAACCAGCAGCTGCAAATTCGAGAAGACATACACGCTATCCGAATCACAAGACTTGGTTCGAAACATCCCCTGCACAGAAAAACAAGCAACCTGGTGCACCATTATTTGGACTCTGAATGGTATAACAACAATATACCAAAGCTCCGTAGTATCTCGAAAACAACAACAAACCATTGTCTCCGGAGGACATGGGTGCATTGAACGGGATCTAAACTGACCATGGGAGACGTTGTTACGTACTATACAGATGGGGTAATAATATTACACAGGAGTGCACCTGTGGCTTTCCAAAACTGAATGTCAAGCCCATTGCTCAAATGTGTCCTCAAAATTAGTGCGCTTCAAACCGTTCAGACTTCTGGGATACTACAGCAGATATGATAAAATGTATAAATATTTGTAAATTTGTAAATTACATACATCTTTCATTCGTATTTCTAAAGTGATCTGTAACTATCATCCGATTAATAAGAAGTCCCCAAAATAAATAACCTGTGGGGATAATTGAGTTGTTACGCAGCAGTGCACGTACATCCATTTTGTTAGTTGACGTAATCGGGTTCTCGAGGACAACGCCTTCCTCCCAAAGGTACCAAGATTTTCTAAGCATCAAATGGTTCAAATGGCTCTGAGCACTATGGGACTTAACATCTGAGGTCATCACTCCCCTAGAACTCAGAACTACTTAAACCTGACTAACCTAAGGACATCACACACATCCATGCCGCGTGCAGGATTCGAACCTGCGAAAGTAATAGTCACGCGCTTCCGGACTGAAGCACCTAGAACCGCTCGGCCACCGCGGCCGGCTTGCAACATCGACCTGTTAAGATTCTAGCGCCGTAGTCTGATCTTAGTCCCATTTTATATGGGTAGTAAACAATGAGACACCCGAAAAACCCTTACGTTTTTCTAATAGAACTTCTATTCGCGTTCCTTACTGCTGTTTTCCTGTATCTGCCCCACTTTGGATCGATCTTAGTATTACCCACAAAAATTCCAGAAAAAATTGACTGGCTCCAGAAGTACACTTTTGATTTCTTTTATTTTCCCAACACAGCCACATTGATAGAGAACATCCAGTACATCAAGGGGATATAAAGTTGATCAGCATTTACTTACAAGGACTTTTCATTTCTTCATGCAGATTAACATAATCACCTAGGTTTAAATTGTGGAGGTTGATGCTATAGTTATATAAGGAGCTGTGAAATGAGAACTAGAAAGATCATATTTAATTAAATTTGCTTGGCGTTTCTTGAAATATATTTTGTATTTCGTATTTAGTTCTACATCACTCATACCGAGAGAATAGCGAAGTTGCTGAATCCTGTAGGACGATCAAAACACCAGGAAGTTCTGTCACAAAGAGTAGACTGTGTATACCCTTACAAGCCGGCGCTGTTTCGTTCAGTTATTGCATTACAAAGATGCTAACAAAATTTTGTGCAAGCCTCTACAATTTTCTCAGATGAGCTTTGTCTCTCTTCATTTAAAGCCAGATCTAGCTCCGAAACACGTTAACGAATTTGATACTGGTAAGGCGGTAGAACGCGTGAGAAGAAAGTGAGAGATAGCTTGAAAAAAAAAAAAAAAAGCTTTCATTGTCTGTGGATGAAGGTGCGATCCCTATAAGAGAGCGAGACCCAAAGTCGTCGTTAGAGGGACACGAGCATACGCTCACGTGACGGCCGAAGAGAGAGCGTGCGCGCCTCGACGGTCCGCTGCACTCAATCGTGCTGAAAATAGTGGCGCTAAGAGCTCAGGCTTCAAAACATGTTCGATGGGCTGAGGTGCAAGTCTTGAAAGGAGAAGAAGCGCCAGTAACGCATATTCATCGAAGAATTAGACAAGTGCACGAAGAGCACTGCATATTCGTCTCAACGGCCAAGGTGTGGCATTAGCGTTGCTGAGAAGGAAGGGTGTCGTTAGCCGATGATGCATGGTCTGGAACAGCAGACCGCATTACCGATGGGGTTATCCGGCATTGGATGCCCTCATTACTTAAGACCGGCGACTTGCAGCAGCCAGTGCCGTAGAGGTCTGAGTGAGCGTCACAAGTGTTCATGTCACCACTGTGCGAGCAGTGACTAGAATTCTTCAACCAGCAGAGAAAGCTTGTCGAATGGAACTCCATCTTGAGTGTCTACAGCGCTATGCCAAGGAGTGGGCTCGTGTCACGTGTGCTCGCTGGAAACGTGACGTGGCGTAATCAACTTTAGCAAGAGTAAAAGCGAAAATATTTGCTGTCGAATGACAAAGGTTCGCCGCCACCAGAGATTCAAGGCTGTCCCGAGAGGTGTCGGAAAGGTCAAGATCATTTTATTCCTTGACCAAAATGACCCCGGTCTTCTCGATGTCGAGAATCCTTGCCCACACTTAGCTAAGCATTCAAATCGAAACAACGGCATCTCACCCGTGACGCCATTCTGTTCCATCACAATGCAAAACGCCACACAATAAACGCAGTAAGGAACTCTTGCAGACAGTTCCTTAGTCCGCCTCCACACATTCCAGACACGTCTCCAAGTTATCATTTCTGTTCAGTTAATGAAGTTCAACCACCCGCCTTGGACGAGGACGTCAAGCAGACCGTTCGGGACTGTTTCACAATGCAGACTTCCATTCAGCACCTTTTGTCGCAATGGACAATTCCTCAACTGTGCTGAAGAATATAAAGCTACAAATTTCTGTTTACCGACCTCCGGCAGGCTTTCTTTATTGCACTCTATAGTATTTAGAGCAAAAATCTCGTAGCGTTAATATTCCCTCGAGAAAACATACATCTTGGGACTTACTGTACACTTAAACTATGGGTGGGACAGGGACTCGGACCTGGCGTGTTTGCATTCGAAGACAAATGCTCTACCGAATGAGCTATCCATATACAACCCAGGATCCACCCTCAGACTTATAGTTCCGCTGATACCTTATCTCTTACCATCTAAACTTCACAGTAGTCATGGATACCTTGCAAGACAAGCGCTCCTGCAAGACTGGATATTGTGAAGAAATGACTTCGCTTAAGTCTAGGGGACTGCCTCCAGAAAGATATATTGTTACACAATAGATTGTGTGTTAATTAGAATCTGGCAGATTAAAACTGTGTGGTGTAACGGGATTCGAAACTGGCAGTCGTTATACCACGCAAAGTAAGCCCGAGAACACCTGTGAAGTTTGAACGGTAGGATATGAGGTACTGCTGAATTAAAGCTGTGACCTGAAGTCATGAGTCATGCTTGGTTCACCTGGTAGAGCATTTGCACGCGAAAGGCCAGTGTCTCAGGTGGGAGTCCTGGTGCGCAAACATTGCTCATAAAAGTTACACTAAAATGACCCGGCCAAGGGTAAAATTCACGTTCGCTTCTTCTGTGTGCACTATGATATTATTATCTTGGTTTCCGCCAAAACTGTATTCACAGAAAACGGTTTCGCCTTAACAATGCCTAGAAGCTCTTTGGTTAGAGCATAATGACTATGTGTCTGCCAGAGGTGAGAGACATTCGCATTTACGGAGAACGGTTAGAAGAAGACGAAGCAGAGGTAAAACGAAAGCAGTTTCCTTACCTCTTGGGGCAATGCCGCCTTCTTGAGAGACGGCAGCTATACAGCCTGACGCCTGATCCTGCTGTTGGAGATAAGGCACGACGAGCTCTGTGTGTGTGTGAGTGAGTGTGTGTGTGTGTGTGTGTGTGTGTGTGTGTATCCGCGCGCGCGCTGGAGGCAGGGCAGGGAAAGCTGGATTGATGGGGGTTACCGTTATGGGTGAAAGCCTTTTTCCTTCAAGCACAAACGCAATCGGCACACCAGCGTTGTTTGTCGAAATGATAATCGAAAATATGGCGGCAGGTTCGAAAACCGAAGACACACAACAGGGCAGAGCGTGTCCCCATTTCTTCTGTCCTTCATCTTGTTATTCCTACGAGGACTAAAAACATTTCTTCAAAGAACGTACAAACGGCAGATTCATTTCCCGAGCGGAATATATCTGTGAGCTTCGTATCGTGAGCTTCGTATCGTGACCTAACCAGTTTCTTTGTTAGACGGACTACTGAGATCGCACAGTAGATAGTGATCCGGATTACAATTTTCTTACAGATAAACGTACATATTTTTCCCGAGTTACTCTTATTAAAATGTAGCATAATAATAAATATGTAGACCCATTACACGGCTGTCGTTATATTTCAAATAAATAGTTCATAATTATCCATTCCACCCTGGTAAACGTCATCTCGTGGAATCGGGTGTACTGCCGGTGGTCTGCGTCTTCCCAACACATGTTTCTACGTCGTAACTCGGCGCCTACATCATGTGTGATTCCAGGGGGTGACACCGGATCGTCAGAAAAGTCTAAGAAATTACACTCTGGAATACACTTACGGTGTTAAACGCCACAATTTCTGAAATTTGATATTTGAGGTTAATAATTAAATTGTGCAACAGACCATATTCTCAATTGAGATGGCTACATACTTGAGCAGAAGAATTTAACCGGTTCTGCCTCACGTTTCCCAAGAAATTTCACTAACTCGTTCCACTCGTTCGTTGACTTTCTTAACAAAACTGACCCAGAACTGGTTAAATTCTTCTACTCTCCCTCATTTTTACACCTTTGACACACATTTTTCTTATAAAAGTTTCTCTTTTTTCCTAAAAAGTGAACATAATAAAAACATGATATTTTTTGAAAAAAGTGAAATCCTCTAAATCTTGAACGAAATTTTCACTCTACAGCGGAATGTGCGCTGATATTGAACTTCTTGGCAGATTAAAACTGTGTGCCGGACGGAGACTCGCACTCGGGACCTTTGCCATCCGTAGGCAAGTGCTATACCACTTGCACGCAAAAGGCAATAGTCCAGAGTTAGAGTCTCGGTCCGGCACACAGTTTTAATCCTCTAAATCTTATTTACCCAAAATCTGATCCTATCTTCTTTTGTAACCATGGTACTTTTATGAAACATCGATTGTTCATGTCTTTTGAGACAAGACTTGGTAAGTTTTACCACATTGTCATCTTACTTTAAATTTCTGGTATCTCTTAAAAATATTTCGATACCCAACTTTTCGATGTATATCGTTACGAAATTCTGAATTACTGTTTCCATGCATAAACTTACTACACTCGTTGGTGTTGTCCATTTAAAGATTACAAAATTTAATAGGGAAAAATTAAACTCTTTAGAAAATTTCACAGAGCGAATTCCTAATCATATTTCATACAAAATAATCAAAAAATTCATATAATTAATGGCAAATTGTGAAATTTATTTTTTAACATTAAATTTGAATTTATTCATTCTTTTATATCTCAATTTAATGTTTAGTTCTTCAAGAAATTGAAGAACCCAATTACCAATTATTTCTAAATATCTTTCATATAAAATAATTTAAAATTCATCATCGAGTTTCACATATTTTTTTCTCCTTGTCAGGTATGTAAATATTCACAATAGTAACACTATATAAATCACTTACTTGTAACTCACTAATCTTTTAACAAATGAGTATTGCTAATGTTGTTGAGCTTTTTGAAAAGTGATTCCATTTATGTATCATTAGATTTTCACAATGTCTAGTGTCGGTATGTAAGTATTTATTTTATTTTCCAAAACTTAACTTTTATCATCATGACGAGTGAATTCTTTCTTAGTTATTTCAACTGTGTAGATTTTTGTGTTTCTTACTTCAAATTACATTAATTGTCCAGTGTGCCCCTCTATTGTTGAACAAACAATCTTTATAATCATCTCAGCTTATGATAGTTGAGAATACATTTGCTCACTCCTTTTGATTATTTCTTCTCCTTGTTACCAAGTTTATAACCATACATTTTTGCTCTAAAACTACAGAATTCTTTCATTATTTTTCCATTAGAAGCCGACCGCTGTGGCGGAGTGGTTCTAGGCGCTTCTGTCTGGAACCACATGACCGCTATGGTCGCACATTCGAATCCTTCCTTGGGCATGGATGTGTGTGATGTCCTTGGGTTAGTTAGGTTTAAGTAGTTGTAAGTTTTATGGGACGGATGACCTCAGCTGTTAAATCCCATGGTGCTCAGCCATTTCCCTTACATTTGTCTTTCATTTTACTAAAACATTCTTGATTAGTTGTAAATCTTCAGTTTGTATATTGTAGATGTAACTGCCTGTATCTTGATAATATAACACAATATCTTCTCCACATTTTTGTTCATTATTCTATAGCTAAACTCATACATCACTTCTTTAGCTAAATCAAGTATACTCATACCAGCATAATGGATTTATTAAATATGGTTTTTCTGTTGTATGTGGGAATGGTAACAAGATGCATATTAAATACAGTTCAATCTTTAAGGTTTCTTTCACTTACTAATTTATCACACCTTTTTCCATTGATATTAATTCTGTATTAACTCTGTTTCTTCTATTTTCCATTGTATTACCAAATACAGAATTATTCATCAACTTGTCGAAATAATTTTCAATGTAAATTCTTCCTTTAGTACTCGTTTCTGTATTTAAATCGATGTATTTTTCAGCCAATCAGACACTTAAACTTTTTTCTATATTTGTTATTTTCATTCCTAATGATAGATACCATTTAAGATTTCTATGGGTGAACTATATAATTATGCTTATCATTCAAAGTAGTCAACAACTTGCTTTCGTTACCATTAGGCACAATTTTATGTTCAAGAGTGAGTGGTAGACATTTACATAAAATGTGTAAATATTTTTAATATTCTTGATCTACTTCAGACTTATATCTGTGTATAGTATTACCTGGAATTTTACTTATTTTTGTACAAGCAAAGGAATCTGGATTATTCCATTCAAATCCAGAATGTGGTAAATATTGACTTGCAGCATAACCTTACAGATTTGTTGCATCTAAATAAGCTAGACAATTTGATATCTTTTTTGCACCATCATCTTTCATATATTTATCATTTGTCTTACATACCTTTTACAACATTGGGATATTTCTCTTCTTATTCCTTTTTCTAATATAAGAGTCATATCATGATCATTCATTATTATTCTAGTAGTTTTCTGTATATGTTCAACATTGCATCCAAAGGAAATCCAGATGTAGTAAAATACCAAGATGGATCTAAAGCATTTAAACAAGTTTTTCTAAAGTCTTTAAACAAATCAGACAATAATAATACATCAGTTGCAAGTTACAGATCACAATATTAAACAGGATATTTCATATTCATTTTATCCCAAATAATTTTTGCATACTTATAATTTTTATTGCTCATTGTAAAGTAATTCAGATAATTGAATAATTCTTCTTTTGCTAGTTGTTGTATCTCTTCACATTTCTTCCAAGAATCCATGTAATCCTATGGAGAGACACCTTTTCTGATCATTAGATTGAACAAATCTCCTGAGGTTTATCATTTTATTCTTTTCAAATTAGATGAAAGTTTTTATGATACCAACCATAAACTTAAATGTTTCGCTAAGCATCATCTTCTGATTTTTTGTCCTCTTACCAAAACTAATGTATCTATTGTTGTTATTAGTAATCAAATCTATTTGTTTTTTATTGTAACCTAGTTCTTTTGCAAACAGATATGAATCATATCCTGAGAGATTATATGTCTAAATTGGTAAAAATATCTGATGTGTTAGTTTTAGATTACAATTATTACAGAAACAATTGATGCATGATCAGGATGTAGAACCCTCCTATTTTTCTTTGGGTAATAAGATCCACACATTGTACAAATTTTCGATATTGTGTGACTTGATAGTTCTTCAGGAGTTATTGATTTCATTTCTTTAATTTAAGAATAAAGTCTTCCAATATCTTAACTTCTTGTTTTATAGATTCAATAAATCGTTATGAAAATTTGGTTCCCTGTGCAGAGTAGGATCTTTATAATGTCCATTAAAGCACTTGATATAGCAACTGCATCCAGCTGGTTCATGTTGTTTGAAATTTTATTGTGTATGAATTTCTGGATTTGGTTGATAGTTGTCCTGCTTCAATAATAAACTTTCAGTACCACCATAGATAAGCTTTGGAACTTTTTATACATACTGATAATTTTGTGATAATTTTAAATGTATATATGAACCTTTCTCTGCCATTTCTACTTTTAAAAGTTTAGTTAACAAACAGTGCAATGTGAGATCATCTGATTTCTCAGTATTAGTGAATTATGGTAAATACAAATCACAAATAAAATTTTTCTTCTTCACCTTCATTGACTGGAAACAAGCCTGAACTTTTTTTGTAGCAAAATCACTTCCTTTGTTAATATAATGAAGATTTACATGTCTCCCTTGCTTACATTTCGTAATTTTTAAAGGTTATGTTTGATATTACTCCTCAAACGAATAGACATAGAATAAACATTAATTTTAGTCTCCATTTTCAAGCATATAATCAAGGTGAACACTAAAAACTCTAAATTTTGCAAATTTTTGTACATTTTTATTTACAGGATATAATTCAGATTTTACAGACTATACAGAACAGTATGGATCATTATTTTTTACATTAATACATGCTTTTGTTTTTATTTTATATTCTAATATGATGCAAGAAAATCCTCTTAGTGGAATGTACCTGTTAATTCCTAATTGCAGACCAATTAATGACCACCCTGACCCTCACACTTGAAAATTAGTGTTTCTGATAAAATATCTTATTTACCATTCTCAAATTTTTTGATTAACTATCATTCATTTTTGATGCTATAGGTCTGTGCATGGAACTTAAATTCCATAATATTTTCTAGTTGTCGGCCTTTGGTATTCATAAATATCATTAAGTTGCTTTCTATCTATGAGGTATTCATAGATTATCTTCCACAATTTTCATAATTTTTGGTTTTCAAACAATTAATAAATAATTACATTCAGTTGAGCTTGCATTTTATCCAAAATGTATAGTTTATTATCTGTCTGTTAAGTGATTTAAGTTGCTTTACTACTCCAAAATACCTGTTTCTATGTTACTCATATCTGCAGCTGTTCATTCGAATTCTGGAATATTTACTTTGTCTTCTTTGATGAATTAATTTCGGAAATCTGTGTTTAGTAACTCTGATAGGGCAGCACAGATGTTGATAGTATTTCCATTGCAATTGTGCCAAAATGGCATTGATTATGCCTTGCCACTAGCTGCTTGTTATGTAACCTGAATACCTTTGTATGTTCTGCCAGCTTTCCTGACAAAGTTATGTTGTCATAACTATTATAAGCATCTCACATAGAAGACCATGCTAAATTTCGAGATTCTGTAAAAAGTGGCCAATCTTGAATACTTTGCGTGCATTTAAATTTTTTAGTTGTGTTTGCAACAGTGTTTTGACCCATTTTGTGTATCAAAGAGAATTAGTTCCAGCATTTGTTAATTTATTATAAACCTCTTAATTGCTGCCGATAATATTTCTTTGACTTCAGGTCACATCTCGTCTACACATACATTGTTGATTTCGAAGGAGTGGAGAACTTTAATCAACTTTTTTGAATAGATATATTTTTCTTTTTTTTTAAGGATTTAGGGGTTACAATATTCAGTCTCACTAAGACAATCATGTGTTCACTAACCCCTGTATGCAGTTTCCTGCTTGTTACTAGCTCAGTATTATTTGTTGCTAAGAGATCAAGTGTGTTTTCACAACAGTTTACTATTTTCTTGGGCTCATTAACTAAGAACTCGAAATAATTATCAGAGAATGCATTTAGCACAATTTTGGATAATGTTGTATGCATACCTCCAAATATAAACATATGTTTTTGCCAAGGTATTGAGGATAAATTAAAGTCACCACCAATTATGATTGTGTGAGATGGGTATATGTTTGAAATGAAACTCATGTTTTCTTTATACCTTTCAGCAATTGCATAATCCAAATTAGGTCTCGAAAGAAGGACCCAATTATTATTTAATATCGGTTTCAACGAAGACCTCTGCCCACAGTGACTCACAGAAAGAATCTAATTCAGTTCCATGACAAGATAAACTATTTCTAGCAGCAACAAACATGCCAATGGCAACTGTTCCTTTTGAAACACCATTACATTATTTGCAAAAATTTCGACTGAACTTATCTCTGGCTTTAGCCAGATTTCAGTGCCTATGATGATTTCAGTATCAGTGCTTTCTGAGAGCACTTCGAGCTTTGGTACTTTGCCAACACAGATACGACCATTTACAACTGTTGTACCAATGGTTACTGTATCTACCTTCTTCCTGTATTTGGCTTTAGAGACTGAAGCCCTTTTTGTGTTTTGCAAAGGAACTCTGACCCAAGAAAACCGCACAGTCCATGCCACAGATCTCTTGCTAACCATTTAGCTACTTCCTGCCTTTAGTGGATCCCTGACCTATTTGGCAGAACCAGAAACTGAATCACCTTGTGGAGCAAGTAGGGGAATCTGCAGCCTATGCTGTCACAGAACCCACTGAGTCTGATTAAGACCCTCCTCTCGGCTCTGTACCAGAGTCTCTGATTCAGACTCTCCACTTGGCTCTGTACCAGAGGTCTGAAATCGGTCCTGTCGACTATGCTGCAAATGATGAGAGCTGCTTTCGTCTTGCAAGCAAGACTAGCTGACTTTTACCACTTCCGTGAGCTGCTCAAAAGCAGAGAGAATCGTTTCCTTTCCAAAGTACTACCTGCAGTTGACTGCACCCCATGCTCTTCATGGCATCCAGAAGGACCTATTCCACATCTGTAATGACTCACCCTAGTATTCACATGTAGTGCACATGGGGTTCTTCCCCTTACTGGCAGCTATGTGCCTAACAGGCCCCATAATGTGCTCCCAACTACCAATAACACCACCCTCTCTCAGTGCCCAGATCTTTCAGGCAGAGAGGTTTCCTCTGAAGCAGGACAGGTGACTGCATATGGCTAGGTGACAGTGTCAGACACAGACAGCATGTGGAACCGGTTTGTCAGACTAACTGAGGCGGCCATATGTGAGATCGCCTGGGAAGTCTTTCCCCGCCTACTCTGGCCCAAGACGACCTCCCATTCGACCACAGGTGAGGTGTCAACCTCAGTGTGAGGAGTATCTGGGCTGGCCACTGGTGTAGAACGATCAGAGGACAGTTGTGCTGGAGGTCTGTAGGAACAACAGTGATGACAATCTACTGCAGCTTCAAGCTGTGTAACTGGAGTAATCTCCAACTATCAGGACACTTCATTGCCCGTATGTGTTTCTAAAGGATCACTAATCACCGCTGTGTAACTGGAGAGTGAAGTGTGACCAACTCGGTTCAAATCTGTGCACAACAGTCACACTCCCCATCCATACTAAAGATGGTGGGAAATTACATTACTAAGACAAACAGTCTATCCACATGTGCTGTGGAACTCTATTGCAGACTCTGACGAAAACACAAGAACTGGGTCAGCTTTTACATGTAAAATAACATTCATCCACCTTTGCATAGAAAAGTTCACCCAAGAAAATATTTTTCAGCTGAATATGTGTTGAATTCACCATTTAATTTAAAATTTTCATGTGATCCTAAA
This sequence comes from Schistocerca serialis cubense, assembly GCF_023864345.2. Lineage (NCBI taxonomy): Eukaryota > Metazoa > Arthropoda > Insecta > Orthoptera > Acrididae > Schistocerca > Schistocerca serialis. Next base: position 592,564,676 of record NC_064645.1, on the reverse strand, counting down.
CCAGATACTTGTTTTCGATATGTTGACATTAGTTTTTATGTATTTAAATTTATTGTATATGTATCATATTGTCAACAAATGAAACAACCTCACCACTTGGTCTTAGATATATTATACTTACTTTTTTGTAAATTTTGTGCTAAAAGTGTTAACCAGTTAGTTATTTGCTGAGATTTTATAACATTATCTATCCATACCCACTTTTGATAAGATATATAAAATTCCATTAACAAATAATAATTTAATAAACTTATTAATTTGACATATTCAATTGATTCAAGTGAAACAGGAATTTTTCTCAGCTGCATTGGTACTAATATTTGTTTTTACATACAAGCTTTGAGTAGCATAGATATCATTTGGAGATAATTCTAAATTCAATTATTACAGTAAAGATTTATTATTTCTTCATCATAATCTGTGCATTCTAAATCTAACAAATGACAATATCATGAACAAAAGTTTGAAATATATTTGTTATATGTTTAGATGTACTTTCATCAATCTCGAACTATCAGGACTCTTCATCACCTATATGTATCTCTAAAGCATTAATAATGACAGTTGGAAAAAAACATGTGAACTATTGCATTGGATTTTCCATCTAGAAACTTTGGACATCAGTGACCATATATTTCATAAATATGTACACATCTATTATTTGTAGTTAAAATATCAGCATTATTGTCATCTTGATGAAATTAAATGTCAATATACTTTTGTCATAAATGAAATGCTGCCTTTGTTACTTGTATAGCTTTCACGTGGCACCTTTACAATGCCGTTTTATATTTCTTTATTCCATTTACCCATAGCAGGTCTACAGACTGTATTTGTATCATTTACACAACAATAAGTGTGGTTAATAAAATTTAAAGTTTCTTCATTTTATTCACCAGTTATTTCAAGACTGTATCTCTCCTGAAGTATTAATGTTTCAGTAAATTCATCACAACTCACTTGAGGAAGTTTGTTATGAGACAGACATCTGCCAAGGCTGTCTTCAGACTGTGTCTCTGCCTTAATATCTAAATAATCATGATCATTAATTCCTGTATTCTCTTCTTCTAACAGCAGGCCTAAGCTTACTTCAGCTGGAGCTGCAATTACTATTTTTACAAGCAACAATACTAGAAGTGACATATGAACATGTAATTAAAATATTATAACAATAAAACATATTTGAAAATTTAATGCCTCCAATTTGTAGGGTCTCACATTTGAACAAAAGTCGACTATTTGTTATAAATGAATCTAAGATCCTTAATAATTATACAATTACAAGTTCTACTAAATGTTTTTATTAAATGTAGTCGATCATAGATCACATCAACAACAAGCTTATATATAACAGTTATCAAGTGTTTATGATTATTTGTGAACACAATAAAAGTTCCAGATACTTTAGGATATGAATGTCCTTTAGATCCATAAATCTCCATGTTAAGAAAAGTAATGTAAAAGATTTGAAATTTTCAGCAGGGGTAAAATATATAGAAAAATCAATAAAATTTAATAATAAGCCAGCAACAGCTAAACATGTCTTGAGACTGAATCAGGTCTATATTCTTTGATTATGAAATCTAAAATACTTTTTCCTGAAAAAATCCAAGATTAGATTTATGAAGAAGTTATTACCATCGATTTGGAAATGTGGAGAATAAAAGATTAAAAACGAGGTGAAATAACTGTATAAAGACCACATAACTCAAATGGAAAATTTAAATAATGTTGAAGATGATGGAATTAAAATTAGAGATGAACATACAGATTATTTAGTTGAGTCAGCTGACATTGTTCCTCAAGGTGCCAATCAGAATCTATGACAAACATTCATTCTATTAAGGTTATTTCGCTAAGAATATAATATTACAATATTAGACCACAGAGGAAAAATTTACAGAACAGTTTTATATTATTCAAGATAGATAAGCAAATTCTGATGAAATGTTAAGAATTAATCACAGTCCTAACCCAGTTAATTTGTATCAAAGAATGAAAGAAATTTTCGGAACTGCTAATTGGCATCATTACTTTAATATTTTGGATGACTATACATAAGAACAATTGATTAATAACATATTCTTTCTCAATCAACAAATTTTAATTACATTCCTTTAAAACATTTCTATATATTGTACAAGAAACTTAAAAAATACAAATTGATCAATTTCAAACCCTCCATCACTTGGTTAACTTTGAACCAACATGAATTGATTAATTTTGTAACGAATCAGTTAATTACTTAGGAAATGAAGATGAATTAATCAGTTTTGAAATAGATACAATATTATTCAATTTAGAAATGACGATTGTGTTTACGTTACTGTAAAAAGTTTTATTCAAGAAGAAACCTTTCCTTTTAACCATTTATCAACCCAGTCTTTATGAACAATATGATTACAGTTAGTTTTTACATACTAAATATTTTGCTTACTGAAGCATATAGAACATTCGCTACATTGTGAAGAATCTATTATTTTATAAGATTTCAATACTTTTAATAAGAATGATTGAAATAGATTTTGATATTTTAAAATTTTTTCCCAATTAACATTATTTTGGTTTTCTATTACACATTCATGAGACAATACCTCATCATTTGATATAACATCCAACTTACTTTGTCTTTCAGTCTCCAGTCAATTCTTGACTGATATTTCATTCCAATTTAATCTCATAAATTGTTCAAACTAATTTTGTTCACCTGACACCTCACTTGAATATAATTCATCATAAAAAATCTCTCATAAATTTTGCAGGTAATTCATAAAATCTTGAAACTATATATTTCCATTCAGTGTCACCAAATACATTTTCCTTTTTAATATATTCAAGAACAATTTTCCATATGTTTCATTTGTTAAAACAATTCATATCATTGTTTAAAATTTGAATGTTTACACATAAGGTGAATCATGTAATAAGTCGTTCTTCTGTAGGTTTTATTTCAATCACTTGATTGTTATTACTATTGTTATTGTTAATAATATTATTTTTTTTATTATGTGAGCTATAACTTTTTGTTTTTCTCCAATTTAAAATAAGCTCTAAGTCCCAATTGTGCTGCTGTAGTTTCTAATCTGTTTACTTTCAGACTATTTTGACTCACTAGAAATAAATTCTAAAATTTGTAAAAACACAGTTAACATCCTTCCTGAAGATGCTTAATGCAATAAAATGTATATCTTTTATTTAAAAAAAACGATATACCCATTTAACTGTCTGTTGGTTTGATTCATAGATTTTACTTACAAATGCTCTTGTGGTGTGTTTTATTCATTATGGTATTTCAGTATCCAGGAAAATAATATACTGGAAGTTTATGTGGAATATAAGGACATTTTACAGAACCTCTAAATAATTTCGTAGATCACATAGCAATCTTAAACAACAACTCTAAGGATGCTGTCATTGCTTTCAAAGCCCAGCATGAGATAGCAGTGAATTCATGGTTAGAAATATCGTATGACAAGACCAAATACTTAGAGAACCAACAATCCAGTAACACCCCTTTGACCACTATACATGGACATTATGGAGGGTTAATCACTCTTGTTATCTTGGTGAATGGGTCCACCCATATGGTGTAGACAATATCTCCAACTTAGAAGGGCATAAACAACTCATTGCTGCATACCTTCCTGCCCACAATCTGGACAACAAGAAGTAAATTTCGCATATTGCTAAGGTCTGTCACTACAGAACTACTGTCAGACCACAGTTTTGGTATGCCGCAGAGACCCCCTTGATGAACAGAAAACGCATGATGGAAGACCTGGAGAAAGCCAAAAGATGTTTTCTCAGAAAAATAAATGGCCTGAGATTTATCCAAGATGGAACCTACTGATTAAGTCTAATTCTGAACTATATCAAAAGTTTGAATCAGCTATCACCAGTATGCAGCGTAGGAAGGTCAAGTTCTATGGGCACCTACACAGAAGAGCTTCTCATTGGTTAAAAGCTTTAAGACTCAAAGCCTGTGGCTTTACGGACTGCTAAAGGTCTTGAATTCAGCTGGAATATCTGATCTTGATGTAGAAGATCGTTCCAAATTTTGTGCTATGGTAGAATCTTGGACCCCACCACCAAGAGTCCCTAAATGTCAGAAGCTCCTTTCACAGGAGAGGAAGGAGAAATTTTCAGCAGGGCTTAAGAGATATTGTGAATGGAAAGAGCAATGAAGAAGAAATAGTCACAAGTGCTCCTTAGTGTGCTTAAATAGATAATAACAACAATACAATTGAGAATATACAGAAATAAAATACAATATTTCTCTTGTATTAAAATATGAATATATTCAAAACAAAATTAAACAATTTAGTAGAAACAACTTTTAGTTATTAACAGATATACATTTCAAAGGAAAGTAAATTGTTTCATTGATCAATGAACAATGTCGAATCGTTTCATTAATTGAATGAACTAATACACTCTTTGATTGATTAAAAAGTAAATTAAAGTAAATTCATTAATTAATTTCAATTAATCTCTGTTAGGAATGGATTAATTTTTCTGCAAAGTTGATCAATAGTACTCTGAAAATCAAGTAAAATAACAGATATGTTTGATTAATTAATTCCATATCAGTTTGTATTCTATTGAATAAATAAAACTGGTTCAAGTAGCCCTGGAATTTCAGTGTCCAGGAAGATGGATCCTCAAAATAGAATTTCAGGATTCTCAAAGAAAAACCCTGGAAATATCCAATGCAATATGGAATTTCAGCCAGCAGCATACCCTCTCTGGAGAACAGAAAACAGAATGTTTAAAAATTCCTGAAATGAAACATGTCAATGTTTCTAATGTTGCTAATGTTACAGGAAAAGATATTAAAAATTTCACATAGGTAGTTGCAGAAAGTTTCGAAAAAGTCCACTCAACAAAGGAGACTACCACTGAATGGTCTGCTATTCATTTACTTTGCAGCTTAGCTTTAGATGGTGACATCTCTCCTGCTTGCAAGAACGTTTTTGTGTCATCTTTGTGTGCGTCTAGGATAACAGGCGCATTTTTGCGTAACATTCCACGCAGTATTTTTTCTTCAGGAATCCTCCTATATAAACCGTCAGCTCAAAAATATTCAAGCATGATTTTATTCCTGGCATACAATGCCCAAATGAAAGACAGTACACGGCGCATACGTCACAGCATGTAAGGCTGCGGGTCTCAGTAACTGCAGCCATCTCCATCAGGGAAGAGCAACTATTTCAGACGACTTTATTAATTATTGACTTAAATGCTTGCAAGTCACGATAGCACAAGACAAATCTACGACCTTTATTGAGTATCTATTCAATTACGATTAGTATGACGTCACAAGTTTGTTGCAGGAGCCACATATCTCATTGGCCCCGGGCCAACTAGTGTTACGTCGCAAGATTGTTGCAGGTCTCGTATTTCTCCTATAAGCAATGTCTGCGAGGTATCTAAGATGTCAGCTTAAACTAAAATTGTATACAGCAGATGGACATTGAACCTGTCAACTGTCAGCAGGCGGTATTAAGTAGTGGACGTACGACCGTAATGTATTAACGCTGTTGTATAGCCGACGGCACTGTAGCAACACCTCTGAATCAAGTGCTGACGAAATTTTGCAGAATGTTTAGAATAAGGTCAACGTGTACATGTAACGTTTGTCCAATACACTTCGACTTCCAATCAACAGCAAAGATGGGTGGACACCTGCCGCAGCTTGACTGAAGTGAAGAACGTAGACAATTAGTTTTTGTAAAACACCAGCACAGGTGAGACGTCTTGGTGTTATCGATACGAATGTGCTACAAAATAACGAAGTGGATAAATTAGCAGGAAGGGTCGACGCGAGGGCTGAACGACAGCCCAAACACAGACTTTTCTGGTAGGTTGAAATGGCTGTGTGAATTATGCGTTGTACTCGTTTCAAGAATTCAGTCTTGAAGCCTTGAATACTGACGTGATAGGCTGAAAAACTGGCGTTCTAAATTTCAACACGTCAATGCCATGTAGAAACTAAAATGATTTACATCGGCCAATTTTTGTTATTGATATGTTATATAGCATCAGTTTTGTCACCACACAACGGTAACGGGGAGATGGCACAAGGGCTAGTCGTCCTCCTTCTGCACGTTCTGGGCTTCAGTGAGTGGATAAGAAATGAAAGGAACCCTGATAGCTTGACTAGCACTAGCTCTAAAATGTGTAATACTAGGTATGATTTAAATCGCAGAGCCACCTTCCAACATGAACACTAAGAAGTATATAGGAGGCTCCCACCATCTTATCTGTCTACCAGTCGACAATATCAAGGAATTTCCCTTTCAGCCACGACTGCACACATTGCAGCCAACCAGAGTTGTCTCGGCAGCCGCATGACACCACTAGAGCATATTATTAGGTCACAGTACAGCCTTTACTCCTATTTACTGATACTAGCTAGTAACGTTTCAAATAACAACTACTGTCAACAAAAATTGTCATTTCTCTCCTTCCACTTGTTTTGCTAAAGACGTTTGTTTTTAAGTTGCATGACTAGAACTAAAAGATAATGACTTTATGTACACATGTCCTTGAAAGGGACTTCTCCATATCATTTTGATAAAGAAATCATCGAAATGATCGACGGAACATTCAGCTAACAACGACTGCACACAGCTATGTACATCATTTCTGTTCTGTTGAGCATCTGTGCATGAACCGGTAGGGCAACCTTACTGACCTTCTAAGACTTCTTTGTGGGGAACTATCTTGTACACATGAATATCTCGTCATTAGAAAATATGTAAACACAAGGCATTCAGCAGGAACTTATAGCTGGCAGCTGAAATCAGATATAGGTAAATCGTAATTTTATGGGCGTTAAAAAGGAAAGACAATCCTTGATAATAAATTCGCAGGGCATTATGTCAATGAAAACCGTTATATGGATAGGGAGAATTCTTTTTTTTAAGGATTTAAACTACCAGACAATATGATAGGTGGCAGGCTGAAAGTCATTGGAAGAACGTGTCACCGGCAAAATTACTGTCCAACTTGTTCTTTGGTGTACCAGTATCAGAGTCGACCCACTGTGAAAACCATCCAGAGCAAGATGATTGGACAAACAGACATTATGTGAGCTTCTCAGAAATTATGAGCAGTCTTCAGAGGAAGGCTGTTCAAAAGTCACAGTTCACGCAAGTAATTAAAATGACAGAAATAAATGTTGAAATAGAGGGCAAAAGGTATATTGTTTCCTTCCACAATTATCTCATGAGGAACATTCGATCAAGAATCTACAGGGGCATACGGTCATAAACAATCTCTGAATAAAATGCACAGGCACACAATAGGTAGAATTAAATGATCAGCAGTGGAGCACTGCTGTAAATGTAGAAATGGTCAGTGAGCAGTTAGTTCGACTGCTAAGGTAATTAATGGATTTAGATCACTCCAAACACTACAGAGTTGAAGCTATTTTTAAGGTTTTTGCGATTTGTCATTATAAGCGGATCCAAGGGTAATAGGAAACCATCTTGCCAGATAATGGCACCCCAGACTTACCCAGCCAAAGACCTTTGTATTTTGTATTTGCTAGATATTTCTTTTTGTCTGTTGTTTCACTGACGACAGAGTACAGTCATAGAGCGAATCTAGTGGCCATCACATACTTCTTCTTCAGGTTTGCTGGAGACATGGGTATCTCACTGTAGGAACGTCGTATATCAAAATAAATAGATTTAGATCAATCTAGGTACTTATGAGTTGAAAATATTTTTAACAGGAAACCATCTCGCCAGAACAGAAACCCTACGTCCATGCAACTACGTTTGTAGATCCGAGAGGGATCTTCCTTTTCTTTGTTGGCATAATGATTGAGGTACAAGAACTAAGTAAGGGAGTACACGTGACCTAAACGTTGAGTTGTCACTGTAGGTAGAATTAAAGGTATGTTATTTAATTCTTTCGCTATTATGTCCATTACTGGAATGCATTAATCTGAAGCTTTTCCTTGTGTTGGAAGAACTAAGTTAGTGAGCACAAGGGACCTAAACTCTGAGTTGTCACTGTAGATGAAATTAGAGGTAGGTTATTTAATTCTATCTCTGTTATGTCGATTATTACAATGCATTAACCTGAAGTTTTGTCTTGTGTTGGAAGTGTTAAAAAAATTAAAAATTTTCGTCTCCAGTATACGTTTTTCAGGTATGTTTCTACACAACAAGTTGTTATTTAGACCAACGTTTCAGAAACTTTAGAAAAAAGTCTTCATCAGAGTAGTCTTCACATTAATGAATCACTGGCTAATTCAGAATTTTATGTACTGATGTTTCATCTCGTACGTAATCATGAAGAACGTACAGAACTCGAGTTTTAGTTGACGGTAGGAGTTGGAAGGCGACAGGTGAAGTCGTTTATTGATGGACGGTGCAGTCGCATTCATGTGTCCGCCACCTATGTTAGACGTCAACGTAGAATAACGACTCACAGACGACATGTGGTGGTACTGTCGGTGGAGGGTATGTAAAGTGTGTCGGGAGGACATGGAAAACACTGCAATCGTTGTAATGTGGCAACGGGCCGATTTATTTGACGTCCAGAAGGACATTATCACTGGATTTCAGCAAAAGGGCGGAAGCATTTTCGGAACGGCTAAGTTCGTTAATAGTTCACGAGCAGCCGTGGTTAAAGTATACCAGGGGAAGATTGCATTATCCAGAACCGAAGCCGAGGCAACTGTTGTGAGTCGCGGGTCATAGACGACGAGGCTGAACGATGCCTTTCGAGATATGTATAGACTAATATGGACGTATATCGGTTGAGAAACTGAGCGCCCAGAAGAACCAACGAGCTACCAGCAATGTTTCGTGGACCACTGTTGACCGAACGTTGCTGCGTATGGACATCCACAGTAGACACCTCGTTTAGGCACCTATGCTGACAGCTTTCCTTCCATGACGAAGGGTGGAATTCGCACGCCGGTACCACAACTGTAGGTCCACTGGGTGGCGAAGGTGGTCTTCTCAGGAGAATAACGTTTCACGTTCTATCGGACACACAACCATTGGCTTGTGCGGCGTGAAACGTTTGAAACCGAACACCGCGCAACAATCCTAGGAAGGGTTCAGATTGGAGGGAATTGCGCGGGCGATCTCGTCAACACAGGTATACATGTATGCTTGGAGACGGTGTTCACCCTCACATTCAGTTTATTTTTTCTCCTCATAATAGCACCTGCCAAAAGATAATATTTGTTACACAGCTCGTAGCCTACGTGCGTGGTTCGAAGAGAACCATTATGAGCTGACCGTACTACCCTGGCCACCAAACTCTCCGGATTAAAACCCAATCGAAATCTGGGGGATCACCTCGATCGGGCTCTCCGTGCCATGGACCCTCACCGAATGACCTTGCGCAGCTGGCCACGGTATAGCAATCAGCATGATTCCACATCCCTGTCAGTATTTCTAGACTCCCGTTGACTCTCTTCCTTCACTTGTCGCAGAGGTCCGCACTGCAAAAGGTGGTTGCTAAGGATTCCGAACGATGATCGCATTAATGTGACTGGACAATGTAGGTTACTTTAAATTTACATGTGTTGATAAGTGCTGACGAATGACGTGCAAGCCAGTACAGCAAATGTCACTGTTTGCTTCGTGCCCGCTGCCTACTAGGATCACTCAGTGAGCAACAGGTAGGTACGCCTAAGCAGCTGTGTTTACTGCAACTTCCGTTGGACCCGCATGCACTGTCAGTCCGTAGGTTACCGCTGGCTGCCAAGATGACGGGGATCTGCACCAGTCATCGCTTTTCATAGTGCCTGGCTGCTTCACAGTTTCAGTTGCCCCTCATATCGCTAGGTTGAGGTTGCTACCTAACAAGTACGTGGACATCACAGAGTTGTTTAGTTTTGTCGCACTCGATATGCTGTCCTGCCAACAGAACAGCTACGTACACCGATTGTAACTTATATTGCCATATGAAATTCTCTGTACAGCAAGATAACACCACTCGAAACTTGTTACGAGATGTAGTGAGGTGTGCACACTATCTTTGGCTGGTGGAAACAGTTGTAACTGAATACAGATAAAGTAAGGTAATGTAGTGGGTTGCTAGGTGAAAGGAGCTGGAGTCTTTTTTCAGACGCAACAGCAGTTTCTCACCAGAATTAGACGTACAAAACTGTAGTTCCCATATAATCGTTTATTTTTTCATGCTGAGAGTCTGTTTAACAAAAAAATTCATTTGTGATGTATAATAACAATATTTGAACAATGTGTTCCTGTCAACACAGTGCTACAGCATTCTCCATTTAAATGTTGTAACTTACGTAAGAGTTAACTTTCTTCGTTCATGTGTAGTAAATATTGAACTATGCGACGCACCAATTCCAGTAGCACCTGTCTCAAGATTGGTTTCTTGTACTGAGAAAAAGATAGGATGCTACTTTTTGCTTCACTATCTCGGCATTTACGAAATCGTAAAAAGTGCATATGAATACAAATAAATTATTGGGTAAAGCATAAGCTACCCAAGTGTCCTACTGACTGGCGAATAATTTGAAGTATTAAAAATTTATCGGTGCAATTTATAGAGGAGGTTTTGGTAAGATCCGTTCATCAATTTCAAGTACTGGCATTAAGTCTGTAAGACGAAAGCATCCAATTGAAGCATTACATAACTAAGGAGTGAAAATATCAGTCTTAACGTGCCTCAGAAACAGCTCTATAAGTACCGATATATATTATGTACTTCGGAATTATGAAACCCTTGAAAATGACAAAAATGGCCTCTCAGGCCGAGGTTAGTTAATATAAAATTAGTTGCATTAAGTGAATACCATTTTCAATTTTCGTTTTGGAATTACTTCCTATTCTGGCTATCCAAATCAACTTCATGACATAAACCTCTTCCATTTTCAGTGACCAGGTACCATATGTTTTAGCCACCAGCATCATGTTATCAAGTCTTTTGGTTTTTTTTGTTTTTTTTTGCCTTGCAATGCTTGTTTTAAGGTACGTTAGTCTCCAGTGAACAGTTGTAGGGGGCCACCAGCTGTGTCCGACCCCTTTTCACTTCGGTATTACAAACTCTCTCGAGGATATCTGTTAAAACTGTTCGCCTTAATATCCCCTGATCGAATCCTATCCCAATGGCTGGTTTCTATCACCTGTAGCTTCATGGCTCGCTGTGTACGCTGTAGTCTACAGGCACCTGCATTAGGATAGGTTGTAATTATTAGTACGGAAACAATAAAGACGTAATCCCTCAGGTTATTTGAGATATCCTTGTTGATCAGGGTGAATTTTATTTCCAAATCGCTGGTCATCTCGGCCCTACTCTGCGTGGAATTATTGCGTTTCTTTATTTTTTTCCCTGGGTGGGTATTTCTACAAAGTAGGTATACTCATCTACAGCATCTATAGACTGGTTTCCGACTGTATTGGTATTTTTTGTTTTATTGGTGCACATCTTCTGGCCAGTCTTTGCAGAGGCAAATTTAAATTCCCCTTTCATACCCTTCAGTTCATCCACATCTTCACTTACGAGCACCGTACCATCGGCACAGAGCAGATGGCGCAGATGCGCGCCTTTGAATTTTATTCATCTGTCTTGTCGGTTTAGTGATTTCATTACATGTTCTCATGCAAGGGTGAACAGATTTAGAGATATGGTGTCATCTTTGCGAACTCTTTGGGCACCTGAGATATTACTGGTACTATTGTATTGTATTATATTGTATTGTCTCTTCATAGATGCATTTCAGAATAGTTACGTAACTTGTTACCAATGGTCTAGGTGTAGCGTCTTCGACTAGTAATCAATGCATCTTCCGTCCCGTCCCCGGTACGAACCCCACCACTGATTAAATTCTCAACAGAAATAATCACCAATGGTGGCCAAAGACTTTCCACATAAGAAGTCACCTTCTTTCTGCCAACGGCCTTGTAAAACAGAGCGGAAGAACAGACAGAGGTTCAGGGTACTCTGTTGCCCTTGGGGTGGGAAGCCCCATAAAAGGCGAAACAATCAGCAATGATCAACAGCATGAGCATGCAGAAGGTGATGTAAACTTCATTAAAGTCACGTAATGTAAATCCACAGTGGCCTGTAACTAAAAAAGTTTCATGATGATATCTCCACTGGCAAAATATTCCTGACTAGTCCGCCATTAGGATGTCCAGGAGGGAACTGCTAAGAGGAAGGTGATCATGAGAAAAAGATCGGCTAGCCAATGAAAGGATAATGTTTTACAAGTCGGGGCGTGGAACGTCAGAACTTTGAACTTGGTAACGAAGCTAGGAAATCTGACAAGGGGAACGCAAAGGCTCGGTCTTGATACGGAGGGGGTTAGTGAAGTGAAGTGAAATGGAAATTGGACAAGAATTTCTAGTCAAATAATATCAACAGTAGCAGAAAATAGTATATATAGTTATGAGTAAGAAGATCGGGCACGGAGTGAGTAAAGTGATAGAGTTGTTCACATCAGAATCGAAAGTAGACCAACATAATATTTCAGGTATACACGCTGATGACTCAAGCGGAAGATGGAAAGATAGAAAGTGTACAAGCATACTGAACAGCTAATTAAAGGTGTACGTAAAGGAGATGTAAACATAATAGTCACGTAGGATTGGAATGCGGTTGTAGGGGAAGGAGTAGGACGAACGTTTACAGGAAAATGTGAGCTTCGTAGTAGGAATGAGAGAGAAGGAGACTGATTGAGTTCTGCATTAGATTTCAGCTAGTAATAGCGAATACTCTGTTCAACAATCAGAAGAGGAGGAGGTATGCTTGGAAAAGGTCGGCAGATACTTGAAGTTTCAGTTACATGACACCGCGGATAAGCAGAGAATTCCAGATCACAGACTGGATTCTGAGGCGCACCCAGAAGCGGATATAGAGCCTACCACAATTTAGTAGTAATGAAGGGTAGGATGCAGTTTAAGAAATTAGTCATGATGAACCTGTACGCAACGAAATGGGACACGGAAAATCTAAGGAATGAAGAGGTACACTTGAAGTTCTCTCGGCTATAGCTACTGCGATAGTGAATAGTTCAGTAGGCAGTTGTGTTGAAGAAGAATGGGCATATCTAAAAAGGGCAATTACACAAGCTGGAAACAGAAACGTAAGTCAAAGGAAGGTAACTGCCAAAGAACCAGGGGTATCAGAAGAAATACTTCGGATAATCGTATAGTGACCTGGGACGTCCACTTTGATGAAAATCTCCCTGCCCCTGAAAATGGCTAATAGAGGTGTCCTGGTAGAACAGATGTGTGGGTTCAGCACAGTGCAAAGTATGACGACCAATTTGAAGTTAGAAAGGTACAATACCGAATAGTGAAATATGTTACCCAGCTTTGGTAACGCAAGTAGTAAAATATATTGCTCAACGTTGGTAACGCTAGTTAAAGCAATTATGTTGAATGCAACTTTAGACTATCTGTCCTGTGTTGACTAAAGTTCCATGAACACAAACTAAATAATGTTCTTTGAACTAAAGTAGGAAGAAAAAAACTTCTGCCTTGCTGTACTATTCGAAAAACAGTTCCAAATTCACAGTATTCCGTTAAATCCCTGAGAAGCCAGTCTCTATCCATACACGAAATTCTGTTCACTTTTCTGTTTCTGCTGAGGCCTCACCGCTGTCTGTCTAGCGGCCGCTGTTTCTGAAGACTTGATGAGACGACAAACGTTCTGCAGGGGACCCTAGTAAGACTCGAACGGACTTACACAACTTGCAACTCCGCTTGTGCGTAGTACTTCAGAGCGCGTCTCTCTTGCTGGTGGCGCCGCCGCTCCAGGGGACGCGATTCTTGCGCGCAACACGACTGGTGTGCGCACAGCGATGTCTCTGCAGCGGACGAATTGCCGCGGTACTTCTGCTACCAAATGTCGCCAAACTTTCTTGTGTGGTATCTCAGCACGCCAGAGATCGATGGGAGAACGTAGCACTAATACATTCAGGGAAATTGAGGAAAACATGTATGAGTCACTTAGATGTGAAACAAATAGGAAGTGCAGGGAAGATAAAGCGAAATGGCTGCATGAAAAATGTGAAGAAATCGAAAAAGAATTGACTGTCGGAAGAATTGACTTAGCATATAGGCAAGTCAAAAAAACCGTAGTGAAATTAAAAGCAAAGCGATGACATTAACAGTACAGTCTGAATTCCACTGCTAAATGCCGAAGAGAGAAGGATTGTTGCAAAGGTTTTATTGCAGACTTGTGAGAGGGTGGGCTTGTCTGACTACGTGATAGAAGAAGAAACAGCAGTGACAGGGAAGAGTTAGGGGATCCAGTATTAGTCAGAATTTAAAAAGCTTTGGAGGACTTAAGATCAAATAGGGCAGAAAGGGCAGATAACATTTCATCGGAATTTTTATAATCATAGCGTGTATAATGGATCAAACTGGAAATACACAATGAGAATTTCGGAAAAAGATCTTCCACACAATCCTCAAGATTGCAAGAGCCGGTAAGTGCAAAAATTATGGCACAATCAGTTTAACAGTTCTGTTATAAAAGTTGCTTAGAAGAGTAACATACAGAAAACAGGAAAAGAAAGATCAGGATCTGTTAGATGACGATCAGTTTGTTTCGAAAGGTAAACATCTACATCTACATGAATACTCTGTAAATCACATTTAAGTGCCTGGCAGAGGGTTCATCGAACCACCTCCACAATCTATTATTCCAATGTCGTATACTGTCCGTCCCCGAGAGCTGAGTGGTAAAAAAAAAAAAAAAAAAAAAAAAAAAAAAAAAAAAAAAAAAAGTGGTCAGCGTGACAGAATGTCAATCGTAAGGGCCCGGTTCGATTCCCGGCTGGGTCGGAGATTTTCTTCGCTCAGGGACTAGGTGTTATGTTGTCCTAATCATCATCATTTCATCCCCATCGACACGCAGGTCGCCGAATTGGCGTCAACTCGAAAGACCTGCACCAGGCGAACGGTCTACCCGACGGGAGGCCCTAGCCACACGACATTTCATCTCATCTCGTATAGCGGGCGGATAGAATGAACATCTATATCTTTCCGTCCGAGTTCTGATTTCCCTTATTTTATCGTGGCGATCGTTCCTCCCCATGTAGGTCGGAGTCAAAAAAATATTTTCACATTCGGAAGAGAAAGTTGATGAATGGAATTTCGTGAGAAGTTTCCGTCGCAACGAAAACGACTTTCTTTTAATGATGTCCAGCCCAGATCCTGTATCATTTCTGTGACACTCTCTCCCATATTTCGCGATAATACAAAACTTGCTGCCTTTCATTGAACTTTTTCGATGCACTCCATCAGTCCTATCTGGTAATGTTCCCACACAGCGCAGCAGTATTCTAAAAGAGGACGGACAAGCGTAGTGTAGGCAGCCTCCTTAGTAGGTCTGTTACGTTTTCTAAGTGTCCTGCCAACAAAACGCAGTCGTTGGTTAGCCTTCCCCACAACATTTTCTATGGGTTCCTTCCATTTTAAGTTGTTCGTAATTATAATATCTAGCTATGTAGTTGAATTTACGGCTTTTAGATTAGACTGATCTATCGTGTAACCGAAGTTTAACGAGTTCCTTTTAGCACTCATATGGATGACCTCACACTTTTCGTTATTCACGGTCAAGTGCAACATTTCGCACCATTCAGATATCTTTTCTAAATCGTTTTGCAGTTTGTTTTCATCCTATGATGACTTTATTAGTCGATAAACGAGAGCATCATCTGCAAACAACCGAAGACGGTGCTCAGATTGTCTCCCGCATCGTTTATATAGATAAGGAACGGCAAAAGGCCTATAGCACTACCAAATGGTTCAAATGGTTCTGAGCACTATGAGACTCAACTGCTGTGGTCATAAGTCCCCTAGAACGTAGAACTACTTAAACCTAACTAACCTAAGGACATCACACACATCCATGCCCGAGGCAGGATTCCAACCTGCGACCGTAGCGGTCGTGCGGTTCCAGACTGTAGCGCCTTTAACCGCTCGGCCACTCCGCCCGGCTAGAGCACTACCTTCGAAAAGTAAAGGCACCAGAGAGACTGTTCTGACATTTCGTTTCGTAATGGGTGCAAAACATGAAAGACATCAAGAGAAGTTGTTAGCGCCTATCGACATTATACGTCGTTCAACAATGTAAAATAGTGCAGTATGGTTGAAATTCTTAGATAAGCTAAACTGAAAGACGGGTTGTACATAACATGTAGAAGAACCAACAGGGAAAAATAAAAGTGGGAGACCAAGAACGAAGTCCTCGGATTACAAAGGATGTAAGACAGGGAAGTAAGTTTTCGCCACAACTGTACATCGAAAACGCAATGACGGAAATAAAAGATAGATTCAAGTATGCGATTAAAATTTACAGGGTGCGTTGAATGGAATGAACACTCTAATTAGAACAAAATATAGATTGAGAGTAAATCAAAGAATGACTAAATAATGGGAAGTAGAAGAAATGAGAACAGCGAAAATCTTAACAGCATAGTTGGGAATTACGAAGTAGACAAAGGTACTCTGCCACCTAAGTAGCGATGTTACCCGTGATGGACGGAGCAAGGGGGACAGGAAAAGCAGACCAGCACTGGCAGAAATGCATTCCTCGCCAAGAGAAATTTCCTAGTGTCAAATACAGGCTTTAATTTGAATAAAAAAATTCTGAGAATGCACGTTTGGAACACAGCATCCTATAGTAGTGGAACTTGGGTTGTGGGCAAGCCGGGATAGAAGAGAATCGAAGCATTTGGGATGTGGTGCTACAGAAGAATGTAGAAAATTTGGTGAACTGACATGGTACGGAATTAGGAGCTTCTCCGCAGAATCGGCAAGGAATACATGGGAAACAATGACAAGAAGAAGGGACAGGATGGTAGGACACCTGTAAAAATTCCGGTAATAACTTCCATGGTACTGTAGGGAAGATATAAACTGAAATAAATGTAGCACATACTTAAGGACGTAGGTTGCAAGTGCTGCTCTGAGACGAAAAAATGGCTCTGAGCACTATGGGACTTAACATCTATGGTCATCAGTCCCCTAGAACTTAGAACTACTTAAACCTAACTAACCTAAGGACATCACACACATCCATGCCCGAGGCAGGATTCGAACCTGCGACCGTAGCGATCACGCGGTTCCAGACTGAAGTGCCTAGAACCGCACGGCCACACCGGCCGGCCTCTGAGACGAAAAGGTTGGCACAATAGAAGAACTCGTCAGAAGACTTAGTGTACCCTGGCATTTTCAAAGGCTTCCAAAATCCACGGAATCAAACTTTTTTCGGTAAGCTATAGAAGCCAGATGGACCTTGAAGTTACAATCATTGTCAGTTCTTGTCAGTTCTATTCTCAGGGAGAAGGTACATTGCCTGGATTTGATCCATACTCGAATAACTTTTCAGACCTCCATCGTCCTCAGCACAGTTGATAGAAATCAATTATTTCTGTAAAACGATTTGTTACACTTCGACCCACAAGTTTCTAAAAATGTGATAACACACTATCCGTGCGCTAGTTCTGCTAGTTTACATCAGCCTTTTGTCTTCAGCATTTTTCAATTTTTCTTGTTCCCGCAGGAGGTTTTCTAGTATTCTTCCTGAGTTGATGCACTTGTTCATTAACATCCTCTTACCTTCGAACAGGTTATTTAAACTAGTATCAGCATTTTATTTGCTGAGAGATTTTTTGTTTCTTAATTGTTTAAGTGCTTTTCCACTTTCGTTGTTGTTATTTCCGACGGTTCTTCTTGTGAATCATCCAGTGCTACATTTTCATCTTCGGTTGATATGTCAATAGTCATAATATACAGCTCCTGGAATGATTATTCATCTATATTATGTCTATTTCCGAGTATCTATGCTTTCCGGTTTTTGAGTTCCAGTGTTATAGATTTTTCTGTGGAACTACCGAACTTCAGAAGTATTATACTTCGATTTTTTTTCCATGTGAATTATCAGATTATTGTTAAATTTCCTCAGATTTTTTTTCAGAATATCTTGTTAAGAGTTGTATATTTTTTGTGTAACTCTCCACTGACATTCTGTCTACCATGATCTCAATGCTACTAACTGAAAGTCAGCAGTTTTCGCTACATTCGGCAGTGGAATCTTGTTTGCTGCAATTCTGATTCTTTTTGAAATGTCTTCAGTGACTTCGTTTACTTCTAAAGACTTCAGATCTTCAAGTTTCACAGGTAAGGTTTAACTGAAATAGTTCTGACTGTTTGTCTAAGACATCGTCTCCCAGTGAAATGCGCTTCCTTATAATTTTTGATTGCTCAAGTTTCAGGCCGGATGTGATGGACGTTCGTATAAGCATCTGGTCGCTTCTGGTGTCGAATCTGTTCAGTACAGACACACTTTTACAGTTCTGGTTTCGACTTCTTAAAGAAGGTAGTCATTAAACAGTGATTTTGTGGTGTATGATACTATGGCATATTTTCATCTGTTCATAATTACCCACAATTAATAACATTTCAGGTGTCTAATACCTTCTTTTGACGTACCTTTTTTTTCATTCTGTCCTCACAAGATTATGATGTGTCTTATTAACTCTTTTGCTTTAGTGATAGCTCCGTATTTATGTTCAGCCTCCTCTTCATCACATTTGCTGATTGGAGAATAAACCTGGGTCACGATTGTGGAAAATTTTGTGCTCAGTGTGAGGACAAAGTGTATCGCTCTGAGAGAAACGTAAACGATGTTATGTACGAATCTACTGATATTTCTGTTGACAAAAAGAGAACCTACATGTAAAGAAGCATTCAATTTTGATGAAATGAAACCTACACGTTGCCCCAAGATAAGCTCAAGTCACCATTGGAAACTCCATGGAAATTTATCCAGTACTTTGGGAAATTATCGTGTTCAAACAGAGACACACAACAATTTTATGTAGTAAATTATGTCTGTCTTCCCACGATTTGCAATGATTCAAAGTGCAAATGCGGTTGAACTGAGTTGTTTCACGAGTTACAAATTGTACATTTTCAAGCTTAAATTCTCATCTTTGTGAGCACCTACTACATCTGAAGTTTCGACCTTCTTCTTCATGTGTTACACTTACCATTGTAGAAAGACCCAAAATGTGCAGAATTGAATGTGATGTGTGTTTTATATTTTAGGGTGAGACCATTCGCAGAAAACTAGTTAGTTATACTTGTAAGGACATTGTTCACCTTTCTTTCGGTTATGGTATGTATTCTTGGAAGTATTAATTTTGTTTGTTGTATAGAAGACAAAAGAGTGTTTAATATTTGAGGAATAATAGGTGAACTAAGATTAAGCCTTGGGATAACTCCTATGTGGTTTCTCCCCAGGCAGAAAATGTCCAAAGAGTACACTGATTAAATTACTAAGTACAATTTCCTGTATTTTTCAGTGAGATATGACGTTATGCATTGGTTCGCATTACCATCAGTCCCATAAACACTCAGTTTTTGTAGAAGAATATTGTTATTCATACAGTGAAATGCCTTAGATAGGTCCAAGAAAATACCATCCACCTCTATTCGCTTATTTAATGATTGTAAAATGTGGTGAGTGAACAAGTAAAGGCATTTTTATTTGAGGTCCTCTTCTGAAATCCAATCTGCATTTTACTGACAATATAATTATAACTCAAATGAGATACTATTCAAGAATGGGTCACTTTTTCAAAAATTTTGAAAAATGTCCTGAGTAATAATACAAGTTGTTTGTTATTGACATCTCTCCCACCACCATTCTTATGAGGTGGGTTCAACAACAGCAATTTCAATCCCTCTGGAGGAACGTCTTGACTTAGTGATGCATTACGTATTTCAGAGAAGAGTGGGTTTGTTATATGGGAACACATCTTTACTACTCTGTTGAAAACATCATAAAATGAGTTTTTATTTTTGACAGTCATATAATTTTCTAAGTTACAGAAGGAAAATTTGGTGGCACTTTAATATAATTCTATTTTATGAGTTTCTCTTTCAGTGTACTCGTGATTTTCCGGTTTTACTATTTGTCCCTATATTTTTTACCATAAATTATTCTGTTCTATGGCCGTCTATCCTTTCCCTCATTTCACTTGATTCCACATAGATTTAAGTCAATTTTTTTTAATTACTGATTCTGACAATGTGCATGTTCCATAATTTTGTAACGACTTTTCTTCATATATTTGTGTAGTTTCTGTAGTGTGAAACTACTGCAGGATCCCTAGTTGTGGTTGCAAACAGGTACCTTTTCCTTTCACAAGCTACTTTAAACAGTCTTGTGATGGGCATGTTTTCTCATATGAGTGTTTAATGTTCGTCCTCGATAATATATTCAGTAAGATATTTTCAAATAATAACACAAATTTAACAGGGAATAGATTAAATTTTATGTCAGCATTTGGTTCATTATAAACTTCATCCCAGGTCTTCTCCGGCAAGCTGTTCTGTGAAACATTTGTCTCTGGAGGCATCAATTATTCAGATTTGCACTGAGAAGTAATTCTGTAAGGCACTATCTTATTTATCCTAATTAGGTGTGTATTACGGTCAGATAAGAATATTTATTCCTCAGTTAAGAGTAAATGTTTTTTTATTGAAGCTTCACCGAAGAACACATTATCAGTTACGATACTACCGTCTTCATCCACACACGCTGGAAATATAACCACTGAGATCAAATTGCAGTCGCCAAATAAGTTCTGTCTCTCAAAATCGTTTACAAAATCTACATTGAAGTCACCACAATCTATTAACTGCTTACTGCTGTGTGACAGAAAAGAAAGGAATCTATGTTCCTCATACGCAGTAGGGATCTATATACAGTTTTAGTCAAAAGTGATTTATTTTTCAATACTAATTATCGAGCACACACTTCTATGTGCTGATAACTAACAAATACGCTTGTCTCAATGCTTTTGAACTTATGTTACGTCTTAATATATATAAAATTTCCTTTTCCCAAAATAGTTCTGTATAAGGAAGGTGATTTTTATATGTAAATTATCTAACCATGCGATTTAGTAGTGCACAGGTAGGCACAGGATTTTCCACTTTCCAGAGCTCTGTAAGTTTTCTTTATATACCTCATTATACCTTGTTACTCAATCCTGTTATACCTTGATCAAATTTGATAACCTTACTTTCAGTGCATCTTTTATTATTTTATGGGGCGCCACTCTGAAACCAGTAATCCTAGGGATCTCGCTTTGTGTGATGGCGCCTCACCTCCCCCCCCCCCCACCCCCCACCCACACAATTTCTGCAAGAAGTTCATCCACCCTGTGTCTGCCGCTCTTACTCGCAAGTAAGCCTTTCCGTGGAGACCCGCCTCAACTGTTATCTTATCAGTCCATCCGAACTTCAACATCCGTCTGCAGTAACACATCTAGAACACTTCGATTCTTTTTTGTTTGTTTTTTTCCCACTGTTAATGATTCACTACCGTACAATCTGTGCTCCAAGCATATATTCTCAGAAAATTAAAGCCTATGTTTAATACCAGTTGACTTCTTTTGCAGAAGAACGCACTCTGCTAGTCTGCCTTTTATGTCCTTCCTTCGTCCAGCATGTGTTATTTTTCGTATAAGGCAGCAATATTCCTTAAATTCTCTTCATCATGATCACCTGTTTTGGTCTTAAGCTGGTTACTAGTCACATTCCTTCTGCTTCTCATTACTTTCGTCTTTCTTCGATTTACTCTCAATCCATATTCTGCACTCATTAGATTGTTCAGTACATTCAGCGGATCATTTAATTCATCTTCACTTTCACTAAGGATAGCAATGGCATCAGTGAATCTTAGATTCAAAATCTTTTCACTCTGAGTGTTAATCCCACTGCTGAATCTTCCTTTTATTTCGGTCACTGCTTCTTCAATGTACAGGTTGAAAAGTAGTGGCGAAAGACAGCGTCCCTGAGTTACACACTTTATAGCTCGGACATTTCGATCCTGGTCTTCCAGTATTAATACTTTACTCTTACTACGTGTACATATCGTGTATCACCCGTCTTTCTCACAGCGTAGCTCTATTTTCCTCAGAATTTCGAACACCTTAAACCCTGTTATATTATTGAGCCCTTTTTTCAGGTCGACAAATCCCATGTGCTTGTCTTGATTTTCTTCAGTCTAGCCTTTATTGTCTAGCGCAATATGAGAACTGCCTCTCTGGCACCTTTATGTTTACGAACGCCTAATTGATGTCACGTAAGTGTTCCATTCTTCTGCATGCTATTCTATCGCCAGGTTGGATGCATGAACTGACGACTGTGCTGTAGTTTTCGCTCGTATCTCTCATACTATCTTTAGAATTGTGTGGCTGATATTTATCCAAATGTCTGACGGTGCACCGTCAGTTTCAGATATTCCACACAGTAACCTGAATAGTCTTTTGGTTGTCACTACCCTCAATGAGCTTAGGAATGGGGATGGAATGTTATCTGTGCCTTCCACTTATTTGGTCTCACTTCATCAAGAGGTCTTCTTTCCATCCTCCTCACAGAGGTTGCTATGTACTCTTTCCATCTATCCGCTCTCACCTTTGCTTTTAAAAGTTGAAATCTCATTGCACTCTCTATGTTAAAACCCTTGCTTTTAATTTCACAGCTTCTCCGCTGAGTCAGTCCTCCCGACGATTATTTTCTTCTTAGACTTCTTCATATCCCTTCTGCATCCATTTCACATTTGCAGCCCAGCACTTCCCGGTAAATTCAGTCCTATTAATATCGATGTACTCCTGTTTTTCAATGAAGATTCTTCTACTTCGTTCTTTGTTTGATCAGTTTAGGTATTTCTTCTGTGACCAGTGGTATCTTCTCAATATATTCCTTGTACTTTCCTTGTACCTATGTTTTCAATCTGCAATTGCATTATTTGTAGAGATGTTCAGCCCTCCTCCATTGAACCGCCTACTCTGGTACTTGTTATGGGAGTGAACTTTAAACGCACCTCATCCTTCCTCAGTGCGTTAGTATCCCACTTCCTTCCACACTGATTCTTCGAGTACGATTCTCTTGAACCTCAGTCTACTCTTCATCATTAACAAATTTTGACCTTTCTCTATTACTGCTCTTGGATGGCTACTACTTAGCATCAAGAGCATTTCCTTCCTTCTGTCTTATGGTACAGATCTACACATAGTTACTTTGCTAAAAGTCCGCTGTGTGCTACTGTGACGTACTGCTCGATAAGGCACTTCGCCTCGCTTCATGCAACAAGCCAAACTAATTCTACCCTGTAATATTAAATGTAGATGAAGTAGTCACAGAGCTGTTCCCATTTTTGTTACCTTTGGCCACTTCCCACACCCTTTTTCCACCTTAAAATTTTCTAGTTCAAATTTCGCGTGTTCTAAGTCATGCTGGAGGGCAGAAATCCTTAACTCCTGTTCAGCGACTATGTTATCTTTTTTGCAGTGCTTACAGTTCAATGGGACTGTCTCGCTGAGTTCCACATTCTATTCTCCATTCTAGTCGCCTAAGTGGAACTCCAATCCACTATCTACACATAGCAATCCCCGTCTCAATATCCTGCGTCAACATCCACACCTGCCACTTAGTTAAACATAGATAAGACTCTAAAAAATAAAATTAAATCACTTTATAACCTTGCACTATACGAATGTTTGTTACTTATGACCCGCTCAAATGAGGGGCACAGTTTAGCGCTTCAAGTGCACAATTTAACGTATAAATTTAAATATTAGGTGAGCTATTTACAATTAACTGTAATGTTTAATGTAGTTTGAATGTATGCAAAGTTTACCTAAACAAACAATTAAAGCAAAATTTCTGGACTAAAAATGATTTATGCTGGTTTCTGGAAAACTGGATGCAGAAGTGAAGGGATATGCTCTACTCTAACTGCTGGAAAGGAAGACCAATTGAAAGGTGATCCATAATCTTTATTGCGCCAAAAATAAAACAAAAACACGACTACTAGCTACTTGCGTTTTATGGTATAATAAGTAAATAAATGAAACCTTTAATAGTAAAGTTAGAAACCAAGATAGCACACATATTTACCTAGTATTCTGTAGTAAACTAACTGCAAATTACAATCTAAACAACTTTTCCTTAGGAGAATAAAACGATTAGTTACTTGAAGTATGGATAGTCGAGTCATACTTTATCGATCATGCAATAGTGTGTGCCTTGGAATGTAGAGTCTTTTTAACTTGAAAAGCGTGACATTTGCAAATAAACTTAGTTGTTTTGATTTCTGAACAATTTTCCCTTCTCAAAAATGAAAATGTGTTTTAAATGGAAACGGTCCCTATTTCAACATCTTAGTATCTTGTAACTAGCATTTAGTAAAACTATTTCTTGATTTCATTTGCTGATTTTTGATCTGTAGTAGAATAATAACACAGCTCATAGACTATTAAGTACAGTACTTGCAAGACATTCTAAATTTCGAGAATATTAAATCTGAATGGAATATTTTTGCTCCTATTAGTGATCATGTTGCATCATGTTGCTTTACACATTTCGAGGAACCTCACTTTTTGAGTCTTTTTTATAATTTCGGAAAAGGACTGCAGCGCGCATAAAGTGAATCACGTTCCAACGTGGAATAAGAGAATTTATTAAACTTCTAATATAGGACTGGCTACAGGGGGAAGTTTGAAAAGGATTTCAAGACACAACACTCTCTCCCCTACTACTTTTGTACCATCCCTAAAAGCAGGACTGCCTACTCTGCCAGTGCCGCCGACCGTAGATCTTCCGTGTTTACCGATGCTGAGGTCTTCACCGTTACCTTGGTACGGGACCCGCACAAGAGACCATCACCTGGGCCATTTGAAACCAGGTCTCATAACGATGTAATGCTCCTACCCCTATGCCTTTCTCAGCCGAGATTGTGAATAGTTCGAAACCAGGTTTCATAACGATGTAATACTCCTACCCCTATGCCTTTCTCAGCCGAGATTGTGAATAGTTTGTAAGTTACTACATTGAAATTTAGTGTGTCGTTTTAGGTAAAGATGTGTTTTTGCATATATTCAATCTATACTCTAACATTAACTTCACAGTCCAAGTGTTTAGTCTGTTGATCGATAAACAGATTTGTTCTGTTATTTTACATCAATCTGCAAGTATATATCTCGTAACTGTTGTGATAATGTTAGGTCAAGTAAAAAATTCGTACTTAAGCTTAAACCACAAGGCCATTACGATGTGCTTGCAGCATCTCTTAGCGGCTGTACAACTGCTAGCAGAGGGCAGATGTGTAATTAGATGATGCGTAGTTCGGCTAAGGACACGGTTACACACGTGTAGGAGTTTAATTGAAGTTTATTGACGCTCGGAGAAACTCTTGTCTTTAATGTCTTATACGAGAGACGTAAATGCACGTGAGTCTGTTTTGTAACGGCTAAATTACGAAGTTTTACGCGTGAAAGTGTGCAGTGAACCACAAAACGTGCCTTGACACGTCATTTGTAGATGATTTCACGCTAAATAGCAAACGTGTACATGCCTATCATAAGGCTAAGCAGGTTTAATGAAACAGTGGTTACATTTCTTTGTGAAATCAACATCCTCACTCACTAAAAGGTACAAAGCTCCGCGCGTGCTTTGAATACTTTTATCATTCGATAACTGCCACACGCCCACACGCTACGCTGAGTACTGAAAATACGTGCGTTTCCTTCCCCACTCACATCGACTGTGTAGCATACAGGGGGTAAGTTTGTTCGCGGTCGAGTAACAAACAGCTGCAGGGATGAAACGAATGCTTTGTCAGAATGAATCGCCGAACATAAAGTGAAAGCCACGCACAAACCACATCTTACGGAGGGGAAATGAGAATTTTCCACATGAGTTCTGCTAGAGATGAGCAGTTAATTGTCTGCAAGTTTCCACTGTGCAGCATCATTCGTTGGAGTTTTATGTGATACAGTACAGCAGGCAACCTAAAACCCTTTATTTGGCCGCTGGTACATTAAAACGAATATTATTAATGTGGACCAACGTGACAAGCGTTATATGAGATTAGTGTGTTAAAAGTGCTGCTGACAAGTTTTATATATACAAAGGGCTGAAAAAGTGGTTTGCATTGAATAATAGTACAACAAAGGAGATGGTGCGGCTTAAAGTTGTTTAGCTCTCGTAAACAGTAGAATATGATTTCGCTTTGCTTTCTAAATAATTAGTTTTTGTTCTGTTCTCAACTGCATTACTTGCGGCGGTGCATTTGTGTCACACATTTATCTCTTTCTCTCTCATGCTCTTTACATGTGTGTGTTTCTATGTGTGTGTGTGTGTGTGTGTGTGTGTGTGTGTGTGTGTGTGTGTGGAGAGCTAGTGCAAATGAGAACTTTAGCTGGGGCCTGGAGGAGGGGTTGGGGGGGGGGGGGGAGGAGAGGTGGACGTAGAATATGGGAATTATGTATCAGCTGCTTGTGATATTTGCTGTTCTTCACAGACATGAGCTTTGGCTTCTAATCTACTGAGGCTTAGTGTCGTGACAAACCACAGAGCAACCCCCTTTTTGACGGATATAAGCTTATTTTTACCTGTCACAATATTTATATTTGCACGACTCGTGGCAGAGATTGAAACTTCCGCATCATAGGAATTTACACTGTAAGACAAAAACAGAAAAGAAAAGAAAAAAAAGAAAAGACGCACCACGAAGGAGTTAACCGAATGGGAATGAAATGGTTATATTTGGTGTACGAGTACAGAGAAAAAAATTATTAGAATCTCAGGAAAACTGACGAACTTGCTAGCTAAAGTATGGTTTGGCATAGACTAAGAGAGCGGTAGGGTAACTCGCCGTGTGCGGGCGGGCATTATTTGGCTAAAATGTAAGCCCAGGATGGCTTGCCATGAAAACTAAACGGGATGTAGGATATCGTCGAATGACCTCTGTACTGCAAGCGTGCCGCGGGTGACAACCAAAGGGGTCCTGCTACGAAATGAGTGGCACTCCAGATCGCCTCTCCTGGTTGTCCGGGCGTATGGAAGGCATCAGTCGGGTTTGAACCCCACCACTCCCCGGGGCGCCTCCAGACACGTCTTCGTGGGTTGTCGGAGTGCAGTCAGAAGCGAGACCCGTCATCGAAGACAATTCTTCTCCTGTCAAGAGATTCCAGACTGAACATGACCGACGTAACAGCAAACGTGCTTCTTGGTGTATCGACGTCAATGCTCGTCGGCGCAAGGTGCGCCACTACCTCAGTCCCCGTTCTGTGAGCATCCTGTTAATGGTCCTTGTGCTCACTGAAGCACCAATTCCACGTCGGATAGATGATAATGATGGGCTCCGAAGCTCTGAGTGCCTCTCTGAAGCCGGTCGATGTGCCCGTGCGCTTCTAGGCGGTGCAGTCTGGAACCGCGAGACCGCTACGGTCGCAGGTTCGAATCCTACCTCGGACATGGATGTGTGTGATGTCCTTAGGTTAGTTAGGTTTAACTAGTTCTAAGTTCTAGCGGACTAATGACCTCAGAAGTTGAGTCCCATAGTGCTCAGAGCCATTTGAGCCATTTGAGCCAGCCTCTCTGGCGATTGCTCAGTCCCCACGTTCTGTCGTCTCCCTGCGTCCAGAAGGACGCTGTGTCCGACCTCAGTTAAGCCATTCCTGCCAACACCGTTGAATAATGGCGTCGCTCCTCTTCAAATGTCGAGCGACTCGCCGATTACTCCAACCGGCTTCTTTGAGGGCAAACACACATCCTCTCTCAGATGCTGATATCTGCGTATAATGTTCGTACGCCTGCCTGCGAGGCATCTTTACTGTCCAGCTGAGTACACGGAACAAATTTGCGAAACCCTTAAGCCCTCGTGAAACTGTGCGGCAGCGTCACACATTCATCCAATAGCCACCAAAGTTTAATATTTGGCATTTTCCGTCCACTGCTGTCGGAGCATCAGTTTTTGATCTATTTGCATAACTTCTTCGTAGCGCACCGATTTTTTTTTCTTTTTTTGTTAGAGTTTATGTGTATTAATACTTCCTGCACCATATGTGTTGTGATACGACTCTGGAGTAACGTGCGACATATTCTGCATTGGTCTCAGGCTTCTTTTTGTGCCGAGTTACACCGCATACTCCACCACTCTTAGTAAACACTACAGATCTGTGCACGTCCTTCCCAATTTAACACTACATTCCTAAAATTTTTGCTATTTCATAAAAATGAAACATTACTGAAACGTAATGCACTGTAGTGATGTAAAACACTGCACACGTCATATTGGCTGTGTCATCGTAGAAAGCAAATTAGGAAATACGCAAACGAAGTGAAAGTTAAAACCGTACCTATACATTATTGTTTGTGGAAGCTACAGTTCATTGGTTTCAGCAAAATGGCGCTGAGCACTATGCGACTTAGCTTCTGACGTCATCAGTCGCCTAGAACTTAGAATTAATTAAATCTAACTAACCTAAGGAAATCACACACATCCATGCCCGAGGCACGATTCGAACCTGCGACCGTAGCGGTCGCTCGGTTCCAGACTGTAGCGCCTAGAACCGCACGGCCACTCCGGCCGGCCAGGTTTCAGCACGTTAATGAACACATCTTTCATTTGCCGCTCATATTATTACTGGTTCATAAATTATTAATTAGTAAAAAAGGAGCTAGTTTGTCCTTGAATTCAGTTAACTTACACAGAAGATCGTTACAACAGAAACTTCTTAGCCACAAAACTGCAGGCTGGAGGAGCTAGTAAATTATAAATTACGTATCCTGTCCGCCTATCCACCCTTTTTGCTTGCTTACCTCCACCGACGCACCTCGCTCCATTCCTCAGTCGACAGAAAGACACAAAAATCAGAGGCATCTGGTTAAATGGTACACTTGCGTCAGCATTCGCCCACCGGCTTTAGACACCCTACAGCGCCACAGAGAAGTACTAGCTGGTTCTCCGTTCTTGAACATGAGCAAGTGTCGGGTACAGTTGTGTGAACCAATAACACCAATGCTACAAAAAAATGGTTCAAATGGCTCTGAGCACTGTGGGACTTAACATCGTAGGTCATCAGTCCCCTAGAACCTAGAACTACTTAAACCTAACTAACCTAAGGACATCACACACATCCATGCCCGAGGCATGATTCGAACCTGCGACCGTAGCAGTCGCGCGGTTCCGGACTGAGCGCCTAGAACCGCTAGACCACCGCGGCCGACACCAATGCTACATAAACAATGTAACGATAGAGGGCTCATCGATAGTAGTTGTTTCTTTATGGTACTACTTGGTCTATATGGCAGTGTAGAAGTGACATTTTGACATAGGTGTGCATTTGCAAACATGAGCCGAGTGAAAATAATCTTCTTGTAGGTAAATTATAGGAACGAGAGGGACTGGAGATATCACATACCCCTTGCGTAATAATTATCTAATATTTAGTTTTTTTGGTTTTTGTCATTTTATTCATTCAAATTTTTGCGCCCCGTCGGAGCCTCTACCATCCGTAGGGTCCGATCTTGGCATCGCCTCGGCACGACCTGGGACACCAGAGCACAGTTTGTTTCACTGAAATAACAATGCACGGCGGGGAGTCCAGTGACCAGATGCACCTCAGAAGATTTGCAATTTAACGGGACATGCTGTTTATAGATTTTGCAGAGATGTTGGTGAAATTACCATAGATCAGGAATGAGTTTGAAATGAACGTATTTGACGTGTGTAATTATCTGTTGGCATGGGAGGCTATGGCGTTATGGAACAAGTACGAACGTTGCTAAACTAACAGTTCTACTTCAAAGAAAAAGAGCATGCCGTGGGTAACAGGACGTATTTACTGGAATGCCGATGAAGGAATTTTTCCCAGCTTGGCTGGCAACTCACACACTACAGTTGCTTTCAGAATTAATTTTCACTTTGCAGCGGCCTCTACGCTGATACGAAACTTCATGGCAGATTAAAATTATCTGCTAGGAATCAACTCTAACCCGGAATCTCTGTCTTTTTCGTGCAAATGCTCTTCCAGCTGAGTTACGCGCACACGTTTCCGACTTCGACCCCCCCCTCTCCCCCCCCCCCTCCCAGCCGCGCGGCAGGTTTACCAGTACCTCAGCTGGAAGGTAGGACATAAGTTATTGGCAGAAGTAAAGCTGTGAGGGCGGGTTCTGCTTTGATAGCTCTGTCGGTAGAGCACTAGCCAGCAAAAGATGAAGATCCCAGCTTTGAGTCCCAGTCCCGCCCACAGCAGCTTTAATCCGCCAGGAAATTTCTCTACTGTAGTTACCCGCTTATGCTGCCAACTGGAATGAGCATTACAAATTTCTCAAAGCTGGAACATCACTTGTGGACGGCCTGGTACGGAAGCACTGTAAACAACTCCCCCAAAAATTTGTCTAGAATTTATAAAAGCAATAATCAACACTTGGGGAAACTAAGCCTGAGATTATTGAAGAGATCCAGACTGAATCAGCCAGTGTCACGCTAAACAACTATCTACACTCAACCACAATTTTTCTATCAAAAGGCTAAAAAGGAAGTCTTCCATGTGAAGCTTAACAGAGGGCGTCTTTCTGTCTTCTCTCCCAATTGTAAGAGACATTGCACAGAGTACAATTTGGATTTGTTTAACCAGCTTCAATTTCGAGTGGCAAAAATTGAAGTATTAGTTTAAATGGCCATCGGATTAAGGGTGTCCACTTTTCCACTACACACACATGTCTGCAGAGAAACTCACTGTGAAAATCCTTACTCATTATAATTGTCTTGCATGGTCAATACACTTCATGATGTGTACTGGTGATGGGTCATGAAGTTGTACAGCCAGAGTTTTAAGCTCGGGGCCGCCAGCTGGTGTGTTACCATACTATTGTTTTCCATCGCCCGCATCTCGTGGTCGTGCGGTAGCGTTCTCGCTTCCCACGACCGGGTTCCCGAGTTCGATTCCCGGCGGGGTCAGGGATTTTCTCTGCCTCGTGATGGCTGGGTGTTGTGTGCTGTCCTTAGGTTAGTTAGGTTTAAGTAGTTCTAAGTTCTAGGGGACTGATGACCATAGATGTTAAGTCCCATAGTGCTCAGAGCCATTTCGTTTTCCATCACCACTAGTGACTGTAGGTGACCAGTCCTTTCCCCCGGACATGTAACTCGTTAAGATCTATCACAATCGGAATATCTTTTAATGATCTGATCATTTCCCTGCGCAGACACGTTGTTGCCCCCTCCCCTTCTGAATCGTCAGCACGTCTGATACCCACGCAGAGGGCTCGTGTTCGATTCCTGGCCTTATCAGAAATTTTCTGCAGTGAGGGACTTCACCGGCCGCAGTGGTCGAGCGATTCTAGGCGCTTCAGTCCGGAACCACGCGGCTGCTACGGTCGCAGTTTCGAATACTGCCTCGGGCATGTATGTGTATGATGTCCTTAGGTTAGTTATGTTTAAGTAGTTCTAAGTCTAGGGGACTCATGACCTCAGATGTTAAGTCCCATAGCGCTCAGAGACCTTTGAACCATCTGATTCAGGGACTCCGTGTCGTGGTGTCTTCATAATCATTTCATCGCTATCGATACGCAAATCGCCCATTGTGACGTGAACTCAAAACACTACAATTCATTCCGACACATTACAAGGCAACAGTGTGAAATATTACAAGGTGAAACACAGAATGAATGCTTGAAAAACTGTGTGAATTTTAAATGAAATCCATGGCCGTTTCTTTATATAAAGGGAACCGCACTGAGAACTATGCAGTATCGAATACGTATCACAATATACACAGAAATGTTTGGCTGTCTGTTAATTTCACAAAGTTTCCGAGAGAGATGTGGAAGAGAGGAAAACACTGTTGATACTTCTGGCCTCCTCCTCTTTGAAGTGGCATCAGTTCTTGGCAAGACTACGTTGGCGAGCCACGGACGCAGTTCTGCAAATATGCGCAGTAATGGTGCAGCTGCAGCGCCTTGCAGCTGCTGTCAGTGTCGGACCAGATTGCTGTATGGTGTAACGCAACACGGCGTTTTCACAGCCAGCTGCAGGACGGAAGCCTACCTCCTAACACAACACACCCAGCTGGAGCGAGCATAAAGGCTTCTATCACAGCTCCGTCCATTCGACCAATCTGTTACCGCTCCAGTCACATGTCGAATATGCAGCTATACTACTGCTGGAAATAGCTTTGCATGTTATTTGTAGGTGTGATGTCGTGTGCTAGGCAGTGGAGTGTAGAGACTTCTACCGTACTTACGCCAACACAGGAACATTACAAAAGGTGTTCGGATATTCCTTTTTCATACTTATAGAAATTGTAGAAGGGAGTGAGCAGGTAATGTTTTTAATTGAAGCCCATGTCAAGTAACGTACAGTTTCCGCTATGCAAGCATTTGAAAAGATTTACAAGTAACTCATACTTGTTTTACAGTTCCAGGAGTTATTAAATCTGGTGTGGAATATGTTGAAGATGTCACAAATTGTGATTTAGAAGATGTGCCACAGGATGTATTAATTAAATTGTTAATATATGCATTTAAACAATTTGCTTCAGATAATTTAAAACTACTCTAAATAAAATAAAGACCGACACTGCACAGTAGTTGGCTTGCACAAGAAAGAGTTTATGTTTTTTGACGAGAAATTTCATTAAATAATCCAAAGCCTTTATTATCTGTTCCACTTATTATTAGCCAAAGAAAACGCTCGTGTACTCGTTGACGAGCCTCTCTTCAAAGCGATGAAGTACGGCTTCTTTCAATTCGGGTTTTTGATGTCTCAATGGAGCACCACAGTCACCCGTGCTGACGGTGAAGGTTTTCTTTCCCGAAGCCGTTGCGTAACTGTGGCGAAAAGGGGGTGCGATGGCGTCGGACGTTGTGAGGAACGATCTTGACAAATGAAGCGAGCAGCTGTTCCATTACCGTGAGCCTCACCATTCAGAAGTATTATATCGGAGTATTCTGCAAAAATGTACTCAGCCACTGTTGCTCTAACACTCACAGACGTATACAAGAGGCTCCAACCACATCCGAGAGGAAGACGTCAAATGACATCAGCCGAGCCAACGTAACAATTACCTACCACGACTACCCTGTTGCATACCTACGCGGCAGACACATTTTCAAACGGCTGTAGCACAGACACGGTACATTTATGGACATCGGTTTCTACTCAAAATATTATGTACTCGCTTCCCTCCACAAGTCCTGGAAGTTTTTAACGAGAGTTTACGGACAGCCTGTACAATCTAGTGTACGTGTTGTATATCATTGCCGGCCGGGGTGGCCGAGCGGTTCTAGGCGCTACAGTTTGGAACCGCGCGACAGCTACGGTCGAAGGTTCGAATCCTGCCTCGGGCATGGGTGTGGTGATGTCCTTAGGTTAGTTGGGTTTAAGTAGTTCTAAGTTCTAGGGGACTGATGACCTCAGAAGTTAAGTCCCATAGTGCTCAGAGCCATTTGAACCATTTTATATCATTAAACCGACAGATTACTCTAGCTACAGCAACTGAAACTATCTATAATCTCAGCCCTGTGGTAAATAAAAAGGAGAGAAATTCTCATTAACTATTAGCAATATAAATGAAGTAAATTCCCTTCAGCACATATTAAACGTTCTAAGCAAGAGCACCCATTTTAAAATGGAACGCCGCCACAATGAGAGCACTATTTACCTATGTAAATGAACCCTACCATGGTTTTAATTTTTAGTGAGAATCGTCTGACAAGGACATTTGTATGACGATAGTAAAAGAGTACCCAAGGTTTCACGTATGAATTTTGACATATGAGTTAATTTTTTTCAAGACTCTTTGGTAGTTAATTATTTGAACAAAAGGCGAATATCAATTCACGTAATTATGTCAAAATGGTTCCTTACTTGAAGCTCACAAACATCAATGTCCTCAAAATGAGTTTACTGCACTCCAGATTTTAGGTGTATCGGAGTTGACCTTTTTTTTTCACCGGTCTTCAGACTGCTGTAATTCTGCCCGACACAATTTCTCCTCCTGTGCTAACCTCTTCATCTCAGAGTAGCACCTGCAAGGTACGTCCTCGATTTTTTACTGGATATATTCCAATCTGTGTCTCCCTCTACTTTTTTACCCTCTACAGCTCCTTCCAGCACCATGGAAGTTAATCCCAGATGTCGTAGAAAGTGTCGGATCATCCTGTCCCTTAATTTGGCAGTGCACGCCTTGTATTCTTTTCGTGGCTGATTCTGCGGAGAACCTCTTTATTGACATTAACAAAGTTAATTCGACAACGGAATACAGATATGTATGCAATAATACAACAAATGACCACTTGAGTGAAACTCAGTTGTTACATGACGTACCTCTGTAACGTCCCCTTTGAACAATTTTACACGGTAACACAGAAAAGCACAATTTGAAGAGCAAAAATAGGAAAACACATTAACATAGCATTGAAAATAATATCTCGTTAATTGCAGGCGCAGCTGCGAAATACTTGCTGCAAATCTACATGCATGCCACAACTGCTTTACTGCACAACAATGAAAAACTACAACTACAAAGGAAATTCTCTCTATAATTACGCACTAGCAATAAACAAAAGCTACACTAATTACACAAAATACAAGAAAAAATCAGAAGATTCCAGTGAGGTATCCTTGGCTAGGGGTCGAAATATGAAACGTCCCCTTTGAACAATTTTACACGACTGTGCTTAAACTGACACACAATATTTTTAGCGCAACGCAATCTGACTTTAAAAAAATCCCTACAAAAGGATGGCCCTGACTAACATTAACCTATACCTTTCACAAATCACTTACCTCACAACAATCTTCGTTACTCAAGCTACAGCAATACAGCGAGCGCCACTACTGCCAGCTAAATAAAAGATTCAAGCTACGGAAGGCACTAACTACTGATAGGCATGGTTAGCAAATGAAAGATTTTAATAGAGAACAAACAATGTATTTACCTTAATAATGTTGAAAACTCATAATATACATAGCAGTTCATGACATCCAGTTTTAAAAATTTCAAAACTCCGCCATCTCTCTCCCCACATCCACCACTGCTGGCGGCTCACCTCCAACTGCGCAACGCTACGCTCTGTTCACATCCAGCTGCCGCTGCCCAACACTACAATGGCAGACAACAATGCAAACTAGCCACAGACTGCACACAGCACAGCCAGCGATTTTCATACAGAGATTGCGTTACCAATAAAAAAACCTAAACAGCCTACTTATTTGAAGAGTTATGAAATGTGTGTATATGCGTAAATGTATCACAATGCTGGCAAAAATTTTTTGGACGCTGTTATATTTACAGGATTTTGTTTCTACACATTTGTAACGCAAATTTTCGACCTGTGAAATTTTTTATATGAGACTGCCACTGTAGCGGAAACTGCTGTCGTAAATATTTCAGTAAGAAAGGTAAGTGACCTTGACGTAATGATTTTGGCGCCCAGCTGAGAGGTAGCCGTCTGACAAAAGAAAGCGATTAGGTGGAGAGAAAAAAAAGGGCCATTATCCTCGCTATTGACATTCCTTTGTAGAAAGCATCGCAAATACGACACGCTCATTACTTGGAAAGATACTTACATCTGCACACCTGATTATGACAAGAGTCTTTCTACGAGAGTTGAAAGAATTTCTACTAACTTATGAAAGTTCACATGACTATTGAATGATATTTTTATGCTTTGGTTTGCGTAATTGCTTATTTCATTTCATATCTGGTTTCCAGCTGTGTTGCAGCATTTGTTTTATGAAATAAAATTACATGCATTTGCTAATGTGAACAATTTCTGTCAACAGATCTATTAAATAATTATTTTATGATCCACATTCTTCGAAAAAGGAGCTCTTGGGATGGAAAGAACAATAAGAAGGGACTAATAACAGTAACTATGTACATAATTTTTTTTTCAAGTACTTGGTAATTTCTTTTGTAGAAATAGTTGTGGTGCACCACTTTAATTAGATAGACATTAAGATGTGATTATACATTTCCCTTATCTGCATTGTTGTCTTTAGTGTAATATTTTTTCTGCTTGAGCTTTGCCATGTTTAGGTATAAGTTATAGCATTTGTTGCTGCTGCTTGCCAGGCATAGTGTTACTGAATTTGACTTTGTATTACTCTGTTAAGCTAGTTTTACTACTGATTTATTTTTCTTGTTGCTGCACATTGGCTCATATTAGTTGTAATGTTGCATTACTTGGTAATTTAGATTTACTGCAGCTTGCTTTGACAATTTCCTTTTGTTTTCCATTGCTGTTTGTATTAATTGTTTTATGTGCTGCTGCATTGCCTCGTCCCTTGGTATATATATCTGAGCTCAGTAGATTTAAGTTAGCTTAAGAGGGGGTAGACTATATAAGAAACTAACTATGATGAATTGGAAGAAATGCATTGAGAAGCTATAAGAAACGGATTTGGCAAAAATGAGTATTGTGCACTGAGAAACAATTATTTTGAAAGAAATATGAATAGAATACAGAAAGCAGGTATAGATAGGACTTTTTGGGAATAATGATGAATGAAGGGAGATGTCCAAGAAGTAAAGAAAGTTTTGATTGCAAAATACTGCAGTAAAACAAACTCTGTCCTTTCCTTTTGTATTATTATGCTATGTGTTTGTGTACCCTTGTGTATTTGTGTACTTCCTGTCTTTATGTGTTTATCTGATAAGACTTATGTTGCAGAATTTTTCTAATTCTAAGGTACATTCACTATGATGAGGAATACTGTTATCCTCAAATATAATTTGTATTTATAATATGTTATTTACTTTGTAAAGATGTTGAGACATTATTTATTCTAGAATGAGATTTTCACTCTGCAGCGGAGTGTGCGCTGATATGAAACTTCCTGGCAGATTAAAACTGTGTGCCCGACCGAGACTCGAACTCGGGACCTTTGCCTTTCGCGGGCAAGTACTGGCAGAAGTAAAGCTGTGAGTACCGGACGTGAGTCGTGCTTCGGTAGCTCAGTTGGTAGAGCACTTGCCCGCGAAAGGCAAAGGTCCCGAGTTCGAGTCTCGGTCGGGCACACAGTTTTAATCTGCCAGGAAGTTTCATTATTTATTCAGTTTTGTTTTAATGCTCATGTGTGAAGTTCATATTATAAAAGTTATTCTGATCTTTCATATATTTACTTATGTCATAATTCCTGTAACACTGATGTATATGTCTATTTCTATTCTTTTGT
This sequence comes from Schistocerca serialis cubense, assembly GCF_023864345.2. Taxonomy (NCBI): domain Eukaryota; kingdom Metazoa; phylum Arthropoda; class Insecta; order Orthoptera; family Acrididae; genus Schistocerca; species Schistocerca serialis. The sequence goes on along the minus strand of NC_064645.1, from coordinate 592,527,668 downwards.
AAAGCCTGTGTTACTACAAATGTTATCTGTATTGTTATGTTCTTTAATGATGTATTTTGTACCTTTGTTATTGTATTCTTATGTTATAAAATTGTAATTGACACCAGTTCATCAAATTAAGTAACTTGTAAGCTACATTTCACTGCACGCCTTTCTGTTGGTCATAGTATATGGACAATATGTGAGAAGTTGGGATTGTTAGTGTTTGCACGCGTGTTGATAATTCAGCAAGGGACTGGATAACAGCATTGCTGGTTCTAAGGACACTCTAAAAAGTTTTGTGAGTACACAAGAGGTGGTTTGTGGACCTGCTACATTGACCGCAAGACTCTTCGATGGTGATTGTGCACCTGCACAGTCGCAACAGATGGCTGCTGGCCGTCTCTACAAGGACCACAGTGGTGCTGCATCTTTCATGACCCACCAATACCATTATTTCTACAAGGACTACAGTGGGTCTACACCTTTGCTGACTCACCAATACCATTATTTCTACAAGGACTGCAGTGGGTCTGCACCTCTGGTGGCCCCCCAATACTGTAATCTCTACCAGGACTACAGTGGGCCTACTCTGTGATGACCTACCTACAAATATTCCTCAAAACTTCGACTGACTCTGCTGTGGGTTTGTTCTGTTGTGGCCCATTAGCTGTCTGCATGTCAAGAGTCAGTACAGTCGTTCCGTTTGAAGGACAACACTACTTCTTCAAGATTGCATGGAAATCCACTACTTCCGTGTGCATTTTCTTTTACTGCTCAGACTTTGAGAAAAACACTGCTATTTTACTGTGATGAACGATTAGGACTGTCTTTATGGACTGTGAGAAAGTTTAGCTTTTGACCAAAATTGTGTCAATAAATGTGCGCAATTGATATCTTTGTTATTGTAATTATGAAAAATTTTATCAAATCATTATTGGCCACTGCCCAAAACAATTTGTAAAATTTTTTTGTGGGGAGCATGGGGGCTAAGTAAGTAGGCTGTTTAGGTTTTTTTATTGGTAACGCAACCTCTGTATGAAAATCACTGGCTGTGCTGTGTGCAGTCTGTGGCTAGTTTGCATTGTTGTCTACCATTGTAGTGTTGGGCAGCGGCAGCTGGATGTGAACAGCGCGTAGCGTTGCGCAGTTGGAGGTGAGCAGCCAGCAGTGGTGGATGTGGGGAGAGAGATGGCGGAGTTTTGAAATTTTTAAAACTGGATGTCATGAACTGCTATGTATATTATGAGTTTTCAACATTATTAAGGTAAATACTTTGTTTTATCTCTATTAAAATCTTTCATTTGCTAACTATGCCTATCAGTAGTTAGTGCCTTCCGTAGTTTGAATCTTTTATTTAGCTGGCAGTAGTGGCGCTCGCTGTATTGCTGTAGCTTGAGTAACGAAGATTGTTGTGAGGTAAGTGATTTGTGAAAGGTATAGGTTAATGTTAGTCGGGGCCATCCTTTTGTAGGGATTTTTTTAAAGTCAGATTGCGTTGCGCTAAAAATATTGTGTGTCAGTTTAAGCACAGTCGTGTAAAATTGTTCAAATGGGACGTTTCACCTCTAACAACTGCTCGGTGCCTCAGACTAAAAGGAGGATAGCTACGGAATCGCGGTTGGCTTTCCAAATCTGTGCAGCCCGCAGACGCAATGTAAGACCGGAACGAAGATCCAAGTCAGTGAAATTATGGAAGACCAAGCACAAGATGCGACCCGGTGTCTCTCTATTCTCAGGGTGTTACAAAAAGGCACGGCCATACTCTCAGGAAACATTCCTCACACACAAATAAAGAAAAGATGTTATGTGGACATGTGTCCGGAAACGCTTAATTTCCCTGTTGGAGCTCATTTTAGTTTCGTTAGTATGGCCGTACTTCCTCGATTCACCGCCAGTTCACCCAACTGAAGGGAGGTAATGTTGACTTCGGTGCTTGTATTGACATGCAACTAATTGCTCTACAGTACTAGCATCAAGCACATCAGTACGTACGATCAACAGGTTAGTGTTCATCACGAACGTGGTTTTGCAGTCAGTGCAATGTTTACAAATGCGGAGTTGGCAGATGCCCATTTGATGTATGGATTTGCACGGGGCAATAGCTGTACGTTTGTGTCGAGACAGATTTCCAGAACGAAGGTGTCCCAACAGGAAGACGTTCGAAGCAATTGATCGGCGTCTTAGGGAGCACGGTACATTCCAGCATATGACTCGCGACTGGGGAAGACCTAGAACGACGAGGACACCTGCAATGGGCGAGGCAATTCTTCGTGTAGTTGACGATAACCTTAATGTCAGCGTCAGAGAAGTTGCTGCTGTACGAGGTAAGGTTGACCATGTCACTGTATGGAGAGTGCTATGGGCGAACCAGTTGTTTCCGTACCACTATCAGCAGCTGTCTGGCCTCCACGGGTATACTTCTGCGAATGGTTGCTCCAACAATGTGTCAATCCTCATTTCAGTGCAAATGTTCTCTTTACGGATGAGGCTTCATTCCAACGTGATCAAACTGTAAATTTTCACAATCAACATGTATGGGCTGACGAGAATCCGCACGCAATTCTGCAATCACGTCATCAATACATATTTTCTGTGAACGTTTGGGCAGCCATTTTTGGTGATGTCTTGATTGGGCCCCATGTTCGTCCACTTACGTTCAATGGAGCACGTTATCATGATTTCATACGGGATACTCTACCTGTGCTGCTAAAACCTGTGCCTTTACAAGTACGACACAACGTGTGGTTCATGCACGATGGAGCTCCTGCACATTTCAGTCGAAGTGTTCGTACGCTTCTGAACAACAGATTCGGCGACCGATGGATTGGTAGAGGTAGACCAATTCCATGGCCTCCACGCTCTCCTGACCTCAACCCTCTTGACTTTCATTGATGGGGCATTTCAAAGCTCTTGTCTACGCAACCCCGTTACCAAATGTAGAGACTCTTCGTGCTCGTATTGTGGACGGCTGTGATACAATACGCCATTCTCCAGGGCTGCATCAGCGCATCAGGGATTCCATGCGACGGAGGGTGGATGCATGTATCCTCGCTAACGGAGGACATTTTGAACATTTCCTGTAACAAAGTGTTTGAAGTGATGCTGGTACGTTCTGTTGCTGTGTATTTCTATTCCATGATTAATGTGATTTGAAGAGAAGTAATAAAATGAGCTCTAACATGGAAAGTAAGCGTTTCTGGACACATGTCCACATAACATATTTTCTTTCTTTGTGTGTGAGGAATGTTTGCTGAAAGTTTGGCCGTACCTTTTTGTAACACCCTGTATACGACCTCATGATCTCTACACCGTCCCCGGGTCTCGTCTACGATGCTCTTCACTGCCAAAAAGGGATGATTTTTTTTTTTTTTTTTTTTTTTTTTGGCGGGAGGGGGGGGGGGGGGAGGTAATTCATGAGTTTCGCGACAGCGACCAGAAAGAATTTCCCTGAATACACCAAAATCTGGGCAAACTTCTCCTCCATCGCTGACTATGTGTCAATTACTAATTAAGACTTGGTGTACTGTGTTTGCCGTGTCGCCACTAATTGGCTCACAAAGTCCCGTCCCAACGGCGATGTTGGTGACCCATATTATTGGCTGACGGCACCCGGAATCTAAAATTCAGAAGTTTCCTCACACTGGGAACGGAAAAATGGAAGTTTTGTATGTTTTCATCACCCTATAGGGTGTGCAGATTCGTCACGCGAGCAGTGCTCAGCGGAACTGTACTCACTATCTTCTGATTTCAATGGCCCTTGCCAACGTGCGGATAAGGGAATAAGGCTAGCTTTTGGCACAGCAGTTCTGCAGACGCACAGCCTACACAGGAGGCTGTAAACCGATCCATATTCAAAGCACCCAGACCACCCATGCTCTTCGCAACACAACACACTTCCTCCGGCCAGGATCAGAGACGAGAAGTTCAAGCCAATACGTATTTCTCACGGGAAATGTTATGCGCGGCTACTAAATTTCATTGGTGAGCCGTGCGGGCTCCTATCGATTTTGTTTTACGACTGGTGATGTAGTTTTTGGCAGTGACCGTCGCAGGCTGTACTGGAGGGCGTGCCTGGAGGCTCAAGTGCGATCAGCGGATGTCCGAACCACCCAGAGGAATATCGGATGGCCGGCTCGGCCGGAAGTGAGCAGCAATTCGAAATGCAGACGCCGCAATCCGGGACCAGTTGTGGCACGGCGGCGGACGTGAGTTTACCTGGGTTGACAACTTGGCATCGTACACCGACTCGCGTGCGTGGTTATTTGGACTTACCGTGTGGCCCTCGACGGTGGAATACCTTGCTCTGGATTTCATACACGATAATGTCTACCTCCTTTACCTGTAGTTTTGATATATTAATTCCATCAGGCTATTTGTGAAACTAAATATTATTTGGTGAGGAACCTTGCTGTTTGTGTAACGTGCCACTGTAGGTTCATATGGCTCTGAGCACTAAGGGACTTAACATATAAGGTCATCAGTCACCTAGAACTTAGAACTACTTAAACCTAACTAACCTAAGGACATCACACACATCCATGCCCGAGGCAGGATTCGAACCAGCGACCGTAGCGGTCGCGCGGTTCCAGACTGAGGCGCCTAGAAACGCTCGGTCACACCGGCCGGCTGGAACTGTAGTTTTCGTATGCTTGCCGGAGCGTGACTCAAGTTTAGATTCATTTAATATAAGCAGTTGAACGTCGTTGTATCGTCATATAGAACTTTGTAATGAGGTCAGTCACAGCCGTTAAACTTCAGAATGAATAGAATTAAAACGAACCAGTTTTATTTATTTTGACGTCTTTCCCTCTTCAGTGCTTAAATTTTTGACGCTCGAGATTTTTTTTTCTGTCTACTTATATACTTTACATAATACCTACTATAATATTGAAAAATTCCTCTTAATTCTCAGAAAAATTTAAATTTTTTAACGATATTGATCATATGAATTACTTGAGATCCTTTCTTTCTTATTATGTTCACACGAGGATGCTGTTTTAAAGGAGCGAAACCGGTTGTAACAGTAAAGAAATCCCTAATTACAGCTGTCTTTGGTTCATTTTACTTTCGTTCTATTTTGTTATAAGAGACACTGCAACATAAGTGGTGAATGATTCCACTCCAGACTGTTTTCTGACGGAAGTTGTCTGTTTGGGTGAATGCAATGCAACGCAACGTATATGTACACCAAGCTTTGCGTTTTCGATGCTTCATAATTAACCTTTGAGCTGTTGGAGGAACCTTCATGGTGTGTCTATTCAGATTTCACTGTGCTTAATAGGAGCCACTAAAACGTATTGTTCTGCACCACTGAAAAAAGCGCTTTCGATCTTGCTAACTGTATTCTTATGTATTACGTATGTTATAAATTGATTTGAACTCTTTGTAGGTTGGAAAAGTTTGTTTATTTCTTAAGTTGTTAAGTTGCTCTGATTTGTTAATCACACTGTGTTGTCATTTCAGCGCCTTGTGACGAGGGTGGAACTCCTGCCTCATTAAGTAGTTTAATTCACAAGCGACACTTGCCGCGCGAGGAATGTTAATAAGACTGTTCTTTTGATTTGATTGGGGCTAGCCACGTGAACATGATATTCACTGCATAGCTGGTCGCGGCCGTTCTGAATTAAAAAACTTCAAGCAGGTATTTGCTCACATGTTAACTCTTCCTGACTGTTTGGAATACATTTCTCATCCTCAGTGCTGTGGAAACAGGAGGCCTCCTGGAGCCACATTTCAATTTTCTTAATGACATTGAATGTCTGAAGGGTTACACTATTTTTAGTCCTCACAAAATGCTTGACCAAGTTCATATATAAAATATTTTCTATGAATAATTACATTGTCTCCTACTGTACCATGATCTAGGATTTTATGGTGTTTCAGCGTTGCTAAAAGGAAGAAAATATTACTGGGGCTCTGTTTATATTTTAAATGTAATCCTAATGTTCTGTCTGTTGTAGTGACTGTTGGTAAGTGACCTCTGTCAGAGCCTTTGGGGCCTGTTGGATGATCATTTTAGGGCGACTGGGCCCACCGGGTGTTCTGTCACCGAAGGCGCCTATCGGAAGATTCTTGTTCAAATTTTTGTTTTTTGTAAATTGTTTACAAACAAGATTTGAGTAATTGAGCGTAAATTAATTCTTGCCGCCGACGGCACAAGTCTAAAGATTCTTGTTCAAAACTTTATTTACTACTAAAATGTTTCAAGACTACAGTAGTTATTGATATTTGTCATTAAATTGTGAATACTGTTTGAAAGACAATTCCTGTTTATTTGTTGTGGCCTGGCCCTCCCACCCAACAGCTTATTATGCTGACGCCAAGGTAGCATAGTACATTTGAAATAGTATCGCAAAGCAATATGAGACTGTACTGTCACATACTGCAGCCGGCCGAAGTGGCCGAGCGGTTCTAGGCGCTACGGTCTGGAACCGCGCGACCGCTACGGTCGCAGGTTCGAATCCTGCCACGGGCATGGATGTGTGTGATGCCCTTAAGTTAGTTAGGTTTAAGTAGTTCTAGGGCACTGATGACCTCAGCAGTGAAGTGCCATAGCGCTCAGAGCCATTTTGTCACATACTGCCTTCAGCTAGCCCCGATGGTTCAGGTTTTCGAACTCGATCCGCGAAGGCGGAGACGTGCACTGGTCAACACCGCCTCACATTTCCGTCAGTCTCCGAAGGTCCTGGGTTCAAGTTGGGGCGCCTGCACGTCCCGCCAACTGCTTCGGGAGGCAGACGATGCTTGCATGTTCTGCCGCTCAGCCTCCCTGCGACACAGAGCTGACAACATATTTGCGTCACAAAAGGGTACAACGCCGCCAGCTGCCTAAGCATACCCCTGCGGACGTCAGCAACTGGTGCTGCTGACTCAATAGGCTGCTCTCGCGTTTTCATCGGAGTTTTGTATGAAAGCATCGAGTAATAAAGAATGTGCAGCCTGCAAATGGTTCAAATGGCTCAGAGCAGTATGGGACTTAACGTCTGATGTCATCAGTCCCTTAGAACTTAGAACTACTTAAACCTAACCAACCTAAGGACAGCACACACATCCATGCCCGATGTAGGATTCAAACCTGCGACTGTAGCAGCAGCGCTGTTCTGGACTAAAACGCTTAGAGCCGCTCGGCCACAACGGCAGGCTGTGTAGCGTTTGGTAAGCATTTTTGCCTCTACACTCATCGTAATACCGGAGAGTCATTCCCACAGCTTCTCGCACACGTGTCGTCGCAGTCAGATCTGGACATCCGGCAATACCGACATCATCAGCTACACGTTCTACCACATGAAAGCATGTTTACATACTGTTTTACATAATAACTACTCCCCAACATTCCTCACTTGGCAATTATAAAGGTAAATGGGATTTTGTGAGGGTTGAGACGGAAAGCATCTATACCTACATCAGTACTCCGCAAGCCATCTGCGGTGTGTGACGGAGAGTACTTCTGGTACCACTAACTTATCCACCTATCCCTGTTCCACTCACGAATGACGTGTGGGAAGAATGATTACCGGTAAGCCCTTGTAGTAGCCATAATTTCCCGAATTTTCTTGTCGCGGTCTATTCACGAGGTATATCTAGGAGGAACTAATATGTTGTCCCACTCTTCCCGGAAAGTCTCTCGAAATTTCAGTAGGAAACGTTTCCGTGGTGCACAGTGCCTGTGTTGTAGCGTCTGCCAGTGGTGTTGGTTGAGTATATCTGTAAAGCTCTCCTGGCGACTAAACAAGCCCGTGACGAAACGCTCAACTCGATCTTCCCTATCGCTTCTAACAGTCCTGCTTTGTAAGAATCTCAGACTGATGAACAATAGTACAAACAAGTTTAGAGTCGTCATGTTTGAAGGAATAAAAGTACTATTCTGGCTATGGGTTGATACATTTGAAAGTATCAGATAAAGTTTTATGGCCCTATCTTCGTCTTTGTGATGTAATAAAATAAAAATTTTATTGGCTTTTGTTACTATTAGTGTAATGTAATAAAATGAAATTTGAGCCGTGACTTATACAAAAAAGAAACACACATTAATGCAATGGCTCAGCATAAAAGAGAAATAAGTAATGTAGGAATATTATTAACGGTGTAATATGTTGTTTAATTTAGCCTGACGTGTATAAACACTCAGTAAACTAGCTCAGTTCTCAGGGTGGTTACGTAATCGTCGATAATTAACTGTCCTTTTCTTATTTCAACACTACGGATGTGCCTATTGCACCAGAGAACATTTGCCACGTCTGTTCGATGAACACTACTGTAACACATAACTTATCATGGTTTCGTCTCGATTCCCCAATATAAGATAACAAGAATAGCATCTAGAAATGAAATCCTATAATGTAACTGGAATCCTGTGAGCAGACGTTCTGTGTCTGAATGTTATCTCCCTATATAAAGAACATCTGCAAATAAAATTGTTATATTATTAGTAGCTGCCTCCGGTCTCGTGCGGTCTGAAATAAAGTTAATTGTTCTAACAGATGGCACGTCTCGTAGTTGAGCTATAAGAAAAATGTTAAGGGGCTCCGGAAAGGCTCAAAATCATGAAAAGTTCAATTTTTACTTTTTTGCGTTTTCTGAATCTGCAGACTATTACCTTTTAATAGATATATAATTTATTCAATTAAGAAGACTACAACTATTTTTAAATTTCTTTTGAAATGTGTTCTACATAGGTGTGACCCACTGTGGCGCTGTTAAATTGCTGTCAAATGGTGTTGTTATTAACGTCCGTGTTCATCAGGTACATTTTAGTGATGTGAGATAAAGTATGTGTTGTGGCTAACCTGTGATGGTTCAATATATATCGCTGGTGTGATTGTCGATTGTTTCATGTTTATTTACTTTGTCGTTATCTCGAAAATATTCGTAGTTAATTCTGTTTCTTGAGTCTCTGTTTTGTTGAAGTATAATAATGAGTAAAAGTAATTAGAAATCCTCTGAAGGCTTTTAAGAAAAGGAGAAATGTTGGAAAGCCAAAGGTATGTGTTATTACTGTAAACACTAAAGACGATAACCAAGTGAGTGAACCTAACCTCTCAAGTACACCTGCCCATAGCAGTCAAAGTGGGAAAGAAAATACTTCACAGAAGTAGCTTGGTTCAATGAGTGAAAACTATGAAGGTTTTATGGGTAAATCGGATGTGAATGAAATATTTGATATGTCGGTTCTAAAAGGAATTTTTCAAACTGTGTAAGATGTATTCATTGTAGTGAAGTTGGTCTGGAACTCTCCATAATAAAGCACGTAGGACTTGCTACTGAAATACAACTGAAATGTGATAAGCGTTCATACATGACCACCTTTTGGAACAGTGTTGCAGTAACTGCAACTGAAGAAAATGGTAGCAAAATCTACGAACACAACAACGAGCGATGCTTGCTTTAGACAAGGAACGCCTTCAGGCTGCAGACAGGGCTGTAAAGAGTCTAGAAATACAAGCAAGAGTTAACAGGAGGAGGAACAAGAGGAAGCTGGAGGAGGAGTTTGCAGAGGATGAAATAATCCATCCTATGGACCTGGAATGCACTAAAAAGTTAATCCAATCTTTGTCGCTCGATTCCCAAAACTTTTATTTTCTCATACTAATTACATGTTTTCTAAGGATCTTCCAAACATATTTGTTTCAAACTTTCAGTAAATGTTACACAGTATCTTCTGCATAATTTAACACAGCCTTTTTCCAAAAAACTGTATATTTTTTAATATAAAAATAAAAAAATGCAAAAAAATGTTGTGAATTTTCATTACAATTGAAAAAAAAAATCATCTTTAATAACTGAACTAAAATTTTGTAAAATCCCTGTGTCAAGTTGTAGCCCATATTCCAATAAATAATCTGTAAAAAGTTCAACTTCCTACCTCAAATACTTTGTGAGGAAAGATGTAATTTATAAGCGTTATTTTAACATTGCAAGTATAGGGCGTTCCGGAGCCCCTTAAAGACTTTCCTAAGATGGCGCCTAACAATGAAAATTCCTCGTTAAGGCCCATATGACAGTCTAGTTATCAGACTAACAATAGTTTGACCACATACACAAGATTCTTTTGACTAGATAACCATTATGTTTTTCGGGTTTTAAGTACAACTTACACTATCAGCTGGTACAGCAAGATGAGCTTTACACAAGAACGTCCTCTTATGTCCGAATCCAAGCAGATAAGATAAGCGAATGACAAAGGAAAGATAGTTCATGCATAGAAGCGCAAGAGTCCATGGAATAACATGTCCATTGTAGTTCTATCTCTTCTTCTTTGGCGTACTTGCCGATTATTTATATAATTTATCGTAATATTTAGTTTACATTTTTTTAAAACCCAAGTCCACCCAGGAGAAACATTACATCTTGAAAGCCAGATGTGAAGGAAAAAGGTTCAATGTATTGACCTAACAGTAACTGCCCTGTTGCACAACGAACACATATAACGCTGTGCTTACTTTAGACAGAACATCAGCAGTAGTTACTAAATGGCCAAGGTTGCCACCGGGTGACAACACGGCAAAGAATACACGAGCGTTTCTGGTTAAGCCGATATTTATTGCTATAATCAAGACCCATTTACAGTTGCCTTAAGGAATCAAATTGAAAATCCTGTTATACTCACTTAAGTCATTTGCTAACTACTATGCTGAACACTAAACGCAACCACATCATCGAATCGCTTTAAAATTATGTGCTACGAGCAGGTGGTCGAGGGTAAGACACAACACCGAACGACCAAAGTGCTGAATGTGTCATTCGTTACCAGTGAAGCACCTCGCTCAAAACCGGCGTCGTGTCTCTGCAAGTCTGCTCCTCTCGAGTCCCCAGCAGCCACTGTCTTTGCTAACCATAATCTTTCAGCAGCCTCACCCAGTCAGTGGTTCCGTTAGCCAAACGTGAGACGGCACATCGGACACCTTTCTCAAGTCTTTACCACAAATTTTTATATCAACTGGCTGTTGTACAAGCTATAAGTTCTTACCAGGTGACTTGTTGTAAATAGGTCTCTCGTTGCGTATTTGCAATGCAGGTGACTGTCTATTTTATGGTAAAGAGAATATGCACATATACCTGTCTATGATTTTTGCACTTGCATTTAGGCGACCAGCAGCGTAGTTTTGGCAGGAAGAGAAAGGACACTCCGTCGCCAGCCAAAAAAAAAAAAAAAAAAAAAAAAAGAAAAAGAAAGAAAGAATGGTTCAAATGGCTCTGGGACTTAACATCTGAGGTCATAAGTCCCCTAGAACTTAGAACTACTTAAACCTAACTAATCTAAGGGCATCCCACACATCCATGTACGAGGCAGGATTCGAACCTGCGACGGTAGCAGCAGTGCGGTTCCGGACTGAAGCGCCTAGAACCGCTTGGCCACTCCGCTCGGCGCGATCTTCTCCTTCCAAGACATTAACAGACCGTTTCTCTTCAATAAAAGGGTTTATAACGTTGCACAGTCTTTACACACATACGGAGTACGAAATAAAACTGTGTTAGGATATAGTTCTAAAGTTGTTGACAAATGTCATTTTCCTTCCGTCGAAGCACCATGTTTTGTCATCATAGACTTCGTACTTACATACTCAGTGGAGTTTATTGAACTGTTATGGAGAACTTGAGCTCAGAGAGTGTAATATATCGTGCGCAGAAAAACTTTTAACGGCGTTGAAGGGGAGGTAGTGCTGAGAAATGTCAGTTAACAAAAAATATCGGTACGTTACTCAGTTTCCGAGTTATTATCAGTAACGTTAGCTGATCAGATGATGCAGGCGACGCTTGTAATGAGGTCGGAGTGTTTATAGGTTATTCCGTGATCGAATACTGAAACGCTGCGGAAATTAAAGCACTGGCACGCGCTAAATCGTCGTAATCCACAGATATCTACCGCTTGTTCAATTGATCATTACCAGTTCCAATATGACTATTTTGGGAAACGACAAATTCAAGCAAGGTGAGGAAAAGCTACGTTTGCTCAGCCTGAGGAGATACAAAGGCCAAGTCTGACGACACTGTCACTGGCAGGCTGCTTTCATATGCGCACGCGATGACCTTCAAGGATAGTAACTCGAAAATGACGCAACATATGGGACTTTTTCCTTAAATATTTTGTTGCATACGCTCCCCTGCAACACCCTTACAAACGTTTCACAATGTTTCTCACCACCCTGTCTTTCGTTTGTGATGAAGACATCAGTGAATGATCATTGATAGTTGCTTTTATGAATGTACTGAAAACGGCCACTGGTTGCTGAAACTAGTACTCTCTTGGTGGAACTAAAATAAATGCAAAAGTAACTGTCTGCTACGTTCTCACGACCTAACCGCTGAATCGATTTTGACGAAATTTTAGTTGCATATAGTTTGAAATGTGGGGTCGGAAACAGACTGCTCTAAAAAGAAGTGTATATTAGTCCAACCCCTAAGAGGTGAAGCAGGTATTCAGACTACGTTTCCACTGAGGTCGGTGACTAGGAGTGCTTACGGATAATTCCGTGACTGAGCAATCCAATATTTACCTGTGTGCGCAGTTTCTGAACTCTTAAAAGGAACTGCTACATCATCTGGCGAAGCTGGGCAGCATTTACCTTGAAATACTGTGGAGATACAATACTAAAATCCAATAACATCCCTCGGAACCGTATTTAAAACCATCGCTTTAGGAAAGCCTCAAGAAACATTATTAATCTCACTTACCTTGCACGACACCTCAGAAACGTACGTCTGATTCAGCGCACAGTTCTAGAAGAGCACGAACTGCGAAGGTTAATCGAATGCACCAAACATGGCAGAAATCCCATATACCTTGGAGATGGTTAAGGAAAAGTTCAAAACTCTTCAGCGGTACACGATGCAGGAGGGTTTACCGTTAGCATTCAAAGAGCATACAGTCCATGAATATTGAGACATCCTACTCCCACCCTCGCGTGCCTTTTGTCATGACCATATCGAGAAAATCAGATGAATTAATGCTCATATCCGGGCTCATCGACAGTATTCTTCTCCATTATCAATTGCAAATGTGTCAGGAAACTATGATGGATGTAGGGAAAGCATCATCGTCATCAACTACACTTTATATGATTGTCTGCAGGTTTCAGATATCGCAGCATGTGTTTCGAGTCAGAAGCGTCCCAATTTCTATGTAAATAAGTTTATTTTTCCTTCCTCTGAAAGTGAGTAATAGCTGTCGGACTTGTACTTCCTTAAGAAGCAGTAGATTCGAACTTGGTTTCTAAACATGCCTCTGGTTGGTAATAAGTGAGATCCATGTTTGCATTATGTGCACGATTCCACTTAGCCTTACAGGTCGCATCCAAACTGCATTATGCATGCTATGTACAATTACTCTCCAATGGGTTAGACTTCAGAAGAAAAGCTGCCATTAGTTTTCCCAAAATATTCCGATGAGGTAAGAAGAGGACCTCTATCTTAGAATACACAATAACTATTCACCGCAAGTGCCTTTATTGGACTCACTTTTCCACATGTTGGATCATTACAGTGCACAAGAGCAATCCCAGTACCTTCTGTTTCTCAAATAACATAAAATACAAAAGATCAATAATGTTACAAAATTCACGATTGTTAGTTATTTTAACTGAGAGAAAGATCCTCTGGTGGAAGACTAACCCAATGTCGATCTGAACAATGTTACTGACTCTGATAAGTTTTATTCTTTCCCCACAAATGTTAACCAAACGTGACCATCGAGCGCGCGGAAGAAATACTACAAGAACGACAGGTCCTCCTACTTCGAGCTTTTGGAGAATAAAAATTGGCTTGTGACATGACATTTACGTTTATTGGCGTGCTGCATTTTTTACCTTCTTTTGCACAGCGTCGTCGGCTTGGCTAATGCAGTGTGTCATCCGGTCTGTAAATCTATCAAGATTCTATACTGAGCCTTGCTGTTTCTATATCAGCAAACTTGCCCTAAGTTATCGTGAAGCGGAAAACGTTAACTTCACCCTAGTCAGTTTTTAATGGCTAAGGACACGCTCAAGGCTGTCGCCCTGTGTGTTACTCAGCCCTCACTCTTCTCGCAAGAATTTAACTATATTGGCCTCTTTTCTCTCCACATAGGAGGTTTAGGAAAATAATTCAGCCAGCTCTTAACGGAGTTTTGGAGCCAGATGAACAAATTGTTCATACCAATTTATTTCCTTTACCTGTTGTCACGTCAGAGAGGGATGCCCTGCGACCACATTCGACAACGTTTCAAGGTAAAGAGTCTGTGGCACTGGGCCTGTTTAACGTCTCCTCAGCCTAGCTTTCCTTCCATCTAAGGGGAGGGGGGAGGGGGGTTGGACACTAGACGGAACGGTCAATGGCAGTCGCTCTTTTAGTTATAGTAGCTGTGACTGCCCAGTCAGCAATGGCTTAGTAAGTAAAGTGTCGTATAACTGGCTGGCTTTCAAGTGAACAGCCAGGTCTGTTACCCCCCTGATTAACACTCCTCATCATTCATCGCAATTACGGTTGGAAGAAGGCAATGGCAAGAGTGGGTAAGTTACGTCCTCACTCGCCGCTCAATGGATATACTGTTCTTCCCCCAGTTCTCTGCTATGTCCGCCACCTGTGCTTGACGTTGGCTAGGCTGCGGCTCTGCAGGCCATTGTGCCACACTGCGGCTAACTAAATTATGTTTCCCCTCCAGTGTTGCTTCCACACTGTTTCTACCTAAATTAAACATGCAAATTTAGCTTAGGAAGATCTTCTCGTCACTATCGACGCCACAGGTATTAAATCTCACACAAGTGAAATATACACACAAAACTCATCCCATGTTGTGAAACCAATGTCTTGGAACACTGTCGGCCGCTGTGGCCGAGCGACTCTAGGCGCTTCAGCCCGGAAGCGCACATCTGATAATGCCGCAGGTTCAATCCCGCCTCACGCATAGATGTGTGTGATCTCCTTACAAGTCTAGAGGACTGATGACCTCAGATGTTAAGTCCCATAGGGCTTGGAGCCATTTGATCCATTTGCAACACAATAAACGACAAGTAAGTTGGAGGCACCTGTCATGTTAGGTATCCCAAATTCCGACACCTTACATATCCATCCCCTTCCGCTTCAGTTTTGTGCTGGGCTAATCAATGGTTGACAGTTGATTAAGTATAGCATAAAATTGCATACCAACTTAATCTGGTATTAACCATCTACTCACACATTGTCCAGATCGATTCTATTTTTCTACACTTAATCCCATTGTTTCTAAACATGAACTCTTTGACCGCCTTTACAGTTATAAATTTGAGTTCCTTTACAACCCTTTTACAAAATTTACTCTTTAAAAGACATTGTAATTAAAAAGTTAAAATTCTTGAAAAATCATTCTAAAAACATAACATCTTGAACATCTTTACATTTATGCAATATAACTGCACTATAAATGAAATAGAAATTGCTGAATTCTGTTAGATTGATACGCTTTCAATTAAAGTTGTAATTACAGTTAAGATAACTGTGTAAGTGAAATGAAGATGAGGATGCTTCTGAACTCCCCCCCACTATGTAACTAGCCTATTTCTCAACCACTAACTCTTATTGCATCTGAAATTATTCTACTTCCTTTCAACTTCCATAAACATTTACTGTTGTTAAACAAAATCCCATTTAAATAAACATATACATATAATTATTTCTACTTTCTTTCCAGTGCTTTACATTACACCTGCAATAGTTAAATACAGTTCCCTTCTAATGAATAATAGAAATTCTTTAACATTGTATACCTACTGAACTATTACTATGATCAATAATCAACAATATTAAAATATATATACACTGAGAACTTGTATGTCAAGTACATTTGTTACATATTGAATTGGCACTGTGACCTAATAATATAACAACAATATACAGATTTATATACACTAGAGATAAAATTGTTACATATTGCATTTAATTGAATATTCAATAAATTGATATAGAAATTATTTAAATTATATTTATCAAGATGATATAATCAGTTAGCTCGTGGTCTCGCGGTAGCGTTCTCGCTTCCTGAACACAGGGTCCCGGGTTCTATTCCCGGCGGGGTTAGGGATTTTCACCTGCCTCAAGATGACTGGGTGTTGTTCTGCCGTCATCATTCACCCCAATTACAGCTGGAGGAAGGCAATGGCAAACCACCTCCGCTAAGACCTTGCCTAGTACGGCGGTGCAGGTCTCCCGCATCGTCCCCTACTCTCTGTCAAGGAGTATGGGACCTCACCACCACCCACCAAGATGATATAACCTCTCTAATGTTTTTGTATGTCTGTTTTCCCATGAGTGAGTTTCAGTTAATCTGTGTTAAAATGAATTTTTCTCAATTCTTTTGTGGACTAGTCGCAAGTACTTGTCTTTCTTTATAACCATACTGTGGCATTGCAAAGATGTCGTATGGTTATATCAAAGTCGTATTCTTGAAGAAATTAGAACACATTGTTGAGGTGCTGACAGTGTAAAAGGTTATTTACCCAACCCACTCTGATTGTATGAGTGTGCTCTGTTAGTGCTCGCCGGTATAATGGTTTGATGCGCTGCTTGTTCCCATAAGTAATGGTGACGTCATCTGCTGTTCAGAAATGAAGTGCTTTCTTGCTTGCCGTCGATGGTCATTGTGTTCGTAGTAGTGACGTGATAATGTAGATTGAGCATTTCATTTTTACTGAAAATGATTATAATGTTCTTTGTAATTCTAGGATGGAAAAGGAAGGTAACCTGGCTTTTCTGGCTCATCTTCTCTCTTCTCATGTCTTCTGTGATGACCTTCTTTTTTCCTTCTACTTGAACTATCTTGTTCTCTTCTCTGGACCGGGTGTGAGAAGGATTACGACCAAATTTATCAGGATCGTTTTGGTGGATATTAAATTGAATTTCGTCGATGCTCGTTTCCCATTTCATGCCTGTTTCTCTTGCTGTGGAGCAGCGTGTAACATGAGCACTGCATCCGTAGACAGCCAATTCGTGGGCCTTGGGCCGGCCTCAACACAAAACCTACTTCCGCTTAGCCCCTCATTCGTTACCTATGAGTTACCTGATGCGCGCAACCTTGGATAGTGGTCCACTTGCTCGCTTTTTACTCACTCGTCCACGGTCCCATATTGCGTTCTGTTACCTGAAACACTTTCTCCTTTCCCTGCAGACTGGTCAGCTGGAAGTACATCACAAATGCCTGATTTC
Source organism: Schistocerca serialis cubense (assembly GCF_023864345.2). Lineage (NCBI taxonomy): Eukaryota > Metazoa > Arthropoda > Insecta > Orthoptera > Acrididae > Schistocerca > Schistocerca serialis. The sequence goes on along the minus strand of NC_064645.1, from coordinate 592,510,535 downwards.
TTCTGCCCTCGGAGTTTATACTGCAACAGTGTGGCTCGTCCACCCATTAAAATTGTTGTTTCCTATAGCTCACACACCCTTCCTTCTCTCTCGCCCCTTCTTCACGCCAGGAAATTGCCTATTGCCCTTGCAGCTACACTCGGTGCGACTCCATTTCCTGTGGAAGGAATTTGTCATCTCGGTAATGTGTTACACCGACGCTTTTACATATTATAAGCATTAGTTCATCTACACATTCTACTTTCTGCGTTTTAATCTTCGGTGACGATACATAAAAATAAGAATTGTTTACATTTAACTATCGTTTTATAGCCTCATCCATTTTATAAAGAGAGGTGTCTTGAGCTTATCATAAAAACACATGAAGTTATGCCATGTCATTCCCATCGGCAGTCTCTTTATCACCAGACATCTTTAATGTAATTTATCTGCCTCTTTTCCTACATTATGTTGAACTTACGATTTATGGTAGAGTTGTATCTGAAATTTCATTTTAGGGCTCCCTTGCTTTTCTACCATTTTCCTGTTTTTGCTTCTGTCTCTTCCTCTCTCTGTACACTTGTCTGAAACAAAGATTAATATCATACTTTATGGGTGTTCACCAAACTGATCGACGTCATATCTTTTTCTTGACTCTTTATAACTTCACGAAATGCATATTTCATCCCTCCCTTTATTATAAACAACTTGCCACTAACTCGTCAACTCTAAACTTTATACCTTGACCTCTGTTGGGTCTGACATGAATCTCGTTCTCTAAATCTCCCTAAAAATTCTCTTCTAAGTTGTGCACTCTGAAGGCTATAAATTCTTACCACACCTCACATGCTCTTTTTCCACTGAGTTTGTAACGTCAACCCATTATAAAGACGTGACCTGTCGCTTCCTGCGATCAAAAACACCAATAAGACATATATACACTCCTGGAAATTGAAATAAGAACACCGTGAATTCATTGTCCCAGGAAGGGGAAACTTTATTGACACATTCCTGGGGTCAGATACATCACATGATCACACTGACAGAACCACAGGCACATAGACACAGGCAACAGAGCATGCACAATGTCGGCACTAGTACAGTGTATATCCACCTTTCGCAGCAATGCAGGCTGCTATTCTCCCATGGAGACGATCGTAGAGATGCTGGATGTAGTCCTGTGGAACGGCTTGCCATGCCATTTCCACCTGGCGCCTCAGTTGGACCAGCGTTCGTGCTGGACGTGCAGACCGCGTGAGACGACGCTTCATCCAGTCCCAAACATGCTCAATGGGGGACAGATCCGGAGATCTTGCTGGCCAGGGTAGTTGACTTACACCTTCTAGAGCACGTTGGGTGGCACGGGATACATGCGGACGTGCATTGTCCTGTTGGAACAGCAAGTTCCCTTGCCGGTATAGGAATGGTAGAACGATGGGTTCGATGACGGTTTGGATGTACCGTGCACTATTCAGTGTCCCCTCGACGATCACCAGTGGTGTACGGCCAGTGTAGGAGATCGCTCCCCACACCATGATGCCTTGTGTTGGCCCTGTGTGCCTCGGTCGTATGCAGTCCTGATTGTGGCGCTCACCTACACGGCGCCAAACACTCATACGACCATCATTGGCACCAAGGCAGAAGCGACTCTCATCGCCGACCACTGGCCACAACATCGATGTACTGTGGAGACCTCACGCCCCACGTGTTGAGCAATTCGGCGGTACGTCCACCCGGCCTCCCGCATGCCCACTATACGCCCTCGCTCAAAGTCCGTCAACTGCACATACGGTTCACGTCCACGCTGTCGCGGCATGCTACCACTGATAAAGACTGCGATGGAGCTCCGTATGCCACGGCAAACTGGCTGACACTGACGGCGGCGGTGCACAAATGCTGCGCAGCTAGCGCCATTCGACGGCCAACACCGCGGTTCCTGGTGTGTCCGCTGTGCCGTGCGTGTGATCATTGCTTGTACAGCCCTCTCGCAGTGTCCGGAGCAAGTATGGTGGGTCTGACACACTGGTGTCAATGTGTTCTTTTTTCCATTTCCAGGAGTGTAAATAACTGTCATGGCCTCTAAGGTCCATCATCTGGATATCTCCCTTCATCTCCCAACTAATGAAAAGGTTTCACACCTTACCAACTTCATCCAAATGGAGTGTAACTGTTTACAGTTACCCACATGTATTTATATTCTTACGGCATCCGCACATTTCTTAAACCGACTTATAGGCGTGTTTCTTTTGAAGTATACAAAGACAAGAACATCAAGTTTAATTATACATTAAGTTAAAAACGGTTTAGAACATCATCTTCATAAATTAAGAGACAATATATTTTTACAGAGAAAGTGGTACGAAACATTTCTGAACATAACCACAGTATTTCTTTAGGTGACTCACATGATATGTACACTATGTGATTAAAAGTATTCGGACACCTGGCTGAAAATTACCTACAAGTTCGCGACGCCCCCCATAGGTAATGCTGGAATTCAGAATGGTGTTGGCCCACCCTTAGCCTTGATAACCGCTTCCACTCTCGCAGGCATTCGTTCAATCATGTGGTGGAAGGATTCTTGGGGAGTGCTGCACTGAGGAGAAGTAGCGATGTCGGTCGGTGAGACCTGCCACGAAGTCAGCGTTCCAAAACATTCCAAAGATTTTCTATAGGCTTCAGATCCGGACTCTGTGCAGGCCAGTCCATTACAGGTATGCTTTATGAACAGGAGCTCGATCGTGTTGAAAAATGCAATCGCCATCCTCGAATTGCTCTTCAACAGTGGGAAGCAAGAAGGTGCGTAAAACATCAATGTAGGGCTGTGCTGTAATAGTGCCACGCAAAACAACAACGAGTGCATGCCCCCCCCCCCCCCCCCCCATGAAAAACACGACCACACTACACTATAACACGACTGCCTCCGAATTTTACTGTTGGCACTTCATACGCTGTCAGATGACGTTCACCAGGAATACACCATACGCACACCCTGCTTCAGATCGCCACATTGTGTACCGTGATTCTTCACTCAACACAACTTTTTCCCACTGTTCAATCGTCCAATGTTTACGCTCCTTACATTAACTGAGGCCACGTTTGGTATTTATCGGCGTGACGTGTGGCTCATAAGCAGCTGCTCGATCATGAAATCCAAGTTTTCTCACCTCCTGACTAACTGTTGTAGTACTTGATGTCGATGCTGATGCAGTTTGGAATTCCTCTGTGATGGTCTGGATAAATGTGGGCCTATTACACATTACGAAACTCTTCAACTGTCGGCGGTCTCTATCAGTCAGCAGAGCAGGTCGGCCTCTATGCTTTCACATCGGAAACAGTGGACCTAAGGATGCTTAGGAGTGCGGAAATGTCACATGACACAAGTGACATCCAATAACCTGACTATGTTCGAAGTCCGTGAGTTCCCCAGAGCGCCCCATTCTGCTCTCTCACAATGTCTAATGACTAATGAGGTCACTGATATGGAGTATCTGGAAGTAGGTGGCAACACAATGCACCTAATATGAAAAACTTACCTTTTTGGGCGTGTCCGGATACTTTTGATCACATAGCGTACCTAATGACTTTCCTGTTTTGTGATAATCTTATTAATTTCCACAGGCCCCTTATATGACGCAATGAATTTTTGGCACTTCTGTTTAAGTATGCACGAAAGAGGATGCGTTTTTACCAATACCTTCGGTTCAATTGCAGATTTTCGTTTGGTGTCTGTTATGATAGCTCTGGTTATTCTTTTGCTCTCTGTGGCTTGGATATTCTGTAAAGCACAATTTACGAGATTTCTATATTGTTATCTTAGTACAGGAGGAAACTTTGTTATTTCCCTTATCTTCTCAGCAGGAGGTTTGTTCGTTAAAACAGTGTTTGTTGGTATCAACGTGGTCGTGTGAGGCATTTCATTTATTACCTCTTAAAATTTCGGCAAGTGATTATCCTAGGAGTTGTGCATCTTGCTACAATATAGACTAAGTAATGTCCCTAGTTTTTTAATGCTTCATCCTGCTGGATTCGCACTTGGCTTGTACCATGAAATATACACTACACCTTTTCTCTTGGTACCCGAGTGCCTAATTCTTATTTTTCGTTGTAGGTGTGTCATATTCTTTACCAAATGGCTCATCTTCATTATTTTCTGATGTTTGTCCCGTGTGGATTCTTCTTATTGATCCTCCTCTATCTATTCCCAATTAATATCGTCCCAGCTGGCTACTTGCGGTTGAGTGCGTGATGTTTCATGCTGGGACTGTGTTCCCTCATCTGTCTTCTGCCCAACGTCTGTCGTGTTTTGTAACGAAGTCGCCTTCTGTTCGGACTGGGCAGTTGCCCGAACAGTAAACTACTAGTCAATTCTTTGATTTACTTGGAATAGGACCTCGAATTTGTATGTCATATTGGTGTTCGACAGAATCATTTGACTTCTGTACTCCTAGGTTAGCGCCTGTCAAACAGCTTGGATCTGGTTCCACTGCTGAAATCCTCCAGATCTACTATTCTTTCTGTCATTTGACTAATTCTAGTCTCTTCTATTAAACCCTACTCGAAAAGATCCTTCATTGTTTCCGCCATAATTACACTGTTGTTGGTAATTTCCATTTGAATCGAAAGATCGATTCACACAGTTGTTCCCATTGTCAATCCCATCATTAAATCCGTTCCCATTCCTCGGCCTATCATTCCCATTATTGTCTTGCATGTTTCTCTGTTTTCTTGTGTTGTCTTCACTGAAAACAAATTCCAGCTCATGAAGTACTCCCTTTGTATATTATCACGCCCCTGCCTGCTAATGACTGTTGATATCTGAGTGACTATTTCATTTTGCACATCCCAATTAATTCTCCGTCGCTGTACAGATTATCCAAATGTTGATTCCGTCTCGCCATATCGTCAAAGAAGTTAATTGGTCTCTTTACTCTCAAACTTCCGAATGCTTTTTTCTGCCACAGTCTATATTTCATTCGGTCGGTTCTGCACCTCTGCATACCAATACCTTCTCAGAAATTCTGACATCAATTCCTCATAAGAACTGCACGTTAATGTCGTCCTCTGCGTAGTTTCAGCAATCGTACCACCCACATGTCCTCATATGAAATTTTATCTATGTCTTAATGACCAGTGTTGTGGAATAGCTACTTCAAATTTATTAATAGAAGTTCTTGGGTCTGGACAATTCCCATTTTTTTTTTTTTTTTTTTTTTTTGTAATGTTGAAATTAGAGTACTGTTAGGAAATGATGATTGTCAAATTGATTTCCCGCATTCATTTGTAGTGAATTCCGTTACGGTAAGTACTATATTCTGTTGTTGGGTGTTGAACCTTTGGAGTAGCGTACAATTGCCTGTTTCAAACTGTGGGGTAGCTTGTGGCATATTTCGCCTGTCCTGTAACGTTTGCTGTACCAGCAGCAAATACTGTGTCGTAGCATAACTCGTACTGGCTTGTATTGTGGGCAGTGATGTAATAAATGGCATCCTCTGAACATCGTCCACGTCCATAAAATTCAGTGTTTGGTGAATCTGCTTCCTATATTCTTCCAGCATCTCACGGTCGTTAGGTGACGTGGGCGCACCTGGTACTAATTATATTTTGGTCTGCGGAAGCTCCAGCGCCACACTGTTTTTCTTGCAAATTATGTACACCCACCTGCAAACGTCTATGTTCTGCTATATGCATTTGGCTTGCTTCATTAAAGACGCTCAAGATTCCTTTACTTTCTGAAGTTTGCCCATTTTGTGTCCTACCACGTAGTCTACAAACCCAATGGATTCTGAAATATCACTGCGACTGTTCATACGTGCTTCTATTGTTTGCTTCAGTTTTCTACGAAGTTGCGTGAATTGTTGTTCGTTTTTCATAGTTCTTTTGCCAATTTGGCTGTCAAACTTCTTCAGCGCGTAATTTATCACTCTTTCCTGGTTGTGACTGTCTTAAACCATCTGATGTACTTTGCTCATAGCTTTCCATGCTAATGAATCCACATGTTGGTTGACTTTTTCCACCTCCATTTGTGTTCTGAGCACAACATATTGAACTATGTACATATCTGCTTTTCTTCCACAGTTAGCGACCTGATTTCTTCTCGTGATTCTATGGCCTCATAATGAATTGTGTCCAATTGTTCATCAATATGAATATGCGTATTTCGGATTTCTCTTTCTACATCCTGTATCTGTGCCTGTGTCTTCACACTCTATTCATTAATCCGTGCCACTGTCTTCGCACTAGACTCCTTTACAGCCCTAAACGTATCTACCCACGATTCCTGTATCCCTTCATTGGTCTTCTGACTCAAATGCTGTATAGCTTTATTTGAGTCCTGTATCGCATGGAGTTAATGTTGAATATTGTCAACATATCTGGAAGATTCTTTCTTTCGTTTGTAGCTCTCGGAGACACTCTTTCCCCTTGGTTACTATTTATCTTACTTTCTGAATATATTACATGATCACTGTCTCACTGCACTGACGTATGTGGACTGAATCTACTCGCGTTCTATAATAGTTCTTCCATCTGTACATCATCAGAATCTGGTTCTGGGTCGCAGGAATTTTCCGCCTGTCTGTGACTACCGTCATTACTTCGTGTATCTCTAAGATCTTCACTACATCACTCTGCATTGGGTGTGGTGAAATCACAACATCTTTGTCCACCTTAATATCCTGCTCTATTTCACGTGAGTCATTACTTCTCATTTTCGTCGTGATCGAGATTTTCTACTCTGAGATTTGCCTCCATTCTGTTGCTTTCAGTCGTTTCTGTCCTAACCTTTAACCTATATTCCTGTCTACGCTGCCTTGCCTGGGATCTAGTCAACGTTTCTTCATAAGATTTAATGCGTTTCCAGATAAGCGTGAATATCCTATCTGATTCTGATTCTCTTGGTCCAATTCCATAATATATAGAACCCATTGCAACGCCGTATCAGTCAACACATGTGTTGGAACAAAATCCAACGTAACAACGCCGTTATAGAACATGGAGCGAGCGCCCGTTGTACTAGAATCACTACTGATAAACTACACAAAATTGTTCAATATTGTGAAATTGTCTTAATTCACTTAAATCAATCCTGATAATTGAATTCAATCTGCTCGTGTGACACACATGAAATTTAAATTATACTTCTCTTTACATATTCAAACGCGAAGTATTAATTTGTTATTCAATCAAATCCGGTTCTTTCTTAACAATTGCTTTGTTAATTAATTCAATAATTAACCATTCTGGCAGTGACGCCGTTATCTAAATCACCTCTGGTTGATAATAAGTGAATGTTTGCATTGTGCGCACGCTTCCGCTTAGCACGCATAAAGCAGTTTGGACCCGAACTGTAAGGGAATGTGCTATTACTCGTCAAGGGTTTAGGTTTCAGAAGAATAGCTGCCAACTATGTTCCTAAAATATTCCGAAGAGGTAGGAAGGGGACTTCTATCTCAGAACACACAACAAAAAAATGGCTCTGAGCACTATGGGACTCAACTGCTGAGGTCATTAGTCCCCTAGAACTTAGAACTAGTTAAACCTAACTAACCTAAGGACATCACAAACAGCCATGCCCGAGGCAGGATTCGAACCTGCGACCGTAGCGGTCTTGCGGTTCCAGACTGCAGTGCCTTTAACCGCACGGCCACTTCGGCCGGCGAAGACACAACAACTACTCACTGTAATTGTATTTATTGGAATCACGTTTGCCCGTGTTGGGACTTTACGATGCACAAGAACAATCTGAGGTACCGTCTGTTCACACAAGCGGATCCTGGTATTAAATTTCTCAAATAACATGAAATGTAAAGGATCAATAATATCACAAAATTCAGAATTGTTAATCATTTCAACTGAGAGAAAGACTGTCTGGTGGAAGACTAACAGATTTTATTCTTTCCCCACAAATGGTAACAAAATACGGCCATCGAGGGCACGGAAGAAATACGTTAATTTCGGGAAATACTACAAGAAGGACAGGTCCTCCTACTTCGAGCTTTGTATCACTGAAGTATAAAAACGGGCTTGTGTCATGACATTTACATTTAATGGCGTGCTGCGTTCTTTACCTTGTCTTGCACAGCGTCGTCGGCTTGGCAGCTGCCGTGTGTCGTCGGATCTGTAAATCTATTAAAATCAAAATATAGACTTATGCTGGGTGATTCTATATCAGCCAATTTTCCGTACGTTTTGATCAAGTGGGAAACGTCAACTTCACCCTAGTCCTCTTTTAATGGCTAACTACACGCGAAACGCTGTCGCGCCTTGTGTTACGCTGCACTCGCTGCTCTCGCAAGAATGTATATTAGCTCTCTTCATTCTCCACTTTCAAGATTTAGGAAAAGAATTCAGCTGATCAACTTTGGAGCCGGGGGAACAAAGTGTTCATACCAATACATCGATAACGTTTCCAGGGAAAGTGACTGTCGCACTGGGCAGTTGTGTGTCTCCTCAGCCTAGCTTCCCTTCAATCTATAGTAGGGTTCAACACTGGATGGAACAGCCAATGGAAGTCGTTCTTTTATTTCTCGTAGCCATGGCTGCTCAATCAGCAAATGGCTTAATAAGTACAGCGTCGTATAATTATCTGCTTTCAAGTGAACAGCCAGGTCTGTTACCCGCCTGATAAAAATGCCATCATCCACAAGGGTGGTAAGTTACGTCCTCACGCGGCGCTCACGTGATATCCTGTTCTTCCCCCCGTTCTCTACAGTGCCCGTCACCTGCGCTTGACCTTGGCAAGGCTGCGGCTCTGCAGGCCATTGTGTCACAGCGTGGCTAACTAATACATTGGCTTCCTCTACAGTGATGCTTCCACCTTGTTTCTACCAAACTTGAACGTGCAAATTTACGTGATGAGTTATTCTCGTCACTCTCGATGCCACGTGCATTATATCTCAGACAAGTGACATATACTCACAGAAACCCGTCCCATGTTGCAAAAGCAGTGTCTTCCCACACTACAAACGACACGTAAAACAGGCATCGGACAAGTAAGGTGTCCAAGATGCTGACGCCTTACACGTTATATTGAGATTTATTTTCAAGTCTTGCTACCGCACTGTAGGTTTGAAATTAGAGCCTTCCCTCCCCTCTTGTGAAGACACTGAAGTCTTCTACCTCAGATGTCAAAGGCACGCAGTGGTCGCCATTTAAATAGTTTTCTCTCTTATTGTCGGAACCGTCTATGATTGCTTCTGTTGTAAATCGTAAAATACATTCCAGTGACCACCACAGTACTTTTTATTAAACTGATTACTCGACTACACTTATCCTAAGTTTGCATATCGTGTATCACATGGTGCGTGTGTGTGTGTGTGTGTGTGTGTGTGTGTGTGTGTGTGTGACAGAGAGAGAGAGAGAGAGAGAGAGAGAGAGAGAGAGAGAGACCTATGTGATTCATACTTCACTGTAGCTGCTGGTCATAACAACCTTCAACTATATATACATCTACACTCCGCACACTGTTGTGAAAGTGCATGGCAGAGGGTACTTAATTTTGTACCAGTTACTAGGACTTCTTCCCATTCCATTCACGAATATAGCACCTGAAGAATGTCTAGATTGACTATTTAAAAGGCGTGGTGCGCGCTGTAATGACTCTAACCTCCCTCTTTTGGTCTGTACTACAATGATATGTAAGTGGTGGCAGATCATTTGAAGCTGGCTCTTGAAACTTTGTAATTAGCGCTAGTATACATGTATCTTCAGCTGTCTGGCAGTTCAGTTTCTTTAGCATATTAGAGAGATTCTGTCAAGGCTGAAACGAACCCGTGACCATTCGCGCTCCCAATCTCTGTAAACTTTGTGTGCCCACTGTATTTGGTATGGGTCAACAGTATGCTAGGCTGGGTCCCACGAGTGTCTGTAACCATTTTCCTTTGTAGATCGATTTCATTTCCCTAATATTATACCACAAATCCGAATTCTGTCAACTGTTTTACTTACCACTGAGCCTATGTGATCGTTCCATTTCTTTTATACACGAATCTTTGCATTCATATATTTTTGTAAGTCGAAACATTCCAGTTGTGACTCAGTGATATTTAAGTCAATAGGTACTACATTCTCTCGTTTTGGGAAGAGCACTGTTTTACATTTCTGATCCTTTACACCAAGTTGCCAGTATCTACACAGCTTTGAAAGTTTGTCAACATACGATGGAACATTTTTGCTGCATTCTTCAAATACACTGGTGGGAAAAGAATTACTGCACTTTTTTAGAGGTTCCTAATTCACTCAAGATTTATTGTTTCAACCGTGCATTTGGAGTACATGAAATAATAGTATTTACCGATCAGTAGCACAAGCAGTTATAAGGCACAATATATCGACTCACGTTGAAACACACATACATTAGTGCGTGGTGTAGCCTCCACAGGCGGCTATGCAAGCACTGACTCACGCACCCAGTCGCTCCTACGTATGTCGAATATTGTCCTGGTATGTCTTATGCCACGTATGCTAGACGTGTTCACGTATTTTTGTGAGAGTTGTTGGTTGACGAGTAGCACGAGTCACTTCTCGTCGCAACATATCCGAAAAGCGCTCGATAGGGGACAGGTCCGGAGATAGTGCTGGCCTTTTGCTACTCGTTCTGAAGAGCACCTTGACTTTCACTGGCAGGAGTGTGTGGGCGAGCATTGTCCTGTTGGAATGACATGTACCTTCCCGTTGCAATAACGGGAAAGGAATTACCCTAACAACATTCTGAATGTACCGAGCATTGGTTAGCATCCCATTCCGAAACACCAATGGTGAATGAGAACTATATAATGGGGTCTGACCAGTGTGTTTTGGTCGAACTGATTCTAAGCAACAACGCCCAACAGGTCTACGATATATGAGCAATGAGCACTACTTGTGTGCGGGCAGAATCTGCTTTAATCGCTAAAGGCCACAGCTCGCCATTCCCTCTTGCAAGCGAGCCTCTGAAAGTATCATTCAAGTCGTGCACGTTGATCCAGTGATGTCAGTGGAAGATGGACCATACGTTTCCGTGCCTGTAGTCGCACTGCTAATAACAGGTTCACAACAGTTCGTATGAAACGTCTGGGCTCACAAGCCCTCTTATCTGTTCTTTGGTATATGTACGTTCTGCCACTGCTGCCCTTTCAATACGACGGTACTGGCGGACGTCTGTGCTGCGTGGAAGTCCAGAACATCGTCTATGGGAGTGAGAACCGTCACGTGATCACTGGTACCAAGCATCGTTGCACAACTTTTGTGGCAATCCTCCTGAAGGATCATTCCCCCACTCGGAGGCACACAATTTGACTCCTTCACTCATTTGGCCGTAGGAAGCACAAGTGCATCTCCGTTGCATGTTTGCCTGCTTCCTTTACACGTTTTCACCATACTGAGTCTTCTGGCTGTGACCCTCCTCTTTAAAGTGTAGACAAAGTTGGCCCTTTGGCACCTACATCACTACGCTATTTGTTGGTGGACGATATTGAAACCACTATCAGTACATCTACTACCCCTAAGGCGACGTAAGCGGTCATCGGATCAAAATCGACTTCGTCTTCCCAGGTGTATAATTTCTTTTTCCGGCAGTGTGACACTTCGTTATAGATAACCGAATCATCTGTGAAAATTCTGAGTTTAATATATTAAGATGAACAGCGAAGGTTCCAACACATATCCCTGTGACACACTTGAAGTTACTTCTAAGTGTGTTGATGCCTCTTCATCCAAAATACCGTGCTACGTCCTCCCTATACATTGCAGTTCCTTGTATGCAAGCGGCTTTTTCGGCTATATTAACCATAGTTAACGATATCTCTACCGTCATATCTAATACGACAATTACTTTGCATTTATTGAGTAATGCTCTTCTCTTTCCATCGCATCACAGGGATTTCAAGGACGTGTTCAACCCCAGCAATCCGGACCTACCTATCGCTTCAGCTAAAATCGACGTATAGCAAGTCCGCAGTCGGCCGTATGGAGTAATCGGATCACGTTCGTGACGCGAGTGCTGATGTTGACTTAGCGGTTACTTGCGTTAAAAGGCCAACGCCGGCCACCAGATGACAGTCTACTCGCAGCCGTCGTGGGTGGCTGCTGTTCGTGCGTTTCGTGTGCAGCACTGACGCAAGCGCTACTGGTAGCTACTGGTAGCTGCACCGCTAAGCCCGCTAATACCAGCTGGCTGACACCGTATTACTGGATCTGCAGGCACGCCGCCAAGCAGCAGCTGAGTGCATCGGGGATCGCCTCTGAGGCCTGCATTCTGCCCAGACGGCCCGTCTAACTCAAGGCTATTCTAATTGACACTTGTTTTTCCTATCGGGTATACGTCCTCTGAGAATGTGTAGCGACGGTTGATTTTCTACCAACAAACTTTCAGAGGTAGTAGTACGAACCAAAACAAGAAATAGATCTCTAGTAAACATGGGCTCTTAAGTGCACACCTTAAGAGCTCCGACCACTTCTTCATTTTCGATAATGCGAAACAAATCGCTTCTACAGCAAGCACTTTGCTTTCTATTTTTTGGGAGGAGGTCGTATGGAACAAAAGAAGGAAACATGGGTTCTAAAATGCTTACATATCAAGTAATAAGCACTTGTTCGGTAGACGGGATATTTTTCCAAGAAGAAAAGATTAACAACTGCTCATGGCTCTTGAGGTAAGCATTTTCGAGCCCGTGTTTACGATAGATTTACTTTTTTCTGACTTTCTCCATACTCTCTACACCGAAAGTTTATCGGTAAAATTCTGTTTCGACCGATATGCCTACATAAACGTGCAAGGCCCTGTTCGGTGAGTGGCGAAGGGTATTTCTTATTAACAGCGATGTTTTCTGTCCTATCCCTTTCACATAATGAGTAAAGGAAAGATTCCTCACAATACACCCAAGTCTCACTCAACTTTAATTGATCATACGAGAAATGCTGTGGTCGTAGGAAAAGTAAATTTGCCCTAGAGGGTTTCGCGACAACAACATGGCCATTCTTCCAGAGATTCCCATTTTGGTTCGTTGGCCCCCTTTGTTGCTCTTTTGTATGTGCTATACCGACCACTTAAGAGTCTAGTAGTGCATATCTCAATTAGGGCGGCAATATTCTTGACTGGTACATTTAGCCGTCGCGAGAGATTTGTAACAATCTCATAGAAAGTTTGAAGTGGGACACACTTGCAGACAGACGTTCTTAACGGAAGGGGCTGCTCACTAAATTCCAAAATCCGATCTTCGCCCGGGATGTAGAGCATATATTATTACCACCAAATTTCAAATCGCGCAATGATCACCATTCAAAAGATAAGGGAAATATGGGGGGGGGGGGGGGGGAGGGGACGTAAATATGACATTGTTGCGAATAGTTCCCTCCGCCACATACCACTTGGTGGCTAGCGGAGTATGTAATCATTGCATGTCCTCAGAACTCATCCAGCAACTGTAAAACTTCCATTCCTGTTACCTCATCTCACGGGAGCGCCTACACTCTTCATTATGTGTTTATATAATCCAAGCTCTGCCTTTCGCTACAGGTTTAGCCGTCTATGGCTCCCTGTAGTACCATGGAAGTTCGTCCGTGATTTCCTAACACGTATCCTGCCATCCACTCTCTGTTTGAAATAAGCGTTTTACACGTCCGCCTTTCGGATTTTGCGGAAATATCCTCATTTCATAACTTATAATTCATCAGAATTTCTGCATATTTCTAAAACATCCCACATCAAATGCCTGTATTCCGGTTGTCACACTGTCCACTGCTTCAGTTCCACAAAATGTCTGTGATCCAGATATATATTCTAAGACGTGTTTGATACTATTAGACTTATTTTGGAGAGGAATTCCAGCTTCGGCCATTCTAGCTTCCCTCTTATGAGAATTTGACAAAATACGTAACCGTCGCGAAAAATTCTTGCTTTAACATAAACGCAGATAGTAGCCAAGGCTGCCGGTTGAGCTGCTTTATTTGAAATGCAACTAAAAATGACCTCAGTACGTTGCAAATGGCAGTCATTGTCAGAACAGGGTTCTGTGTAGTTTTGAGTGCATTTTGTCGAAAGCATGATGGTGCTTCCGTAACTAATGAAGAACAAGTGTTCGGTGTTCCAAGAGGCATATTATCTAATACTGATACCGCGTAGAGGAAAAACGTATAAAAATCGCCACAGCTCGGAAGACAGTATGTATTGAGTGATCGTGAAAGACTGTCGCTGAAAAGTACCGTAACGAAATAGCTGCAAAATTTAGTGCAAAACTGAATGTCGCAGTAGGGAAATCCATGAGCTCCAAGATGGTTCAGCAAACTGGAAACTACAGTGTGTGTTAGAATTCGACAATCACACATCAGTAATGCAAATGGCCATAACAGGAAAGAGTGGCGACAAAGACATAAAAAGTGGACTATCGAGCAACAGAGGAGAGTAATTTAGCTGAATGAGTCTTGTTCCACGCTGTTTTCCACTTCTAGCCACATTTACCTCTAAAGAGTCAAAGGCTTCGGGCGTCGGGAATGATCTGGGCAGCCATATCGTAGTATTCCACCGGCAGCACGATTATTCAGCAAATTCTCAGTGCTACCAGGGATTACGTGTCCATTTTGGTTGATCAGGTCCATCCCCTGGTACAGTGTTTGTTCCCCAATGGTGATGCTGTGTTCCACGGAGATAGGGCCCCTGTTCACACAGCTCGCTTCGTTCAGGACTTACCTTTTGTGCACAATAACGAATTTACGTGTCGCTCTGGCCACCACAGCCAACAGATATCAATATTGTTTACCTTTCTAGTGTACGTTCGAGAGACCACCTTCATAATCGTTACCTGAACTTGCCAATAAATTGCAGGAGCAGTGTTTTAGGACACCCTTGAAAACCATACAGGACTTACATTTATTCATTCCGAAACTGTTGGAATCTATTCCGAGTGCCTACACCATCTTGGTCATGGTGTTGTGTTGTTTTTTGGCGTTCTCGTATTTTTGTGCAGCCGCTGTAAGTCAACAAGCAGCTACGAAACCCTTAAAAATTGTGGGCTAATACTTATCATTTAGCTTGCGTGCTGCAGATTTAATATTGCTTCCCTTCTGTAGTTGTAATTAGATTTATGTTACATGAAAGACATTCTAGTCAACCATTTTTGCTCTTATTGCTTGTGACTAACTTCCCCAACAAAGAGCTGAAGAGTGTCATTTATTCTTACTCGTAAACATATTTATGTGATTGGACTGATAAGTTTAGTACACAAAACCGCTGTCAAGAATTGTCTTCAGCAATGGGCTTTTGTATGAGCATAATCTGAATAACGTATCTGCTCTAACGAATTTCAAACTTTTGTTAAGTACTTTATAAAAGTCACACCCATCGAACTTTTTATTATTCTTATATACAATATGGATAACAAGTACTGTTTTTAAGGTTATGAAGCAGGTTACTCGCAGATGAGAACAACTTCGAAACTAGGACTGTCGTAGCGACCCCTTATACAGAGGGCCCGCACAACCGACAATGGGTTGCCGACCTTCTTGCAGGAGTGCGGAGAGAAACATCGATAGCAGATATAAACAGACTCTCCAAATAAAAACGGAAATACTTCGCCAGACATGTGATAGTGTTCCACCAATCGGAACTCATTATTCGCCCACAGGTCCGGGACAATACAGCTGAGTGCTCCCTTAACCTGCTGTCAAGTCTCAACTGTTATCACATCTCTTCGTTTGATGCTAGTTGTGGCTTTCAGGTAATTTCACGCGAGCAACAACATGTGTTTATTGAAGTCGGCAAAAATTGCAGCCGTCTTCCTGTGTGGTGTTTAACTTAATTTAATTCATTCCTTTATTAATGAAGTGTACCAGCGGTACCTTCTGCCTTGTGGCCGTTGACATTTCGGTGACCTACCTCGGCCGTTGACGTAGTTTTCTGCAGTGTATTATCCTTGTCGTGTTGATGCTGTCCAGAACGGCGTGTAGTTCGACAGATGAGGTGTTGCTGGTAGTTTTGGGCGTTTATTCTGACTTGGCTGGATTGGGCACCAGTATCCAGATCGTTGTGCTATTGACATCTTGTTGTCGTTTTGCTGCTCGGGTGGAGCAGAACTGATCTTGTTGGTTGGTTCGTCAGCTGGCTTTCGGTTCAGCTGCCTTCCGTTTAAGAGGTTCTTGGTCTGGCTGCCTGTCTCACCTAAACGTGCGTTAGTGTTACCTTCCCAGGTCGATACTTAAAACCTTCTGAGTGCTGCTACTAGTGTTTTACATAGTGATTTCCTTTTTAAATTTGAATACTCTGTGTGTCTTCAGCCGAGTTTAAGCTTATTATAATTCAACGCTTTTCTTCTTAGGCCTTAAGCCGTAAAAAAATTGTTTCTTGTTTGGTTTGTGGCCTTCAGCCGAGTTTCAGCATTTCAGAATCAAAACTGGAAATTCCTTTTGCCTAGGCCATAAGCCGTAAATTTTTTCAAGTTGGTATGTGGCCTTCAGCAGAGTTTTCAGCCTTTTCGAATCAAAAGTAGAAAAATTTTGTCTAGGCCGTAAGCCGTAAGAAATATTTTCTAGTTTTTTATATGGCCTTCAGCCGTGTTTTATGTGCAGCATTTTAGGATAAAGCCTTTAGGCCTATTTTAGTTTAAATTTAGAAGCTCTTCCCTTTAGGCCTTAAGCCGTAAAGTTGTTTTGTGCATGGTGTGTGGCCTTTATCCGAATTATAATCTCTCTTAAATTAAAAATTCCAAATCCTTGTCTTTCCCTTACGTCATAAGGTTGTTATTCATTAGTATGAGGCCTTTAGCCGAATTTTACAAGAAATATTTCAAGATAACGCCTTCAGCCTTTTCAAATTGAAAGCTCTTCTTCCTAGGCCTTAAGTCGTTGTATTGTTTTATTGATATGCGGCATTCAGCCGAGTTTTCAGCCTATTTGTCTCGGCTGTTAAGACGTAACACTGTTCTTGATGAATGTGAGGCCTTCAGCCGAGTCCTATGGGAAAAATTTAAGACAAAGCTTTCAGTCTATTTATATTGACGATATTTTTTTTTCTATGCAAGTGAAAACTCCAGAAGAACTCTTTATCTCAATATCTTGCTAGGGTTTTCGATGTGGCCTTCAGCCGATCTTAATTAAATCGAAGGAAGTCTTTCGTTTAAATCTTGAGTGCAACTGGCAATAAATTATTTTGTCCCATATCTACAAAAATAACCTCATCCATGGATTTCAGTTCTCAGCATGGAAGTGCTGAACACATGTCTCAATTTCTAAAAAGCACTTCTACCACAACGGACACAAATCTGGAAAATAATGATGTTGTTGTTGTGGTCTTCAGTCCAGAGACTGGTTTGATGCAGCTCTCCATGCTACTCTATCCTGTGCAATCTTCTTCATCTCCCAGTACCTACTGCAACCTACATCCTTCTGAATCTGCTTAGTGTATTCATCTCTTGGTCTCCCTCTACGATTTTTTCCCTCCGTGCTGCCCTCCAATACTAAATTGGTGATCCCTTTATGCCTCAGAATATGTCCTACCAACCGATCCCTTCTTCTAGTCAAGTTGTGCCACAAATTTCTCTTCTCCTCAAGTCTATTCAATACCTCCGCACTCGTTATGTGATCTACCCATCTAATCTTCAGCATCCTTCTGTAGCACCACATTTCGAAAGCTTCTATTCTCTTTTTGTCTAAACTATTTATCGCCCACGTTTCACTTCCACACATGGCTACACTTCATGCAAATACTTTCAGAATAGACCTCCTGACACTTAAATCTATACTCGAAGTTAACAAATTTCTCTTCTTCAGAAACGCTTTTCTTGCCATTGCCAGTCTACATTTTATATCCTCTCTACTTCGACCATCGTCATTTATTTTGCTCCCCAAATAGCAAAATTCATTTACTAATTTAAGCGTATCATTTCCTAATCTAATTCCCGCATCATCACCCAACTTAATTCGACTACATTCCATTATCCTCGTCTTGCGTTTGTTGATGTTCATCTTATATCCTCCATATTTCTTCTCCATGGATTTTAATTCCTGCTCCGAATTTTTCTTTTGTTTCCTTCACTGCTTGCTCAATACACAGATTGAATAACATCGGAGATAGGATACAAGCCTGTCTCACTCCCTTCCCATCCACTGCTTCCCTTTCATGTCCGTCGACTCATCTAACTGCCATCTGTTTCTGTACAAATTGTAAATAACCTTTCGCTCCCTGTATTTTGAACCTGCCACCTTCAGAATTTGAAAGAGAGTATTCCTGTCAACATTGTCAGAAGCTTTCTCTAAGTCGACATATGCTAGAAAAGTAGGTTAGCCTTCCCTTAATCTTTCTTCTAAGATAAGTCGTAGGGTCAGTATTGCCTCACGTGTTCCAAGATTTCTACGGAATCCAAACTGATCTTCCCCGAGGTCGGCTTCTACCAGTTTTTCCACTCGTCTGTAAGGAATTTGCGTTAGTATTTCGCAGCTGTGACTTATTAAACTGATAGTTCGGTAATTTTCACAACTGTCGACATCTGCTTTCTTTGGGATTGGAATTATTATATTCTTGTTGAAGTCTCAGGGTATTTCGCCTGTCTCACACATCTTGCTCACCCTTTGGTAGAGTTTTGTAAGGACTGGCTCTCCCAAGGCTCTCCCAACGCTGTGTCGAAATCTTCACGCAGTATCGTATCTCCCATTTCATCTTCATCTACATCCTTTTCCATTTCTATAATGTTGTCCTCAAGTACATCGCCCTTGTATAGACACTCTATATACTCCTTCCACCTTTCTGCTTTCCCTTCTTTACTTAATACTGGGTTTCCATCTGAGCTCTTGATATTCATGCAAGTGGTTCTCTTTTCTCCAAAGGTCTCTTTAATTTTCCAGTATTCATTATCTATCTAATCCCTAGATCATCATTACATTGGTCCTCTAGCCATCCCTGCTTAGCCATTTTGCACTTCCTGTCGATTCATTCTTTAGACGTTTGTATTCCTTTTTGCCTGCTTCATTTGCTGCGTTTTTGTATTTTCTCCATTCATCAGTTAAACTCAGTATCTCTTCTGTTACCCAAGGATTTCTATTAGCCCTCGTCTTTTTACCTACTTGATCCTCTGCTGTCTTCACTATTTCATCTTTCAAAGGTACCATAACTATAAGCATCAAGAAACACCTCCACTCTCTAGACGATAACAGCCACGATCTCTTCACCGATGATGTCGTATAGGCCTTCAATCAGCCAATCGTCGGAGACGTGTTTGGAGGCAACCTGGTCAGGCTGATCGCTTTAGACACACTGTCCAGCGATTGCTGCAAGGTGGAGGTTCCCTGCTGTTTTGGGGTGGCATTATGTGCGGCCGACGTACGCCACTGGTGGTCTGAGATGCGCCGTAACCGCTGCACTATGCGTGAATGCTATCCTCCAACGGGCAGTGCAACCGTAACGGCAGCATATTGGCGAGGCATTCGTCTTCATAGACGACAAGTCGCGCCCCCATCGTGTACATCATGTCCTTCAGGATAACGACATCGCTCGACTAGAGTGGCCAGCATGTTCTCCAGACATGAACCATATCGAACATGCCTGGGATGGATTGAAAAGGGCTGTTTATAGATGACGTGACCAAACAGCAACTCTGAGGGACCTACTCCGAATCGCCGTTGAGGAATGGGACAATGTGGACCAACAGAGCCTTGTGGACTTGTGAATAGAATGCCACGATGAATACCGGCATGCATCAAAGCAAGAGGAAGTGCTACTGGGAATTAGAGGTTCTGGTCTGTACAGCAATCTGGACTACCACCTCTGAAGGTCTCGCTGTCTGGTGGTACAAAATGCAATGTGTGGTTTTCATGAGCAATAAAAATGGAGGAAATGGTGTTTATGTTGATCTCTATTCCAATTTTCTCTATAGGCTCCGGAACTCTCGGAACCGAGGTGATGTAAACCTTTCTCCGATTGCATTGCAGGTATATGATCCTACTTAGCACAATGGCACATTTCTCCTTCCACCCCTCCAACCCCCCCCCCCCCCCCTCTCTTGCTGCTTCAGTCTGCCATTCTCCCTGTCTCCAACAGACGCCTCTCCAACACCTCCTTTTCTGCGCCCCTGTCCATCACTCCACCAACTCTAACAATAATCGATTTTTCTCACAAATATACAAGATAAAACTAAAGAATACTGAAAAATAATACAATAATAATGCAACAGTGGCAGTACTCACGGCACACACGAAAAGAGAAAACACTAAACGCACTACTGAATGATACCCGAGTGAAGTTGTGTGACGTTTTACAAACATAAAGCCTAAGGAAAACGAAATACAGCAAGAACTAAACCGCATACTGAGCGCGACATTTTTACTACAACCTCTGTTTGCAACAAGATAAAAGCTTGTTGTCTTAGAAATTAAGAAAAAGGACGAATTATAGCTCTCGGTAAGGTGTACTCCCAATTAATAAGGAAAACTGATTTTAAAGCTATAAAAATCAAAATTTAGAGAATCACTGCTGACCATGCATCTCATGTAACACTGCCTTTAAGTGCAGTAAGTTTCCGACAGAAAGTAATTGTTCTGGCTGTCCATCTTTCTTGGAAGATAGCCATGCAGATGAAAATGTTATCTCGACCACATTACAGTCAAACTGGTTTGTGTTACCAATAAGTATTAAATAAAATACTTTTATTTACTGAGTTTGTCAACGTAATATAACACGCAACATTTTTTTTCTAGAGAATCCGTTGCATCGAATATCTGTGACAAGTGAAATATCTGTGTAGGTGTGGGTACAACTATAGCCTTGTTTTAACGTTGGCCACCGTCTCAGGATGGTGAATGAGATGTGCAAAGTTTAACATCGATTGAAGGTAGTACAGCTTACAGAGACCGTTTCAGGAAGCTTCAGTATAGACACTTTTATGTCACAATATGTGCAAAAGGAAGTTTAATTCCACAGATAGTCATACCATAACTGAAACACTCACTGGCGCCCGTAGGGCAATGCCGTAGCACTGATTATCATATATCCTGGATGAAAATCCTATAAAAATTATTATGCCCTATGTCACAGAAATCAGTGTACAGATTTTTGTAGAAATGCTGGCCTTTTACAGAAGAGACTGCATAGGAAGCATCAGCGCGGTCCTACCTTCAATAACGCCCTAATGTGTGGGTACCAACGACAAAGGGGCAGTATGATCGAACTCTGAAATCGGCCAGATATAATAAACAGATGCCTTTCAAACAGACGCTTACGAGAAATTATTTTAGAAAGTCAACCACGAAGCGAACAGGAAGAACAGGAAGAATGTTACTAAAAAGTCACAGACTACAGAGGTATATGTAAGGCACTGTGAGTCGTATGCAACAGGCTTGGATTTGCAGTTCGAGTAAGGCCGTTCTGGTTCAGAGTACCACGCTTTGTCAAAATGGCTTCGTAACAATATCTCGACGCTCTCTCACATTCCTCGTGGTCTCTACACTATTCCATAATTGCCCAAGTGAGCTACTCTTTGTTCTCTAATAACTGCAATGATGAAACACCGAACTTCTTCCATTTATTTCTTTCACTCTGCAGGATACGCTGTGCTTGACATTTGTTGGTCCCTGCCGTTCTTCGGTAATGGTGCATTTACCATAGGATAAGGACAGTGCTTTTCTGAACCTTTGAAGTAAGTGAGAGATCCCAGTGGCAGACAAGAGTTTCGAGGCGGCGCCTCAACCATTCTCGGTTAGTCTTTAGTGGGCGTTATCCAATACAGACTGGTGTCTTGGAACAGCTACCCACCCCGCCAATTCGTCAAAAATGTGAAATTTTTCGCCAAAACTTTGTCCTTCGTGTGTAAGGTACTGTGGAGACGAAAGACCTCGACACTGCGACATTTTTCCTCCAAAGCTTTCTCCTTCATCTGAGAGCTTCCCTGGAGACCAAAGTCTCCGACACGAACTTTCACCTCGCCAAGTTCACACTTGCAACACGAGTAACATTTTTAAGAAGTTTAGTTTAAAGCACTATCTTTCTGTTTGCTGTGCGGTAACTTATGCCTAAGAAACTTGCACTAAATTACGCGTTGACTACCACCCGTGGTATAGAAGGGAGCGTCACAAATCAAACTCACGAATGGACATTCCCACGGGACACCATGTAAGCATATCGTCACATCTCTGGCTTGGTTGCGGAGTAATTTTGCGGGCAGCCGCGTCTGTCGAGTCGAGCACGGGACACGGAACTGTATGTTGTGTTGTGGGTAGCTCAGCATGTAAGAAGCATTGTTAGTAAGGAAGTTGAAGGGTTGATACAAGAGTTATTAGAGTAAAGTGATAAAATTCAGAGGAAAGTTCGTCAAGAAGTAACTAAAAAATGAGCAGTGCTGCTGATAGCGTATTTGTTTATCCTCTCGTTGCGTGTCGTACTGTACAGTGTCAATCATCCGCGCCATGTTCGTTTTCTCAGAATGAACTAATGTGAATTAGCAAAAATTAGTTACCATGAAATAGAGCAACCAAGTGCCAGTGTCTCGTTGCGAGCGTGAGAACGTGCGTTCGGTCATCGCGTTTCCGCATCATCAACAATCAGCCGCGCCGCGACAGTTACGCGCACACTCGTACAACTGAGACCTGTAAACTGTAAATTTAACTTTGTGAACAGTGTCAAAAATTATTACTAGTCTCAAGGAGGACTGCTACAAAAAATCTGTGTATGCGTGGCGAGCATTAAGAACTTTCGTTCGATTACTCGGCTTTCGTATCATCAACAATCGTCCGCGCCGCGTTCGGTTACGCGTACGCTCGTCCAAGTGATTTGGTGGACTGACAATCACCTAGACGTTGACACCGAAACTTATGGTTTAGACTGTAAGCAGCGCCACCTGTGATTTCTTATCGTCTCAGAATACAGATGTTCATAGCACACGTTGGACAGTGTTGTTGGTTGGTTGGTTGGTTTGGGGAAGACCAGACAGCTTGGTCATCGGTCTCATCGGATTAGGGAAGGATGGGGACGGAAGTCGGCCTTGCCCTTTCAGAGGAACCATCCCGGCATTGGCCTGGAGTGATTTAGGGAAATCACGGAAAACCTAAATCAGGATGGCCGGACGCGGGATTGAACCGTCGTCCTTCCGGACAGTGTTGTGCTTGACGTTGAGTGGCCCTCCAAAATCCGCTTGCATGTTTAGACAGATAATTTCTGGCCAGCCAGCAGCAGTGTGGAGCAGAACAGTACGACCGCTGCGGGATTATGAGGTACTTGGCGTGGGATAGGGCACACAGTCGAAATGACAAACAGTTACAGTTTAAAGTACTCCACCCATCTATACCTCTGGGCGTGTTACAACCATGTGAACTATCAATGTGACAATGTAATAGCAGTCGTATCGCATAAAGAGGATATTAGAGCTATTACATTCCAACTGTCAAGAATG
The DNA here is from genome assembly GCF_023864345.2 of Schistocerca serialis cubense. Classification (NCBI taxonomy): domain Eukaryota; kingdom Metazoa; phylum Arthropoda; class Insecta; order Orthoptera; family Acrididae; genus Schistocerca; species Schistocerca serialis. The sequence goes on along the minus strand of NC_064645.1, from coordinate 592,487,211 downwards.
TACGTAGCCTGCTTATTTGTTTGCTTGTTGGCAGCGCTTTAGACTGCGTTAATATCACTGACAGCTTTGCGCCGTCTGTAGGAGGCTCTGTGGCTGGTCGGACTCGCAGTTAGAAGTTAAAAGTGAGCAGTGATGGATTACAAGCAGTGTTGGCGCGAGCGGAGAGTCTGGAAGTGTGGCGGTGATGGAGATTTAATATTGGTTGGACATGGATTGTTAATGTTCGTAATGTAGTTACTTACGATTATATAATTTTTGGAACTGGATGGCATGGATGATGATGTAATTTTTGGAACTGGATGTTACATGATTAAGGGGCTCCGGAACGCCCTATACTTGCAATGTTAAAATAACGCTTATAAATTACATCTTTCCTTACAAAGTATTTGATGTAGGAAGTTGAACCTTTTACAGATTATTTATCGGAATATGGGCTACAACATAACACAGGGATTTTACAAAATTTTAGTTCAGTTACTAAAGACGATTTTTTTTCAATTGTAATGAAAATTCACAACATTTTTTTGCAATTTTTTATTTATATATTCAAAAATATACAGTTTTTTTGGAAAAAGGCTGTGTTAAATTATACAGAAGGTACTGTGTAACATTTACTGAAAGTTTGAAACAAATGTGTTTGGAAGATCCTTAGAAAACATGTAATTAGTATGAGAAAATAAAAGTTTTGGGAATCGAGCGACAAAGATTGGATTAACTTTTTAGTGCATTCCAGGTCCATAGGATGGATTATCTTCATCCTCTGCAAACTCCTCCTCCAGCTTCCTCTTGTTCCTCCTCCTGTTTACTCTTGCTTGTATTTCTAGACTCTTTACAGCCCTGTCTGCAGCCCGAAGGCGTTCCTTGTCTAAAGCAAGCATCGCTCATTGTTTTGTTCGTAGATTTTGCTACCATTTTCTTCAGTTGCAGTTACTGCAACACTGATCCAAAAGGTGGTCATGAACGAACACTTATCACATTTCAGTTGTATTTCACTAGCAAGTCCTACGTGCTTTATTATGGAGAGATCCAGACCAACTTCACTACAATGAATATATCTTACACAGTTTGAAAAAAATCCTTTGAGAACCGACATATCAAATATTTCATTCACATCCGATTCGCTCATTAAACATTCATAGTTTTCACTCACTGAACCAAGCTTCTTCTGTGAAGTATTTTCTTTCCCACTTTGACTGCTATGGGCAGGTGTACTTGAGAGGTTAGGTTCACTCACTTGGTTATCGTTTACAGTAGTAACACATACCTTTGGCTTTCCAACATTTCTCCTTTTCTTGAAAGCCTTCAGAGGATTTCTAATAACTTTACATTTACTCATTATTATACTTCAACAAAACAGAGACTCAAGAAACAGAATTAATTACGAATATTTTCGAGATAACGACAGAGTAAATAGACATGAAACAATCGACAATCACACCAGCGATATATATTGAACCATCACAGGTTAGCCACAACACATACTTTATCTCACATCACTAAAATGTACCTGATGAACACGGACGTTAATAATAACACCATTTGACAGCAGTTTAACAGCGCCACAGTGGGTCACGCCCATGTAGAACACATTTCAAAAAAAATTTAAAAATAGTTGTAGTCTTCGGAATTGAATAAATTATATATCTATTAAAAGCTAATAGTCTGCAGATTCAGAAAACGCAAAAAAGTAAAAATTGAACTTTTCAGGATTTTGAGCCTTTCCGGAGCCCCTTAAGGCGAAAATCTGCTAAATACATCAAACAAAATGTTTCCTTTGCTAACCACATGCCTATTTGTAGTTAGAGCCTATAGTAGTAAGAATCCATTTCATTTACCTGGCTGTACACTTGCTTATCAGCTGTAGTTCCTGTGATGAAGATTTTCTGTGAGGTAAGTGACTTATTATATGTATGTGTTATTGTTAGGATTTGTTCTAATTCAAGGCATTCCTCTGTGTTAATTAATAGTCAGACTGCGTTGTCCTTGTATATTGTGCTTCATTAGTGAGTAGAATAAGTTTGAGCTATGTTTGTCAGGGAAAATTCTTCAGGTCAGTGTTCAAACGATAAAGACTGGCAATATGACACTACGTTCAGTTTCACTCAGCAGTTTTAGACGGTTCAGTTGCATTAAGCAATTTAAGTATAAACGTAGAAATTTCACCTTCTCAGTTATTTCCGTATAAGTAAAAAAATAGATATATATTAAGAAGTTTCACTTGTCTACCCTTAGCTTAGGATACCTCACTGGAATAGTATGATTTTCTTGTAGTTTGTATAATTAGTGCCTGTTTAGAAATTAGTTATTATCTACTGCTAGCGCGTAGTTGTATATAGAGATTTTCTTTGTAGTTGTAATTTCTTGTTGTTGTACTATACTGTAATGAGCAAAGCAGTTGTGGCATGCATGTCGATTTGTAGCAAGTACTACGCAGTCGCGTTTCCAACTAATTACATATTGATTATTTACAGTGCTATTTTTGTGTTACTTCTTATTTTTGCTGGTCAAGTTGTGCTTTTTCTCTGTTATCGTGTGAAAAACGTAAAACTAGTCTGCAAAACAAATTGAGAAATGACAGTGACGACGAGCATAGCTTGTTAGTACCATCTTATAACCTAGTGACAAATATTCGAGGCAATAACTCGATAATTGTGCATTCGGAAAAGGATCGGGCAGTAAATGACGGGGTGGACATTCAAACAATTGGTGAATAGGGAAGTATTGTCGATCGATCGGTCGGTAACAGTTCGCCTCAGAAATGCGACATAACAAAGATATATCTTGCAAATAGTGTAGACTCAGATTTTGCGTCATTACCCTTTTTTCAACTAAGTCAAGATTCTTTCTTTGCTCTTCAAAATCCCTATATTCCCGGTGCCAATGCAATGCCGAAAAGCACAAAGCAACCTTTCGTTCACTAATACATTGTAATTGCAATTAATGCAACAAATGGAACAAAATCAGAAACAAATTAGAGAAACACTTGAACAAACAGGTGAAGGTTTTACCGCTGAGTTACTCAAAATTGAATAGCAATATCAAAAAAATTTCTCATGATGTAAACACACACATTTGTGAACGTTTTCAGCCTATTTTTTTGCGACATGAAAACGCATTACAGAATCATGAAGCAGCCATTAAAGAACTGCAGACCACTGTTGACGAAAATCACGACACCTTGCATGCTAAAACTGACTCATTTGCATCTACCGATACGGTTACGCAACTTGTAAAAGATCAGGAAAACATAAATGGCACAGGAGATTTGGTTCAGAAAAACACACGGAGGAAACATTATCGAACAAAGTAGACGAACTTTCGGATCAGTTAACAAATTCATCTGCGAAGGTAGATGGTGATTTGAATGTTACAATACAGGTAGCCTTTACTGACGCAGAAGAGTACAAGGAAATTAGGAAATTTAAACAAAGTCAGAATCAAATTAATACGCAACGTAAAAGTGAAATGCGAGAAGTACAAGATCAGTTGGCTCACGTGATACAAGAATTACATATTTCAGAGAATACTCGCTCTCCGACACGGGAAGACAGATTTAGAAACAAGAAAAAATGACAAATTAACAAAACAGGGCATTTCGGAGATTTTGAAAGGAGTTGGCAAGGTACAGTGAGCCTTGAGATCGAACCGCCGACACAACGTAACATTGACCGATTTGCAACTCGCCGTCATGCTGATTTAGACTATAAGCTCTTCATCACTACGCGTAAATTTAAAACATTCAAGAATTCCAGTCATGACATACATCCATAGGCTTCGATTCATCAATTTTCTTATTGCTGTCCTTTTAATTAGTCATTACAGTTCAAAATTAAAAAATAATTAACGAAAGATTGTACCACATTTCTCGTGTAAAACCGTTTATTAAGGTTTGTATATTGGCAGCGCCTTAGACTGCATTAATATCACTGACGGCGCTGCGCGCCCTCTGTAAGAGACGCTGGACTCGCAGTTAGAAGTTAATAGTGAGCAGTGATGGAGGTTACAAGCAGTGTTGGCGCGAGCGGACGATCTGGAAGTGCGACCGTCATTGAGATTTAATATTGGTTGGACGTGGATTGTAGAAGGTGGGTAATGGAATTATTTACGATTATATAATTTTTGGAACTGGATGTCACGGATGACTACATAATTTTTGGATCCGGATTTTACATGATTAAGGTAAACTCTCCTAAATCCATTGTTTACTCCACAACAAAATCTTTCCATTGCTAACCACATTAGTAGTTAGAACCTACAGTAGAATCTTTTTATTTAGCTAGCTGTATACTTGCTGTATCTGCTGTAGTTCGTGTCATTTTCTGTGAGGTAAGCGACTTATGAAATGTATGGGTTTTTGTAAGAATTTCTTCTTATTCACGGCCATTCTTTTGTGTTAATTAATAGTCAAATTTTAGATTCAGAAGGATGTAGGCTGCAGTAAGTACTGGGAGATGAAGAATCTTGCACAGGATAGAGTAGCATGGAGAGCTGCATCAGACCAGTCTCAGGACTGAAGACAACAACAACAATAGTCAGATTGCGTTATCCTTGTATATTGTGGGTAATAAATGAATAAGGTTGAGTTTTATTTCACAGGAATAATTCTGTACGTTAGGAATGAAATGATAAAAAATAGCAAACTGACAGTACATTCAACTTCAATCAGCAGTTTCAGAAATAAATAAAAATGTTTCACGTAGTAAACGGTACATTGGTACTAGTTAATAGTTTTATAAATCGACTTAAACAATGGTAAATTTACACGTGTATGATGTTCAGAATCCTTAATATACTATGAAAGTAGGTACAGAGGCTGATTTTATGCATGTACGTCACCAGTCTCATGTCTGTCAGAATGTAATGTATTGTTCGATAGAACAGTGTAATAGATCTTATCCTTTGTGCGCACTGACATGATTCTTTCGCGCTGTGTAACTTGTTTGTAATGGTTAGTATTTTGACTGTGTCGATGATAATGAAACTCATGTGAGCACACAGTCTGTCCCTCAGGCATAGCACCAATGGAACCTAACGGTGTTGAAGTCACCAATATGAGAACGATTCGTCATCAAGAGAGAACCTTATTCTGTCACCTCTCCCACTACTTCTCTGTTACGTGGAAATCACTTCACTCAAAAGAATTCTGACAGGGTGTCAACAAACCACGAGCCAAATTTCCGGAAGGCGTTCATCAACCCAAGTATAAGAGAAATCAGTGCAATGCGGGTTTAAGTATAGAGCGACAATGTAGAACTGAGAGCAGTACTGTATTCGTACTCATTTTAACACATAAATCAGGAGGTAAACACAGTGTGCAACTAAATAACTGTTAGCAAAATGAACAGACTGTGGACGAGCTCTGATGTAAATTTTGAAATGGACACTACGATAATTTTTTTACTGATTAATAACATTTCTAGAGATTGAAATGCTAGAAGGGAAAATAACAGAACCATTAATAATCAAAATGTAAGAGCACTTTGGTATGGAAGTAAAAGCAGTAGGTTGTAAATGTAGCTAAAGAAATGACTACATTTAGGGTGTAAGACGTATGTGTTGCCGGCGATGGGCGAGGCATGGCAGAATCTCTGACCAGAGAGTAGTGTGTAGTTAGTTGTTGCTTGTCGCGAGTCGGCAGTAGTCGGCGTCAGTCGGCAGTAGCAGTCAGTCCGTGCTAGTAAGCAGTAGTCGGCGCGTGCCTGCGCGTGTCGGCAGTCTGTTCTGGTCGGGACTCTGGAGGATGTGTATTATTGTAGAAAGTATAGAAGTAGCCTTGCGCATATCTAGTAATGTATATTAACTGTCATTAACTTCTTTCAAAAATGCCGCAATAATAATTTTCATAGTATAAAGTAATTTTTTAAAGAAAAGCATTCATTTCAATTTAAAGATTATTTCCAATCCATGATCATTCCTTCCAAAAATCAGAAAAAACATATAAGCCAGCATTGCACGAAGCTGTGCCAAAAATTTCTACATAAGAGCAGATATATATTTGCAGTTTTTTTTAGGTAAGGATTTTTGTTTTTTTATTCAGAATACAGGGCCAAAGGGCAGCGCTGCTGTCCTCATAAAATTTACCAGGGTTACTGATTTTTTTAATTATTTCCAGATTTAGGAATTGAATTTTGTGGTTACATTAAATGTGAATGCATTTTTGCACAGAGATTATAAATGGGAGCCAATTTTGTTCAGAGATTACATTAAAATTAATTTTTTTCAGAGGTTACAATATTAAAAAATTAACTTAATTATAATTTTTGTTGGAGGTTACGGTTGGTTCATGGTTAATGGTTTCTCATTTAAATATTTATGTGGGGCGGTTCATGGTTCATGGTTCATTCATTTAATTAATATTTCTGTGGGGAGGTTACAAGGGGATATCTGTTGAAAAATGTCAACGGAATACAAGCTGCAACATCGAATCGGGCTACTTGTAAAATTTTTGGCTTAAATTCGTTGCGATCTTGTCGGCTAGACGTCCTCGAAACCTGGAGATGAGAGTTTTGTTTGAAGAGTGGACATCAACCGTGAACGACAGGTAGAGAATAAAGCAGAATTCGCCTGCAGCTAAAAGATAGACAGGCACGACTTATTCTAGTGCGAGCAATTTGAAAAGAACGGTCTTTAGAACACAGTATCTCTCATCTGTTATGTAGAACCGGTCGAGGGAGACGTGCAGCGACTAAATTACAGGGAGAGAGATAAATTTATCTCGTGCAGAAATTTATTTCTCACTGTCGAGGCAGAGGACATTTATCTTCTCCTCTTGGCTCTTGAAGGAGATGCTGCGAGGTCTTTTGTCGCTACTGAATAGCTACCTGATTCTCCCAGGCTGTAATTGCTTGAATAATATTATTTCTGTTCACAAGAGGGAATTCAGATACCGAAGATATTTCTAGGGATTTGCATACCATTCAAGCTCTGGCAGTGTATTGTTACGTTTTTTTCTCCTGTACCTCAAAAAAATTAAAGTCACTTTTGTAATTATTTCCCTTATTTCATTTCGTTCCAAATTTATTTCAGCCCCATTATCGGTTATGTTTAGAACACCACATGAATATGAAGTATATAAGTGCATCGTTACGTCTTTCTGAAAATTCTGATACAAGCAACAGTTTCCGGAGTTTATTCTTCCATATTCTGACGAGTAATCGTTTTAATAATTAATTTTCATCCAGTTTAAGCTAGGTATCCAGGCCAATATCCTTCTTGGCTTTTTACTTACATTTATTTCATGTGTATGATATATATATTTATAATCTGAAACGTATACTTTTCAATGTCCTTTCATTCACGCGTCACTAGACAATGATAAAAAGCTTAAATATCAGAGCTGCCGGTCTTGTGTTGGAAAATGAAGGCAATATAAATATCATTACTTCGCACTACTGGTGAAACCAAGCTGTCGCTTTCAATTTTTTAAGTGTAAAAGTGTATTACGTATTTTTAAATGAGTTTGACGTAGGATTCGTCAACAGAAATCACATTTCACAATTATCACCTTTACCAAGCTCGAAAATAACATCTGAATGACAACTAGCAGTAAGAGAATACGGAGAAAATAATTAAATGTAAATATTTTGTTGTGTATGCTCATCTAATGGAACCACGAAACAAATATGTTACGCAAAATATTGCAGCGATCAGAGTTAATCATCTGGAAAAGAAATAATTGCATAGAAACTTTGTCAAGATGTTTTAATGGATTAAAATACGTAGTACGACAATGAACCTACATTCTTTGACTATGACAGCTGTGTAATAAGAAATAGAGAGTCCAGTCTCTTTACAGCGTTACAAACTACGTCATTACAAATGTAACCATATTTTGCTATATGGTTACATTTAAATTGTTTCCAATGAAAATAGCAGTAATAAAGCCTCACGAGTAATTGACAGCGTACACCTTTGTTGACTGTTCGTCTTACCTTCAAAAGTACCAAACTGTATTCATAAACCGAATGATCACGTATGAAAACAACTGAACTTAGTAATAATACTCGAAACCACGTACTCCTAAAGAACAAAACAAAATTCAGGCAATATCTTTCCTTACATTTACTTCGTGCTATAGTAGCAACATGTAATATCTTTTGATCAGGAAATTTCAACGAAAAATCTCCAGCAAAAGAGAAAGTACGCTAAGCGAATATTATTTTTACTTCGGGGTTAAGACAGACTATTACGAGTATTCGCCGAAATGTTCAGTGTGTAGTTTCTTAGCGATGTTCGAAATTTCTTAAGAAGTTGAACAAAGCTGTATACGACGTTATTGTTTTAGTGAAACTTTTCGCAGATAAAAGCGGCAAAACGTGGTAAATACTAGGCCCCTTCCTGCCAAGAAAGCACCTTATCACCTACTTTGCCACATGGGGATAGAAAGCTGACAACTTTCTCCATGCCATTATTAACTTCATTACTAATATTCTGCACATTTTTTTTCGAAGTGCTGTTAGAGACAGTCACTTAAAGTACAATAGTGTCATTTAAAAAACTGTTGTTGTATATCACATTTTTTGAAATTTTTTATTAATATCCATGCTGTAAATTACGCTCAGTTTCGCATATTATCACTACCCGGAAATCCTTTACTGACACTTCAGCCATAGGCGAAATATTAAATTGTACACTTTTTCTGCACATCAAACGTCGTGAGGTTTTGCTAAGACCGATTATATATGATATGAGTAGGAACCTGTCAGGAAATTTATCGTCATCATGGAAACGAACATAAAAAAAAAAATAGTTCCGCTCTCTCTCTCTTTGTTTAAGTGGGGCAATTAGTGGGAGTGGATCAACTATTGTGATCGTTACAATTTCCTCCCAAGTAAATAATGTGGTAACTACTCGCGACACTAACTTCCATTGTTGGAGCGAAGCAGAAAATAAACCATTAGTGTAATAAGAAACATTTGAACCGTTTCTTCTCATCCTGTGCATCGAGCAGGTGTGGCTCTGGCACCCATCCGCGATCGAGGCCAAAGTCTTCGCAGTGTTCTGGCACCGTCCCACGGAACATCAACATATCACAAGTCCAAGGCCCATGTTACTATACGAAGACAGTAACAACAGCAGTGGTACTAGATGCCTGGCAGTGAATCTCGACCACGAATAAATATGGCGTGAAGATCTTTATTTTAAATTCTATGTATGTGCTTTAGATGAAAATACACACATCAAAAAAGCTTTGTAATCATCACGGTTCAGAGAGTTCCGCAACCTGTCCAAAAAATTGGAATAGAGATCAACATAAACATCATTTCCGCCCTTTTTACTGCTCATGAGAATCGCGCGGTGCATGTTGTACCACCATGCAGCAAGACCTTCAGAGGTGGTGGTCCAGAATGCTGTGCACACCGGTACCTCTAATACCCAGTAGCAGGTTCTCTTGCATTGGTGCATGCCTGTATTCGTCGTGCCATGCTATCCACCCGTTAATCAAGTTACTGTTGTTGCAGATTGTTCCACTCCTCAGCGGCGATTCGGCGTAGATCCCTCAGAGTGGTTGGTTGGTTACATCGTCCATTAACAGTCATTTTCAATCTATCCCAGGCATATGCTGAGCGGTCTGGCAGAATGCAGAAACGCAAATACTGAGGATGTTCCTTTTTGACAATATGGTTTTTTGAAAAGAGCTTTGAAAAGCGTGAATTGTTTAGGGTAATGTTGTCGCAGCATTATTTGCTCGCACGTAGTTTGCCATGAGTTCGAGAATGACAGATTTGTAGAACGACTTTCCTTTATTGATTTCGGTCAATAAATTTGACTGGCGTGACGTTGCAAGCTCCCTTATGACGGCATTACTCGTTTTGTATGCATTTCGTTAAGTCTGCCTGAGCGTTCTATGTAAACTGATTATTATTGAATTAATAACGGCGGGCTAAGAAGGGAGATGCTTACTTTCATTATTTTCACATGGCTTGCTGTGATAAAAGATCTTGCATACAATCTTATTATCGCTGACGTAACCTTCTGTGACTATTATGCCCGTTAATAGACTAAGGTTTTGGCCCACCTAAAATTTGAGAACAATGTATCACCGATTGAACTTTATTTTCGCATGATCTTTCCCACTTACGGATATTTTATAAGGTCGCAACGGGTAACGCAATAGGAATGTGGGGGCACTCAGGGAAAATTACGTGCTGGCCTAAATTAATCATATGCCGGGGACTTAAGATTATGGTAGCCTAATCATAAATGCTATTACGGTGTCTCTCTTTTCAAGCACGGTTAGAAATAAGGTAGCGATAAACGGAACTTGCTTTCTAACTAGAAGTTGTTTTTATTTTTGATTAATCTTTTTGCACTTAACAGTTTGACAAACATTCGTGATATTATATACAGGGGATCACGTACCTTTCGAAATTCCATTTCACAATATCTCATCTGAGAATTACAAGCCATGTTGGCTTCAATTTGAATAGTCCTGTGATGAAGGAAATGTTTTGGAGAGCACGTGATCACTGTTCTGTTTTAACGACAGGCATTCACATGCACTAAATAATCAACACGGACAGGCAAATATCGACAGCATTTTGTACAGAAGACTGTTTACACTTCATAGCTGGCATCGAGCAGGATTTTATGGCAGCGTATTGCTAGCGTGAAGCGTTTGTAAAGAAACGGACTCGTCTCACAAAACTCGCACTCGGTACAAATTTTGAATAAAACATTCCGACATCGACTCAAGACAATTTAAAATGTTCATCAATAACGGCAAGAAAGCTGTAACATTTCTTACTAAGTTTAACGCAGATTTATATTTGAAATTATGGACCGCCTGGTCGCACCTTTCGGAAATCACATTCTCAGATTGCTCCGAATCCTATTAATTCGACTAAAATCATAACCGGTCCCTTAATAATCATCAGTGAAACATCTATCAAAGGGAAATAGGTGAGTTTAACAAATAAGTAAAGTTCAAATACCTTTGCCCCGTATTCGACACAGCCTTTCTGAGGCAACTTCCGGTCGCCTACCTGTCTTCAAACATTCTCCACTATCAACGGCCGCTTGGAGCCCTCCCGGAGCAGGCCGAGGTGGTGGTGGAAGCCCATGACCAACCTGTACTAGGAAAAATTTTCAGCTTGTACACATGATGGGCCAAACCCTCCTGTTCCTGCTCTTTGCCTTCCACTGACACAATTTAAGCTGGTAGAAGGTTCATAAACCCACCACTTCTCTGGTAGGTCAGCAACCACATTCAAAGCATTCATACATGACCACATACTGTAAGGAGAGACGAAAAAGGGCAAAGGAGGAATGAAATGAAAACACTCATAATTATTCCACAGGCATGCGGTAGTTGGAACTGAGATCACTCCACAGTTAATTAATTACTTAAAATATGAATGTATGGTGATTTTTGCGCATCAGATAGTATGAACATATATTGCAGCACTTATTTTAATAATGGAGCGGCACATATTGTGACCTTACAAAGTGACTAAACGAAGTTATCTGGTCATATACCTTGGACTCAGAGCTATAGATTTAGTACTCATTTAGTATTCCAGTAAAGTATTATATGGCAAATTAATATTTTTGTAATAAGAAACGAGTTGTGTAAAGCCTATTGTAACTGTTAAGGAATCAGTTTCAGTATTCACAAAAAAGTTTTTCAATTTTTTTCCTTTCCTCATCATTTGATTTCTATCACCATCTCCTCACGAAAGTCATATTTTCTACAGTGCACTTAGCGACACACTGTTGCCTAATAGATGAACCATGATGTTCTTAGTACAGCTGCTTTTGTTTGCACTGCATTTGGCTAGGTTTATTTTCTTTTCTTTAACTGATTTCCTTGTACGCTGGATTTAACTATTCACAATTTTCGAGCAGTAACGAGTTTCCTTTGTGACAAGGTACATTACCAAAATTTGTTATGGCCAGTTTAAAACAGTTTTGACACAATAAGATCATTCATAGTCAAACGTCGCGTTTCAAAATTATCTTTATGGTCAGTTTAGGAGAAATTCCGTTCAGATTTATTTCTTATTTAGATTTTCTCATTCTTGTGGTGCAGTGTTATATATTTTCGTGTATGTCATGTAGTGTTCGGAATTTTATGTTGTCAGTTTGTGTAGGCATGTTAACAAGCCATTTTAATGGAAGCAGTTAAACAATTTTTGACAGATATTTTTTTCAATGGTGAGCTTGTAATTTTATGTAGAACTTTCACGTCGTTAGTTTCGTGCGTTGGTATTGCAATACCCATACTGTGACGTCACACACTGTAGCACTGTTCACGGCACTGCACGATAGAGAATTTCACAGGAGAGCTTATTTAGTACACAGTTTTAGAATTTTTATTTATTTTTGGTAAAGGTTGCAATACACTTACACGATGTCAGAGGGATCTCGCAACTCTTTCTATCAGACTTCGCTTATGTAATCACAACACATGCATTGTTATTCAGGTTCTCATACAACACACCCACACACACACACATACACACATACACACACACACACACACACACACACACCAGTTAAGAATAGCAAGCCAGTTTACATACACACAATGATACAATAATAAAACAAAGCAATTACATCTGTCACTAATTATAAAAAGCGGTCTCAATGGCAAGAAGCAACACCATTCAAAGCACAATAACATGTTCATTTCATGACATCAAGCAGTAAAGTTAAACACAAATTCTCTGAAAAGCTGCTAACATGTAAATACCAATCCTCTGAAAAGCTGCTAACATGGAGCGGACTGTTAAATGTGAAAAAGTACGAAAACTGGATGCGAACTTAAGTTGAGTAGATTACGAACAATGGGGTCCAGATTTACAGCGCATTTAAATCCAGCAGTTCACACGCGGAACGGTAGGAAAGAACAAATGTCTGTACAGAACAATATCCGACGGAGTTAGCTTCTGTTTCAAATGAAAGAAAATACTGAAATGTTTAGTCCACCCATTATTACGGAGGTTGGGAAAATTGAAGCTCAATAGAAGCAACAAATTCAGAATACAATTTAAAAAGTGAAAAGTACTCAATAAGTCATAATCAGGAACACAGTACGATGTAAGCAGATTCTCTTGAATATGGAAAGAAAACCCATGTGGTGTACTTAAATCAACCAATAAGAAACTGTGATGATGGACTGATAAACGTACAGCACGCCAAGTGGCTGGCAGCGAACCAAAGTTCCTGTTCCCGGAACTCCCTATAATAATTTCAGCATTGTGCGTCGTCCTCCGCAAGCAAACTGCCACGAACGCGTGAAAATATAAGACCGCTGCCAGAGGCTGAATTCTCCACGTGAACACATTCGTTCGGGGCATCGTGGGACGCACGATGCGACGAAGCGAATGGAACAAGTTCGTTTGATATTTTCACGTGATGTGGACATGGTTTGCTGTTTGTTTTTCAGGTTAAACTGTCTAAAATTTTGACCAGTGCTGTGTACATCTACATCTGCATGTACAGGGAGAATCATCTGAAACTGAAGTGTAATGTGATGCGAATACATAGAAAGATCATTTAGCTACAATATCGCAGGTCAGCAACTGGAAGCAGTTAATTACATAAATTATCTGGGAGAACGCATTAGGAGTGATTTAAAATGGAATAATCATATAAAGTTGATCGTTGGTAAAGCAGATGCCAGACTGAAATTCATTGGAAGAATCCTAAGGAAATGCAATCCGAAAACAATGGAAGTAGGTTACAGTACGCTTGTTCGCCCACTGCTTGAATACTGCTCAGCAGTGTGGAATCCGTACCAGATAGGGTTGATAGAAGAGATAGAGAAGATCCTGTGGAGAGCAGCGCGCTTCGTTACAGGATCATTTAGTAATCGTGAAAGCTTTACGGAGATGATAGATAAACTCCAGTGGAAGACTCTGCAGGAGAGACGCTCAGTAGCTCGGTAGGGGCTTTTGTTGAAGTTTCGAGAACATACCTTCACCGAAGAGTCAAGCAGTATATTCCTCCCTCCTACGTATATCTCTCTAAGAGACCATGAGGATAAAATCAGAGAGATTAGAGCCCACACAGAAGCATACCGACAATCCTCCTTCCCACGAACAATATGAGACTGGAATAGAAGGGAGAACCGATAGAGGTACTCAAGGTACCCTCCGCCACACATCGTCAGGTGGCTTGCGGAGTATGTATGTAGATGTAGATGTAGAACTTGCAGCGCGGATATTGCTTAAATGGGGTTATTGATTTGCGGCTTTCACAGAATGGATTGGTAATCAGCCACTAGTACTGAGAGATTGTAATAATTCTTAGAAAGTGTATTATTGTGCAAAATACACTTTTGTAAGTGTAACAATGCCTGATGACCTTAAAAGACTAGAAGTCAGAGAAAATATAATGCGAGTGGTATTTCTTGCAGAATTCTAGTGCAAGTCACTTCCGGGATATCGTATTTTGAAAATTTCTCACTCCGATACGTGTACAATACCTGTGGTAGCACACATTATGTATACTTCAGTTGTTTGGATTCTGACTAGGAACAAGACAATTTTATAACGAGACAATTATATTTAAATGACCACAGTCAGCGGAAATACACGCTTCCAGTCATGTATGGAAAGACTGCTGCACACGTGTTAGCATTTCAAGCAGCGATGCCCGAGGAGGCTGCAGTAATACGTCGTTGCATATTATCGTGAATAGTTGGTGTATCGTTGTAAACACTGTTTTTCAGTTTTCCGCACAGAAGAAAGTCTACAGGCGTCAAATTTGGGTAAATGACCCTCGATTGTAAGGTCCTCTACGTCCAGTCCAACTATTCGGAAACAATTCGTGAAGACATGCTGCAGAACTTTGTGCACTATAAGCTGGACACCCATAATTTTTTAACCACATTTTTCACCTACACTATAGAGGAACTTCTTCTAGCAGCTGTGGTATATGGTCTATTAAGAGGCTGCGATATTTATGCTTGTTCAGTGTTCCGTCTATGAAAAATGGGCCTCTGAGATCATGGCTCACTATCCCAGATCACACGTTTACGCTCCATGGACGGTGACGTTCTATCTGACGAAGCCATCGGAGAGTGTCAACAGACCAACCGTGGTTGTTTCGGCCGTTTATTTGGCCATGATTGGTAAATGTGGCTTCATCAATAAACGAGGTACGTGATACATCTGGAGTATCATGTCTTAAAGCCCATGTACAGAAATTAACATGAGAGATGTGATAGGGAGGAAACCTATAGTATGTCGGTGGGGAGCTAACGTGCGGATCAGCTGCAACAGTGGCAAGAACATAAATTTCCCCTTCTTTTGTCGCCATTTGTTTCTTGTGTTACGTTGTCCAAGGGTTTCACAACCACTTTCATGTAAATGGTTGAAAAGGTTGATAAATAATTGCCAAATTGCTTGACGTCTATTGGGATACAGAGATGTCTTGGCTCGTAGCCCGTACAAGAACGGATTGCATTCATCCCAAGCTCTCCATACACCATTGGAATGTAAATCCCAAGTCCACTCACGACCTACTGCTTGGACTTTCACACACTAACTGGCTATCAAATCGCAGAGCACTCAAAGAACACCCAAGCATACTGTATGCAAAAACATAACAGCATTGTACCCATCGACACTGCAGGTTGCATGCACAAATGAGAGTCGGTATTGGAACTTTTCAAAATATGACATCTCGTATGCGTCTCGCACTAGAATCCTGCAACAGACACCACGGACATTCAAATTTAGCTTAGTTTCAGTTTCTTAAAGTCAGTATGCCCACTAACAGAAGTCGAACTTTCTAAATATTATTGCATCTGTCTACTGCCCAACAATGCGAGCCCCTGACTAGCAGTCCTTTTTGTATAACCTGCACATCGGTAGCATTTTCCATTTCCGCAATAACTATGGTGCCAGTTTTAGGCGATTCTCCCTGTACACCCTCCAAACCCCAGTGCAGTACTTCATAGAGGGTACAGACCATTGTACCAGTTATGTGGGCTGAATAAAAAGTACAGTCTGTATTTCGCAATCAAGTGGCAAATCTAGCATGGTATCATAACATTTGAAGTTGGCACATTTTACCTAATTCCTGATTATGGTCCCACATAACAACTAAACTTTGATCAAAGGGAATGCTCATGTAGTATGCTGTATTTTTGTATAAGTAGTGTGAAGTGCTATTACACCTTGTACTTGATATCTAAGTTTAAATGAAACTGAGGCAATTAGACGCCCTCGTAAAAGATTACTTCAGCAGCCTTACTGGAAAGGATTGTTGGCTAGCTTATATCATTATCTGTAGCAATTAAACATTCTAAATGTAGTAAAGAAACAAAATGTCTCAATGCAAACTGAAATAATTAAAACACACCGTTACTTAGTGATTAAATCTTGTGACGTAACAACAAACTGATAGTTAATAATGCAATTATGCAGTACATTACAGAGAACTGTTGAATATGCATTATTAATTTGCTTTATTATTTGATGTCTAGTTTCGAGCTTAAGCTCATTATCAACTGATTCAATAAACTATGCAGTAACTTACATTACGACAGCCTCAAAATTTATTGAATAATTTGGTAATGAGCTTAGCTTTGAAAGTAGTTATCAAGTAATAAAGAAAATTAATGTTGCCAATTCGACAGTTCTCTCAAATTTATGGCATAATTTGGTAAACCATACATCTGCTGACGTAATGCCTTCCAAAATGCTGGAAATTAATAACAGGTATCGAATGAAGGTAATGAATACACATAGAAAATCGTACATGTTGACGTGTGCAATGCAACACAATTCTTCTTTGACGAGATATTAAATGCTGTTACAAAAAGATCACAATTCCATTGAAAAACACTATATTTACTTCCATGTTTTGGGGACCGACCATATGATAAAAGACACATCTCTTTTATGAAACACGATAGGTGTTTGACCATGTGATACATAATGCATTATACTGGGACTGGTGCACTGCACAGCATAACGCTTCATATAAAACCCAATGTCGCTCTGTCCTTAATTTTAAATGCAATTTCGACAAATTATCTACTTTTCATGTGCAGTAATGTATGATCTAAACTGAAACACACACAGTCTACCCGATGCCTTTCAATGTCTGCAAACTCAAATTTTCTCGCAAAAATTTGCTTACTTACAATGCAGCATAGAACTATAGTAAATAACCAAAAGAAATTCAGTTATTTATTGAGCGAAGAAATTGAGCTTTAAAACACGAAAGAATCTAAGTTTTTCTTCGAACTTTTATGTTTTTTATCAGACGATAAGTATGTCATAGTGGGCGGCATATCAGTTGAAACATTTAGGTGACGCTACATGTAACGCGGCTATGCTACAGAGTACCGCATTGCACCGCTTCATGTTGGAGTGCACATCTGTCTGCTGCCTTTCTGTGACGTGACCACACAGGTGTTCAACATTAACATGTGAGTGAATAAAACGGCAAAGGGTCCCTCTAAGACCTCCCAGTTCGACAACTCCGTCGGCGCCAGCCACGCAACTACGTTGAGCACGTTAGAAACGCACCTCTCAGGAACTTTGTGACACCTGTTCAGCCTGGCCGGTAATCTAGTGACCATCGTCGAACCGTTTGGTTGGCGTTTCAGAAGCTACATTTATCACGTTCTCAACAAAATAGCGTAGGTGGCACTGAGGGTGTAGCCGAACTGGGGGATGAACCGTGATACAACTCAGTTATTTAGAAAATAAAAAATTGCAACCTCACCACAGTTATTTAAAGGAAATAGGAGGCCCGGGATCACTAGTGATGGACAAGCTTGTGATTGTTTTACAATTTAATTTGATTCAATACAGAATCAACTTCAATTCGGACATTTGCCCTCTTACTGGTGCTATATACAAATCTCTCTCTCTCTCTCTCTCTCTCTCTCCCTCTCTCTCTCTCTATTCGTTTAGTCGGTACCGAGTCTCCGTGACCCCATGAACCAAATCACGCCACTTTTTCCTGTCTTGCACTTTCTCCCGTAGACCTTCCAGGTTGGAACACATTGCTTCTGTGATGCCATCGATCCATCTCATCCTCTGACGTCCTCTTCTTCTAGTTCCTTCAATCTTCCCCAGAATTAATGTTTTTTCCAGCGAGGCATGCCTCCGCATTGTGTGTCCAAAGTAGGTCAGCTTTTGTTTTAAGATTAGACCTTCCAGGGAGAAATCTGGTTTAATTTGCTCCAATATTGATCTGTTGGTTCTCTTTGCAGTCCATGGAACTCTAAGAAGTTTCCTCCAACACCACAATCCGAAGGAGTCAATTCTTTGCCTTTCAGCCTTTCTAATGGTCCAGGTCTCACATCTATACATCACAACTGGAAAGACCATAGCCCTCACAATACGGATCTTTGTTGCTAGTTCACTTTAATTGAATTACATAAACACAAATAAGATTCAAATTTTGCGTCCGCAACCAAAATCATAGACAGTAGGCTCGGTGAATAATTGATCACAAACAATCGTTCTAGTTAAACCATATCTCAAGGACTAGTAACACTATACACTTCCAACCCAAAGTTATACAGCCACATAATCTCAAAACTTCATTAAAAAAACAATGAAAGCTTAATAAAACTGAACTGCCCATAGTGGAACATGCTTGTACTAAAAATGCAAAGTGGGCCAACCAAGGTCGCAAAACTGGCATACAGGAAAAATAACTAGTAGCACATTCATTAATGATACACAAATGATTAACATAAGTGTAAAATAAGAATGGCCACTAATAACTCAACCAGTAAAATGACTTACAGAACCGCTAATATTATCAGAGTGGCCTCAATTAACTATCGGACATAATGACTCAGAATGATTCCCATATTGCACTTAACTGTAGAGAACAGCGTTAAGCTCCACAGTAATATTTGGAAGCAACAACGCTACGGGCGGCAGGCAATACGAGCCTTCCCTCCCCACGGCTTGTGCACAGGCTCAGTATCAGGCGGTATATAATTATATATAGCCCGACTGGCCTCACATTGAGCGGTCCCGATAATAATCCATAACCGCACCGACGCCACGAAACGAGGACACTTAACAAATGGCCTGCAGCACAAATAGATTGCAATGAAACCAAGGTCAAATTACAGCCACACTGGAGTATATAATAAGCATGCCCCAAATTCTTATGGAGCAATACTCTAACATTCTCCGTCTCCCAGAAAATTAGCAAAAAACATAGAGATCACTTCCAGTGGCCTTAAGGCACTTTCAACATTAAATAACCAAATCCTGCCGTGACAAATTATTAAGCCATTAACTCTACGGCTGCTTGGCGCGTACACAGACACAACCAGTCCCAAAACTGGTCAATATGTCATAAAGCAAGTTAAAATTTGCATCAAAAACCACTTAAAACACAAACTCCACAGATGATGAGAAACGAAATGAGGAACATCAGCCTCCTTAAAATAGCCACTGTGGAACCAAGTTCACAACGATCTCCACCAGCTGCCACAATAAGCTACAACAATTTTCTTAGTTAAACACAGAATAAAAGTCATATGTAACTTGAAGCTTTCAAATTAGGAGCTGGGAAGCTGTTCAGTTTGAGACGACAAGCCCACCACAATTTTGCAACTCAAGCCGCCCAATGACCGACACCGTACATCCGACAACAGACAGGGGCGGCGAGCTCGGAGAGGCCCATGCACCACGGTTAGGGACACAGGCTTGTTATCAACAAAAGTTGGCTCGTTGAACGCCGACCGGAGACTCTCTCTTGACACTTTCAGTCGGAAAACCGCCGAGGGTAGCAGTCAAAGATAGCATGAAAGCCGAATATCTATATCAGCGATGCAAGTACACTACTGGCCATTAAAATTGCTACATCACGAAGATGACGTGCTACAGAAGCGAAATTTAACCGATAGGAAGAAGATGCTGTGATATGAAAATGATTAGCTTTTCAGACTATTCACACAAGGTTGGCGCCGTTGGCGACACCTACAACGTGCTGACATGAGGAAAGTTTCCAACCGATTTCTCATACACAAACAGCAGTTGACCGGCGTTGCCTGGTGAAACATTATTGCGATGCCTCGTGTAAGGAGGATAAATGCGTACCATCACGTTTCAGACTTTGATAAAGGTCGGATTGTAGCCCATCGCGATTGTGGTTTATCGTATCGCGACATTGCTGCTCGCGTTGGTCGAGATCCAATGACTGTTAGCAGAATATGGAATCGGTGGGTTCAGGAGGGTAATACGGTACGCCGTGCTGCATCCCAACGACCTCGTATCACTAGTAGTCGAGATGACAGGCATCTTATCCGCATGGCTATAACCAATCGAGCAGCCACGTCTCGATCCCTGAGTAAACAGATGGGGACATGGGGACGCTTGCAAGACAACAACCATCTGCACGAACAGTTCGACGACGTTTGCAGCAGTATGGACTGGTCGCATCCGTGTTTGGCGACATCGGGGTGAACGCACATTGGAAGCGTGTATTCGTCATCGCCATACTGGCGTATCACCCGGCGTGATGGTTTGGGGTGCCATTGGTTACACGTCTCGGTCACCTCTTGTTCGCATTGACGGCACTTTGAACAGTGGACGTTACATTTCAGATGTCTTACGACCCGTGCCTCTACCTTTCATTCGATCCATGCGAAACTCTACATTTCAGCAGGATAATGCACGACCCCATGTTGCAGGTCCTGTACGGGCCTTTCTGGATACAGATAATGTTCGACTGCTGCCCTGGCTAGCACATTCTCCAGATGTCTCACCAACTGAAAACGTCTGGTCAATGGTGGCCGAGCAACTGGCTCGTCACAATACGCCAGTCCATAATCTTGATGAACTGTGGTATCGTGTTGAAGCTGCATGGGCAGCTGTACCTTTTCACGACGTCCAAGCTGTGTTTGACTCAATGCCCAGGCGTATCAAGGCTGTTATTACGGCAGAGGTGGTTGTTCTGGGTACAGATTTCTCAGGATCTATGCACCCAAATTGCGTGAAAGTGTAATCACATGTCAGTTCTAGTATAATATATGTGGCCAATGATTACCCGTTTATCATCTGCATCTCTTCTTGGTGTAGCAATTTTAATGGCCAGTAGTGTATAAAGTAGAAAACTGGTAGAATTGTAAAGTGTGGCTTAACTAAAGCTAGCAGGGGACGTTAGAATGTATGTAATGTGCTTTGAGAAGTTATAAAATGTTTAGTGATTTTTACAATTACGGGAAAGTTTAGTGGATGGTCCCAGAAGGAAACATACGTCTACATACTGTCGAGAACAGCTTAATGATACAGTCCAAAAACAAGGGGAATCGATAGAAAGCTTTACGGACCGAATCAGCAATATCAACATTAGTTCACATGGGTTGCATGATGATGTCAGCGCTAGTAAGACTGATTGGTAGGAAACGAGAAAAAAGAGTTTTCGATGCGTTTTTATAGGATGTACCGCCTGAAATGACGCTGAAACTGTGCAGTAGGTATAGGAAAGGAGTTTTAATGAAGAGTTCATATGCTATAAAGGTCGCTGACTTGGTAACAATTGTAAGAAACGACAGTGTAAAAGATGCAAACGCGAGTAAGGTGGGGGGGGGAGGGGAGGGGGGAGGGGGGTCGTGGATGGACGACACTCAGATCGAAATTGCCCATAGGAGTGATGACCGGGGATTTAGGGTAAAACTCACACACCTACGTTGAATGGTTCACAGGGCGATGTGGTCATATTCAGTGCTCCCAGTAATGTGGTAACAGGAAAACCCTATGCAAAATCCGTGACAGCCATTTCTCTAACAGGCTACGTAAAAGGAAGATTATATAAGTTTCTATTGGATATAGTATCACAGTTAGCCATGCCAAGATGGAGTACGTTTGGTGCAGTATAGTTGGATCTACGATATTGTAGGTTGTGTGTCATGGGTGGTAATTGTGTTCATTCTGTACATTCTACATTGATGATGCACTGATAACGTTCTTAGACGTATCTGAGATAGATTTGTTCAATAAATTGTTAGAACTGTCTGTCGAAATAATTGCCCTAGTGGAGTCACTGCATTTTAAACGATGTGATAGGATTGTTAAATTGTTTTACGGGAGAAATATTCAGTGTTATTTAACCCTCCCGAACCATTATTTCAGAGTATTATTCCCACTGAGAGTGATGTGCTGTGTATAGACAGTCATAAAGAGTTCTACACTGTCTACAACTACTGACGGAGGAACTTATAATCTGTGACAGAATTATAGAATCCTGGGGAAAGAGGGCACCTGTTGGTATCATTCTGAAGAAGTAACGCTTTTAGGTTTTACTGTGACTACAGATATTCAACGGCCTGGTCACAGTGGTAACAATGGTTCCGATCAGATCACCGAAGTAAACCTAGGTCGCGCTTGCCTAGCACTTGGCACCAGCCAGGTATGCAGAATGCTGTCGGCACGTGGTGTGCTCCCAGCCCTTGTGAGGCTAATTGAGGAGCTACTTGACTGAGAAGAAGCGGCACTGGTCACGAATCCTGAAAACAGCCAGGAGAGCGGTGTGCTGACCACATGCACCCCTGTATCTGCATCCAGTGACGCCTAAACGGCTGAGGATGACATGGCGAGCGATCGATACCTTGAGGCCTTCGAGATCAGTTTGAACGTTTTTTTTTTCTTTTTTGTTACTACAGATATGTAACTCAACTAAAAGATAGAGGTTCCTCCAGTGCCTAACATTAGACAATCCAGGGAAATACCGTCATTTTACCACCATGGATTTGTGAAGTACCACCAATTGTAGATAACACAAAAGGATCGATACAAGACCGTGTTTGTGGTTCCATACGGTCACTTTCAGTATTATGGAATTCCACAGTGTTCCGAAATAGTACCTGTGACTTTCAAGTGCTTATTAGACAGAGTCGGTCAGCGGGCAACATTAACTAGCCCTTAACATGCCGAAAGGAAAAACTAAGAATTTTACGTTATCGGAGTAGTTATCAACTAGTCGCCATGACATCTGCGGTCAATGTCAAGAAATTAGCACATATAAGGGACTTACAGAAGCACTGCCTCAGTTGCTAGTCGATGCTTCTGAAAGGGACGTACTTCGAAAAAAGAGAAGGGGAAGTAAGACCAGACAAGCGAACCATGGTATCCCTACGTTTGTTCCGACACAGCCACACCAGTATGTCTTCAGGTCTCGAGGGAATCTTGCAAAGCTAAAGAAGAGCGCAAAACGCGCGAGCTAATTTTTTTAGTTCGTAATTACAAGTGTTTGTGAGTGTTTGTAAGAATAAGTTATGACACTGCCTACGTTTGCGTTGCTTTTTCGAAAGTGGCTCGCAGTCGAACGAAAAGAAAAATTTTAGTTTAGGCAAAAAGTTAAAAGAACTTTTGAGTAAAATTTTTATTTGAATTGTTAGTGGAATATACTCGCGTGTCGTTTAATGGATATGGAGACATCGATGTTACATGGAGCAGTGCGCTTATTGTTCTGTTACTTATGTGATTTGAGCAAAAATAGTTGTGCAAAAGCAGGCATATTGTCAGTAAGTGAGAGTGGGTATGTGCGTCACACATTGGATTTTTACTTTAAGGTTAAAGATTCTTTACAAGGGATGCCAGATGAGTTAATTTTTTCATTAAAAGTAATGGGAGAATCAGAGAAAGTCTCATGCGCTACTCTCTGTCAGGGAACTACTGAGGTGGCGAAATGGGCCAGTCGCCGGCAGCCCAACAAAATGGATATGCACAGCCCCTAGGTCACTGCAAGTACACCTCATATTGGTCGAAGAAGTCTATGACCGAGTACCTTAGAGAGGTCATTACAAGTGGAACCGAAATTCTTGAAAAGACAGTGTCACACTGGCTATTCTTAGGGATACTCGGTTGTCGTCGTTTGTACCTGCCACAAACATGGTCATTTTGGTGGCACACAATGACTAGGACTGCAGAGGCGAGGATTGCTGTCAAATGAAGCATTTATAGGCACTCTTATACATGTTAAGAGAAAATAATGTACACAAAATTTCTAAAACTGTTACACAGTGAGATGGAAACCTATATATTGACACTCATTCACTCACTCTCACCTCACTTGCCTTGACTCACAGAGTCACTCTACCTCACAGATCTTAATACAATGCAGAAGGGTGAAAGGTGCTATTCCTGGGAATCAAACAGAAGTGAAACCACAGGCGATGTGAAATAAAAGCACAGAAAAACGTGATAGGCTGAAACAAAGAACACTGGTGAGCCGGTCACCCTATTAATACATTAAGAACGTCTCCCTAATTATTTTGCAAATAAGTTGAGTACATCACAAAATTTTAAAACTCTAATCACATTCGTTTCAGTGACGTTTAAAATAGTCGGCAGGTCTGCCGGTAAATCTGCCGGCTAATCTGCCGCTGGCCTCTGGTCCGAAAATAAAACTCTGTCTAGTAAAATGTGTTGCACATTTATATGCGCGCCACAAGCACCAGACATCGGGGGAGTCTCTCGCTGGAGCAAGAAGCCATTGTGGCCTTCGCGAAGAATAAAGGTAGGACCTCATACCGTCTTCATGACCGAAAGGAGGTATGCCATGGCCGCGTAGTGGGCTTGTCTAGACGCAGCTTATTATTAATCACTTCCAGTCACTCGTTTTTCCGACGGCAGGAGACTCCGTGCCTCAACAGCGCGATCATAGCATGCAGGGGGATAGCTAACTGAAATACTCGAGGATCGCTACAAGCCTCCTTGGCTGCTACATCCACCCTTTCGGTTCCCCGCAGAACCCCTGGGTCCTGGTAACCATCAGAAAGACATCTCATTCCCCAGACATTGTAGTTGAAGGAGAGCGCCTTGGATATTCTGGACTACTTTAGCTACTGTATACAAACGTTGTAGAGCGTCAAGGGCACTCAGAGAATAAGACGAGACAAGGAATTTAGCATTCTAAGCACGTCTGTGGAAAACACTGATAAGGAGAAGGGACAGGATGATAGGACATCTGCTAAGACATGAGGGAATGACTTCCATGGTACTAGAGGGAGCTGTAGAGGGCAAAAACTGTAGAGGAAGACTGAGATTGGAATACGTCAAGCAAATAATTGAGGACGTAGGTTGCAAGTGCTACTCTGAGATGAAGAGGTTAGCACAGGAAAGGAATTCGTGGCGGGCCGCATCAAACCAGTCAGTAGACTGATGACAAAAAAAAAGCACGTCTGATATGTTTCAGTCCCTGCATGAGAGCATACAGTTTTTCGTCGGACGCATTAGAGTCTCGTGGCAGTCGGGCATTGAATATACGATGAAGGACAACAACAAAGCAATCAACGGAGTCCCCCTGTTTCGACCCACCCCTCTAAAGACAGCTGTAGACTTGTGGTGCACTGTTAACGTGTCAGAAAATTAAAAACATATGCAGGACTGCAATGTCTCTTGTATTGCACCAGATGTAAAATTAGCCTGGTCCTGTGTACCAGCGGTGGTGGCAGGTGCGGTGATGGCGTGTGCCTCCAATACATTATGCCTGCAGACCCCAAACGGCATTGTTTCTCGTGGACGATTGGCGGAAAGGTCTTCAAAAGGCTGACGAGCAACATAATTGTATGCAAGTGAATTCGGAGCTGCGAGGAACGTACATGCCTGAGGCACAACGAGGAGCAGCCGCCAGATAGTGAAACCTAAAAACCCGTCTTTGCAGACCGCTCCTCTAACCACCGCACCCTAAGCTGCACTTGGTAGGTCGCAGTTGCAACACTGGAGGAGGAACGGAAAACAGCAAAATCTTCCACAAATAAGGAGCACTGTGCAGGACTCCTCGCTAGAGACGCGATAATGTTTAGGACTTGGAACATCGCTCCCAATAACTCCATTCTCCCACAGAAAATGATCCGACAGCACGTCACTAGACCTAAAAAATCGCTTAGACAGGGAGGATCACATGAAGATAGGGAGGTGGCCACGAAAGCCACGTTGATGAAGTTGGATGGGAATACAGTGTCTCCAGGTAGTGTCGTATGCATTGTTTATATCAAAGAATACAGCAAGTCACTGATGCGTACAGAGGAGATCCTGTTGAATACCCGCCTCTGGTAGGGTCAAGTTGTCGAAGGTGGATCGAAATCACCGGACTCCACACTGAGAGTGACTTAGTAGCTACCTAGTCTCTAACAACCAGACCAGGCGACGGTTAATCATTCCCTTCAGGGTCTTTCCCAAGCAGCTCGTTAAGGCGACGCTCCGGTACCTACTGGGTCATGTGCAGTACATTCTTGGTTTGAGGAGAGATGTCACAGTGGCCTCTGTAAAAGAGTTTGCAAATTTACCTTTCTGCCATATAAGAGGATTTCCTTTCACGCTGCTGCCAAATATCGAAACATGCAGTTCCGGATTTGGTCGTGGGTGGGTGCAATATGACGAGTTTCAGACAATGACAACTCCAGCTCCCACATGCAGAGAGGGCCGCTGTAAGACTCAGAATTCTAGGATGGGAAGTCTAACGTGCCCCTCTTCGCAGTCACGCGGTAGTGGCGAAATGTCTGTGCCCACCTGGCATTGGTAACAGTCGCTGCAAAATGCTTTGCAATCTCGTGAGCGATTCCTCCGAGTGTTGCCTGGAGACACCACCGTTTCCGCAGTGCTGCTATTGGTAAATGACTGTGTGAACCGGAAGTTCCCTGGATGGCTTCCCACACTTTTGTAGAATATGTGGAACAGTTGACGGAATCCAGGAACGCTTGCCATAACCTTTTCTCGCTCTTCTAAATTACGAGTCGAGCTATTGGGCGGCATTCAAACCGTAGAAGAGCATCACGCCTGTCCCTGATTGCTGAATAGCATTCACCAGTCCACCAAGGTATAGACTGCCTCCTAGGAGTACCTGAAGATGGATGAGCTTCATGGATCACTCGTGTAATTCCTGGACGGTAAAACGGCGTTCAAATATAGCCAGCTGGCCAAACAGCGTCCAGTTAGCCATGCTCACCATTCACTTCGGTGGCTTGTGTTCCAGCGATTCTGCATCTATTAGGTGGTGGGTCCACATTGGGAAGTGGTTATTTGAATGAATGTTTCCAGGTTCTCACCAGTGATCTGAGTCTGCAAGAGCGGGAGAGTAGAAAGAGTCGTCGGTGGTTGAGGCTAGAGGAAGCATAAAAAATTTCAAATGGCTCTAAGCACTATGGGACTTCACGTCTAACGTCATCAGTCCCCTAGAACTTAGAACTACTTAAACCTAACGAACCTAAGGACATCACACACATCCATGCCCCAGGCAGGGTTCAAACCTGCGACCTTAGCGGTAGCGCGGCTCCGGGCTGAAGTGCCTAGAGCCGCTCGGCCACAACGGCTGGCGAGGGGAAGTATAGCTCGAACTCAATAATACATTAGGGCCACTGAAATGACGCAGCAGGAGAAAAGTGCGGGGGGGAGGGGGGGGGGGCTGATCAATAACGCCTCAGAGCCTGAGAATCTGTCGCATCATGTGGAGATAAGTACAGTGATCTGGCCCACATGGGCTGCAACAGCCACTGCTTATAAGTTAGTAACCAAGGAGAGAGCAGAGGAGTGGTGTGTGTTATTGACAAACCCAGTAAACCCTGCCTTGGTTCTATCCGCAGTCATGTTGCCCTTTTGGTGAAGCGTATAGCTGTGGAGCACAGAGGTGTCTGTAACTTTAAAATATGTTTCTTGTAAACAAGGCATAGGAAGTGTTCCTTTGCTGGCTTTTTCCAAATCTTCCCCATGTGTCCGGAACCCATTAATGTTTCACTGTAATACGGGAGAAACATACCTTGGGGATAGCACTTTCACCCTGTCCTTACGCCGGTGACGGGAGACTGTAATGGGTGGATGCACAGACTTTGGGTGAAATGCTTGCGCCAGGACGAAAACAAGGTCCATTAGCTATGCAGAAGAATCATGAGAGACATCAAAGAGGAAGACTTCGATATTATTGGACTATTAACTTCCTGACTTTGTCGGTGGTGGACGCTTGACCCTTGATTTTTTGCCCTGAGTTAGCTTTGGGGCTACAGCTATGGCTATGCTTGTGGCAGCACTGGTCGGCATGCCAGGCTCAATCTTTAGAGGAATAGGAAGCTCTGTGACATTGGCCACCACAACATTTTATGGAGCTCTTATAGAAGATACGGGCATCAAAATAACTGCTGCAGCACAAGTGCGTTGACAGACGCTTGTGTAGCAGCATCAGCTTTCTGCAAAGGCTATCTTAGAAGAAGTCAGCGTACGCTTGGGGCACCATAGCTTCATACACATTTTTGGCCTCGTCATGTGGAGTGTGCTTCGCAGTCTTAAACTCTTATATCTTTTCGAGATGTACGTGGTAGTCCCAAGGCCGGACAGGGCGAGCCCCAGAGCAGTTCATTCACTTCACAGGAGACGGACTCGCAACACCTTCGTGGGTGGCCTTAGCACATTTGCCACAAGTGGCTTCTCCCTTACACCCATGAGTAGTGTGCCGAAAGTGCTGGCATTTGAAACAGTACATTCGGCTGGGAACACATGGCCACACACTTGTTGTTGTTGTTGTCTTCAGTCCTGAGACTGGTTTGATGCAGCTCTCCATGCTACTCTATCCTGCGCAAGCTTCTTCACCTACCAGTACCTATTGCAGCCTACATCCTTCTGAATCTGCTTAGTGTATTCATCTCTTGGTCTCCCTCTACGATTTTTACCCTCCACGCTGCCCTCCAATACTAAGTTGGTGATCCCTCGTTGTCTCAGGACATGTCCTATCACCCAATCCCTTCTTCAAGTCAAGTTGTGCCACAAGCTCCTCTTCTCCCCAATTATATTCAATACCTCCTCATTGGTTATGTGATCTACCCATCTAATCTTCAGCATTCTTCTGTAGCACCCCATTTCGAAAGCTTCTATTCTCTTCCTGTCTAAACTATTTATCATCCACGTTTCACTTCCATACATGGCTACACTCCTTACAAATGCTTTCAGAAACGACTTCCTCACATTTAAACCTATATTCGATGTTAACAAATATTTCTTATTCAGAAACGCTTTCCTTGCCATTGCCAGTCTACATTTTATAACCTCGCTACTTCTACCATCATCAGTTATTTTGCTCCCCAAATAGCAAAACACCTTTACTACTTTAAGTGTCTCACTTAGACACTTAGACGAAGGAAACCTGGCTTAACGTGTACTGGAAGATTCATGGAGCTGAAAGTCTATATAAACGAGTCGGATTTGACAAAATCACCATCCATTTCATGATTTTTTCCCATCAACTCTTCCTTCTTTGTCCCATTTCATTTTCTGTTCTTTTTTGTGGATGTCCACCAGACGCCATTTGGGCCATTTAATATTCTGTTTTTCTTTGGGAATCTCCACCTGATCCCTGCATAACACCTTTTCTGTAATTCAACGTGGTGTGGAGTTCAGCGTCAGTGTCATATTCCCCATGGCAATTCGCCCTCTGAAGGTTCGTTGCTTGCTGGGAATTGGATGTTTCAGCCATGTCCCAATGCATAATCACTCGACTGATTTTAATGACCCTACGTTGCCCTCAAAACGCCTTTGAATGTAAAAAGGAGAGACTTTCTCAACGGTGCCCTCTCTTCTTTTACCTATCAAAAACACTTTCCGACCTGCAACGTGCATTCTGTTTCTAACTATCAAAGTGCTTTTAAGGGGAGTTGGAACGCCCCATCCCGGCAATGTTTAATTTAGTGACTAGGCTTCCCTGTATTCCAGGAACCACTGTAACCATTGACATGAAACTTTTACAGGGCATTAAACTGTATATTCTGAGTCTACTGAACTACAATAACAACATTTCAGTCACTGCTTTCGGAAATACAATAAAATTTTGTATCCTTTTTTGTACCTTATCCTAAATAATTATAATTATATATAACTTCATGTTCATCTTTCAGTTCAGTAGACTCAGCATATGTATGTTATTACTCCCTGAAAATTTCAATACTCTACTCGAAGTGCTTTCTGAGATTTAGGGGAAAATTCAATAGAAAATATAAATTTTCAGGGACGGCTTCTTAAGTTTCAAAAGACTGTGACTCACTTAATATATGCTTATTTTTTTATTTTTAGTCACTCAGAAGCACCCTGCACCATACTGTATATCATCCTCTTGATCTTCTTCCAAGTTGTTTCTTCTTTTCCTCTTTCTAGATTCCTTAGTGGCCAACTGTGCTCTATACACTGCTTTATCAATGCAAAACTTGTCCATCCGTTCAAGTTCTCTGACGCAGTTTGCTCCAGGATTAATTTCCATATGCTGTAGCACTTTCACCCTACCACTGTTTCCATCAGCTACACTAACCCCTCACTTTAGTGGCTTCATTCCAACAAAAGCATTTTTTGGTAAGCGAGTCCTAATAAGATTATTGAACGACTTATTAGAATTTTGAGTCTGACCATGCAGACACTTCTTCAGTAATTCAAGATTTTCTAGGTCTCTGTAAGTACGTTTTATGATATCCATGACTACTGCTGGGATAGAATGCTTATGGCCACATTAACTGTTTGAGTACTGGGCATTGCTGTAATTGCACCATGAATCAGGTCCAGGAGGGCAAAGGTGGTGTACTGGTTTTTCATCAATTGCCAATCTGTGGAAGAAGGAAGCCCATAATGCCTGCTTCATTTTCAACTAATCCTCAGTATTATTTCTAATGGCTATCCCATTACACTGCTGTAGTTCATCATTTTGTCTGTCGGCCTGCCTCTTATGGTTTTACCAACAGAAAGTTTCTTGTCTCTCAAACATTGTTTCAGCATCCTCAACCTGGTGCCCATCCTCTTCTGGACATGACCTTTATAACACAGCAATCCACAGCCTTCTATATAAGACGTTACCGGTTTTATTAGATCTTGAAGTAATGCTAGTTAAAATATTAACATTTTCAACCGGTGTAGATTATATTTCAAAATATAAAATAAAATACTTCCTATGTCAGATTATAAGTGATTTTAGCCGGAAAATTGCAAATTTTATATTGACGTAAAAATCCGGAAACGTGAAATTTTTTCCGTTCTAACTCTCTTTAATTACTCTAGAAACTGAAGGGCTATTCGCATGAGGCCTCTGGTGCGATTGGGTGTTGGTACCTAGAAGCATCCACCCCTTCCGCTGGGAGGAGGAAAAAAAGACTTCGAGGGTTCCATCTTGGTACCATGAGCTGCTAGGCAAATAAAAGACTTTCTAGACAGAGCCACGTGTGCCTAGGTACGCCTTATACAATTCTGGTGGGGCTGGGGCCCCTGAGGTTGCTCAAAAACGAGTGTTCCACATCAACAGCCATGTATCTCCTCAACGATCAGCACACCTTGAGGCTATTTTTATAGCTTTTTCACCATCCTCGTGATCTGCGCAGTCAAGCCAAAACGCCAAGATCCCTGCTTCCTGTGATACACAACGCTTCAGTGCCACACCATACAGTGGTCGCTGAAGCATGCACTTACCAGTCCCGAGCTCAGGAACCCTGGTGTCAGCAAGCCTGTACTCAACAAACGAATGTTGAACCCGTGAGACCTCTTTACTCCAGACTTGTGCAGGAACATTTAAAGTGTAAAAACAATGGTAGATACATTAGTGACACTGTTGCACTCCTCTCAAGTAGCAATGTAGTGGGCCAGGCTTTCTAAGAAGGTAGTTAGCCGTGTCGCGGCTCTCGGGCGCAAGACGATATCGATTACTCCTCTGGTTGAGGTTGGCGCTATGTGCGATCGCGAGCGCCTCCTGGCGGAGCGGGTCCTAACGGGGGAGTGAGAACGAGTAAAGGGGGGACTGGGGCGGACAGGAGGGGAGAACGGACATTGCGGCCGCACTCTGAGGCGACAAGAGAAGAGTGTGCACGGCCGAGAAGGGAGCGTTGAGCAAGGCGGCAGTCAGTATCGCTTTCCGGGGAACAGAGAGTTGCGGCAGTCCAGCGAGCAGACACCAGCTCCGGGAGCAGTGCTCCTGTTTGTGGGCGTGACGTGGGTCGTATTTTGGCGCCGTATAGTTTGCTTGGTACGCATCTGCTGCTCCCTTATGCCCACGTGTGTTGTTCTGTCCGTATGTGCATTGAAAAGGTTACCCTCCGGCTGGAACAGTGGCTTGTGCTTTACGTTCATGCACCCTGACTCATTTGTTTTGCTGCAGGCAGCTGTAATTTCAAAGCTTTTTCGTCGTGGACAAGACAGCTAACGTGTGACCTGTTTTGGGTTTTGGGCAACCTAGTTATCATGCACACAAATGTATTGCTGCCGAGTGAGGTTAGCCCTAATCTTGTGAAACTGAGCTTTCAGTGACTGGCTCGTCTGCAAATTAATTAATTTAACCTTTGTGGTATGTTTTTCGCTTTCAATGGTGAATTTGTCATTCATTTGTGTATGTTTCGCCGTCAATGATAACTGTAAGATAGCAAGGTCTTGAAGGGCTTGCGTATCGTGACTGTATTTTGGCTACTGTTTAATTTGATTTCTTGTTTATCGGTCTGGTGAAAACTTATGCCAAGTTTACTAATTTCCGCCTGTGGTTCGGAAGTTGGTTTGAAGGTAAATCCGTGGGGAAATCTTTACTGCACCTAACTGTTAACTGATCTTGCGTGGAACTAATGCCATTATTAAATCGTTTCTTGTGTGCTATAAATTGTATTACCATAGACAAGGAGACAGGGCACATTCTGTGGTCGAGGGGTAGGCACGGTTGCTGCACTGCGCGTGGCGTCTTGTCGCGCGCTATCATTTCCCGCGTTAGTACGAGCGGCGTGAGATTTGTTTGCTCGCGGTTTATGGCCGCTAGTCAGCTGTGCCTGCTCCCGCTTCAGGGTGTGCCGTGTTTCGTAAGGCGTACGCCGACTTTGTCACTGTGACTCCTGTGTTATTGTCGGTCGCTTACCGAAACGTTGGTCTGTTTTAGCACGGTGGTCACTGGTCCGTGACGATGTCGGTTGATGACCAGCGTTGGGGCGGACGTCCGCTCTGAGTGGCTTCGGTCGCTTGGACTTGGCAGTTATCTTCTGATTAAAGAGATCAAATTTGTTTATTTGCAGTAAATTCCTAAGTAGTTTGTGAGAAAAGTTTTAACTGAGATTTTCATGATTTTACACAATCCAAGCATTTTGGTAAGGCATTTTCCTATCTGTTTAAATGAGAATTATCTACTGGGGTTATTCGCCTGTTGAAGCTCAACATAAAATTTGTAACTTAGCTTTCATGACTTTATTTAATTTAAGCATTCTTGTAAAGCAGTCCTTTATCTACGTTTTATTGATTGGTAATTCTTTATTGGTGTTATTCATTGGTTGATGGTTAACACATGTTTGTAACCAAGTTTATGTCCTTGCTTAATTGAGATTTGTTAAGAGCCTTTACTGCTGGAAGATCATTAAAGCTTGAGTGCTTGTAATTGTGAATCTTGTTGTCTATGTTGTGGGCTCCCCTTCCACTTCCACAGCCAAGCTGTCCTACCAACCAGTACAGGTAGAAAATTTGACCACATATGCCAGAGCTGCAAGTGGAGCATAGACACTGCCAGCAGTGGAAGGCCTGCCGCACCTGCCCCCACCCCTACCCCTGTCGTCAGCCTGCTGTGGACACACTGCTCAACGTTAATCTATGTTTAGAAATAAATAACTTTCACAAGAGACTGGCTGCCTAAGACACCTGCAATTCCACCCACATCCAGCAGAGAGGAGTGCCCCCACGCCATCCTGTTGACACCCATTTCACTTGTAATGTGCATCAAATCCAATGCCCTGTTGTATTTAAAAAGAATACAGTCAATTTTAAAACTTTTCCCAAGAAATATTACATGTATTGACTTTTCTCCTCATCAGACTAGGGAACTGAAATTTTCAGAGAAGGAACTGAAATTTTCACCCACATACACATCTTTCACATTTCTTTTCAGCGTCAGTCATAACCCTCCTTTCCCCTGTCCCTTAATTACTTACGTTTATGTGACGTTCCTATTTCTTTGCTTCCTTTCTTTGTCCATTCATGGCAATAGCTGGCAGCACCCAGGTTTTAAATCCATCTGTCTGTTATTTAGCTTCTCTTGTTTTTATTCGTATCAACCACTGTAGAAGACATTAACTTCGGCTATCTCTTTCTTTCCTTTGCCTACACTTTTTCTTCATTCTTCTAAGGTGTTTTCTCCTTTCTTCTGAGTAGCTTCTCTCTATTCGTGGAAACATTCATAGTTCTGCTGTTTCTCCTTAATCGATGCCCATATTACACTACTGGCCACTAAAATTGTTACACCAAGAAGAAATGCAGATGATAAACGGGTATTCACTGGACAAATATATTATAGTAGAACTTACATGTGATTACATTTTCACGCAGTTTGGCTGCGTAGATCCTGAGAAGTCAGTACCCCAGAACAACCAACTCTGGTCGTAATAATGGCCTTGATACGCCTGGGCATTGAGTCAAACAGAGCTTGGTTGGCGTGAACAGGTACAGCTGCCCATGCTGCTTCAACACGATACCACAATTCATCAAGAGTAGGGACTGGCGTATTGTGACGAGCCACTTGCTCGGCCACCATTTACCAGACGTTTTCAGTTGGTGAGACATCTGGAGAATGTGCTGCCCAGGGCAGCAGTCGAATATTTTCTGTATCCAGAAAGGCCCGTACAGGACCTGCAACATGCGGACTTGCATTATCCTGCTGAAATGTAGGGCTTCGCAGGGATCGAATGAAGGATAGAGCCACGGGTCGTAACACATCTGAAATGTAACGTCCACTGTTCAAAGTGCCGTCAGTGCGAACAAGAGGTGACCGAGACGTGTAACCAATGGCACCCCATACCATCGCGCCGGGTGATACGCCAGTATGGCGATAACGAATACACACTTCCAATGTGCGTTGACCGCGATGTCGCCAAACACGTATGCGACCATCATGACGCTGTAAACAGAACCTGGATTCATCCTAAAAAAAGACATTTTGCCATTCGTGCACCCAGGTTCGTCCTTGAGTACACCATCGCAGGTTCTCCTGTCTATGATGCAGCGTCAAGGGTAAGCGCAGTCATGGACTCCGAGCTGATAGTCCATGCTGCTGCAAACGTCGTCGAACGGTTGCAGATGGTTGTTGTCTTGCAAACGTCCCCATCTGTTAACTTAGGAATCGAGACGTGGCTGCACGATCCGTTAGAGCCATGTCGATAGGATGCCTGTCATCTCTACTGCTAGTGATACGAGGCCATTGGGATCCAGCACGGCATTCCTCCTGAACCCGCCGATTCCATATTCTGCTAACAGTCATTGGATCTCGACCATCGCGTGCTGCAATATCATGATGCGATAAACCGCAATCGCGATAGGCTACACTCCGACTTTTATCAAAGTCGGAAATGAGACGGTACACATTTCTCCTCCTTACACGAGGCATCACAACAAAGTTCCACCGGGTAACTCCGGTCAACTGCTGTTTGTGTATGAGAAATCGGTTGGAGACTTTCCTCATGTCAGCATGTTGTAGGTGTTGCCACCAGCGCCAGCCTTCTGTAAATGCTTTTAAAAGCTGATTATTAGCATATCACAGAATATTCTTCCTGTCGGTTAAATTTCGCGTCTGTAGCACGTCATCTTCGTGTTGTAGCAATTTTAACTGCCAGTAGTGTAGATACCATTCTGATTACTTTCAGTTCTGTCACCTCCACTCAAGTACCCATGATCCTGGAGTTAACCATTATCGACGCTGCTAAATAACTACGTAATTATGTTGTGAGTCTGTTAGGGTCAATTCTTTGAGTATTAAAATAAAAAGCAATTCTGCTTCTTCTGATTTTAACGGTGATTTTTGCGGTTGCTGCCTTAACTTTAGCATTATGGTTTTTACTGTATTCTTCTCCTTTCTTAAATTAAGCCGAATATTTTTCGCAACATTTCTCTTTCCATGACTTGCAGTCGCTACACTACCATTTTTTAATCAGTTACAGAAATCATTCAGCGTAAACTGCCTGAGAGAATTACTTTCGCATTGTGTCCAAAGTTTGCGTTTATGCTTATTAACTTTAAAATATCTATGGCTAACGAGTAAGCTGTTTTCATTTAAGCAGTTCTAGAGTGATGTGCCCCTTTCGCCACTTTTCATCATGAAGCTTTCCTAAACACCTGAATTTTTTGCTTGAATTTATTTGGCCATCATTAGTTATCACGATCTTATGGACAGTGCAAGGGAAGAGGTAACCGTGCAAAAAATATTGAACAACCAACGACAGGGTAAAGTTCTACGAGTCGGGGCGTGGAATGTCAGATTTCTGAAAATGGTAGTGAACCTAGAAAATCTGGTCATGGACATACTAAGGCTCCATTTACATATATTGGGATCAGTGAAGTGGAATGGGAAGCAGAAAATACTTTCTCGTCACGTGAATGCAGGGTAATATCAACAGGCTGAGAAAGTGGTATAACAAGAGCTGGAGTTGTTATGAATAGGCAGGTAGTGCTGAGACTGAATTACTGTGAACAATTCGGTGATAGAGTTGTTCTAACCAGAATTGACAGCAAACTAACATCGACAAATATAGTTTAGGTATACATGCCGATGTTGCAAGCAGAAGATGATGGGACAGAGAAAGTATATGTGTAAATGCAACAAATTATTGAGTACTAAAAGCTGATGGAAATATGATAGTCGTGGGGGACTGGAACGCGATATACGGGAAGAAGTAGAAGAAACAGGTCACGAAAACCTACGGGTTTCGTAGTAGGAAAGAGAGGTGAGAAAGACTATTTGAGTTCTGACATTAATTTCATCTAGTAATTGCAAATAGTCTCTTGAATAATGACAAGAGGAGGAGCTATACTTGGAAAAGGCGGGAGATACGCGAAGATTCCAATTACAGAACATTTGAATAGGTTGAAATTGCAGGACAAGGAGTACCCAGGAGCAGATCTAGACTCATATCGTAATTTAGTATTGATGAGGAGTAGGCTGAAGCTTAAGAGACTATTGCAGTGGGGTGTTATATGGAAGTACTAAGAAATAAAGAGATACGCTTGAAGTTCTGAAGATTACGGATATTGCGATAAGGAATACTTCAGTTGATCGATGAAAGCATGAACTACAAAAATGTTCATGAAAATTCAGGAACATAAAAATACAAATCACTTAGCTACGCAATTCTGGGAACTGCAGGGAAGTTAATGCTAAATGGTTGCATAAAGAACATGAAGAAATCCAAACAGAAATTACTGTCAGAAGGACTGTCTTAGCCTCTGGAAATGGCAAACGAACCTTCTGTGAAACTAAAAGCAAGAGTGGAATCATTAATGGTGCAGTTTAAATCCCACTGTCAATGCAGTGGAGAGAGTGGATATGGGAAGAATACGATGAAGGCTTCTATGAGCGGGAGGACTTGCCTGGTGAAGTGATATGGGAAGAAACAGTCGACAGGGAAGAGATGGGCGATCCAGTGTTAAAGTGTCTAAAAGCCTTTGGACGACTTACGATGAATTAGATAACATTCCATCTTAAGCTCTGAAATCATTTGAGGAGTGGCAATAAAACGCCTATTCACGTTGGTGAGACAGGTGATACACCCTTTGACTTTCAGAGAAACGTAATATAAACGAATTTAGAAGAGAGCGTGGACTGGAAAGAGCGATTATTATCGCACAATCAGCTTTACAGTTCATGCATCCAAGTTACAAACACGAATAATATGCAGAAGAATGGAAAAGAAATTGGAAAATGTGTTGGAAGATGATCAGTTTGGCTTCAGGATAGGTGAAGCCACCGGAGTGGCAGTTCTGACGTTGCCGTTCATAATGGGAGCAAAACTGAGCAAAAATAAGGACATGTTCACAGAATCGGACGATGCGGAAAAGTGTTGGTCAACATAAAATGATGCAAAATGTTGGAAATTCTGACAAAAATATGCGTAGGCTATAGGGAAAGGCGGGTGATATACAAAATGTACAAGAACCAAAAGTAATGAGAAGTAACAGAAATCAGAGAAACAGGGAGAAACTCTATCAGAATTGGGGATCATAAGGAAGACGAAGTGAAGGAATTCTGCTAGCTAGGTAACAAAATAACTCATGACGGACGGAGCAAAGAGAACATAAGATACAGACTAACTCTGGCAAAGAGGACATTCGTGGCCAAGAGAAGTTTACTGGTCTCAAACATAGGACTGAAGCTGAAGAAGCAATTTGTGAGACTATACGTTTGGATCACGGCATTGTATGGTTGTGAAAAATGGACTGTTGGAAATCCGTAAAAGAAGAAAATCACAGCATTTGGGATGAGGTGCTACAGGAGAATGTCGAAAATTAGGTGGAGAGATAATGCCCGGAATAGGGAGAGTCTTCGAAGAATCGGCGAGGAAATCAAAATACCCACATGAAGAACGGATAGGATGATACGACATATCTTAAGACATTAGGGAATATTTTCGGTGGTACTACAG
The DNA here is from genome assembly GCF_023864345.2 of Schistocerca serialis cubense. Classification (NCBI taxonomy): domain Eukaryota; kingdom Metazoa; phylum Arthropoda; class Insecta; order Orthoptera; family Acrididae; genus Schistocerca; species Schistocerca serialis. Next base: position 592,448,894 of record NC_064645.1, on the reverse strand, counting down.
GGAGCTGTACGGGATGAAAACTGTAAATGTAGAAAGATAATTGGAATTGAGGACGTAGGCTGCAATTGCTGCACCGATGTACCCATGTAAAAAAGTTTGCACAGGAGAGGAATTCGTGGCGGGGAGCAGTAAGCCAGAAGACAAAAACAAAAAAAACAAAAACAAAAAAAGAGGAGCCAACGTACAGAAGTACACTCTTAGTCCTAATGTTAGTTGTAAATCACATATTTCATATTTCCTGAAAGGAGATTGCACCACAGCCATTGCCTCAACATGCTACGCTTGTTTGGTCGCTTTTCAAAACCAAATACTGACAGTGTTTAGTTATCTGCTGAAGTTATTAAGGTGTGCACTATTTATGCCATAAGTATTTCGAACTGTTGAAGTCCATTTTACAAGTAAGACCTCTCATAATATTTGTGTCGTATTGAATACAGCCTAAATTACATTGAACAGTTGATTATCTGTAAGATAGAGCTTATTGCCTCAAAGTTTGCAAAGTTAAGTAAATCAATAAAGGAAAATGAAATTAAATATCTGGTACCTCTAAAGCCCAATGTACTCTACTTGGCCCAGGAAAATGTTGAATTTCGCGCACATTCTATACGAACTGGGTCTGCAAGTTGTCGGCCGCCTTTAAGGCGACTGGCAGATATTTATACAGACTTGTCCCGTAGCATGCTGCGGGAACCTAGCACGACGATAATAGTACGTGATTGGCATATAGATAAAGCGAGAGTGGCGCGTCGCTGCCCTGCCGTCCTCTTTTTGCAACGCGGACGGGAGGCACCAATTTCCCAAGGCTTTAGCTGAACAATTCTAGACGTGACCTGAATGGCACGGACTAGAAGAGTGCTTCCAGAGAGCCTAGTGTCTTCGTTGATGCTCTTGCAGCGTAATAAACCGATTTATACGCGGCACGTTTAAAGTATTGCCTTAAGGTGAATTCCGTGGGCGTGTGAATGTACAGGAGTAACGTTTTTGTGAGGCAATAAAGCAAGGAAATACTCTTACGTAAGCTGGCAACGACCTTTTTCGCGTCGTTTAGCGACCTTTCAGGGTCTGCTCTCTGTTTTAGGACGATTGTCACTGCGAAACCACGATTCGTTCTCCTGATATCTCAGTCTACTTGAGTTTATTAGCGAACATCAATTTTAGCAAGTATTCGCAGTTTTCGTGATCTCCAAATGTCACCCGAGTCTCCTCTTAAAATTAAAAGACGTGTTTATAAGCTCAATTTTTGCAATGTAGATTTTATTTTTTGGTCTCAAATATTTTATATATTTTTATATATTTGGTTTTATTTTATTATTTGTCTGATTGGTCTTCACTTCCTATTCTAAGGTCTTCATCTGAGAGCAACCCAATGTGGTCAATTGTGTCTTGCCTCACAACGACTACCCTTTCAAAAATGGTTCAAATGGCTATGAGCACTATGGGACTTAACTTCGGAGGTCATCAGTCCCCTAGAACTTAGAACTACTTAATCCTAACTAACCTAAGGACATCACACACATCTATGCCCGAGGCAGGATTCGAACCTGCGACCGTAGCGGTCGCGCGGTTCCAGACTGTAGCGCCTAGAACCACTCGGCCACTCCGGCCGGCGTTTACCCTTTATCGCTCCTTCTAGCGCTATAGTAGTCGTACACATACACGATTTTTTCATATATTTCTTTCCTTAGCGAAAGAGGAATTACGTTGATACAAGGATAAAAGATGCAGACTAGTTTCAATAAAGGGAAAATTCCCATCTGCTAGTATCAAACAAAGGACATATTTGAGGAAAATATTTCTCAGGATATAAGTCTTGTGCGCGACAATTTGCGGATTTGGGGAAAGCAGGAAACGCGAGAATCGAAGCGTTTGTGATGTAAGACTGCTGAAACTTAAATGTTCTTTTGAGGTAAAAAGGAAGCTCTCAACAGCATCAGCTAGGAAAGGAGCATTTTGGAATCATTGAGTAGAAGAAGGAGCAAAATGATGAAACAAGTACGAAGTCATTGGGGAATAATTCCCTTAGTAATGCGTACAGCTGCAGAAGGAAAAACATGTAGGGGAAAACAGGCTGGAATAAATTCAACAATGAGTTGAGGACATTAGCTGAACGTGCTATTCCGCGATAAAGGTGTTATTAAGCTGTTAATTAAAATCGGTCGAGGCTTGGAATATATCTAGAATTTAGTTCTTAAAATTTGATTGGTAGTTCCAAATCTGCTGTTCTACTGGATCTCGGTTCTCTAAAAAAGTCAACGAGAGACATCAGGATGTAAAAAACCAACAGCATTTATGTTATAGAGTTGTCTACACAAAATTTCTTCTGAGAGATGGTTTTATTTTCAGGTTAGTCGAGAGCGCTAATGCGCTGCTTTCTGGACTCGGGTAGGCGCGCCGGCCACAGATCGAATCCCCCCAGCGGATTAACGACATGGGTTGGTGTGCCGGCCAGTCTGGATGTGGTTTTTATGCGGTTTTCCACATCCCCATAGGTGAATAGCGGGCTGGTCCCCACACCCCGCCTCAGTTACACGACTCGCAGACATTTGCAACACGTTCGCACTGTTTCACGATTTACACTAGTCGCAGACAGGTCGGGTACATTGATTCCATCCCAGAGGGTATGGGGTCGCGGCAGGAAGGAAATCTGGCCACTCCTTTCCGTTAACCTTGCCAAATCTGATTGTGCCAATGCCGACCCGGTGAACAGTGCGGGGTAAAGGCACAAGCGAAACCAGGATGGTTTTCTTCTGAGGGCAATGGCTTCACGCTTTGTTGTTTAGATGAGCAAAATCATATTTTTCTCTATCACAATTAAAAATTGAACTCCTACCTTTTATGTTTCGAATATTTATTTTAGTTATATTATTTATTTGTAATATGTACCTAGCTGGCTTGTTGCAAATCATCCTCAGCATTGATGAAGGGAACTGATCGCTTGGGCGCACCCAGCAAGGGAGTTGGTAAGAGCGTTTCCCGCTAGCCCTAGAAGAAAAATTCCGTACCAAACACTCATGCTGCTCAGGCAGAGAGACAATTGTATCTCTGCAGTATCTACCTGATGAAACCTGCAATGCGGTGGATATTTACTAGTGGCATATGTACACAGAGCCAGTAAAGCTATATAAGAACGAATTTCACAAATTTTGCAATTTAATAACGTTTCTCAGGATTTGAATATTTATATTACTAAAATTTAAAAAAAAATACGATCTGCCTGGAAATCTTATATAAATCACACAGAAGTATACGTTGCAAACATAATTATTTGTATACTCCTATCAAATTCTATCCATAAACCTTACTGAAGTTCTGTGTGGTGAATACTTTTCATCCATACAAATATAGCGGGTCATAATTCGACTTCTCCTATACGTAACATCATATCTAAATATGTAGGATTACAAATATTATATCGGGGCATGGTGAGTAAAAGAAATAAAAAATGTACATAGAGCCACTGACGTGAATCTTGGACGTAACTCGCTCTTCCCTACTCCTATGCTGGGTATGCTCCATGGCGAACGTCTGCTCATACACGGTCCAGTCACATTATAGTGAGTACTGCATATGTTAGACAGCACTAACCATCCACAGACGCCGCTAGGTGACAGCACTGGCCGTGGAGAGTCTTCAAAGAGTATCAGCACAAAAGTGCAGTCGTTCTCGTAAACTCGAAAATGGGCTGACTTATCTGACATCCAAACCGGCTTTCGGTCCAAGTATGGCGCATTTACGAAACGCCTACGTACGTAAGCTTTTCGTGATTTTCCTAGGTTAAAGTATACCGCACGTAGAAAAACGAAGCTTTACAAAACCGGGGCCTAGGCGTCCGTAGTGCATCACGGCCCATAGATGACAGGGGTGAAGGATGGCTGCGGAGACGTGTAGGAGCGAACAGACGTGCAACCGTTGAGCAACTGACCGTCCAGGTGACCCAAGGCGTGTTTTGAAGGAAACGATCCAAACTGGCGGTAAAATACTTTTATTGAATGTTATGACGTTTTGCGTAAACTGAAGATGCAACCTCCGGTGATTGAGATTCTGTTTAACAACTCACTTCGGAATGATAATTGCCTTAGAGCCACTCACCATCATTCACGTTCAGTTATAAAAATAAGCGTGCTAAAAGCGATAGTGCATAATTAAAATGAAGGGAACGGCACAGAATCATGCCACGAGAAGGAAATGTTTTATAGCCCAAGCCAGTATTTCGCATTGCAACATCACCTACAAGATAACATATACCTACCAACCATTATTCTAATAGAATTTTGCATGTGCTGACATTTGCATTGAACACAGAGAAGAAATACACTATGGGTCTACGGCCTTTCTTTTCGCTCACAACAGGGCTGGAATTCACGCTACACGCCCTCTGAGTGACGTGAGATGCCTTACACACCTCCAGAAACAAAACTAAAGACAGCTTATAATTTTCGCAACGACTCACCGCACATTAAATCATACTTTTAAATATACTATTGGTAAACTTAACATTTGCTATTGTTCTTGTCTATAAAAATCATAAAAACTGCAGCAGACATTCAAAGCGCACACATGACATATCGTATAAAGCTCTTTATACTAGCAATAAGGAAAGCGAGTCACTTTTACTACTGAACAAATCAGTTAATAGTTATAAACCTTTCACTGAATAATATGCAGAAAAATGCCGAAACTAAGATGTCTTCACAGGAACACAATTAAAACTAGCAGGACCGTGTTAGTTTGTGAGCTCATTGATTCATGCGTTTATTCAACTACAGTTCGATGTTACATTATATTTAAAGTTGTTGTTTGAGTAGCGTCAAGCTGTTGCGCCGCTGCATGCGAAGTTGGTGTTTTAACTAGTTTGCGTGCTGCGCCAGATGTGGCAAATAAAACTTTTAAATACAGTTATTTTTACAAGATTTGAATGTTTTCTTGTAAGCTCGCTGACTGACCGAGAACATTAATAATATGTTGTAAAATGTATATATATAAAGATTTTCAACTTTCTTGAATGGCTTTTATTTAATATTTAACAATGAAATACACCAAACAGCCGTGCAGTTGAGAAGTTATTTTATTTTATATTCTCTATCAGTTTCAGCAGTTCATTACGCCATCTTCAGGCCCCATACGCACATTTCAAAAATAATCGATATTGGCATACGGGGTTTAGTCCGGAACCACGCCGCTGCTGTGATCGTAGGTTCGAATCCTGCCTCGGACATGGATGTGTATGATGTCCTTAGGTTAGTTACGTTTAAGTAGTTCTAAGTCTAGGGGACTGATGACCTCAGGTGTTAAGTCGCATAGTGCTTAGAGCCATTTGAACCATTTTGAAATACTGGATGTCGTGAATTCTCAGGTGCGAGGATTTGGCTGCAATTTGGATGAACGGAAAGTTCATGAATGGTGGTCGCATTCTAAGACAATGTATTGAATAACTGACCGACGCTTAAAATAACCATGCAGAGCTAAGCTGTGTGTCTTTTGTGGAGCTCTTTGAAGTTTGGCAGGGTGCCAGACCGTCACTGGAGCTTGAGACCGAAGTGGCGGGACTTGAATGTTTTCGGTCATCACGAGTTGAACACTTAGAGATGTACGGGGACTGAAGTCGATTTTCAGTTAGGGATTCGTTGTATTCAAGTGAACTTTATCGCAGGTTAACTGTTTGTAAGCAGTTGCGAATTCGGTGAATTTTGTGAGTTATGATCATTTGATTTAATTGTGAGATGAACTTTTAAGATTCTGCTTCTAATCCTTCATGAAAAAATGCGTAACTTCTTGCATTTGTTCTGCATTCTCTATGGTCTGTAAACGCTTGGACTACATAACTGGACTTTGCTTTGCTACTTGAAATTACTATCTACTTAATTCATCAATTTGTATGAATAATCGTACCTTTAAAAATCGAAACAACGTGTAGACATCATTTTTCTCTGGAGTTATTGCCACATATTTTCCCATCGTTTTATTTATTTATTTACTTAATTATTACTTCGTATTTTATATTGCTATTGTCATTACTAGTTGAAGGACTTCAGGATCATTTAGTACTTCGGCGAACCCCATGCTTGATTCAGTGAGCCATAATGATATATTAGGTAGTATGCTGCTACAGCAAGCTGTTTATCCAGATGCTATTCATTTGTGTCGAATAGTGCCACACATCAAGTCATACTGTAACTGATTTTTCTCTTACGGCCGAAACAATATTTGTGATATCAGCTTGTTCATTTGCCATGCCATCCTCATGTGGCCTTCCCATCGAAAATCTTTAAGTAGACAATATAGAAAATTTATTCTGAGCAGTTGTTCCGAAACATGTACTTTTAATCAAAGTGTCATATTTACTGTGTCTGTCGTGGCGCAATAAACATTAGTTTTTCTGGTTTTGCAGGGTAGTCTCGTTGCAGAATCAGGCGGAAATGTGATTTATTGCGTTGGGCTTTACATCTTCAGCCTACTTCATTCCCGTTTGATTTATGAGTGACATTCTGGGGTACCAAGTGCTCGTAGATCTGCAAACGCACTCTCTCTCTCTCTCTCTCTAATACACACCCACCCACACACACACACACACACACACACACACAGCTAAAAGCACACTCAAATTTCATTATGATTCACAGTATGAGATTGATGCAAAAGTCTCGCAATGAATTACATTACAACTACAAGACAGAAACTCTTTTGGCTGGTTCATACCCTTACTGGGAAAGACAGTAATCCCTAGATAATAACCCTCTTCAGCGTTCAATGAATTTTACTTATTGAAACGAAATAGTAATTATATTAGCCAAATAAACTTGCTCATAAAGGCACGTGGTTATTTTCCTGTTTCTTTCCCTTTATTTGTATTGCTATAAGAAGTAGCCTAAGAGCCAGTGCATCTAAAATAAATGGACAGCGTGTTTTCTCATTATCATATACGTGTCTACTACTTTTATATCTATCAAAATAAGTGCCACTACATGTAATAACAAATCTGAGATTTTTTTATAAATGGGTGGGTTAAAACATGTTTGTTCCCGTTACTGTAAAGATTCCGCAGTAAAGATAGTATGGCTTCAAACAGGTGGAAATTTTTGAACTTGCTGTTCTTAAGGGTCGCCAAGAAAACTTGTAGCATATGTTTTGAACTGACGGCGGCCGCGTCTCGGCCAAGTGCGGGATAATTCATCACTGGTTAACGGCCCTGGGCGAGCAGTAGAACCGTGACTGCATTCTCAGTGCCCTGACAAAACCCTGAAAGTAGGATTACCAATAGGAACACCAAAGTTCAAAATGGTTCAAATGGCTCTGAGCACTATGGGACTTATCATCTTTGGTCATCAGTCCCATAGAACTTCGAACTACTTAAACCCAACTAACCTAAGGACATCACAACACATCCATGCCCGAGGCAGGATCCGAACCTGCGACCGCAGCGGTCGTGCGGTTCCAGACTGAAGCGCCTAGAACCACTCGGCCACACCGGCCGGACAAACATCAAAGTTAATAAACGCGTTAACATTTAGTAATCGACATCGATGGAAACAGAAGGGTTGTGAAATCAAATCGGATCTAAGAATTCCGAGGCCACTGTGGATGTCAAGGAGCATGTCTTTAGACACAAGAGTCGCTTTCCCTTTGAGAAGCAATATTAGATTTATTCTGGATTACAAAAGTGTCGAGAAACGCTTTAAGGTAAACTTACCTCATCGCAGGGTTAGAAAAGAGTCGAGTGACCAATAAAGGTTCGATAACTGGCTATACGACAACGACCGTAGTGGCATAGCATCAAAACGGCTATGCCCCTTGGAATAGTGGCGTAGGTGAAAGACGTAGTTTTCGCAGCGAAAATCAAAAAGGCAATACTAACAGGCAGTGACCAATTTGTAGGTGGGGAAAATGGAATCCGTTGGCAGAAAAAATTTAAGAAACGGACTAGTTGTAAGCAAAGGTTCGGAATTTCTACGGGTGTATCTACGACAGAGTTGTTATATTCGAATATGAGCGATTGTATCTACTCATGAGGGTTACTTCCTTGAATAAAAAAAATGGTTCAAATGGCTCTGAGCACTATGGGACTTAACTGCTAAGGTCATCAGTCCCCTATAACATAAAACTACTGAAACCTAACTAACCTACGGACATAACACACAGCCATACCCGAGGCATTTCTTGCATCTTTCGACAATCTGATATTATATAATTGGAGTTACAATTCACCACAAGCTTCAATAGTTGTTAATAGATAACAGTAAAAAAAAATATTTTTATTTTATTTTCGGCGTTTACTTCTAGCAAGTCTTTTTATTTTAAACTGTATATGTATTACATTACATGTGTTCCCGTGTAACAGCGCATGCTCTAATCTATATGTGTAGTATATGTACAAGGGTTATCCGGAATGTAATGTCACCTGTTCTGTTCTGATGCTCCTATTGGTTGGAATGCGGTCTACCTCCCGAGGATAGTGGCCAGGGTTGGTAGCTTCCCAATACAACGAAACCAAAGTTCCTCTGAGTTTACGCGGTCAGACCATGCCCCTACGTGGATCTCTGTTTGGTGGGCCCTTTTCGAGCCGTAATGTGTAAGGTGTCAGGCAAATCTAGCACCTTCCATGAAAACCCTGACATGATAAGCAAATCCTGTAGTATGTCACATAGCTCCGAATAAATCGTGAAATTAAATTAACCAAAGTAATACGAGTAACGAATGAGCAAATGGAATACCACAGACTAACACAAGAATGCCTAAATGCATGTCATACCTTCCCACCGTAAGACAGACGCAGTTCCGAGGGGAGAAATGAGAACAGAAGCCGAGAGCAGAACCGTGTTAAGTTAGAAGGCCCTACGATAACGGACGGACACCCACGTCGCCAGCTACCCGTTAGGACCACCCCCCGGCCCATGTTGAAAGCTAGAGCCTTAGCGTGAGACTTTTTCACGTCTCTGTTACGTCAGGACCACCCCCCAGCCCATGTTAAAAGATAGAGCCCTCCAGAAGAACAGTATAGATCTTACAATAACGCTAAAAGGACCACACCAGCTGCAAGTTTTAACGTGACACTTTTTCGCGTCTCTGTTATGATGCAAACCTTAAAAACATTGCCCCACCACGAAAAGTATAACGTTTCTCATTGGATAGACAGAATTTTTGTAGACGGAGCTTAAGGTTAACATTGAGACCCTGATTGGTCAGATGAAAACACAGCCAGACAGTTCTTTTAAACCAACTTCGGTAAATTGTAGTAAGGAGAAGTTAGGAGGGAGTTGCTTCCGAGATTGCGAGGTGAGCGGAGCTGTGATGCTCGCCGCCCCCTGACGAACACCGACAAGGTAATGAACGCACGTCATGCCGCATAACAGAGCATAAAGCTTCACTCAGAACTGCAGAAGTCTCATATGTTACACCTCCTTTTTGCGTAATACTAGTGTCGATCGTCAATTAAAGCTCATGGTGTTCACATATGCCACTTGAAGTAAAAATCTGAAACGCGATGATTTTTCTGTTATATACACTGCTGGCCACCGTAAATGCAACACCCTGAAAGAAGCATCCGAATCAAGTGAAATTTACACCATGAGTTTGCAGCGATGAGATATGCAACTGATTAGAATTTCAGCGCAGACGCACATCACGCGCGCCTATGGCGCCACCTCATAGCGCCATTTAAGGCTTGGCGATTTCGACGAGTGTACGTTCGGCACGTGTGTTTACCTTGTGGTTGTTTCACAAGACGATCAGTTATGCCTCGTAGACAACAGCGAACATCTTTTGATGAAGTATCCGAGTTCGACAGAGAAAGGATAGTGGCTTACCGAGATTGTGGATTATCATACAGAGAAATCGCTAGTCGTGTTGGACGAAACCAAACAACTGTAATGCGGATATGTGACCGCTGGATGCAGGAGGGTACGACGGACCGACGTGGTCGATCGCATTCACCTCGGTGCACCACTGCACATGCTGATAGGCAAATTGTGCGCATGGCAGTGACGGATCGCTCAGTGACATCCCGAACCATAGCACAGCACATTGCGTCTGTAACGCATCATCCAGTGTCTGCGCGTACCATTCGACGCCGTTTACAGCAGAGTGGTCTGTCCGCAAAACGTCCATTGCTTCGTCTACCATTGACGCAGAACCACAGACGTCTCCGTCGCCAATCGTGTGATGACAGACGGATGTGGACGGCAGAATGGAATGACGTTGTCTTTACTGACGAGGCACGCTTCTGTCTGCAGCACCACGATGGTCGGATTCGAGTGTGGAGACACCGTGGAGAGAGGATACTGGACAGCTGCATTATGCACCGCCACACTGGTCTTGCACCGGGTATTATGGTATGGGGCAGTATTGGATATTACTCTAGCACGCCTCTAGTACTCATTGCCGGTACTTTAAATAGCCGGCGCTACATAACCGAGGTGCTGGAGCCAGTTGTCCTTCCCTACCTTCAGGGCTCGGCCACAGCCATATTTCAACAGGATAATGCGCGACCACACGTGGCACGCATTGTCCAAAGGTTCTTCGTCAATAACCAGATTGAATTGCTTCCCTGGCCGGCTCACTCTCCGGATCTTTCGCCGATAGAAAACATGTGGTCCATGGTTGCTCAACGAGTGGCCCAGATTACATCCCCAGCTGCCACACCAGATGATCTTTGGCAACGTGTGGAAGCTGCTTGGGCTGCTGTATCCCAGGAACACATCCAACGTCTCTTTCACTCAATGCCGAGACGTGTGGCAGCGGTGATCTCTAACAATGGCGGCTACTCTGGCTACTGATTCTGGCAGGAACCACATGCCACAGACGTCTGTAAACGTAATCATTTGATACTTGGTCAACATGTTATCTACAAAATAAATTTTGTTGTGCTACCTCTTGTCTTTCTTGGTGTTGCATTTACGGTGGCCAGCAGTGTAGTTATTGAGAAGCCACATCAGCCACTGTAATTTATGACAAGTTAAATAAGTAATTAAAGATAATTGAGGGTCACGGTAGACCATTTTGATAGTTTTCTCTCTTGTGAAACTTCATTTAAACCTAGATTATAGATGTGATATGGCATAGGTCATCCTTCGATCCAATGTAGAACTTGGAAACCCACTCAGGGAATATTCGTTCACATTTTTGTTGAACGCAGTTGGTTTTTACCATCCTGTATTAAAACATTTCCTTTTATCAATAGTGAAATTTATAAACAATGTTTTGTGAGTAGGATAAAATTTCTAATGGTAAACTTAACTGCTTTTTCGACGTTATCTTACCAGCTAACTAAAAATAGGAAAGTCCTGAACCCCTTCCACTAAATTTAGTTAGTATTAAGTTTCTTTTACAGGGAGTGCAGCGGAGCTGACACTGAAATCATTAAGTATTTGGTTATATCATCGCTAGTCTCACTGAACTCTTCTGAATTCTACATGTCATGTGTGGTCTGGCGTCTCCTTACCAGCAACAGGTCCCAGGTTCAAACTACTCAATTCCCTATAAAACACGCCCAGAGCGTCGTTGCGCGAAAGTGGTAGGGACACACAATATAGAACAAACAGACACCACGCAGAATGTTAGAAAATGGCGACCCTGCCAGTATGGTAAAATACCATGACTGAAGGTCGACCACGTGCCTAACTAGGTCAGAAAAATGTCCTGTTCAAAATTTTCGTAAAAAAAAAAAAAAAAAAAAATTGTACATTATAAATAGTTGAAAACAGTAGCTGCAGCGGTAGATAGTGAGACATTGTAGCAGAGACAATAGAATAATTAAGTTATGAATTTTCAAAATTGTTAGAGTTAAGTTACATCGTCGACAAGTTGGTTCTGACCCAACAAGTAAGTGAATGGTTTGTCAAGTCGTGTGAACAAAAAGTTTATGAAACGCGTGAGATCGTATGAGCGCATGTTGACCCGAAGTAGGGCGCATGAATTGCTTTTAAAACAGAAAATAAGGGATTCGGAAAGATTAGCAATGGCAGATCGAGACCTTTACCGAATTGAGATAGAGATCCAGCATGAAAATGGACAGAGAATAGAGGAAAGTACAACAGACGATGCAGTATCACGAGAAATAGGACATATAACGCACCATAAGGAGGATAATGTACGTCAAGGCATAGAAAACGTAAGTCACCATACGACAGAGGATCAGGAAAGTAGAGAGACAGTCGATGAGGATTCTATTGATGAGGATTCTAACTTGCGTCTTGAATACGTAGAACCCATAGTACAAGTAATCAGAGCTCCCTCACCACAGAGTACAAGGAATGCGAGCAGAAACGTATCACAGCACAGTTCAATGCAATCGGTTGCAAACCAACAATTGGGCGAAAACACAGAGCGTAGGACGTCGGAAGAAAACGCAATAGGACCCACCAATCTGGCAGAATTATTACAATTAATGACGGAAACCATGACAAGACAAAATAAAGAAATTGCGAACCAAATTAAAATTCAGAATGCAGAAATGACGAAAGAATATGCAGAAACCACGAGACAAATGCGTGCGATTGAAGAACAAAACAAAAAAAAATTCAGTTACACCTAAGTCATATTGAAGACGAGGCAAAAGAATCTCGAGAAGTGATAGGAAACTTAATAACAGGTCACAATCAATTGAGAACAGACATTGACAAGGTACAAGCGGACGTACAAATATTGCGTAATGACATTCAGGACGAGATCAAAACATTACGTAACAACACCCAGGGAGAAGTCAAGAAACTAGAGAAACAGATAAACGTAATTACTAGACAAGCAGCAGGTACAGCGCGAGATATTGTTGAAAACAGTGTGTTACACAAACGTATCACAAAAGCAGCGCTGAAAAGATATGATAACCGCATAGTCAAAATAGAAGCGCAAACGAAGCGACAATTTCAGAAAGTGCGAACAGAGCTGTTGCAAACCATTGAAGTGCGTAGTGAACAGGATCGAACCAGCACAGAGTCTGCAACCACATCCGTATCTGTAACAGCACCGGAAAAACAAGCAATTAATGAAGATATTACGCATTTGCGATTCCATTCACAGGCGGAAAGTAACATACGTGACAATGGAAAGCCAGATCGCGAAGAGTACAGTGCAATGCATTCAGCTGCACGTTCACAACCGATGGAAGAAAATTATTGCGTACCACTCCAACGATACAACGCAAGGGTAGGCGAAAGTTATAGTGGACAATATCCAATGGATCAACCACAACAGGAAAGAGCGACGGGAGAAATGATCAGAAACAAAAGTGGCGAAGAATCGCGAATTTCATATGGAACTATGACGAAGTACGACAACGATCATTTCCTCACAGTCAGAAAACTTCAACACTTTTGAGAAGGAAACTCATTACATCCACGAACTTTTACTGACCAATTCCGAGTAGGATTATCAGAGCACTGGACGCTAGCACACAAATTAAACTTTATATGTGCACACATGTCAGGAACAGTTGCAGAAACCATGCAGAATGTTGCAGCGACATGCCGATCGTACGAAGATTTCAGAGCGAAGTTTCTCTCACGATATTGGTCCAGCGAAGCACAGAACAGAGTGAAGTACGAATTATTAGAGAACCCATATTTTGAAAATTCAGGAGAGAAGAATCCCGTGAAATTTTTCGAATTAATGGCAAAGAAAAATCAATGCTTAGATGTACCATACAGTGACGGAGAGTTGATTGAATTATGCGCGATGAAGCTACCATTGAAATACCAGGAATCATTAGTAGGTCGCGGAGGCATTGACGTCGAAGCATTTAAAGGTATTCTAAGGGATCTAGAGTTCATATTTTCGGAAGTAGACGCAAGAAAATGACGAAGCGCACGTGAAAACGAAGGCAAAAAGCAGTGGAATCCACAAGACACAGTACGAAGAGACAATAATTACGAACCACGTGATAACTTCGCACCAAGAAACGACAATAGATTTCAACAAAAAACCGGTTATGGATTTAGAAGAGAATATGGCAATAACTATAATTCACCCAGGAACGGCAACGACTATTACAGAGGGAATAACGACAACCGGAACGGGTACTGGAGAACCAATAGACCGACAAATTATCAACAAAGAAACCACTCTCAACAAGCTGGACAAGAAAAGAGAATACAAATAGAAGAGGTGGAGGTAAGACCACCAAACCCCGATAAACGTTCGAATTGACAGATAAGCGCCCATGCCAAAGAGAATGACGCACCGACCCAGGACAATTGCAGCACCTTGAACAGAGAAACAAAAATCTTATCACGAGAAGAGAAGAAGGACGAAACAAATCCGCAGGGACCAGATGAAAACGATGGTAAGAAAATAACAATATCGTGTTGGGACGAAATTAATTGGGAGAATACTGACGAGGAAGATGAATTACCAGAGGCTTGCACAACGAATGTAGGAGGTAAGGTCGAAGTAGTGAGTATTGCAGAGCTATTTGAGATGGAAACCAGGGAAAGCGAATTCAATGAGGATAATGCGCAGTTGACAGAAGTTAAAAATAAGTTACGAGTGGGCACACAACCCAACGTATATAATGAAGGAAGCTATGAAGCGATAATTAGAGCATTTAGATGCGATTATGTGGAAGTAGCGACGAAGAAGTAGAAGATAGACGAGGATGAGGAAAAAGTAGAGGACGCTGAAGAAAGCGTAAATGAAGGAAGACATAGAGAAGTGGAAATAAAAGAGAGAGAAGTAGCAGTCTAAGCTTATCCTACAGAAACTTCGAATTCACGAGGGAAATTCCTGAAAAGACTCATGTATGATTCAGTGGAGAATTCGTTGATTCAAGAAGAAGAACAACAAAACCAACCCTTTCAAATTCAACCAATTGTCAAGGCCATGGTAAAGCATATCCCAGTCAATATTGTAATTGATAGCGGAAGTGAACTGACTGCGATCTCAGAAAATTTATTCATGCAGTGTAACGCCAATGAGGAATTGCCAGTTCTGAAAACACGTACGATTAAAGTAAAAGGTCCTATTAGAAACAATGCTGCGGAAGTTACGAGACAAACAAGGTTAACTCTTTAATGTCAAGGTCAAAAGATCGAAGCCAACTTCGTGATTATACCTAAACTAACTGTAGATTTGATTATAGGTGCAGATTTTTTAAATGAGAGACGAGCGATAATAGATATGGGGAAGGGTAGCGTAACATTCGGGAATGTCACACTTCTCTTTGAGCAAAAGCTAAAATTAGAAGAAATACCAGTTATAAACAAACAATTAAGAATGACCCGAGATCAAGTGGATGAAAATTAGAATGGTATGCACAAAAGGGGGAATCGCCTCAACTCATGTTAGAAGTCCATAAAGAAATCGACGAAAAATTGCAAGAAGTTCAAGGTATTTCGGAACACAGTAAAAGAGAATTAGAGGGTATTTTATGAGATAAAGCAGAGGTATTTTTGCCTAAGACTGGCATTATTAATCACTTTCAGTACAACTTTGAAGTAAAACAGTACAAACTATTTAGAGTGCCACCCTATACAATCCCATTAAGCTACAGGAATAAAGTACTCCAGGAGATATCTAAAATGTTAGATGACGATATTATTGAACCAGCTACCTCCACATATAACAGCCCGCTCCATATTGTACAAAAGCGAGATGGGAGCATCAGGTTAGTGCTTGATTCCAGACAGATCAACACAATCATAACCACTGAGACAGATCGGCCAGAAAAATTAGAGGAGTTGATACAAAACGTCCACGGTGCTAAGATATTTTCATCAATCGATTTACGGAGTAGTTTATGGCAAACAGAATTTGCCCCAGAATGTAGAAAATTTACAGCATTTATCGTATTCGGTAGATGTTAGAAATGCAGTGTTCACTTGAACAATAGTATGCTATCAAATTCTACATGAAATTGGGAAGTCAGATTCCAAACAACGTTTCATGACTGAGCAGCCACTATGGGATGCACGCGTGTCCAAAGGTCAGGTGTTTCTCTGGCACTAAGCGATTTTGGAAAGTTTGTATGACCTCGTCGACGAAACTAGCTTGGACGCCCTTCAACATCGAAAAGTGTATACAGCTAGGCTCGTGTGCATTACCTATTGTATACAGACCGTGTTCGTCTGGTAGCTAAGACTCTAGATGTAATACCCAACACAGTTATTGACTGTACTGGTGCCGCGAATTCGGAGTCAACAGTGACAATAGTACTTGTTCGGCTTGGCTGCTGATTTAGAATCGTGTTTTCAGGGTAGGTAGGGTGGCATTTTCCAGTATTGTGGCGAGTGCGGAGTCAAGACTCCTTAATGACAACAGTTGTTACTTATTGTTGCTTCCGTACAGAAAGTTGATGACAGCACGTAGGAGATGGCAGTGGCTATTGGGCATTGGGATCGCTAGGCTGCCGGATTTTTGCCACAGCAAAAGTGCGGCTGGTGGCGTGCATGGGCTTATTGTTAGGTTCTGGCCTTGCTGTACGGTTCCTTACTGCTTCTATTTTGTGTAAGCTAAATGTCTTTTCACTTTTGCTTTGTTTCACATTTTGTTGTCCCTTCCATTTTAATCCAATGTTTCGCAATGTCCCACATATTTACGAGCAGGTTAATGTGCTAGGTTTCCGACCTACTTGACTAATGACTGGTTTCCTAGGTTTGAGACACGTTTCACTGCTGCGACTTTTCATAGAAGAGCCATACAGTCGGTTTCATTCTATCATTTACGAAGCAGATTACGACGAGCTCATGCACTCCCTCGTTGGGGAGTTGCAGGTGAGTTGCGTTGCTAGCCTGACATGAAGGTATTGTAGGTTTCAGATGTGACAGTCGGCTGTGTTTCCGCGCACAAACACCTGCAGTGTGAAAAGGGCTTTGTTCCTGACTTCCTTTATGTGAGGTCCCCAGGTGAGGGGTGCCAGTCGATGGTCACGCATAGATATTTTTCAGCCTCCGATGATCCGCACCGTCTGAAGGTCAACAGGCGCTCTTTTCCTTTTAATTGCCTTGCCGTGATTTTTTGTACCATTACATTTCAGGCGCCATCTAGTGGCCCAGCCTCTCAACGCACCGCATGCCGTCTGGAGTCATCGGCGCATGCAGTTTGTTAAGCGAACCAGCTTCGTCAGTATGCAGCACTAACGTGACTCTGTCCACCTTCAGTGTGTTGGAGGTAAAGGCGCAGTACAGGAGGGACGCGAGGACGGACCCATGAGGCACTCCCAGCTGAGGATGCGCTGCCTGTGGCACGGACATTAAAGGTCCTGTTCTTACAATACGACGCAACGAGCCTCGTATTGGGCGTCGGGACCCCCAATACAAATAGTTTTTAGAGGAAGCCCTCATGTCACACGCAGTCGAAATCACTGCTCCTGAGTACTCCCGACATTCCAGAGAACCCATCGCACATACCAAAAGGCGTAAATGTTGATGCTGTGTGCTGCGTCCGCGACTGAAGCCAAACTGTTCTGGTACGATTAGGTCCTCAGTGTCTGCATGTTGAAACAATCTCTTTACACATTGTCCGATCAAAACATCAGACATGGCAGTTAGGAGACTAATTGGCCTACAATGCTATGGGAGTCTCTGGTGTTTTTGCTGCTTCGGAATAGCCACAACCTCTGCAAGGTTTCCAGGGGGTTGAGGCGAGGAGGCTTGCTGGCGCGAGGCTAGAGTCAGTACTGCAGCCTGCGAACTTACGGTTGAACTGAAGGCAGCCCCAAGTGGCTGGCAAGACACAAGAGCCTGCCGGCACCCTATATTGCATCCGGGACACGTGGACACTGGCAGAGCTGTCCGGAGATGGCACCCAGTGCGTGGCCCCGCCTTCGCGGTTTCAGCACGAGACCCAGAAACTTCAAATCTAGCACATGCCGTGCATCATCGGCTTCAGCAAAGTGACATTGCTGTTCGATGACGGTGTAGCTGTTAGGCCAGTGTTTGTCCAGTGATTTGGCGCGAAGACTGCCAGGGCTCCTGTGGAAGTAAAAAGCCGGAAGTTCAAATGAAATTGCTCCTAATGGCTGCTTGGGAAGCATCTAACTCGCTCCGCCCGGGTGTGTTTTGACAAGAACCCGCTTCTGGCCACGGAAGCGCAACATTGCATTACAACAAGTAATAACATGTGGTAGACTGCAGAGCTGTTACGAAATTCTACGCCAGCATTATTTAGTTTCCAGCTACAGAATTTCGAAGGTGGTTAGGCTGTGAATCACCTAGGTAACGGCAAGACATGCCGGATGCCGATGCCGCCTAACAGAGAACTGTGTGCGCAAAACTTGTACCCCAGATTTTGACGGATGACACTCAACTGTAGTATAGTGCTCATCAGTGAAGAACTGTTGTAATTGTGTGGAAACCTTTTGGACGATACTCCGATATGAGTCGTTGATTTTCGACTATAGCCATAAGACAGAGAAACTTAGGTGAGAATGGCATACCTTGCCACCTCCACTCCATGAGAAGGGAATCGTGAGTATATCCAAAGTGAACACCAATTGTCTGTTTCGAGGCTACTGGAATCATCCACTATGACTTTATATATATGCTGCAGAGACCGTCAAGGCTGCCTCTAATGTGACAGTGCTCAAAAAACTGAAAAAGTGGTTTGTTCACATCAGAAGACACATCACAGGTCCCCGAAAGCGCCACCAAGAAACGCATCCAGCCATACAACCTCCTTAGTAAAGGAACATCTGGGCAAAAACGACGTGCTAACGCTAGCATAGTCCTCTTACAGTCCCAAACTTTAGACATGTATAATTTCCTCAACTCAAGATGCCCTTGAAAGAACACTGCTGGAGACGACCAACAATGTTAAATCCGATGTCACCCATGGCCTGGAAGATTCATGCAACCCAGGCATTCCTGGATGCTTGCAGTGCTAGTAAATCTTGCTGGCAAAAATGTGTTGAGGCTGAAGAAGGCTATTTGAGGATTTTTGATGCATTGCAAAGTTTCAGATGTTTGAATGTGTGTGAATTCCCAAGGGACCAAACTGCTCGGGTCATCGTCCCTAGACTTACACGGCAATTAAACTAACTAACAACAACACACGCACCCATGCCCGAGGGAGGACTTTAACCTCCGGCGGGAGGGGTAGCACAATCCGTGACACCGCGCGGCTAAGTAAATAGTTTATATGGATTTAATTACATTACTTTTCGGGAAAACCTTGTATTATGAGCTCACACTTATCACAAGTTATTGTTTGTTAGCTGATTTTCTTTTTGTTCACCTTCTACGATTGTAGTTTATAGATATTTTGAACTGCTGCTGCATCCTCTACAACTGAGCGCTAGATAGTATGCACTCAGGAGATTACACTTGTCTCGTCGGGAGTAAGGCCCTGTTAAATTCAGATAGCTGTATTGATGGGTGGTGTTAGAGGCAGTTGAATGTGAATACCTCTATTTATGTACCGTTAATAAATAGATGAAAAGTAGCCTTTGGCGACCCTGGTTGGCTAAGGACAAAATGTTACATGAACACTGAAGAAAAGTAGTTAAGAAATAGACAGCTTGTGTGCAGAAGAAGCCGAACGAGAAGAAGGAGGTCTGAACAAATAACAAAAAAAGGAAAGAAACAGAGACACAGGAAAAAAAAACGGAAGCGTTGCAGGCAAAATGGACGTAATAACAAAGTTGTGTCACAATTGGATGAGCTTGGGAAGGAGAAAGATCAGAAAGAGGAAACGTACAAGAAAGACAAAGAGGCCGAAATAAAGTGAAAAAAAGATATCAAAGCAGAAAGAAAGACAGAAAGAAAAGAATGAGTAGCAAGAAGGAAAAAGTAAAATCCATAGAGGAAAAAGTAAAAGGAAAGAATGGAAATAAGAAAAAAGAAATGTTAAAAACTGTACAGGGTGAAACGAAAATGGATCACTTCTACTCGTGTTTGTAAGTGTCTAGTTCGAGCTGGAAAAATCTGTAAAACGTATTTTGACATCGAAACATGAAAATCTCAGTGCAGAGAAACAGACCATTCTGAAAATTTAATTTTGATGGAAAAATGCGGAACTAACGCTACAAGATGTGAAGTCCATACTACCTTGTAGGTTAAACAATTCGTTTGCGAGAAAGTATTCATATTAATTGAGATTCATATATTCCATCTTACTGAAATGACTCAGATTCAAATGTTGGCCCTAAAAATAGCTTATCCTTTTCCTTTAAACAGTCACTTTAAGAGAATTAGTATGTAAAATTACAGAAGAAATCAATATAAAAAATAACACATTGGAGTTACTGATCAAACTGCTTGAAAATTCGTTAGACAGAACATTACTGAAATCTTCTACTAGTATTAAACCTCTCAACTGATATGATATTATCTTCACAAGTATACTGTGACAACAACAGTGTCTTATGATGGACACGAACCTTGATGGTAATGAAATTCATCGGCCAACTGTGCGCAGGGAACGCTCGTCTGTTCTGCAACCTGTTACTACTAAGATAATGATGAGAATGTCAAATCAAATTTGAGTTACCGTACTTGCGATGTGCGATGCAAGACAGTATCTCACCAATTTTCACAAACTGCTTCAGCAGCGCACAAATCGAGATGTGCAGTCCGAGTATACAAACACAGTAATAAAGGCAAAGAATGAAAAATTAGGAACTAAACTCAACGATTAATAAATGAGAACAAAGACTCCAAGTGTATCTATGATTCATTACGCCACAACAGCAATAAACCCTTTCGTATAATTCTTGAAGTTGTCACAACTAAACAAGTTAGGAAAATATTTCTTAATAATTATCCTGTTGACAATTACTTCGCTTGACACTTGTTTCACTGATTAGACAAAATCATATGTTGCGTTGTAATACTTCTGCAGTAAACTTCAACCATATGCAATGTTCCAACATTAAAAATTACACAGTTACAAAGGCATGTAGAAAAGCTGAATTACCTTATAAATTCCGCTTTTGGCTTTCTTCTATTGATATAATCTTATTTTCTTTCCTCAAAACATATTAGCACAAAACCGGTTTTAAATAACGCTGTTTCCACTACACACAGGAGAGCTTGCATTCTTTTCAAACGAAGTACTTAGCCAGACTGCTTGTCTGACAAAGTAAAACAAAACTCTCTGACCAGCATCTCCGGTCACGAATATACTTGCAATATATTTGCCAATTATAATGGCAAAGTTAAAGCGATATTACCAAACTGGACGCCATTCATCAGATTTACAAATTAACTCATATTTGTAACCTTTTACATTGTCATAACTACCATAGCAATTAGGACAGCCATCTTTCAATGGTTTCAGAAATTCCCATAGTAGAGGGGAGTGAGTACATGATATTTTGAACAGGAACCTATGCCCGGAAACGTACCGTTTCCGTGCTACAGCCGTTTGAAAACGTGTTTGCTAGCCAGCTCTGCATAATGGTGGAGGGGGGAGGGGGGGTTGCTTACGTCAGAGTGTTTGGTCATTTGACGTTTGTCCTACCTCTATCATCTGGTTCGAGACTCATTTATGTCTCCGTGAGCGTCAGAGGCGGTGTGGTGTGTTGGATGTGGTATGGACGTAGTTGTCACGCTCAACATACCACAGGGTGCTGTGAGAAATATCCACAGCAGGTGCAATTGCACGCGTACACATTTACGGGTTCTCTTCTACATGATGCAGTACAGCCTCTTCCAGTTCGGGTGTGCGGCGTCTACTTGGAGCATCACTGTCACCCCTGCTGACGGCAAAGGTCGAAGCTGTTGCGTAATTGTGGCGAAAAGGGTACGCGATGGAGTGGGACATCGTGCATAATGGTCATGATAAAGGCGACGACCAACTCTTTCATTAATGTGAGCTTCACCATAGAGAAAGATCATGTCGGTGTGCTCTGCAAACGTGTACTCAGACATGTTGCTATAACACTCAGAGATATGTGATTGAGGATCGAACCAGATGAGAGAGGTGGGACAGACGTCAATTTACATCAACCAGTCCGACGTAATTACGCCCCACCATGACTACCCTGTTGGAAACGTACTAAGAAAATGTGTTTTCCAACGGGTATAGTATGTATACGGAAAATTTCTGTACGTGAATTCCTATTCGAAAGCTGTACTGACTCCCTTCTACAAAAATAGACGTTTGTAACGGGAATTTCGGAACGCCCTGAATATCCTGGGGCAACGGCCTAGCCGCAGTGGATACACCGGTTCCCGTGAGATCACCGAAGTTAAGCGCTATCGGGCGTGTCGGCACTTGGATGGGTGACCATCCAGGCCGCCATGCGCTGTTGCCATTTTTCGGGGTGCACTCAGCCTCGTGATGCCAATTGAGGAGCTACTCGACCGATTAGTAGTACTACCATCATAACGACCGGGAGAGCGGTGTGCTGACCCCACGCCCCTCCTATCCGCATCCTCCCTTGAGGATGACACGGCGGTCGGATGGTCCCAGTAGGCCACTCATGGCCTGAAGACGGAGTGCGCTGTATATCCTGGAAGATACACTGTGGGAGGATTTGCGTAAGGGAGAAATGAGGGACCAAATAGGAAGGGATATTCAGAAACTAGGGCAGGGAATGGAGGCTATTAGTTAGGAATCAAAAGAAATAGAGGAAGAAAAGGAGAATTGAAAGAAGTGGGGTAGACATGCGCAACGACTGAAAGCTCAGAATACAGTTGTTGTGTTAGGCTAACTCTTATTTCTCAAGTTTCATTTTTTTTCTAGTACATCCTCCTAGTTTCGATCCATTGCACGGAAAAGTAAGTGTGCAATCTTTGTCCCTAGGCCCCTATATTTGAAAATAAAAATACGAAAAATCATATAAAAATCTTATTTTCTTTTTTGTATCAAAAAGGTTTCGTTAAAGAAGTTCATTCACCAATTAATTTCAACCGAATTATTAAATTTATTTCATTAACTGACCCAAAAATATTCACTGTGAGAGATCATATTTGTGCAAGATTTTAAAAATTGCCTCACGGCCAAAACTGTGCCATAATGGAACCTTAATATATGGGTGCTTCAGTCCGTCTAAAGGGAACACGTGTGATAAAATATTATCATCTGTACCATATCTTGTTACTGTGGATTCTAAGAAAAGCACCATACCAGAGAGAAAGTAATGTCGAAAACTGTCTCGTCAAACGTCTCAAGGAAAAATGGCTTATTTAGGAGGAATGACATAAGTTTAAACCGCCGAAATGAGATTTCTATACAGCCTCTGACAAATCTCTGCACCAACTGAGTGCTGCACCGACTCAATTGGTCGATTTGAAGAATTTGTTAATAGTGGGGTTGATATAGCAGTAAATCAATAAGCATCCACCTCCCTGTCTTTGCCTCTGACAGTTTATAAAGAATAGTAATAATAGTGTTTTAAGTATCGTCAAGCTGCGAACTGGAAATTTGTTAACACTGAGTGTTACGTGATAACACACTCCGTAACTGTATGCTGGGCAGAAGGGGCTGACAAGTTATGAGGAGCAAAATCACACACTTGGACAGCTTCCCGTGATTCGCCATTATGATAGCCTGCTATAACCTCTTCGGGAGATTTCCATAGTATGTTCAATACGTCAGGAAGTGAGGATCTATGAGCGGTAAGGTGTCAGACCACAAAAATGACATTTTACATGGTGTTCGGTGGGAACGTAATGTGAGGATACCTACAATGACCTTCTGCCCCGTAATATTCTATGGTACAGAACCACCCTTCAGTTTTACTACTGTAAAACTAAATACAATGGAAGATTTGTACAGTAATATCTTATTTGTGCCCCTAGCAGTTGACACAATGTACTACATTCCAAAAAAAACTCCTATTATCTCCTTCGTAAACAAACAAATCTAATAAACGATCACTGAATGGTATCTTCTGGAAAAGAGATGACACTAAAGATGAGATTTATTACACGAAGATCGACGTCATACTTAAAAGGAAATAAACGAACATCGATCCGATACAGGCACCTACTTAATACAATACAGTTTGTTCTAATATACAGTTGACAGCGTTGTGGAATGGATGGAATAATTTACTAAATCAGTTGCTTTTACTGTATCTACTTCAGTGGACAGTGGTCGTGAACTACAGGGCTGCAAGGTAGCACGATATGCAAACACTGAACAGCGACTGCTGCTGCTTGAAACAGCACGCTGTGCACAGAGAGAATTCAGCCTACAGCTTCCTAATGCACCGGAGCTGCAAAAGGCTCACCGTACAGAAGCAGGAGTATCCAGTGCCACGACCTTGTATCTTCTCATCGAGTCAAACGGTGAACTCCAGTCTTCTTCTCTCGTCGTAGGATCTGCGACCAATTTTCCACGTCAAATCCGAAGCCCTGATCAAACACAGCCTGGTTCACACCACGGTCATCATCATCATCATCATCATTTATCTGCTATACTAGCAACTCCTTTGCCTCTCCATTTTCTGCGATCCATTGCTTCCTTCTTAAGGCTGCTGTATGTTGTACCGTCCATCATGTCATCCAGTATCTGGAATCTCTTCCTTCCTCGCTTCCTTTTCCCTTCTACATAACCTTCTAAAACTGTTTTTATCAGTCCGTCATTCTTTCTTAATATATGCCCAATCCAATTTCTTTTTCTTCTCTTTATTACATCTAGTAACTGCCATTTCTCTTCCACTCTTCTCAGTACCTCTTCATTTTTTACTCTGTCCATCCAACTTATTCCTTCCATCTTCCGCCATGTCCAGATCTCAAAAGCCTCCAGCCTTTCTCTGTCTTTTTTCCTCATAGTCCATGTTTCAGCGCCATATAGAAGAACACTCCATACAAGACATTTTATGAGTCTCTTTCTGAGTTCTCTGTCCATACGGCTGCAGAAGATTCTCCTTTTCTTATAAAACGCCTCTTTTGCCATTGCTATCCTTGTTTTAATTTCTGTGGTGCACTTCCAGTCGGTGTCTATCCTGCTTCCAAGATACTTAAAATTTTGCACCTGTTCTAGTGTTTCTCCATTCAGCACAATTTTTATTTCCTTATTTCCTCTTATTGCCAATACTTTTGTTTCATTTGTGTTAATTTTCATTCCATATTTTTTTCCGTTAGTTGCAATGGTGTCCACCAAATCATGTAATTCTGTGGCTAGAAGGACCATGTACTCAGCAAATCTCAAGCACCCTACTCTTCTTCCTCCAATTCTACTCCTTTGTCATCTAATGAGCATTGGTCAATCATATCACACCACGGTCAAAGGCCAAATATCCTGTTTTCAGTCTCCTCACTATCATTTCCAAAAGCCCTTTACATGGAGTACAGTCGAAAAACTAAAACTAAAAATTGAAATGCGGTAGCTCTTCTTCAGCCCAATCGCACAATCGTCCTCTCTCAGTGCAGCCCCCCATCCCCCCTCCTCCAGCAGAAGGGCAAATTTCTCTCCTTCAATCCTATAGCTGACCGTGAATAGGAATGACGCCCAAAGGTACGTCTGACACCCCAGTCCCAAAAAAAAAAAAAATATTTTAAGGCACATTTGCAGGATGGGCGTGGATATAACGCAAAAACGTAGATGCAAGTTCAGACTATAAAATTGAATTACTTAAGATGTAAATTAGTATAAGCGGTTGCATCAATTGTGGCATGCAACAGCTGAAACATTAAAATAATCACGCAGTTTAGTTGTCTTGCCGAGAAGATGGAATCTTTTTTGTTCATAAAGCCGTCCACATCGGTTGCATATCTGCTAACGCTGCAGATAATTATTTGCCACACCGCCATTATTCAATTTTATTGAGATGCAATCTCATTAGGCGTACTCATAGTTGCACACAGCAAAAGAATTGATGTAATTGTCTATGTAATTCAATTTAGTATAATATTTTGTGAATACAGTTATATTTTTTAATCTTGTGTTTCATTTATGTTGCAAGCTATTGATCCAATTAAACTGCGTTTTGGCATGGCTAATGTTTACGTGTTACAAGTGGTCCAGCACAAACCAAAACTTTGTAATTATTCAATCTACGGAGTTCGATAAAGAAGTATTTTGAGAAAAATCACTCACGGTCAATCTTACAGTGAACTGGCCTTACGCTAAAAGCCATTGTCAGGCGCCCAAAGTTTGTACACTAATGGCCTTAAAACTGTTACACCACGAAGATGACGTGCTACAGACGAGAAATTTAACCGACTGGAAAAAGATGCTGTGATACGCAAATGATCAACTTTTCAGAGCATTCACACAAGGTTGGCGCCGGTGGCGACACTTACAACGTGCTGACATGAGGAAAATTTCCAGCCGATTTCTCATACACAAACAGCAGTTGACCGGCGTTGCCTGGTGAAACATTATTGCGATGCCTCGTGTAAGGAGGATAAATGCGAACCATCACGTTTCAGACTTTGCGGTAGGATTGTAGCCTATCGCGATTGCGGTTTATTGTATCGCGACATTGCTGCTCGTATTGGTCGAGATCCAATAACTGTTAGCAGAATATGGAATCGGTCGGTGCAAGAGGGTAATACGGAACGCCGTGCTGATTGGCAACGGTCTCGTATCACCAGCAGTCGAGATGATAGGCATCTTATCTTCATGGCTGTAACGGTTCGTGCAGCCACGTCTCGATCCCTGAGTCAACAGATGGGGACGTTTGCAAGACAACAACCATCTGCACGAACGGTTCGACGACGTTTGCAGCAGCGTGGACTATCAACTCGGAGTCCATGGCTGCGGTTACCCTTGACGCTGCATCACATATAGAAGGGCCTGCGATGGTGTACTCAACGACGTACCTGGGTGCACGTCCTTTTTTCGGATGAATTCAGGTTCTATTTACAGAACCATGATGGTCGCATCCGTGTTTGGTGACATCGCGGTGAACGCACATTCGAAGCGTGTATTCGTCATCGCCATATTGGCGTATCACCCGGCGTGATGGTGGTGTGGGGTGCCATTGGTTACACGTGTTGGTCAGCTCTTGTTTGCATTGACGGCACTCTGAACAGTGGACGTTACATTTCAGATGTGTTACGACCCGTGTCTCTACCTTTCATTCGATCTCTGCAAAACCCTACATTTCAGCAGGATAACGCAAAACCGCATGTTGCAGGTCCTGTACTGGCGTTTCTGTATACCGAAAATGTTCGACCGCTGTCCTAGCCAGCACATTCTCCAGATCTCTCACCAACTGAAAACGTCTGGTCAATGGTGGCCGAGCAACTGGATCCTCACAATACGCCAGTCACTACTCTTGATGAATTGTGGTATCGTGTTGAAGTTGCATGGGCAACTGTATATGTACATCTACATCTACGACTACATCCATACTCCGCAAGCCACCTGACGGTGTGTGGCGGAGGGTACCTTGAGTACCTCTATCGGTTCTCCCTTCTATTCCAGTCTCGTATTGTTCGTGGAAAGAAGGATTGCCGGTATGCCTCTGTGTGGGCTCTAATCTCTCTGATTTTATCCTCATGGTCTCTTCGCGAGATATACGTAGGAGGGAGCAATATACTGCTTGACTCTTCGGTGAAGGTATGTTCTCGAAACTTTGACAAAGGCCCGTACCGAGCTACTGAGCGTCTCTCCTGCAGAGTCTTCCACTGGAGTTTACCTATCATTTCAGTAACGCTTTCGCGATTACTAAATGATCCTGTAACGAAGCGCGCTGCTCTCAGTTGGATCTTCTCTATATCTTCTATCAACCCTATCTGGTACGGATCCCACACTGCTGAGCAGTATTCAACCAGTGGGCGAACAAGCGTACTGTAACCTACTTCCTTTGTTTTCGGATTGCATTTCCTTAGGATTCTTCCAATGAATCTCAGTCTGGCATCTGCTTTACCGACGATCAACATTATATGATCATTCCATTTTAAATCACTCCTAATGCGTACTCCCAGATAAATTATGGTATTAACTGCTTCCAGTTGCTGACCTGCTATTTTGTAGCTAAATGATAAAGGATCTATCTTTCTGTGTATTCGCAGCACATTACACTTGTCTACATTGAGATTCAATTGCCATTCCCTGCACCATGCGTCAATTCGCTGCAGATCTTCCTGCATTTCAGTACAATTTTCCATTGTTACAACCTCTCGATACACCACAGCATCATCCGCAAAAAGTCTCAGTGATCTTCCGATGTCATCCACAAGGTCATTTATGTATATTGTGAATAGCAACGGTCCTATGACACTCCCCTGCGGCACACCTGAAATCACTCTTACTTCGGAAGACTTCTCACCATTGAGAATGACATGCTGCGTCCTGTTATCTAGGAACTCCTCAATCCAATCAAACAATTGGTCTGATAGTCCATATGCTCTTACTTTGTTCATTAAACGACTGTGGGGAACTGTATCGAACGCCTTGCGGGAGTCAAGAAACACGGCATCTACCTGTGAACCCGTGTCACGCCATCCAAGCTCTGTTTGACTCAATGCCCAGGCGTATCAAGGTCGTTATGACGGCCAGAGGTGGTTGTTCTGGGTACTGATTTCTCAGGATCTATGCACTCGAATTGCATGGACATGTAATCACATGTCAATTCTAGTAAAATATACTTGTCCAATGTATATCCATTTATCATCTGCATTTCTTCTTGGTGTAGCAATTTTAATGGCCAGTAGTGTATAAACTGATCAAATACTTTTATCATTACCTATTATTATTTATTTGTTCTGTGATATTCTCGAACCAGTCAGGAAAAGCCACGATAAATCAGACACGGTTTCTCCGCTCGCACAGGTAGCAACGTGGCATGGATGCTTAAGTAATGTAACAGCTATCTCGGTGACAGTTGATGTTTGGAATGATAAGATTGTGTAGAGCTTCTGATTCGAAATAGATCCAATGAAACACGGTATGAATTCAGGTACTACAAGAATAGACTAAAGCACTTCAGGAAAAACATGGCCCGAAAATTACACCGAGCGACAATAAGCAGTTCACACACGTCAGTTAACATCTGCAAGCACACCAGATTGGAATAACCAATGATTAACTATAAAAAAATGAAATATAACCTTTACTTAACTCAGAGAAATATTATTTGATCCCTTTTGAACTGGTAGTGGTTGGCTAATCCAAACAGAGAAACAGAGAATTCAGCTGAATGTAAATCACACTCAAGAAAGAATTCAACGTGCGTAGTTTGATTTTATGTTGCGATAACTTAGGCTAGTTTTAAACAAGGATGTATGAATAAAATGTAAACAACGACACCCATATGACTTCAACTGAAACAGTAAAATTCAGCTTAAATTAACGATGAGTGCAAAATGAATTACACCGAAACAGCAAAAGTAACAATAATATAGACAAATTAAGAACAGGGTACACACTAGTATAAACAGCTTCAGCATTGTAAGTTAGCCAGTGTCATTCTTGAAATTTTCTCGCTGTAGAAAGTAGTCCACGAAGTTTCGGGACTGCAGCCGGATTACGTCGACTTTTCCCAATGATATTTTGGCTGACAATCACTCAGACATCTTAACGTGTCTCACACTGCAGATTGCTAGTTCACATCGCTGTCAGTGCAGCAAATGTAAGTCTGCAGGCTTTCGTGGCCGTTGTCACTGAAGTTAAAATCTTCTGTGTTATTAGGCCGCGTCATGTTTCTTCTAAAATGTTCGACGTTTCGACCCCTCTGCTGGGATATTCCTCAGGATCTATTGATGTCCACTACTGCTAGAACACTGTCAGAGACGAGTGTCGCGTCCACTTATAAAGGGGGAATTTTCTGGTGTTCGTGCTGTAGAAGTGATAGTATTGGTTAAAATATATGTGGCTACCATTGGTGGGCCGTAGTCATAGGCTAATACAGAAGAAGGGGCGTTGGTAGCTCATTTCCTGTGGATACCATTGGCGGTCATCGTCAGTGGATAGAAAGGCACTGTTCCACACTTATGCTGGAGAAGGGTTATTGGTAGAAATGCCTGCTACCGCCATTGGATGGTCGTCATCAGTGGCTAGATTCGAAACGGACAGACCAAGAGAGGGGGAATGCTTACCCAAAATATTATTGTCCGCTGAGGTGACTAGCAGCGCGTTGTTTATTCCGCTCACACACCGCGGCCGCGTAATTACTTCCTTGATGGCGCGGAGCCACGGTGCCGGAAGCCTATAGCCGTCTTCTTTATTGAAATTAGATGAATTCTTAGAAATTTCAACCGCTTCTCGGACCTTTCTTCTATAAATGTTTGTTTCTTTAGCCAGTACACGAACGATATTAAAATTGATGTCAGTACAGCAAATGTTGGCCCGAAGACACATGCACAAAGGCAGCCACTATATGAGCGAACCGTGTCGAGTTTCGCGCCCTCGTCGAATATTGCTCCCTCCATTGCGAGCAGGAGCATGCGTAATGATGGTATTACATGCGCGCTCTCTGCTGGAATGCGCGCTCGCAGAGTTAAAATTCAGATATCGAAATTCATGACATTAACTGTCGCAGACATGTTATTAGTGATAAAATGTTTTCTTTCCAATGTTTGGTGTAAGACAGCGATTTGAACTGCCAATATTCAATGCAAATCATTCAACTGAAAATATTTGAATGGTTGTCAGCCGAAATATCTTGGAAGGAAGTCAACATAATCCGGCTGCGATCCCGAAACTTCGTGGACTACGCGTTGCGTCGAGAAAATTTTAAAAATCACAATGGCTACCGTATACTGCTGAAACAGTTTATGCCGCAGTAACAGCTGTCTATCTGATGTGTGCCCTGCAATCCTGAAAATTCATGGAATAAGTTAGCCAATTAGCGTATAAAGAAACCGGCGTTCCAGCGAATAGCTAGGAACAACTAAGCTCGTCTTCCATCGTAATAGAGACTACGTGCTTCTTGGGCATGTAAGATTGTAGAATCGAACATCGCCTCAGCTGCTCAAAAGTAATACTTATCTAAGGCAAATGCTCATAGCGTCCATGTGCGTCATTGCTCGCAGTACACGTCCTTGGAGTGCGCGCATGCTCCCTGGTGGGACGTAAAGCAGGCGGTATCATACCTACACGGGCAATTAGATTACATCAAGCTTTCAATTAGATATCGAAGCGCTGCACGGGTCAGTATACTTCTATAACGGTTTGCCTCTCAGGAGAATAATATTTGAGCACCCCATCATCGAAATTCCTAACGATAATCAGCGTCATATTGCAACGACGCAATTTCCACTTCTTGCCTCCCCCCCCCCCCCCCTTCCCCGCCTCGGCACGGGGGATAGCAATACACCCAGCAATGGCCCATGGTTATTAACTGCCTAATGAATCCTTCTGGACTGACCTGACACATCTGCAATGTTTTAGCTGCCGCGGTCTTTTTGAATGGATGTGAGCAGTCGCAGGCAGTGGAGACCTTCATCATGTCCAAAAATGTCGAGCAAGATGCTGAATATTGATAAACGATTTTTCACTTCTTGGTGAACTGCCCTGCCCTTCCAGTAAATTACAAAATTTAATACCCTTGTGACTGTGTATCCTTATAAGTTCGGCATTAAATTTCAAGTAACTGTAACTCAGGCGTGCTGGCGCATGCTTAATGGTGCAATCATAAACACAAGAGCAAGAAAATAGTTACGTTCAAACACGGAAGTGCTAGGAACATAACCCAGAGGCCAAAAAGTTTGCCGGCCGAAGTGGCCGCGCGGTTCTGGCGCTGCAGTCTGGAACCGCGAGACCGCTACGATCGCAGGTTCGAATCCTGCCTCGGGCATGGATGTGTGTGATGTCCTTAGGTTACTTGGGTTTAACTAGTTCTAAGTTCTAGGGGTCTAATGACTTCAGCAGTTGAGTCCCATAGTGCTCAGAGCCATTTGAACCAAAAAGTTTAAATTCACAACACTTTATTACAAAAATTTTACATTATCTAAATAGCTGTTACCGAAGCCGTAATTAGTACAAGACTCTTCAGACATCTGACGAGAGACACGCACAACACGTCCCCAGGTAGCATATTGTGCCGACAACGTCCGCCTGCAGTAACGTTCCAGGGTGTTACAGGTTACTTCTAAAACAAGAAACAAACATACATATAACAATTAAAATACGATTGTTTTAAAGCCCGTACTGTCAAAGTTTAAATGCCGCTCCGAACTGCTGTATCGGAATGAACATATTATTGGTGTAATTCTAGGAATTGTTAATGAAGAATGTCTCGTGCAGAACAAAAAGCATAAAATTTCTTTAAAAAATGAATTTAAATTAAAAATGCATGTCATCTACTAAACAGTGCAGCAATAACTACTCATCTTGTAATTTGCTTGTAACTAATGGAACACTAGCAATAACCGTCCAGTAAAAGACATTTTGCGAACTATTACTGCCGCGAATTAATGAACTGATGAATCCAAGGTCCAGTAATTAATTGATGGTCACTTTTATTCTATCCCAGTACCCCCGGTACCAATTAAAACACTTTTTAAAATAAAGTCACTGAAAGACAATTTCTAACTTTAAAAAGATATAAATATAAAACTAGTAAAAGTCGTTGAAGTTGGACACAGGACGGGAATCGAATCCAACAGTAAAACAACGTGCAAAGAATAGAGTTTATGTCTTGCTGTAGACGCTCACACCTATAGCCGCGTAGTGAAGACCGCATAATTTTCCACCAGGTAGAACTCCTTCCAAAGTGGAGCCAATCAAGGCGTATGGCATCCACAGTACACCACATTTCGCGAAACACACAATGGCCGGCCGCGGTGGTCTGGCGGTTCTAGGCGCTCAGTCTGGAACCGCGCGACTGCTACGGTCGCAGGTTCGAATCCTGCCTCGGGCATGAATGTGTGTGATGTCCTTAGGTTAGTTAGGTTTAAGTAGTTCTAAGTTCTAGGGGACTGATGACCACAGATGTTAAGTCCCATAGTGCTCAGAGCCATTTGAACCATTTGAGCCACACACAATGTCACCACCAACTGCGGCTGCAATGGCCGACTCAACTCGATTCAGTGTGAAACTTACTACGATTCCGGACGGCGTATCCCAATGAACATGGAGCAAGAAGGGTGAATAACACTTCACATCGGATATAGCACATTTCTGGTGATATACTTTCTAGACATCACATTGCCAACAACACAGCAGTCTTAACGTATTCATTGATACCCATTGTAACCTTCGACTGCTGTCTGCAACAATCTAGTGCCCTTCTGTAAACTAATAACCGTATGGAGCACAACCACTCGTTTATCCAAAACTGCATTCTCTCCACACAGTCTGGGTCTCCAGCATTCATGCTTTGGACATTCAATGGCCGCCACCTAGAAGCGAGCGACATAACACGAGGGCAGCAAATTCACCTCTGGAGTCGATTGTAAACCGTCTCATTTGTTTTGATCTTCAATATCAAATGGTTCAAATGGCTCTGAGCACTATGGGACTTAACTGCTGAAGTCATCAGTCCCCTTAGAACTTAGAACTACTTAAACCTAAGTAACCTAAGGACATTACACACATCCATGCCCGAGGCAGGATTCGAACCTGCGACCGTAGCGGTTCCAGACTGTGGCGCCTAGAACCGCTCGGCCACACTGGCCGGCGGTCTTCAATAACCACGGGCTCCAGGTCTATTGCGATTTCCAGTTCTGCACAGAGAAAAGATGCGCCATTTCCTTCAACGACATTCGAATGTGTTTTATCACACTGGAAACATATGCTCCACGTAAATACTACGTTATATGATGGCTCATTGCTGCCGTACACTTCCACCGATTCAGCGTGGATCGTTGCAGAGTTGCCCTTCTAGTGCAAAAATAAATAAATAAAATTATGCACAGGTGTAATTTTAATGAACTCCATTTCCTTTAGTCTACGTATTTAGTTGCTACACACCACGGAACGGGTCTTTCATTGTGTACCGAGATAGCAGACGCGTAACACAAGACACACAAAAAATTACGAAATAGCAGTGCCTATGCTGCTGTATCGTACTTCTTAACAACATATAAACTGCTGTTTATATTTGCCAACACAATGCCCGCAACTATCAAGAAATGTGTCCTTCCTGGATGGGAATATACGTAAAGTACAAGTGCAGGTTGGGATAAAATGACGACGACCTATGGAAATCTATGTCTGGCCGTGATTCGTGTACGGATAACATAAACGATTAAGGCAGCTGCCCGCTCAGGGCGGGATATCCACATTCGAGTCCCAGCCCGGTCAAATTTTCATTGTCGTCAATCTAGTACACAGCCGAAGGTGGTCATATTCGTAGCTACAAGTACGTTTCCTGTACAGAAAAAATTACAGACGCTGCTTCATTTCTTCAAGGTGATGATTAAAACACTGTAGTGGTATACGCAAGTGGTCGTCCAGTTAAATCCGCCAGCTATCTAATATCGGGAGGAAGGCACTAAAGAAGCAACAGCAAAGGCTATCAGTAGCTTCAGGAGCGGAAGAAATTGTCTGGCAATAGGGGCAGGTGGCGTGTGGTGTGGGGTTGGCTGGTCACAGACCGCACGGCGGTGTCCTGTGGCGGGACAAGAAGCCGCTAATTGAATTGCTGGCCGCGGCAGGGCTCTGGCCCGCAGGCACCGCCCCCGCTGCTGCCGCCCCCGCTTCTGCTGCCGCCCCCGCCTGTGCCCCTGGCCGGGTCTCCCCTGCATAGCCGCGCCTCCGATGCCTGCAGCCTGCCGGATGCTCGCTGATGAGGCCGCCCGCCTAATCTGCACAGCGGCGCCACGTGCTAATCACCCTGCGGCGCAAACACACGCACGTACACGGCTACCGGCCACCAACGATCTCCATCCCGACCATTCGCCAGGTAATGCTCGTATGCCGACCGCTCGCCATCCGATATCGTTCCCTACTCGCCGCTTTACACGACGATGAGGTCAAGGGAAAAACTCTGGGCCACACATGCAGTATATTTAGTATCCATACGCTGTAGATTGGACAATTTCATAATATCGATTAATTGATGCGTTTTATCATATTACCTCCATCCCCATCCAGAGTCTGGCGTCCTTAAAACTGCAACACCAGGAAGATAACAAATAACGAAATTTGGATGTGCATATACTATAGAGTAGAATGAATGCATGATTAAATTCATGGGAGATGTAAGTACATCAAGCGGCCAACGGTTAGTGTACAGAGCTGTCGACAGTGGCCCTAACGTGGCTGAGCATCAAGTCGAACTCAGCTTGTACCATAGATAATTGCTTCCAAAGAGCATAAGCTGCAGTTTCTCGGCATCTGAGGCCTTTCTGTCAACAATCCATGAACTGATGTTTTCAGTGCGTAAGAAATCTGGAGAATATAGTAGTATGAGTTTAGTCAATGCCCTCTGTATTGATGCACATGGGGACAACACTGTGTAATTTAGGAGGGAGGAGGGAGGGGAGGTATGTTTCTAGTACCGTAAAAGTCGATACCAGTGTTTATAAAAACTCACAATGCTAATAAACACTTGAATTACGCGATACTCTTGATCACAAGTGAGTAATTCGTTCATCATGTGTTTTAACTAATAAAAATATTTTTTTGGAGATATATTCAAGTGCAACACGTGTGTTTAGAGTGTAGTAATGTGATATCTCCACCGGGAGCCACCTTCACCGACTCACACCGCCAGCGGCCCAGGAGAAAGGCTGCCGAACCCCATGTGGCGAGCACTTGAGATACAGACACTGGAAACATTCTGCTACTGCACAGGGTGTACCCAGGTAGATGCCCTCGCCTCGCTTTGGGTACTTTCTGAAGAGTCTGGCGGACCGTGGGAATAATGCCGGAAAACTGTTAGGCACATGTACACATTAGCACACGCAAAAGGATGGGAGTTTTTCTGGCCTGGCAATAGCCACCTCCATGCCCAGAGAAAGCAAGAAAATGTCAGCTATTCCAGCCTATTCCAGCATCCAACAGGTGCTGGGAGGAGTGTATTCACAGCGCAAAGAACCCACATTGGGAGAACTATGAAAGAAGTCAGCTTTCTTCAAACGATCTTTTCTGGACAGTAAGAACGTTCCTTATTCAGAATGAGATTTTCACTCTGCAGCGGAGTGTCCGCTGATATGAAACTTCCTGGCAGATTACAACTGTGTGCCCGACCGAGACTCGAACTCGGGACCTTTGCCTTTCGCGGGCAAGCGCTCTACCAACTGAGCTACCGAAGCACGACTCACGCCCGGTACTCACAGCTTCTGCAGGAGAGCTTCTGTAAAGTTTGGAAGGTAGGAGACGAGGTACTGGCAGAAGTAAAGCTGTGAGTACCGGGCGTGAGTCGTGCTTCGGTAGCTCAGATGGTAGAGCACTTGCCCGCGAAAGGCAAAGGTCCCGAGTTCGAGTCTCGGTCGGGCACACAGTTTTAATCTGCCAGGAAGTTTCATATCAGCGCACACTCCGCTGCAGAGTGAAAATCTCATTCTTGAAACATCCCCCAGGCTGTGGCTAAGCCATGTCTCCGCAATATCCTTTCTTTCAGGAGTGCTAGTTCTGCATGGTTCGCAGGAGAGCTTCTGTAAAGTTTGGAAGGTAAGAGACTAGGTACTGGCAGAAGTAAAGCTGTGAGTACCGGGCGTGAGTCGTGCTTCGGTAGCTCAGATGGTAGAGCACTTGCCCGCGAAAGGCAAAGGTCCCGAGTTCGAGTCTCGGTCGGGCACACAGTTTTAATCTGCCAGGATGTTTCACGTTCCTTATTAATCACAGACGCCACCGGACTCTCATACGAAGGCCAAATATTACTCTTTCCAGGCCTCATCCAGGGATAGCGGCTAAAGAAGGCTTGTGTGGCCACTTTCACTAGAACGTCAGAATGCAGAGAAACATCGGAAGAATGTGCCACATATCCTGGAGATATCGTGAGAAAGACGTCAATTGCCGAGTCACTCACCATCCCACGGAAGAAAGGAAATTTCCACCCTGCACGGGGAGGCGATCAGTCGTTAGGCGGCATTGCAAATTGAGTCCGCCAATAACAACAAAACGAGAAGATAGCATTTAGAGAAATCGTTGAGCTGAGGAGTGAGACAGCGTGGAAGCAAGAGGACCTGGCGTTCCTTTTATCCATTACCATCCTCTGCCTTCCGACACCGTGATATCGCGAATATAGCCACGCAAACTACAAAGGGCACACAACACGGAGTTCGTCCTTAGGCCTCTCCTCCACCTTAACAACAAAGCCTTGCCCACATCCAGTCAAATCGTAACTTTGTTTTGTTTTGTGTAAGTGTTACTGATTTAAATTCTTTACATTCATTTTTTAATCATCTAATCATTCTGTTCCATTCATACATTAGCCCCTTAACGTCATAATATTTTGTCTTTGACTTTATTTAAGTACCGACGTTACTTAATTTTTGGCTCCCAGAATGTTAGGTGATAGCCGGCCGAAGTGGCTGCGCGGTTCTGGCGCTGCAGTCTGGAACCGCGAGACCGCTACGGTCGCAGGTTCGAATCCTGCCTCGGGCATGGATGTGTGTGATGTCCTTAGGTTAGTTAGGTTTAACTAGTTCTAAGTTCTAGGGGACTAACGACCTCAGCAGTTGAGTCCCATAGTGCTCAGAGCCATTTGAACCATTTTTGTTAGGTGATATCTCGAAGGATAGTTTCTCGATCCACAACAGTTCCGCGACACGACTCATAAAGAATTCATTTCCCTTTATTAGAGTGTGCTGACCTCCTTGTGTATGATGTCAGACGCTGGAATGGTTTGTTTGTGTGTGCTGAATGTGTCGCGAGTGGGCATATGAAGTAGATATAGCGGTAGGTAGTGTATTCAGTTCTAGTTCCCACAGCCTTCCCGTTATTTTGTGTAGGGGTTTTACGACGTGTAGTTTGTGGTTGTGAATATTCTGTTTCATGTTCCCATTGTCCTGTTCGCTGCTACCAGAGTTAGCGCCAGTGTTGTATTCTCTCTGTTAGTTCTGTGGAGTGCTATTAGTTTGTGGTTTCGTTTTCCTAAGCAACTGATGTCTGGGAGACTGTTAAATACGGAATCGTTCTGATTATTTGAGGATATTCCGTGTGTGAGTGAAGAAATGACAATCACCTCTGTGGGGAGTATCCAAAATCAGAGTGCATTACGATGAAGCAGGCCAATTGAGGGAAGTACGAGGGTTACCAAGGAAACAGAAAGCACTTGTGTGGGGGACACACAGAGTCACCGTCCAGGTGATCGAATTCTCACGGTGCTGGGAAACCACACACCGCAGTTTACCACCATGAGCGAGTGGAATACAAAACGATTTGAGAGACTGGAAGCCAATACTTTGTAATCAGAAGCCTCATGGGCAAACCACTGAAGTTAGGGACAAATTGGAGACCGAAATCAAAAAGATAAGGATGGAGGTCACCAACAGCCTGGACGAGATGGGTAGAGAGTGTGAAACTAAGGTTCAGATGGCTCTGAGCACTATGGGGCTTAACATCTAAGGTCATCAGTCCCCTAGAACTTAGAACTACTTAAACCTAACTAACCTAAGGACATCACATACATCCATGCCCGAGACAGGATTCGAACCTGCGACCGTAACGATCGCGCGGTTCCGGACTGAAGTGCCTAGAACCGCTCGGCCACACCAGCCGGCTGAAACGAAGGTCTGACAACTTAGAAATGAGGGTTAACGGGAACATGAGTCATACCTCCGAGCGCATATATGAGAAAAATGAATCGTCCATGAAAACACTAACTCAAGTGT
The DNA here is from genome assembly GCF_023864345.2 of Schistocerca serialis cubense. Classification (NCBI taxonomy): domain Eukaryota; kingdom Metazoa; phylum Arthropoda; class Insecta; order Orthoptera; family Acrididae; genus Schistocerca; species Schistocerca serialis. Next base: position 592,410,402 of record NC_064645.1, on the reverse strand, counting down.
CAGTCCTCGAGCAAAAAGTGTCTACAATGCGACAAGGTTATGTCATAGTAACGCAGTCACGTCAACGAATTTGGAGGGTGTATTCCCTAAGGGACACCACTGCGTAAGTTCGGTGGAAACAGAAATACCCAGCCGAATTGATACCTAAAGAATTTAGATGTTTATCGACGTGCAAAAGGAATGGTGCAATGTAATGTTTGACTCGTTGCACGGCACTTGTTCGACCAGGAGGAGGCTGCCAGGTTTGATGTAACAATTTGCGGGAACAGCAATTAAAAGCATTCCTTCACAACGTTTCTCGAAACATACCGGCACCTGGCCGCATAGTCAAGTGCAAAGGTTAGCGTGCCCCACAGTCATGTCAATCCGTGTGAACATACGTTATTCGCTTTGTCATTCTGGAGGGATAGTTGGATGTCAAAATGACAGAGGAGGAATGGTGTAGCGAGATTCGTTCACATTCTCCTGCTCACATACAACGTGCACTCGTTGGGGCACTGTAGAGAGAACAGTCCCTCTGTATTTTAAGGTCCTTGAAAGACATCGAATGGCAGGATAAACAAAAGACGGCACACACTGATGCAATGGGGTAATAGGTTGCCACAAAGGTTCGTGCAGTGTAGTGGCAGGCTGAATTGGTACAATAACGGACGAAGGAGTGAAGAAGGGAATAGGCGAGAGCGCGATAAACGCCTTGGTCCACGCCAGGAAGAGCAGGGAACTGCCTGATCAGAGACAGCACCTGAACTGCAAGCGTCGCCTAAAAAGAAAGGCCACGAGAGCAATGGAAATTCACTAACACTGCCCCACCACAGGCAGAGATGCGTGAGGTCGCACAAGTGAATGACCAAAGACAATATCACAGGCGTCCCCTCTGTAGAGAAGGGGCAGCACATACTAACGTGCGGTACTGGCAATCACAAGAGCAAGACGACGTTGACCGTACAGTGTTGACACGGAATTGCCAGAAAAAGTGGACAATCAGTGTCCCCACATTGAGATAACCGCGGAAGGAATTAAGAAAGTAGCACGTCTGGATTCTGGTTTGGAAGTGACAATATTTTAGATGTCTTTTAACAGAAGAGTGGAAGAATTGGTAGCGTGTGGTCACGCTGCTCTGGTTACTGTGGATGCGCCTTTGGTGTGAAGGGACCAGAGCTGTACGATCCGGCGAGTTGCGCAATGTCTGAACGTGGAGGGAGGTCGGTTTGAGCATTTGTTGTTCTGAGGAGAAAGTATTCCGTTGTGAAGGTCACGCGGACATTAATTAATATGGACATTATTATTGTCACTGGTTGCTAATGTGTGACGTCTGAGCATCCCTATTACATTTAGTATAAATGACAAGCAGATGTTATGTTATTGTACTGTGCTGTCATCTTTAACATTTCGAAACTGATATTGTTTCGAAGTTATTCTGTCCTATCACAGGTCACTTGTTTCGGCTGTCTATTTCTTATTTCTCTAACCACATATTTGCTATGCTCAGCGTTACAAAGTGTTGCAAATTTAAGATACGCATGACCTAAGAAATAACGTACATTACAGAACAAAATGTCAGAATAAAATTAGCAAATAAAAAAATGCGACACAGCCCAGAATCGGACCCTCGACCTCCTGCATGCTAACCCAATATTTTATACACTGCACCAAGTGCACAGTATAATCAACATGTGCTGCAGAGGTAGTCACCGTACATGTGATTACAGTGTTGCCAGATTGCCACCCTTTGACATCCTTTCGCTGCCAGATGTACTCGCCAAACGAAATTTTGTCAGAGACATTTTTTTTTTTTTAGCGCTGGCATGTGAGGAGTCGCGTTACGAAGCCCGAGTAGGCGAATTTCGCTTTACCCTGTATATTGACAATGCGGTCACAAACCCAGAAAAATTTTATTGAATAATGCTGTGAAAATGTGAGAGCTGGGTGTTGATTATTTACAATGTAGATTAGTATTTAAACTCGATGAAATGATGATTGCTACTGAGTAGAAAGTCTAAATTTATTGCCGTTGGTTAGCTAATGGTTCAAATGGTTCTGAGCACTATGGGACTTAACATCTGTGGTCATCAGTCCCCTAGAACTTAGAACTAATTAAACCTAACTGACCTAAGAACATCACACACATCCATGCCCGAGGCAGGATTCGAACCTGCTACCGTAGCAGTCGCGCGGTTCCGGACTGCGCGCCTAGAACCGCTAGACCACCGCGGCCGGCGGTTAGCTAATCACAGCCTTATTATAGCATATGATTGCAAATTCGTGCTGCAAGAGACTGAATGCTGTTACTGATCGTGTAACTGGTATATTGTGGAACGCAGTTAATTACTTATTAAAGCATTGTTAAGGCCGTTACCCTGTATTTATTTACTCTAAATACTTTGACAGACGTCTGTTTTCGCAGGAGATAGCTAAAATTATGCCGGTTTTATGATAATCTTGGAATCGCTTGTATTGTTATGTTGGTGATGAATTGCACTGTGTTCGACTCTTTGCTTGCGGTGAGATGCAGTTGTTCTTTGAAAACCACTGGAACTCAGCGAGATCTTTATTTTACAGTTCTAGTTCCGTAGGACCAAATTGAAGAGCAAAGCTCCAAGGTCATGGAACGTCTCAGAACATGAAATTACGACAGAAAGGTAATAACAGATAAAATAAAATGTTTATGATTCCAAAGAAATGACAAGCCGTAAGTTTATGCAAACGGGATCAGCTTAATTTTTCAATGAATTCCTCGAACAGAAGCAGGAAACTGTTTAGTTTCGATATGAAAGTGCGTGGATTACTGCTAAGATTTTTAAATTCTTATGGTAGCTTACTGAAAATGGATACTGCAGTTTACTGCATGCCTTTCTCTACAAGAGTGAAGGTAGTGCAATAAAAATGCAGATTGGATTTCTGCCTAGTATTGACTAAGAGAAAGCTGCTTATTCTTGGGGATAGGCTGACATTATCAACAAGATATGGCAGTAAAGAATATATATATATATATATATATATATATATATATATATATATATATATATATATATATATACTGAGAGACCAATGTCAGATCACCCAGACTAATGAACGGCGGTCACAAGAGGTTCACGAGTTCACGAACGTATACCATTTATTGAAAACAAGCAAAGTAGACTACTTTACTATCGACCAATCACTTACTTAAGGTACCATCTTCACAGTAAAAATGGCAGTATTATGTCAGAACAACATCGTGAACATCGGCTTTCCACGGCAGTTTACAATCTATCTGAACACATAGAAATTTTAAATGTTCAGTTTCACTAATCATATGCCCTTTCTGAGAAATTAAAATGTCATGTTTTGTTGAGTTGTGAGTTAGAAATCGTAAATCTGAGTCTTACTTTGATTTAGCATTAGCTTATTTTCTAAAAACCATGAACTTCTTTTTTGAGCTGTGCTGCTTGAAACATGTCACTGTCGCACACATATCCTTTACTACCAACCTATGTCATTAGCAAAGAGAAATATTTTAGAATCTCTTGTAGTACTAGAGGGCATATCACAGATCATTTATATAAATAAGAAACAGGTGTGGCCACAGAACTGATCCCTGAGGCACCCCTCCCCCCCCCCCCTCCCATTTAACTGTATTCCATTCGGAACCAACATCATAGCCACGCTAAATATTGTGGAAAACGAACCTTTTCTATCTCTCATTAAAGTAAAAGTGAACCGGGATGAGCTATTCCCCATATTCCATTATGGAGTTATATTTTGTTAGCAACACAGTCAAACGCCTTAGTTAAATCGAAAAAGATGCCTAGTGTTCGAAACCTTTTGTTTAATCCATCCAATACCTCACAGAGAAAAGGGAATCTAGGATTTTGAGTTGTTAAACCACTTTTAAATCCAAACTATAAACTAGATGGCAAATTATGTGAAATAAAGTGGTCATTTATCCTTACATACACAGCATTTTCAATAACTTTAGCAAACATTGATTTCATATAAACAGGCCTAAAATTGTCCACATTATCCATTCCTCCCTTTTTATAAAGCGGCTTTACGACTTAGAACTTTAATCGTCCAGGAAACTGATCATTCCAAAAGGAAACATTACAAATATGGCTAACTACAGGGCTAAAATGTGCAGCACAGTTCTTTAATATTCTGCTAGATATTCCATCATATCAATGACAGTCTTTGTCTTTAGTGATTTAGTTATTGATTTCTTCTCCACCTTGTCAGTATCACAGAGGAGTATTTCAGATACCAGTCTCTCAAAGGCATTTTGCAACAGAGTTATATGATTCTCTGTAGAAAGTAAGTTTTTATTTAATTTAATCTGAAAGTGATTGTTAAGTACTGTACATATATCTGACTTATCAGTAACAATAATATTTTTACCATGAACTAAATTTACATTGTCGACCTTGTACTGCTGACCAGACACTTCCTTTATAAATGACCATATGGTTTAAATTATATCCTGAGCATTAGCTATTCTATTTGCGTACCGCATACTCTTTGCCTTCCTTACAAGATTTTAAGCACTTTATAGTACTGTTTGTAATTGGCTAATGCAGCTCGATTGTGGCAGCTTCTAACAATTTGATGTAATTCCCATTTCGTTCTTCATTATACCTATATCCCACAACTCAGCCACTCAGAATGGCTCTTACTATTAGTATCCTGTTTAGGACGTTGTAATGAAAATCAGCTTTCAAAGCGCATGAGAATTGCCTCAAGAATGTATCGTATTTGTCATCTGTGTTATCGGCAGTATAGACAATGTACCACTCTTGTTACTTAACGGTGCTTAAAAAACTCTATTACTGTTGGATTATCTCTACACAATTTCGAATTAAACATTTGTTTGCGTATAAAAACGTTTTACTGAGAACATTTGTTCGTTATGGTCTGAAAGGCCTTTCACCCTTTTCGTAACAGAATACCCATATAGTTATCAAGAATGAATAAAAATATTGTCTACAGCTGTGATACTGTTCCCCTGCACTCTGGTTGTGAAAATTTCAGTCTCCATCAGATCTGATGAAATGAGATCTTGCAAGATCTTTTCTTGCAAAATCACAAATAAAATTAATACTGAAGTCACCAAAAATAACTCATTTTTGGTACTTTCTATAAAGTGAACGAGGAACCCTCTCCAGTTGAGCAGAAATGCTCTGAAGTCAGAGGCAGGGGACCTATAAATAACAGAAATTAGAAGTTCCGCTAAATTAAACTGCCCCTGCACAACATTCAAATACCTGTTCAGTGCACTGCTTTGACACATATATGGGCTGAAATGGAGTACTGGTTTTTTTTTCTTTTCTCTTTTTTTTTACGTACATGGTCAGGTCACTCCCCCAATCTGGAAAGAGCTCCTTGAAAACCAGCCATCTAATCTAAACCCTGCTAAAGAAAGACTCTGAATTACCATATTATTTAAGATGGTCCTGGCTACCTCGTTTATCAGAAATTTTATCATGAAAATTCAAATAGAATTTCGCTGGTGCATCAGCGTGCCATTTGACAGCAGACTAAATGGCAAAAAAAACTCTAAACCGTTTCCAAAAAAGCTGTGGGTTTGATAAGTCACGTTAACACAATTAGTAGAGAACGATTTTGCACTTTCAACAATGTCGTCTATACAGCTATGTTTTAAAAGGCAGATGTTGTTGTTGTTGTGGTCTTCAGTCCTGAGACTGGCTTGATGCAGCTCTCCATGATACTCTCTCCTGTGCAAGCTCCTAGATCTCCCAGTACCTACTGCAGCCTACATCCTTCTGAATCTGCTTAGTGTATCCATATCTTGGTCTCCCTCTAAGATTTTTACCCTCCACGCTGCCCTCCAATGCTAAATTTGTGGTCCCTTGATGCCTCAGAACATGTCCTACCAACCGATCCCTTCTTCTAGTCAAGTTGTGCCACAAACGTCTCTTCTCCCCAATCCTATTCAATACCTCCTCATTAGTTACGTGATCTACCCACCTAATCTTCAACATTCTTCTGTAGCACCGCATTTCGAAAGCATCTATTCTCTTCTTGTACCAACTATTTATCGTCCATGTTTCATTTCCATATATGGCTACACTTCGTACGAATACTTTCAGAAACGACTTCCTGACACTTAAATCTATATTCGATGCTAACAAATTTCCCTTCTTCAAAAACGCTTTCCATGCCATTGCCATTCTACATTTTATATCCTCTCTACTTCGACCATCATCAGTTATTTTGCTCCGCAAATAGCAAAACTCATTTACTACTTTAAGTGTCTCATTTCCTAATCTAATGCCCGCAGCATCACCCGACCTAATTCGACTACATTCCATTACCCTTGTTTTGCTCTTGTTGATGTTCATCTTATATCCTACTTTCAAGACACTGTCCATTTCGTTCAACTGCTCTTCCAAGTATTTTGCCGTCTCTGACAGAATTACGATGTCATCGGCGAACCTCAAAGTTTTCATTTCTTCTCCATGGATTTTAATACCTACTCCAAATTTTTCTTTTGTTTCCATTACTGCTCTCTCAATATACTGATTGAATAACATCGGGGAGAGGCTACAACCCTGTCTCACTCCCTTCCCAACCACTGCTTCCCTTTCATGCCCCTCGACTCTTATAACTGCCATCTGATTTCTGTACAAATTGTAAATAGCCTTTCGCTTCCTGTATTTTACCCCAGACACCTTTAAAATTTGAAAGAGAGTATTCAAGGCAACATTTTCAAAAGCTTTCTCTAAGTCTACAAGTGCTAGAAACGAAGGTTTGCCTTTCCTTAATGTTTCTTCTAAGATACGTCGTAGGGTCAGTATTGCCTCACGTGTTCCAACATTTCTACGGAATCCAAACTGATCTTCCCTGAGGTCAGCTTCTACATGATTTTCCATTCGTCTGTAAAGAATTCGCGTTAGTATTTTGCAGTTGTGACTTATTAAACTGATAGTTCGGTAATTTTCACATCTGTCAACACCTGTTTTCTTTGGGATCGGAATTATTATATTCCTCTTAAAGTCTGGGGGTATTTTGCCTGTCTCATACATCTTGTTCACCGGATGGTAGAGTCTTGTCAGGACTGGCTCTCCCAAGGCCGTCAATAGTTCTAATGGAATGTTATCTACTCCCGGGGCCTTGTTTCGACTCAAGTCTTTCAGTGCTCTGTCAAACTCTTCACGCAGTACCGTACCTCCCATTTCATCTTCATCTACATCCCCTTCAATTTCCATAATATTGTCCCGAAGTACATCGCCCTTGTATAGACCCTCTATATACTACTTCCACCTTTCTGCTTTCCTTCTTTGCTTAGAACTGGGTTTCCATCTGAGCTCTTGATATTCATACAAGTGGTTCTCTTTTCTCCAAAGGTGTCTTTAATTTTCCTGTAGGCAGTATCTATCTTACCCCTAGTGAGATAAGGCCCTACATCCTTACATTTGTCCTCTAGCCATGCCTGCTTAGCCATTTTGGACTTCCTGTCGATCTCATTTTTGAGAAGTTTCTATTCCTTTTTGCCTCCTTCATTTATTGCATTTTTATATCGTCTCCTTTCTCAATTAAATTCAATATTTCTTCTGTTACCCAAGGTTTTCTACTAGCCCTCGACTTTTTCCCTACTTGATCCTCTGCTGCCTTCACTACTTCATCCCTCAGAGCTACCCATTCTTCTTCTACTGTATTTCTTTGCCCCATTCCTGTCAATTGTTCCCTTATGATCTCCCTGAAACTCTGTACAACCTCTGGTGTAGTCAGTTTATCCAGGTCCCATCTCCTTAAATTCCCACCTTTTTGCAATTTCTTCAGTTTTCATCTACAATTCATAACCAATAGACTGTGGTCAGAGTCCACATCTGCCCCTGGAAATGTCTTACAATTTAAAACCTGGTTCCTAAATCTGTGTCATAATCTATCTGATACCTTTTAGTATCTCCAGCATTCTTCCATATACGCAAACTTCTCTCAAAATTAATTGATTGAGGGCTGAGGATCTCACACTGTTAAAATATACTCTTGAAACGGGTCACAGTTCAATGCCTAGAAACAATACCAATCATTCTCCATGCGTAAGTCCATAGAACGGTAGATTTCGCAGTCACTGTTATGTTTTAAGTACTATGCTAATTCAGCTTGTTGCTTGAATAATCACATTAAAACAGCACTCTCCGAATGTAATTTCTTTGAGCTATTGACTGATAGTTGCAATTCGGTTTCTTCTTCCCGTCGTCTTCTTCGAATATCTTGAAGTATCTTTTCTCTCGTAATTGTCGGTTCTTCTCTGAGACGTTCACAACCTGTTCTTTTCTGCTCTGCTTCGATCTTCGAAAGAAAATCTTCGTCCCAAAGTATTAGTATACTATGGCAACGGTAATGATTTAATCGTTTTTGGGAATGTTCAGCAATTTATTTATCTTTCTACGTAAATACACAGTACTCTCAGTGTCAAAAACACAATCCTTGAGATCTTCCAAGTTTCCCCTCCTTCCATCACTTCTGAAACTATTCATTCCACAAAATAATTAATTGTTCCCGAACTTATTCCGCACATACAGCCGACCTTCTTCTCACTTCCGAGAACCGCCATTAGACTGCCTTGAAACGTCCCCTTAGAAAAATTATACACGACTGTGCTTAAACTGACACACAATATTTTTTTAGTGCAACGCAATCTGACTTTCAATAATCCCTACAAAAGAATGGCCCTGACTAACATTAAACTATACCTTTCACAAATCACTTACCTCACAAAATTCTTCGTTACTCGATCTACTGCAATACAGCGAGCGCCACTACTGCCAGCTAAATAAAAGATTCTAACTACTGAAGGCACTAACTAGCGATAGGCATAGTTAGCAAATGAAAGATTTTGATAGAGAACAAACAATGTATTTACCTTAATAGTGTTCAAAAGTCATATATATATATATATATATATATATATATATATATATATATATATATATATATATAAAATCAGTTCATGACGTCCAGTGTTACAAATTTACTCTTTCTAGCGGCACACGTCCAGATCGTCCGCTCTTAAAATTCCGCCATCTCTCTCCCCACATCCACCACTGTTGGCGGTTCACCTCCAACTATGCAGCGCTACGCGCTGTTCACTTCCAACTACCCAACACTACAAGAGCCAACAACAATGCGAACCAGCCACAGACTGCACACAGCACAGCCAGTGATTTTCATACAGAGCGCTACGTAACGTTACCAATATAAAAACCTAAACAGCCTACTTACATAGCCCCCATACTCCCCACAAAAATATTTTACAAATTGTTTTGGGCAGTGACCAATACATATTTGTTAAAAGTTTTTCACAATTACAATAAGAAAGAAATCAAGTGCTCACACTTCTTGATACAATATTGGTCAAAAGCTAAAATTTTCCTACAGTCCATAAAGACAGTCCTTTCCGTTCATCATAGTAAAAATGCAGTGTTTTTCTCAAAGTCTGAGCAGTAAAAGAAAATGCACACAGAAGTAGTGGATTTCCATGCAGTCTTGAAGAAGTAATGTTGTCCTTCCAACAGAAAGATAATGCTGACTCTTGACATGCAGACCAGTAATGGGCCACAACAGAGCAAACCCAAAGCGGAGTCAGACGACGTTTTGAAGAATATTGGCAGGTAGGTCTTGTTAGAGATTACGGTATTGGTGGGCCACCAGAGGTGCAAACCAACTGCAGTCCTTGTAGAAATAATGGTATTGGTGGGTCATCAAAGGTGCAGACCCACTTCAGTCCTTGTAGAGACGGCCAGCAACCATCTGTTGCGACTGTGCAGGTGCACAATCACCATCGAAGGGTCTTGTACTATATAGCAAGTCCATAAACCACCACTTGTGCACTTACAAAGTTTTTGGAATTATCGTTAGAACCAGCAATGCTGTTAACCAGTCCCTTGCTGAATTATCAACACACGTGCAAACACTAACAGTCCCTACATCTCACATACTGTCCATATACTATGACCAACAGAATCGTGTGCAGTGAAATGTAACTTACAAGTTACTTAATTTGATGAACTGGTGTCAATTACAATTTTGTAACATAAGAATACAGTAACAAAGGTACAAAATACATCATTAAAGAACATAACAATACAGATAACATTTGTGGTAAAACAGGCTTTACAAAAGAACAGAAATAAACATGTACATCAGTGTTACAAGAATAATGACATAAGTACATACATAAAAGATCAGAATAACTTTTGAAACATCAACTTCACACATGAGCATTAAAACCAAACGGAATAAATAATGTCTAAACATCTTTACAAAGTAAATAACATATTATAAGAAAAATTCTACAACGTAAATCTTATTACCTAAACACATAAAGATAGGACAAACACAAATTAACATAGCGTAATAACACAAAAGTAGAGGACAGGGTTTGTTTTCTGTGTGACTTTTGGTACTGCAGTCCAGCACAAAACTTCATTCTGTAGATCTTTCTTCTTATTTCAACATTAGTTTCCACCAAAAATATCCTATCCAAGCAGGCTTTCTGTATTCTGTTCACATTCTCTTTCAAAAATAGTTTTTCTCCACTGTAGACTGCTTTTTTGGCCACACCATTTTCTTATAGCTTCTCAATGCATTTCTTCCAATTCATCATAGTTAGTTTCTTATATAGTCTACCCCCTCTTAAGCTAACCTCAATCCACTGAGCTCAGATATATATACCAAGGGACAAGGCAATGCAGCAGCACATAATAAATTAACAGAAACAGTAATGACAAAAAAATGGAAATTGGCAAGGCAAGCAGCAGTATATATAAACTAGCAAAGCAATTGTAATATTACAACTAAAATAAGGCAATGCGCAGCAAACAAGAAAAATAAATCGGTAGTAAAACTGGCTTAACCGAGTAATACAAAGTCAAATTCAGTAACACTATGCCTGGCAAACAGCAGCAGCAAATGCTATAACTTATAACAAAACATGACAAAGCTCAATCAGAAAAAATATTACATTAAAGACAACAATGCAGATAGGGGAAATGTATATTCACATCTTAATGTCTATGTAATTTAAGTGGTGCACCACAAAAACTTATTCTACAAAAAATTACCAAGTACTTGAAAAGAAAATTATATATGCAGTTACTGTTATTAGTTCCTTCTTGTTGTTCTTTCCTTTCCAAGTGCTCCTTTTTCGAAGGATTTGGATCATAAAATTATTATTTAATAGATCTGTTGACAGAAAGTGTTCACATTAGGAAATGCATTTAATTTTATTTTATAAAACCAATGCTGCCACGCAGCTGGAAACAGATATCAAATGAAATAACCAACTATGTAAAGCAAAGCATAACAATATCATTCAATAGTCATGTGCCATTTCATAAGTTAGTAGAAATTCTCTCAATTCTCATAGAAAGACACTTGTCACAATCAGATGTGCAGCTGTAAGAATATTTCCATCAATTCATAAGCATTTCAGTAAGTAGCACAAAGTACGTGCTCCACAGTATAATCATATGTTTCCTAGTCATAGCGTGTCATATTTGCGATGCTTTCTACAAAGGAATGTAAATAGCAAGGTTAATGGCCTCTTTTTTCTCCACCTAATGGATTTTTCTCCAGGTGGCTGGAACAGCTGGCCGCTCACAACGCATTATGTCAAGGTCACTTGGCTTTCTTACCGAAATATTTACAACAGCAGTTTGCAGTACAGTGACAGTCTCATATAAGAAATTTTACAGGTCGAAAATTTGCGTTACAAATGTATAGAAACAAAATCCTATAAATATAACAGTGTCCAAAAAATTTTCGCTGGTATTGTGATACATTCACGCATTTACACACATTTCATAACTGTTAAAGTACGATTCTTGGTTTCCAACATCCTTTTTCACAAGTCAGAGTCCCTAACCACTACTCATTATTCCTTACCTTATTACACATTACATATTCGTCAACACTTCTTCAATATTTCATCATAATAAATATGTAGCATAATCAAATTCCTTATATAGCACCAGCTTATTGATCATAAACATACCTCAACAGCATACTACACATTACCATCGTAATAATATCATAAAAACTTAGCCAAATCTCAAAATCGTCGTAGCTTCCTCCAATAATATCAAAACCTAAAGAAAATTCTCTGCTCATTTGAATAGTGTCATCTAGCTCAAACGTACTTTAAAAATCATTATCCCATACCAAATACATCATTCAAACCTCTCATAGTATCACAATGGTTCCAAAAAATATGAACAGTTCACACAGTGCAGACAAAATACTATTTCATAAGTGTGAAATTATCCAAGCATGTAATTGCGTAAACATGTGTCACTTACACAGTAAAAAAATGTTTTTTTCTCCGTTAAATATTCAGATAGCTGTGTAATTCTGTGTTAGAGAAATATGGTACCGATGTGTAAAGTTGTATAAGCAAATACCATATAGGCTAGGGCTCCTTGTGCTTGCCAAACACATGGTACACAAAGTAAGCGTGTATCCCCCTGAGGATTAATGTAATTATACCCTCAGGTGTTACAGATTACAACAATGGAATGATATGTATCACAGAAAACCTTTGAATCTTTGTAATTCAAAAATCATTAAAAATAAATGTTTTAGGTACAAAATTAATCACTCAAATACGTGTACTGTAACGCTAAACTGTGCGTGTTGTTGTAAGATAATTTTTGTCATTAATGAAGGGTAAAAACAAGCCAAGTGTCGTAATTATCGTCGTCCATAAGCAACGTTCTGTAGAAGTCAATGTACTTACCTCATATTAAACAAAAGTGAAATGCTATGCGTATAGATATCGTAGTTATTACGTACAGTAACGTGATCATGAATGTACTATACTGTAATGTATTGTTGTGCTACGAAAAAGGCTGTCTCATTGTAGCTATACCACAAAAGTTACTTCTAAAACATGTTTTTCTTTCCAGAATAATTTAGAAAAACTGCAGATATAAAACAGATACACCGCAAAAGGAACAATGTAAATTTTATCTCTCATAAAGCACTTTCAATCCATAATGTATTTTCAAGTAAACCAAAATGATGCATTAAAATCTCATTATCAGTATATGTTCTAAGTATGTGAGCCTTATAGTCATTAGTAATCATGCAACTAACAAGCAAAAATGTACACACACAATAACACTGTGTCGTCTGTTCACTATAACAATGCACTCATACATACTGTTTAAATAAGTTCTCTTGGTTCTTGACTGGATATTTAACTTCGAACATTGTTCATGTTAACAGTTTCTAAATCTGACATAGCATACTAGTAACGTGAAGTGAAAAATTTTATATCAAAGACTAAGTTAAAAAGCAGATTATCTTTCAATAAGCGGTTTTACATGAGAAATGTGGTGCAAGCCTTTACCCTTCCTACTATGCAGAGCTCCAGCTTCGAAGGAATTATCATGTGGTATATGGTACATCGGTAAAGAATGCTCAAATTTTTCTCACGGTTTGCGTCTCTGTTATGTTTTCTCTGAGCCAGCCGGCGCACGTGGCTGCCTGCGGTGCGAGTCATTGTCTGTTATCTCTTTGTTGCCGTGCGTCGTTATTGGGATTAGGAGACGTAACTTCTACAAATTCACCTTGGCGAGAGGGCCCAGCCCTGTTTGAATCCCGTTAGTTCTGATGAAATTCAGGTCTGTCGTTATGATTATATCGTCTGTCGTCATGTCGGTAGTTCCTGTAGTTCCTTTCTTGTCGGTTAAGTGGTGGAGAATTTCTTCCTGAATTATCACTGCACGGTGGACCGTTGCATCTGAAGTTAAACTGTCTCCCGTGATAATAATAGTTCTGGTTGCCATATTGTCTGTTTCTATGAGTGTCTCTGTCATATTGATTACTACGGAAATGCGATATTTCTCTGTAACTATTACTGTGCCAGTGGTTGTCATATGGGTGGTGTCTGTTTTGTTCACCATTTGCATTGTAAGGATAGCCTTGTCGTGACCAGTTATTAATTTTTTAATCGTGGAATTGTGACGGATGTGCCTGTAATTGTTGTGCTTCTGTTTTCGAGTTCCGCGATTGTCAGTGTCAGTTTCTAATTCTTGTAACAGTTCTTGAAAAGCTTCAATGTCGTCTTTGCAACGTCCTGCCAAAATAATATGCCATAAATGTTCAGGAAATTTGATTAAGCAAATGCAGATGAATTCTGAGGGGCTGTATGGGTTTGACAGGTACTGATTCTTGTGCAACATGTCTTCAAAATATTTCACAAGACTGAAAAATTCAGATTGTGCAAAGTGTTTCATCATTGTGATTTTATGTTTTAATCGGTCTTGCGTAGCCTGAGACCGATATGCTGAGAGGAAGGCATGATAAAATTCTCCTTCACTGTGACAATCATGAAAGACCGATCGCATTCTTACAGCTGGTTCATTCTCTAAATAGCCACACATAAATTCTAATCTGTGCTCTAATGACCAGCTGGGAGGAAAACAATGAGAGAATTGATGAAGCCACGCTTGTGGATGAATGTCGTTGCCGAAATTCTTAAACATTTTTTTTTTAATTTACGTGTAGTAATAAACAGCTTGTAGTCAAAATCATCATGTCGGCGAGTCGCATATCGGTCACTGTTACGTCGTTTCGGCGGTTCCATCTCAAAATTCGGTGTACCTTGCCAATTTCTTTCGTAATTTCCGAAGTTCCCTATGTTATTATTTTCTGGCTGTTCTGTGTTATTATTTTGTGGCTGTTCCGTATTTCTATGTCCCTCTTCCCGTATTGGAGCGCGAGTGTCCTCTGATATATGTAATTCTTGTATTATCTGTGTCAACTGATCTTGCACTTCCCGGATTTCCCTTTGGTGTTGCGTATTAATTTGATTCTCATTTTGTTTGAATTTCCTAATTTGTTCGTACTCTTCTGTGTCATTAAGGACTACCGGTCTTGTGCCATTCAGATTATCATCTACCTTCGTAGATAAATTATATAGCTGATCCGAAAGTTCGACTACTTCCTCTGATAGTGAACTAATTTCCTCCATGTGTCTTTCTGAACCAATTTTCAGAGTATCTGCTGTGTCCTTTAAGTTTTCCTGAGTTTTTGCAAGTAGCGTAACCGAATCGGTAGATGCAACTGAGTCAATTTTAGCCCATAAGGTCTCATGATTTTCATGAACCATAGTTTTCTGTTCTTTTATGGCTGCTTCGTGATTCTGTAATGCATTTTCATGCCGAGAAAAAATAGGTTGAAAATGCTCACAAATTTGTATTTTTATGTCATTACAGACTTTTTAACATTTCGATTCGATTTTCTGTACCTCACTAGTTAAATCTTCTCGTGTTTGTTCCAGCGTGGTGTCTAACTTTTGGAGATTTTGTTCCATTGCGTCTAACTGTTGTTGTGTTTGTCTCTGGTGTTGTTCCATTGTGTCCAACTTTTGAAGAATTTGTCCCATTGTGTCTTACTTTTGAAGATTTTGTTCCATTGTGTCTAACTTTTGAAGATTTTGTTCCATTGTGTCTAACTTTTGTAGCCTTTGTCCCATTTGTTGCATTAACAGTAATAACAATGCACTGGTGTCTGAAACATGTTCCTCAGTGCTTTTCGGCATTGCATTTGCACCGGCAACATTCACATTTTGACAAGCAGAATATGTGTCTTGACTTATCTGAGAAAACGGTGAGGTTCCAAAACCTGAATCTACAGTATTTGCGAGATTGTGTCCTGTCATTTCGGATTACTGAGGTGAGCTGTTGCCCACCGATCGATCGATAATGCTTCCCTGTTCACTATTTCTTTCACTGTCTACGCTATTATTTGCCGCCCGCTCCATTTCCCTATGCACAATTACCAAATTACTACTTTGAATGTCTGTTAACTCACTACACAGCGGTGCTGACAAGCTACGCTCGTCGACACTGTTATTTCTCAGTTTACTTTGGAGCCTAGTGTTACGTTTTTCACACGCCATTATTGTCACAATATTTCACACGATAACACAGGAAAGCACAATTTGAAAAGCAAAACAAAAAAAAACACATTAACATAGCACTGAATATAATATCTAGTTAATTGCAAGCGCAGCTGCGAAATACTTGGTGCAAATCTACATGTATGCCACAACTGGTTTACTGTACAACAATGAAAAACTACAACTACAAAGGAAATTCTCTCT
The DNA here is from genome assembly GCF_023864345.2 of Schistocerca serialis cubense. NCBI lineage: Eukaryota > Metazoa > Arthropoda > Insecta > Orthoptera > Acrididae > Schistocerca > Schistocerca serialis. The sequence continues at coordinate 592,394,291 of NC_064645.1, read as the reverse complement.
ATAATTACGCGCTAGCAATAAACAATAGCTACACTAATTACACAAACTACAAGAAAAAAATCAGAAGATTCCAGTGAGGTATCCTCTGCCAAGGATCGACATATGAAACGTCCCCTTAGAAAAACATGACTGTGCTTAAACTGACACACAATATTTTTTTAGCGCAACACAATCTGACTTTCAATAATCCCTACAAAAGAATGGCCCTGACTAACATTAAACTATACCTTTCACAAATCACTTACCTCACAAAAATATTCGTTACTCGAACTACTGCAATACAGCGATGGCCACTACTGTCAGGTAAATAAAAGATTCAAACTACTGAAGGCACTAACTACTTATACGCATAGTTAACAAATGAAAGATTTTGATAGAGAACAAACAATGTATTTACCTTAATAGTGTTCAAAAGTCATTATATATATATATATATATATATATATATATATATATATATCAGTTCATGATATCCTGTCTTACAAATTTACTCCGCCAGGACACATGTCCAGATCGTCCACTCTTAAAATTCCGCCATCTCTCTCCCCACATCCACCACTGCTGGCGGCTCACCTCCAACTGCGCAGCGCTACGCGCTGTTCACATCCAGCTGCCCAACACTACAATAGCCAACAACAATGCGAACCAGCCACAGACTGCACACAGCAGAGCCACTGATTTTCATACAGAGCGCTACGTGGCGTTACCAACATAAAAACCTAAACAGCCTCATCAACATCGTTTCCTTCCTCACAATATTTTGTTAGACCGATAGTATATTTTCTACTGGTTGGAGCTTTGGGAAGTTCTGAGATTGCATGTATGATTACACTCAAAGGAATATTGCAACACAAAACAGCTTTCTTTTTCCCCTCATCCATGTTTAAAAAGTTACTGAATAGATAAAAGTAAAGAAAGAGAAGAAATATTAGTATTTTTTTTACAATGCATTCTATGGATTATGATATTGGTGAAGTGACTGCTGTATAATAATTGAAGGGCCGGAAATATGCCCATCGCAGCTTGGAAAAATATCACTTATGAGACTCAGACCAGATACAGAACTCCGTAATGTGGGCAACCACAGCCATAACGAATTGAAGCAAACTGAACTGCAAAACAGTTGTAACTGGTGATTTCTTTATTGACACAATCGGTCTCGCTGCATTAAAACATCGTCATAAAGTGATCTACACAAGAAAGAAAAGATGCCATGTAATACTATAAGAGCTTTTTCAAAAGTATTTAAAAGAATTTTAAATTTTTCGAGAGTAAAAAATTAATATTTTTGTAGAGTCTATGTACAGCACTTAAACGGGCATAAATTAAAACGTACTTACAATTGCTCACCAAGACGCCCCAAAACTTCGTAGTCAAAAATGAAAGTATGCCTTAAAAGTATACTTCTTCGAAAAATGAGACATACAGTTTGTTACATACACTCCAGTTTATCTACTTTACGCTAAAAAGAGAAGTGTTTAATTATCAACATCCTCGAGGAGATGGATACCATGCTCTCTAAGAACATCCTCCCACTGCGAACACTGAATAACCAGATGAAACTCATGCTCTTTAGTATTTTGAATAACTTTGACTGTCTAAAAAGCAGTTTTCAATTTTATCTATTTTGCAAGTCTATTTATTTGTACCTGTGTTGACTGTAGCAGAGGACGCATGGCAGCCCCTAGTGGCTTGCACCTCTGTTGCATTTTATTTTAATTCTAACTATCTGAGGCTGTTAGGTATGACCGCAACTTTCGTATTTTTTGGTACGTTAAGCTGTAACATTTAGCTTTAATTTTGTCGGAAGAAGGTGTACCTTGTGAAATCGAAACCTAGGTTACAAATTAATTGTGTTCGCGACTGAGGGCTGTGTTTTTAAAAAATTGTATTATACAACAGTCGCTGATTGACAGTCATGTTAAAAACCTTACTTTAATATATATACTAATTAGACAGGTAGATTACTTCACGATTTTGATAGAACTTCTGTAAATCAACTTAACTACAGCGTATTTTGTAACGTAAAATCAAGAATGCTTAAACTGGTAGAAAGTAATTTAGTAAAGGTGATGATAGGATAGAAACTGTAACATGAAACGGCTTGCGTGAATGTCACTTTGTAGCCAGCCTTGACATCCTTTACTTAATTTAAACAATACTGCCATAGTTTCGACATCGAGTGTGCCAAACCGACTCTCGAACTCGGAACCTTTGCCTTTCGCGGGAAAGTGCTGTATTCATTGGTGTGTTGAAAAAATGAAGCCGGCCGGGGTGGCCTAGCGGTTCTAGGCGCTAGAGTCTGGAACCGCGCGACCGCTACAGTCGCAGGTTCGAATCCTGCCTCGGACGTGGATGTGTATGCTGTCCTTAGGTTAGTTAGGTTTAAGTAGTTCTAAGTTCTAGGGGACTGATGACCTTAGAAGTTAAGTCCCATAGTGCTCAGAGCCATTTGAATCATTTTTTAAAAAAAATACTGTCCAGGCAAATAAATATGCATAGCGAGTAGGTCGGTGGGACAGCGTACCATTATACTTCATACGGCCGGCGGAGGACACAGCTGCAGTACAGACTCACAATATTCTGGTCGACACACAACTGAACGGGCATTAGTGTGTGTCTACTGCAGAACGATATGTGCAGCATCCCTGGTGATGACGTCGAAGCCGCATTGCGAGGTAAGAATGGTGCTATGTTACCTTGATGGACTCATATGATTTGATATGGACACCGGTGTAGATAATGAACATTTCCATTTCAGACCTGTTTGGATCGGACACTACTACCGATGCCTCAGACGTGGAATGTCCACCTGGCCGATTCAGCCAGTATGAAAGTGGTACAGCGGATGAGTTACGTGTCATGTTAGCAGAGCCCAATCTGCCCAGTGCATCGAAGGACACTACACCCACTACGTCAACCATGGACGTATCGGAGGGGGCTCGTAATTCAAAAAATGGCTCCGAGCACTATGGGACTTAACAACTGAGGTCATCAGTCCCCTAGACTTACAACTATTCGAACCTGACTAGTTTAAGGACATCACACAAATCCACCCCAAGGTAGGATTCGAACCTGCGACAGTAGCAGCAGCGCGGTTCGAAACTGAAGCGCTTAGGACCGCTCGGCCACGACGGCTGGCGGGGATCGTAGTATTGGTACCGTAACTGCACCGCAACGATAAAAAAAAGGTCCTTAATGCACACCTGTGGGCACGGAACATTCGAAAGAAAAGCGATCGAAAGGGAAGAACACATTTACGTCAAGGGAAAGGTAGTGTCAATGAAATGTCCCACCATCGGAGCATGAGCGTGTAAGAAGGAATGTGGTCGACATTATTCACCTGAACACCAGCAACATCTATTTGATTCGTTCTATGCGTTAGGTAGTTTCAATTTGCAGTCTGCGTACATTTTTGCTATGGTAAAGGTAGTCCCTACGGCACGCGTGTATTCCTCTGGTACTACAGAGTCGCGACGAATAACAACACGGTTATAGCATTTCCAGAATGAAGAGGGATAGCACGTGAAGGTGTGTAAAACGTTCTTTAAGAACATTTTGCTGATATCAGGATTACAAGGGTTCTGTTGCACAAAGTACATCACCAGATCCAACCCATCGATATGCGAGGCGCATGCCTTGCTAAAAACAAAACACCAATAGGAAAGACGATAGAGGTAGAGAACTTCAAAAACGAGTTCAAGCATATCGGATCCATTATGCACGAATGAATGAAACAGTGGATCGGAAGTATGTGTCACCAGACCTGAGCATGGGCAAGATATACGATTTATATAAAGATGATCCGGTCTCGTACTACTTATTTTGTGAGATACTTCATAAAAGATCTAATCTGTCTTTTCATCCCCTTGTAAGTGATTCCTGCCGTAAATGTGACCTCTATAACATCATCTTGCTGCAGCCGACACCGCGGGAGAGAAGGGTAAATGGGGACGTGGAGGAAAGTTACATCACCGAAAGGCCGAGAGCGGGCGGACGCGAATGCACAGCGATTCAGCAGAAGGGAGGCTTCAGGACAACGATACGATCGTGACTGCATTTTATTTGTTGTGAATTTTACCGATACAGGTACTTACGACAGTTATCTGTTACTACAAGCGGCAATTGTGGACATACTGCCTTGGAATATACGACCTATGTACCAAGAAAGCTACTTTGCATGTATGGAGTGAGGGTGAAGCATCCCGAGGACCACAAGAAATTGGATCGTGTCTCATGCATTACGTTAAACATAACATCCAAACAAAGCGGATGATTATGTACTCAGATCAATGTGCCTAGTAAAATCGGAATATAAAAATGTCCTTACTGTGTTAATTCATGGTTCTGCATCCAGACTTCACACCGGAAATAATACACCGTAAATTCCTAGTCAGAGGGCATTCATACCTACCATGTGACCAGGACTTCGGTATCATCGTGAAGAACAGGAAATTTCACCCGAAAATATACACACCGTCTGGCTGAATGAATGTCATCATCACTGCACGAAAACAACAACCCTTCACCGCTGTACCGATGACGAGGAATGATTTCATGTCCACACTACGTTTGTAGAGATACATACGTAACCGTAAAGTGTCGACACAAAATACCAGGGTGAAATGATTCCATATTCAGTGGCTTCAGTATAAAGCATCCTCTCCCCATATCATGTTCTATAAGTACTCCAATGAGCCAGATGTCCCGTTTGCCGACGTCAGTTTTGCTAAAAGAGGGTCGAAAGTAGCTGAGACTCTGGACGTACCATATCTCAATGGACGCGTAATTAGTGCATTGAAAAAAACCGATTTAACGACGTTGCTGCAATTTTTACCCCCGCTGTACCATGGTTATTACCGTAACTTGAAGACATCTGCACAGCTATGTGGCGACACCATCCCTGTAAATAATAATACGGATGATGAACATTAACGCATCTTGTGTATCTTGTCTAGTGTTTGACTACTGTGTGTAAAGCAATAACGGCCTATTCCACATGTGCAAGTAGGCTGTTTAGGTTTTTACGTTGGTAACGCCACGTAGCGCTCTGTATGAAAATCACCGACTGTGCTGTGTGCAGTCTGTGGCTGGTTGGCATTGTTGCAAAAACGGTTCAAGTGGCTCTGAGCACTATACGACTTAACTTCTGAAGTCATCAGTCGCCTAGAACTTAGAACTAATCAAACCTAACTAACCTAAGGACATCACAAACATCCATGTCCGAGGCAGGATTCGAACCTGCGACCGTAGCGGTCGCTCGGCTCCAGACTGTAGCGCCTAGAACCGCACGGCCACTCCGGCCGGCGGCATTGTTGCAATATTCGGTATTGTAGCGTTGGGCAGTTGGATGTGAACAGCGCGTAGCGTTGCGCAGTTGGAGGTGTCCACCAGCAGTGGTGGATATGAGGAGAGAAATGGCGGAGTTTTGAGAGCGGATGATCTGGACGTGTGTCCATCAGAGACAGTAAATTTGTAAGACTGGATGTCATGAACTTATATATATTATGACTTTTTAACACTATTCAGGTAAATACATTGTTTGTTCCCTATCAAAATCTTTCATTTGCTAAGTATGCCTATCAGTATTTAGTGCCTTCGGTAGTTTGAATCTTTTATTTAGCTGGCAGTATTGGCGCTCGCTGTATTGCAGTAGTTCGAGTGACGAAGATTTTTGGGAGGTAAATGATTCACGAAAGGTATAGGTTATTGTTAGTCAGGGCCATTCTTTTGTAGAGATTATTGAAAGTCAGTATGCGTTGCGCTAAGAATATTGTGTGTCAGTTTAGTGTTGATCAGAATAGGTAATGAGCGAAATGTTTGAGTACGTTGAGTTCAGCTCAGCTGTTCGAAAATCTAATAATGTAAGTGGTTTGTCAGCACAGTAATTCATTAATTTTTCTAAGGGGACGTTTGATATGTTTCGTGTATTACGGCCAAGGGCGACGAAACAATAGAGGCCTAACCCACACAAAAACGGTCTAAAAACACTATTACGGTTAACTCCACGCGTTGCCGATTACAGGGCGCCATACCACGTTATGTATACCAGAATCATTGCTATACGCCGCAATCACTACGTTACACTTCATTTCTGCAAACGTCAATATCTTCCAGTGGCCATTCCCAAAAACCAGTGTGCTGTGGATTAGGCCACTATAGCGCTGATAGCCTCATAGACGTTGCATCTCGTCGCGTCATCCGTTAAAAATAATACTACTGTATTAACAGGCCGTGTTGAAAAGGTCGATATGTTAGCGAATCAAAGCGGCGAGTGGCCGTAACATATTATCCAGATAGTATAGCAGGAATAACGTCTGTTCTGGCTCTCTTTTCTCCAGAGATGCATTATAGGGGTGACGTAAGCACATATCCGGCCAAGGTGTCGCCACAAGACTTCACCTGCCATTGCAGCCGCACGTTCGTGACGTTCTCGGGACCCTCTTCAGCGTAACGGCTACTCGTTCAACTGAACGACAGCACGATCCTCCCAACGACCGGTCTTCATGACCCGTCAGTAACCGCCGTACCCCCGCCCCCCCCCTTCGAAACCACCTCATGCTTTACGAGGCAGACAGAATGCTAGTGCATAATTGCGGTAATGATACAAATATCCTCATTAGTACATAACGCTGCTCCTCCAAAACTGAAAAAAAACGTGGATAATCACACGACTGTACACATATGGAGAACACCTATCTTCGTTGTCTTAGAATCTACGAACTGCTTCAGATTTCACAGCCATTCGTTCTGTTAAGCAATGAGACAGTAGACACCTGTACACTGTTGTAAGACTGCCAGTATGGACTACCCTACTAGAGTTTAATATTTTATACCACATAAACAGCTGATAATGAAACTGGTAATGTAACCAACTGTTAAAATGGCCTTTACCCATCGGGATACCTATCATGGATTAAATATTACTTATCACTTCACAAGTAACACCGTCTACAAATGTATGCAGTCTCATAAAGTATCTTGACCTGTGGGAGACGTTGATGTATCATTCGATATTCAAAACCCCGACTGTCCGATACAAGGGACAGCTGAAGAGGTAAGTGCACAACATAAAACTTCTTCCGAGGCTAATGTATTATTAGCTTACAAATGAAACTTTGTACACAACGTTAACAATATGGCACTCAATACCATTGCGTTAGAATCTTAGTAGGAGCCATCTCTTCCAAACCTACCGATGTTCTGCTGTTGCAAGCAATTGAAATGACTCATGCTATTCTGCTCCAGTTCGCATAAACTCCAAACTCTGGAGTCTCCAGTAGCTCAGATATTATCTGATTTACAACAGCTTCTTTGCAGAAACTTCCGTATTTCTAATGAAACGAAAAGCGGATCGCTGAATGGTACTTTCTACTTAAAGTCAACACCTCCTTATTACCTAGATCAGTGGAAGAGATATGCTTTCTAAGTTCCTTTTTCTGTCTTTATGAAACAACCATGTGGTCCTCGAAAGTGAAACGGCAGTGGTCGACTACTTGTTCTCTATTTCTCTTCAAAAGCAGCGGCCAGGTGCATCGGTAGATCTAGAGTACCAGATGAAACATAAACATATGATGGTAGCGCCGTCATTTGTCGTGATCTCCAAAGAGAGCGGTCGTTGTTCCACCTTCAGAATAAATTACTGGATACCGCAGGCGCACTTGCTTTCGCCCACCGTCTTCGTCAGGTTGCATGGAATGAATAAAGACCCTGATGGAAACCGATTTGTTAATTGTGGTAGCTGAATGACAACAGTTCTCGTGAACTTAAGGTCGAAGGATATTGAGATACAGTGGTACGGAAATTGTGAGCTCTCTCGATCTACCAGCATAGCAGAGCGTTCCGACTGACCTTCCCTAGTGCTGCTTACTAAACAGATCCCTGTGCTGAGACTAAAAATTAGACAGTTGCACGATGTACGTTTCTGTTTGGAATAGAAATTCGATATCGTCGCTGGGTCGAGGCGTAGTTTTCCCTCATGCCCTGCACCTAAGCTTGCTGCGAAAGTAGTGTTATCCTGTGAACCCTTAGTTATATTAATATATGCATTAAAACAGTGACTCCACAAATACTGTTTACCCGTGAAATAAAGGTACAAAAATTATCAAATGCTGTAAAGATTGCTTGACTGCACATTTAAAGTGGTAACAAATTCCGGAATCATTACTTAAAGACATTGGTCGGCGAAGAAAAAAGCCAGTTCTGTTAAACTAGAAATAAAATATTTGACAACTCATAAACGAATGCAGTTCACTATGGCGATTAACTTATCAAACATCGAATAATCATGAGTCGATTCCCAGAGTATATTCAAGAATAGTTTCAGATTTGCAGCCAAAAATAAACAAATTTCAACACTGCGCATCGCTTAACCTCTGCTTAGATACAATTTTTATCGAAATTTTTCCAAGAGTCAGCCAATGTTAAAGCCTTTAAAATTTTATTTTATTTGGGGTCCACGGCCTCAAGGTGTTTTTAGAATGAAAACATGGTCCAGATAGGCTATATCTTTTTTATTATCTATGCGATTGGCCAATTTCAAACATAATATACGAGGGCAGTTCAATAAGTAATGCAACACATTTTTTTTCTCGGCTAATTTTGGTTGAAAAAACCGGAAATTTCTTGTGGAATATTTTCAAACATTCCCGCTTCGTCTCGTATAGTTTCATTGACTTCTGACAGGTGGCAGCGCTGTACGGAGCTGTTAAAATGGCGTCTGTAACGGATGTGCGTTGCAAACAACGGGCAGTGATCGAGTTTCTTTTGGCGGAAAACCAGGGCATCTCAGATATTCATAGGCGCTTGCAGAATGTCTACGGTGATCTGGCAGTGGACAAAAGCACGGTGAGTCGTTGGGCAAAGCGTATGTCATCATCGCCGCAAGGTCGAGCAAGACTGTCTGATTTCCCGCGTGCGGGCCGGCCATGCACAGCTGTGACTCCTGCAATGGCGGAGCGTGCAATCACACTCGTTCGAGATGATCGACGGATCACCATCAAACAACTCAGTGCTCAACTTGACATCTCTGTTGGTAGTGCTGTCACAATTGTTCACCAGTTGGGATATTCAAAGGTTTGTTCCCGCTGGGTCCCTTGTTGTCTAGCCGAACACCATAAAGAGCAAAGGAGAACCATCTGTGCGGAATTGCTTGCTCGTCATGTGGCTGAGGGTGACAATATCTTGTCAAAGATTGTTACAGGCGATGAAACAAGGGGATTATCACTTCGAACCTGAAACAAAACGGCAATCAATGGAGTGGCGCCACAACCATTCCCCTACCAAGAAAAAGTTTAAAGCCATACCCTCAGCCGGTAAAGTCATGGTTACAGTCTTCTGGGACGCTGAAGGGGTTATTCTGTTCGATGTCCTTCCCCATGGTCAAACGATCAACTCTGAAGTGTATTGTGCTACCCTTCAGAAATTGAAGAAACGACTTCAGCGTGTTCGTAGGCACAAAAATCTGAACGAACTTCTCCTTCTTCATGACAACGCAAGACCTCACACAAGTCTTTGCACCCGAGAGGAGCTCACAAAACTTCAGTGGACTGTTCTTCCTCATGCACCCTACAGCCCCGATCTCGCACCGTCGGATTTCCATATGTTTGGCCCAATGAAGGACGCAATCCGTGGGAGGCACTACGCGGATGATGAAGAAGTTATTGATGCAGTACGATGTTGGCTCCGACATCGACCAGTGGAATGGTACCGTGCAGGCATACAAGCCCCCATTTCAAGGTGGCGTAAGGCCGTAGCATTGAATGGAGATTACGTTGAAAAATAGTGTTGTGTAGCTAAAAGATTGGGGAACAACCTGGTGTATTTCAATGCTGAATAAAACAACCCCCGTTTCAGAAAAAAAAATGTGTTGCATTACTTATTGAACTGCCCTCGTAAAATGAAGCTGGAAGTTTGAGATACGGGCTTGAAACTGACCGGAAGTTAAAATTGGCAAATCTCATAGTTAATAAAAAGAATCAGACTACCTGGGCCATGTTTTCATTCTCAAAATATGTTAATTTATGCCCGCATCTCGTGGTCGTGCGGTAGCGTTCTCGCTTCCCACGCCCGGGTTCCCGGGTTCGAATCCCGGCGGGGTCAGGGATTTTCTCTGCCTCGTGACGGCTGGGTGTTGTGTGCAGTCCTTAGGTTAGTTTGGTTTAATTAGTTCTAAGTTCTAGGGGACTGATGACCATAGTGCTCAGAGCCATTTGAACCATTTTTTTTTTTTGTTAAATTATTGCCCCCCCAAAAACAATCACTTCACAAACCCGGAAACAACCTATCAACTCCTCAACACACAAGTTACCAGTATCTGTAAGGCGGATCCGCACAGCGAGGCCTTCGACACAGAATGGCGGTCTACGCAGAATGACCTCGAGCCTTCGCTCGCTAGTGCTGATCAAGCTTCGGTTTCCCCACCAAAGCTTGAAACTGACATACAATACAGAAAATGCCTCACCATTTAAAATATGTACAAGGTAGAATTACAACATGTTTTTGAAATAAAAGGCCTTTCTCTCCCTGTGCCCCTGAGATCATGAACATGATCATATGTCTAATATCTTATGCGCAATTAAATAAAATATGAAATTTACGAAAATGCACTTATGATCGGTGGCAAAGAAATTGTTGTCAAAACATTATAAAAACTAAAGAATGCCTGTTCAATAAAAGCGTCACTTTTTGATGTATTCAATGATGATACCAAATATAACATTTACTTAGGGCAGTCACGTTAATCTGACCACCTATCAAAAGCGTGTATAACCATGTTTTGCATTGCGGACGTGCAGGAAGGGGGTCGATGAGGTTCTGGAAGGGATCGACAAGGACATGGAGACATCCTAACTACAGTGCCGCAAACAGCTGCAAAAAAATGGTTCAAACGGCGCTACGCACTATGGCACTTAACATCTGAGGTCAACGGTCGCCTATACTTAGAACTACTTAAAGCTAAATAACCTAAGGACATCACATACATCCACGACCGACGCAGGATTCGAACCTGCGACCGTAGCAGTAGCACGGTTCCGGACTGAAGCACCTAGAACCGCTCGGACAAAGCGGCCGGAGCGACCAGCTGCCCTAGGCTTCACGGTTGACAGTACATGACACGAATAGATTCTCGATTGAGTTTCAATCCGGGGGTTTTGGTGGCCAGATGACTAGTGTAAACTTTTCCTGGTGGTCTTCGAGCGGTGCTGGCGTGCATATTCCAACCGTAATCGCCAATGAACGGCAGTCACCGTGGACGTATGAACGAGGTTCTTGCTGGGAAGGCCTATTTGCAGTAAGGTCGTTAACGAGACACTCTTGGTAGCGCCTTGGTTAATCTGGCCGGTCAGCTGCTCAACAGTTACACAGCTCTTCGTCTTGACACATACGCAGCCGTCATTCACCCCTGTCACCTATGACCCACTGTGCACAACTGTTGCCTTAGTGCTGGTTTTGGATAGCGTAATTTCGGCGTACACGGTATACTTTAACCACAGTATCATGCGGACGGTTTTCAAATTTAGCCGCGTCGGAAATGTTTCCACTTTGCCCTTTTGCACGTCTGATAAAACGCTCTGTTCAGACATCACGACTGCACTGTTTTCCCCGTCCTAAGACATGCTTTTACAGCCCCCACTACCAGAGATCCCACCTGCCGTCTATGAGTTGTTGTTATAGGTTAGCGTTGAAAATTTGCGGTTACCACTTTATTGCGCCTGGATCACGTTAATTATTAGTTTTGAGTGACGAGCGTCTTTATTACATGGCAAATTTAATTAGATTAAAGAAAGGTGAAATCTAGTTGTAAGTACATATATAATACACTACTTGCCATTAAAATTGCTACACCAAGAAGAAATGCAAATGATAAACGGGTATTCATTGGACAAATATATTATACTAGAACTGACATGTGATTACATTTTCACGCAATTTGGGTGCATAGATCCTGAGAAATCAGTACTCAGAGAAACCACCTCTGGCCGTAATAACAGCCTTGACACCTGGGCATTGAGTCAAACAGAGATTGGATGGCGTGTACAGGTACAGCTGCCCATGCAGCTTCAAACACATACAACAGTTCATCAAGAGTAGTGACTGGCATATTGTGACGAGCCAGTTGCTCGGCCACCATGGACCAGACTTTTCCAGTTGCTGAGAGATCGGGAGAATGTGCTGGCCGGGGCAGCAGTCGAACATTTTCTGTATCCAGAAAGGCCCGTACACGACCGGCAACAGGTGGTCGTGCATTATCTTTTTAGCAAAAGACAGAATGCACAGCTGGTACTCGTTTGCTCCTGTTATCAGTGCTGAGTAAAGATTAGGCCAAAATATTAACAGGAATTTTTTACAGACAAATGGTAAAACTGGTTGAAGCCGACCTCGGGGAATATCAGTTTGTAATCCGCAGAAAAATAAACCCACGCTTCTAGCATTTGTAGACCTAGAGAAAGCTTTTGACAAAGTTGACCGGAATATAATCTTTCAAATTCTGACTGTAGCAGCGGTAAAATACAGGGAGCGCAAGGCTTTTTATAATTTGTACTGAAACCAGATGGGAGTTATAAGAGTCGAGAAGCATGAAAGGGATGCAGTGGTTGGGAAGGGAGTGAGACTGAGCTACAGCCTATCATTTATGTTATTCAATCTGCATATTAAGCAAACTGTGAAGGAAACAAAAGAAAAATTTGGGTAGGAATTAAAATCCATGGAGAAGAAATAAAAACTTTTAAGTGTGCCGACGGCATTGTAATTCTGTCAGAGAAAGGACCTGGAAGAGCAGTTGAAGAGAATTGACAGTGTCTTGAAATAAGGATATAAAATAAACATCAACAAAAGCGAAACGAGGATAATTAAATGTAGTAGAACTAAATCAGGTGATGCTGAGGGAATCTCATTAGGAAATGAGATACTTAATGTAGTAAATGAGTTTTGCTCTTTGGGAAGCAAAATAACTGATGACCGTCGAAGTAGAGAAGATATGAAATGTATACTGGCTGTGGCAAGGAAAGCGTTTCTGAATAAGAGAAATTTGTTAACATCCAGTATAGATATAAGTGTTTGGATTATCTTATCTTAAAGTATTTGTATGGAATGTAGCCATCTATGGAAGAAAAACATGGACGATAACTAGTTTAGACAAGAAGAGAATGGAAGCTTTCTAAATGTGGTGCTACAGAAGAATGTTGAAGATGAGATGGGTAGATCAAGTAACTAATGAGGAGGTACTGAAGAGAATGGGGAGAAGAGGAATTTGTGGTAAAACTTGACCATAAGAAGGGATCCGTTGGTAGGACATGTTCCAAGACATCAAGGGATCACCAATTTAGTATTGGAGGGATGTATAGAGAGATACCAGGAGATGAATACACTAAGCAGATTCAGAATGATGTAGGTTGCAGTAGTTACTCGAAGATGAAGACGCTTGCAGAGGATAGAGTAGCATGGAGAGCTGCATATAACCAGTCTCAGGACTGAAGACCATAACAACAACAAAGGTGAGGCCATAAAACACGTGGAAAGTGGAATGGATAGAAATACGACAGCAGAAAATCCGACATTAATATTATCTACATTCTAATTTCCAACGTGATTTACAGTCTGTTATGACCATTGTAACAAATCCTTGTCATCAAGGCAACATCCATAATAACTACCACTGATGAGATGGGTGTGAGAGATTCCTCACCATGTTAGTGAGATTCATCACAGAGCTATTAAAATGTTTTACGTGTCTTTTCATGGTGATGGTACTGCAATTAACAAGTAACTTCCTGCATAGAGACTAAGTAAACTGGTTAAATTCCTCAACTTGTTTCTCCAATACCCTCAGACAAGAAAATGCAACATTTCATACAATCATTACGCACTTATTTAGACACTGAAACACAAACATAATTGTGTATTTCCCCTGACAGCTTTTATACCGTCCCATGTACTATCAGACGTCGCTACTGTATCAACGTTTCGCTAATCTATACGTCAGTAAAGTCGTCGTAGAATTTGAGAATTACGTAGTAATGACAGTGTAGAGTAAATCAGTTTATCTGAACAATTATTTATTCATTTTCCCAGCAGTGTAACGGTGATTTGTGTCAGTGAATACCCTGTGTTGTCAGCTACTTTCAACGAGTTCCTCATCATAGTCGTGAGGGCCCGAGGGATGACCTGTCGCCATGTCATCCTGTGCCTTGTGGGGTTATTCAGATGTGATACGCAGGGGCATGTGGTTGGCATACCATTCTCCCGTCCGTTTTGTCGACTTTCCACACCTTGGAGCCGCTACTCCTCACTAAATTGCTCATCTGTTGATATCATGAGCGTACCACTCCACTCACCATCGAAAAATCATGGAAAGCAGCAGGCGTGGAGCATACATTCTTCATTTGGCAGCCACCTACACTGACCACGCAGGTACGTTAGCAGACTTTTGTAAGCTATTGGAGCTTCGTTGTCCTTAAAAATTTATTACTACATGAACCAAACATATAATTATACTCGGCTGTGTGGTTTGTATACCACACTGCATTAAATCGTATTTGGGACTGTGATATCATAGAAAAAATTTTGTGTAAGAGGCTAAATAGCACAACATGGCCCAAAATAACTCATTTAATGGGTAGTAACTGTATAAAGTTGAACGAATATTTAATAAGGAAATCATATGTCCACGGACGCGTAAGTCTATTGTAATAACTGCATGTTTGTCCAAATGTATGCTGCTTCCATGAAAGGAAATCCAAATAAATGGCACACTGACCGAGGCACTAGGAATAAATGAAATCGCACTGCAAAAAGCTTTGAGGAGTGGGGAGTGTGGTGGGTGGGGTTGGGTTATGATACTTCGGATAAGGATTGTAATATGTAAAACAGACCGCTAGGTATGTTGCGATGACATGTTTTGCATAAGATAAAGGAGATCGAGGAAACAAGAAATGAGTTGTAAGACTGATTACTGAAAACTAGGATATCAATTAATGAAAGATACTGTCACTAGATAAGGACCCTTTCGTTTAGCATAACGCGCAGCGTGCTAACTTGCGAGGCAGGGAAGTGGACCAGAGCCGGGTCAAATACACCCAGCGGATTGGGGCTCCGGTGATAGTACGCAGGCCGCTCTAAGCATGGTTTTAGGCCGTTTTCCACGCTTATTTAGGCAAATGGTGGACTGGTCTCCAAACTGCCCCCAGATATGGCTAAGATACGATAACACACAGGACAAAGTTTAAACTGTTCAAAGATATATAACACAAACGATTTCCCTCCGTTTTTAGTTTACCTTGACGAACGTGGCGGCAGGAAACGCACCCAGCAGCAGTTGCAAATAAACAGAATTAAATCTGTCAACTTCTTAAAAACTGTACCCCGTGCGAACCGACTGCATCGAGATACAAAACAGTTGGGCTCCTTTTTGTGTACATTCGTCTGTAACATAATTTCTTAAAAGCGGTGATATATTTTTAGATGTCTTTTGGTGCGTGCAAGTGACACCGAAAACAAAAAGGTTATATCACCAAACAACACAGAAGAGAGAAGTAGCAACTGCTGTAAGGTACTGTTGTCGTTGTGGTCTTCAGTCCAGAGATTGGTTTGATGCAGTTCTCCATGCTACCCTATCCTGTGCGGGCTTCTTCATCTCGAAGTACCTAATGCAACCTATGTCCTTCTGAACCTGCTTAGTGTATTCATCTCTTGGTCTCCCTTTAACATATTTACCCTCCACGCTGCCCTCCAATACTAAATTTGTGATCTCGTTATGCCTCAGAATGTGTCTTACCAACCGATCCTTTCTTCTAGACACGTTGTGCCACAAATTCCTCTTCTCCCCATTCCTATTCAGTAGCTCCTCATTAGTTACGTCATCTATCCATTTAATCTTCATCATACTTCTGTAGCACTGCATTTCGAAAGCCTCTAATCTCGCCTCTATTCTCTTCTTGTCTAAACAAATTATCGTCCATATTTCACTTCCATTCAAGGCTACATTCCATACAAATACTTTCAGAAAATACTTCCTGACACTTAAATCTACACTTGATGTTAACAAATTTCTCTTCTTCAGAAACACTTTCCTTTCCATTGGCAGTCTACATTTTATATCCTATCTACTTCGACCATCATCCCCTATTTGCTCACCGAGAAGCAAAAATCATCAACTGCTTTAAGATGGAGACGAAACAGGTGGAAATATTATACATCGACCACGGCCTCTCAGCCCGGAAGTTTTAACTTTATAAGTCCTGTCAAACATTTTAAAACTGCCGAGGAGGTTAGAAGGATAGTTGCTTTCCCTTCCTTGATGTGTTGGCCAGATTGAATGTTGTCGGTACATTGGAATTTGTACCTTCAGGTTGACAGTTGTTATCATTCGGTTGAGAGTGAAAGACATCTTTGCACAAGGTTCATATGGCCCATAGCATCTTTTACCAGAAGCTTTATCAGCTTAGATACCTCACCTCGCTGGCCGGAGTGGCCGAGCGCTTCTCGGCGCTACAGTCTGGAACCGCGCGACCGCTACGGTCGCAGGTTCGAATGCTGCCTCGAACATGGATGTGTGTAATGTCCTTACGTTAGTTAAGTTTAAATAGTTCTAAGTTCGAGGGGACTGATGACCTCAGAAGTTAAGTCCCATAGTGCTCAGTGCCATTTGAACCATACCTCACTTCAAAGGCACTTTCCGCCAGAATAATAGTACTGAATAACAGATCAGAGGCGGGTTGCGCTATAGACAAACCCTAGAATCAGACGATTGATAAAAATAACGAGGAAGCATCTAAGTCTATGACCCTTTTGTCTTAAGCACGTAGCGTTTCCTGCAGGATTGTTCATATTCTGCAGAAACACGGCGTGAAGTGTGTTTTTGTACCATCCTCTAATATTAGGGCCTCTTAATGGCTGAAATCATGATGCTGGATTAAGTAACGCACTGTAAGTCCAGAACATTGCCTTGAAAAATGTAATACTCTTTCGAGGAATTTCGACGAGGAGAATGAATGGATTTACGGGTGCCTGTACTAAGCCAAACAAGTGTATGGAGAATTTTATAGCGAATGTGGGGTCGTGGTCCGTCGTTCTTTACTTGAGCCTGAAAACTATATCTGTGGTCAGCTAGAAAGCGATGGAGAACATATTGACCATAGTTTCCAGTCTGCAAGTCCATATTCATGTATGGCATCTCGAAATAAATATTTCTATTCTATATTTCCTCAGCAGGATCAGGAGCTAGAATAAATAAGGATTTTGAGTTAGAATTGATAGATATATTTGATAAACTTGCACACGCATAAAATCTTTATATAAATGATGTTGATACTAATAATAAATCTCTCTATCCTCAACAGCACTATGACCTGTTCAGAGGCGACCTCTACAGTAAGTTCCAATAAATGCTCTTTCGCCCTAGAAAAATAATATCACCACTTGCCAAGCTGTTTTGTTAACATTACGGGCGGCATAATAACAGTCACTTGCGTGAATCTAAGCGATCCAGGACGGTGTACAGTCCTCCCAATTTCACTTCCTATTTGCACCGAAAACATGAGTTTATTTGCAGTCTGGCAGTAACTTCATCCGAGGCAGTGCGTAATCTGGCGCTTAACTGGAGCGGACCGTAAGGTAGCTGGTTGCGAAGTGCAGTGAAGTGTTGCCTCTTAGACCGCATTTATACACGGGCGCAGCGGACGGCCAACGGAACATCTGCTGTTATCCGCTCTATGCCCACGGTAGTAGCCTCTAAGCTGATGCTTTCTCGGACACAATATTTTAAAACAATGACATGTCAATTTAGAATCTTTGTAATTTTTGTGTGAATTTAGTTAGGTTTGTTAAAACCACAGAAAAAGTTTCAGCTCGCCTGCATTTAAACTTTGACGTCTAGAATTCTTAGGGCGGAACTGACAGTAGAACGTGACCTGTGAACTAAAATTTTAAGAGGCCTTTTATTTGTTATTATTCACGTCGAGGCCTTGAAATTTGTTATCGCTCTGTTATTTAATAGGTTTCATCACGCTCTGTAATCAAAACTTCCTAGCATCACTGTAACAGTTACTTAATCTACTACAGATTAGGACATTTTTGTTCCAAAATTAGGTTTTCAGTAAATTACTCGAAAGCTACTGCAGGTAGCTTAATGGGGTCACATGGTTAATGTTTCAATACTAAACTGAAGAATCATACAAATTTTCATAATTCTGAGTCCTTTATTTAGAGCCTTCAGTTTTTATTAAAAACATGGATTCTGACGAAATGTAGGACTAATCACGTTGACAATTCTACTAGTTAATTTTAAAATACATCTGCACATTATGAACGATTTTCGGCCTTATAGCTTTGTTATTTAGCGCCACTTGTTTTTCGTAAAAACATTTATTTGGGGAAAGATACTCAGCTGATAAATCTGATATTTTACAATTTAAACATTAATATACTAAAGCATATGCAAGCAAACTTGGGAGAAGCAGCTTTAACTTTTAAAAATGGTTCAAATGGCTCTGAGCACTATGGGACTTAACTTCTGAGGTCATCAGTCGCCTAGAGCTTAGAACTAATTAAAGCTAAGGACATCACACACACATCCATGCCCGAGGCAGGATTCGAACCTGCGACCGTAGCGGTCGCGCGGTTCCAAACTTTAACTTTTAATTTCATTCTTAAATTATGGTGCAATACTTGTGTGCTACTCACATACGCGTGAAGGTGACGTGGCGATGCTAGCAGTGAACTGGGAAAGTCCCAGCACACTCGCTCGCCTCTGTATCTGTTAAATGATACAGCTCTTGTTTCGCCACACGCAGTCACTATAGTCCCACCATATCTCACGATTTCATTGCCTCAGTGAAAAGGAGTGTGGTCCTAGAGAGATTGTTCGTCAGTGAATGCAAGAACAAGCTGCAGTCAAACGTCACACTACCAGTGAAACCTTAGTTACAGGCCGAGAGGGATTCACACACGTTGTTGCTGTTAACTTTGTAATACACAAATCTATAGTGGCTTAAACGCCCACAATTTTCGTGAGTTACCACAACTGCAGCATTTCTCATTTTATCTGTGGTGAAGGGTACTAGGCCATTCACTGGGCTACACAATCTCCCAAGAAAACTTGGTACCCTGAGGGTATCTTCCCTTTCTGCTGCGGTAGGATTCGAGATTGCTTGACACTGAGGAGTATGGTACTTGCTGGATGGTGTACTGACGCGTTCTGCTGTTGATGTAAGACGATATCTGACACGTATTTAGATCTATAGGTCGAGCAGGGCCTGCAACTCTGTCTCCAAAATCTGTCCGGGGTCAATTCAGAAGCGATGCGCACTATGTCATTGTATTATACTGCCTTGTCAAGCTTCACGAGATGAGCTGCAGTGTTGGATAGATGGCTATGAGCACTATGGGACTCAACTGCTGAGGTCATTAGTCCCCTAGAACTTAGAACTAGTTAAACCTAACTAACCTAAGGACATCACAAACATCCATGCCCGAGGCAGGATTCGAACCTGCGACCGTAGTGGTCCTGCGGTTCCAGACTGCAGCGCCTTTAACCGCACGGCCACTTCGGCCGGCTGTTGGATAGGATTCGTGACTAACTGCGGAGACGGAGGTGGACTGCATCTAAATACAATGATTTCCCGTGGGACACGTCATGTAACAGGTACGAGCGTACTGTAAACTTGAACATGTAAAGTGCAGAATTAGTATTTCGTACGAAGTTTGGACATGGGTGCAATGTGAGTCCAATTAGACTGAGACTTAATTGAAAGATTTACAATTAAAATACAACAATACCTCATGCAGAAGTCAGATGCTGATAGTAACCACGCATTCGGAACTGTCTCTGCAAAGGTTGGTCTGCGTATGTGTGTTTACTACAAACTTTCTATTAGCGTATCTTTTACCAGTACCAGTTTTCGCAGTTAATTGTGATTCACCCTGAATGTCTACCATTCAAAAACTTCACATAGTAGATACACCAGGTGCTTCATCAGTTTTTCATTTAGTTATCAGCACATTTCGGAAACGAGGATCTCCTCACACGTCTCCTATGCCCGTTTCCGCTTGGTGACATGTGGCTGAAGCGAAAAAAAAATAGTAGCAGGCTACTCTGTATCCATTGACATGAAGTGAAAAGTGAAGAGAAAAAATCACCTACGTATATACGATGAGCATTTTTATACTGACCTCGAAAACAAATATAAGTATAGAAATAAAAAATTTTCGTTTCATTCCCCGGCACCACTTTTTCATAAGTTGGTAATCAATATTCAGCTATCGAGAATTTCTGACGTTGACTTTCTGATGGCTCTGGTTCTGTAAGGTGTTTGTTTTTCTGATACGTCGTATTATGGTTCTCGGTCAAAGCGCTCTCTCGAAGCGTTTGTTCGTTTAAAATAATTGAATGGCTCTACACTCTATGGGACTTAACATCTGAGGTCATCAGTCCCCTAGACTTAGAACTACTTAAACCTTACTACCCTAAGAACATCACACACATCCATGCCCGAGGCAGGATTCGAACCTGGGACCGTTGCAGCAGCGCGGTTTTTGACTGAAGCGCCTAGAACCGCTCGGCCACAGCGGCTGGCTATGTGCACTGTGTTTCTACAGAAGAGGACATCAAATAACTGCATTCCCGTGGGTTGTTTATTGATCGGTATAAGCACAAGATTCGTGCATCAGATCAGTTTTATGAGCAGTTTAATTACCTTGAAGAGCAACAGTTGTTTTATAGTTACGTAATGACACGGCCCAAGACACAGAATCAGTTTATTTAAACTTTCGAATACCACATCGTAGTTAACTTAACTGGGTAGGCAATATTTTCAGTACGTTTAACTATTTCTATGCGTGCTACACAAGTTAGCGGAAGAGCCCCAATGATTGCTCACTTGCAGATCAAGAGAAAATAGTATTAGTTTAGCGGGAAGGTGAAGTCGTTGCTACAGTTTCCGATTTTAAAGTCCTGTTTGGTGACAGAATACTAGTAGCTATACTGATGGAAAAAACTGAAACATCTAAAAATAATTAATGTAGAGTAATGAAATTTCGGAATTACTTTTGGCTAGGTAAAATGTTTAAGTCATTAACACTGCAGGATCATAGTTTAAATTAAGTGCGAAATAACCCACTACAAATGTGAGATGCTCCTACATGAATAAGCAGTGTAATGCCAGAATGCTGAATACAAGCATGCAAATGTGCGTGCATTGTGTTTTACAAGTACCTGGTATGACTTTGTGAGATGCTGGTCGATAAATACAGGTAGGGGTAGTGCTAATTGTGGATGATGCTGTAGTTTCGTCTGAAGACGCCTCATACAGGGTGTTTCAAAAATGACCGGTATATTTGAAACGGCAATAAAAACTAAACGAGCAGCGATAGAAATACACCGTTTGTCGCAATATGCTTGGGACAACAGTACATTTTCAGGAAGACAAACTTTCGAAAATACAGTAGTTACAATTTTCAACAACAGATTGCGCTGCAAGTGATGTGAAAGATATAGAAGACAACGCAGTCTGTGGGTGCGCCATTCTGTACGTCGTCTTTCTTCTGTAAGCGTGTGCTGTTCACAACGTGCAAGTGTGCTGTAGACAACATGGTTTATTCCTTAGAACAGAGGATTTTTCTGGTGTTGGAATTCCACCGCCTAGAACACAGTGTTGTTGCAACAAGACGAAGCTTTCAACGGAGGTTTAATGTAACCAAAGGACCGAAAAGCGATACAATAAAGGATCTGTTTGAAAAATTTCAACAGACTGGGAATGTGACGGATGAACGTGCTGGAAAGGTAGGGCGACTGCGTACGGCAACCACAGAGGGCAACGCGCAGCTAGTGCAGCAGGTGATCCAACAGCGGCCTCGGGTTTCCGTTCGCCGTGTTGCAGCTGCGGCCCAAATGACGCCAACGTCCACGTATCGTCTCATGCGCCAGAGTTTACACCTCTATCCATACAAAATTCAAACGCGGCAACCCCTCAGCGCCGCTACCATTGCTGCACGAGAATTCGCTAACGATATAGTGCACAGGATTGATGATGGCAATATGCATGTGGGCAGCATTTGGTTTACTGTCGAAGCTTATTTTTACCTGGACGGCTTCGTCAATAAACAGAACTGGCGCATATAGGGAACCGAAAAGCCCCATGTTGCAGTCCCATCGTCCCTGCATCCTCAAAAAGTACTGTCTGGGCCGCCATTTCTTCCAAAGGAATCATTGGCCCATTTTTCAGATCCGAAACGATTACTGCATCACGCTATCTGGACATTCTTCGTGAATTTGTGGCAGTACAAACTGCCTTAGACGACACTGCGAACACCTCGTGGTTTATGCAAGATGGTGCCCGGCCACATCGCACGGCCGACGTCTTTAATTTCCTGAATTAATATTTCGATGATCGTGTGATTGCTTTGGGCTATCCGAAACATACAGGAGGCGGCGTGGATTGGCCTCCCTATTCGCCAGACATGAACCCCTGTGACTTCTTTCTGTGGGGACACTTGAAAGACCAGGTGTACCGCCAGAATCCAGAAACAACTGAACAGCTGAAGCAGTACATCTCATCTGCATGTGAAGCCATTCCGCCAGACACGTTGTAAAAGGTTTCGGGTAATTTCATTCACAGACTACGCCATATTATTGCTACGCATGGTGGATATGTGGAAAATATCGTACTATAGAGTTTCCCAGACCGCAGCGCCATCTGTTGTTGAAAATTGTAACTACTGTAATATCGAAAGTTTGTCTGCCTGAAAATGTACTGTTGTCCCAAGCATATTGCAACAAACGGTGAATTTCTATCGCTGCTCGTTTAGTTTTTATTGCCGTTTCAAACATACCGGTCATTTTTGAAACACCCTGTATGTGTTCGGTTGGAAGGAGATATGCTTATCTATCAGGCCAAGGCAACAGGTCGACACTCTGTAGAGCATGTTAGATTACAACGGTAAATGGGCACGCTTTATTCTGCTGGAGAACACCTGGTATGGTAGCAAAACTTGTCGAACAACCAAAATGATGTTCAGTTTTGCATGCAGGGTGTATGGCATAGCAACGAGAATGCTCTCATAGGAAATCGCTCCCCTGACCGTAACAACAGGTGTTGTCCCAAGTGTCAAGTACACAGACAGGTTGGTTGCAGACCCTAAACTGGAATCCTTCTAAGGAACACTCGTTTATCGCTGGAACTGAGGCGGAACCACCTTTCATCAGTAAACATAACAGTCCTCCACACGGCCTCCAAAGAGCTCTCGCTTGACACCTCTGTCGTCGGAAATAGCGTAGTCTGGCTGGAAGCTGCCTTTGAAATAACCGATTTGTAACAGTTCGTCGTGTCAGTGTAGTGCCAACTGCTGCTCAGATTGCTGCTGCAGATGCTGTACGATGCACCAGCACCATACACCGAACACGATGGTCATTGCTCCTCGTTGGCTGTGGGAAGCCTGGTTCTCTTGTTACCGCACAGTCCCGTGATCAGTGATGTCAGCAATCATGTACAGGTGATACATTCCTGAACAGTTTTTCTGTAGTGTCTACATCTACATCTACATTTATACTCCGCAAGCCACCGAACGGTGTGTGGCGGAGGCCACTTTACGTGCCACTGTCATTACCTCCCTTTTCTGTTCCAGTCGCGTATGGTTCGCGGGAAGAACGACTGTCTGAAGGCCTCCGTGCGCGCTCGAATCTCTCTAATTTTACACTCGTGATCTCCTCGGGAGGTATAAGTAGGGGGAAGCAATATGTTCGATACTTCATCCAGGAACGCACCCTCTCGAAACCTAGACAGCAAGCTACACCGCGATGCAGAGCGCCTCTCTTGCAGAGTCTGCCACTTGAGTTTCCTAAACATCTCCGTAACGCTATCACGGTTACCAAATAACCCTGTGACGAAACGCGCCGCTCTTCTTTGGATCTTCTCTATCTCCTCCGTCAACCCGATCTGGTACGGATCCCACACTGATGAGCAATACTCAAGTATAGGTCGAACGAGTGTTTTGTAAGCCACATCCCTTGTTGATGGACTACATTTTCTAAGGACTCTCCCAATGAATCTCAACCTGGTACCCGCCTTACCAACAATTAATTTTATATGATCATTCCACTTCAAATCGTTCCGCACGCATACTCCCAGACATTTTACAGAAGTAACTGCTACCAGTGTTTGTTCCGCTATCATATAATCATACAATGAAGGATCCTTCTTTCTACGTATTCGCAATACATTACATTTGTCTATGTTAAGGGTCAGTTGCCACTCCCTGCACCAAGTGCCTATCCGCTGCAGATCTTCCTGCATTTCGCTACAATTTTCTAATGCTGCAACTTCTCTGTTGACTACAGCATCATCCGCGAAAAGCCGCATGGAACTTCCGACAACAGAACGAACATCCAGTTTCCCCGGGCTCTATTACACGACCTCGTTCAATCTCAGTGGTGTGTCGGTATCGTCGTCTTAAAGACATTTTACACCAACATCAGCTCACCACGTCCAATGTTAATGGCAACTAACGCTAACGACCGTTTCAGCGTGTATTTGAAGTAATATATTGCAATAGACGTCAACCTTCAGATGTAGACTTGCGCCTACCAGCTTTCGTTGTATCGAATATCTCATCCTTGGCGTTGCCACTTTTTTTCGTAACTGTGGATATGCGGCATAATATTTTCGTTTCCTCAAACATAATCACATAGTTGTGAAACTGTGCTGTGTTCGGCCGATGCCGAATTTTGTAAATCGTGATATTTCATCTTATGTCCCCTTTCTCTGCGGCAGACTGAAATCGTTCGTACTGCCTGGACAACTTAACTACTAGGGTTTATATATAGAACTGACGCAGCAAGAAAACACTGAAACATGCACCAATGTCTAAAAATTTTCTTACTGAATACACATACCTCTAGTGTAGTGATCTGTTGAATATTAACATCTGAGCATGCCAGATGCTAGATAAGTTACCCCAAAAACTAATCCCGTATTACACTGTGTAATGAATTAAGCGACGTATTCTAGCATTATTATTTTTTTGTCGCCTATGTCTGGCAACATCCTATTACAAATAAGGATTTGTTTAGGAGCTTCAACAGTTCTGTTGCACGCTTCTCCCAGCTGCATTTATTATCACGATAACTCAACACTATGTGTTTGTCCTCGTATTTTAGGCGTGTACTGGGAGTAGCTTCTAACTGGCTCCGAAAGGTACAAAGGGTGTTCTCGTGCCGTTCACTGACAAAGAATTGGCAAGGCAAGCATTATTAATGTCCTTGAAAATATCATTGCCCGATCTTTCTAAAGTTATACCTGACCGCTATTTGGTGCAATGTGTATCACCTGCATACAAAAATCTCGCATCTGGTTATGATACTGATGGAAGATCACTGATATACTCAAGAAAAGTATGGGTGCTAAGATGGAGTCTTGTGGGACATCCCATTAACTCGTTCCCATTTGCCTGACACCTTAAAATACGACTCTTTCCTATTAACATCCTTTTTCTCCTGTCGGAGAAATACATTTCAACCAATTTGCAGCATTGCGACTTCCTCAGTAGTATTATAATTCAGTTAAATGGGTGTTGTGATTCACACATGCAAACGCCTTTGACAATTAGCAGAATATACCAGTGGTCGTAATTAGGCATATAATGAGATACGAACGGTGTCTCTGGTCGTGTAAATAGCTTTCTCAATATCGTTATCTTTTAGAACTCTGAACTACAACTCTGACAATATATTGTAGCTGTACTGAAAGCAATGAGTAACTGTTTCTAAAATCCCTAATCTTTATTTTATTAGACAAACCAAGTACATCTTCTCAATCTACATATTTTCTGTCATTTTTTTACATAGTCACCATTTCGTTGTACACATTTTTTTGCTCGTGCTGCACGTTTGAAAATACCCTTAGTTTAATACTCTTTTCCAGTTTTCCGAATGCTTGCGGGAACATCCTCCACCATCTGAAGGCCTCAGCCTCGCGTCTGTTTATTAGCATAAACTAGGGTGCCACGTTGTAACTGCAAGGAGGACTGGAGGAGTTTCCGATCTAACTGTTCTGATTTTCTCCACAGTGACAGCAGCAGTATGAGGTCGCACGTTGTCCTATTGCAGCATGATATTCTTCCCAGGGCTTTTATCGCGGAATTCATGACGAATCTCCCAAAGTGTCTTGATATAGCAGCGTTTATGGGTTGTCCAAGCTCAGGACAATTATTTTCCTTGTTGCATGGCATAGAGGCAGTTCTAGGGCGATCTCTAGGAGTCTCATTTGGATACTCAGGTTTCCATCCTTATCCTAACACCGATGGCACCTATTCACACATTTTTACTGGCACGTTGAAGTCTCAGGTGAATCACCCAAGCCCATTTTCCCTTTTTAATAAGGAATTCAGTCACAGCACGGCCATTGATTACAGCCATGGTAATACTGGCTGAGGTCATAGAGGTGACATAGGCCGTTAACCTCATAGTATGACAAAATGTGGTGTAAAGTCTGTACATACGAACATGCTTACGTTTGCGTTGCAACGGGTTGCATACAACTTTTGATACGATCGTCGCAATAGAGTTAGGAAGACCGCTGTATATTTATGAGCCCCTCATCCAGTCCACGAAAGCCCAAGGAATGTCTACTAATCATCGTGTCACTCTCTGCCTTGTGGCACTATGCGGATCTGCATGTGATGAGCACACCGCTCTCCCTGCCGTTTCGCAGACTTTTCAGACCCTGCAGGCGCTGCTACTCGGTCAAGTAGTTTAGCTGTCATCACATGGCTGAGTGCGCCATACTCCAGCCCTTTCAACAAAGGAAGCTACTTACCACTACCAAAAAACGAATCCGGGTCTTCAGCATGGCAGCTATCTACGCTGATTACTCAGCTGCGGAGGCAGACCAGCCCTCCAGAATGAAATTTTCACTTTGCAGCGGAGTGTGTGCTGATTTGAAACCGCCTGGCAGAACAAAACTATGTGCTCGGCCGAGACTCGAACTCGGGATCTTTGCCTTTCGCGGGCAAGTGGTCTACCGACGACGAGACGAGGTATTAGCAGAAGTAAAGCTGAGAGGACGGATCGTGAATCGTGCTTGGGTAGCTCAGTCACAGTATTTGCTCGCGAAAGGCAAATGTTGTATATAACTCTTCAGACATCTGGGATCATGCTAGCGAAGTTGAAATTGGAGGCAATTTAGTGATATTTCCTTACCTGTTTTCTTACACAAAGGCTCAACTCCATCATATCTCAACTCTTCAGGCAAACGTTGGAGGACTTAAGCTGAATTCAGAAATGCAGGCTCCATCATGACTGCAGAAACAGGGTGCACCATGCAACTGGTGACTACGATCTGGGACATTGGGAACCGATGTTGTCCATTCTGTACTTCTTCGCAGATGATTATTCGCATCAAGCAGCATTCAGTTCTACCGCACTTTGGCATCACCATGTACGCTCCCACTACTGGGCCTAGAGCAGCCCCCGCTGGTTCGAAGTTAATCGAACTTCACCGTGGTTCATCGGAAATATTGAGGCCAGAGTTGAAGGCCGCCATACCAGTTGATGGACTGCGGTGGAGCGAGGCGCGTATTGCTGTGTGCGGTCGGCAGTGTTTATCAGCCAGCGAAACCAATCGTAACGCAGTAATTGTGTTGGGCCCGTGGCGCACCATTAGCCTGTATTAGCGGTGCTATTAGTGATTAATCTGCGCTTCGGAATCGATCCAGCGAGAGCGTTGGCGGGCGCGCGAGAACTACGCACCTGAAATGACTGCGTTACGCCTGCGGACTGTGACGATCGCGACAGACAGTGGCGTCTTACCAGGTGACGCTCTTAACGACGACGCAGTCAGCGATCTGTGGATCATCGGACAGTATCCAACTAAGGAGAGAAAATATTATACGCACACTTCGGCGTAGCTCCGATAAGGCACTGGGTTTAGGCTTAGATAGAGTCTTTTCCTCCATGTACGAATGCCCGATCGACGCATTTGATGAACTAAATGACAAGTTGTGAGCAGTGGACTTGTTCCCTAAGTCAGCTTCTGTACTTTTTAGTGTGACTCACACCACACTGCAGGTAAATTGCAATATTATATGCGTAGTTCTTTAAGGAACACGTATGTTGTTGTCGACCGCTTTCAAAACAGAAAATAAATAATTTCAACTGTCTGGAAGGATTTTAAATGGCTGCTTCTTGCCTCACCGCTTAACTATACTTACATCAACAAGCTGGGAACAGTCATAACAAATCGATATCCGTAAATACGTCATCTCGGGTATTAGTAAACCCCTTCAGCTGTATTTAGTCCTTTACTATTGCATCACCCCCGGTTTCGTGGCACTAAAAGTCACATCACCAGGTGAACATATAGCTAAAACAGTAGATTCGTAATTCCGTATGGATCGGAGAAGCAGAGCCATCCACTATTTTGGAATGCAGCTGTTTTATTCAGTGTCATACCGCCATTTAGCTGCGTTTTGTTCTGACGGACGACTGATATTGGGTGGAAAGGTTACTAGCTTTTCCGCTCTATTGTTTTGGTTATATGTTTACCTGAAGACGTGACTTCTAGTGCCACGCAACAGATGGTGATCTTACAAGGAAAGACTTGCCAATCTTCTTTCTGAGGATGTAATCTACCAACCGAGCTTCGTAACCATTATTGACCGCCACAGTTTTAATAAGATTCGTCTCCTAATTAAAGTTTTCTTTCGAGAGGCGAATGGAAAGTGCTTTGTGAATAGCCGAGAAAAAGAAAGCGTTTTTGTGAGAGACTGGATGCGTAGAAGGAGGTGGAACGATTTGATCAGTTTGAGTCTCTTTACGGAAAATGTTGAAGAAAATTCTGTTTTTAATTAATGACAACGTAAGATCGAGAAATTTTAATTGACGAATTTCATTTTCTAGTACACAAGTGAACTTAACATTATCATGAAGATCATTAAACAGATTGAAAACGTGGTTGATCCCATCAGGAGCACCTTTGTAGGCTACTAATATATCGTCGTCGTATCTACAGTAGGACAAAATGCCCTGATCTGTAGCTGAAAACAACGTAAAGAATTTCACCTCTAACGAATTGATAGAAATATCGGCAAGATTTCCGGCTAGCAGGTTCCCCGTAGTTAGGCCGTCAATTTGTTGGAAAAGTTGGCCATTGAACTGAAAGTAATTGTACTTAACTACAACTGTGATCAAATTCATTTAATCTGTAATTCCTTCATCACATATACCTCTCTTAAACCTACGTAGATTTTCCTCCACAATCTTAAGGGTTTCTTGCACGGTAACATTGGTGTAAAGGTTTTATATGTCTAACGAAAACAATCTAAAGCCTGGTCACGGTCTATATCCTCTACTTTGCGAACTACAGCAGCACTATTTAAGACGGCATAGCAATGGGTGAAGACAAAAGACTTTTTCAGCCAATCATGTAAAAATCTAGCAAGTTCATGATAAGCACTGTTCTGACTGTTCGGAATCGGACGAGTAGGATGGCCAAGCGTTTGTATCTTAAATGGGGCTCTTAATTTGGGAGGTTGTGGATTCATTTTCATAAATGACTTTTTGTGAAATGGCTTAAGCAAGAAATTGGCATTGTTCACAGCTGATCTGATTTTTTTCTGGAGGGAGGGAGCAGGAACGACTTGCAGTTCAGAAATACCATTTCCTTCGAAAAAAGACATGGTTTTCGTAATATATTCTTCATTATATGCAATCACTAGTGAAGAGCCCTTATCAGCTTTCGTTATAAGAGCATCATTATCTTTTAGTTTCTTATTAATATTTCTAATCAAGACCTTGTCATTACTTGAGGCATTAGGGGAAGCAGCCTGACATTTACTAAAAATATTTGTTACATCATAAGCAATACTAGTTTGCATTTCACTATCAATTTTATGCAATCTAAACCAGTTTTCAGGTCTACAAGGACATTCTGCACGACCTGCTTGTTAGGTGTTGTAACGGCGTCCGGAACGGTCGCGTGGTTGCAGTGACGGAAACGCGGCGGGACCCGCGTGGATGTGGTTGTCTTGTTTCGTTCGTGACTCTGTTGTCCGTTCTTGTTGTGTCTTAAAGTCCTCCGTTGGTCGTGTCCGTCCTCTCCCGTTGTGTCGTTCACGGACCGCTCCGCGGGTCCCGCCGCGTTTCCGTCACTGCTGCTGTAGTTCGCAAAGTAGAGGATATAGACTGTGACCAGGCTACTAGATTGTTTTCGTTACACATAAAATCCTTCACACCAATGCAAGAAAACCTTAAGATTATGGAGGAAAATCTGCGTAGGTTTAAGAAAGATACATGTGATGAAGAAATTACAGATTTCATGAATTTGATCACCGTTGTAGTTAAGTACAATTACTTTCAGTTCAATGGCCAACTGTTCCAACAAAATGACAACCTAGATATGGGGAACCCGCTAGCCGGAATTCTCGCCGATATTTTTATCAATTCGTTTTCAGCTACAGATCTGGGCATTTCGTCCTTCTGTAGATACGCTGACGACATATTAGTAATCTACAAATGTCCTCCTGGTGGGATCAACATCATTTTCAATCTGTTTAATGATCTTCATGATAATATTTTTTTAAACATTTTCCGTAAAGAGGCTCAAACTGATCAAATCGTTCCACCTTCTTCTACGCATCCAGCCTCTCACAAAAATGCTTTCTTTTTCTCGGCTATTCACACAGCACTTTCCATTTCCCTCTCGAAAGAAAACTTTAATTAGGAGATTAATCTTATTAAAATTGTGGCGGTGAATAATAGTTACGAAGCTCGGTTGGTAAATTATATCCTCAGAAAGAAGATTGGAGGGAGGGGTACTACACTTGGTTCTTTCCTCAGCGTCCCAAAAGAATCGGAGAAAAAATTCTTCTCAATTCCATTTTTAGGTCCAGTGTCATACCAGATTCTAAGGTTGCTTCGGATTAATACAATTGTAATATTGCCTCTTCTACAAATATCAACTTGAGAAAAAACGTCATCCATAATTTAATGTCAGCTATTAGCCCTCTGCAGAATTCTGGTGTGTACAAGATTTCATGTGACACTTGCGGTGCCTATTATATTGGTCAAACAGGACGTGCCTTTTCAATTCGCTGTAAAGAACATTTTCTGAGGGAAAACTGTTTGTGTGCCCCTAATTCTACTTTTGCAGATCACCTGTTAATCACAGGGCACTCTCCTAAAGGGGTCGAGCAGTTGGAAATTTTGCATATTTAAAAAAAATGGGCGTAATCTTGATATTTTGGAGGAGCTGGAAATTTCCAAGCATTTACTTTCGAATTACGGTCTTTTTCTCAACGAACAGGTGCAGTTGCACGGAAGAAGTTATTTC
Organism: Schistocerca serialis cubense; assembly: GCF_023864345.2. Classification (NCBI taxonomy): domain Eukaryota; kingdom Metazoa; phylum Arthropoda; class Insecta; order Orthoptera; family Acrididae; genus Schistocerca; species Schistocerca serialis. The sequence continues at coordinate 592,362,972 of NC_064645.1, read as the reverse complement.
AGTGGTATAAAGCCGCTGCTTGGCGAGATCTAACACTTTGATGTACCAACTACTTGTTGCGGATTCAAAGATACCTTTTGTTTCTATTTTTTACGGCTCATATACGTAAATTATAAAAACTTTTTTGGTTTTATAACGTGTCTATTATAGGAAGCAGTAATGTCATTTAATGGATTATTTCGTATATGTCTTCTTTATGCATTTATTCTAGAATTTTTGTGCTACAGCCAGTGATTCATTTGTTGTATTTTACATCATCCAGTATCCCGCTATTGTATTTACTTCGTGTACACCGTTCAGGTTTATTTCCCTCTCTGCAGTTACGAGATATGTTTACAAAATAGCTTCTTTTACCAATTAGCCACTAGATGGCGGTATTGTCTAGAAGTTGCCGTGGCGCAAGTCACATGATGTTTCAAAATGGTTCAAATGGCTCTGAGCACTATGCGACTTAACTTCTGAGGGCATCAGTCGCCTAGAACTTAGAACTAAGTAAACCTAACTAACCTAAGGACATCACACACATCCATGCCCGAGGTAGAATTCAAACCTACGACCGTAGCGGTCACTCGGCTCCAGACTGTAGCGCCTAAAACCGCACTACCACTCCGGCAGGCCATGATGTTTCAGTTTTGTGTTGAGCTTTTGGTTGAGGATTCACGTGAGTCACTTCTCATTTTATCACACCCCAAACGGAATCGATTGTAGCCAAGCCAGGAGACCATGGTGGCCAGGGAAGTTGCTGCGCGTCCTGCAGAACACGTTGAGTTTCACGGCAGCGTGTGGCTGAGCATTATCCTGTTGGAACAACACATCACATTCCTGTAGCATGACGAGCAAAAGAAGAGGTCTAAAAATAGTTTGTACATAGCGATCGCTGGATAGCGTCCACCCCAGAAACACCAAAGATGAGCTACATTTGTATCTTGTGGCACCCCACACCATAAGGCATGGGTTGGGGTCAGTGTGTTTTGGACGAATGCACTCTGCGACCCATTGCTCACCAGGTCTATGTCGTATATGTTAACGACCATCACAAACATGCCGGCAGAACCTGGTTTCACCGCTGAAAACCAAGGCGCGCCATCTGACGGCACCAGTCGAGCCGTGGACGTGCTGTGAATGGAAGACGGGCTACAGGTGTGCGTACCCGTTCTCTTACTGCTAATAACTGGTTCACAACAGTTCGTGTTAACACATCTGGACTCACAAGCCATCTCATCTATTCTGTGGTAGCTGTACGATCTGGCATTGTTGCCCTGCAATACGACGACAATGGCGGATGTTTTTCTTGCGTGGACGTGTAGACGCTCGTCTACGTGTGCGAGACTGTTCGTGTCTCTTCTGATACCTGAACTGTTGCACATCTAACGTAGTACGTATAACTTGTATAGCAATTCATCGAAAGGACCATCCCGTCACTCAGAAGGCCGCGTTTTGACAGTATTCAAACTCGAAGAATTTTTAACATGTTGCAACCCTGTCAGGAACTGTGATAATATGTCAAAAATCCGACTCAGTTGCGAATTATTGCTGGTCTTAATCCAGGTTTCAGCTAGAGTAATTTAGCCATCTTCAGAGGCATAAAATAAACTAATACATACCAGAATAGGGCACAGTCAAAAATAAAAAGCTTAAGTACCGTGGTACCATGTCATGCTACGTTACTTAGCCGAGGAACAGCCCCGACCCCACTTCGTGGAATGCGGTCGATTAGCCGCGGACGCTACGTTGGAACTCAAACGTAGGTCCGCGGCTAACCGACCGCTTTCCACGAAGTGGGTCCGGGCCTGATCCACGGCTAAGTAACGTAGCTTGACATAGTACCACAGTAATTAAGTTTTTACACTACTGGCAATTAAAATTGCGACACCAAGAAGAAATGCAGATCATAAATGGGTATTCATTGGACAAATATATTATGATTACATTTTCATGCAATTTGGGTGCATAGATCCTGAGAAATCAGTACCCAGAACAACCACCTCTGACCGTAATAACGGCCTGCGCATTGAGACGCTTGGGTGGCGTGTACAGGTACAGCTGCCCATGCAGCTTCAACACGATACTACAGTTCATCAAGAGTAGTGACTGGCGTATTGTGACGAGCCAGTTGCTCGGCCACCATTGATCAGAAGTTCTAAATTGGTGAGAGATCTGGAGAATGTGCTCGCCAGGGCAGCAGTCGAATATTTTCTGTATCCAGAAAGGCCCGTACAGGACCCGCAACATACGGACGTGCATTATCCTGTTGAAATGTAGGGTTTTGCAGGGATCGAATGGAGGGTAGAGCCACGGGTCGTAACACATCTGAAATGTAACGTCCACTGTTCATAGTGCCGTCAGTGCGAACAAGAGGTGACCGAGACGTGTAACCAATGGCACCCCATACCATCACGCCGGGTGATACGCCAGTATGGCGATGACGAATACACGCTTCCAATGTGCGTTCACCGCGATGTCTCCAAACACGGATGCGACCATCATGATTCTGTAAATAGAACCTGGATTCATCCGAAAAAATGCCGTTTTGCCATTCGTGCACCCAGGTTGGTCGTTGAGTAGACCATCGTAGGCGCTCCTGCCTGTGACGCAGCGTCAAGGGTAACAGCAGGCATGGTCTCCAGCTGATAGCCCATGCTGCTGCAAACGTTGCCGAACTGTTCGTGCAGATGGCTGGTGTCATACAAACGTCCCCATCTGTTGACTCAGGCATCGAGACGTGGCTGCACGATCCGTTGCAGCCATGCGGATGAGATGCCCGTCAACTCGACTGCTAGTGATACGAGGCCGTTGGGATCCAGGACGGCGTTCCGTATTACACTCCTGAACCCACCGATTCCATATTCTGCTAACAGGCATTGGATGTCGACCAACGCGAGCAGCAATGTCGCGATGTGATACACCGCAATCGTGATAGGCTACAATCCGACCTTTATCAAAGTCGGAAACGTGATGGTACGCATTTCTCCTCCTTACACGAGGCATCACAACAGCGTTTCACCAGGCAACACCGGTCAACTGCAGTTTGTGTATGAGAAATCGATCGGAAACTTTCCTCATGTCAGCACGTTGTAGGTGTCGCCTCCGGCGCCAAGCTTGTGTGAATGCTCTGAAAAGCTAATCATTTGCTTATCACAGCATCTTCTTCCTGTCGGTTAAATTTGGCGTCTGTAGCACGTCATCTTCGTGGTGTAGCAATTTTAATGGCCAGTAGTGTATATTTGACAGTGCCCTATTCTGGTATGTATTAGTTTATTCTATGCTTCTGAAGAAGGCTAAATTACTCTAGCTGAAACCTGGGTAAAGCCCAGTAACATTTCGCAACTGAGGCGGATTTTTGACATATTAATTTATTCAAACTCGCTCAGTTGGCAGTAGGAATCACGAGTTCGTCTCTAAGGCACGGTTGCCCCCTTGCTTCGCATGTTTGCACCACAATGAGCCTTCTGGTTGTGAGCATTCCCTATTAAAGGGCAGATACAGATGGCGGTCTGGTAGCTACGTCACTACTTAACTTGTTCGCGGACGACTTTGAATCTATTATCAGTAGATCTACTATCACCCACGTGGCATATGCCGTTATCTGATCAACATCGACAACGTGATTCTAGGTGTACTGAATTTTTTCCAGTAGTATAGCTGCTGAAGGCACAGGAGTCATTGCAAAAGCAAAGTAGAATATATGTGGATAACGAAGATAAAATCTTATACGTTGTTAGGCAGTGTCATGTTACTCTTGAGTATCTTCTTACACAGTTCACGTTTAGAATCCTTGACTGCAGTCTTTTTCCGGACCTTCTGGTGCTCCCTGCTAGTGAAACGCTGCTCAGTGTCCAGCTGATTCCAGCGGAGGTGTCGAAACATCGATTGTGTAACAAGAAACGGAAGAGAAATGTTACGCGTCCTAATAGCCTAGGATATACAAAAAAAAAAAAAATGGTTCAAATGGCTCTGAGCACTATGGGACTTAACATCTGAGGTCATCAGTCCCCTAGAACTTAGAACTACTTAAACCTAACTAACCTAAGGACATCACACATATCCATGCCAGAAAGCAGGATTCGAACCTGCGACCGTAGCAGTCTCGCGGTTCCGGACTGAAGTGCCTAGAACCGCTCGCCACCGCGGCCGGCTAGGAAATACAACTTGAAGTTATATAAGAATATACAGCCTACACTTGCAGGTCAACTTTATCGTTTACCTAGGTTTCAACGTTATGGTTATGCATCAAGTTTTATGAAGTTGACGTAGGACAAGGCCTGTTTTAGGCAAACATTTAAATAATAATTTATGTTCTGAAGAAGACGTTATTAATAACGTAGAAACCTAGGTAAACGATAAAGTTAACCTGCAAATGTAGGCTGTATATTGTTATATAAACAATTTCAGTTGCTGTCGCTGCAAAAAAAGTTAAAGATTATAAAACAACTTGAAGTTTAAATATTTTTCATCATTAGTCGCCGCGCCGGCCGCTCGATTAGAGGTGCCATGTCACGGATTGCGCGGCCCCTCGCGCCGGAGGTTCGACTCCTCACTCGGGCATGGTTGAGTGTGTTGTTCTTACAAGGGAACCTCCCATCGCACCCCCCCCCCCCTCTCCACACACACAGATTCAGTTATAAGTTGGCACAGTGAATAGGCCTTGAAAAACTGAACACAGATCAATCGAGGAAACAGGAAGAAGTCGTGTGGAACTATGAAAATATAAGCAAAATATACAAACTGTGTAGTCTATGTGAAACATAATTAACATCAAATGCAGAGTGAAACCAGGAGCGCCGTGGTCCCGTGGTTAGCGTGAGTAGCTGTGGAAAGAGAGGACCTTGGTTCAAGTCCTACTTCGAGTGAAAGTTTCAATTTCTTTATTTTCGCAGTTATTATCTGTCCGTTCTGCTGAGCTGTCGCCATCCTTGATGTTGCTTCTCTTGCACAGGTACTACTCAGTTTGTATATTTTGTTTATTTTTTTTCATAGTTCCACACAAGTTCTTCCTGTTTTCTCGATTGATCTGTGTTCAGTTTTTCAAGGCCTATCCACTGTGCCAAATTATAACTAAATCTGAGGAGGGGGGCGATGGGGGGGGTTCCCTTGTTAGTATAAGTTAGTTTACGTAGTGTGTAAGTCTAGGGACTGATGATGGTTCAAATGATTCTGAGCACTACGGGACTTAACTTCTGAGGTCTTCTGCTACCTAGAACGTAGAACTACTTGAACCTAACCAACCTAAGGACATCACACACATCTATGCCCGAGGCAGGATTCGAATCTGCCACCGTAGTGGTCGCGCGGTTCCAGACTGTAGCGCTTAAAACCGCTCGGCCACTTCGGCCGGCTAGGGACTGATGATCTCAGCAGTTTGGTCCCTTAGGAATTCTCACATATTTGAACATTTGAACATCATTATTTTTCGAACTGGTTCGATGCAGCCGGCCATGAATTCCTCTCCTGTGCCAACCTCTTAATCTCAGAGTAGCACTTGCACGCCATGTCGTCAATTATTTGATTCATGTATTCCAATATCTGCCCTCCCTTAAAATGTTTAGCTTCTACAGCTAAGTCTACTACTATAGAAGTCAATGATGTGTTAATTCGTGTCCTACCATCCTGTCCATTTAATTGTCAGCGTTTTCTATATGTTCTTTTTCTGTATCAGTCCACCAAATTTTCAGTGTTCTACTATGACTCCACATCTCAAATGCTTCGTTTCTCTTCTTTCCAGATTCTCCCGCAGCCCACGGTTCGCTGCCAAACAATAATGTGCTTCAAAAGTACATGCTCTGAAATTTGTTCCTCAGATTAAGGAGTATTTTTTATAGCACAAAATGATTCAACATTTGTTTCTGAAAAAAATATTTGGGTCAAAATACAACAATATGAAATACAAGCTGCGACATGGTTGCGAATAAAACAGTGACCCGAATATATAATAAGTTTCCGTTACTTTACGTCTATGGTCAAACTTTTTATGCACCAGACAACCGGTTTCGGTCTCTATTGACCATTTTCAGGTCTCTTTTATAAAAAAACATGTCCTAATGTACTGCAGCCATAGAAGCATTGTCAAATGTTAAACGCAAAATCAGCACCATCATCATCATATATATATAAAAAACAGTATTTGCAAGAGTCATCTTGTCAGCAGCACTAGTGTTCAAAACAGATCTGAAGATAGTCATTACAGACCGAAACGGGTAGTCCGCTGACAAAAAAATTGTGACCATAGACGTAAAGTAAAGGAAATTTAATATAAAATACGACATGTCAACAGTATACCTGAAGATTATATTCTGCTTATGACGTGTTCAATGTGCCGACTACCACGTCTACCAACGTCTTCACCATGAACTCCTATGTTTTGGGTTACTCGACGATACATATCTACGCCTCAATTATCAGCTGTCGTTGTACCATCACCGTACGAGAATCTTTAGGAAAAATATTATCCCTCAGAATCCCCAAAGAAAAAAATCACACGGGTTCTAAACAATATTCTTTGTTAGCCACTATTGACCACATGTGAAACAATTAGGAAATCTATGTGAAATGACATCTGCCTTAAAATTTTCATGCAGTATGTCTCAGACAACCTATTATTATGGAGAGTGCTTAGGGAACTTTCACTCTTAACTAAATGTTCAAAAAAGAATGGCCCCCATTACCGCTTGACTCGAGATAGTGGGCCACACAGTAATTCTTGGACCTTGGTACACCTTTCATGAAGCATGTTCGGATTCAAAAAGGCCCAAAGGCACATATTTGTATATTAACAACGCCGTCAAAGTGAAAATGTGCCTCTTCCAACAACACGCCTAAATTCACAGCCCATTCAGCGAACGTCATTCTTCGATGTTTGTTACCCGTCGTTAATATTTAGACACCTCAGTTATTTTGTATTGACACAAATGCAAATTAGTTTTCAAAATTCACTGTAGAGATCGTCAGAAAATGGCAAGCTGTGGTGCTGTTTCCCTTTTTTGTTTTCCTGGGCTCTTCAGTACCGCTACTCTGACAGCCTCGACATTCTGTGGAAAAGGAAAATTGGCAGGCCGTTCACGCTTCCTCTCGAGCACTCAACCAACATTATCAAATGTTTTGTAAAATGATCGAGTTTTAGAATGTGAACGAAACCGTCCGTCTCTGTGAAAGCACCAAACGTTTCGTTTCATGAAAAAATAACACAGTGTTAACGCGCTGTTCAACAGTCAGTATTCCTTTGTCAGCCATCTTGTAACGATACACAAATAGTGGTCTACGAAATAAATAAAACTAATCTCCTCGAGCTATTCTCACTTCCTCCAACATAACACAATAACAACTGATAAGCTCAAAGATTAATACCAAAACAACGCGTGCCATCCTGCAAACTTTCTTTGGGTCTGGAATGTCCCCTTAGGCTATGCCAGTCTATTTTTATGTCCTTACTTCGTTTGCCGTCTTGCTTCCAAGGTAGCAGAATTACTTCACTGCATATAATTCGCCTGTATTGTCATTTTCATCATAAATCTCTTTTCTGCTACTCCTCATTACTTTCATATTTCATCGGTTTTTTTCTCAGTCCATATCCTGCACTCAGTAGATTGTTCATTCTATTAAGTATGTCCAGTAATTCTTCCTTGCTCTCATTGGGATATCAGTGTCACCAAAGATTCTTATCACTGACATACAATCATCTTCAAATTTAATTTCACTGCCAAACCTATCTTTTATGGCCGTCATTCCTCTTCGTTGTAAGGTAAGCTAGAAAGACTGTATCGGCGCCTTATACCCTACTTTACACGAAAACTTTGTTCCTGGTCTTCCATTCTTACAATTCTTTCTTGGTTATTCTACACACTGTGTATTACACCCGTCTTCCTATACGTCACACCAACTTTTCTGAGAACTTTGTATATTTTGCACTACGTGTTTATCATTGTCGAACTCGATTTTTAGGTCGACAGGTGCTGCGAACATGTCTATATTTTTCTTAAGACTTCCTACCATTATCAGTCACAATGTCACAGCTTCCTCTCTGGTGCATTTATCTTTCCGGAAAGCAAACTAATTGTCATCTAACAAATCTTCAATTTTCATTTCCGTTGTTCTGTACATTACTCTCGTTATAAGACTGGATGTACGAGCGGTTAAGCTGACTATGGGATAGCTCGTTAACTTATATGTAAGGGCGGCTTTCTCGGGGGCAAGTTGGAGTTACTAACCCGCCCTCCTTCCTCCTAGTTCTCAGAAAAAGAAGAAAAAAAAGAGTAATCACGTTCTTTTTTTTTCAAGAAAATGATCTAAAAGTCAGTATTACGAATTTTCTTAACAGGACCGGAACTGAAACTTTTTTGTGGCTATTTGCAAGTCCCCATTCTTCTCCCAAAATATTAAAAATTCTCTATACCGCTACATATAGTCCCCCCCCCCCCTCACTTCTCGTCACCAACTACTAGAGAATGGGCACCTTTACTTATGTGCCCTTGCTTGCTATCTTCGGGATCAAGTGGATGATATCTTCCTGAACGTCTGACGGTATGTATCCAGACGCATAGATTCAACACACTAACCCGAGTACTTCTTCGGTTGCCACTGCCCCCCCCCCCCCCCACACACACACACAATAGCTTTGAAAATCCGAAGGCCTCTTATCTACAATTTCCACCGTATTTGATCTCAAGCCTTTCTAAGCTTTAGTATGCTCAGCCTATATGCATATTTCATCTACATCGACAGCCATTTCTTCTTGTATCACCTTATCATACAACCCTTGTAGAAGTATTCAGCATACTCCTTCCACCTATGGGCCCTCTCCTCTGTTTTAACAACGGAATCCTCATTACACTCCTATTGTTCCAGCGCTTGTCTTTAATTTCATCGTTTCGACTTTATCGCGCCGAATCAGTCCTTCTGATTTCTGTTAGTTCATACTTTTGGTGAAGTTTCAATAATCGTCTCGAAATAATCAAGTTACGTGATTATTTGTTTGTTTCTTTGCAGTTTCATGTCTGCAGCACTTGTACATACCTTGCTCACATTGCACTCCACTGTAATGCAGCAAGCGAAGCCAAAACAAAATGGCGCCGCCCTTTAATACAATGAAATGACCAGAGGTAATTCGTTTCCGGCAAAAGCAAACATGTTCCAGCGGTGCCAAGTCAGTCCAGATAACTTCCTTAGCCGTAACACCGTAATGAGATGAGGAGTTTTGAGGACGCCTTTATCCAGCAGTAGTGTAAAATAACTGATGACGTTGCCGGTCATAGGTATGGAGTCATTCAGAGTAACTGCAGTTTAGTTAACTGGAGAATGAAAATAGCTTCTCTCTCTTTTAAAGTTTGCTTCACCAGTGTTCAGAAAGGTGTGCTCAAATTCTAAGATTCTATATTCAATAGGTCAGAATAGAGGTAAAAAGTTGATATTAATTCTTATGGCAAATTATTATTATGTACAGAATCTGTCAGAGTAATAAATTTAAAAATTTCAGGGTTGATTACCCCACAAGGCAAAATCCAAAGAAACAGTTGTTCGAAAAATCATCCAATTTTAAATGGTTAACAAACTACGTTTTACGATGTTCTGAGCGAAGAAACCCATTTCAAGTGTTCAAATATCCTGCACTTCTTTCTATATTCTGCTCCATTGGGTGTGAACAATGTGTGGCGTACTAATATACATAAATTTAATGAAGTGGAAGAAGTCAGTGAAACGAGAATCCACTAGCACTACACTTACTGTATCTTGCCTCAACACGATCTTATCAAAAGTATCCGGACATCCCTATTCACCGAATGTCAACAGAGTAAAATGTCCATCTGGGACGTTTCATCTTTTCTAAAGCAGCCCAGGTCGACTGTTGGTCTTGTAGTTGTGAAGGTACAACTACACATAGACGATATCTAGACAGGCCTCGTGAACTGAACTGGACTGTCTCTCACTGCAAAAGTTGCTTGTAAGAAATTGAATGAAATCAGCGAAAGGTGTCATTCGTGAGTTCCATAGTGTTACAAGTAGTCCAGCTAGCAGAATGAGTTAAAAAAAACGGGCTACGATGGTCGAGCAGCTCGCCACAAGCCACACATTTCTGTAGTTGTTGCTAAGAGACACATGAGGTGGTATAAAGAACCAAGTCACTGGACAGTGTATGTCAAAAAATGAGTGACGTTGAGCGATGAATCACGCTATACCTTGAGGTAATCTGCTGGAATGATTTGCGTTTGGTGAATGGCTGGAGAATTTTACCTGCCCCCTGTACGTTGTGCCAACAGTGACGTATGGATGAGACGGCGTTACTGTTTGGTGTAGTTCCTTGAGGTTAAGAGAACGCCAAATAACGAAGGATATGAACATATTTACAGCACTGCTTAGTGTGGAAAGGATCACGTTGGGAATGGTGATTGTGTGTACCAGCATTACAATTCACCCTGTAACTGACTGGTCTGTACAGTGACCCAAACTGAAACAGTATTACGAAACAAACACCCATTCAACTGCACAACCGATCTCTATTGCTATGTCAGATATGTAAACTTCAACCCCATTTGATGACACTACAAATATCATATGATAAAAAGTGACTAGAAACGAACAAATACCAAAGTCACTATAGAAGAACTTAGACAAATTATGAAAGCGATAACATACAAAAACTGCTTTTAGTCTAACAATACATTCTGTTTACAAGGAAGCTCTTGCTAGTGTGAAACACTCTCACATGCAGTAGCAAATATCCTAATGAGTTACTTTCAAAATGTAGTTTTTGCAGATATAATAGACACAAAGGAATCTAAAGTAAATTAGTGGTGCAGATGTGTAGATGATATAATATACCTAATAGATAACCCACAAGAACATATGAATTGTTTACACAGATAGACAAAGAACATACAGCCCATATCTCAGTTCATTATAGAAACGAAAACAAAATAGGCAATACACTACTTTGACAGCAACTGACATGGTAATTCAGAAGAAATCAAATCCTCAGAAAGTAGTATCCACCAGACTTTAGGTATAAAGACTGCAGAACACCTCTAAACAAAACGAATTTCCAAGACAAAATTCATCCTTAACGAAGCAGAAAAAATGAATCTGGCAGAATCAAAGTATACTGTCTCCCTGTGTCATTATTAAAATTGGGATACAGACAGAAGACAACAAAATAAGAACAATCCAGATATACTGGTAAAAACAAAGACGCACAATACAACACACACACACCAAAAAACCCGACTCTCATCAACATAAGATGGCACACCGTTATATACTATTATCAGATCACCCACAAAATAGTAATACCTTCAGAGAACATAAAATTAATATATCCTTCAAGACAAACAGCTCAGGCGAAAATAAACTAAAAACTTTTATACTAGCGGAAGATATATGCAACAGTTCAGAAATACAAGAATATCATGCAACAGCTACAATTCTAAACATATTAGGGTGACTACAAAAAACTTTTAAGGTCAGGTACTGAGGAGTGAGTGTGTCCATTCCGCATATGCAGAACATCTAATAGAGTAGCATTACAATGTGAAAAACAGTCACAGCTTTCTACAATCGCAGAAATGTGTCATACACAAGACCATTCCACATATGCAGAACATCTAATAAAGTAGCATTACACTGTGAAAAACAGTCACGGCCTTCTACAACAGTAGAAATATTTCATACAGAAGTCCAACATTGAAAATCTATAAAATTAAGCAATTAAAAAAGAAATAATAATACCCACACGCACGAACACGCAACTCGCTCCATTCCCACACCAACAGCCTGCACCACTCTCCTCTCCTGCATCTCCAATGATCCCTCAATCATCTGTAAAGAATGTAATCATGCAGTGCAAGCACGTGCAGTAGCCCTATACTATAATATAACTCATGCACAAAGGAATTTTTGCTGGAAGAACCTGTATTATATGACTTTAGCACATATGGAACAAGAACTTGTTGCATAAACAGGACAAACTGTATGATTATAAACAGAAATAGAATCAAACAGAATTACCAAATAATCAGTAGAAATCTCATACAAATATAGATACAATTATGTAATTTTTCATGTATTATTGACGAATGATGAATCCTATCATGAATAGGCGAAATATGTCTGGTACAGTGATACGCAGAAATAAATTTACTTACGAAAGACGGACTTTTTATTATCATCATAATAAAAAATTGTGATACCTCTATTTGTAAGCCGTAAGCGAAGAGGAGCAGCTACAGATAGCTGAGTAGTATATAATATTGTAGATAATGGGTGAACGACATATAACACTACCGACTCTTACTAACTGAGCAGAATACCGACGATGTTTCTTCTGTGAACGGTGTTTTAATTTTGACCACGACTCTGTGTAACAGTAACCTACAGGATTGTTTTTCGTCTCTCGAAAGACTTCTGTTGAAGGGAATCACCACCCAAACAAACTGGAATCGAACCAAATTCTGTTAGTAATATTGTGAACTGTAATTACATAAAATCAAACGGCCGCCAACTTAATTAGTCAAAGTTGTACCAAGTACTAGCACTGTTCATTAAGAAAGTCAACTGTATGGACTGACTTTACTCGATACTGAAACTCTGTTTTTCAAATAAGATATAAGATAGTAGCACAATTTAGCAACAATGTTACATACAAGGGATATTAACCGTTTTTGCAACAGGTGACTCTCAATAACCCTTATTACCCGTCTATTAAAGTAGAAAGCTAATGACCATTACAGGTAAACAAATACTAATGGCAGTTCACTACTAACTACTAGGAAGACCCTTTATTAGCTTAGTTATTTAAGTACACTGCAATGATACGTTTTGCAGATAATTATAGTAATTATATTTGCTGTTCTGTTTACTGTTTGCTTTGTTATATAGCTCCAGTGGAACATATGGTTCTTAAATCTGTTAAATCTGAATAGTGGCAGCCAGTTGCTTGTTGTAGCACACACTAGCCTTAAGAATGGAAGCTGCACTTGTTTAGTACCGTAGCTGTCACATATAGTTCAAAACTGGCTCAGTAACTAGCTTCGGTACCCAAAAATTATTCCATAACTTGACTCAGATCATGACTGAACATTTCAGTTACGGCACAATCTGATACACACTTTCAACTATATACACAAAAATTATAAAAATTGTTTCTTACAAACCAGCGCAATAACTATTCCTTAAGCTTACCCTTCGAGTTTACTTATTATTTTAACTAAACACAGTAAAGTGTTAAGTTTAAATGCTGTACTTTTCAATAGGAATGACATTTAAGTAAAGCACTTTACATCATTTCGTTGCAAATGTACTCTGTTGGAACATTATCTAGTCATCTATGAAAAACATGTGGTATATTTTAGAAAAGATGGTCACTGAACAATCATGAAATATACTACCGCAATTTTTAAAAAAAATATAGTGTTTTAAATGTAGAAACGAGGCTCACTGAACAATTCGGAAATTTACTATCTCCTTTTTTTAATATAGTTACTTTGCAGCGCTTGACATGGGACCCTTGCTAGGTAGGTGACTATGTATTAAATATGGGTCTTCGAAACCAAGTCTAAACGAATTAGTGTTATTATTTGGATGAGAAATCAAATAACTGTTCCATGCAACTATACAGTACTCAACTGAATATTTTAGACGAAGCTGGTGGCTGTGTTATTATTTGGATGAGAAATCAAATAACTGTTCCATGCAACTATACAGTACTCAACTGAATATTTTAGACGAAGCTGGTGGCTGTGGCAGTTTTCTGTGCCTACTCAAAAGGACGAAGAAATACCGATGGTTCCTGTTGTGTAGCACGCTCTGAAAATTCTCTCCTTAGCATTGGAGTTTCTTAGTATGGAGCTAACCGATGCATTCCATACACCACAAGCCGAAGAACGTCCATATCCAAGGCTGATTTACATAATCTTGCTGCTTTTATTGCCTCGTTCAGAACACAAGGTGCGAATACTTATAATGCTAGCCACCAAGTGACTCTTGCCACAGAGGGATCTTGCAGTTTCACCACCAAATCCAAGTTTGCTACTCTCGCCACGTGGGTTTCGTTGCAGAGAGACTTTCTTCTTTCTTTTTATGGGATTAAACACCTAAGTGCATGAACCAGTATTACAAGTTATAACATTTCTATTCTTTTACAGAACATTACTATTATGAGTACATCTATAAATAAATTACACTGATATGATTGGACAAAAATAATAAATAAAACTTTTACTTAATTGTTATATCAATGAGCATGGTTAACAGATGTCACATTAACTGAAGGCAGATAGAAAGTTTGAGATCAGTATTGATAATATCGATATTGATGTTACACATACCCTATAATTCAGTAATATTTCCTGTTAGCGATACATCAGTAAAACACCATTACATCCCAATCAGTGTTGGGTGAGAAAAAAATTGCAAATTCCTCAGAACAGCATATATTTTACACAAACACCAGTGCCTCAAAGATTACGTCATTACATTTAAATAAAAATATTTTTAGTTATATGTTGAAAAAATTTATATGATCGTAGAAAACTACCTCTGTTACATAGGGTAACCTACATGAGAAGGGCACATGCAGAAGGCCTATTGAAAGATATAAGTGACATATGTAAGAAAATAAGCAAAACCTAAAAACAAGAAAGAAATAAAACACAGATTTTTACTTAACCATTATTTAAAATTAGTTCAGTGTAGTTTGCTCCAACTTTAATTGGTTTCTTTTACTTTACTCTACGAGAACTTTTTAACGTCTGACTTTTTATAATTTTCAAAATATTACTGAAGATTTAAATTTCAGTTTGTGTACACGAAAAACAACGAGGAAAAATTATTACTTTCACCAGATACATGCTCTCGTCTTTGTTAATTTTCATGCAGTTCAACAAAATAGCACGGCACTGCTTACAACGAGCATAGATTTTTTCACTGCCATTTCATTACTTCTCGTAATCTACACTAACACTATTTACAAATCTTATCTAACCAAGGAAACAATTGGCTGTATACAGATATTTTGAGCATTCCATTTGAAACACATTTCCTGCTTACTCACTTAACAGGAAATTATGCTGCACGATTCATATATTGACAGTGCCTTTTATTAAATTGCAACTCTACATGCAATGCAGACTTCTATCATATCGTTTCAGCTTTTTTGGAATGTCCATTTCATTCTATAAGAGGTTACATTGTTGACAATCTGAAAACATCAGACACAGTTTAGGAAAATTATAATAGTAAGTCCTCAAAACAGTACATCATTTGTTAGAAACACATTTCCTAACAATAAACATTTTATAAGAGAATACATATTATTCATGACTTGTTTTGTAAGTGAAACGTTTTTAATTCTGTTCTGATTACATAATTTTTTAAGTTTACTGTCTTCTGAACATCTAACGGCTTCACAGATTTTGGGTACACCAGATAGTGTGCACTACTATAAGAAGTTTCTTGCAACTCAAATAAATTTAAATCTGGAAATTTCATAATTTAATTCGCTGGGCTTCTCATGGCTGCCGATGAGAGCAAAACTTCCGATTTTCAGCATGGTAAATTTGAGTTTGTTATCCTGTCCCTTAGATCTGTCATCTGCTTTTCACTTCATTCTTTCCGTCCCTAATTCCTTTTTTCTGTCCAGTCCCAGGTCTATACAGAGTGTAAATTCTAAGGCCTCATCTATTATGTTTTTCCTATTGCTATCAGCAAATTGTCTTCTGGTGTACAGCCCTTCGATTCGAGGCATCTGGTATTAATGACAACCTCAAATTCTTAAACCAATCCTCCTCACGCATTATGGTTGTGGTTGCAATGAGTTCTGCATAGTTTACCTGACTCACACATACAGCGTTCAACCAAACAACTTGTTGGGTGGTATGCTGAATCATATTTCACTTAGACACTGTACAGCTCCATCTCGTCTTTCCAGATCTTTGAAATAAACTGGGACACAATATCTGATAGCACTGATTTAGATTTCCTATCGCATTAAAGTATATTACCACCCTATTAAATGTTGCTTTTTCTGTTGCTTTGTTGGCAGAGAATCTTTTTTACGAATCTTGAAACCATATGTAAACTACTAAAACATTTGTACAGTTTCCTGCAGAATTCAAAATGGGGCCGGCATACAAATCCACAGTATACCAAGTGTAAGTTGATTTGTTCGATTTACTGCCGTCTTAGTTTGGGAAATAACATACGACTTGCTACAACCGCTTATGTTCCTGCTCACATCACTGATCATTGCTTTTATACCTAAAACTATTCCACATACCTGGTCGGTCCACAGTTTACTAACGCAAGGTGAAAGCAGTCTATTGCCTCAAACTGAGAGGGAAAACATAGTTTCCAATATTGCCTATCTGTATCCTTATGTTATACAAAACGCCCTTACTGATCTTAATATTTGAGGGCAATTTACGCTATCAAAATTTACTATTATGAATTTCTGAACTTTATCTTTTTTTGGTAATGCCTCATGGTTTTACAAAACTATTTTATTTCTTCTTCACAGTCATTTCTATAATGAATCTTATCTGGAAAGTACCGTATTCATTACTTCCTTTGGCGTTCTGGTAACCTAAATAAGGCACCTGCTACGTAACTGTCAGTGCCTTACATGTAATGGATCTCGTAATCAAACTATTGAAGGTATAATGCCCAGCGGAATAATCTGCCGCTTAACAGGTGGCAAACTTTTAGAAATGTAAATGCCTTATGGTCTGTGTGGTTGACTATTTAATTTCCCCAGAATAATATTTGCAGACCTCATGTGACAGCTAAGGCTTCTTTCTCCGATCTGTAGTTGCTCTTTTTCTATTTATTTAAAGTCTTACTTGTGAAGTCTATTGTTTTGTGGTCTAATTCTTATGTACTAATGTCTTGCTAAATTTTGAAACCTATTCCCAGTGCACTGATAACTACACTCATGTAAAACGGTTCCCTGAACACAGGATGGTGTAAGACCATTTTTTAAATTTTCGAAATCGCCTTGATGTTATTTAGCCCAAATAAAACATCATCTTTTTCTATGTAGGTTGTTTAAATTGGCGCTGTTAAATGCTTGCCCTTCAGCAAATATGCGATACAACACGTAAAGTTCAAGAAAAACTTTAAGTTGCTTTTTGTTCTTGGGTGGACGGCATTTTTTAATAGCATTTAATTTTTGTGGGTCCTTTCTGGTCGCAGGAAGGGTGATGATATATCCCACAAATTTTATCTCTCTTTTAACAAATTCAAATTTCTCCAGTTTTAAAGTCATTTTTTCAACTTGAAGAGCAGAGAAGACTTTAACAACTGACAATGCACTTGCCATTCTTGTGTGGTGATATGTCGTCTGCCTATACTGTCAATCTAGCAGTTAGTTCCTGCCCCGCTACTAAATCTAAATCTCCGCTTAAAACCGAAACAGGTGTAGAAAGACCAAAGAAGAATGCAGTGTACTTGTGAGATACTACATTCAACTGAATCTGCCAGTATCCAACCACCAAATAAAGGCTGGTTAAGTATCGCGCAACATGAAATTCTTACAACACTTCATGCAAATTTTTGGGTTGGTCTACTTCTCTTTTTGCAAGCTTGTTTAAAGTTTATGCATCAATCACCATTTCTCTTTTTTGTTATTTACAAAAGTAAGAATCCTATAATATTAACTGTTGCTCCGGTCAGTTACCTCCCCTTCAATCGTTTTACCTATTTCGGCTGTGCATCTACTTTAAGGGAACCAACTAGCGTGTCACGAAGTATTGTTCAGGTGGCAATACTTCGATTTGTTTCGAAGTTCTTAACTAGCCCAGAACTGCAGATTGAAACTGAAGAAACTGCAAAAAGGTGGGAATTTAAGGAGATGGGACCTGGATAAACTGAAAGAACGAGAGGTTGTAGAGAGTTTCAGGGAGAGCATAAGGGAACAATTGACGGGAATGGGGGAAAGAAATACAGTAGAAGAAGAATGGGTAGCTCTGAGGGATGAAGTAGTGAAGGCAGCAGAGGATCAAGTAGGTAAAAAGACGAGGGCTAATAGAAATCCTTGGGTAACAGAAAAAATATTCAATTTAATTGATGAAAGGTGAAAATATAAAAATGCAGTAAATGAAGCAGGCAAAAAGGAATACAAACGTCTCAAAAATGAGATCGAGAGGAAGTGCAAAATGGCTAAGCAGGGAATGCTAGAGGACAAATGTAAGGATGTAGAGGCTTGTCTCACTAGGGGTAAGATAGATACTGCCTACAGGAAAATTAAAGAGACCTTTGGAGAGAAGAGAACCACTTGTATGAATATCAAGAGCTCAGATGGCAACCCAGTTCTAAGCAAAGAAGGGAAGGCAGAAAGGTGGAAGGAGTATATAGAGGGTTTATACAAGGGCGATGTACTTGAGGACAATATTATGGAAATGGAAGAGGATGTAGATGAAGATGAAATGGGAGATAAGATACTGCGTGAAGAGTTTGACAGAGCACTGAAAGACCTGAGTCGAAACAAGGCCCTGGGAGTAGACAACATTCCATTAGAACTACTGATGGCCTTGGGAGAGCCAGTCATGACAAAACTCTACCATCTGGTGAGCAAGATGTATGAGACAGGCGAAATACCCACAGACTTCAAGAAGAATATAATAATTCCAATCCCAAAGAAAGCAGGTGTTGACGGATGTGAAAATTACCGAACTATCAGTTTAATAAGTCACAGCTGCAAAATACTAACGTGAATTCTTTACAGACGAATGGAAAAACTGGTAGAAGCGGACCTCGGGGAAGATCAGTTTGGATTCCGTAGAAATGTTGGAACACGTGAGGCAATACTAATCTTACGACTTACCTTAAAAGAAAGATTAAGAAAAGGCAAACATACGTTTCTAGCATTTGTAAACTTAGAGAAAGCTTTTGACAACGTTAACTGGAATACTCTCTTTCAAATTCTGAAGGTGGCAGGGGTAAAATACAGGGAGCGAAAGGCTATTTACAATTTGTACAGAAACCAGATGGCAGTTATAAGAGTCGAGGAGCATGAAAGGGAAACAGTGGTTGGGAAAGGAGTGATACAGGGTGTAGCCTCTCCCCGATGTTATTCAATCTGTATATTGAGCAAGCAGTAAAGGAAACAAAAAAAAATTCGGAGTAGGTATTAAAATTCATGGAGAAGAAGTAAAAACTTTGAGGTTCGCTGATGACATTGTCATTCTGTCAGAGACAGCAAAGGACTTGGAAGAGCAGTTGAAGGCAATGGACGGTGTCTTGAAAGGAGGATATAAGATGAACATCAACAAAATCAAAACGAGGATAATGGAATGTAGTCAAATTAAATCGGGTGATGCTGAGGGGATTAGATTAGGAAATGAGACACTTATAGTAGTAAAGGAGTTTTGCTATTTAGGGAGTAAAATAACTGATGATGGTCGAAGTAGAGAGGATATAACATGTAGACTGGCAATGGTAAAGAAATCGTTTCTGAAGAAGAGAAATTTGTTAACATCTAGTATAGATTTAAGTGTCAGGAAGTTGTTTCTGAAAGTATTTGTATGGAGTGTAGCCATGTATGGAAGTGAAACATGGACGATAACCAATTTGGACAAGAAGAGAATAGAAGCTTTCGAAATGTGGTGCTACAGAAGAATACTGAAGATAAGGTGGATAGATCACGTAACTAATGAGGAGGTATTGAATAGGATTGGGGAGAAGTTTGTGGCACAACTTGACTAGAAGAAGGGATCGGTTGGTAGGACATGTCCTGAGACATCGAGGGATCACCAAATTAGTATTGGAGGGCAGCGTGGAGAGTAAAAATCGTAGAGGGAGACCAAGAGATGAATACACTAAGCAGATTCAGAAGGATGCAGGCTGCAATAGGTACTGGTAGATGAAGATACTTGCGCAGGATAGAGTAGCATGAGAGCTGCATCAAACCAGTCTCAGGACTGAAGGCCACAACAACAACAACAACTAGCCCAGATTTGTATGAAAACACGTCCTGGATTCTTTCTAAAATTTTCAACAGATTAGATTTTTATTATGATGTAGGTCGCTTAAGCTCTCAGGGATTTATTGAAAATGATCGTCATCACTTAAACTTTTAACATGGTGAATTTCAAAAATATACTGTAGAGAGACTGTCGTCCTCAGAATCAGTTCCTCATTACATTTGAGAATTTGGGTGTTATGAGATTTCACTTTCCTCAAATCTTACTTCCGAATAATCGAATTAACTGTCAATTTTAACAGCTTCATTACTCCAGTCAGTAATTACCTTTCCTTTATCCAACCAATCGATCTCCAAAACCGTTTCAGCGTTCAAATCTGGAACGTCCAGGAAATCATGATCGAATTCTCGTACTTTAGGTTTGAATTCAGCCAATACTTGACTTTTAATTCTCGTACTGGTTTTGCCAGCAGCACCTGCGACTTTGTCACCATTTAAAGACATCGTTAATAATCCCGGTTTCTTCTGAAATATACTCAAAAAATTACCATCATAAACATTCTAATACAGTAAATGTAAACAGGGATGATAGTTTGGGATGATAGTTTGTTTGAATGTTCTACTTCAAAAATAATTTTGTTCTTCCCGTAAGAAATCTTGATCGACCGTAAGATATTTCCGAGCCATGTTACTCATATGCAGGTGGCAAATATCTGAAGGTTTCTCCGGTCAAAGTCTTTTACGACGTGGATCTGCTGTAAGTTTCTTGGTGCTGTGCTTACTATACGCTTCATTGTGAGCTGCGTAACAATATTTCGTCGCTCCTTCCTTGATCTTTGTTACTTCATCACAATTTTCATCTAAGCTGTCACTTATATCCGACAATTCACGGTCACGGTTCAGTTCTGACAAATGTCTTTTCTTACGCAGAAGTTAATTTTCTCGTCGTTATCCAGATCTTAAATACTAAGGGTCACGGCTTTCTCCTACAATTATTAGTTCTTTTTCATTTACATCATGCTCTTCATCTGAGCTGCCATCTTATCATCATCGGTTATAATGACGTCTATCCTTACATCGTGATTTGTGTAATCTACATGAATATCAGTAACTCGTAAACACTCGCTCGAATTTATCTTCCCTTGGTTATCAACATCAATTTGTTCCACTGGCGTTTCGTTTGTGAGGAATACTTTGTCAGCTCGGCCAAAGATTTCATCTTCTTCCGTACTTCTCTTCACTGCGACCATATTTGTTTCCCTATTGTTAATCTCAATGTTACTGGCAACTAACGTTCCTTGCTCAGTGCCTTTTCCCTTATTATTTGCCACTTCTTTAACAAACGCTGCTCGGAACTTTGTGCGGCGCTACATGCTTCCATTTCCTCGTTGCTATCAGACGATGCTATATTCTTGACGTCCTTTTGCAGTCCTCCTACTCACATGGTTTTATCTCTTGGTAAAGATCTTCGATTTTTTCGCACCAATTTGAAATTTCTGACAAACTCATTTTCGCAAATTCTATAGTTACTTAAACTGTTAAGAGCGCTTTCTTCCTCAACTTCGAACGCGTTCACACTTTCTTCATCTACGACGTCGTTACCTACAAATGCAGGTTCATTTAGTTCTACTATGACGTCTTCATTCTGACAGTTGGTCTATCGGATGTGTTCGTTGCTGACGGACACTGCGCCTACCTTGACTCATTCTTGGGCACAGCTGCAGCTTAACCTGCACTGGCCGTAGATGCTTCGCAGACGTTCTCTCGGTACTTAATTCAGTACGTCTTTGTCAGTACTGTTTTTTATGTTTGGGACGTGAAAACGAGTCCGCGCTGGTTCGGCCCGCAACATACGGGGTATTCAGTTTCTCGCACTGTTGCTGTCATGATAACTTTGCCGTGCAAATCCTTTTCCGCGAGCATCTGACGTAACTCAGTATCTGCTCCAATCTCGTTGAGCCAAATCAACGCGGTGCTTATCGCCGTCACTCTGTTCACCGCCATTGTGATTACAACCCTTGTTGTTAATGTTCGGATGATGGTCACGATTTCCTCGCCAGTGAACTTCATCTTCGAGGAACGCAGAAGAGCTTTTACTATTGTTTCCAAAGTATATCTTCGAATCCTCAGGCACATTCTTCCACAGCCCTCATACTATTTCGGATTTGGATGGTCTATTTTCGATACTTGGACTCGCATGAATTTTTTATGGAGATTCTGCCCCTATTGTCATGCAGTATTCTCACTGTAGATTCTCGTCCCGAACGGTCTTGTTTTTGCTCTGACCAGTAGTCCTCGGTAAATTTCTGCTTAAATTCGTTGAAAGTCATCAAATCAAGTCCCCACCGTGTGGCATCACCTGCTACTGTACCGCTAACTACGTTAATGTTTCGCTAATGTATTAGAAATTCAGAAGAAATTATTTAGCAGTTTTTCAAAAACTCCAACGGGTGCCAACCAGTAAGTCGTTTGGCACAATGAAAGCGTTCTTCGCCATCTAATAGTTTACTGCATGGTATTCTGTAAGATACACAACTAATTTTATAGCAAATTTTCTGTTCATGGTAACAAATTTTGTCTTGAATTTTTGAAGTGTTTTGATCACACTTCTGTTCTTACTTGTCTAGCCAGTGCCTTTTCAGAATCTGATACTGTCTTTCTCAAATGTGAGATTTAATTTGTACATTCGCCAACTATTTCGGTTTTCAGGCCGAAAACTTTTTCGTCCACTTTCGTTAGTACTAAAGGTTCTAGAGTTCCTTGGATGTCTATGATTTCTGAATTAAACATTTCTTTAAGATAATTGATCTGGCCTTGCATAGTGGTCGTTTTGATATTAATGGTATTTGAATCAAGTTTCATGTTCTTGACTGCAGCACTCTAAACGTCTACTTTTCCGTCTACTTTTTCGATCTGTTTACTAATTTTTAGACCCTGTGTTTTCATTTGATTCTTTAGGCTATTTCTACTACTCCCTTGTATCTTGAGCTGATTATTGAAACCACTCATGCCACTAGCAATGTTAACCAGATGGTTATTTACACAATTTATCTATGCATTCTTCTGATCTTCAACTTGCGTGGACTAAAGTTTGAATAGTTCGTTCGTGCTTAACATTTTTTCAGTATCCTTCTCTATCGTCTCCCCGTGTTCTGATTTAATTCTTATGTCTCTATTGATACTTCCTCAATTTCCGGTAAAATGATCAACCCATATATTTTTGCAGTCATTATCTTCCACGTAAGCTTCTTCGAAAGTTCCGTTCGTTGGTTCTTGTTTGACTTGTGACGGGCTCGTAATCTGAATTTGATCGTTTACATACTCTTGGCATTCCGCGTAACTCAAATGCCGTACTGTTTGCTGCCTGTGTATTCGTTTTGGTAATTGCTAACGCGTTCCATGATGTCTGAGTTACGCCCTGTGCTCTCATGTTCTGCTCGCTCTGTCCTACTACTGTTTTTGCATCATTTCGATACTGAATATGGTTTACAGTTTACTTTCTAAACACTGTAATATTTGCTACTATTTACTTTATTGAACTTCCTGGAAGCTCAAGCCGCTGCGCATTCGTTGCTCGTAATAGGATTGTTTCATGCTTAGTACATATGCATCTAGTGTGAAACAACTAACAAGACGTCCTGTTATCAGGCGACAACTACAGCATCACCGGAAATTTTGTAGAATACCAATAACGTTAGGCCTGTGATTGAATTTCAATTGTGACCATGACTGTGTGTAGTGGAAAGGTACTGGATCGAATTCGGTCTCTCGAAAGATTCCTACTGAAAG
This sequence comes from Schistocerca serialis cubense, assembly GCF_023864345.2. Taxonomy (NCBI): domain Eukaryota; kingdom Metazoa; phylum Arthropoda; class Insecta; order Orthoptera; family Acrididae; genus Schistocerca; species Schistocerca serialis. Next base: position 592,339,283 of record NC_064645.1, on the reverse strand, counting down.
GAAGCACCAGAATAACGAACGGGAAATTAAGTAAACCGCGATTACGTAAACGTAAAAGGTCACCAGCTTAATTAGGCAAAGTTGTACCAAGTATTAGCATTGTTCGCAAGGAAAGTTGGACTGACATTACTTCATACTGAAATTATGGTTTGCAAATAAGATACAGGGCAGTAGCGCCATTTAGCAAACAATATAACAATGGCTTGACATGAACAACACAGAAGGAATATTAACCTTTTGCTCAACAGATAGCTCTTAATATCACTTACTACCTGTATATGAAAATAGGAAGCAAATGATCATTACAGGTAAATGTTTACCAATAGTGGAATACTATTACGTGAGGCCAGAGGCTCTCTTATCTGTTTAATTGTTGAAATATACTGTCATTGAAATGGTTTGCAGATTCTTTAATCTGATTATTATTCGTTTTCTCAAGGAGCATTCACTTATTTATACTATGTACTTAAAATGAAGCATATGGTCCCTAGATCTTATACAGTCGGAAAAGTGGTAACCAGTTCCTCATTATAGCACACACATGTTATAAGAGGAAGTCTGTACTTCTTTACTACCTTATTGTAATATACAGGGCGTGTCACTAACTACTTCCACCTAGAATAACTCCGGAATTATGGGAGTACCTGGAAAGTTTGTGGGACAAAAGTAGCATGGGACAATGGGGGTCATACTATGACACTGGTTTTTCGGCGCTAGGTGGAGTCGCGTCAGATATATGAAGGTCAGCTTTGTATATTTTATATTGGATGCTGTAGTTTGTTATTTATTTTCTGATGGCGACTATTTAGACGAATCCAAAGATGTGCAACAGTAAGGTCTTGGAAGGTCAACGAAGGTCAAGAAGGTGGCGTGAACGTCCATTTGCTGAAGGTGTTCGAAGTGATGACCATTGGTATCAATGCAGTGCTGCAAACTTCTTATCATAGCGTGAGTGGTATTTGAAGTGTTGGCAGAAGAGCCCACACTGTGTTGCTAGAGGAGGCCGAAATGCACGCGTTTAATTACACGCTGACTGGCGCGAGGTCTGGAACAGTTAAGGGAATTAATAGTAGCAAATAAAGTACGTAGTTGATATAATACTTAACTTTAATCCACAATTGGTGTACATCGCTCTTGACGGTACATGTTATAATCTCAATATCAAATGCTATGGCCCTTGCTAGGTCATAGCAAATGACGTAGCTGAAGGCTATGCTAACTATCGTCTCGGCAACTGAGAGCGTAATTGTCAGTGAACCTTTCCTAGCAAAGTCGGCTGTACAACTGGGGCGAGTGCTAGTAAGTCTCTCTAGACCTGCCGTGTGGTGGCGCTCGGTCTGCAATCACTGACAGTGGCGACACGCGGGTCCGGCGTATACTAATGGACCGCGGCCGATTTAAAGGCTACCACCTAGCAAGTGTGGTGTCTGGCGGTGACACCACAGCATTCCTTATCACTTCGGCACTTATCGAAGCATAGGCTCTGACAATTCTCTCGTATATCGTGCAAAGAGTAAATATTCGCCGAATATGGCGTGTAAATCTAACGTGCCATTGACATGTAACCACCATTCGACGGTAACGCAATACAACACTAATAGTAACGGTAAGACTAGTATCGTCGAGTCAAGCGAATGTATTCCTTCGGACAACAAGTCAATCTGCTTCTCATTTATGGAGAATGCCAAAGAAATTCAGTGAGAGCTAGAGACTTATACAGTGAAAGATATCCTCAACTTATTCACCCTGCAAGTTGTACATTTAAATATGTGTATGATAAATTGGGAACAACTGGAATTTTAACGCATCAGAGCATATACGGCAAAGGAAAGTTACTAACGAGGGAACATAAACTGAAACTCTTACCTCAGTGGTTCGAGATCCTTGTGTTACCTCCCGTCAAATCGCAAGGGTATCAGGTATGAGACAGTGTAGTGTTGTTCGTGTACTGCACCGCCATAAATATCATCCTTACCATATCAGTCTCCACCAAGAATTAACTACTACGGATTGTATGTGCGGCATTGAATTCTGCCGAGGGTCGCAACTTTACATTCAGAGGGATGACACATTGGAAGAGTGCAGAAAGATGAAATAAGTAGTTGTCACAACATGCAAAGATCAGCACATTCCTCAAACTGGAGAATTATCAAGAATGGGGTTCCACAAGGGTCAGTCTTGGGTCCTTTGTTGTTCTTAATATATATTAATGACTTGCCATTCTATATTCATGAAGAGGCAAAGATAGTTCTCTTTGCTAATGATACAAGTATAGTAATCACACCTGACAAACAAGAATTAACTGATGAAATTGTCAATACTGTATTTCAGAAAATTACTAAGTGGTTCCTTGAAAACAGACTCTCACTGAATTTTGATAAGACACAGTACACACAGTTCCGTACAGTGAATGGTATGATGCCATTAATAAATATAGACCTTAATCAGAAGCATATAGCTAAGGTAGAATATACCTAATTTTTAGGTGTGTCCATTGATGAGAGATTAAATTGGAAGAAACACATTGATCATCTGCTGAAACGTTTGAGTTCAGCTACTTATGCAATAAGGGCCATTGCAAATTTTGGTGATAAACATCTTAGTAAATTAGCTTACTACGCCTATTTTCACTCATTGCTTTCATATGGAATCATATTTCGGGTTATTCATCACTGAGGAATAAAATATTTATTGCACAAAAGCGTGTGATCAGAATAATAGCTGGAGTCCACCCAAGATCATCCTGCAGACATTTATTTAAGGATCTAGGGATACTCACAGTAGCTTCTCAGTATACATACTCTCTTATGAAATTTGTTATTAACAACCAAACCCAATTCAAAAGTAATAGCAGTGTGCATCACTACAATACTAGGAGAAAGGATGATCTTCACTATTCAAGATTAAATCTAACTTTGGCACAGAACGGGGTGAATTATACTGGCACTAAAGTCTTTGGTCACTTACCAAATACTATCAAAAGTCTGACAGATAACCAACAAGTATTCAAGAAGAAATTAAAAGAATTTCTGAGTGACAACTCCTTCTACTCCATAGAGGAATTTTTAGATATAAATTAAGAAAAAATATAAAAAATAAAAAAATAAAAGAAAAATATAAAAAAATAAAAAGTTGTTATATTAACTTAAGTATGTTGTTAAATTAACTTAATTATGTCATGTATTGGAAAATTTGACTCGTTCCACATCATTACGAAATATCGTATTCATTATCCATGGAACTAGTATTAATCTAATCTAATCTAATCATTAATTTGATTTTATTTACTGGCGAAGCTACATTCAGAAACCATAGAAAAGTTAATTTGCATAACGTGGATTATAGCGCAACTGAAAATCCATGTTGGCTGCGGCAAGTTGCACCGTGGTCGGTGAATGCATGGTGTGGGATTCTGGAGGACAGCATTATAGCCCACTATTTCATCGAAGGAAATATTAATGGTAGGAAGTGCACCACATTCCTTCAAGAAACATTAAGTCTGTTAGTGTGGACAAGGAACAGACTGTATTATCAACACTATGGGTGTCGGACACATTTTTCGCTGATGGCTAGAAATAAGTTGCAGAGACAATTCCCTAATCGTTGGATTGGACACGGAGGAGATGTGTTGTGGCCGGCTCGTTCGCCACACTAGACGCATCTGGATTCGTAAAAGACTTTGTTTATAAAGACATTCAGAATACACCTGAAGGTATGCGAGAGACAATTGTGAGACCATGTGCTTCGATAAGTGCCGATGTGATAAAGAATACCACTCAGTCCATCACAAGAAGATTGCAGCACTGCTTTGATACCAATGGTCATCACTTCGAACACCTTCTGTAAATGGACGTTCGTGCCACCTTTGTGACCTTCGTTGACCTTCAAAAGACCTTACTGTTACACATCATTGGATTCGTCTAGATAGCCGCTATCAGAAAATAGGTACAATATTGTAGCACCTCATTTTAAAAAAAGTTGACCTTCATATCTCTGAAGCGACCCCATCTAGCAACAAAAACCAACGTCATATTATGGGCCCCGCTGTCCTGTGCAACATTTGTCCTCGACCTTCTCAGCTCCTATCATACTTTCGGAGTTATTCTTGGTGGCAACAGTTAGTGACTCACCCTGTATACTACAAAACTGGCTCAACAGCTACCATGGGGACCCAGAAACTATTCCATAAATTGACTCAGATTGTGAGTGAACATTTAAGTTAGGACACAATATGAGAAACACTTTTAACTATGGATACAGTATTATTTACAAACCTATACAATAATTGTTCCTTGAGCTGGCCATTCAAGTTTACTTGTCAATAATAATTTAATTAAACGCAGTTTTATGCTAAAATTTGAATTCTGCCCTGAAATTTCAATATGAGTGCTAATTAAGCAAAACGTTTTAGATGATTTGCTTGCAACGGTTGTGGGGCGGTGGATAATAATCAGTTGATAGGTACTTCGTTCTGTCATCATGAAAAGAGGCTTAAATTGTCTGTGAGTGTTTTCCACCTACCTACAAGAGCCTAAAAACTATTTTTTCCGTCTGCCAAAGAGCGATGGAGAATGTACTGACCACAATTTTCAGACTGAAAGTCCACATCACTCTTTGTACTAACTGAAAGAAAATGTCCCTACTTGCTATTTACTCAGCGGGAACAGGAACTATGACTGTATATAAAAGCTTTAACTGACTAATACATTAGGTAGAAGTTCCCACGCAGTAAGAAGTGTCTTACTGTGGTAACTAATATCCTTAACGGAAACAACACTATTAACGGTTCCGAGGCGACCTCTACGGGACGTTACAAGTAAAATGGTCTATTGTCCTGACTTCTAATTACCAAAAAGTTAATTGCGTGCCTTAAAAGTGGAAAATAATCTCTGCACTTGGCACGCAGTTTTGTCAAAATTACAGGTGTCACACAAACAGTTACCTCCGCGAAATCTAAGCGATCCAGGACGGTGTGCAGTCCTCACGACTTCGCTTCCTAATTTTACGCTTTCAGATCTGCGCCGGCATGACACTGACAATTTGATATATCTCAGCCTCGTTGGTTGTACTTATATAGGCTCGCACCAGACCGCCAAACGGAATATCTGCTATCAATGTCCCTAGCCACAGGTAGCAGTATCTAAATGGCCCCTTTCTCAGGTTCATATAAATTAATAGCTCTGTCGTTTAATAATTTACAAGTCCCTTAATTTTTATATAAATAATATTGAGTTTGATTTAGTTACTAAAAAGTTGTAGCTCGACTGCATTTAAGCTTTGCTGCCTACAATATTTAGAAGAGAGCTGACCATTGAGGATGACCTCTGAATTGCATCTTTAAGATTTCTTGTAACCATTGTTATTTAGAACGCAGTATTGAAATTTGGTACAGCTGTATTAAATCATGAATGTAATCCAGTGCTGTAATTAGAACTTTCTATTGAAAATACAAATGATACTTACTCTAGCATGAATAAGGATATTTTCGTTCCAAATTTGGGTTTTAGTGAATAAATTAAATAATAATGAAGGTGGCTTATTGGTGTCTAATGTTTTTAAACGAAACTGCGGCTACATACGAACTTTCAGCTTTCGGAGTGCAATATTTAAAGGCATCAGTTTTTCGTAAAAACACAGTTTTTTTAGCCAAAACTTGGCTCTCATCACGCTGAGACTTGTAACTTTTAATTGTGACATACATTTACATATTCTGATGAATTTTTAGCTTCCTAGTTTTATGGCTTGTTATCATTTCTTTCTTTCTTAAGATCGTATAATTTGCTAATACAATGATCTGAGACATTTCAATGTTAACATTAATATACTTAAGCATACACTGACGAAGTTTGGAAAAGATATTTAATTTTTAATTTCACTCTTAAATTATTATGGAAGTGTTATGATGACATGGCGCTGGTAGTAGTTGCACAGGGGTAGCCCCGGCACAGTCGCTGGTCTCTGTGCATCGTACAATGAAACAGCTCTTATTTCGCCTCAACGTGGAGTATCTCAGAAGCAAGACTCACTCAATACCTGTGAAATTTGCTACTCCAAAATAGCATTTTTGGATGTATCTAAGGAAGTCAATTACTTTTCAATTCGGTGAAATAGGAACAATGCAGGACTTCTAATATAAACCTGTCTAGGTACGTGATTCTTCGAGACAAAGTTTAAACAAAATGGTATTATTGTTGAACAAGAATCCAAATAACTGGTGCATACAATTATATAGTAATCACCTGAATATTCGAGACGAAGCTGATGGCTGTGACGATACGCTGTCTTCTCAAAACGGTTGCAAAAAAAAAAAAAAAAAAAAAAAAAAAACACAAAAAAAACGTGGCCCTTGCTGTGTAACAAGATTTGAAAATTTTCTTTTTAGCGTAGTATTTTGGTAGCGCAGAGATAACCAATGTGTGTCACGCATAATAAACGTAACTGCTTCCGCATACAAGGCTATATAATGTAGTCAGGCTGCTCTTCTTGCCGCTTTCAGTTCACGAGATGCAACATTTTCTCATGCTACCCACTGACTCTTGCAGTACGACCACGTAATCCATCTTTCCTATTCGCGCCAGGCAGTACTCCATATTTTACATGATAACAAACATAAGTACCCTATGTACGAAATGTATTACTAGTTTCACCATTTCCAGCCTCTTACAGAACGTTACTTTTAAAATTACTTCTATACATTAGTTAACAAAAATGGATATAGATAATTAATTAAACATTTACATAATCAGGGGGCATGATTATATAGATCTCACGTTAAGAAAAAGCGGACAAAGTTGTTATGTGAGATGAATATAAATGATTTTGATATTGGTGTTAAACACCAACGTGTGTGAAGTTCATGATGCTTCTTGTGAACGGATTTGGATGGATTCTGCTCTTAGAAGTCTAATACACATTGGAATACTAGCCAGTCATCATGACATAAAGGATCACAAAAAGTTAATAGTACATGAGTTCAATCGGCCGCTAAAGATACATGCCTTACTTGTCTGTAGATTCCTGGTTCTAAAATTAGATGACGTCAGGGAAATGTACATGTACAACAAGAATGTATCTATGTCACTATCTGCCGATATCAGTAAATAGTATCTACCAATGTTACACACTAATCTTATAAAAAAAGAAACTCTCTGTGTTCATGATTGGAGTTATCCATTAAAAGAAACTTTCATGCTTTGTGCGATTGTAAGTAAGGGCTTTCATGGAGGGACACACAGGAAATTACCGAAAGTGATCGTCAACTTATATGCCATGATCAATGATGATTACTGCTCCAAATTGTCAGGAACAGTAGGTTTGTATCGATAAATGACAATGTGAACTACATCTCTAATCAGTCTGCTCAGTTAACATTCGCAAACATTTCATTTCCCAGCTGTCCGAATAACATGAAGGTATTTGAGAAAAAACCAAAATGTATCTGTTAAACTGTACACTGTTCAGTACTCCGAGCACAAGTGGTTTGTCACAGAAAGAAGAAAAGAACACGAAGGCAAACATTTAAAAGTACTTCCATTCTATGTGTTGAACCATCACAAAGGTGAGGAACATGTGAACCTTTAATTTTGACAGACGAATACATGGAAATTTAAAATTTTCATCAGCATTCTATTGCAGTATTTAAATGCTGTTTGTGCTAATTTCAATGTAAAGTAAGTTGACTGCGCATATTATTTATTTCTTGAGTTGTTTAGAAAGCTGCCTTTCCCAAACACTATTTACGGTGTTTGTATAATGCCGATTCAAAGCACAACGAAACATAAAATCAGAAACACAGAAAAATATTGAAGAGTAGCTTCAAATCTGAAAATATCATTTAGATGATGGTTTAGAATTCAAATAAGTCAACGTCATGCTCAATGCAGGAAAACGAGAAATAAAATTCGAGAGGGGTAGCAATGAGTTAAAGCGACCATATATCACATAATCAAATACTGAATGTTTGTTACAAGCGTTTGCATAAATCAATAGGGTTTGCTTGCTACATACGTGGTCCCTACTGCGACAAATATTCACAGTTTTATCCATCTGAGATGGTGACTAGAAGACATGGTTTCAGCAGACTGTTGTATCTCATCGTTGACTTTATACAAAATTACATAAAAAAGCAGGTGAATATTAGCCTTAGTGTGGAAGAGACGTTTCAAACATCATAAACTTTACTTGCCGCAAAGGGAAGATTGGGGCAAACTGATGTGAACCACAGGGAATATTTTTAGCTTTCAAGGAGCTATACATTGTGACAGTAGATTAAAGCATAGACCATATTCAACATTTATTTGGGTTTCATGGTCTGATAAATTAAGTTGTTCAATTCGTTACTATTAATTTATGTGGTCAAGTGGAGGATGCATTTCTTTAATTGTAGCAAACGTGGAAAAGTGTAACACATTTATCAAACTATCACTGTGGGACATAATTTCCATGTAAAATTTTGTTTTATGGCGTCCTTCAACTTTTTGACATGTTCCCTAGAAAAATAGGTCTCGTATTTCACACCTGATGAGGTGAAAACAATAAAAAAGTATTTCTCTGAGACTGAATAGCCTGTTTAAAAAGTAAGGTGTGTTTCCATACATGTAAGAGAGGAATACATTGTGTTCGAAGAACATTGGCCGCCAGTTGAATCACTGAAAATTTTCTGACCAGTGAAACAAAAATGAAAGATTTTGAATACAACATAGCGTGTATGGTGTGGCGTTTATTGAAATGTAACGCATCAAGAGATTATTCCGACCCATATTTTTTAAAAGTGACGTGTTGCTATTGGCTAATGTGTCTGGATATTTTAGTGTACTATGTTTCAGAATGTGCAAAACTGGTACTATCTTCTTATTTGACTTCACCCCGTTAAGCTTTAAATGCTTTGCTGAAAACTAATAACGCAAAAATTTGGCCTCAGACGCATTGATGTAAAATTACAGTTTAGTGCAGTCATAGAAAAATTGTAATTTGTTGAGGTTGGCATCAGAGGTGGTACAGTTCACTGTCTACATGGTTTCATAGCTAGTAGTAAGAAAAATAATTATGAATTTTATATTACATACCCAGTTTTTAATAGTCTCTATAGCTTTTTAGTGATGCAATACCTAGCCATTTCTAATGTTATTTAGTGGTCTGATTATTCTTTTAGAATAGGCAAAAGTTTTAGTTAAATAAGCATAGCAGATGATTTAGACATATATTACATTTCAGAAGTACATCTCGAGTATATGTAAAATATCCATGAACTTCTCACCAGTCTGTACAGTCAACAAAGAAAATGGTACCCCCACCTAGTGACAAGAAGTCGGGAGTTACAAAGAAGCTGACTTCCTAACTAAACAATAAAAATTATTTCATTTCATACATAAATTTAAAAGATTGTATGATCAATACTCTCATTCAAAGCAAAATCGTGGTGAAAACCTGCCCCCACCCCATCAACACACCACCATCCACAGCAATGGCAGATCTGACACTACTGCATTGTATTGGCGCTACAGATTCACTCACCTCTTCTAACGCAAATTCTATATTCATAGATTATCGGGAAGTGACACACGGCCACACAAAAGACTGTTATCGAAGGTCTGAGTGGTGGTAATAGGTTCACAGAGATGCGACTGGCACAAATTTTTTACAATCGTAGAATCCAGTACTTTATATAGACGGTAAGTGTTCTCGCAGACAAAGACATCATCAGCTGTGCCCCAACAGAGTGTGGTGGGACTGCTCTTGGTCCCTATATACATACACGGTGTGGTGGATAAGGTGAGCAGCAGTCTGCGTCTGTTGACTGATGGCAATGCAGTGTACGGGAAAGTGTCGTCTTTGAGTGACTGTAGGAGGTTACAGGTGGCCTTAGATAAAATTTCGTCTTAACGTGATGAATGGCAGCTTACTCAAAATGTCAAAAATTATAGTTTCATGTAGATAAGTAAGAGAAGTAATCCGCATAAAAACTGACCAATATTGTATTGAAACAATTTACGCTGATACCCCTCTGCTTTACACAAGTTGCACGACGTGATATTTTATTTACCAAAAGCACTTATTTCTGAGATTAGCTGTTATAAATTCGGCAGTGCATTATTTATTTTACAATTTACAAATATATGATTTTACTTTCACGGTTCTACACACAACATGGCGAACACTAGCTCGCAAAATATGCACTGAGGCGACATAAGTTAGGGGATAGTGATACGCACATACACTATGTGATCAAAAGTGTCCGGACACCTAGTTGAAAATGACTTAAAGTTCGTGGCTCGTTCCATCGGTAATGTTGGAATTCAGTATGGTGTCGGCCCAATGACAGCTTCCAGTCTCTTTGGCATACGTTCGGTCAGGTGCTGGAAGGTTTCTTGGGGAATGGCGCCAATTCTTAACGGAGTGCTGCATTGAGGAATGGTATCAATGTCGGTCGGTGCGGCCTGGCCCGAAGTCGGCGTTCCAAAACATCTCAAAGGTGTGCTGTAGGATTCCGGTCAGGACTCTGTGCAGGCCAGTCCATTACAGGGATGTTATTGTCGTGTAACCACTCCGCCATAGGCCGTGCATTATGAACCGGTGTTCAATCGTGTTGAAAGATGCAATCGCCATCCACGAATCGCTCTTCAACAGTTTGAAGCTAGAAGGTACTTAAAATATAAATGTAGGCCTTTGTTGTGATAGTGCCACGCAAAACAACAAGGGGTACGAGTCCCCTCCACGGGAAACACGACCACACCATAACACCACCGGCTCGGAATTTCACTGTTATCATTACGCACGCTGGCAGATGACGTTCGCCGGGCTATCGCCATACCCGCACCCAGCCATCGGATCGCCACATTGTGTACCGTGATTCGTCACTCCACAACGTTTTTCCACTGCTCAGTCGACCAATGTTTACGCTCCTTACGCCAATGAGGGGACGTTTCATACTTACCGGCTTGAGCCGGCCTGAGTGGCCGAGCGGTTCTAGGCGCTACAGACTGGAAACGCGCGACCGCTACGGTCGCAGGTTCGAATCCTGCCTCGGGCATGGATATGTGTGATGTTCTTAGGTTACTTAGGTTTAAGTAGTTCTAAGTTCTAGGGGACTGATGATCTCAGAAGTTAAGTCCCATAGTGCTCAGAGCCATTTACCTGCGAGATGGGTCGCTTGTGAGCAGCCGCTCGACTATGAAATGCACGTTTTCTCACCTCCCACCTAACAGTCATAGTACTTGCAGTGGACTGTGATGGAGTTTGGAATTGCTGTGTGATGGTCTGGATAGATGTCTGCCTATTACACATTACGACCTTGATCAACTGTCTACGGTCCCTGTCGGTCAACAGACGAGGTCGGCCTGTACGTTTTTGTACTGTACGTGCCCTTTCAGGTTTTCACTTCACTATCATATCGAAAACAGTGGACCTAGGAATGTTTAGAAATGTGGAAATCTCGAGTACAGACGTAAGACACAAGTTACACCCATTCACCTGACCACGTTCGAAGAGTTCCGCGGATCCTCCCATTGCACTGTTTCCCGATGTCTAATGACTACTGAGGTCGCTGATATAGAGTACCTGGCAGTAGGTGGCAGCACAGTGCACCTGATATGAAAACATATGTTCTTATGGGTGTCCGGATACTTTTGATCACATAATGTATATTAATGGCGTTAGTATCGCGTACACAAGGTATACAACGTCTGTGCATAGGTGGAGCTATCATTTGTGATCAGTTGACTCATGTGAAAAGGCTTCCAACTTGATTGTGGCCGCACGAAGGAGATTAACAGACTTTGAACGCTTAATGATAGAGCAAGGTAGGCATTTCGGAAATCGTTCGGGACTTCAATATTTCGACATCCAAAGTGCCAAGAGCGTGCCGAGAATACCAGATATCAGGCTTTACCTCTCACCACAGACAAAACAGTGCCCCACAGCCTTCACATGCCGAAAGCAACGGCTTTAGCTTAAAGATGTCAGTGCCAACATATAGGCAACATTGCATAAAATAAAGATAGAATTCAATGTGGGCCGTACGACGAATGTATCCGTTGGTGGTGAAATTTGGTGTTAAAGGGCTTTGGCAGCAACAGACGACCCACGCGAGTCGAGTGCCTTTGTTAACAGCACGACATAGCATGCAGCACCTCTCCTGGGCGCGTGACCAGGATGTAACCAAGGAGACTGTAAAACCGTTGCCTGGTCAGATGAGCTCCGATTTACGTTGGTAGGAGCTGATGGTACAGTTCAAGTGTGGCGCAGACCATACGAAACCATGGTCCCAAGTTGGCAACAAGGCACTGCGTCATTTGGTGGTGGTTCCATAGTGGTGTGGGCTGTGTTTACATGTAATGGACTACGGCCTTTCGCCGAAATGAAAATTGACCGTATATGGCGAGGTTCGGGTATTTGGAGACCTTTTGCAGCCGTTAATTTACTTCATGTTCCCAACAACAATGGAAGTCTTGAGGCCGGCCGGAGTGGCCGTGCGGTTCTAGGCGCTACAGTCTGGAGCCGGGCGACCGCTAGGGTCGCAGGCTCGAATCCTGCCTCGGGCATGCATATGTGTGATGTCCTTATGTTAGTTAGGTTTAATTAGTTCTAAGTTCTAGGCGACTGATGACCTCAGAAGTTAAGTCGCATAGTGCTCAGAGCCATTTGAACCATTTTTGAATTCGTGTGGATGACAATGCATAATGTTATAGGGCCCCAATTTTTTGCGATTGGTTTGAAGATCATTCTGAAAGTTAGTTCCAATGATTTGGCCATACACAACGCCCGATATTTATGGGACATAATCGAGATATTAGTGCATGCAGAAAATGCTGCACTGGCAACACTTTCGTAAGTATGTCCAGTTATATAGGCAGCATGACCCAGTTATCCTTCAGGGGCTTCCAACGACTTGCTGAGTTCATTCCACGTCGAGCTGCTATGGTGGGCAAAAGGAGGCCCGCCACTATATTGGAAGATACCTCACTTTTTTTTCTTTCATCTCGGTGTGGGCAGGTGCCATTCATTCGCTGTAACCCATCCGGCATATCTGCCAGTCCGGTCCAAGGAATACTGACTAAGGTTGTAATGTGCATTTGACCCATCGTTGGCGGTGAGGACTAACTGGCTTGCCACGGTGCCCCCGCTCCTCTCACATGCGTAATTGTCTTTTAACACCTGACTGTGTAGACGCGATAGGGCTCCACAGAGCTGAGGCTCCAGCTGGAACCTGCAAGATGGCATCTTATAATCTCTCTGCTCTTCTGCCCTTCCTGTCAGTCTGTATAAGTACTTTTTTATTTAATCTTGCAAAGCCGGTTATTATTCATGTCTTTCTCCCTGTCTAATATCGCCCAGCATCACTCCTGTTCCGTTTGAATAAATCTTCTTATGTTTGCTCGTTCGTTTTTGAGTAATATACAATGGCACGTCATTAATTTAGCCGCACATTGCTTTGTCATAATGTCTTACCCAGTAAATTACGAGTCACATATATCTCTACCACCACATTTATCTTACTTACATCGACGGAGGAGTCGTGGCTTGAATTTTTGGTATGGTGACTGGCAATTGCACTGTCTCCTTTGGATGTTTAGGTTCGTGCTTATATACCGCAAGTCAGCAGCGGAGGTTACCTTGTACCACTCATATACAGAGCGGTGGAAGAAGAGGAAGGAAACGTGTCTATGTCCTTTGTAAAACCCCTCATTTCTCTTTTCTAACGCGAAATGTACCTAGTGTTTTCCGAAAAGAGTGTTGTCAGATTTGATCAATCCTACTGATATCAAGTACAGCATTACGTTATTTGCTTTGAGATAAATTTGTTTTGGTACACAAAACGGATCAGAATACTGCTGCAGAAACTACGAAACAAACGTGCCCAATTTAAACTGACGCAAAATCCCCTAGATTGGTGACCTTTTACAGAAGATCGAAATTTAGCGCGGACTTCATTGCGAGATCCTTTTAACAGTTTCCACGACGAACCTTTGTCTCGAAACCTGTCAAAAAATCCAAAGACATTCAGGTCGTATGTGAAGTATGTTAGCGGCAAGAAACAATCAATGCGTCCTCTGTGTGATAGAAATGGAGATCCTATCGAAGACAGTGCTGCCAAAGCAGAGTTACTAAATATAGCCTTCCGAAATCCCTACACGAAAGAAAACGAAGTGAAATCTAGAAATGCTGCCAACATGAGTAACATAGAACTAATATTCTCTGAGTAGTGAAGCAACTTAAATCACTTAATAAAAGCAAGTCTTCTGGTCCCGACTGTATACCAATTAGTTTCCTTTCAGGGTATACTGGTTCATTAGATCCATACCTAGCAACCATATACTACCGTATGCTGGACGAAAGATCCGTACCCAAAGACTGGAAAGTTGCACAGGTCACACCGATAATCAAGAAAGGTAGTAGGAGTAATCCACTAAAGTGCAAACCTATGTCATTAACGTTGAATTCCAGCAGGATTCTGTAACTCATATTGTGTTCGGGCATTATCAATCACCTCGAACAAAACGGTCTATCGACACACAGTCAATATGGGTTTAGAAAATAACGTTCTTGTGAAACACAACTAGCTCTTTATTTGCAAGAAGTGTTGAGTGTTATTGACAAGAAACTTCAGATAGATTCCGTATTTCTAGATTTCTGGAAGGCTCAAATGGTTCTAAGCACTATAGGAACATAACATCTGAGGTCATCAGTCCCCTAGACTTAGAACTACTTAAAGCTAACCAAGGACGTCACACATATACATGCCCAAGGCAGGATTCGAACCTGCGACCGTAGGAGCAGCGCGGTTAGGGGCTGAAGCTCCTAGAACCGCTCGGCCACAGCGGCCTGCTTCTAGAAGGCTTTTTACATTATATCACACTAGCGGCTTGATGTGAAATTGCGTGATTATGGAATATCGTCTCAGTTATGTGATTGGATTTGTGATTCCCTGTCAGAGAGGTCAGAGTTCGCAGTAAGTGACGGAAAGACATCGAGTAAAATACAAGTGATTTCTTGCGTTCCCCAAGGTATTGTTATAGGACCTTTGCTGTTCCTTACCTATATAAACGATTTGGGATACAATCTGAGCAGCCGTATTAGGTTGCTTGCAGATGACGCTGTCGTTTATCAACTAATAAAGTAATCAGAAGATGAAAACAAATTGCAAAACGATGTAGGAAAGATATCTGAATGGTGAGAAAATTGGCAATTGACCCTAAATGACGAGAAGTGTGAGGTAATCCACATGAGAGCTAAAAGGAATTCGTTAAACTTCGGTTACACGATAAATCAGTCAAATCTAAAGTCCGTAAATTTAACTAAATACCTAGGAATTACAATTACGAACAACTTAAACTGAGAGGAACACACAGAAAATATTGTGGGGAAAGCTTACCAGAGACTGCGTTTTATTGGCAGGACACTTTGAAAATGTAACAGATCTGCTAAGGAGACTGCCTACACTACGTTTGTCCGTCCTCTTTTAGAATACTGCTGCGCAAGGTGGGATCCTTAGCAGATAGGACGGACAACGAAAATGTTCAAAGAAGAGCAGCACGTTTTGTATTATCTCAAAATATGAGAGATAGTGATACTGAAATGATACAGGATTTGGGCTGGACATCATTAAAACAAAACCGTTTTTCGTTGTGACGGCATCTTCTCACGAAATTCCAATCACTAACCTTCTCTTCCGAATGCGAAAATATTTTGTTGACACGAACCTACGTACGGAGAAACAATCACCACGATAAAATAAAGGAAATCAGAGGTCGTACGGAAATATACACATGTTCGTTCTTTCCGTCAGCTACACGAGATTGGAATAACAGAATTGTGAAAGTGGTTTGATGAACCCTCTGCCAGGCACGTAAATGTCATTTGCAGAGTATCCATGTAGATGCAGATGTAGATGGCTGAGAGCGTCGTGATGTCGACGCGATGCGACGTTGACGGTAAGTGCCATGATATGGACGTTGACTCATATCTCACGTAATTGGGTATAATACAGAAAATTGTGTGAAATATGGAAAAATATGTGTAATTACATAACTGTCTGGTTGTGGTGTCTGTTGGTGCCTCTAATGACGAAACATTAATCTGTTACTAACAAATCGGCTTCAAATGATGGACTTTGTTATAAACAAATAGAAATATCCGACAGCCTATCCCTGTGGTGCCCACTCAGATGTCCCAATTATAAAAGATGGAGTTGTGGAGGTGCGCTTCAGTAGCATTGACAGCTAGTTTAGCGTATACTGCATTCTGATTCCCTGATAGCATCATGACTTCTATGCGACGTCGGGGACATTGGGTTGGATCTTCTGTGATCGAACAAAATAGATGAAATTGTGGAAAAACCTGGTAAAAACCTGAAAATGGTAAATAATACGTAAAATAAGGGAAAATGCGAAAATATGGAAACTTCGTAAAAATGGGGCAGAATGAGCGTATTTACTTAATTATTCACCAGCGCGTGGTCTGTGCTGGTGCCTCGAATGACATAATATTAAACCGACATTAACAAACAGAACTTAAGTGACGTGACTTAACGTAATTTGTCATTAACAATTAGACATAGTCTGACCCTCTATCTATCCTATTCAGTTGCAGAGTGAGCACACCCTCCCATTCGTCTCTGTTAAAAATGATAAAAGTGCGGCGAGGGTGCTTGAGTCCTATATGCCCAGAGTGGTGGGGAGGCGACAGAGGGGGAGGATAAAAGAGGTGGTGATTCCCTACGCACACCTTGCTCAATTACCGATGGTTCCCTAATGAGAGGGAGGGATGCACCAAAGGCCCCAAGTGTCTAACCTAACATTGGATGTGTAACATGAGTTAAGATGTCTATATACTATCAGAAACGCCCACTATTTTTTGAACTGGCTCTACTATCCTACTGGAGGTATGTTGTTTATGTTAATAAAACACTACTGAGAACAAGCCTTCAAAGTAAACACTCCAAAAATGAATTCACGAAATCGAGATACTGATTGCTCCAGTTACGCAGGTATCGATAAGCTGGCTGTCTATATATGTAGTGCATGCCGAAATGAGTAACTTCTCAAAACTTACAGCTGCTTGGAGATTTTCTTTGGCAAGAATTTAATGCCTTACCCCAAAGTACGCTGTTTACCATCCTGTACCATCTTAATAATTTGAACTCTTAAGTCGTGGAACAACTTGTATGTGCAATACGTGGAGTCAGTTTGCTGGTGACACATATCTCTTTTCGCCTTAATCCAGAGATAGCGAGGACACTGCCTAGGATTTAAAAAACAGACGTTTTTAAGACTACAGATCTTCTCGAATAGGAGGTCACTAGAGTGAAGACCTAATTAAGAGAACACAGTACTTTAACAAGAAACACAGCATACAAAAAAGTTCTTATGCCTCCAGTGGCCTTGAGATTCTACAAACAAAGGATGAAGTAGGAGGAGAACGACGGCTGCATGGCTCCATGCGTTTAAATGCACCGCAATCCAGTCTTATATTCTTCCTTATGTTCTAACTACATTAAAACCATCACATGTGTGGAAATAACTGCAGTGTAATGTCTGTATGAAACAATTAGCAAAGTTAACTAGCCTTACTTTTCTTTTAACCAAAAAATTGTTAATTCTAGATAGTAAATGCAAGGTTAAGGAACAAAAAAAACATTATTTATAAAGAAACAGAATATGGAGTTAGGAATTATATTAAGCAATTGGCAGTAATCCAGCTGGTGTGTAACAGGCTGGAAAGAAGCCGGAAAACTTAGATATATCACCGAAGAGAAACTACCAAAGGACTTGAGACACAATGATGAATGGAGATCCATCTGTTTTCGTTCTGAGGATAATGGACTCCTAGGTTTGAATACTGTAGTTAATGTCGCAGGACCCATGGGGCTGTTATGAGCTAACGACGAAGCACGAGTACCCATCCCAAAGCAACGGACCAGTTTAAACCGCTGCCACACAGTGAAATTCGTGCGAACTTGATCCAAACGCAGAAAAATATCCTCTCTCCATTCCATATCTTCGAGCTCAAGTATCCGATCGCTAGACAGCGAACGTAAGGCTTAGCTCTGTAACGGAAAAATATATTACGTGCGGGGAGCAAAGGCACCCTTCATCGTGATACAGATAAGCTCTCGACAAGTGGGTGGATATTCACAAATGCCGATAGGGTTTTCGCAGAAATCGCGTTAGCAGCGGGTGTGTTCAGCGTGCAGGGCAACGACACGAAGTGTGATGGAGAGGGGCGGGTGTGGGGGAGGGGAGGGGGAGGGAAGAGAGGGCTCGGCTGGGGAGGAGAGGAAGTGGGAGGAGGCAAGAACGCCGCCAGCGGCATTGTTTACGCAGCCGTGTCTCGCGATTCGGAAATCATATCAGAGTACAGGATTTCCCTCGTGGACAGCAGCGTAGAGACAAGAACGTATCACAATGGTCCAGTAAGAAATAGCTTAGGCCTGTCCTCTGTGACTGTGAGTAAATGGGATGGGACGTCTGCCACTGCCATCAATCCGATGAAGCCCAATGAATGTTTGCTGTTCCATAAGTAAGTATTACTATTTTTGATGCTTTCTGTTCGACGATTATTACACTAGTAACCCGTAGTCTGTTTTCTTCAGGTAATATGAAGGAGCTACATATTTTGCCACTATTTATTCTTTTATTTGACCTCTACCCATCTCAGACCCCCATGACTGTGTACCCTGCAGTACGATCTACATAAAGTGTGTAATAAAAACTTATTGCCGAAATTCCTGTAAACATTCCTCAGACATAGGCAGGAAAATACACTACGTGGACATGGGGAAAGTTTTATTACCATTTTAGAGCTCAATTTGTACAACTCTTAAAGACATCAGTCATCTACTTTGAAACTAAGCCACGTCAGTGAACAGCACATTTACACTAAAGCGTATAGGCAAGCCAATCGGTCCAGATAGTGTAGTCAGCTTCTTTCAGGGTATGCTCATACATCATCTCCATACTCAGCAGGCTATACAGATATGGAGGAAAAAAGGTCGCATGAACATGTGTCCAGAAATGCATCTTGGGCACGGTAGATTGCGCTGAGAAATGAAAGTTCGTCTGACCACGTGTCGTGTGTTCCTTTTGTGTTACTGGCTGTGTGATTGACGCAGCGCTCTGTAAGGACTGTAAAGGTCCTGTATTCATGTAGGGATCAGTCCGATATTGTGTACGGCCAAGCAAGTGGAAACGATCGAGAGGCAAAATACAGTCCTCCAAATCTTGTGTACACACAGACCGCAGCCTCCCTGCACATTCGTCCGTCGGAAACCACCCATTACAGAGCCCCTTCTCAGTGGCTTTGTAGCGAGAAGGAAGCGACTCTGCCTTGCTTCTCTGGTTTCTGCATTACTAACCTGGTGTTTTGCTGCTTCGGTTGTCCTTCGTCGCACAGTAGTAGCGCCCAGGCGCCAGGTTCAATGTAGATTTGTGATCCTGCTGAAGTGGGTTGTGTCGGGATGCCAGTTGTTAAATGTTAACGTTTTTTTAATATACTCGTTTAAATGTAGAATCCTTTGAGACACACGTCACACACTTTCCAATATGGCGGCTCTTGGCTACCCCATTATACTAAACCTTTTACAACATATTCATTACTTTCAATACCCGCTGTAGATACTGGCCACGACACGTGGACTTCACTGATAATTAATATCCTCACTTTAACTTTATATTTTGTTTATCACTGCTATATTTACTCGCGAACGTTCTTTTGGAGCCGCCTCCGGTTACTCGGCCTTGTGTTTTTGAGGGGCGCCACGCTGCAAACGCGTCGTGTCTTTCCGACGCACAAGAGAGACCCCACCCTTCTCCCTCACCCAATAGGGACACACCACTCGTCTTCTACGCATATATATCTACAGGGTATTTCAAAAATGACCGGTATATTGGAAACGGCAATAAAAACTAAACGAGCAGCGATAGAAATACACCGTTTGTTGCAATATGCTTGGGACAACAGTACATTTTCAGGCAGACAAACTTTCGAAATTACAGTAGTTACAATTTTCAACAACAGATGGCGCTGCAAGTGATGTGAAAGATATAGAAGACAACGTAGTCTGTGGGTGCGCCATTCTGTACGTCGTCTTTCTGCTGTAAGCGTGTGCTGTTCACATCGTGCAAGTGTGCTGTAGACAACATGGTTTATTCCTTAGAACAGAGGCTTTTTCTGGTGTTGGAATTCCACCGCCTAGAACACAGTGTTGTTGCAACAAGACGAAGTTTTCAACGGAGGTTTAATGTAATCAAAGGACCGAAAAGCGATACAGTAAAGGATCTGTTTGAAAAATTTCAACGGACTGGGAACGTGACGGATGAACGTGCTGGAAAGGTAGGCCGACTGCGTACGGCAACCACAGAGGGCAACGCGCAGCTAGTGCAGCAGGTGATCCAACAGCGGCCTCGGGTTTCCGTTCGCCGTGTTGCAGCTGCGGTCCAAATGACGCCAACGTCCACGTATCGTCTCATGCGCCAGAGTTTACACCTCTATCCATACAAAATTCAAACGCGGCAACCCCTCAGCGCTGCTGCCATTGCTGCACGAGAGACATTCGCTAACGATATAGTGCACAGGATTGATGACGGCGATATGCATGTGGGCAGCATTTGGTTTACTGACGAAGCTTATTTTTACCTGGACGGCTTCGTCAAAAAACAGAACTGGCGCATATGGAGAACCGAAAAGCCCCATGTTGCAGTCCCATCGTCCCTGCATCCTCAAAAAGTACTGGTCTGGGCCGCCATTTCTTCCAAAGGAATCATTGGCCCATTTTTCAGATCCGAAACGATTACTGCATCACGCTATCTGGACATTCTTCGTGAATTTGTGGCGGTACAAACTGCCTTAGACGACACTGCGAACACCTCGTGGTTTATGCAAGATGGTGCCCGGCCGCATCGCACGGCCGACGTCTTTAACTTCCTGAATGAATATTTCGATGATCGTGTGATTGCTTTGGGCTATCCGAAACATACAGGAGGCGGCGTGGATTGGCCTCCCTATTCGCCAGACATGAACCCCTGTGTTTTCTTTCTGTGGGGACACTTGAAAGACCAGGTGTACCGCCAGAATCCAGAAACAATTGAACAGCTGAAGCAGTACATTTCATCTGCATGTGAAGCCATTCCGCCAGACACGCTGTCAAAGGTTTCGGGCAATTTCATTCAGAGACTACGCCATATTATTGCTACGCATGGTGGATATGTGGAAAATATCGTACTGTAGAGTTTCCCAGACCGCTGCGCCATCTGTTGTTGAAAATTGTAACTGCTGTAATTTCGAAAGTTTGTCTGCCTGAAAATGTACTGTTGTCCCAAGCATATTGCAACAAACGGTGTATTTCTATCGCTGCTCATTTAGTTTTTATTGCCGTTTCAAATATACCGGTCATTTTTGTAACACCCTGTATATTAGAACTCCCAGCGAATGGGCGTTTAGATCGCTTTTTCCAGGCGGATCTGACGTCACGTTTGCGGACATTGTGACAGAAGTTTGTCTCAGAACACTGTCTCCGATTGTAAGATCGTACTCCCGAATAGTCGGATCTTGTCGCTACTAAGGTTGCACAGCATTGCCTCCTATGATTTTATCATTAATGCTCCTTGCTGCCGTGTAATTGTTGGATGCACATGTAGCCTGGCTGCTACTGATCATTCCCGATCGCACAAATGTGCGTAATAGATAGCATAAACAAGTGGAGGGATTGCACATATGGGTTACACCATGACCACAAAACACTCAAAATGAGCTTCAAATGTTGTATGATGTGGCTGGTGCCTGTGATTGTACTTGTTGGATTAGCCGTGCTGTCTCCCGACCGTTTCCATCTGATTGGTCGTACACAAACACCATTTCGGCTTGTTCTAGACATGACTACCTGACCATTCTGCTTCCTTACTGAAGTGTCGACAGAAGTGCCGACACAGTGTGATTTGAGGGGACCGCAATGCACGCTATAAGCACACGAAGGATGGCGTGATTGATCAATGAAACTGCAGCTCCGGTATCGAGCTGGAATGGTATCACTTTGCCTTCAAAGTACAAGTCTACAAAAAGTTTATTGTCCTGCTGACGACAAGAGCGACGTTGTATTCTATCGCAACTATCGCGGTTCACGGCGTTGGCTCGCAGGGCGCATTCTTCGCTGCCTCGGCCGCGCGATGTATTTGGTTTTGGAGGCCTCTGGTGAGGTGCGTCGGCATCTCAATCAGCTGCGCCTCTGTCGTCGCACGGGTTCTGCCGCTCCCCGTCTGCTTTCAGTGACGGTGCCGTGTGGTCAGCGCCCTGGGGACCCATCTACTGGCTCGCCTCATCCCCAGGAGTTACCGACGCTACCTTCCATTTTGCCTCATGGCGACGCGCCGCCGCCGCCGCCTGTTCTCCCGCCGGCGCCGCCCGCAGTGGACGCGTCGCTGCATCTGCCGGTCGCCTCCCTGGGTCACGCGCCGCCGATCGCTTCCCGTGACCAGATGTCCTCCGCCAGGGAACTCTTGCCCGCTCCGGACCAGACGTCGTCTTCGCCCGTCGGGTGCCCCGACGCAATGGAGGTCGACCCTTCGGCGCCTCCTATATCTCTAAGGGCGCATACACCGCATGTTGACGTGCACCCTGGACTAGGTTTTCAGGCGTTTCCTAGCTCCCCTCGGACCGAATGGCCGGGTGCGGGTGGCACAGCCTCGCCTGTTGTTAGGCTCCCCACCTCATCGCATACGTCAACGTGGGGTCCTCCCCACGGCGGGCGGAAGCCTTATAACACGACCGTTCGCCGATTTGCGGGGGAGGAATGTGGTGTCACCGCCAGTCACCACACTTGCTAGGTGGTAGCTTTAAATCGGCCGCGGTCCATTAGTCCATGTCGGACCCGCGTGTCGCCACTTTCAGTGATAGCAGACCGAGCGCCACCACACGGCAGGTATAGAGAGACGCACTAGCACTCGCACCAGTTGTACGGACGACGTAGCTAGCGATGCACACTGACGAAGCCTCGCTCATTTGCAGAGCAGATAGTTAGAATAGCCTTCAGCGAAGTCAATGGCTACGACCTAGCAAGGCGCCATTAGTAACATTGCATGTATCTAAAGAATCTCACTTGTATCGCCACAATCTCCAGATGTACCACAAGGATGGATTAAAATTAAGTATTCCAGCAGCTACGTACTTTTCTTTATAGCATTCATTACGTATCCTGTTTCAGACCTCACGCCCATCTGCGTGAGCTTAGCGCGTGCCTTTCGGCTTCCTCGCATTGTGTCTAGGCTGTTTTGCCTAGACACAACACTTACCATACGCTGCGTCAATCACATAGCCTGCAACATACAACGCACACATGCCACATGGTAAGAGGAACTTTCAGTCGTCGGCGCCACCTCCCATGCAACGCTGCATTTCCCAACGTACGTTCATATGACCTTTTCCTCTCCGCGTCCAGTTAGCAACCCGACCCGCAGTTTGTTGGTTTTATTATTGTTCACCCAGAATACTACCACTCGGTAGTCGTAAGATCCGCACAAAGGCTGCAAAGTTACACAAATTGCATCAGTTCCCAAGAAAGGAAATAGGACTAATCTTCTGAATTGCAGACCCATATCCCTGACGTCGATTTCCAGTATGGTTTTGGAACATATACTGTGTGCGAATATTATGAGTTACCTCGAGGAAAACAACTTATCGACATGCAGTAACCACTGATCCAGAAAATGTCGTCTCACGAAGTAATGAGTGTAATCGACATTGGACCTCAAATTGATTCTACATTTTTAGATACCCGGAAACCTTTCGACAGCATACCTCACAAGCGACCTCTTTCAAATTGCATGCCTTTCGAGTATGCCTCAGTTGTGGGACTAGATCTGTTCCTGGCAGAAAGGACACAGTCAGTAGCAACCAACGGAAAGTCATCGAGTAAAATAGAAGTAATGCCTGGCGTTCCGCAAGGAAGTGTTATAGGTCCACTGCTGTTCCTGATCTAAATAAATAACATAGGAGGCAATCTAAGCAGCTCTCTTAGAATATTTACAGATGATACTGTCATTTAACGTCTCGTAAAGTCGTCAAAAGATCAAAAAATTGCAGAATGATTTATACGAGATACCTGAATAGCGCAAAAAGTGTCATTTGATTCTAAACAATGAAATGTGTGAAGTCACTCACATGAATACTAAAAGAAACCTGGCCGCGAGGGCAGCCACGCGGTCTGCGGCGTCTTGCCACGGTTCGCGCGGCTCCTCCCATCAGAAGTTCGAGTCTTCCCTCGGGCATGGTGTGTGTGTTGTCCTTAGCGTAAGTTAGTTTAAGTTAGATATAGTAGTGTGTAAGACTAGAGACCGATGACCTCAGTGTCCGCAGCTCGTAGTCGTGCGGTAGCGTTCTCGCTTCCCACGCCCGGGTTCCCGGGTTCGATTCCCGGCGGGGTCAGGGATTTTCTCTGCCTCGTGGTGACTGGGTGTTGTGTGATGTCCATAGGTTAGTTAGGTTTAAGTAGTTCTAAGTTCTAGTGGACTGATGACCATAGCTGTTAAGTCCCATAGTGCTCAGAGCCGATGACCTCAGCAGTTTGGTTCCACAGGAACTTAACACAAATTTCCTAAAAGAAACCTGTTAAATTTCGGTTACACACTAAATCACACAAATAGGACGAATATAAATTCAACTAGATGCCTTGTGATTACGGTTACGAATAACTTAAATTGGAACGATCACATAGATAATGTTGTAGGGAAAGTAAAGCAAATACTGCGATTTATTTTCAGAACAATTAGAGAGTGCAAATGTCTATTAAAGAGATAGCTCACACCACGCTTGTTCGCCCTCTTCTGCAGTATTATTGTGCGGTATGGGATCCGCATCAGGTGAAACCGACGGTGTATACCGATAAACTTCAAGGAATGACAGCCAGTTGTTTTGTTTTGTCGCGAAATACGGGAGAGAGTGCAACGGACATGATACCAGACTCGGGGTTCTAAACATTAAAACAAATGCGTTTTTCACTGTGGTAGGATATTCTAGTGAAATTTCAGTCGCCAACTTTCTCCACTGACTGTGAAAATATTCTTTTGGCGCCTACCTACATGGTAAGGAATGATCATCGTAAAACAAGAGTTATCAGAGCATGCACACAGAGATTTAAGAGCTAGTTTTTCCTGCTTGACATTCGAGAGTGGAACAGTAGAGAAAGAGCTTGAAGGTGTTTTCAGAATATGAAACTCCCTGCCAGATTAAATCTGTGTGCCGGACCGAGACTTGAACTCGGGACCGAGACTTGAACTCGGGACCTTTGCCTTTCGCGATCAACATGCTTGGAGGAGCTTGAAGGTGGTTCGATGAACCGTCTGCCGAGTAGACGGCAGAGTAATCATGCAGACGTAGATCCAGAAAGTGAGGATTGACACATTGTTAAACAAACCATTTGGAGAAGTGTACGCGTACAGCAACATTAACTGCTGATAGTGGCTACATGCGCTGAACTTTGTATGGATACAGTATGTTGTCATGTAGCACTAACCAATCAGTCATAGGGTCAACTTTATTTGTTGCAGCTAATTGCCTTACGCTGACACTAAGGTTGTCCTCAAATGCACGAGGAAGTTCTTTTTGTAGTTGAGTTGTACTCGTCCTTCTAGGCTTTCCGCAGCCGTGAGTAGTGGGCTTAAACGGTGTATAATCTCTAACACTACGACTAATCGCAACAAACTTCTTTCTGTGGGGGCATTGTCTTTTTTAAAATCTCCCCGACACAAAAGTTGGGCACCACAGCCGTTATTAAATGCTGATCCGTACAGCTACTAGGCATCTGCCACCTCGGCATTTGAGTAAACTTCCACTGCACTGTACCAGAAGCAAAGACCGTGGTGATTGCTTAACGTTACGTACTTGATGCTAATAAAGCAACGAATTATGGCGAATGTCAACACAAGCTTTGATGTTAGTGACATATCAACATTACCTGTACATACCAACCAAACTTAACTCAGACGACAGTTTGAAAATTTCTTGATATTAAGATTTTATGTAACGTTGGTAATTTCTGGTTCTGTGTGTTTACCACGACTAATGTGATTACGAAGAGTAGAAACTGAGATCTGACTTGGAGTTACAGCGTTTCCAGAGTCAAGTCCATATTAGACATTTTTTTCAAATTGATTTGGCCTACTAGGGACCACATGATATAGTTTATGCATTCCTTATTTTCTCGTTTCTTTTTTTCCAGTAATTTTTTTCACTCTTTCAGTGTGGTTTTCTGTTCTTTCTTTTATCCATACTGCACCTGCGTGCTTCTTTGTTTTCTCCTGAAAGCCCTGTAAACCTTTTACTTTCGTTTTGAATATTCCCCTTTCTCCTATTTCTTCCTCCATTATTTCCATTTTCCTCAGGTCTGCCTTAGCTACTTTTATCCATGTCATTGATGTCTTCGGGTTTCTGTCAAAGAAGTTAAAAATTCTTCTTGTCAGCCCGATTTCATCTAGCCTTTTTAGGTGCCCATAGAATGAAACTCTTCTCTTTCTTATTAATTTTCATTAACTTCTTTATTACTTATTAATTATATTTTCCATTCTCTTATTTTAACCCCAAGATTTTCCTGACTATTTTCCTTTCCCTATCTTCTGTTTCACATGATTGTTTTGTTGTATTTAACGAAATACATTCTGATTAATGAAGGCGTTTTCGTTTAATACAGTATTGTAGTGCCGAAGTTCTGCATTTACAAAACTATGTGTTTTGTTACACAGGTTTTCGTTAGTTAAAATGTCACCTCCATTTTCCTTGCTCTTGCTATGTTGCCTTCTTTGTCTAAAGCATTTCGTTATATTATTTCAATTAGACATTAAAATTTTGTAGCCTTTCTATTCTACTGTAATCAACTTCCATATATTTCGGTGCCACCTTCACATTTGTCATGCACTCTGTTTTTTAAAGGATATATGCTGGCCTTCTTTTGAAGGTATTTCATGTAGGGTTTTTTTCTACATTGTTGCATCTTCTGCAGATTCAGCAAAGACGGCAAGATCATCTGCAAAAGCCACACAATCAAAACTCTTATTACCTCATTTTCCCCTAATTGTAATTATTCTAATTCCTATTTCTTCTGTTCGTTCCCTCCATTCCCTGATTACCATTTCCAGCACACAATTGAGCAGCAGTGGGGAGAGTCCATCTCCCTGCGGTGCGCCAGTTTTGATCTCAGAGGTCTTGGAGGCTTTCCATAAAAATTTAATTTTTCATATTGTATCTGTTAGCATGCCTTTTGTGCCCCCCTAATTTGTTGTCAACTCCAAACGTTTTAAGGCATTGAAGAATGTTTCCCTGTTAACTGAATCCAAAGATTTTCTGAAGTCTAAAAATTCCTTTAAATGGTTTTAGATCTTATTCTTCTGTACCTGATTATGAATTTCAGATTTAAAATTTGTTCCACGCAGGATTTCCAACATGTTTTGTAGGGCTGTCGAAAAATTTCTGTAGGTCAGTGAAAGTGGGGATGTTCCGCTATAGTTTCTGGAGTCAGTTTTATTTTCTTTTTTGTGGCATGGGTGAATTAAGCCGTTTTCCAATCCTTCTGGTCTAGTGTCTGTTTCCCAGATTTTTTGAATGACTCCATGTAACTTCTTGAATGTTCCCACACCTGCAATTTTCTACATTTCAGCAGTTACTAAATCTTCCCTGGGAGCTTGTAATTCTTCAGATTTTTAATGACATTTTGGATTTCATCCATGCTGGGTGGTTTGCATGTGGTTAACCTGGATTTCGTTCTGGAAAGTTTAGTTCATCACAATTTAACGAATTATTGAAATAGCTTGCTAATATTTGCTGTTTAGGGCTAATTTTCAGTCTTCATTCTTGTAGCACAAGGTATGTGGTTGGTATGTTTGTAGGCATTGGTTTCTATCAAACTTCCTTCTGATTGCCCTTATTGTTTTTTATGTTTGACAGCTTTATCAAGCCAATAAAGTCTTCACTTCTTTTTGTGGAGTACAATTTCTGCCAGGATTGTTTTCTAAGTAGTAACGCTTTTTCACACTGTTCAAACCACCATCTGTGTTTTTTGTGTCTTTTACGTGGTGCTATTTGAAGGGCCGTCTTGACTAATGTCGTGTTAATATCCTCTGAGTCTTCTGAGTCTATATTTAGCCGTTCCCGAAATTCTTGTCTCTTCACATTCAATATTTCTGTACCTATTTTTTGAATCCTTTTTCCCTGTCTTAATATTTTTATGTTTACAATGAAATCTGTTCCTAGATGTGGAATGTTTTCTCCCTCGGATTTCAACCTTTGAGAATCCTACACCCCTCTAATTCTATGATGTCTTCTTCTGTGAATATAGTTTCCTGAAGAGCCAAGAGCTGTATTTGATATTCGGCTAACACTTTAATAAGTTCTTTTGGTTTCACTATTTCCAAAGTGAAATTATGTTAGGGGAGACATAATTACTTTCTTTTGGTTCTTTATTTACATGTAGGCCTTCCAGGGCATTGTGAGTCCTTCAGTTTAGATGCTGCCTGGTTGTGCCGATTTCGTCGATGGAGGATCTCTTTTTAGGGTTACCTCCTAGTGTAGGTCGATTTAGAGAAATTTTCATCACGCATGAGCTACTTGACACTACCGTTGGGGAATTGGTGGGTGCCAGTTCACATTTAAAACTGATATTATAAGTCGCAGTGTTGTTCATTTCAGCCGCCCTTCACATGGGGTACAGGCGCTGCCCAAACGCTGCCCAACACGGGAACAGACACATTTGCATTTTAGTCTGTAGCTTTTACATTTCCCTAAGTGCAGGGTTGCCTCTTCCACTAGTTTCGCCGTACCGACGATCTTCATCTCCGTCTTCACTGTCTTTGAGGTCCTCGCCATTCGCCTGACAAGTGGCCTTCACGAGGTACAGTCACCCACTGTGTGAGACAAATGTTTCCTGAATGTTTGGCAGTACCCGTTTGTTACCTCTTGTAAGCAGGATCACCAGCAGCAGGTCTCCTCTGAGTTTTTTGCATGCATCATGTTCCTGTTAGCTTCCACGTTTTATAATATAACTTTCTGTGAGGTATTGGACCTTGTGCTTTGTGGCCCCTTGGCACCTGACAAAGAACATCCACTCTAGTCTTTTTGCCGATCCATCTGTTCCTTTTGAAAGCTACCCTGCTTGCTTATTTTTGTTTAGCACTAGATTCTGATACTCATCGTCAAATGAAATCTGTTTGCTATTGCATTCGAGGATATTAACTGAAGATCTGCTTGTGATACGTGCCACTAAATTAAATAATGTTTCCAAAAAATCCACTATTTTGAGACAGTTCATCAGTTAACATAAGCACGTTATCATGACTGCAAGTGACACCCGCATTAGCTCGAACTGAAACAAAAAAGTAATTCACTGATTGCTTTATACCCTGAAATTTTGCACAATGTTTATCTTGCTTCGAGCTCTGCAACGCTTACCTCTTCATGCCGAAAATTAGTTACCCATTCACAGAATTAAACGTGCAGTGTCTGTCCTTAGGGATATGTCAGAATAACAGACACCAGCGATCGAGATATGGAGGCTTACAGTCATAACTGAGGGAAATTTTTATGATGTAGGTGCTTTGGGCCTTGCAATAATTCAGCATCTACACTTGAAAATTTTTCTCCTAACCGGGACCGTGATGATCCCTGTCTCTAGAATGGTTGTTTTAACCCCCTCGGTTACCACAACACGGTTTACATGTGACTCAAATCCCAAGTGCTGTCCACCATGTCTTGAAAAGCAGACACTATTTGTCATATCCGATCCCACTGGAATGACGTAATGGAGGACAGAAAGGAGTTCAGCATTGGTCTCTACGTCATCAGACTTTATTATTGCATTGGAATTCTAGACTGCATGGAAGGATGGGAGGAACATCGAGTTTAACGTCCCGTACCGCTCCTCATGAACCACTGATTTTGCCTTTGGTGGGGAGTCTTGCCTGCCTCAGCGATTCAGATAGTCGTACCGTAGGTGCAAACACAACGGAGGGATGTCTGTTGAGAGGCCAGACAAACGTGTGGTTCCTGAAGAGGGCCAGCAGCCTTCCAGTAATTGCAGGGGCAACAGTCTTAATGATTGACAGACCTGGCCTTGTAACATTAACCAAAATGGCCTTACTGTGCTGGTACTGCGAACAGCTGAAAGGAAGGGGAAACTACATCCGTCATTTTTTCCGAGGGCATGCAGTTCTACTGTATAGTTAAATGATCATGGAGTCGTCTTGAGTAAAATATTCTGGAGGTAAAATAGTCCCCGATACGAATCTCCGGGCGGGGACTACTCAGGAGGACGTCGTTATCAGGAGAAAGAAAACTGGCGTTAACGGGTCGGAGCGTGGGATGTCAAACCCTTAATCGGATAGTTAGGTAACAAAATTTAAAAAGTGAAATGTATAGGTTAAAGTTAGATATAGTGTTAATTAGTGAAGTGTGATGACAGGACAACCAGACTTCTGGTCG
Source organism: Schistocerca serialis cubense (assembly GCF_023864345.2). Classification (NCBI taxonomy): domain Eukaryota; kingdom Metazoa; phylum Arthropoda; class Insecta; order Orthoptera; family Acrididae; genus Schistocerca; species Schistocerca serialis. The sequence goes on along the minus strand of NC_064645.1, from coordinate 592,308,833 downwards.
TAGTACAAGTTTATATGCCAACTAGCTCCGAAGATGACGAAGAGACTGAAGAAATGTACGATGAGATAAAAGGAATTAAAGGGAGACGTAAATTAATAATCATGGGGGACTGGAATTCGATAGTAGGAACCGGACGAGAAGGGAAAGTAGTACCGGGTGATCAAAAAGTCAGTATAGATTGGAAAACTGAATAAATCACGGAATAATGTAGATAGGGAGGTACAAATTGACACACATGCTTTGAATGACATGAGGTTTTGTTTGAACAAAAAAAATAAAATAAAAAAGTTCAAAAAATGTCTGACAGATGACGGTTCATCTGATCAGAATAGCAATAGTTAACATAACAAAGTAAGACAAAGCAAAGATGATGTTCTTTACAGGAAATGCTCAATATGTTCACCATCATTCCTCAAGAGTAGCTGTAGTCGAGGAATAATGTTGTGAACAGCACTGTAAAGTATGTCCGGAGTTATGGTGAGGCATTGGCGTCGGATGTTGCCTTTCAACATCCCTAGACATGTCGGTCGATCACGATACACTTGCGACTTCAGGTAACCCCAAAGCCAATAATCTCACGGACTGAGGTCTGGGGACCTGGGAGGCCAAGCATGACAATGTGGCGGCTGAGCACACGATCATCACCAAACGGCGCACGCAAGAGATCTTTCAAGACTCTAGCAATATGGGGTGGAGCGCCGTCCTGCATAAACATCGTACGTTCCAGCAGGTGTTTATCAGCCAGGCTGGGAATGATGCGGTTCTGTAACATATCGGCTTACCTCTCGTCCGTCACTGACGCTTTGCTGTCCAACGCCATCTGTCGGACATTTTGTGAACTTTGTTTTTTTTCGGTTCTAAAAAACCCAATGTCATTCCAAGCATGTGTGTCAATTTTTACCTCTCTATCTACACCATTCCGTGGTTTATTAAGTTTTCAAATTTATACTGACTTCTTAATCACCCGGTATGTGAATATAGGATATGGGTAGGGAATGAAAGAAGAAGCTGCCTGGCAAAATTTTGCACGGAGCATTATTTAATCATAGCTAACGTTTGGTTTAAGAATTATGAAAGAAGGTTGTATAAGTGGAAGAAGTCCGGAGACTTTGGAATGCTTCAGATACATAATGTAAAGGTATTACAGAGATTCAGGAACCAGGTTTTAAATTGTAAGACATTTCCAGGGGCAGATGTGGACTCTGATCCCTATCTATTGGCTATGAACTGCAGACTAAAACTGAAGAGACTGCCAAAATGTGGGAGTTTAAGGAGAAGAGACCTGGATAAACTGAAAGAACCAGAGGTTGTAGAGAATTTCGGAGAGAACATTAGGGAACGACTGACAAAACGGGGGAAAGAAATACGGTAGAAGAAAAATGGGTAGCTTTGAGAGATGAAATAGTGAAGGCAGCAAAGGATCAATTAGGTAAAATGACGAGGTGTAATAGATATCTTTGGGTAACAGAAGTGATATTGAATTTAATTGATGAAAGGAGAAAACATAAAAATGCAGTAAATGAAGCGGGCAAAAAGGATTACAAACCTCTCAAAAATGAGATTTACAGGAAGTGCCAAATGGCTAAGCAGGGATGGCCAGACGACAAATGTAAGGATGTAGAGGCTTGTATCACTAGGGGTAAGATAGATACTGCTTACAGGAAAATTAAAGGCACCTTTGGAGAAAAGAAAACCACCTTAATAGATATCAAGAGCTCAGATGGTCAACCAGTTCTAAGCAAAGAAGGGAGAACAGAAGGGTTGGGGAGTATACAGAGCAGCCTTTCCAGTAGTAGTAGAAGCAACAGTCTGGATGATCCACTGATCCGTTCTTCTGACATTAGGCAGTATAGTCCAGCTATGTTGCTACTGTGATGGGACATTACAGCGTTCATTTTTCCCAAGGGCGTATAGCTGTGCATGGTGATAGGATCCTCTTGGGTACAATTTTCGGGATATAGAGTGGTCCCTCATTCGGATCTACCGGCGGGGGCTACTCAGGAGGATGCTGTCATTAGGATAACAAACGTGGTTTTGTAAGAGTCTGTGTGTGAAATATTAGATTCATTAATCGCATAGGTTGGTTACAGAATAGAAAAAGGGAAGTGTGCTGTCTGACGTGACATATAGTGGCGATTAATAAAGTGTGTTTGTAGGTAGAAGAGGACTTCTGGTAGCTGATTACAGGTTTAGCAACACAAACTAAAGCAGGGGTAAAGCAGCAGTACGCCAAATAATAAATAATAAATAGAAACCCGGCTAAGGTTCTATCAACATCTTCGTGGGTCTATTATAGCAGCCATAAGAGACACCAAGTACCTGCCAAAATAATACAAGTTTACATGCGTGCAGGCTCCACAGATGATGATGAGACAAAAAATTCATGCGGAGATAAGAGAAATTATTCAAGTAGTAAACGGAGACCAAAATTTAATTTTCGTTGGGGACTGGAATTTGACAGTGGGATAAGGTCGAGAAGGAAAAACAGCAGGACAACATGGACTAATGTCTGGTAGAGTATTGCACTGAGCACAATTTAATCATTGCTAATGCTTAGTTCAAAAGTCACTAATGGACGTTGTATAAAGAGACCTGCAGACGCTGGGAGGTTTCAAATAAATTACATTCTGGTGAGGTAAATATTATTAAACCACATTTTGAACTGTAAAACGTTTCCAGGATCAAATGTCGACTGGGACCATAACATATTGGCTGTGAGTCACAGATAAAAAATGATGGAACTAGAGAAAAGTAGCGACTTAAAGAGGCAGAGCTTGCAAAAAATGAAAGAACCAAGGGTTTTGAGAGTTTCAAAAGGATCACTACGTGAATAGTGACTGATACAAGTGTAAGGAACAAAATAGAAGACGAATAGGTAGTGTGGAAGATGCAGTAGTGAAGACAGCACACGATCAAACTGGCAATGAAGACCAAGCCTTGTATAATGTAGGAGTTGTGGACTCTTCTGCATTAATGGAGAAAACATAAAAATTAAGAAAATGAAACAGAAATATAGGAGTTAAAATGTCTCAGAAGACATTGACAAACTGGAAAAGCAGAAATGTCCTAGAAAATAAACACAAGGCTGAGAAGAATACATGACTATGGGAAAGATGAATGCATCATATAGGAATTTGCTTCGAGTTCTAAGCGTTGAGTTTCACTAACTGCTAGATACTGGTTACGACATAACGTTATTTTGTTTTTAGTCTTTTGGTATTATGTATGATTCCTCTCGTAGCAGCATATTTATAGTCTGCGTACTTTAAGTATAACAAATGTAAATATTTAGCTAACCCAACATGACGCTTCACATCTAAATTCTATTGAGTGAAAACAAAAAATACAGACGAATAAATAGCGTGTTATGAGGGGCGTTAAATAAGTAATGCAACACATATTTTTTCTGGAAGCAGGTTTACTATATACAGGATTTCAGTACACCATATTATTCCTCACTCTTTTGGCTACAAAATCTTTTTTGTCAATATAATCTCCGTTCATTGCGAAGGCGTTTCGCCATCTTACTGGGAGGGTCTGTGTGCCAACATGGTACCACTGTACCGGTCGAGGTCGAAGCCAACGTTTTGCTCCTTCAATAAAATTACTTTCAACCACGTACTGTTCCCGCGAAGTGCATCCTTCATTGGACCAGAGAGATGGAAGTCGGAAGGTGCGAGATCTGTGTTGCAGGGTGGATGAGCACGAACAGTCCAATGAAGTTTTGTGAGGTCGTCTTCCATGTGCAAACTTTTGTGAGCCCCTGCGTTGCCATGGAGATGGCGAAAGTCGTTTGCAATTTTGTGGCGACAAACACGCTGATGTTTCTTAAGTTTTCTGAGTGTAGCACAGTACACTCCAGAGTTGATCGTTGCACCGTGATGGAGGACATCAACGGAATAATCGCTTCTGATTCCCAGAAGACCGTCGCCATGTCCGACTGGGCTTGCGGTTTTGAATTTTTTCTTCGGAGGAGAGGTGGTGTGGCACCGCTCAATGGATTGTCGGTCTGTTTCCAATACGAAGTGATGAACCAATGCTTCGCCGCCTATAAGGATGTTAGACAACATGTTGTCACGATGTGCCTCGTAACGAGAAAGCAGCTCCACACAGATGGTCCTTCGTTGCTCTTTATGGTCTTCTGTTGGGCGGCGAGGAACCCACCACCACCACACTTGAGTACCGCAACTGGTGGACGAGTGAGTTAGTACTACCAACAGAGACACCCTGTTGTTCAGTGAGGTGTGATCCGTCGAAGCACCTCGAATAAGAGTGTCCGGACACGTCTGCGAAACCTTCTTTCGAAGAGGACTGACGCATTGCCTAACGACTCACTGTTGTTTTGTTCACTGCTTGGTCTCCGTAGACATTCTGCAAGCGCCAATGATATCAGCATCGCTCTGGTCTTTCGCCAAAGGAAACCTCTCTGCTTCCGTTACAGACGCCATTTTGAAGCCTGCGTGTAGCGCCGCCACGTATCGGAGCTTGATGAAACTACAGGTGCTGAAGCAGGAATATTCCGTCGTGTTTCACAACAAATTCCGCATTTTTTTAACCGAAACTGGCTGAGAGAAATGTGTTGCGTCATTTAGTAAACGCGCCTGGTAGGATGATTTCGTTTGTAGACCGCTGAATGCGCCGAAGCTATTTCAGTAAAGCACGTTTAGTAAAAATAAAATAAACTTTATACGCAAAAGATTAGTATTTATTCATATGCACAAGATAAGCAAGATAAGCGATTACAATGACGTACGTAGACTCCACAGTCGTAAACAGTGCAAGACCTACATTGGTAAGCCAGAAATAACTGCCGATATAAATACGTCCAGGAGATAGTAGCGTCACCTAGCAAGCAATAACTTTTTGACAGACAAATACACGGTGCATGTTGTATACTTGAGCTTGCTGTCCGTGTGTGGAATGGGGCAGGCGATCGAGCTATCTGAGTTTGACCGAGGGCAGTTTGTGATAGTCTGGAGGCTCATCACAAGCGTTTCGGAAACTGCACGACTTGACGGGTGTTCGAGGAATACTGTGGCGAGTGTCTTCACCACGTGTTGACACCAAGATGAAACCACATACAGACATCGTGGGGTCGGATGTCGAATGACAGGCATACATGAAACAGGACAAACGGCGAACTGTGGCGGAGCGAGCATCAGACATTAATGCTGGGCGGAGCACAAGAATGTCTGAACGATTCAAATGGTTCAAATGGCTCTGAGCACTATGGGACTTAACATGTGAGGTCATCAGTCCCCTAGAACTTAGAACTACTTAAACCTAACTAGCCTAAGGACATGACACACATCCATGCCCGAGGCAGGATTCGAACCTCCGACCGTAGCGGTCGCGCGGTTCCAGACTGTAGCGCCTAGAACCGCTCGGCCACACTGGCCGGCAATGTCTGAACGCATAGTACACTGGGCACTCCTAACGATAGGTCTCGGCAGCGGATGACCCATGCATGTGCCGATGTTAACACAGCGACATCGGCAACCACGATTTGAATGGGGACGTGACCATCGGCACAGGGCAGTCGTCGCAGTGGCAGAGCGTTGTGTAGTCTGACGAAATCCGATACCTTCCTCAATATGTCGACGGAAGGGCGCAAATCTGGGTGCTTATTCTGTATCTTTCCGCCATTGTGCCGATCATTTCGGTTCTCCAGAGCACCGAACGATCTAGTACTCGAATTAGAGCCCCTGCATTATTCAGTAAGCATTTCGGTAGCGATACCGTTCGGGTCCAGAGAACCGAAGCGCTGTTATCCGTTCGCATCGCGCAAGCCAATCAAAAGCAAGGGTCCGCCGATCCGCGCATGCGCACTGCAGCGCGCACAGCGCCACTAACACAAAGTGGCTAGCAGACGACAGAGGCGCGCTATTCTTCGAAGTACCGGAAATTGCGTTTACGTTGCCATAACGCATGACGCCCCATTCCATCGGTCTGACGTGTCCGCCTTTATCGCTCTTGCCTCCTCCTTAACAGTATCAGGTGCAGCATATTCATTTCCATGATTCTCAGCTGAAATGCATGGAAATTTTTACGGTTTCCCTGACCGCATTTTTCCATGTATGCATAATAACGATAGCCATGCATGCATAATAACGACGGCGTATTTGACTGTATTCTGCAGATTCTCGTAAATGCCGCATTATGTCATTTTATTCTCATTCACACTGACATCGTGTATTGGATTTTACGTTTCGGAAAATGAGTTAGGAACAGTGTTTAGTACCACATTGTAGTAATCCATCTATAAAACACCAGAAAAATTGATTCTGAGAGTTTCAAAGAATAATAAGGTAAGCAGAATGTGGTTATTACTCGCTCCTAGAGATCCAAATGATTAAGTAGCCCACTTTCCTATATGATACGTCAACGATTTGGGTCTTAAAAACAAAATTGAAAAAACGCATTTTCGAGAGCTCCTGCAGTTCATCGAAGTTTATAACATGCATCTAATGAATGAAAATGTTTCGTACATGGCACTACAGTCTGAAAATATTACGGCAGAGATCTTTCATCTCTGTCTGTTGTTGGGGATTCTATCGCAGATAAATACTTACGATAAGCAAGATTATTAAGGTGACTGCTGCTTTTTACATCCCCAGTAATTTAAGTTGTGTTCTTAGATTGCTGTCTAACAGTCTACTCGGAAATCGCTACATATTCGGAAAAAATATTGTATTATTTCTGACAAGAAAGAATTTAAAAGACACTGCCTGTTGTTTTACTCACAGCAATTTCATCCTTAGCAATTTCATATTTCGTTTTTTAAACACACAGAAATCACGAAACTATTTCTGAGGAAATGCGCTCTTACATGTAAATAATAACGAATATTGCAGAAAAATCTTAACTTCCACCAATATCAATGTCTCAGAACGTGTTGCATATATGAAGAGGAAAAAAAAGTTTTTTTGCACCCATCTGTGCGCGAACTCGAGCACTTTCGTTTTGCATTCCCGCGTCCATTTGTCCAAGCCAAACAATAACGACACAGTCGTTAATTCTTGTACTATTGCGTACAGGAACGTAGGCTGACTTCGTTGCCAAACGGTTCTGCGTAAGTCATAAATGCGTGATAGTTTGGAACGTTTCCAGTATCAGGCTTCACATAATTGCTTTCCATTGTTACTTGAAAGTTGTTTAACAAGTTTCGATAATTACTAATTAAACCATTTGTGGGAAAAGTACACAAAGTCACTAGTAATGTCAGTTCACACTCATTTAGTATACGTAAGCAGAGCCGATGCCTTGATATTTAATAATCTTTAAACTCTTATTTGCATAAAAGTAACACGTAATTTGAGAGAATATTGACCGAAAACGTTCTTTTTTTTGGATATAATCATTCACAGTAACAACCTAACCTAACCATATTTCTCACAAAGAAAAATATTATGAGCTCACTTTCCAACAGGATGAGTCCTCTGGTGATTCTTTAGTAACACAATCACTAAATCCAAAGACAATACCGCTAAATATGTTTAAAATAACAAATTATAGGCGTACATAAACTACAGCTCACCGATCGACAGGGCCACATCGAAATCGAAAGCCTCTCGGTACAATTGTCGTAAAATCGGTGGAAGGACCGTTCGGTAAGAGGTCTCAAAAGCTTAGTGAATAGGATATTTCGATAAAGAACCGAAAATGACGTCACTACCGAGACTAACCTACTACACCGATCGGTATGAACGATACAGAATAGGGCCCCTGCTGTGTTTCAGGGAGTACCTTACTGACACCTGTACTTCGTGATGAAGACAAGCCGGTGGCGGCTCTATTATGCTCTGAGGAACAATAACCATGGCATTCACGGGTCCAGTGGAACTAGTGCAAGGCACCATAATGCCGAAGGAGCATGGTACGCTAGTTGCAGACAACGAACATCTCTTCATGACGAGCAAGTTTCCCGACGGCACTAACATTGTTGAACAAGATAACGCGGAATGTCACAAGGCCAGAAGTGTGATAGAGTGGTTTCGAGGATCACAGTGGAGAGTTTTTTGACGAGCTGCCCCCCCCCCCCTACTCACCAGATCTGAACCAGATCGACCACAACTCGGATGCGTCAGAACTCATCACCCCCTGCTAGAGCTAAAGGGAATTAGGCGAATTGTGTCTGATGATTTCGTGCCCACTCTCTCCAGAGATGTCGCCGCTCTTATCCGTGCCAAAGGTAGACATATCGGCTAATAGGCAGGTTGTCATAATAGTCTTCCTTGGCCGTGTATAGCTCTACTTTCTTGTAGCAGGAAATTAAGCATATACAAGAGTAGCTCAAGTGGTTTACACAGGGTTAAGCATGAAACTTTCCGAGCACAGGCCTGTTTTGCTTTGCAGTCTCGTTGAGATTAATGGCCTCTTAAGCGGTGTATGGAACTAGCACCCCCACCATTTCTCTCTAAGTTGTGCGCAGCCTCTAATTTATCGGACGCTCATCCTGTAATGGAAGACAACTTACCGGCACTACGCCATATACTGTCTGTAGCTCACCAATGTGCTGTAGAAACGTAGACACTAAGATACCAACGGTATGTCGATCTATCCGAAATGTCATTACATAGAAATAATACCGGTATTCGTACATTCGTATTATAAGGACGATATATTGATGCATTTTACCGGTGTATTGGACTTTCATAACTTTCTTTCCTACGTACATCTGATGAGCTCTGGCTGTAATTATTTCTCTCACACATGTTCTCAAACAAGATTAAAGTTCAGTATGTATTTGTGGTAACACATTGATACGATCTCCCACCTCATCTATATGGCGAGTACAATGTCAATTTAAGTGAAATAATTTTAATTTCTTGTGAAGTGAAATATTTCTTATATAGGTCACAAATATTCACGACTCTTACTATTAATAGAGAAGGTAAGACGACACAGTCAAATTCATATAATGCCCTGAAAGTACAAATTATCGTTTGAAGCAAGACCTAAAAAGGAACACACAGGAGAACTTTGAAAACTGTTGTGGGTATGAGAAGGGCGTAGAACAAATTCTACATAAGAGACCGATTTAGGATATTAACAGTTACTGTGAGCAGCATTCTTCTTTCTAGGACTAAGTATCCGCATAGGCTGACTGCAATGTAGTCGAACAGTGCTAAACGATTTAAGTAAATGGTGAGGAGGAAAAAAGTTAGTGAACGTGTCTCTAGCTTCGTCTACAGTTTCGCCGATTTTATTTGCTCTTTTTATCACGCACTGCACAACAAAATTAGAGGAGCACTTTTTCGAAACTCCGTAATTGCCTCCCATTGCGACACATAATTTTGAAATGGGGGTTTAAGGTATATGCACATATGAAAGAAAGTTTTGCGTTACCTCGGTTCCGAGAGTTCCGAAATCTGTACAGAAAATTGATATAGAGATCAACATATACACCATTTCCGCCTTCTTCACTGCCCATGAAAACCACACATTGCCTGTTGTACCACCAGACAGCGAGACCTTCATAGATGCTGTACACACCAGTAACTCTAATTCCAACTAGCACGTCCTCTTGCATTGATGCATGCTTGTATTCGTTGTGGCGTACTATCCACAAGTTTATCAGTTGATCAAGGCACTGTAGGTCCAGATTGTCCCACACCTCAACGGCCATTCGGCGTAGATCCCTCAGAGCGGTTGGTGGGTCACACCGTCCATAGACAACCCTTTCCAATCTATCCAAGGCGTGTTCGATAAGCTTAATGTCTGAAGAACATGCTGGCCACTCTATCGAGTAGTGTCGTTACCCAGAAGTAAGCAATTCACAAGATGTGCACGATGGGGGCGTGACTTGTCTTCCGTGGAGACGAATGCCTTGCCATTATGCTGCCGATATGGTTTCACTATTGGTCGAAGAGTGGCATGTACAGCCGTTACGGCGCCTTCCATGACGACCAATGGCGTTCGTTGGCCCCACATAATGCCACCCCAAAACAGCAGAGAACCTGCATCGTTTTGCAATCGCTGGATAGTGTGTGTAAGGCGTTCAGCCTGACCGGGTTGCTTCCAAACTCGTCTCCGGCGATTGTCTGGTTGAATACATATGCGACACTCGTCAATGAGGAGGACGTGTTGCCAATCCCGAGCGGTCCATTCGGCATGGTGTTGTGGTTGCAAAGATGGGCCTAGCCATGGACGACGGGAGTGAAGTTGCGCATCATGCAGCCTATTGCGCGCAGTTTTAGTCATAACACGATGTCCTGTGGCTGCACGAAAAGCATTATTCAAAATGATGACGTCACTGTCAGGCTTCCTCTGAGCCATAATCCGTAAGCTGCGGTCATTCATTGCAGCAGTAGCCCTTGGAGTGCCTGAGCGAGGCATGTCATCGACAGTTCCTGTCTCTCCGTATCTCCTCCATGTCCGAACAACATCACTTTGGTTCACTCCGAGACTCATGGACACATCCCTTGCTGAGAACACAAGGTAGCAATGAGGACGTGATCGAATTGCGGCATTAACCGTCTAGGCATAGTTGAACTACAGACAACACGAGCCGTGTACCACCTTCCTAGTGGAATGACTGGAACTAATCGGCTGTCGGACTCCCTCCGTCTAATAGGCCCTACTCATGCATGGTTGTTTACATGTTTGGGAGGGTTTAGGGACATCTCTGAACAGTCAAAGGGACTGTGTCTGTGATACAATACGCACAGTCAACGTCTATCTTCAGGAGTTCACCGAACTGGGGTGATGCTAAATCTTTTTTGACGTGTCTATAACCTTCCTCTGTAATAGTGCAAAAAACATTGCGTCCTGCAACATTACCCTCGGCTCGACGATGTTTGGAACAGCATTCGAAATAAAGGCCACTTCTCGGACGTTCACATGAGATTTAAGGTATGTTATTGACGTCACTTTAGCAATCCAAATGGCTCAAATGGCTCTGAGCACTATGGGACTTAACATCGGAGGTCGTCAGTCCCCTAGAACTTAGAACTACTAAAACCTAGTGAACCTAAGGACATCACACGTATCCATGCCCGAGGCTGGATTCGAACCTGCGACCGTAGCAGTCGCACGGCTCCGGACTGAAGCGCCTAGAACCGCTCGGCCACCACGGCTGGCACTTTGGCACTAATTTTCATCGTAATTCTGCCCAACTCCATCATGGACGACTCACGTAAGGTCATCAGAGGACCTCTTACCATTCTTTCAGCCCGTCTTTTGTTTCCTCTGCTACGGAAGTCAGAACCGCGAGGCCCAGCGTTTAAACGACGCGCTTTTCGTGACACACCACCACTCAAAATACCTCGGGGAGTTGCATAAAGGGCGTATATGAAACTACGCCTTTCGCAAAAGCATTGATTCACATAAATTGTGCGGTCGTAAACGACAGCAATAACAGCCATAAGCACCCTTTTGACAAGCTGTGACACTGCTGATAACCTCAGTCGTTTCATCCATTCTCAAAGGCGATCGTTGGTCCGTAACGCCATTGAATAAGAACTCACCACTTTGTAAAGCAGTGCGACCGAAATATCTGCTCTAGGATACAGATTACGACCACCACAGATAATTCAATGTTTTTCTACAAAATTAGAATGTATTTCGAAGCATCAAAGAGTCCTTACGTTTTTCAGATCTCCTGCTTTGGACCGTCGTCTGGTGTGATCATGGAGCGGTGTGACATGGGTACGCGGTACGCATGGGTAACAGAATGTCAAAGAGTCCTAAGAATCCTTATTTCGCCAAAATCCTTGTGGGAACCGCCCACATCTATTGAGAATTCTGAAAGTGTGCTTCTGCAGTAAAAACCTATGAAGCAGCCATACGTGCCTACATGTAGTCAACTTTTTTAACATTTTTATGCAGCGACAGCAACTGATATTGTTTATATAAGAATATACAGCTTATAGTTGCAGGTTTCAACGTTAGTAATAACGTCTTCTTCAGAACCTGCAACAAGTTAATATTATAATGCGCTAGTACAGGGTGTTTCAAAAATAACCCGTATATTTGAAACGGCAATAAAAACTAAACGAGCAGCGATAGAAATACACCGTTTGTTGCAATATGCTTGGGACAACAGTACATTTTCAGGCAGACAAACTATCGAAATTACAGTAGTTACAATTTTCAACAACAGATGGCGCTGCAAGTGATGTGAAAGATATAGAAGACAACGCAGTCTGTGGGTGCGCCATTCTGTACGTCGTCTTTCTGCTGTAAGCGTGCGCTGTTCACAACGTGCAAGTGTGCTGTAGACAACATGGTTTATTCCTTAGAACAGAGGATTTTTCTGGTGTTGGAATTCCACCGCCTAGAAAACAGTGTTGTTGCAACAAGACGAAGTTTTCAACAGAGGTTTAATGTAACCAAAGGACCGAAAAGCGATACAATAAAGGATCCGTTTGAAAAATTTCAATGGACTGGGAACGTGACGGATGAACGTGCTGGAAAGGTAGGGAGACCGCGTACGGCAACCACAGAGGGCAACGCGCAGCTAGTGCAGCAGGTGATCCAACAGCGGCCTCGGGTTTCCGTTCGCCGTGTTGCAGCTGCGGTCCAAATGACGCCAACGTCCACGTATCGTCTCATGCGCCAGAGTTTACACCTCTATCCATACAAAATTCAAATTCCTGAATGAATATTTCGATGATCGTGTGATTGCTTTGGGCTATACGAAACATACAGGAGGCGGCGTGGATTGGCCTCCCTATTCGCCAGACATGAACCCCTGTGACTTCTTTCTGTGGGGACACTTGAAAGACCAGGTGTACCGCCAGAATCCAGAAACAATTGAACAGCTGAAGCAGTACATCTCATCTGCATGTGAAGCCATACCGCCAGACACGTTGTCAAAGGTTTCGGGTAATTTCATTCAGAGACTACGCCATATTATTGCTACATTCTTCTACTGGTTAATAATTCTCCAGAAGGAATAGAGCAAATTTTCGCAACGTTTAACGGTTTACATGAAAAAATTAAATTCACACAAGAATTGGAATCAGCTGATAGATCACTAAATTATCTTGATTTAACGTTGACTATTAAAGATGCTAAAATAGAGTTCAACATATTCCGGAAGGCAACTATTCAGACAACATCATCCCGGCCGATTCAACCCACCCCCAAGCGCATAAAATGGCGTTTTTCTATTCTAGTACCCATCAGGCAATTTCTATTCCGTTGTCAGGCGTCAACTTCGAAAGAGAATTACAAATTCTCGAGAGTATTGCACAGAATAATGGCTGTGATCCAAAGATAGTGATGCAGTTATATCTTAAGGAAACGCGAAAAAGGACAACGACCTTAGGAAACACAAATACTCAAACCCAAGATGAGACCAACAAATGGTTGTCGGATCCTTATATAGGTAATGTCTCCTACAAGACAGGGCGCCTGTTGAAAAATTGAGGTTTTAAAATTTCCTACTCAACGAGTAATAGCTTAAAGCAAAATTTGTTTCATTCCCTTGAGAAAGACGGTGACATTCAGCAAAATCAGGCGTATATAAGATTATGTGTGATGATTGCCCATGTTATTACATAGATCAAACAGGCAGAGCTATAGCAGTAAGGTTTAAAGATCATCTTCCAATAAAGGGCATAGGAACACGGGGGTCAGCCTTTGCGGAACATCTGGTGCAAATGGTTCATACACCTAAACCTTTACGTGACATAGAGCTACTACATCGTGAAGTTAAGGGATATAGACTCGACACTCTTGAGGAACTACAGATTTATGCACTCCTAATTACAGATAGAGGCAATTTACTGAACGATCAACTGTATCTAAAAAATAGAGCATACTTCGAAGGTTTCCAGCCTATACTAGGTTTACAATAATTCATGATACATGTGACTTTTTTTTCTTTATTGTTATTTTAAATCCTGTACAACAGGCAGGCTGTCAGCAGCATTCTACGCTGCTCTTCAGCCATGGAATAGACAATGAGAAAAAACAGAAAGAATACAGAACGGTGGGTAATAAAACAGGAGTCACATAAAGACAAACACGGAGCCGTTCACACTCGACGATAATCCACACCGCAAACTGTTGAAACGACGCACAAACACGGAAGATGTCGATGGCACAGGTGAACGATGGAGTGCGACGGTGAACACTGAACACTAAACACGATGGCACACACGAGACACTGATGGCGATGATCTCCAGCGCGCGAATGTCCACATAGTGTGTGCGAGTCCGAGGACCTGCCAAGAATGGAAAAGGGGTGAGGGGTGGGAGAGGGGAGATCTAAGATGCCAAAGGCTGAGGAGATGGGAGGAGGAGTAGAGGGACAGGGGAGGGGAAGCCCAAGGGAGGAGTGGGGAGAAATGGAGGAGGGAGGGAGGGTGCCCAAAGGAACAAACACAGGAAGAGGGAGGGAGGATCAAAGTTGGTAGGAGGGGTAGATGGAGGGGAAGAGGGCATCATCAGGGAGGGGGAGCTGGTGGAAGCCACCTTGGGAGAGTGTAAGGAGGGTGGAGAGATGGAGACCGGATGGGACATGGGAATACAGGCACGGCAGCGTACAGGGGTGGGAGAGGATGAGTGAGACAAGTGGGTGAGAAGGATCGAGTTTACGGGAGGTGTAGAGGATTCATATCCGTTCGAGGAAAAGGAGGAGGGGTAATGGAATTATGTCGTACAGGATCCGCGTGGGGAAGGGAGATGGATGCGATATGCAAGGCGGAGAGCATGGCGTTCTAGGATCTGAAGGGATTTATAAAAGGTAGTGGGTACCGGAGATCCAGGCCGGATGGGCGTAACAGAAGATAGGGCGGATGAAAGATTTATAGGTGTGGAGTATGGTGGAGGGGTCCAGACCCCACGTACAACCGGAAAGGAGCTTGAGGAGACGGAGTCGGTAGCGTGCCTTGGCTGTGATTGTCCAGAGATGGGAGGTCCAGGAGAGGCGACGGTCGAGGGTGACGCCAAGGTACTTAAGGGTGGGGGTGAGGGCGATAGGACGGCCATAGATGGTTAGAGAGAAATCGAGGAGGCGGAAGGATGGGGTGGTTTTGCCTACAATGATCCCCTGGGTTTTGGAGGGATTGACCTTGATCAACCACTGGTTGCACCAAGTGGTGAACCTGTCAAGATGGGATTGGAGAAGGTGTTGGGAACGCTGCAGGGTGGGGGCAATGGCAAGGAAGGCGGTGTAATCGGCAAACTGGAGAAGGTGGACGGGGGGTGACGGCGGCGGCATGTCCACTGTATACAAAAGGAACAGAAGGGGAGAGAGGACGGAGCCTTGGGGCACACCGGCGGAGGGAAGAAAGGTGTAGGAATCCGTGTTATGGATGGTGACGTAGGAAGGACGGTGGGAGAGAAAGGAGCAGATCAGACAGACATAGTTAATGGGAAGGGGGGAGCTTTGGAGCTTGCAGAGGAGACCGGAATGCCATACGCGGTCATAAGCACGTTCGGGGTCCAGGGAGAGGAAGATGGCGGAGCGACGGGAATTAAGCTGCTCGGAAAGGAGATGAGTGATGTGAAGGAGAAGGTCGTCGGAAGAGAAGGACAGCCGAAAGCCACACTGTGTAACGGGAAGGAGGCGGTGCTGGCGGAGATGCTGGTGGATGCGGCGGGTGAGGATAGATTCCAGGACCTTGCTGCAGACCGAGGTAAGGCTGATGGGACAGTAGGAGGAGACTGCGGACGGCGGTTTACCGGGTTTAAGGAACATCAGGATACGGGAAGTTTTCCACAGGTCGGGGTAGTAGCCAGTGGACAGGACTACATTGTAGAGCCTAACCAGGGTGGAGAGGAAAGAGACAGGAGCTTCACGAAGGTGGCAGTAGTTGACACGATCGTGACCAGGAGCGGTGTTGCGTTTCGTGCGGAGTGTGGCAATGAGATCCTGTGTAGTGATAGGGGCATTGAGCTCCGTGTGTGTAATGTGGGCCAAGTACTGGAAACCAGGAGCGAGGGGAGGGACAGAGGTGTCAGTTCGATCGCGGACATCTGGGAAGAGGGAGTAATCGAACTGGGGATCATTGGGGATTGAAAAGACATCGGAGAGGTAGGAGGCAAAGTTATTGGCCTTACTAAGAGTGTCAGGGAAGGGGAGATAATCATGGAGAAGAGGATAATAGGGGGAGGGTTTAGTTCCGGTAAGGCGACGGAAAGCTGACCAGAACACGGACGAGTTTGCATGTGACCTCAAAGTTTCTATAATAATAGATCCTTTCCTACAGTTTCATACACGATTTGTTGGTCAGTTTATAAGGCTCTGTAGTAGAATGTAAAGCGTAGCCATGCTGGATACTGTAATTAACTTACAATAGTAAAATATAAAACTAATTCATAGCAAAAAGGTTACCTGACGCGTGCGTAATAAGAGTTTGATTCTATACGTCTCGCGCATGCGCGCCGCCCTTTGTGAGGCAGACCGCGAAGCCCTCACGGTCCACAATCTCTAGTCACACGACGAGGCCCATACAACGGGCTTAAAGTGAATCTGCTACAGCTGGTTTAATGATGTGACAAAACCTTACAGTTATGCATCAAGTTTTATAAAGTTGACTTAGAACATGGCCTGTTTTAGGCAAACATTTAAATAATATTTTATGTAAGTACTACACGTTGCATCCTGTAGGACGACCATATCTAATAAAATTTACTAGCGCATTATAATATTGTTGGAGGTTCTGAAGAAGACAATATTAATAACGTTGAAACCTAGGTAAACGATAGAGTTAACCTGCAGCTGTAGGCTGTATTTTCTCATATAATGTAGTCAACAACTTGGCACCCCTGCGGTTCCAGATGATTGCATGCAAGCGCCTTTGGCTACTGTACTGGTTTCATGAAACATGTTAGTAGCTGAGAATATGGATTACCATGAGCTGTATAATGAAGTGACGACAATGCAGATTTGTGCCAGACAGGGACTCGAACTCGAATTTCCCAATTATGGCGTGCTGTCGCTTACCATTTAGACTTCCGTGCACGACCCAGAATCAGACGCAGGCTTCCATATGGCAGCCATGATTCAACAACCTGTACTCTACATCCATTATGGATATTTCCGTAAAGGGGAGACATTTTACTTGAAAGTCGCTTTCACGGTATCGGTGAACCAATACGATATTGTGGTGCCCCTGTTATTACGAATTACGATGCAACATCGTACCTTACAGATTGTCTCTGCACACTTTTAACATCCTCAATAAAGGTGGATGGATGTCACCGCGGGTTTTCCCAAATTTTGGGATTTTAAAGGGATCCTTTGCCGTTTTATGAACGTATGGTTCACTGTATCATTGCTTGATCACTCTTCAGTAGGGTACGGTAGGACAGAGGACTCTTTGCTGTTTCGAATAACTATCAAATTTCGTAGAATGGTTTTCAGTGGTCTCTAGTGGTTCCGTCCTGTACACCAGGGCCAAAATTGTGGTCGCGCTGCGCTCGGTGCGAACACTTTTAATGGGGATACAACTCCACAAAGTTCTTAGAGAAGGGTTGAAACGTCCGAGGTTGTCAACAGTGTCGAGAACGTGGCCCTGTTTCTCAGCGCTGCGACTGCTGTCATCTTCTACCGTGAAAGATGTTGTTCCGTTCACGGCAGTGTGTCTGGAATGTTTTCCTCGGCCACTGCCAAGAAAACCGTATGATTTGAACCCTGGGCGTCCCAGTTCTGACTTACCCGGCAGAGGCGCCAATAGGTGGGGTGAAATGTAGTGAGAGGGTGTATGACGACGTCCCCATCATCTGACACATCCACGGTGATGTTGGGCAGAATCTTAGCAAAATTGGGTGCCAATGTGGCATCATTAACTTATCTTAAACATTTTATGAACTTCTGAGCTCTGGCCTTTATTCTGCAAGTCGCTCCTCCTGAATGCAACGAAGAAAACGGTAGTAGTGTGGGCCGTCTTGACATGTATGAAATCCAGCCATATTTCAATAAATAAGATAACGTGGCGTATGATAGGACCGGGTAGGTATATCACGAGATGCTGGAGGAAAACAGAAGATTCAGCGACTGCTACGAAAAATGGAAATGGAAGCCGAAAGGATAACCCGGCGTATCTGGCAACTGAAACCAAAGAAACTGCACCATTACAACGATCACACAGACACTAGAGATTACATAAAATAGGGATGAAGCTCCTGACAGGAAAGGAGGTGCACATACAGTATCGTATGATTTCAGAATAGAACACAATTTTAGGACATACAAACAAGTGCACTAACAGAATATAACAAACCCGAAGGATACCAAAAACTCAAATCCTTGAGACATTCGAAGCACTCAGACATAACCAAGTGTAACAATAGCAGAGAGTTCTGCAATACTATTCATAACGCCTCTGTTTTCTAAGGGTAGGTGGGACCCTAACAGGGAACAAGAATGTAAAGTGTGATGTCCTGGGGAGATATATCAAGAATTTGTTAAACTGCATAGAATCTGAAGATAAATGACTGAGAATAACTCCAGAACAAAGGAACACAAATTTACTCCCATCGAACGGAAGATAACTTCGAAAATATTTGCAGAACTGCAGAACAAGAAGGAGACAGAATGTAACATCTCGTATTTTTCCATCTGTCATAAGTTTTTGATAAAATATGAGGTAGTAGTATAGCCTCGATATGAGGCTTCGTGAAGTCATAATGAAATACATGTCGTTTCCTACCTTGTAATGTTTTCCCCACTGTAGAGAGAGACGATGTGTATCCATTTCGGTTCCACCATTGAAAAGAGAAGCAAGTAGTTTAGAGTCGGCACTGTATCGAAATGCTCAATTAAGCTATCCAAGTTGAATTTTCTTAAAACCGATTTAGTTAATTATGAGACGAGTTGTACAGCATCTGACATCACACACTCAATCATTGTTGTGCGGGTCTTGGAGAAGAATTAAAAGATAAAGGTATATAAAACATTGCTGTTATTATTTTACAAATGGTATTAATTCAGTTTCAAGTTGTGTCCCCAAATCCAGTCGCTACTTTGTGGCGAAAATAAGTTTTAAAGCTTCAGACCCAATATTTTTGGGGGGGTTTGCGAATCTTATTGCATAACATTTATGGCAGGGGCTGATCTTACACGTGAAAGCATCAGCACCACCAGAGATGATGAAAGATGAGATAAATCAAAAACTAAAGCTTTAAAAGAAGAAACGTAGGAGATCTGAGAGTATGAAGTAGTCCATGATAACTCGAAAAGTTCTGTGTTTCAAACATTATCAAAGAACATAATAGAACGGATCGCAATAACAAAGTGGCATTTCGATCGTCCTCGTAAGTTACGTTACACAAACCATCGCAGACGAGGATGCAATGGTTCAAGTGGTTTAAATGGCTCTGAACACTATGGGACTTAACTTCTGCGGTCATCAGTCCCCTAGAACTTAGAACTACTTACACCTAACTAACCTAAGGACATCACAGACATCTAGCCCAAGGCAGGATTCGAACCTGCGACCGTTGCTGTCGCGTGGTTCCAGACTGTAGCCCCTAGAACCGCTCGACCACCACGGCCAGCAGACGAGGCTGGAGGACAAAACAAATCAGCATTTTGGTGTATGTAAATCGGGCTTCAGGAACATAAAATGATACATGGAGCAAATTCGGACCATGAAAAGAGTTCTGAAAGACTTCCTCTGCAAAAATCTAAGATACGTTTTTGAAAACAAAAAGAAGTATGATTTGGTTAACAGAGAAGTGCAGATAGAGCGCACCAACACCACTGAACGGGACCCAGGTAGAAGGTAATTTTTATGGAGGATTTTTGCAACGAATTTGATATTTAAACAGGGCCAGACAGGGTAATGGGCTTCAAGAATGAGGAGAAAAACTGGTCACGGAGATAAAAATGGACAGGGAAAGACCAAATATCTTTATCGAGATTGCATTCACCGACGATTTCATGGTACTGTCAAGGAGCAATACACAGCTAAGGAGCAGATATATGCACTAAATTACGAGAAGAATAAGCTGGATTCAAAATTTTCTTCGAAAAAACATAATATATGACAAATGTTAAAGCAGACACTCATCACGAGAAAGAATTGTATGTGAAATCTTGGGGAAATCGTACAACTCACAAGCAGCGAAAAGGACGCCAACAACGCCATACTAAAACAAATGGCTAATGCTTTTTGGAAGGCATACTGCTTAAAAGGGAGAAAAGCCACCTCAAAGTGAGCTAAACTAAGAAACCACGACACAGTGACTGAAACAGAGTATCTGTATGTTGTTGACTGCCTCCGAATAACAAGAATGTTGGGTGTTAGAGAAATTGAAATGCTCTAGATGTAAGATAACACATCCAAAGATCATTTATGGATAATATAGATTACGAGGAAGGACTGTATCAGAATAACAAAAAAATAGGAAAGTCATTGAGAGAAAGAAGGCTACAATTTTAGGATGGATGAGAAGAGGCCGATGAAACAGATTTTAAGATGCAAGTACTTGACAGCAATATTAGGCTTCCAACAAATGGTTCAGAGAAATGAGAAATAGTTTTGAGCAGGTTGGAGTAAATCGAGAAGACATCTCAAACCGAGTAAAGAACAGTGATCGATGCCATCAAGAGTCTCAATGATGAACAGAAACTAAGTGGATAGACAGAGGAAACATGACAGACTGCCAGTTTGAATGAGATTAGATGGATCGTTCGTCCCACAGATCCAGAGTGTGATGTTTGAGGATGTAGAGCGTGCAGGAAAACGTGAATACATTGCACATATTTACAAAGGAAAAACCGATGTCTTTATGTACCTTACATGGAACCCAACTGAAAGGTTCCTATGAACATGTAACATACCAAAAACCTTAAAAATGTTTTCATGCAAAAGTTTATTATAAACTTGTTACAAAACACGTAAACGTGCAGTATGATAATTCTTGGCCTGCTGTAGCCATGCATCATCATCGAAACAAATCAGTTCTGGTCATATTAATGCACTGAAGGCATACAGATGTCAGATTTTACGTTATACTCACAGTACTTCCTACTGTTATTAAAAAATATAGATCCGTCCGTTCTTCCGTCGAGCTTAAGGAGTTGACCGCCAAAAAACCCTTTAGGATCCTATGAAACTCAAATATATTACTATAATTTGAGATTGAGTGGGAAGATTTTAGACTCTCATAAAGGTTTCCAATAATGTGTAATTGATATTTTTACCTTCCTGGTCGTCGTGGAATAAAATAAGAAAATGTCTGACGACAGTTAAGGTTTTGAACTTCTGAACTCCGAACTACAAAATACCTTTTAAAACAATGTTGTATGGTGTAAAGTTGAAATGTGAGGCGTTTGACATGTGGCGCCCTTGACATATGGCATACGAGTGTGTAACAAGTGGTTCTTGGAGCATTTCAGTGGGAAAATTTGGAAGAAATGCGACGTAGCTCTTGAGAAATCCTGTTAGGTTAATTAACAAAAAACGTGCTCTAAAAGATAGAGTGGACTGACAAAAATCGTGGGATACCCTCTAATATCGTGTCAGACCTCCTTTTTTCCCAACGTTGTGCAGAAATTCGACGTGGAACGCACTCAACAAATCATCGTAAATCCCAAATAGATATATTAAGCAGTGATGTCTCTACAAAAGTCCATAATTTCGAAACTGTTGCGGATGAAGGATTTTGTGCACCAACAGACCTCTCAATTATGTCCACATTAACGTTCAACGGGATTCTTGTCGGGTGATCTGGGTGGCCGAATCATTCGCTGGAACCGTCCAGAATAATTTTGAAACCAATCGCGAACAGTTGTAGTCCGTTAACATGACGCATTTTCACCTAAATGTTCCATCTTTGTTTGGGAACATGGACTCCATGAATGGTCCGTGTAGCCGAGCATAACCAGAAGGCCCAGTTCATTCGTGTTGACACAGCCCACATTATTATAGAGCCACCACCAGCTTGCCCAGTGCATTGTTGACAACTTCGGTCCATGAGTTCGTGGAGTCTGCACCACACTCGAACCCTACTGTCATCCTTTCGTTATTTTTGAGTCATCAGTCTACTGGTTGGTTTGATGTGGTCTGCCACGCATTTCTCTCTGGTACCAACAGCTTCATCTCAGAGTATCCTTTACAACCTACGTCCTCAGTTACTTGCTGGATATACTCTAACCTCTGTCTTCCTCTACAGTTTTTTCCCTGTACAGCGCTCTCTAGTACCATGTAAGTCATTGCCACATGTCTTAACAGATGTTCTATCATCGTGTCCCTTGTCCTCATCAGTCGTTTCCATACACTTCTCTCCCCTCCTGAGTCTGCGCGGAACCTCCTCATTCCTTGCCTTATCAGTGTGGTGTGCGTACTGTAAGACCTTCCGTACACACAGCATCAGATTCTTTGACATGTCGTTCTAACGAAGCAGGCAAGTCTCAGCAATATGTCTCGTGGTTTTATCACGGCGTGTTTATCTTCTGCCATTAGGTCAGACGATAGAAATGCCACTTGCACGCTCAGAGTATCAGATTGATGGTGACCAGCTTTAAACAGAACTTGATTAATTTTCACACACATTTATTAAAATAATGACAAGCATAAAAATTACTCAACTTGGTTCTGGATGCTATTTACAATTGACAATCCGAAGTTCCTTGGTATTGGTGCGTTAATGTTATTGTCAAATATATCTCTGATACTTGACAAAAGTGTCTATACTTTTATCTTCATGGCTATGTACAGGAATGTGGTTATCTTATTAGTCGCAGACTGAAACTTGACTATAGACTGATACAGACAAATGTAGAACTCGTACAGACTGGTGCAGACAAATGCAGACTGGTACAGATTGGTGCAGACAAATGCAGACTGACTAATTGGAGGTCTGTACACTCGTTATAATGCCTGGCGCGTTCATGTATCACTGCATGAGTGTGATCCGCGAGGAGAAAAGGTTCTACATTAGCAGCAATCTCATTGGCTGCGTTACATATTAATACTCGGATCAGCGGAAGCAGAATTTGGTCCATCTCTATGGCAGCGCCATCTTGTAGTGCGGAGACGGACGAGCGCTGTGCCTGCGCTGTTGTGCTTAGCGGGGCGCGCTCTAGTGGAAAAGTTGTGTACGCGCTGATTACGCGGAACTATGTGCACAACAATCAGTCACCCTAGTTTTCAACACTCGTCTGTAGCACATTTGTCGATTTTCTCCTGATCCGATTTTCCCAAATTCCCTTTTTCACAACCATATAATGCTGTGCTCCAAATGTACATTCGCAGAAATTTATTCCACAAGCAAAGGCCTAAATTTGATAGTAGTAGACTTCTCCTGGCCACAAATGTCCATTTTGCCGGTACTGGTCTACTTTTGATGTCCTCCTTGCTCCATCCGCCATTGATTGTTTTGGTGCTTAGGTAACAGAATTCCATAACTTCATCTATTTTTGACCCTTAATTCTCGGTGTTCTCATTTCTGCTTCTTCTACTTACTTTCGTCTTTCTTAGATTTACTCTTAATCCATATTCTATACTCATTACACTGTTCATTCCATACAGGAGATAATGTAATTCTTCTTCACTTTCACTCAAGATAGCAATGTCATCAGCAAATCGCTGGTATCCTTTCACCATGAATTGTAATTCCACTTCTGTACCTTTCTGATATTTCCATCATTGCATCTTTGGTGTTCAGATTCAACAGTCGGGGCGAAAGACTACATCCCTGTCTTACACCCTTTTTAATCCGAGCATTTCGTTCTTGGTTGTCCACTCTTACTATTCCATCTTGGTTCTTGTAAATACTACCCGTCTCTTCCTATAGCTTACCCCTATTTTTCTCAGAATTTAGAAGAACTTGCACCGTGTTATATTTTCGAAGGCTTTTTCCAGGTCGACTAATCCTATGGACTTGTCTCGGTTTTTCTTTAGTCTTGCTTCCATTATCAAGCCCAGCGTCAGAATCGCATCTCTGGTGCCTTTACCTCTCCTGAAGCAAAACTAATCATCACCTTAACACATCCTCAATTTTCTTTCCCATTCTTCTGTACTTTATGCTCGTCTGAAACTTTGATGCACGAGCTGTTAGGATTATGTGATAATTATCGCACTTGTCAACTCTTGCGGTCTTCGTTATTGTGAGGCTAATATTTTTCCGAAAGTTAGTGGTATGTCGCCAGACTCATACAGTCTCCAGACCAATGTGGATAGCCGTCCTCCAATGATTTTAGAAATTCTGATGGAATGTTATCTATCCCTTCTGCCTCATTTTACCTTAAGTTCCCTGAAAATCTCTTAAATTCTGATCCTAATACTGGATCCCTATCTGTTCCAAAACGACTTCTCTTTCTTCTTTTATCATATTAGTTAAATCTGCCCCCTCGTAGAGTCCTTCAGTGTACTGTTTACACCTATCTGTTCTCTCCTCTGCATTTAACAATGGAATTCCCATTGCACTCTTATCTGCTTCTGTTTAATTTCTAGAACGTTATTTTGACTTTCCTATATGATGAGTTAGTCCTTGCGACATTCATTTCTTTCTCGATTTCTTCAGATTTTACATGCAGCTATTTCATTTTATCTTGCCTGCACTTCCTATTTATTTCATTCCTCAGCGGCCTGTATTTCTGTATTCCTGAATTTCCGTGAACATTTTTGTACCTCCTTCATTCATCGATCAATTGAAGTATTTCTTCTGCTACCCATGGTTTCCTCGCAGTTGCTTTTTTGTACCAATGTTATTCTTTGCAACTTTAGTGACGGAACTTATTAGAGAATTCAAGTGTATCTCGTAAATTTTAGCCTACTCTTCATCACTACTGCATTGTGATCTGGGTCTATAGCTGTTCCAGGGTAGCCTTACAATCCAGTATCTGATTTTGGAATATCTGTCTCACCATGGTGTAATACATCTGAAATCTTTCTGTATCACCCAGCCTTTTTCAACTATACCTCCTCCTCTTTTTTTTCACGAACAGAGTATTCGCTACCACTAGTAGAGTTTATCATAGAACTCAATTAGTCTTTCTCCTCTCTCATTCCTTGTCCCAAGCCCATATTCTCCCGTAACTTTTACTTCTACTCCATCCCCTACAACTGCATTGCACTCCCCCATAAATATAAGATTTTCATCTCCCTTACGTAATGTATTACCCTCAAATATCCTCATATACTTTCTCTATCTCTTCAACTTCAGCCTGCAATGTCGACAAGTATAGCTGATCTATCGTTGTCGGTGTTGGTTTCCCGTCGATTCAGATAGGAAGAACCCTATCACTCAACTGAGCACAGTATCACACTCTCTGTCTAACCTACCTGTTCATAACGAATCCTACTTCCGTTGTAACATTTTCTGCTGCTGTTGATATTGCCCTATATTCATATGACCAGAAATCCTTGTCTTCTTTCCATTTCACCTCCTTAATCCCCACTATAATTAGATTGAGCCATAATGTCCGTCTCAGATTTTCTAGCTTCCCTAACACGTTAAAGCTTCCCCAATTCCAAGCCCCCACTGGTAGAATGTTATCCTTTCGTTGGTTATTGAATCTTTTTCTCATGGCTACCTCCCGTTTGGCATTCCCCTCCCACAGATCCGAATGGGTGGCTATTCCGGAATGATTTGCCAATGGAGAGATCATCACGAAACCTTTTCAATTACAGGCCACATTTCCTGTTGATACACGTTGTGTGTCCTTAATTCAGTGGTTTCCACTGCGTTCTGCATCCTCAAGCCGTTGACTATTGCAGATTCTTCCGCATTTAGAGGCAGTTTCCCACCCGAACGACAAGGGAGTGCCCGGAACCTTCGTCCGCTCCTCCACCCTCTTTGACAATGCCGTTGGTATAATAATGGCGCCGGAAGTCTTAGGTCACCAACGTTGATCAATAATCAAAATTTAAGCAGTGACGGGTTCCGAAAACTCTATCGAAAACGGTTTGCCCAGTAATTAAAGACGCTAGCGCTAGACCTCGGCTCCCAGCAACTGTAAAATGAGACACAGCTGAACAGGCCGCGGTTTCGTAGTCGTCTGTCGTCCAACCGATATGGTATCGAGTCCCAGAGAGAGGCTGCAGTCAATGTCGTGATGTAAGTGAAGGCAATCACGTTGGCTGTCTGCTTCCATGGTCGATGAGCGCCAAATTTCACCGAAACGGATACGTTTGTCGTACGTATCACACTGATTTCTATGGCTACGTCTACGCAAACGCCGCTGCTCTCGGTCGTTAAGTGAAGAACATCACTGTGTTTCCCGTGGTGAGAAGTAATGCCCTATATTTGGTACTCTCGGGACACTCTTGACAGTGTGGATCTCGGAATATGGTATTTCCAAATGTTTTCCGAACCAGAATGTTCCACGCTTCTATCTCCAGCTATCATTCGGTTTTCAAAGTCTGTTAATTCCTATAGTGTGGCCGTAATCACGTCGGACATCTTTTCACGTGAATCACCTTCATACAAGTCACAGCTCCGCGAATGCACTGCCTTTTATACTTTGTGTACGCGATACTACGGCTATATGCGTACGTGCATATCACTATCCCATGACATTTTTCACCTCATTGTAAGCGTGACAGTTCTTAGGCCACCGTTTTCGTCCCTCCTACATATCATGAATACACGATAAAAGAGATTAGGGTACCTACACATGCGTACATACGAGTGGAATGAGACAGGGTGGTCGTGAATATTGACATGCAGTTCATTCCACCACGTACTGTACTGAGTATTGTGGAGTATACAAGGAGAAGGAGATGTACAGTCACGCTTAAAAGTATCCGAACGACCTGAATTGCATTTCGCCTGATTCGCATACAACCCACATAACGCAGCTGTCTAGCAGGTCCTCTAATCGCTCCTTGGTACAGTCGTTTGACTATTGAAAATGGGTCCAACAAGTCACCACTACAAAACACTAATCTGTATCGCAATAACTCAAAATGTAAAGTAATAATACTATACTACAAATATCAAGGAACACCTTATCACAGGTAAGACTGTCCTTAAGGCTTGTAAGCTCACATTTATTACAGTAAATGACATACCTGAAATGTTACCACTCTCATTATTACGTCAGATAGGAAATGCACGTAGTAAGTTCGCCGTATTCATGATTTACTCTTCAAAGTAACATACCGTACCTATTATTTAACACAAAATGACATTAAACATTTAAGTTATTCACTAGCAGCTAGTTGAGAATATGTATGAACGACGAACCGTCTCGTTGTGCATATGGATTCAAACCCAGGTCATGCAGACTAAGCAAAGATTTCGTGACTGACGGAAACTAACAGTCATTCCTGATTAGGCATATAGAGAGTGATATACATCTATTTTAGTCAGTATCAATTAGCAAATACCAACTTTAAATTAGATAACGCAAACATTTTTAACGGACCCGAATTCCTACCCAGCTCCTATTGTCCCTGTTAACGAACTACGGGAGATGTTAAATATTGCTTGTTAACAAGTAGCATATTTGAAATGCCGTGAGGTAAAGCTTTGTGTTGGACAGGGATTCGAACCCAGAACCTAATCGGATAGATATCGAAGCACAATCAACTGTGACATATCGCATTTTCTCGGCAGTAGCTAGATGTTTTAACTGAAATGACGAGACGAAACATTAGTTTTTTCCTTCCCTGGACTCCAACCCGGCACCCATCGCTGTTGTATTCTAGAGAAAACGAACGTTAAATACGGGTTTGTTGCACCAGCAGCGGCATGTGAGCATGTTGGAACTAGAAATAATATGACGAAGAGTTCAGTGCTGACTGGGAATACATATCGTTGTTGACTACACGCAAAGAGACGTCAGCTACCGAATTTTTCTCAACCAGCAGCTCGGAATAACATCTTGTTGAACTTACAGTGGACTCGCAAATAGTTCTGTGTCGCACTGGGGGTCAAAAATGTCAAATATCGTTACTGTTGACAACGAATGAAAATACATTAGAAATCGAAATTATTATCCACCACCAGATAGGTGTTCTCATGCTAAATCTTGATAACACATAATGAAATCTTTAGTGCCGGGCCAGGATTCGAACCCATTCAGGCGCAGTATGTGGAGATGTTGAGGAATCTGCAGTTTTGAACAAACAACAAATTGTAGCCGCGCTGTATTGCCACGAAGGGAACTAATTCCGTGTTAAGGGCGGTGTGAGTTGCATTCCCAGTTCAGAACTAATTTTATCGACATACAGAGGCTCAGATAAAAGATGGAATAAGTGTCCTGTGAGCCTACAAAGCTTTTGTTTCGTCACTAGAAATAAATAACTAGTATGAGAAAGGTTACTGGTGATACAGTTTCTACATGTCGCCACTCCACACTTTATTGTGGCTCAACCTAGCGTCTACTTGGTAGAGAAGGAATATCATTTTTAATGTGAATTTCAGACCACAATGCCATTATATCTTCTTCACTTGGTGTAGCCAGAAGAGAATGGAATCTGTCTCTCCCTGTCTAAAATCACTGCCCGAAGTTCGAATCGAACCCAGACCATAGATACATGAATCTCTCATCAGCCCGACAGACCACCTTTTTTTTATTTTATTTTTATTTTTTTATTAGTCATAACGTTCCACAGTAGTACATAATTTTCAACTAAGATTTAATGGTAGTAAGACAAACTTAAATTAATTACAGGATCCTTGGTATTATAGAAAAAAAAATTCCAAGTCTAACGCAGATAGTGATGTTCGTCACTTGATCGTATTTGTTTTTCAAAGATCAAAGTGTCTCTCGTTTCTTCATGTTCTGAATCGCATCATCGAAAATGGAGTTCACATGACTGTTCTTCTGAGGAAGTTGGCATATGTATCATAATAATTACTCATGCGTATTAGCTTGTGATACTAGTCGGAAACGTACGTCCAAAAATCTCCTTCGCTCCTTTCTTTACTGGAAAGCAGGTAAAATGCCGCGTGTCCCTTCAACCAGTTGACGGCATTTTTCTTCCAGGTGGGGTATAGCTCTTCTTCCGGGTATAAAAGGCACGCTGGCGTTATCAAACACGGCAGTTTTCTCTGCATAGTTGGTAAATTTTTTCTGATTGACAACCATATATTATTCGCATTTCCACAGACAAATTGATGTTCATCTCTATCAATCAGGTTGCAAGTGGTACACAAAGGGGAATCAGCCAGGTAAATGGAATGTAGTCTGGAGTTCGTTGGAAATTTCCTATTCACAAAATAGTACCACAATGACCGCACTTTTGTTGGTAAATACGGGTGGTGTATGTTCCTCCAGATATCATGCCAAGAGTGACCGACGTATTTTTGTTCTATGATGTTCGTGGTCTGAAAGTTCATTAAGTTTTGGTATATTTTCTTGACTTTGATGACATCTTCCTCAGGTGTTCCCAGTCTAATATAGCTATATTCTACGAAGAAATGTTTTAGGTGGTAGAGTTCATTTGGGATGTGGTGAACGTCTATTGGGGCGTCCTGGCTGGCAGGCGCTATTTCATTTAACAAGAATGCGGCAACACTTTTGACTGACCGCTTCCACAGTTTGTATGTTTTACAGACGTACAATGCTTGTGCTTTATTGTACACGTCTGTGAGATTCAATCCACCGTTCCCAGTCGGTAGAGTCAACGTTTGGTACTTGATTTTGAAGATGTGGCCGCGGCTGACGAAGTGGCCAAAAGCAGCCAAAATCCTGTTCGCCACTTTCCTCGGCATTGGCAGGGATTGCGCCACGTAATTTAATTTAGAGGACAAATAAATGTTGACGAGAGCCACTCTTTGTATCTCATCAAGAGTACGGATATTGTGCTCGCGTATACAGGCACGGATGGTGTTGAGGATTCTTCTGTAATTAACTGCGATGGTCTGCCGAATACTCCTTGTATACTCCACCCCAAGACATGTCATGGTGACAATTTCCTTTATTGGCCCATGAATGGGAACTCCTAATCCGCTTCCAATATTCATTATGCCAGACTTATATCTATTCAGTTTCGCACCAGACACTTGTTCATATTTGTTTATTATGTCGAGTGCTTTCTCGATCTCGTCGTTGTCTCTGACAATAAATGCAACGTCATCGGCATATGCCCTGCAGACAATCCTACGTCCGCGTGTAGTGAATCCTTGTAAGTTGTGGCTCACGCGAAAAAATAATGGCTCGATTGCTATTGCAAAGAGTGACATAGACATCGGGCACCCTTGTCGCACAGAACTTTTCATTACAATGGGCCTACTGGACTGACCGTTTACCATAACTGTCGGTGTTGACTTCTGCAGAAGATTTGTAATAATGTTGATAAAACCTTGGGGAAAGTTCATGGCACGCATGGTGTGAAAAAGGTAAGCATGATCGACTCTATCGAACGCTTTCTCAAAGTCCAATGATACGATGGCGCATTTTATTTTACAGGCTGCGGCAATGGAAATAATATCTCTGTAGTCCCACAGTGTTTCGTAAATTCATCTGTCTTTTTCCTACTCTCGATTGATATGATCCAGTGACTGTGTTCAATACTGATTTTAATCTTTCGTTTATGATGCGGGCAAATATTTTATAGTCAGAATTTAGGAGAGTGATAGGCCTAAAATTTGTTACAGAGTTTCGTGTAGGATGTTTCGGGATTAGAACAATAGTTCCTTCTAGAAAGTCGTGTGGGGCGCCATTGGCGGGATTCACTAATTCGTTACAGATACACGCGAATTTGGGAATCAACTGCCTTCTGAACATTTGATAAAACTCCGCCGGGATTCCGTCAGGCCCAGGAGACTTATTTTTCGGGCTTCGTGTTATAGCGTCTGCGACTTCTTCTTCCGTAATTTCAGTAAGAAGTTGTTTGCTTCTACCGGGTCGAGCCTGCGTGTGAATCCCGTCATGAAGTCATTGTCCACCGGGATATCCATTGTCGTTTTCCCTAATAACTCTTCGAAGTACATATGAATTTTGTTCTTGATGTCACTTTTCTGCGTCAGTAACCTGCCGTCAGAAGATCTTAGTTCGATTATTATTTTCCTGCGTTGCCCCTTCCTCTCATTAATCACATGATATATAGATGATTCTTCTCCTTTTACAGCATCGTGAAGTCTTGCTCTTACTTGATGACCTTCCAGCTGTTTCCGCTTCAGTCCGAGAAGTTTAGCCTGAATCTGTTTTGTTTCCACGTAGTTGGCGATTACGGACACATCAGATTGGTATAGGTCACGAAGGACTTGGAAGTAATATTCTATCGTCCGTTTTTGCCAAACACTTCTCTCGCGGGAGTAATTCATCAGCGATTTTATTATCGCGGGTTTCACACATTTCATCCACCATGCCAGTGGCGAGGTATATGAAGTGAATTTGTTCTCGCACGCGTTCCATACGTTATTGAATATTTCATGGTATTCAGGGTCTTTTAGGTTTTCTACGTTAAACTTACACAAGCCTCATCCCCTATACGTTTCTTGCCGTTTTAGGTTCATGGTACATATGTATGCAGCGTGATCCGGAAAGATAGTGGGCCATAACTCTGTCTGGAGGACGTGCGTTTCCAGGTCGACTGTTATATAGATCCTGTCGATGCGACTAGCGGAATGATTCGTACTATGAGTGAAACCCGGCAATGCACCGTTCTTGAGCTCCCAGGTGTCAATTGAGCGGAGTTCAGTAATTACGGCTCCGAGTTCTGCACAGTTATTAAAGTGTGGCGTCTGGTCTTTTGGAGACAGCACACAATTATAGTCACCTCCAAAAATGATATGCTCGTAGCGGCCACCGAAAAGGGGAACTACATCATCTTTATAAAATTCAGCTCTTCGCCTCCTGTTCCCGGTGCCAGATGGTGCATAGATATTTATAAAACCAGACCTCTGGCGTTTACCAGTTTCTCGACGTCTTTGATGATAATTCCTTCTTTGGCGAGTATCGCTGTTCCCTGGATTTACGACTGCGTTGTAACCTGTGATGACATCCAGTGTAATATCTGTTACTTATTGTAACATAATAACATCAATATCAGCGGCATAGAGCATGTCTTGCAAGTTCTTAAGGTTGAATTCGCTACGGATCTTGTTTAGATTCAAAGTCCCGATTCTATAAGCTTGTAATGAATTCATGATTAATTAAGTAAGTATACAAGTCGTTATGGTCCACTGTCGACGAAGCCTAAGGTTTTCCATGTATTGGCCGAGACGATGTCTCGCCCCTCATTTTCTTGTCTTTCTGCACTGGAATCTTTCCTCCTGGTAGATGTGCCACTTCCTTCATTTCCTCATGTGCGGGAAATTCTGCAGTGTCATATGACCAGTTTCTCGTATCACTGCGTTGAGACATCTCTGTCTCTGGCCCACGTTGAGATGGAGTCTTGTTCTTTGTTTCTTTACTTGTGGACCGTTTCGTTTCGCCATCCTGTTGCATCTGCGTTTTCACTTGTCGAAATTCGTCTTTTCCCGCTGTATGCGGGCTCTGTGGGTCCACGTCAAAATTGACGGATGTCATACCACTGATTTGGCGACCGATTTGTTGTGCCTTTTCACGCACTGATTGTACCTTTTGAGGAGCGTCAGGTGGAGCTATCCTCCGTTTTTCATGCTTTTTGGGAAGAGATCCGGATTTCTGTCGCTCTTCAGTCTCGGAAGGCGTGCTGGGATCTTGTGCAGCATCCTCGTTCTCGTCTCTCTGTACATCTTGCTCAATAGTTCAGTAATTTTTGGAAAGACAACCTGCTTCTGTGATGGGCGCCGCTTCAGGCGACGGAACGACGGTCGTTACTTCAGTAGAGCTAGTGGTAACTGACAAGTTTTGGTCGTCGTCTTTTCTGTCGCCACTGCTCTCCAAAGCGAAACTCGGTGTCGTAGCAGAGTGGCCACGGGTGGCCGTAGCATATGTCACTGGTAAGGTCGTCATCGTCATGGGTGGGACTGCTTCCCCCGCCGGTAACTGCGTCACTCTCCTCTGAATACATTCGGAACGTACATTTCCAGTCCGTCCACAGCCAGAGCAAGTACGCGGCTGTCCATCATACATCACAATAGCCCTATAACCGCATACGTAAACATACGAGGGAATATGCTGCTGAAAATCTATTTTTATTTGCCTGACACCATTTAAAACTGGAAACGTTTGAAAGGTGGTCCACTTTTCCGCAACATTACTAATGACCTTCCCGTATGCTTTGAGGACGCAATTAATTTATTCCGTAGTTATTTCAAAGGGAAGTTCAAAAATACGGACTGTTCTTATCCCGAAACCTGCATGATCTACTTTGACATCACCGACGTTTCCATCACAGTGATTAAATTTAAAAGATCCTCCACATCCGTCAATAATCCTATCACAGCATTTAGCATTCACCATCTTTACATAAACTGTGCTACTCACAATCGATAAGTGGATCCCAATTATATCAGTGGAACTGAGCTTTACTGCATCGCGCAAGAACTGTTCTACTTCGAATGCTTTAGGTCGTGCAAAGCGTTCGTCGAACGTGAACTTCAAAGTATCTTTGCGAAGCGGTTGCGTCATATTCATGTTCGATTCATTTTCAATTATACAGTTGACGTGTAAGCCGCAAGAGCGCCCACTCACTTGTCAGCACGCGGCACGTAAATAAGGCCCGTCCGCACAGCTCGCCCACCGAAACACGACTACATCATAACGCCGTTGTGCCACACTGGCTGAGAATTCTGACACACAGGCTCCCTGTATCAAGTTGCAGCATGAACTAGCTGCCTCGGCTACCCAGTGCATGCATTCAACTTTATTTTGTAATCACCAAAATAAAATCACGTAACTGCCACCAACACAGAACTGGCAACAGTATAGGATGCAGAAATTTAAATAGGAAGTGTCCCTTTCCACTTGAGCTACTTTATTGCGCTATCTGTTTGTTGAAAACGTCGTGCAGTGTAAAAGAAAAGGTATAACTGTTTGTCTCTCATAAGTATTGACCTGGCCATATGCATTATCCCACAGCGCTGTGGAATGCAGATGTGCTGGAGGAATTATTTTTTGCTTCTGGAGCTGTTACAGCTATGTGTCGGCTAGTAGCGTAATGGTAAGTATCGCGCACGGTAGGTAAGATATCGCGAGTTCGAGTACACTCACTGTTACATTTTTTTAAAAACGCAATTCTGCTGTCTGCTAAAGTTATCAATCTAATGGAACTTGTAACATAATTCTCTTCACTTCTCAACCCAAAGCAGTCGTATGTGGAAGAAGGGCTAACTTCTGCGACAGTTTGTTCATTTCAGTTTTAACAGATAGCCAGACAGTAGATGCATCTCGAAACTTTTGTATTGTGTATGGGTAGAGCGCATCGTGCCAAAATAAGTCGAAAGAGTATTTTCTATATTAGCTGTCGTCTGGTAGTGGCATTTTATTCTTCATCAAACCTTGTTTGAGAGCTTTAACTCAGAACAAGTTTTCTACATGCATGTGTAAGTAGGCTGTTTAGGTTTTCTTATTGGTAACGCCACGTAGCGCTCTGTATGAAAATCACTGGCTGTGCTGTGTGCAGTCTGTGGCTGCTTTGCATTGTTGTAATACCCGCCATTGTAGCGTTGGGCAGCTGGATGTTAACAGCGCGTAGCGTTGCGCAGTTGGAGGTGAGCCGCCAGCAGTGGTGGATGTGGGGAGAGAGATGGCGGAGTTTTGAAATTTGTAAGACTGGATGTCATGAACTGCTATATACATTATGACTTTTGAACAATATTGAGGTAAATACATTGTTTGTTCTCTATCAAAATCTTTCATTTGCTAACTATGCCTATCAGTAGTTAGTGCCTTCAGTAGTTTGAATCTTATTTAGCTGGCAGTAGTGGCGCTCGCTGTATTTCAGTGGTTCGAGTAACGAAGATTTTTGGTGTGATAAGTGATTTGTGAAAGGTATAGGTTAATGTTAGTCAGGGCCAACATCAGAGAATTCGCATATTTCGTTGATGATTAATTTATCTCTTATGTTTACTGTTGTTTTAACAGCATTAAAGGAAATTTTACGAAAATTGTGAACTGTATTATAAAAAATGAAACAAAACTACCCACGATAACCTTACGACGAAAGTCAGTTTTAATAAAATTGAGAATCTGTACACAAGCGTGCCTCTATCGACTCGAATTGGTAAATAACTACTCAGATTTTGATTGTGTTTGTGTTTAATTTATATGCTGTGTGATACTCAAGATGTATGCAAATGTGGCATTTCATAAATAAAGTTATGTATTCCTAGAAACCCAATATTTGCTTGTCAGCAACGGAAAGAGGCGTTACCTGTTGTGCAGCATTGTAAGTTTTTCACCATTGCATTATGAGCCGAAAGTATTTTCTTGTGATTTCCTTATCAACGTTTGATCTGACTGTTTGTAGCTCTTTCAGAGAAGGGACAAAAACGCTACACTCAGGGAGACTGGAAGTGTAAACCATAACAGACGCTGTTTCACAGGGCAGCACGTTACCACAGAGCTGGCGAAGAAGTATGTGTCTTAGTTTCCTCTTACGAGACCAATAGCGGCTAGAACTCGTAAACCGCTATTAGAAGGACGAGATTAGTTGCGATTTCCACGTGCAACGACTTTCCTGGGCTGAAAACCGTAAATTTACAATCATTTGTTACACCTCAAGCGATAACAACTCAGATTATTCAGTGGAAATGACAAGAAAAATCAAGTGAACTTTGAGGCTTAATTCCGTGCACACCAGGAAGTAACTCGTCGATCACTGAGTTGCCAAACATACATTGCCTTGTTGCCAACCGATGTGATCTTACAGCGTGCTGGGAAGTGACCATAGCTGGTGTCTCCAAGTCGCGGCTGCTATGGCCTGGAATACGTAATGCGTCTGATTCGCATTTCTGTAACTAGGTTTAGGGACTGGAGCGTAGTCACTAATAATACT
Source organism: Schistocerca serialis cubense (assembly GCF_023864345.2). Taxonomy (NCBI): domain Eukaryota; kingdom Metazoa; phylum Arthropoda; class Insecta; order Orthoptera; family Acrididae; genus Schistocerca; species Schistocerca serialis. The sequence goes on along the minus strand of NC_064645.1, from coordinate 592,273,107 downwards.
CAGAACTGACTGCAAACTAAGTATCATAAATCAGTAACTCTCATATCTGTTTTTATATTACTTTCGTAAGTGTACTCAAAACCAAGAAACTCATTCACAGACGTTTTCGTGCCTCGCCGGTAGTCGAGCACAACAAACAAAAAAAAGAAAAGAATGTGTGTGTGTGTGTGTGTGTGTGTGTGTGTGTGTGTGTGTGTGTGTGTGTGTGTGTGACAGAGAGAGATAAAAATCAAAAAGAATGAGAGAGAGAGTGATAGAGAGAGAGCAAAAATTGTAAAGAAATCGAATCATTGCATGTGAAGAACTCTTTCATTAAAATGACACGTTCCACATCATTATGAAATATCGTATTGATGATCTATGTAACAAGAATTAATCTAATGTAATCTAATCTAATTATATCATATTGATGACTAGCCATGAACAGTAATGAATTAGCGAAATTTTTGCTAATACCAGTAACCAAATCTAAACTTGAAAATAAAAGACGACAGTTTTTGTAATAAACCGGGACGTTTATCAAAACCCTTTCGTCCCTGTTAACTAACCAAGAAAGATGTCTGATATACCTCTGTTCTGAAGTAACAAAGTGTGCATGCATTTAAGGATGAAGTGCATGATGTGAAGTTCTGTGACGGAGATATGAACCTAACACGTAATCGGATTGTTAACTAAGTAAAATCAAATGTTTCGTATCGGCTTTTCTTATCAGCTGCTAGGTGTTTGAATCTAAAATAAGGATTCAAACTTTTGTGCCTAAGCCGCAATCGAACTGCACACCTACCGCGCATCCACGAATATAGCTATATAGCTTAAGTATCAGTTGCTTACTCACCAATAGTAAGATGTGTGCGTGTTTGACCAGAAATAACGACACCTATTGCGATTGTTGGCGACACATCAACAGACATTAAAAATGTACGTTAATTTTCACCAACAGGCCGGTGTGCACGTGATAGGGATTGAAATGAAATTACGAATAGTTTTGTACTGGATCGTGATTCGGACCCACATACTTACCTTTGGAGGAGACCTAGAGAAGATTGCAGTCTTGAGAAAAGGAACGAAATGATTGAACTATACCGTTCCGAGAGATTCAGATCCTCGAAAGAGGAGATACGAATTCGAATCACAGTCCAGCGCCATATTTTTCAACGTCTCTAGTTGAATCAAGTACAAGTAAAGTAAGAGACCTGTTCCTTTAAATGGCTATCGGTTCAGCAAATAAAATAAAATTTTCTAATGTAATTAAGTTTACTGGCGACTATATTTCTGTTTACCATGACTTCTGCTATGTCATATCCCAACGTAAACCGGCTCTGCCCAGTTGGTAATGAAGGAAAGTGATGTTTAATGCGGATTCTAGATTATAACGTGTTTCTCGTGATGTTACCAGGGGTAAAGTAAATCTGTTTGTGCCTCTTAAAAGTAAATGCCTGAACCCACGCATGACACATGTGACAGTTCGTTCCGCCAGACCATTGTGGCCACATTTCCCAGCCCCAGTAGTGTGCTGTAATGGATGATTTTCTTAGCTTACGAAATTAGTCACGGTGGAGAAAACGCGAGTGTATTAAATGGTTAAGTAGAAGCAAGCTTCTGAAGCGGAAATTATGCTATTCTCATGTCAGCAGGATGTGAAGACTCTTCTACGCATTTTGAAATTTTCACAAATTTCTTAGTTCGAGAAAAACCACTGGAAAGTGTGAAGTTACCGGATAATTCGAATATTACCGTCATTATTACTATCATTTTCTTCATACCGCTGCTGGAACACTGTACTTGAAGATCATGTGATGCCTTTTGGTCACTATAGAAGTAGTTTCCCAAGAACAGGTTCTTTCCCTGTCTACGGAATCCTTTTCATGTTAATATCAAACATCAGTAATTACTCGTAGATTACATTAAAACTAAAGTAATTGATGTAGACGTTACTTGATAACAAACACGCGCTGCCTTTCTTCATTGACTTGCGCCTAGAAATGGCTATGGAGTACTGCTAAACACAAAGGCAAGAGATTTTACTGCCTTCCGATATACGTCGCTGTCAGTTCTTCCATATGATTTGGTCTACATGACCTGATTCAAGTTGTGTATGACAGACAATGTTTTTGAAAATCAATTGTTTTCCTTTGCAATAAACAGAAAAATTTTCATTCTAAGTATCCAAGTACAAAATTTTCGCAATATTAGTTCAAATTTAATATTCGCTTCAATAATGTAGGAAAGTATTTCACAGTTGCAAACCTCGCATCCGACTCATTGACCTTACACTTACTCGCTGACTATAAAATCTAGCTCAGAGTGACACCAGATTAAGTAACCTAATGTAGCGAAGACTGTTTGCCAGTGCTCTTTCTCACCGGAAAATACGCAATTCACTCACTGAGCTCCACAAGTACACTGTTACAGTAATTTCTGTGTGTATGCAATGCATACGGATTAGAATTTAGTGGTGCTCTCTCTTCCACTTCTGTATACAATATGCCTGACCTAAACGGGCCATTTGTCATTACTGGCCCTGGGCAGTGCAACATCATTTTGACAACAGTAATGTGCTTGTACTGACAACCTGACTGTTCGTTTTATCCGATTTTGTAATCATTTAAATAAAACAACATGACCTTCTAGTGGGAGACATTTCGTCCCCCTTTTCCTTCTGTGAAATTTGTCAGTAAGCTTTCTGCCTTCCAACCAGTGAAATGCGGCAGAGTTCGGCCGGTAAATGATTCACAAACCTCGATTTAGTGCCGTTAAGACGATTTATTTAAACATCACAAGACTGCACGTAGGTGCAATCGGTTTTGAGGAACAAAGAGTTTGTTATCTTACTTTTGTGACAGGTGGGCATATGTGATTTCCAAAGACTTTTTATTGTACTGAAATAATATTTTGTCACAGAGTAACAAGGTAAGTGTTTTATCCGTATATACACTCCTGGAAATTGATATAAGAACACCGTGAATTCATTGTCCCAGGAAGGGGAAACTTTATTGACACATTCCTGGGGTCAGATACATCACATGATCACACTGACAGAACCACAGGCACATAGACACAGGCAACAGAGCATGCACAATGTCGGCACTAGTACAGTGTATATCCACCTTTCGCAGCAATGCAGGCTGCTATACTCCCATGGAGACGATCGTAGAGATGCTGGATGTAGTCCTGTGGAACGGCTTGCCATGCTATTTCCACCTGGCGCCTCAGTTGGACCAGCGTTCGTCCTGGACGTGCAGACCGCGTGAGACGACGCTTCACCCAGTCCCAAACATGCTCAATGGGGGACAGATCCGGAGATCTTGCTGGCCAGGGTAGTTGACTTACACCTTCTAGAGCACGTTGGGTGGCACGGGATACATGCGGACGTGCATTGTCCTGTTGGAACAGCAAGTTCCCTTGCCGGTCTAGGAATGGTAGAACGATGGGTTCGATGCCGGTTTGGATGTACCGTGCACTATTCAGTGTCCCCTCGACGATCACCAGTGGTGTACGGCCAGTGTAGGAGATCGCTCCCCACACCATGATGCCGGGTGTTGGCCCTGTGTGCCTCAGTCGTATGCAGTCCTGATTGTGGCGCTCACCTGCACGGCGCCAAACACGCATACGACCATCATTGGCACCAAGGCAGAAGCGACTCTCATCGCTGAAGACGACACGTCTCCATTCGTCCCTCCATACACGCCTGTCGCGACACCACTGGAGGCGGGCTGCACGATGTTGGGGCGTGAGCGGTAGACGGCCTAACGGTGTGCGGGACCGTAGCCCAGCTTCATGGAGACGGTTGCAAATGGTCCTCGCCGATACCCCAGGAGCAACAGTGTCCCTAATTTGCTGGGAAGTGGCGGTGCGGTCCCCTACGGCACTGCGTAGGATCCTACGGTCTTGGCGTGCATCCTTGCGTCGCTGCGGTCCGGTCCCAGGTCGACGGGCACGTGCACCTTCCGCCGACGACTGGCGACAACATCGATGTACTGTGGAGACCTCACGCCCCACGTGTTGAGCAATTCGGCGGTACGTGCACCCGGCCTCCCGCATGCCCACTATACGCCCTCGCTCAAAGTCCGTCATCTGCACATACGGTTCACGTCCACGCTGTCGCGGAATGCTACCAGTGTTAAAGACTGCGATGGAGCTCCGTATGCCACAGCAAACTGGCTGACACTGACGGCGGCGGTGCACAAATGCTGCGCAGCTAGCGCCATTCGACGGCCAACACCGCGGTTCCTGGTGTGTCCGCTGTGCCGTGCGTGTGATCATTGCTTGTACAGCCCTCTCGCAGTGTCCTGAGCAAGTATGTTGGGTCTGACACACCGGTGTCAATGTGTTCTTTTTTCCATTTCCAGGAGTGTATTTTGTAGGAAACTGTAATCGTGATGGAAGATTATACACCTGAATGTTTGACATAACTGGTAGGAGAAAACTCTGCATGTTAAGTAAACCCCGTGCCTCCTCTCCGTATCCTCCTATGACATGAGCACGGGATTCTCCTCGCATTCCGCTACAGAGCTGTTCCTAGCACAGGTGAGAATTGGCAACATCGTCACAAACATTAGGCAACACTGTGACAGTGCAATCACTTCCCCGTATGGTACTGAATTGACTCACTAAATTCACTTGATATTCCCTTTCCATTTGAATGACTCGTGCTATATAATCCTCATGTAAACTAAGAGACTGAGACAGAAAATTCAATTTTTTGCCTAAAGAAATGCTATTCTTCACATAAGTGACAACTTTTATTATCTTTCACGATGCGTTATGAGGCTGAGCGACAAATACCATGATGAGAGTATCGTACAGGCAGCAGTGTGTCCGTAGCCCGGTGGTACCGCCCGTGTCTTGGGTTAGAACGGCTCAATCAGACGTCAGTTGTAACCGTGGTAGGGGTCAGCGTATGCGAACTTTTTTTTCTGATATATTTTATGGAGCTACGAATTTCCAGAAAAAAATTCTGTATCGAAATTGGAAGAAAACCTATAGACATCAAATCCTCTTGGTAGCTCGACTCAGTAAGTTGTGTTAATGGTCATAGATCTTGGCTCTCTGACTGCCAAGCTGCTTCGCAATACCAGCGTCTCTGAAGAAATTCGAATCGACCATCAACGATACGAATTTCAATATTGTTCTTCACTTAAGACTCGCATGCTATGGTGATAAGGATGAAGGAAATGAACCTCTTGATTTCTATAGGGCCTCTATGCTAAATTTCCACAGAAGCAATTAGGAACTCCTTGCAGACATTTGCTAACAACGGCTCTTGCAACCCACTTTTTCTCTGGGTAGCTTCAAATATGGGCAATTTTGTCGCCTTAAATCCAAATGAATATTTTAAATATCACTTGTGAACAACGTTCACTTCTCCATTAATTAAGGTATAGACCGCAAAACAAGCAATTTGCCTGAGTAGCTATAGAGCAGATTCTGATAGGTATTGACACAATCTTTTGCATCAATTTACCATAGAGAATCAAAGAAAGAAATCAAACACATTACATTGCATTTACTCTCTGTGCCTTGACTAACACATATGAATCCATGAAAATAATAAATTATATGAGGAACCTCCCGTGAAAGGAAAAAGAACAGAATGTGACGCTTTAATTGTAGTGCACTGGATCAGAAACAACGAAATTAATTCTGTGCCACATTGATGTATTGCATTCTAGTGTAATAAAATAATCGTCAAATAAAAACGGTTTTGTGCCTCCTTTGCTATCTAGAGTGAAACACAAATCGTAGCCGCTTCAGTCTAGAACCGTGTGACCACTACGGTCGCAGGTTCGAATCCTGCCTTGGGCATGGGTGTGTGTGATGTCCTTTGGTTGGTTAGGTTTAAGTAGTTCTAAGTTCTAGGGGACTGATGACCTCAGATGTTAAGTCCCATAGTGCTCAGAGCCATTTGAACCATTTTTTGAACGGAAGTCGAAACTTCCTCTGGGAAGTGCCGCAGTCTACAATGTTGTCAGATCGAGCATATTGCCGGACAAAGGATTCTGAGAGGAGCACGACCGTATTGCCCACCTTACGTGAACGACTCGGCGGTCAATTTTTTGCTCTAAGACTGTATCTACAACACATATTGCACGCTGGAGACCCAGAAGAACTAAAAAACAAAAGTAGTTTATGAGACCAACGTTAACTATAGCCTCCGAAGTATTCATAGTATTGTATACGTGTGCGTAAACGCCTTCCAATGCCCACTCAAGGAAGACAAGGATACACAGTCTAGCTTCGATATTATAAATTCGCTTCAGTTTGTGGATAAACTCAGACTTACGTTGATAATCATACAGAATATTTAGCAGTACTGTACCCATTGGTGTTAAACTCGTTTTCAACAAATGATTCCCACATCTACAGGAATGAGTGAATTGCGTATTTTCCGGTGAGAAAGAGCACTGGCAAACAGTCTTCGCTACATTAGGTTACTTAAACTGGTGTCACTCTGAGCTAGAATTTATGGTCAGCGACTAAGTGTAAGGTCAATGAGTCGGATGCGAGTTTTGCAACTGTGAAATACTTTCCTACATTATTGAAGCGAATATTAAATTTGAACTAATATTGCGAAAATTTTGTACTTGGATACTTAGAATGAAAATCTTTCTGTTTATTGCAAAGGAAAACAATTGATTTTCAAAAACATTGTCTGTCATACACAACTTGAAACAGGTCATGTAGACCAAATCATATGGAAGAACTGACAGCGACATATATCGGAAGGCAGTAAAATCTATTGCCTTTGTGTTTGGCAGTACTCCATAGCCATTTCTATGCGCAAGTCAATGAAGAAAGGCAGCGCGTTTTTGTTATCAAGTAACGTCTACAGCAATTACTTTAGTTTTAATGTAATCTACGAGTATTTACTGATGTTTGATATTAACATGGAAAGGATTCCGTAGACAGGGAAAGAACCTGTTCTTGAGAAACTACTTCTATAGTGACCAAAAGGGATCACATGATCTTCAAGTACAGTGTTCCAGCAGCGGAATGAAGAAAGTGATAGTAATAATGACGGTAATAATCGAATTATCCGGTAACTTCACACTTCCCAGTGGATTTTCTCGAACTAAGAAATTTGTGAAAATTTCCAATTGCCTAGAAGAGTCCTTACATCCTGCTGACATGAGAATAGCATAATCTCCGCTTCTACTTAACCATTTAACAGACAAGCGTTTTCTCCACCGTGACTAATTTCGTAAGCTAAGCAAATCTTCTATTACAGCACATAACTTTATTTATGAAATGCCACATTTGCATACATCTTGAGTATCACACAGCATACCAATTAAACACAAACACAATCAAAATCTAAGTGGGTAGTTATTTACCAAGTCGTGTCGATAGAGGCACGCTTGTATACAGATTCTAGGTTTTATTAAAACAGCTCTCGTCGTTAGGTTATCGTGGGTAGTTTTGTTTCCTTTTTTATAATACAGTTCACAATTTTGCTGAAATTTCCTTTAATGTTGTTAAAACAATAGTAATCATAAGAGAGAAATTAATCATCAACGATATATGCGAATTCTCTGATGTTATCTGTAACAGTCTGAAAATGCACATGCAGTTTATTGATTACATGGATGTAGAAGACTTTTTCTGAGTTAAAGCTCTCAAACAAGGTTTGAAGAAGAATAAAATGCCACTACCAGACGACAGATAATATAGAAAATACTTTTCCGACTTATTTTGGCACGATGCGCTCTACCCGTAAATAATACAAAAGTTTCGAGATGCATCTACTGTCTGGCTGCCTGTTAAAACTGAAATGAACAAACTGTCGCAGAAGTTAGCCCTTTTTCCACATACGACTGTTTTGGGTTGAAAAGTGAAGAGAATTATGTTACAGGTTCCATTAGATTGATAACTTTAGCAGACAGCAGAATTGCGTTTTTAAAAAAATGTAGCAGTGAGCGTACTCGAACTCGCGATATCTTACCTACCGTGCGCGATACTTACCATTATGCTACTAGCCAACACATAGCTGTAACAGCTCCAGAAGTCAAAAATAATTCCTCCAGAACTTCTGCATTCCACAGCGCTGTGGGATAATACATATGGCCAGGTCAATACTTATGAGAGACAAACAGTTATACTTCTTTTGCACTGCATGACGTTTCCAACAAACAGATAGCGCATTAGAGTAGCTCAAGTGGAAAGGAACACTTCCTATTTAAATTTCTGCATCCTATACTGTTGGCAGGTCTGTGTTGGTGGCAGTTACGTGATTTTATTTTGGTGATTACAAAATAAAGTTGAATGCATGCACTGGGTAGCCGAGGCAGCTAGTTCATGGTGATTCGGCCAACCAAGAAAATGAATTTACTGAACATGCTGCAAATTGATACAGGGAGCCTGTGTGTCAGAATTCTCAGCCAGTGTGACACAACGGCGTTATGATAGAAAAATGAGCGACTCACAAGAGGGTTTGGTGGTCTGTTGAGCTGATGAGTGGTTCATGTATCTATGGTCTGTGTTCGATTCCAACTTCGGGCAGTGATTGTAGATACGGAGAGACAGATTCCATTCTCTTCTGGCTACACCAAGTGAGGAAGATATAATGGCATTGTGGTCTGAAATTCACATTAAAAATGATATGCCTTCTCTACCAAGTAGACGTTAGGTTGAGCCACAATAAAGCCTGGACTGGCGACATGTAGAAACTCATCACCAGTAACCTTTCTCATACTAGTTATTTATTTCTAGTGACGAAACAAAAGCTTTTTAGGCTCACAGGACACTTATTCCATCTTTTATATGAGCTTCTGTATGTCGATAAAATTAGTTCTGAACTGGGAATGCAACTCACACCGCCATTAACGCGGAATTTGTTCCCTTCGTGACAATACAACTCGGCTACAAGTTGTTGTTTGCTCAAAACTGCAGATTCCTCAACATCTCCACATACTGCGCGCGAATGGGTTCGAATCCTGGCCCGGCACTAAAGATTTCATTATGTGTTATCAAGATTTAGCATGAGAACATCTATCTGCTGGTGGATAATAATTTCGATTTTTAATGTATTTTCATTCGTAGTCAACATTAACGGTATTTGACACTTTTGACTCCCAGTGAGACACAGAACTATTTGCGAGATCACTGTAAGTTCAACACGATGTTATTCCGAGCTGCTGGTTGAGAAAAATTTGGTAGCTGACGTCTCTTTGCGTGTACTCAACAACGGTATGTATTCCCAGTCAACACTGAACTCTTCGTCATATTATTTCTAGTTAAAACATTCTCACATGTCGCTGCTGGTGTAACAAACCCATATTCAACGTTCGTTTTCTCTAGAATATAACAGCGATAGGTGCCGGGTTGGAGTCCAGGGAAGGAAAAAATTAATGTTTCGTCTCGTCATATCCATTTCAGTTAAAACATCTAGCTACTGCCGAGAAAATGCGATATGTCACAGTTGATTGTGCTTCGATATCTATCCGATTAGGTTCTGAGTTCGAATCCCTGTCCCACACAAAGATTTACTTCACGGTATTTCACATAAGTTACTTGTTAATAAGCAATATTTAACATCTCTCGTAGTTCGTTAACGGGGACAATAGGAGCTGGATAGGAATTCGAGTCCGTTAATAATGTTTGCGTTATCTAATTTAAAGTTGGTATTTGCTAATTGATACTGACTAAAATAGATGTATATCACTCTCTACATGCCTAATCAGGAATGACTGTTAGTTTCCGTCAGTCACGAAATCTTTGCTTAGTCTGCATGACCTGGGTTTGAATCCATATGCACAACGAGACGGTTCGTCGTGTCATTTGAAGTTCATACATATTCTCAACTAGCTGCTAGTGAATAACTTAAATGTTTAATGTCATTTTGTGTTAAATAATAGGTACGGTATGTTACTTTGGAGAGGAAATCATGAATACGACGAACTTACTACGTGCTTTACCTATCTAACGTAATAATAAGCGTGGTAACATTTCAGGTATGTCATTTATTGTAATAAATGTGAGCTTACAAGCCTTAAGGACACTCTTACCTGTGATAAGGTGTTCCCTGATATTTGTAGTATAAAGTATTACTTTACATCTAGAGTTATTGCGATACAGATTAGTGTTTTCTAGTGGTGACTTGTTGGAACCATTTTCAATAGTCAAACGACTGTACCAAGGAGCGATTAGAGGACCTGGTAGACAGCTGCGTTATGTGAATTGCATGCGAATCAGGCGAAATGCAATTCGGGTCGTTCGGATACTGTTGAGCACGACTGTACATGTAGATGGTCTTTGAATGCGCAATATTATCCTTCATACTGGGATTAACCCACAGACACAGAACAATGGTTACGAGTCACAGAAAAATCTCTACTGCAGTTAAAGATGTAATTACAACTGTAACGGAAATATTAATTTTCTTGTGCAAGAAACGTAGACCGGCAGATTGATTGTACATGAACGAAGAGAGTTCATTGGTGCAAAGGTATGTGAAAAGCTATAGTGGCCATCTAATGCTTTGTGGATGGATGATAAGAGCAGTGCTGATGCATATCGTTTTGACTGTAATGATTTAATGATTTAGTCGAAAGGAGGGCTAAATCCGAAGAAGGACGTGATGTGATAATGGTTCAATTGGCTCTGAGCACTATGGGACTTAACTTCTGAGATAATCAGTCCCCTAGAACTTAGAACTCTTTAAACCTAGCTAACCTAAGGACATCAGACACATCCATATCCGAGGCAGGATTCGAACCTGCGACCGTAGCGATCGCGCGGTTCCATACTGTAGCGCCTAGAACCGCTCAGCCACTCCAGCCGGCTGGTGTGGTAATGACGATGATGATTGAATAATGATGATTTGGTATGATGCAGCGGTTAACATATTTGTATGAGTTACAAAGGTTTCGGAAGAATGGTCTCTACTTGAACTAAATGCTATTGAAAAAGTAAACTACAAAATAAAATAGTTCCAGTTATTAGACATGTAAAATGTCTTACACTAATGTAATAGACGTACAACGTGAAATTTCAATGTTCAGCGGAATCAACCTGTAAATATAAAGAGGGAATTTTATAAAACAAAAATTGAAACATTTTTATTGCTTGAGGTCAAGTAACCGATGGTAAATTTAATTATAGGATACAACGTCTACTTGAAAATAAATATAACTGTAGAGTAGCCTTCTCCACTAATAATTCTTTAGCAAGTAACATCATACATAACTTGAAACCTGTGCTTTCCCCGTATCAGAATTCTGGTCTTTATTAAATTATTTGCGGCAATTGTCCCGCACAGGCCAAACAGGCCGTGCTATTTCGATAAGATTCAAGGAACACCTTCTAGGCGAAAGAGGCACCTATGTTCACAATTCAACTTTCGCTAACCATTTTTTAATCACAGGACATAATCCTAAAGATGTAAAAGACGTCCAGTTCTTGTAGTCGGAGAAAAAAAGGCTTTAGGCTTAACATTTTAGAAGAGCTTGAGATTTTTTAAACACCTATCGGTGAAGAACGGTCTCTTTCTTAACGAACAGCTGCAATTAACAACAAAAACTTTTTTCAATGTATAGAGGTGCCAATTAAACATGCTCTGATTGGCGATACTATCATCAGTGTTTTCTCTGTACATTATTTGAGCTGTATTTTCTTTTGTAAAATAAGGCTAATGCAGTATTGTAACTTTCAGGCACTGGTCCCTGTTTCTTACCTGTAATGTTTAAAATTGTCTTTGCAATACCTCGCTTACTCTTGTCTGTAACTCGAATACTTCTTGCTTGATGGCCTGAATCTCTTTTCGTGTCCAACTCTTAACTGCCTTGGTCTGTTATCGGTTTAGTGGGACGGTAGCGGCTGTGTTGATACAGTTCTTGGCCCTAAGCAACCTTGTGGTGGCCATTTTATTTCCATGGAATATTTTATCCAGTTGACATATATGTTACATTTTTAGATTTTAAGTTTTATTCTTGTCACAATTTTCTATTTGGCGAGCGCACTGTTGCTCAGATGCTTTTCACCCATGGTGTGATTACATGTAAGTACACTGTTTGTACTTTTTATGGAAGTAATCCTATTTAGTATTTTGTATTTCAAGCCATGTTATTATATTTTCTAGGTAATCCTATGTAATTTTTCTTCTGATGAAGGCCGCCATATTGCTGTCGAAACCACGGTCAATTTTTACTATAATTTTGTGCAACGGAGGTGGCTATACAAACATCCTGTAATTCATAAAATCATGTCACTCCAGCTGTTTTGGGCAGCAATGAAACGTGTCAAGCACGTAAAAAGCAAAATGCAAATGTCAATATACGAAGGAAGTGTAGAAGTGAGGTTGTTCACGACAAACGCAAAAGGTATAGCCGGTGTTACCTTTCATTAGAAAGAAAAAACAGTCAGGATGAAGAATAACTAACAAAGATAGTTAACGATTATAGACTACACGATAGAACTAGCATAGGACGTTTGAAAATGGAATTATCCATGCCCATGTTTTTCCTCACAGATCTGCGCAGCGTTAGGGCTACAACCAAGTCTTGGCGACCCATACATTAGTAACTAAAATGCCATGGCACTCGAAGTCGACAGTCTAGTAAACGAACTGACATCATCCATTACTTACGAAAAGAATGCAACTAGTTAGTGGAGAGACATAGTTAAATACAACGTAATTGGTACTCTGAAACGCAGCTGCATGATGTGACAAAAAATGGTGTGAGAAACGTCTATGCTTGACGACACGTGATATGAAACAATCATAACCGTGAATTAATTACGCCAGAACACGCGTCCATACTCCAATACTCCAAACGGTGAAATATGGTGGATATTCTGTTATGGTTTCCACATAATATAGTTGTTTTGAATGGGTTCTATGACCACGCAAGAAGTTAAGGAATCTAAAAGGTGACCATATATAAAAATACTGGGAAAATACAGTCAGTTGATAAAACTGCTCGTGCTAACGAAGCTAGAATATTTTGCAAGTGTGTAATAACCACAGCAGGTAAGACTAACAATAGATTTTGGATGTGCAGGATAAGGGCCAGCACAAATGCTCATAGGTTTGTTTGCTGAAAAAGCTAATTTCGCTGACAGTGGAAAATAGTCGTCAACCATAGCACGAAAATATACTTACAAAGTTTCAAGAACCAGTGGAAAGTAAGCAACCTCGGAACGTGCTACGACTTCGAATGTGATGTCCCGCAGAGACCGCGTAAACAAAATTAGACTAATTACTGCGTCAACAGAGCCCTTATACAATCGTCCGAAACATACCTCATAGACAGATTAATCCTTTTACGTGGTAAATGCCCTCTGTCAAGCTCTTCACATGGAGTACAATTCGATAAATATCTAGACTTAGGCGTAGATATTCATTCGATGATATGTATTATACTCTCTAGTGGGAAACAAACATATAGACTGAAAATTGAAGAAAAAGGTAACTGATTGACGTATGTACAAGACGCACCAATCTCCATGATACTCGGGATGGCAGCAATAATACCATCACAGTAACTGTCAACCACATTTGAAACCCATTCGCTCATACTGTCGTTGTATAAGGCAGTGGTGCAAGATTATATATCTATACCGGTTGTTAACATACTCCCATAGTGCTTAGAGCCATTTGAACCATTTTTCTTAACATACACCTTTGCTTTTGAAAGCACAAAGATGAAATTATGTGAGTGCCCTGGTTCGCATAAGTACATCCAAGGTCTCAGGAGGGAAAAGAACAACCAACACGGGTAGGTATATCTCTTTCTTCTTTTATCTCTCGTCGTAGACAAAGGCTACATCTGGGAGTTCCGAACATTTATTTTAGCAGATGAAGATGAATGACGGAAGTGCAGAGATCTGCCAGTACACATTGCCGTCTCGGGCTCTTCTGGATCCTAGGAACCATTCTTGCTCGGCGGGCTGCCTACCGCAAGAGTCGCTCATCGCACAATTACGTTCGACCGCGCTGCGGATTACGCCGTCATCTCCGCGTGATCCAATCACGGCCACAGCTTAACCTGCAATATCTCATCACGTAAGGGAATCGGCCCACCGCCTTCTCCCTACACCTTCTCCCTCATCGTATTGGGTAGTAACGCTCCCGACATAGTTATTCTAGTGTAAGCAATGAAATTTAAGTATTATTACGAGCTAAGTATCGCTGTAATCTTTGAAAACGTATTGCAGATGAAATGAGAAAGTGGATGAAGAGTGCTGACCCTAGAGTTTTAATCGACTGTGAACACTTGTTGTAATTAGAGCAGTAAATTGCAATCAAGTAATTTTATATTCGTATGTAAGTGCTGTAAGATTCTCCGCTTGTTTTGATATTACCTTCCAAGGTTTTGCGAAGATTAAGACCTACGTGCAAACGACAAGTTAAAAACTACTTTCTTGAGCTACATTGTACTAACCCAGTCCCAGAGAAAGCAAGTATCTACGGAAGAATTCAATTGTAAAAATACTGTATCGTATGTACAATTTCCAGGGAGACCTATAATTTAAAAACTTAAGCTCTGAGGCCTAAGAAACGGTTAAGGTGATTCATCTCAAAACGCGATTGGCTATGTCTTCGCACAACGAATTGAACAACTTTCTGTTTAACCTGTGGGGTTGATTTACCTAGGATAATAAGAAGCCGGGATCTATGAAGATTGGTTTTCAGGCGTATCGCAGTTTTTCTGTGTTATCACCGAGTAGAGCCTTAACCCCCTTCATATGTGACACCACCTACAGTACAGAAAGAAATTTTACGTGTTACCCTTTTGAAGTACAATACGAAGAAGTCAACATTATATCAATAAGCTTTCTATAAACTATTGTCTATATGTGGGAGAACTGAATACGTCGATTTCAAAAATAGATAACAGATCCTACTCTTTGAAGAACTCAACTGCACGCTGCTATGTCTCCAGTAAGGTTAGCCCATTGCTGCATGACAAATTGACAAGCAAGTCAACCACAGATTAAACGAAAACCTCAGTCCAGTATCCCATTCTTACTCACACGATGTGCATATTCATCTTTGTCCCACTACAGTGAAACCTGTCAGACGATCTTTGGACGCTCTTTCATCGGCCCTTGGAAAGTCTTTCACTGTCTGTCCTCGCATTCGGCACTGGCGGAATGTTACGTGACACCACGTACTTATACGTTTGTGACTGTTGCAGCGCCATCTGTCACATCACAAAGCGAAAAAAGTGGTCCAACGAAAACATTCATATTTCTTTACATACTGCATGAATATGTAATAAAAAAATGGGGGTTCCTGTTTAAAAAAACGCATTTGATAGCTGTTTCACCTATGGCAGCGCCATCTAGCGGGCCAACCATAGCGCCATCTGGTTTCCCCCTTCAAGCTAGACTAGTTTCATTCTTTGTTGTTTTTTCGTTTGGTACTTATTTCTTGAGATATAACCACCACCACCACCATAAACGCAAGTTCGTAGGCACGTTTCTACATCTGAAAGATGATACCTGTACATCTTTCGCACCAGTCACACAAGAATAACGTGGCTATGAGGATGCAACTCAGATTTGGTTTAAATGTAGTGATCGTGAGCATTAATTGCCTTTGAGCTTGTACGTAGTCAAGAATACTTTTAAGGCGAAAAGGACACCGAGCGAGGTGGCGCAGTGGTTAGGACACTGGACTCGCATTCGGGAGGACGACGGTTCAATCCCGTCTCCGGCCATCCTGATTTAGGTTTTCCGTGATTTCCCTAAATCGTTTCAGACAAATGCCGGGATGGTTCCTTTGAAAGGGCACGGCCGATTTCCTTCCCACTCCTTCCCTAACCCGAGCTTGCGCTCCGTCTCTAATGACCTCGTTGTCGATGGGACGTTAAACACTAACCACCACCACCACCACCACCACCACCACCACCACCACTGTCTGTCACGCCTTGGAGCGACCTGCCACTCGACAACGGGAGAGATCAACCTCAGTGCGAGCAGTGCCCAGGATAGCCACAGTAGTAGACCGATCAAGAGATCTATGGGTGTACTGGGCGTCCACTGGATACCCACATATGCCCCCCCCCCCCCACCCAAATGGTGATAATTGGCAATAGCCTCGAGCTGGGTCACTGTAATGGGATCACTGTACTGAGACACAGATGGTAATGGGTAAGCGCAGTGTATTAGTAATGAATGAGATCCTTGACTCAGTGTTTCGTTTTATCTGTGGATGACTTGTCAGTCAGTTTGTCGTACAGCGCTGGGATATTCTTATTGGAGGCATAGCAGCCAGCATTCGAGTTTAGCAGAAAACATGTAATACTCATTTATATTTTTAGTTAGTTTTGGGACATACAGCGTGCGATATTTTGAAAATAGAGCTGGAAAACTGATTCACACTTGGCTAGTTATTTAGTTAATTACATTTTCCATAAATCATTTGAACGATTCTTTTACCTGAATCATGTGGAACCAGTCAATTTACAAGATAGTTTTACATGATTGGTGTTAAAATTATTGAACACATTATTATTTTTAACCTTATGCAACTAAATTATATTCTTTTTTTACTGGCCACCAGATATTAAGCAGAAATTCGTCAATGGAGTAGGAGCTGCTCAGGGGAAATTATATTAAAGCAGATTTAAAATTTGCTTCGCTATATGTCGGACATTTTATGTTACAGCTCAGATGATCAAAAATTTTTTCCTGCATTCTGAGCTTCTTTCTTTGTTACCAACTGCTCTGACAATGGTTAAAGAAAGTCTTCCATATCTGGTGTTGCAGGTATGGACCTCACTATTCTTCTCAAATTGTGATGGATTATTTATGACGAATTTCATTAGCGAATACGCAGATTGTGAAGACTCAAGTAAAACACCTAGCTCCTTGAAGAGGTGACTACATGACGTCTGTGTGAACACCACGTATTATTCTTACTGGTCTCTTTTGTGCAATCAGAACATTATTCTGTAAGACAATATTGAATGGAAATATGGAAAACAATTCAGGAGACAGGCACGTTTGTTTCCGAGATAAGCAATTATACGAAGACCAAAAGAAAGTGAACAGAATTACTTGTGTACCTCAGTAATATGCTTCTCCCAGTTAAATTTTTATCAGTCAGTAGACTCAAAAATATAAGGCAATATACTCCATTTACTGACTCCTGCTCCTATGCCACATCTGTTGTCGTGATGACTCTATTTGTTGTACAGAACGGACTGTAGTTTTCTTTTTTTCTTGTTTTTTTAGGAGAAGCCCTTTTCAGAGAAATACTTAATAATTATTTGGAAAATATCATTTACCAACTCTCCTATTGCTTTCTCCCTAATGACATTTATTGCAACACTAGTATCGTCCTGCAAAACGTACCGGTTTTTCTTTATCTTGTCTGGCCACAAAGTCAAACTGTTGTTCGCGACAATTAGAGATATGTCATTCTGTACTCTGTTCTCTATGTCTGTGCCTGTCAAACGCAGAGGTGGCTTCTAATGACCACACATACTGAATGGGTGATATATCTGTAGTAATAGTAGCTTTATCCATGTGTAGATCTCTTTTTACAAGGATATAGGACATGTCAAAGTATTTACAAATTTAGATCAATTCAAAGTAAGCTAATTCGTATACACATATATTTACAGACTTCTAGTTAGAGACAATCATTACAGTTACTCCTGGTATGCAATGCTTTTTTTACAAATAAGTTACTAAATAATGTAATGCCACATTGTTCACTCATATCTCACTATCAGTCACTGCACACACTATACACACATTGTTTCATAACACTTCACTCACCACACACACACACACACACACACACACACACACACACACACTGGCGATCTCTGGGCCATTTTCTGAACTGCAACTTCCCATTTGCTATCCTGAAAAACTGAGTCAGCATTTATCCATAATGAGTGCAATGTTGAGCTCAGAAAGAGGAAGAGGTGTTAGTATTGAGCCAATGAGCCATGCATAGCTTGGGGGTAAGTATTTCTACAAAGGAAGAGAAGAATGAAAAAAACAAAGCGAAGGTGTTGTGTGGAATGTTGGATATTTTGTAATCATTATTATTATTATTTGTATAACAATTTTTTATCAAACTGCTACTCTGTTTTAGCTAAGCAATCCTTCAATGTATAAAATGTATTTTTAGTTGCCTTTTTAAATAAGTGTATTTTTGCCATTTCTTTAATATCTTTTGGTAATTTATTGTACAGTTTTATTCCTTGGTAGAAAATGCTGATTTGAGTTTTATGTTTATTTTTTCTTGGTAAATGTAAGATGAGTGTATCTCTTGTTGCATGGTCATGGACAGAGCTGCTTGTGCACCAATTACCAATGTTATTTTTGGTGTGTACAACTGACTGGTAAATGTATTCATATGGAGCAGCTAAGATCCCCAGTGTTCTGAAAATATCTCTACAATGAGCTCAACTAGTATGTTTGGCTATTATTTTTATGGCTCTTTTCTGGAGTTTGAAAATTAAGTTCATATTTTGCGCATTTGTTCCCCAAAAAAGAATGCCATAGCTAAGAATTGAGTGTACAGATGAATAATATGTAACTAAAAGTTACTGCATGTTACACATTGATGATAGGAATCTAAGGGCATAACATGCTGATGACATTCTGTTTGCAAGTACCTTTGTGTGTTCACACCACTTCAACTCAGAATCAATATTCATAGAAGTTTTGAATTTGTTACACAGTCTATAGAGGTGCAATCTACATTTAATTTCACATTTTGATTTTTCCTCTCCTAACTGAAATGCATGGCATTAGTTTTTTTTATGTTCAATGTCACTTTATTATTTATTGACCAATCATAAACTTCCTTGAAAGTTTCATTTGTTTTCATCCAAAAAATTTCTCGTTTTCTCAGTGACTATAATATTGCTGTCATCAGCGAAGAGGATTTTTTTCATCACGAGTAACACTACTGGGAAAGTCATTGATGTATATCAGGAACAGTATTGGTCCTAATATGTAACTTGCAGAACCACTATATTAATGTATTTTGGTTCTGGTAAGGGTTTTACTTAGTGTTTAGACCTATTTGAAGTATGTGATATCTCTACTCATTGTGCCTTGTCTGTTAGGTATGATCGAAACCAGTCATTAGCTACCCCTCTTATTCCTAATGTTTCTAATTTATTTAATAGAATCTTGTGGTCGACTGTATCAAAGGCCTTAGAAAGATCTAAAAATATGACTGTGACAC
Source organism: Schistocerca serialis cubense (assembly GCF_023864345.2). Taxonomy (NCBI): domain Eukaryota; kingdom Metazoa; phylum Arthropoda; class Insecta; order Orthoptera; family Acrididae; genus Schistocerca; species Schistocerca serialis. The sequence continues at coordinate 592,253,948 of NC_064645.1, read as the reverse complement.
ACTCATCTTTATCAAGAGCATCAAGTAGAAATTTTGTGAATTCTATTCTGGCTGACTCTGTATTTTTGCCACTTCGGAAACCATACTGCGATTCACTTAAAGGATTGCATTTATTCAGGTAATTCATTAATCTGTCTATCACAATTGCTTGTAATATTTTTGAGAATGGCGACAGCAGAGCAATGGCAGCTTCAAATGGCTCTGAGCACTATGGGACTTAACTTCTGAGGTAATCGGTCCCCTAGAACTTAGAACTACTTAAATGTAACTAGCCGAAGAACGTCACAAACATCCATGCCCAAGGCAAGATTGGAACCTGCGACCGTAGCGGTCGCGCGGTTCCAGACTGTAGCTCCTAGATCCACTAGGCCACCACGGCCGGCCGCAGAGCAATGAGCTGGTGATTTTCTATGTCTTCTGCATTACCTTTCCTAAGCAAAGGTACGACTCTTACCTGTTTTAACTGCTCTGGAAATGTTTCTGATGTGAAGGGTTCATTTATTATAATTGTTAAGGGGCCTCATATAATCCCTATGCATTGTTTCAGTACACACATTGGTACTAGAGCTAAGCCTACTGACTTTTTACTTTTTAGTTTTTGAATTGTTTTACTGACTTCATTCTCTTTGGTTGGAAGTAACATCATTGTATTTAGTGCAACATTATGTACAGGGGTTATATTTGTTTGGGGGAATTTTTGCTGTAACTTCTCTGCAATACTTGAAAAATGCTCATTTACATAATTTGCCAAGTGCTGTGGATCATTAATTACTTTATCCCCTAGTTTAGCAGTATGTTATTCTGTGTTTGTTTGCCTCTCCCCATTTCCTTTTTGATAACATCCCAGACTGCTTTGCTTTTATTCCCTGCATTATATATTATATTGTCATTAAATGACTTTTTGCAGCAATCAGCACTATCCTGTAGATCTTTTAGTATCTATGATAGAAATTCAAGAATTCTGGATCATTGAGAATCTTTTTCATGGAACTGAGCTGTTTAAGTATTTGGGAGGACATCTTAATAAATGCTGTTATCCATCTGATTTTGTGACATACAGACATACATACTTTTGGAAATGCCTCTTCAAAGTTCAATTTAAACAATGTCGAGAATTTAGAGAATTTCATATTCACATTGGTTTCCTGATACACTTCATCCCAGCTTTGTTTTTCTAGTTCTTTTTAAAAATCTTTTATTTTGATTTCTGATAGATGTCGTTTGTAGGCTTGTAGTTTAGGGAATGATTCGATGCCTGACAGAGATGGTCTGATAATCCGAGATCTTTTACAGCTACATTTCCCTGTCCATATTTGTGGCCACATGGTCAATTACTAATGAAGTCGTTGTGGTAACCCTTGTTGCACTGTTGACCAATAGGGACATGCCAAAATTTTGAAGGATGTTTGTGAAGGTGCTGCTGGATTTGTTTATGATATTAGTGTTGATGTTAATGTCCCCACACAGAATTATTGACCTTTGTACTTAATACTTTATCCATAACTTATGTCAACTTATTGAAAAAAGTGTCCAAATACCACTTGGAGAACTATACACACACAAAATGATTAATTTCTTGTTGATATCAGTCCCTGTTAATTCAATAGCTGATATTTCAAAGTGTTTGTATTCACTTACGGAACTGAGGTCATGTCTTGATTTCAGTTGTTTTCCTTTTCTGATATAAATGCATGATCCTCCACCCCTTGAAGTAGTTCTGCAGTAAGAATTTGCCTTTTCATACAATGATAATACTACATGTTGGATTTCTGTTTCTCTGCCCAAGTGCTCAGTAATACACACTACTGTGTAGTTCAATGATTGTAGCTCAACTTCTAATAGTTGTATTTTATTTTTTATTGATTGTATGTTTTGATGGAGGATTGTTAGGTATGTGGAATGCCCCATGGTACTCTTTCCAATGGTTTGTTTTTCTTTGTGACATCTGGTATATGTGATATTTGTGGTGTTAAAAACTGTCTTGTGAGTGATTGTTTCGGTATTTTTGAAAGTGCTGGAGATGCTTTTTAGGCAGGGGAACGTGTTGTCTGATTTATCCCCAAAAAGACCTAATATTCCTACTTATGACAATAGGTATTTGACCATGTGTGGCCCGAGATCCACCCCCTATACTTTCATAAATCAGCTGTACCAATCATCTCTTCCCAGTCCTGTTTAGGTGTCGGCCATGCTTAGTGAAACACCATCTGTTGATAGTCCCCACGGGCACCAGAGAAACAAAAGAAAAGTTCGCTGTCCTCAGGGCCATCCCTAACCCCACATTGATTCGCCTCACAGCTCCATCAAGGTGCGGTCGATCATGATGTCGGAACAGCTCAACAAAGTGTACGTTGGTGGAGACAGTCGAAGACTTTCTGGGTCTATGTCGATGCTGCATGAAAACACGTGGCATTGCTTTACCAAGTAAAAAGTTAGTATCTCGGAGACTTCGAAGAAAGGTTAGGTCACGCGCCTTAACACACCAGAACGGTAATGCTTCTCTCCAAACGACCAGCTACGAAAACCAGAAGTGATCGTATTGTGTACCCAGTGGCAGCCCTTCCATCATGCCATTTGCTTCGCCCAGGATTACAGAACACAACCGACGTCGCAACTTGGAGCAGGTGGAGAAATAGACTGTGGCAGAGCACTCACTGTGTGAGGCCAACCACGTAGTAAAATTCACCGACACGGAAGTTCTGCGTGTGGAGAAGAACTTGTTCAGAGAAGCTGTAGAAATACACAAACACGAGACCAGCTTCAACAAGAAAGAGGAAAGCCTCAGGGTAAATGGATCCTGGCTTCCTACGCCGCAACGAACGTCTGTCGCAGGTAGCAAGATAGCAGCACCAGAAATGACCGCGGAGAAGCCTTCCGACGTTTGCGCGCCGGGTATCTATAGCCTACGGCCGCGAGCTCGACTCCATTCCACCACCAGCAACAGAGGATGTAACTTTGACAGTGCTAGCCACTTGTTCTGGTGAAACGTCAGAAAAATCGTCAGACGAACACCGGCCGAAGAGCCCAAGACATAAGCCAACAGGCAAAAATATGGCTCTGAGCACTATGGGACTTAACTTCTGAGGTCATCAGTCCCATAGAACTTAGAACTACTCAAACCTAAGTAACCTAAGGACATCAGACACATCCTTGCCCGAGGCAGGATTCGACCGTAGCGGTCGCGCGGTTCCAGACTGTAGCGCCTAGAACCGCTCGGCCACTTCGGCCGGTGCCAACAGGCAGTTTGTCACAAAAAGGATCGCTGTACTGACCGTAGATGGTGCACGAGACTTCGTTGCACTGTCCGTATCGACACTTGTCTTGCTGCAAAAAGAGTCTTCTCCTAATTCGAGGTACATGACATTACTGCACTATCCTGGACAAGCAAACTAACAATATGTCTGCACTTTCGAGCTCTGGTCGCGTGGGACCATTAAGATCCTATATATCGATCAAGGGATCCAGAACAAAGTGTCAGCAATACCCTGAAACGAAGATTCCCCACCTTCCTAGGGTACGATTCTTCCGTTGCCGAATTCCGACACGTATTGCGAGATGTGTTTCCTTATATGAGGCATCGTATGATCTTCCCACAAACAAACAACTTTCAAATGTTATAAGGGAGAATCAAAACCATTCCATTTGAGGGTTTGCTGCAGCGTATATGCAACGTAATGCGACTGCGATGCGAATGTGTAAGCACCGCCATTTTGGCATGAGATAAATGTGGCACTCGTGTGTTTACGACGTGCATATGGTAAATGTGCAAAAGCGAACTATCTCGACGTTATTGTCAAATGCATCCAAACAGGACCAACGTGCCATTATCGTCTTCTTGGCTGCCGAAGGACTAACACCGGTAGACAGCTATCCGAGAATGCAGAACGTGTATGGGGCAGCATGTTTATAGATAACAACCCTTGTAGAATGGTGAGCCAAGTTCTGTGCTGGTTGCAGTTCGATAGAAGGCGCAGATCGATCTGGGGACCACTACGGACAAGTGAGAGACACTTGTGCAACCGCCCTATAGTCCTCACCACTCCCCAGTCGATTATCACGCCTTTAGCCAAACAAAAAAGTGCCTTGAAAGGCCGAGGAATCCATTGGGACGAGGACGTGTGGCAGACAGTTACAGACTTCCTCAAGCATCAGGACGCGTTGTTTTAACAAGATGATATCTTCACCCGGATGCGTCGCTTGGATGAGGGCCTCAATGCTCACGGCTGTTTTGCCTGATTCTCAAACCAGATCTGGACTGTACGGCCTTCGAACACAAACTTTTTTATCACCCCTTATATTTCTGAATAAGAAACCCGTTGCGTAATCTATTATTGACGTACTTCGTGCAATTGTGCAGAACTGTCCAATATTTGCATAACAAATAGTATTCTTGTTTTGCAGGCCGCCTTCATGGTATTGCAATTTGCAATGGCCAACGAAAATATGTATTGGATAAAACCGCCACTGTGTTATTTTCTAGTAGCATGTGGGAGTAACTACACTGATGCTCTGGTGGGTGGTTTGCGGGTTTAAATCACCTCGGTGCATGTCTATGCGGTGCATTTGACCTGCGGTCGTCGCACGGTGGCGCTGCCAGGAGTCCACATACACAGAGGGGTGTTGATGCATGTCGCAGTACCGTGCAGCGAGTAAGTGTGCAGACGTTTTCAGACTTGATAATGGTGACTGCGTTTTGAAAATGGCTCAAAGAACACATATTGATGACGTTCTGAGGGTTAGAATACTATGGCGGCTGGAGGCAAACACAAAAGGCTGTAGCACAGGCCCTCCATGTGCCACAAAGTGTCATCTCAGGATTATGGCAACGATTGCAGCAGACAGGAATCGTGTCCAAGCGCTACAGTACGGGACGTTCACAGCGTACGACACCACAAGAATACCGATATCTCACCATCAGTGCCCGCAGACGGCCACGGAGTACCGCAGGTAACCTTGCTCGGGACCTTACCGCAGCCACTGGAACAGTTGTCTACAGACACACAGTCTACAGGCAACTGAACAGACATGGTTTATTCAGCCGGAGACCTGCAAGGTGCATTCCATTGACTCCTGGTCACAAGAGAGCGCGTAAAGCCTGGTGTCAAGAACACAGTACATGGTAATTGGAATAGTGGTCCCAGGTTATGTTCACGGACGAGTCCAGGTATACTCTGAACAGTGACTCTCATAAGGTTTTAATCTGGCGTGAACCAGGAACCAGATAACAACTCGTTAATGTCGTTGAAAGGGACCTCTATGGAGGTCGTGGTTTGATGGTGTGGGGTGGGATTATGACTGTTGCACGTGCACGTCTGCAGGTCTTTGACAGAGGAACTGTAAGTCGGGTGTATCGGAACGTCATTTTGCACTAGTATGTCCACCTTTTCAGGTCATCAGTCCCCTAGACCTTAGAACTACTTAAACCTAACTAACCTAAGGACATCACACACATCCATGCCCGAGGCAGGATTCGAACCTGCGAGCGTAGCGGTCGCGCAGTTCCAGACTGTAGCGCGGAGAACCGCTCGGCCACTTCGGCCGGTTCAAAATTATCTTTAAATATTATACACTTTCCTTTTATGTTTGAAAACTTTCACTGCTGGTCGTTAAAACTGCAACAATAGGTATACTAGCAAATAACGAAATTATTCTTCTTATTGTGTTATACACTATGGGCAGAATAATACAGTATTACATTTGAAATATGCTGTAAGATAACGCTACGTGGACTTCAAATACAGTGTTCAGCCACCGCCGTTAATACAGTTCCATCCACATCTACCTTCATACTACGCAAGCCATCATACGGTGCGTGGCGGAGGGTACCGTTTACAGCTAGTAGTCATTTCTTTCCTGTTCCACTCGCAGATAGTACGAGGGAAAAACGACTGTACACATGCCTCCATATTACCCCTAATTTCTCGTTTCTTACCTCATAGTCCTTCAGCAAAATGTGTGTTGGCGAAAGTAGTACTGTTGCGCAGTCAGCTTCAAGCGGCGGTTCTGTAGATTTTCTCAGCAGTGCTCCTCGAAGAGAACGTCGCCATCCCTCCAGGAGTTCCCATATGAAGCCCCGAACTATGTCCGTAACAGCTGCGTGTTGCCCGAACCTGCCGGTAACAAATCTAGCAGCCAGTCTCTCAACTGCTTCGATGTCTTTCCTCAATCCGACCTGGTGTGAGTCCCAAACGCTCGAGAAGTACTCAAGAGTAGGTCGCACTAGCGTCCTATATGGATCGCATTTTCCTAACATTGTCCCAATAAGCAGATGTCTACCATTTGCCTTCCCTGTCACAGTCCTCAAATGCTGGTCCCATTTCATATTTCCATGTAACGTTACGCCAAGATATTTAAACGACGTGGCAGTGTCTAACAGGTCACTACTAATGCTGTATGCGAACATTAGTGAATGTTTTCCGTACTCGTCCACATCTTACTGCACTTATAACCAGCTGGCACTCATCACACAAACCACGAATTTTGTCTAAGTAATCTTTATGATCCTACAGTCACTAATCTTCGTCACTTCTACGTACACCAGAGTACCTTCAGCAATCAACCGCATATTGCTGTTCACCCTCTCCACTTATGTAAACAGAAAGTAAAAGCGGTCCTGTCGCAATTCTCTGGGAGCATCCTGACGATACACTTGTCTCTGATGAACACACGCCGTCGAGGACAAAATACTGGGTTCTATTAAGTAAGAAGTCTTCTTGTGACTCACATATGTGAGAGCCTATTCCGTTTGTTCATACCTTTGTTAACAGTCTGCAGTGGGGTACCGTGTCAAATGCTTTCCGGAAGTCTAGAAATAAGGAATCTCCCTGTTGCTTTTCATCCATAGTTCCGATTAAGCCCATTTCCTGATTTACGATATCTGATGAGTCTCTACGATCCGCACGGCCGAGCGAGTTCCGTCACGTGCCAGGAGCGTGGGCCGTCGACGTCCTGCATCGCGTCGAATCTAGCCCTCCAGGACTCATCTATTTCATATTCGAGTGACAGATGTGAGATCCCCACTAACACGCCCAGCAATATATCGCAGATCGAACAGCATCAATATCGACAGGCTACGATCCCGCCGCTGTCGATTTCCTACACGTGACTGTAGAAAATTCTCCTTCCTGCAAGAACCGCAACTCGATCTTCTCGGTAAAAAGCAGCATTCAGGTGTTATCTCTGGACGAGAAACACTCTGCGATATCCTTTCTTCTATACAGAATACAGATGACGTTACTTCTACCTACTTTATAAGGTTGCCCTGCCAACTAGGTGTTTGTTGCCTTACTCCTTGGTGGTGTCGCAATTTTTGTAGTCAGCAGTATATTAACTACTTCACCGCAATCACGTACTAGTAGCAAACTTGACCCGTAAGAAAAGTATAAGATTGTGACTTGAAAGTCAGCGTTATCACCCTCTTCCTCCTACATGTCCTCCTCCTGGGGCCCCGGAAGTGCGCCTGGTGCACCTGCCGGTAAATCTACAACTGAACGTTTTAGATACCATTTATTTGAGTCGAGTTTATACAATGCCAATGACACTGGAACAAAAAGTTAATCGTTCTCTAGATTATTTGGCAGAATTAATATAAACTTGCACAACCAAGACGGTGTTGAGACAATGATAAAATTTAATAAAAATAGGGTTGTGGCTACATTCTTTTGTGGGAAAGTGAAAAAAAAATAAACTCCTAGACTCCAGGGAGCATACCTGAGATGCCTGCGCATGACTATAGGATACGTAAGAGCCCATCGCATCCTACATGAGATAAAAAGCTCAGTTTAGGTGTTAGTGGTGGACTGAAAGTAACTGAAGCACATTACCTGCAACATTTAAATCCTGTTGAATGACTTTCCGGTAGTAAATATCCAGAAGTAATGTATAATTACGCAGTCAAAGAGACGTTAGATGGTTGCATGCGGTGACATTGTATCTCTGTTTGTTTCACTGCATGTCCTTCGTGAAAAACCACCTCCTTTACCCAAAGTCTATTTTCCACAAACTTTTCATCATCATCATCATCATCATGTAAGACTTATTATGCCTTTCAGCGTTCAGTCTGGAGCATAGCCCCCCATATACAGTTCCTCCATGATCCCCTATTCAGTGCTAACATTGGTGCCTCTTCTGGTGTTAAACCGATTACTTCAAAATCATTCTTAACCGAATCTAGGTACCTTCTCCTCGGTCTGCCCCGACTCCTCCTACCCTCTACTGCTGTATCCATGAGGCTCTTGGGTAACCTTGCTTCTCCCATGCGTGTAACATGACCCCACCATCTAAGCCTGTTCGCCCTGACTGCTACATCTATAGAGTTCATTCCCAGTTTTTCTTTGATTTCCTCATTGTGGACACCCTCCTGCCTTTGTTCCCATCTACTAGTACTTGCAATCATCCTAGCTACTTTCATATCCGTAACCTCAACCTTGTTGATAAGGTAACCTGAATCCACCCAGCTTTCGCTCCCGTACAACAAAGTTGGTCGAAAGATTGAACGGTGCACAGATAACTTAGTCTTGGTACTGACTTCCTTCTTGCAGAAGAGAGTAGATCGTATCTGAGCGCTCACTGCATTAGCTTTGCTACACCTCGCTTCCAGTTCTTTCACTATGTTGCCATCCTGTGAGAATATGCATCCTAAGTACTTGAAACTGTCTACCTGTTCTTTGTTCCTCCTATTTGGCACTCAATCCGTTTATATTTCTTTCCCACTGACATTACTTTCGTTTTGGAGATGCTAATCTTCATACCATAGTCCTTACATTTCTGATCTAGCTCTGAAATATTACTTTGCAAACTTTCAATCGAATCTGCCACCACAACTAAGTCATCCGCATATGCAAGGCTGCTTATTTTGTGTTCACATCTCTTAATCCCACCCAGCCAGTCTATTGTTTTCAACATATGATCCATAAATAATATGAATAACAGTGGAGACAGGTTGCAGCCTTGTCTTACCCCTGAAACTACTCTGAACCATGAACTCAATTTACCGTCAACTCTAACTGCTGCCTGACTATCCATGTAAAGACCTTTAATTGCTTGCAAAAGTTTGCCTCCTATTCCATAATCTTGTAGAACAGACAATAACTTCCTCCTAGGAACCCGGTCATATGCCTTTTCTAGATCTATAAAGCATAGATACAATTCCCTGTTCCACTCATAACAATTCTCCATTATTTGCCGTAAGCTACTTCTTCATCAAACTTTTTTGGTGAAGAAAAATTCATCTTACGGAATAAAGATGAGTCGTACAATGTTGGATGCCACGTTCGTTTACGTTGTACAGAAGTTTGTAGACAGCTTTTCCACATCTCCTGATATTCAGAATTTCTATTACACAGTCCTGCAATAAGTAACTAAAAGAACTGATGTATCCAACTGGATGGCAGTTTTCCTATTTAGATCAACGAATGCATAGTTTCGCGGCGATATATGCTGATAAAATTTTCTCGAGCTTCCAGCGGCGCCCAGTAGTTTAAATTCCGCGAACTTTCGGCCTAGTTCTCTTCGGCCATCGTCATATGGTGACTGTCGAATGTCACTTGACAGTCACCACTTGATAAAGGCCGAGGTGAACGTGGCCGAAATCTCGTGGATTTTAAACCACTGGACGCTGCTGGAAGCAGGAGAATATTTTGTCATTCCTATTTAGTGTTGAGTCCTACAATATAAATCCGCTACTATTCGGTATGTAAATCCCAGCACATCATCCTTCACCGAAATATTTCGTCATACAAAAAAGAGTTGTACCACTCTCTTTTAGGGACTGTAGATTATTTTTTCCAATATCTGCGTGGCAACGTTATTAGTTTTGATGCTTTTCGCAAACTAGACAATAAAGATAGACATCGTCGTTAGGCAACTGTTGTGAAATACGTGGCTTCTGGAACACCATCATTCTGCCATGTAAACATTTGTAGTTGAGGTTCGCCATAAATAACTGTACTGTAATCAGTGTAGTTGGAGTAGTTGCATGGAAAGACCCAGTATCATTTCATTACTAGATTGGCTACACGTCGGTGGAAATGGTAACAACTGATAAATATCATAACAGATCTTTTAAGATCTGAATGATTGCACGAATCTACTCGTGGAGCAGTTCGCCTCAACACAAGTTTTATCTAAAGCTTCTTGTGGATTCTTCCCCCACGAAAAAGATTGCCAATGAAACAATCGCTCGATCAGTTGCTGAATGTGTTTCAACTTCCATTGTTTTGAAGAGATGGAGATGTCAACTATACAGAGCTATTACAAAAGACTGAAGCGATTTCATAAATTCACTGTAGCTCCATTCATTGACATATGGTCACGACACACTACAGATACGTAGAAACACTCATAAAGTTTTGTTCGGCTGAAGCCGCACTTCAGGTTTCTGCCGCCAGAGCGCTCGAGAGCGCAGTGAGACAAAATGGCGACAGGACCCGAGAAAGCGTATGTCGTGCTTGAAATGCACTCACATCAGTCAGTCATAACAGTGCAACGACACTTCAGGACGAAGTTCAACTAAGATCCACCAACTGCTAACTCCATTCGGCGATGGTATGCCAATTTAAAGCTTCTGGATGCCTCTGTAAGGGGAAATCAACGGGTCGGCCTCCAGTGAGCGAAGAAACGGTTGAACGCGTGCGGGCAAGTTTCACACGTAAGTCAACGAACAAAGCAAGCAGGGAGCTAAACGTACCACAGCCGACGGTTTGGAAAATCTTACGAAAAGGCTAAAGCAAAAGCCTTACCGTTTACAATTGCTACAAGCCCTGACACCCGATGACAAAGTCAAACGCTTTGAATTTTCGGCGCGGTTGCAACAGCTCATGGAAGAGCATGCGTTCAGTGTGAAACTTGTTTTCAGTGATGAAGCTACATTTTTTCTTAATGGTGAAGTGAGCAGACACAATGTGCGAATCTGGGCGGTAGAGAATCCTCACGCATTCGTGCAGCAAATTCGCAATTCGCCAAAAGTTAACGTGTTTTGTGCAATCTCACGGTTTAAAGTTTACGGCCCCTTTTTCTTCTGCGAAAAAAACGTTACAGGACACGTGTATCTGGACATGCTGGAAAACTGGCTCACGCCACAACTGGAGACCGACAGCGCCGACTTCATCTTTCAACAGGATGGTGCTCCACCGCACTTCCATCATGATGTTCGGCATTTCTTAAACAGGAGATTGGAAAACCGATGGATCGGTCGTGGTGGAGATCACGATCAGCAATTCATGTCATGGCCTCCATGCTCTCCCGACTTGACCCCACGCGATTTCTTTCTGTGGGGTTATGCGAAAGATTCAGTGTTTAAACCTCCTCTACCAAGAAACGTGCCAGAACTGCGAGCTCGCATCAACGATGCTTTCGAACTCATTGATGGGGACCTGCTGCGCCGAGTGTGGGAGGAACTTGATTATTGGCTTGATGCATGCCGAATCACTAAAGGGGCACATATAGAACATTTGTGAATGCCTAAAAAAACTGTTTGAGTTTTTGTATCTGTGTGCAAAGCATTGTGAAAATATCTCAAATAATAAAGTTATTGTAGAGCTGTGAAATCGCTTCAATCATTTGTCATAACCCTGTATACTGTTGTTGCGTAGTATAACCACCTCAGATATACATTAATTCCAAACAGCTACATTTGATGATGATCGTTTAATACGATCGATTTCGGATCTCTGATAGATTCATCATCAGGTACATGGCATGGCAATCAAACTGCTGAGCACCAGCAAAGTATACATCTATAAAGTCATGAAACGCTACCACGTATAGTTTCATTTTAACAGGTGACATGATATCGTTCCATGATTGTGCAGGCATACGATTTACGAGTGGGCAGCAAATTGGTTGTCGCGCCATGTGTCTGATGATGAAGCCATCAGAGCTCCGAAATCGGTCGCGATAAATGAACATCATTAGGAACTCTCGCCCTATTTATTTAAAGGAAGAGATGGAGAAAAATTTAAAGAACTAGCTCTCCGTCATGGGTATGTCGAGGCAGAGAGGATTGTCACAGTAACGTGTGAAAACTTCAACAGAAACTGCAATAAAAAGGTACTGTGGATCGTGTAGAGATCTGCTCTTCAAATTCTGCGAGTCCACAGTCCATTTCATGTCCTGAAACATTTTACTCTCTCTGTTACACTTGACATGGAGACCAAGTGAGAATAGTTAGAGAAATTCGGGCTCCACGGATGCGTATCGGTGATCACTCTTCCCGCGGATCATCATCGATCAGAACTGAATACATGGTAAATAATTGTTCTATGTCTTGTATCCTATACCACATCACACTCTGTTGAGTGGCTTGCGAAGTACAGGAGGAAAAAAAGAATGAAGATGAGAGTTTAACGGCCGGTCGACTACGGGTTCATTACAAGAGGAACGAAGTACGGATTGTGACGCCGGACTTGTGCAAGTTAGCCATAAATTTCACCACAAGACACCCAGAAATTCACCGCCCACCAGCGACACTTATGTTCAGTCGACACCTTCGCATTCCTGAACTTCACAAACGAAATAACTCCTTTTGTGATATGAGGACACAAGACGCAGTTGGATGCTGAGAGTCAATGAATCCTACGTTGCCCGACTAGACGCAGTTAATATTTTCTATGTGAGAATATATATGATGCTAGACATAAAGGATGAAAATCAATTACGGTGGATTTTAGCTGAAAATTAACAAACTTTGGGGGCTTAAGAGAGTAGGAGGTAAACCTATAGGGTTAATTCCCAACAGTATCATACAATGAACAACCACTGATGTCCCAGAAGGTGCAGAAGAGAGGGAAAGGCGGGAAAGGGTTTATTATTGCTCTTTTCTGGCCTGTGTAGTCTTCCGTCCCACAATTGCCTAAGAGTTATAAATTTCCTGAATGAGTCCGCTATCACTGTCAATTATTTGTGAGTAAAACCGTTTATGTAGCGTAACATATGTCGTTGTTTCTAACGTCATTTCTGTTACTACCAACGTTAGATCTTAAGTAGACTTCGTAAAACAAGGTTCAGAGCCAGTATCGATAGACTGACAGTTGAGCAATTTACTACCAGCTGTTTACGTCTCAAGAGAGAAGTTTTCAGCAGAGCTGGTGACATGATGTGTTGTACAAATATGTACCATGAGCTGCTATTTTTGGAAACTTCAATTAGGCTACTAGTTTACACGCTTCGGTAGCGTCTCCTTCACTCCTCGGTCCATTTAACGTCCTGAACATTCCGCTTGTATGTGTTCATAGTACTGGAACCATTGTAGTAACTGGATTCCGAAAAGTCTTTCAGTGTGTACTCTTCGCGAATGTAACAGCAACTGAATCGTTGAATCTAGTGGCCTAATCATAGTTTCCAAAAATAACGGCTAATTGTATATATTTTTACAATATGACCTGACGCTGTGCCTCACTCTACATATTTGTATGATAAATTTACGATTATCTGATGTCGTGGGACCTCATTCCAAAGTCATTCATTCAGAGGCACACATGATGTTACATACAAATATCTTCCGATCAGTCGAAGTACTTTGAGATTACTGAAATCAGCTCCTTGCTCTATTAAAAATACGATTTGTGAATGTAGTTGTCTATTTCAGTGTGGCTAGTTTTCTATTAGCCAGTGTTTCCCTCATTGGCATTCTTAGCTCAATCAATTACAGGTAAAGAGCACATTCGTGAAATGGGGTGGATATTTTGGCTGTCAGAGTATTGTGTATTTCAGGCCGTCAGCTGTAAATGTCGAAGATATTTAGTGTGGATGAAATAATACACTCCTGGAAATGGAAAAAAGAACACATTGACACCGGTGTGTCAGACCCACCATACTTGCTCCGGACACTGCGAGAGGGCTGTACAAGCAATGATCACACGCACGGCACAGCGGACACACCAGGAACCGCGGTGTTGGCCGTCGAATGGCGCTAGCTGCGCAGCATTTGTGCACCGCCGCCGTCAGTGTCAGCCAGTTTGCCGTGGCATACGAAGCTCCATCGCAGTCTTTAACACTGGTAGCATGCCGCGACAGCGTGGACGTGAACCGTATGTGCAGTTGACGGACTTTGAGCGAGGGCGTATAGTGGGCATGCGGGAGGCCGGGTGGACGTACCGCCGAATTGCTCAACACGTGGGGTGTGAGGTCTCCACAGTACATCGATGTTGTCGCCAGTGGTCGGCGGAAGGTGCACGTGCCCGTCGACCTGGGACCGGACCGCAGCGACGCACGGATGCACGCCAAGACCGTAGGATCCTACGCAGTGCCGTAGGGGACCGCACCGTCACTTCCCAGCAAATTAGGGACACTGTTGCTCCTGGGGTATCGGCGAGGACCATTCGCAACCGTCTCCATGAAGCTGGGCTACGGTCCCGCACACCGTTACGCCGTCTTCCGCTCACGCCCCAACATCGTGCAGCCCGCCTCCAGTGGTGTCGCGACAGGCGTGAATGGAGGGACGAATGGAGACGTGTCGTCTTCAGCGATGAGAGTCGCTTCTGCCTTGGTGCCAATGATGGTCGTATGCGTGTTTGGCGCCGTGCAGGTGAGCGCCACAATCAGGACTGCATACGACCGAGGCACACAGGGCCAACACCCGGCATCATGGTGTGGGGAGCGATCTCCTACACTGGCCGTACACCACTGGTGATCGTCGAGGGGACACTGAATAGTGTACGGTACATCCAAAGCGTCATCGAACCCATCGTTCTACCATTCCTAGACCGGCAAGGGAACTTGCTGTTCCAACAGGACAATGCACGTCCGCATGTATACCGTGCCACCCAACGTGCTCTAGAAGGTGTAAGTCAACTACCCTGGCCAGCAAGATCTCCGGATCTGTCCCCCATTGAGCGTGTTTGGGACTGGATGAAGCGTCGTCTCACGCGGTCTGCACGTCCAGCACGAACGCTGGTCCAACTGAGGCGCCAGGTGGAAATGGCATGGCAAGCCGTTCCACAGGACTACATCCAGCATCTGTACGATCGTCTCCATGGGAGAATAGCAGCCTGCATTGCTGCGAAAGGTGGATATACACTGTACTAGTGCCGACATTGTGCATGCTCTGTTGCCTGTGTCTATGTGCCTGTGGTTCTGTCAGTGTGATCATGTGATGTATCTGACCCCAGGAATGTGTCAATAAAGTTTCCCCTTCCTGGGACAATGAATTCACGGTGTTCTTATTTCAATTTCCAGGAGTGTACATTTTTCCTATATATCTCAAAGAACGAAGGCTTTTTCCTACGTGTAACTGCATAACTCCGGTGGCTAATCACATGGGATTAATGCATGTTGACCCCCAGGAGTATTAATGATTTATTGAGTGCCACTGGTAATGGTAAGCTACATGAAAAGTGGCATTTTTACAGCCATGCTCTGTAATGATACAGCTGCACGATCTGTGTATACTGTATGACTATGTAACTTAGCTATCAGGAGACAGTTCTGAGGGCGACCGAGGTAATGATGTTCTCGTGTGTGTGTGTCTGCATGCGACAATCTACCTTAGACGTGGCACCAGACCCGGCGGCTGATTAACGCCAGTGTAGTGCGAGCGGAGATAATTGTTTCTGTCGGCACAGGAAATTGCCACCTGAGACGCTAATTCGGCCCGGGCTCGTATTACCTGTTCTCATATTAAGTGCTTCAATCTCCGCGACAGGTTGTGTGACGGTTTCACCTCTGTTCAACTCTCGTTAGGGCTTTCACGCTTGATTAACACAAAGGCGGGACTCTTGTTGGCAGCACGTTAACGCAGTGTAAAACGTCACGACGCATTCCTTGGGTAGCGCAAAAAATTGCGAATTTCTCTGTATTGTGATGTTTGTATATAAACCATCTTCTGTGATTTCCATTGGGAGACTGTATTCGCAAACGTACTTTTTTCTAGAAAAGCGAGTAAGATTTGAGTTACACACACCATAGACATTTAGGGCTACAAATGGCTCTGAGCACTATGGGACTTAACTCCTGAGGTCATCAGTCCCCTATAACTTCTAACTACTTAAACCTAACTGACCTAAGGACATGACACACATCCATGCCCGAGGCAGGATTCGAACCTGTGACCGTAGTGGTCGCTCGGTTCCAGACTGAAGCGCTTAGAACCCCTCGGCCACTCCTGCCGGCAGACGTTTAAGGAGTTCGAAGATTACTAGCGCAGGTCATTGTAAGTGCGGAAGGAAATGGCCCTTAAGTAACTATCCAATTATTAACCTACAATATCTGGAAAGCATTACATTAGATCGTATACAGGTATTTAGATGGAAACCTGAATCTTATTTACATGCAGCGACATTCATCTGCGCCTACCGTTGACATTTCATGCAACCAGCAAGGTTGTTTCTGGTCTTCAAAAATCAAGCGCTATATTTTCGTATTCTATCGCTCTCCCACTATCAGTCCTGCAAAAAAAGAAGAGCTAGGGGAGCTTTTCATAATGAAATGTAACATAATTAAATTTCGTACTGGGATGCGTTTCCGCTATAAACCACGCCTTTCAGGTTATTCAAGAAAAACTTACAAAATTTACCTTCAAGTGCACCTCCATCCCTCACCACTGAGGACTCCATACTGGAAGTTCGGTCTGCCCCCGATAGCTCAGCGATTAGCGCAACAGAACGTCAATCCTAAAGGCCCAGGTTCGATTCGCAGCTGGGTCCGAGATTTTCTACGCTCATGGACTGGGTGTCGCGTTGTCCTAATAATCATCATTTCATCCCCATCGACGCTCAAGTCGCCGAAGTGGCGTCAAATGGAAAGACTTGCACGCGGCGAACGGTCTACCCGACGGGAGGCCCTAATCACACAACGACAACTGGAAATTCGTGGCACTCCCTCCTACCATTGACAAAATTTCCGACTGCATTAACTATTCCCTAAATTTGATCTTTTTGCTCTTTATTGACTGGTTTTATTACGCCACTGGGTTACTCGCGCTGTTACAGATTGTAAAATAGGTGCTTGTGTAAATTTTACCTATAAGTTATGTGAATGTTAACAACATAAAATAAAAATTTACGTCGATGTATTCGTCGGAACTTCTGACTAAGAAATACTGTGCTTGCAACGGTTAAGTGTGAACCTGTCAACGCGATTAGTTTTAGTGTAGCGTTTACGAAAGTCGTCTTTCCTTCATTACAAAAGGCGTTTTCCTTTCATTACTCTCAGGGACAAGTCCACTGGACCTGACGGGATACCAATTCGATTCTACACAGAGTACGCGAAAGAACTTGCCCCTCTTCTAACAGCCGTGTACCGCAAGTCTCTAAAGGAACGGATGGTTCCAAATGATTGGAAGAGAGCACAGGTAGTCCCAGTCTTCAAGAAGGGTCGTCGCGCAGATGCGCAAAACTATAGACCTATATCTCTGACGTCGATCTGTTGTAGAATTTTAGAACATGTTTTTTGCTCGAGTATCATGTCGTTTTTGGAAACCCAGAATCTACTATGTAGGAATCAACATGGATTCCGGAAACAGCGATCGTGTGAGACCCAACTCGCTTTATTTGTTCATGAGACCCAGAAAATATTAGATACAGGCTCCCAGGTAGATGCTATTTTTCTTGACTTCCGGAAGGCGTTCGATACAGTTCCGCACTGTCGCCTGATAAACAGAGTAAGAGCCTACGGAATATCAGACCAGCTGTGTGGCTGGATTGAAGAGTTTTTAGCAAACAGAACACAGAATGTTATTATCAATGGAGAGACGTCTACACACGTTAAAGTAACCTCTGGCGTGACACAGGGGAGTGTTATGGGACCATTGCTTTTCACAATATATATAAATGACCTAGTAGATAGTGTCGGAAGTTGCATGCGGCTTTTCGCGGATGATGCTGTAGTATACAGAGAAGTTGCAGCATTAGAAAATTGTAGCGAAATGCAGGAAGATCTGCAGCCGATAGGCACTTGGTGCAGGGAGTGGCAACTGTCCCTTAACATAGACAAATGTAACGTATTGCGAATACATAGAAAGAAGGATCCTTTATTGTATGATTATATGATAGCGGAACAAACACTCGTAGCAGTTACTTCTGTAAAATATCTGGGAGTATGCGTGCGGAACGATTTGAAGTGGAATGATCATATAAAATTAAATGTTGGTAAGGCGGGTACCAGGTTGAGATTCATTGGGAGAGTGCTTAGAAAATGTAGTCCATCAACAAAGGAGGTGGCTTACAAAACACTCGTTCGACCTATACTTGAGTATTGCTCATCATTGTGAGATCCGTACCACGTCGGGTTGACGGAGGAGATAGAGAAGATCCAAAGAAGAGCGGCGCGTTTCGTCACAGGGTTATTTGGTAACCGTGATAACGTTACGGAGATGTTTAATAAACTCAAATGGCAGACTCTGCAAGAGAGGCGCTCTGCATCGCGGTGTAGATTGCTCGCCAGGTTTCGAGAGGGTGCGTTTCTGGATGAGGTATCGAATATATTGCTTCCCCCTACTTATACCTCCCGAGGAGATCACGAATGTAAAATTAGAGAGATTAGAGAGCGCACGGAGGCTTTCAGACAGTCGTTCTTCCCGCGAATTATACGCGACTGGAACAGGAAAGGGAGGTAATGACAGTGGCACTTAAAGTGCCCTCCGCCACACACCGTTGGGTGGCTTGCGGAGTATAAATGTAGATGTAGATGTAGATGTAAGTTTAAATTAGTGATGTTAACGAAATAGTAGTCTGTGCTGGTCGCGTAATTGCCCAATCACTAGAGACAAAGAGAGGTTGAATGTTGGGAACAGTTAGTGGAGTCGGGGACTTTTACAGTGGAAGGGTCGAATGCCGTGAAGAATACACTGCTGACTGGTGAGGAATGAGTGTTGGGGGTGGAGGTACGTTTGACGGTCAGTTTCGTACGTTTCTCTTCCCAGCATAAAATGTAACTCTCTTACATTTTCAACAAAAATGGTCCTGTCCATTGTTTCTGTAGGACTAATACATTGCTCGTAACAGGCGAGAGAATATGAAAATCTCGCGCATTGGTTTTGAAGGACAGATATAACGCTGCGTGATGCATAAAACGACAGCGGTGGGAGGGGGGGGGGTTGCAGCCGAATCACCCTATATATGTTAAAGGTCGACTGTGAATGACACCTACGCTGCTTGGTAGAGCTGGGCTGCTAGTGGTTTGGAGAGGCTTCAGCTCTTCGCCGAGTATTGGCTGCAGCAGTTTGATGAGTAGGTGCCATGTGGTTGGCCAACGTACAGCTACAAAAGCACCAAGTTCAATCTCTGCAATGTACTGGCTGGTTCTCAATACATTTGGATTCCCACCCAGCCCAGCAACGCCAGCGGGGATCATGACTGTTGGTCGCATAGTGCAGCGCCACTCGGGAGCGAGAAGTAGCGTCAAGGCAGAGCTTATGGCTGTCTGACGACGGTAACTATAACGGCACCGTCAACAGCACGGGCCAGCCATAGATATGTAGCATGGGTTCCAGATGAAGAAATTCTTATATCTTTATAACGAGATTTAAGTGTACAGATGTTATTTAAAGGCACACACTTCTGGTCCTCAGCACTAGTTATCTATTGCCAGTTCTGAAAAAGGCAATCATCTTTTCTTACGGTCACTGATAAGGAGTTCTAGTGTCAGGTTCTACACTTGTGCTAATTGTATTCAAGGTCATCCCCCCCACTGTCCCTCTGCCAACCCCCCCCCCCCTCCCCTCCTCCCGCCAAGGGAATCACAGTAATGGTGCAAGGTCACCCAAGGTAAACCCTGTCATGCCCACAGACATTAGGCAATTGGACTATTAAGACTCAAATGGTCAAGACGTAGCACGATACCAGTCACTGGTGAGACTCCCTCTCCCCAATCACTCAGCTACAGGAGCATGTTAAAATGGCGGCAAAACCCTCCACTCCTGCCTGGGCAAATATTCAAACTCTCACTATCGCTCCCCATCTATTATAGTTAGTTTGATCTCACAGCCCTCTTCTTTCGAGGTCTGTGCATCATGAGGAGAGGTGTAAACAAATTACTATCAACAAGAATTCTGTTGTGAATGGGTTTGTAAATGATGATACTGATGTAACAAATTAACCAACTGTTTACTAATGACAATTTATTGCACTACAATTAGTCAACAGTACTGTTCGATTTTTATTTATAATTTTTAGGGTTTTTTACAAAGCAATTTATTTCTGATGAACAGTAGTTTGGAAAGCTATTCTTTCAAATTCTTTCATCTGTTTATTTAGAAAAATATTTGCCTTTTATGAACAATAATTTGCAAAGGCATTTTTTCTGATGTCTTATATACATTAGTTTACTAACAAAGTTATTCTTTTTTGGTGAACAATTATTTGCAAATTTGATTTTTGGATTCGTTATATGCATTACTTTACTTACAAAATTATCTTTACAACTTTTCCTGATGAATTATGCACACTACTAATACGAGAGCAAACAATAAAACCAGAAGAAGTTCAACACGTTTACATTTATGTGTGTCAGATTCTACATACATTTGTTAGTCTTTTATACAATAGTTACATTTTCATCAATTTCTTTGTGGTAGCCTTCATCATTATTCATATTTTATTAATTTCTTTCTCATCACTTTTCCGTATTTAATGTATGGGAGACGAAGACTAGCAGCAGCAAGTGATGGAAAACCATACATACACACAAATATACTACACATGTTTTTCATAATCAAAATTTCCACGGGTGTGCTGCCGGTCTATAGTGTCCAACGGGCACAAAATTTCGGCGATCATACATGTCGCCATCATCAAGTGAACTGACGGACTGAGCTCCTGTGAACGTGCCGGCACGGTGATCTGTACGCTAAGGCTGCTCAGAGGGATCTGGGTTCGGTCGCGGCGGCGGCCGATTTAAATACCCTCCGCCCGCGGCGCGCTGCCTCCGCCGTCCGCGCCCCGCGCCACGGTCGTGCGGTGGAACAGATTGCGACGACGTCTGAGATGACGTCGGTGTGATGGCTCTGTCCGCCGTGGTCGTCACAACTATACGTTTGCTCGATTTACTCTTGATTAACCCGATCACTGGTTCCCAAGCCTTGCTAAGATTATAGCCACAGTCAAGGTTTATGAGGTCGTCATTGGTGCGAATTTCGATGGCCTCTCTAACAACGCTGTCCCAGTATCTCGACGTCTGTACCAGAATCCTCGTGCGGTCATACTCCGTGGCGTGATTTTCCGACAAAAAATGTTCAGCGACCGCCGACTTGCTCGGATACATCAGTCGAGTGTGCCTCTGGTGTTCACGGCATCGATCCTCGACGGTACGCATCGTCTGACCAATATACGACTTGCCACATTGACACGGAATCTGGTACACGCCGGCCTTCCTCAAACCGAGGTCATCTTTTGCGCTCCCCACCAGTGCACGGGTTTTATTTGGAGGACAAAACACAGTTCCGACCCGGTGTTTCTTCAGAATGCGGGAGATTTTCCCCGAGAGTGCGCCTGTGTATGGATTAAATGCAGTGCCTACCTCCTCCCTCGTGACTTCATCCATCTCAACAGGTTGTGCTGCAGTGGTCGGGCGGAGAGCACGTTGAATCTGCCACTCTGAGTACCCATTTTTTCGAAATACAGTTCTCAGATGTTCCAATTCCTGGGGTAGACTCTCTGCGTCAGAGATAGTGCGCGCCCTATGTACTAGAGTTTTAAGTACCCCATTCCTCTGTGAATGGTGGTGGCAGCTGTCTGCGTGCAAATACAGATCAGTGTGCGTAGTCTTTGTTCCACTTAAAGGAGGGGGGGGGGGGGGGAGGAAGTCTAGTTTAAGCCATCTTCTGAAATACGTATATTACCGGCGAAAAGGATGTATTACTTTCACAATGTAGAAGATGGGGATGAACTATGCATCGCATGTTCGCTTCTGGTTTATCAGTTGAAGTTACTCTAAAAATGCAGTGCTTCCAAGTACATCTAAGTCTGCGCACAATATAGTTTCAAATGCGTCTAGTTCCCTGTAAGTCTTCGGGAACTACAAAAACACGACCGGCAGAACTCTGATTAGCGCCTGGCCTGGATGTTGGTGATGATTGTAAGCCAGAAGAAGAAGATGACCATGAGCACACGTTTCAGAACGAAGTCAAGCATAAACCAGTTGGACACCTCTGCTCTTCATAATTAGGCGGTCAGCGATCCAAAACAGTAGATCTGTTGTTATCGTCCAAGGGCGAGAAGCAACACTACATTTCAATCAACTGCGAATAAAAAAAATTGTGCAAAGCACTTTTGCAACAGGTGTCTTATATCTTTCATTAAGAAAGAGTACACAGGGCGGTCCATTGACCAAGCCAAATATCTCACGAAATAAGCGTCAAACGAAAAACAACAAAGAACAAAACTTGTCTAGCTTGAAGGGCGAAACCAGATGGCGCTATGGTTGGCCCGCTAGATGGCGCCGCCATAGGTCAAACGGATATCAACTGCGTTTTCTAAATAGGAACGCCCATTTTTATTACATATTCTTGTAGTACGTAAAAAAATGTGAATGTTTTAGTTGGACCACTTTTTTCGCATTGTGATTGATGGCGCTGTAATAGTCACAAACATATGGCTCACAATTTTAGAACAGTTGGTAATAGGTAGGTTTTTTAGATTAAAATACAGAACGTAGGTACGTTTGAACATTTTATTTCGGTTGTTCCAATGCGATACATATACCTTTGTGAACGTATCATTTCTAAGAACGCATGCTCTTACAGCGTGATTACCTGTAAATACCACATTAATGCTATAAATGCTCAAAATGATATCCGTCAACTTTAATGCATTTCGCAATACGTGTAACGACATTCCCCTCAACAGCGACTAGTTCGCCTTCCGTGATGTTCACACATGCATTGACAATGCGCTGTCGCATGTTATCAGGCGTTGTCGGTGGATCACAACGCCTAATATCCTTCAACTTTCCCAACAGAAAGAAATCCGGGGACGTCAGATCCGGTAAACGTACAATCCACCTGTCATGAAATTGCTATTCAATACCACTTCAACCGGACTTGAGCTATGTACCGGACATCCATCATGTTGAAAGTACATCGCAATTCTCTTATGCAGTGAAACATCTTGTAGTAACACCGGTAGAACATTACGTACGAAATCAGCATACATTGCACCTTTTACATTGCCATCAAAAAAATTAGGAACAATTATCCTTCCTCCCATTATGCCACACCATACATTAACCCGCCATGGTCGCTGATGTTCCACTTGTCGCAGCCATCGTGGATTTTCTATTGTCCAATAGTGCGTATTATGCCGGTTAACGTCCCACTGTTTGTGAATGACGCTTCGTCGCTAAATAGAACGCGTGCAAAAAAAATCTATCATCATCACGTAATTTCTCTTGTGCCCAGTGGAAGAACTGTACACGACGTTCAAAGTCATCGCCCTGCAATTCCTGGTGCATGGAAATATGGCACGGGTGCAATCGATATAGATGTAGCATTCTCAACACCGACGTTTTTGAGATTCCCGATTCTCAAGTAATTTGTCTGCTACTAATGTGCCGATTAGCCGCGACAGCAGCTAAAACACTTTCTTGGGCATCATAATTTGTTTCAGGTCGTGGTTGACGTTTCACATGTGGATGAACACTTCCTGTTTCCCTAAATAACGTAACTATCCGGCGAACGGTCCGGACACTTGGATGATGTCGTCCAGGATACCGAGCAGCATACATAGTACACGCCCGTTGGGCATTTTGATCACAATAACCATACACCAAAACGCTATCGACCTTTTCCACAATTGGTAAACGGTCCATTTTAACACAGGTAATGTATTACGAAGTAAATACCGTCGGCACTGGCGGAATGTTACGTGACACCACGTACTTATACGTTTGTGACTGTTGCAGCGCCATCTGTCACATCACAAAGCGAAAAAAGTGGTCCAACGAAAACATTCATATTTCTTTACATACTGCATGAATATGTAATAAAAAAATGGGGGTTCCTGTTTAAAAAAACGCATTTGATAGCTGTTTCACCTATGGCAGCGCCATCTAGCGGGCCAACCATAGCGCCATCTGGTTTCCCCCTTCAAGCTAGACTAATTTCATTCTTTGTTGTTTTTTCGTTTGGTACTTATTTCGTGAGATATAACCACCACCACCACCATAAACGCAAGTTCGTAGGCACGTTTCTACATCTGAAAGATGATACCTGTACATCTTTCGCACCAGTCACACAAGAATAACGTGGCTATGAGGATGCAACTCAGATTTGGTTTAAATGTAGTGATCGTGAGCATTAATTGCCTTTGAGCTTGTACGTAGTCAAGAATACTTTTAGGGCGAAAATGACACCGAGCGAGGTGGCGCAGTGGTTAGGACACTGGACTCGCATTCGGGAGGACGACGGTTCAATCCCGTCTCCGGCCATCCTGATTTAGGTTTTCCGTGATTTCCCTAAATCGTTTCAGGCAAATGCCGGGATGGTTCCTTTGAAAGGGCACGGCCGATTTCCTTCCCAATCCTTCCCTAACCCGAGCTTGCGCTCCGTCTCTAATGACCTCGTTGTGTGGCCCGGTCACTATCAATGGACCACCCTGTATATGTTAAATGCCGACAGTGAACGACACATACGCTGCTTGGTAGAGCTGCGCTGCTAGTGGTCTGGAGAGGATTCAGCTCTTCGTCGAGTATTGGCTGCAGCGGTGTGGTGAGCAGGTGCCAGGTGGTTGTCTAACGTACAGTTACGAAAGCACGAAGTTCAGTCTCTGTGGTGGACTAGCAGGTTCTCAACACATTTTGATTCCCACCAAGCCCAGCAACGCCACACAGGGCTCATGGATGTTGCTCGCATAGTGCAGCGCTATTCTGGAGCGAGAAGTACCGTCAAGGCACAGCTAATGGCTGTCTGACGACGGTAACTTTAACGGTCAGATATATCCCATGGGTTCTAGGTGAAAGAAGACTTATCTCATTATAACGAGATTTAAGTGTACAGATAACGTAATATAAAGGCACACACTTCTGGTGCTAAGCAGTAGTTATCTACTGCCAATTCTAAAAAAAAGCATTCATTCTATCTTACGGTCACTGACAAGCAGTTCTGGTGTCAGGTTCTACACTTGTGCTAGTTGTATTCAAGGTGACCCCCCACTCTCCCTCCCAGGGAATCACAGTAATTTTGCAAGGTCACCCTGGGGAAATTCTGTCGTGCCCACAGACAGTAGGCAATTGGACTACTAAGATTCAAAAGGTCAAGAAGTAGCACTATACCAATCACATTGTCTAATATGAAACTGACGAGAATACCTCACTCCAACCACTCGGCTATGGGAGCATGTTAAAATGGCTGGAAACCCCTCCACTCCTACTTGGGCAAATAAGATTGAAACTCTCCCTGTCGCTGCTCATCTTTCATAGTCTGATTTCAGAGCCCTCTTCATTCAAGGTCTGTGCAGAGAAATTACTATCAAAACTGATTCTGTTGAGGAGGGGTTTGTAAATGGTAATACTGACGTAACAAATTAACCAACTGTTTATTAATAACAATTTTTTGCTGTACAATTAGTCAACAGTACTGTTTGATATTTATTTACAATTTTTGTAGGGTTATTTACAAGGCAATTTATTTCCGATGAACAATAGTTTGGATAGCTATTCTTTTAAATGATTTCGTCTGTTTATTTACAAAGATATTTGTCCCTTATGGACAATAATTTGCAAAGTCATTTTTTCTGATGTCTTATATACATTTGTTTACTAAAAAGTTATTCTTTCTTGATGACCAATTATTTTCAAACCTACTTTTTGGATACATTATATGCATTGCTTTATTTACAAAGTTAACTTCATAGTTTTTCCTGATGACTTATGAACGCTACTAATACGCGAGCATACACAAAAACCAGAAGAAGTTAAACATGTTTCTACTTTATTTGTGTCAGATTCTATATACATTTGTTAGTCTTTTTTACAATATTTACATTTTCATCAGGTTCTTTGTGGTAGGCTACATCATTATTTATATTTTAATAATTTGCTTCTCATCACTTTTCTAAATATAGTGTATGGGAGACGAAGACTAGCAGCAGCAAGTGATGAAAAACCATGCATACACACTAATATACTATACATGTTTTTGATCCACTTAAAAGGGGGCGGAGTCTAGTTTAATCCATATTCTGATAGATATTGCCGGTAAAAAGGATGCATTAATCTAGAGGATGGGGATGAATATTGCTTCCCATGTTCGCTTCTGGTTTATCGGTAGAATTTACTCTAAAAATTCAGCACTCCAATTACTTACAGACACTCCGAAATCAGATACTGCAAAGCCTAACACTAATAGATATAGACTCAGATCATTATTTAGTACTGATGAAGAGTAGACAGCAGTTTAAAAGACTAATCAGGAAGAAACAATGTGCAAAGATGTGGGATACGCAAATACTAAACAGTGAAGAGGTATGCTTGAAGTTCGCTGAGGCATTATAGTTTCAAATGCGTCTCGTTCCCTGTAAATCTCCATGAACTACAAAAATTCGACTCGCAGAGCTCTGTTTATCACATTCACTTTATGGCCTGGATGTTGATGATGATTGTAAGCCAGAAGAAGTAGATGACTGTGAGCACACGTTTCAGAACGAAGTCAAGCATAAACCACTTGGACACCTCTATTCTTCATAATTAGGCGGTAAGCGCTCCAAACCCGTAGACTTGTTCTTATTGTCCAAGAGCGAGAAGTAACATAACATTACAAACAACTGCGTATGAAAAATGGGCAAAGCACTTTTGCAACAGGTGTCTTATATCTTTCATTAAGAAATAGTATATAGAAAGGCACCTGACTGACCGTTCCATCCATTGACCTGCACGTGCAGAAATGCCCACTGAGGATAAAAAGTTCTAAAATCTTAAGAACGCCACCCGCCAGGAGCAATGTCGCAGACGCAGACTCAATACCTCCTAGCTACTGTGGTGCTGGTTGAGGGCGTACACTGATTTAAACACAGAAATGAGAGCTTCTGCAGCCTGTGATTTTCGAAAAATACATACATAAATTAAGAAAAAGCTCTGTTTTCCGGAAGCAATAGAAAATGTTAGGGAATACCGCGAAATTAATCTAGTTTATCTTCTGATTGTGCGTTATGGCACAACAGATCACATCGTCACGCTGAATTTCAAATGGGCCACCATCTTCATTCAAAGCTAATCACTGCGTAGATGGCTAAGGTTTCTCTGCAGTTCGCGAAAGCTCTCGGTATGTTTAGTTTGGATCTCTCGAAACTCCACATATACCGCTTTCACTATGAGTGAACTTCGCTGATCTCTAATTACTTTATATAAATACAGACCGTTTTATCTACTGGGTGAAAGCCTGCGATAGATAAGAAGTAATCAGACACACTCCTGAAGCAAATAACAGATATGGATTTGCGATCAATAATCCTAACACCACAACACAAGAAAGTCATCGGCTTGATGAAAGACGCTGTGAACGGTTCACTTATTGAGGAGTTTGTGTGGCTACAAGGGGTGGGCTAAGCGTGTGTATCATGCTGCTTCAAAGGCTGTCTATATAGGGGAAAACGAGAGATACTAGATTGAGGGTGTTGGCACTTGTTCCCTTATCCAGCGCCAAGTAGTATTTCTCTCATGAGTTAATGAGGTACATACTGCGCTGCAGCTGAAAATAGGGTTGTCGCTTCGTGACAGCAAATGGTTCATCTGTGGTTCTCCCATAATCACACTACTTTCTGGGTGACTGGTTGTGTGGTTGCTTGATTATTTGTAAATTGTGGATATAACTGCTTATAATAGTTGTGTGTATGAGAATGCGAATATGGGAAGACGCACCCACTATGTTTGCTTGTAAAGACTGTACGAGGTGCATTCAAGTTCTAAGGCCTCCGATGTTTTTCAAATTAACTACTCAACCTAAATCGATGAAACTGGCGTTACTTCTCGACGTAATCGCCCTGCAGACGTACACATTTTTCACAACGCTGACGCCACGATTCCATGGCAGCGGCGAAGGCTTCTTTAGAAGTCTGTTTTGACCACTGGAAAATCGCTGAGGCAATAGCAGCACGGCTGGTGAATGTGCGGCCACGGAGAGTGTCTTTCATTGTTGGAAAAAGCCAAAAGTCACTAGGAGCCAGGTCAGGTGAGTAGGGAGCATGAGGAATCACTTCAAAGTTGTTATCACGAAGAAACTGTTGCGTAACGCTAGCTCGATGTGCGGGTGCGTTGTCTTTGTGAAACAGCACACGCGCAGCCCTTCCCGGACGTTTTTGTTGCAGTGCAGGAAGGAATTTGTTCTTCAAAACATTTTTGTAGGATGCACCTGTTACCGTAGTACCCTTTGGAACGCAATGGGTAAGGATTACGCCCTCGCTGTCCCAGAACATGGACACCATCATTTTTTCAGCACTGGCGGTTACCCGAAATTTTTTTGGTGGCGGTGAATCTGTGTGCTTCCATTGAGCTGACTGGAGCCTTGTTTCTGGATTGAAAAATGGCATCCACATCTCATCCATTGTCACAACCGATGAAAAGAAAGTCCCATTCATGCTGTCATTGCGCGTCAACGTTGCGCGTCAACATTGTATGGCAACATGCAACACGGGCAGCCATGTGGTCGTCCGTCAGCATTCGTGGCACCCACCTGGATGGCACTTTTTGCATTTTCAGGTCGTCATGCAGGATTGTGTGCACAGAACCCACAGAAATGCCTACTCTGGAGGCGATCTGTTCAACAGTCACACTGTGATCCCCCAAAACAATTCTCTCCACTTTCTCGATCATGTCGTCAGACCGGCTTGCGCGATCCCGCGGCTGTTTCGGTTTGTTGTCACACGATGTTCTGCCCTCATTAAACTGTCGCACCCACGAACGCACTTTCGACACATCCATAACTCCATCACCACATGTCTCCTTCAACTGTCGATGAATTTCAATTGGTTTCACACCACGCAAATTCAGAAAACGAATGATTGCACGCTGTTCAAGTAAGGAAAACGTCGCCATTTTAAGTATTTAAAACAGTTCTCATTCTCGCCGCTGGCGGTAAAATTCCATCTGCCGTACCGTGCTGCCATCTCTGGGACGTATTGACAATGAACGCGGCCTCATTTTAAAACAATTCGCATGTTTCTATCTCTTTCCAGTCTGAAGAAAAAAAATCGGAGGCCTTAGAACTTGAATGCACCTAGTATATGTACTGACGGAAATAATATCGGAACAACAAGAATAAGTTATGCGACATAAACGCAAGTTCGTAGGCACATTTCTACATCTGAAAGATGATACCTGTACATCTTTCGCACCAGTCACACAAGAATAACGTGGCTATGAGGATGCAACTCAGATTTGGTTTAAATGTAGTGATCGTGAGCATTAGTTGCCTTTGTGCTTGGACATAGTCAAGAATACTTTTAAGGCAGCAAGGACACCATCACCGACACCTCGGTTTCAGTGATGCCGTGTAATACAGCTGCGAAAAGTTGGATGTTCCTTCTGCGATGCTGCAGAAAGATGGCAGGATTGTAGCTGCAGTACATGATTGCTGGCAACAAGAATGTGCGGTTGCAAGAAGACTAGGCTTGGGAAGGGCACAAAATAACGTGTTCGATGTATGGCTCTGGCGCATCGTACTGCATCTTCAGCAACAATTTGAGCAGCAGCTGGCATCCCAGCGACACAATGAACAGTAAAAAATGGGTTACTTCGAGGGCAGCTCAGAGGCAGATGCCCTGTAGTAATTATTCCACTTGTAACACCATACCTCTTCTGCTGTACAGATTTATTTTGCTTTTGTTTTATTTAGTGTTATAACATTGAGTATCTGTAAATGTGTTTGATTGAACAGATAACACAAAATTGTACACTGTTTTCTTTGTCAAACCTTTGATGTCGTGAATTGATTCTATGCAAAGTAGTGTATCTGCAATTTATATTCTTTGTCCCATTTGGAGGGAACAAAACTTACTGTATATGATTGTAATTTTGTGTGAATAATTTTTTGTAAAAATGTCAATATGTGTAAATGTTTTGTTTTATTTAATGTATTTGGTTGCTGTTATGTAAATTGCTGTACCTCACTTAGTGCTCCTAGTTATTCTGTACGTAAAAGGTGTAGTGGTTCCCCTCGGGAACGGAACTGTGTAGCGCGCGCAAATTGTGGTTGGCCTAGGTGGAAAAGGTGGAACTGATAGTCGGTCGGGGACGAGCAGTCAGTCGGAGATGAGCTACGAGTCCATGCACTGCCATGTAACAGATGCATATTGTCATGATTCCGAGAGAGGCTTTTCCTGCCGATTTCAAATGCCTCGGATGGATGGAGAAATAGCTGGAACTATTCTGGAGTTTGTATCTATCATCACCACCAAGAAATGACAGAGTCCAGCAATTCTACCTACAATTCCACCTACCAACATGCAGTTGCCACCACATTGCGCAATCATTGCTACGTAATACTATAATGATGTATAGTGAAGGATCAGCTTAATGGACGTGCTAATGTGCTGAAATATAAGGTAATTTGTATTTGAATTTATGTACCTACCTTGATTTTTCTCCTCATCATAACACCTCTCAGGTTCCTCTCCGTTTGAGCTAAAGTGATATCCGAGTGTCCTTACTAAAAGAAATTAAAGCCTAGAGTTTTGCTAATTAATGCCTCTTGAACTTAGTAAAAAGAAAGTTAAAGTTAATGTGGCAATAGAGTGGGTTAAAGTAAATGTTATTTGCTCAAAATAATTTTCCTATTAAAACTGCTATTTAAAGTGCTGTTGCTAACTTCAATATTAAAAGTTCCTAAGACTGAGGCTTATAAGGCAAACGTTCACATTATTGTCTGCAGTAAATTCTTAAAGGTGAGTCAGTTCTTGCAATTTGGTCAGTATTGTGTTTCGCTGTAGTTAAAGTGAGAAAGCTGCAGTTGTGGAACATTATATATTCAAGTTTGCTAAGTGTTTGTGTATCTTGTGTATTAGAAGTGCATGTTATTAGTAATGTTATAAAGACCATTCACTTTATGTAAGCCTGAAAGTAATAGGGTGTTTCGGTATCTCTTATAATTTTTGCAAATAGTTTGTGCTGCTCCAGTTGTTAGCTTCTATCTTAAAAACATATGTGTGTCAGAGTTCATTGCACTCGCGTGTGGCTAAGTCTAGGTTGTGTTTGTCCATTATAGTTACTTATATTTGTCCATTATAGTTACTTATACCTACTTTCATAAACAAGAACGTTAATCTTTCTCTTGCCTAATTAGGCTGGCGACCGTTTCCCTTATTCTAGAAACAGTATAGCTAGGCAAAATTTTGTTTGTTACTATTCCAATATTTACGTAATTTTGACTTTCATTTCCGATAAGCCACCTCCGTTAGGAACAACACGGTCAACTTAACAAAATTCCTCTCAGAGGTTAACACATCTCTGTTGCTTTATACCATAATCGCTATAACAAAATAATTCTGTTTTGCAAACTGCCTCCAGTTTTGAGGTTAAGGTATAGCAGTAGCAGTTAGGAGTGTTATACGTGCCTTTTACGTGACAGGACTATTTGTTCTGTTGGGGGATACTACGTAATAAACCAAACTTGGTATTTCATAGTATTAGCTACGTAAATATGCTGCTGTTGTAGTGTTATACACTGACCCAAAACCTCCACCATTTCCGACTTTTATGGTGTCAACTGGAAGGTCATTGGAGGGGAAGGTGGAGGTCTGTTGCGTTTTCTGATGTATGCTGGTTCTCCCTCGATACCAGTGACGAGAGGCCAGTTGCGGGCCTGCACCCAACCTGTGCGCATGCTAGACTCACAGAACCTACACCTGGAGTTAAGGTCTGGGATCGGTTTTGTATGGCAACAGGAGCGCTCTCATGGTTATCGCACGCTCACTGACTGCATATTTGTCCGTCAGTCTGGTGCTCCGACTTGGTGTGCTACCTATCACGAACAGCATTCCAGTGGGTGTTTCCCACAGAATAACGCTCGTCGAAATACTATTGCCGTAACCTGTACGCTCTGCAGATTGTCAACATGTTGCCTTGGCGTGCTCGCTCATTAGATCCGCCTCCAGTCATGTACACGTGAGACACTGTCGCAGGACTACTGCAGTGTCAGCCGCAAACAGCATTAACCGCCCCGTATTGACCGATCAAGTGCAACAGGCGTGGAATTCCAACTCACGAACTGACATCCGGCACCCATCAACATAATACAGCGAGCGAGGTGACGCAGTGGTAAGCACACTGGACCAGCATTCGGGAGGGTGGCGGTTCAGAGCCGCATCGGGCCATCCTCATTTAGGTTGCCCACGATTTCTGCAAATCGCTTAGGGAAAATGTCAGGATCACACCTTTGAAAGGGCGGGGCCGATTTCTTTCCCCACACTTCCATAATCCGAGCTTGTGCTCCAATAACCTAATCGTCGACGGGGCGTCAAACACTAATGTGAGGAGGTCTATGCGAGAGGCGTTTAACGAATTCGAAAGTAAAGTTTTATGTACTGACTTGGCAGAAAGTCCTAAGAAATTTTGGCCTTATGTCAAAGCGGTACATGGATCAAAACAAAATGATCAGACACTCTGTGACCAAAATGGTACTGAAACAGAGGATAACAGACCAAAGGGCGATATATTGAATGTCTTTCTCAAAAGCTGTTTCACAGAGGAAGACTATACTGTAGATCCTTCTCTAGATTGTCTCACAGATGATAAAATCGTAGATATCGAAATAGATGACGGAGCGATAGAAAAACAGTTAAAATCGCTCAAAAGAGGTAAGGCCGCTGGACCTGATGGGATACCTGTTCGATTTTACACAGAGTACGCTAACGAACTTGCCCCCCTTCTTGCAGCGGTGTATCGTAGGTCTCTAGAAGAGCGAAGCGTTCCAAAACATTGGAAAAGTGCACAGGACATCCCCGTTTTTAAGAATGGACGTCGAACAGATGTGCAGAACTATACACCCATATCTCTAATATCGATCACTTGTAGAATTTTGGAAATGACTTTCATAGAGACTAGAGATCTACTTTGTAGGAATCAGCATGGGTTTCGGAAAAGACGATCGTGTGAAACCCAGCTCGCGCTTTTCGTCCACGAGACTCATGGGGCCATAGACACGGCTTCCCAGGCAGATGCCGTGTTTCTTGACTTCCGCAAAGCGTTTGATACTGATCCCCACAGTCGTTTAATGAAGCATATAGACAATGAGAGCAATTGCGTGATTGGATTGAAGAGTTCCTAGATAATAGAACGCAACATGTCATTCTCAATGGAGAGAAGTCTTCCGAAGTAAGAGTGATTTCAGG
Source organism: Schistocerca serialis cubense (assembly GCF_023864345.2). Taxonomy (NCBI): domain Eukaryota; kingdom Metazoa; phylum Arthropoda; class Insecta; order Orthoptera; family Acrididae; genus Schistocerca; species Schistocerca serialis. The sequence goes on along the minus strand of NC_064645.1, from coordinate 592,220,700 downwards.
TGTGCCGCAGGGGAGTGTCGTAGGACCGTTGCAATTCACAATATATACAAATGACCTTGTGGACAACCTTGCGGATGGTGCTGTAGTATACCGAGTTGTTGTAACAATGGGAAATTGTGCTGAAATGCAGGAGGATCTGCAACGAACTGACGCATGGTGCAGGGAATGGCAATTCAATCTCAATGTAGAAAAGTGTAATGAGCTGCGAATACATAGAAAGAAAGAGCCTTTATCATTTAGCTACAGTACAGCTGCTCAGCAAATGGAAGCAGTTAATTCCATAAATTATCTGGGAGTTGGCATTAGGAGTGATTTAAAATGGAATGACCATATAAAATTAATCGTCGGTAAAGCAAATGCCAGACTGAGATTCATTGGAAGAATCCTAAGGAAATGCAGTCCGAAAACAAGTAGGTTGCAGTACACTTGTTCGCCCACTGCTTGAATACTGCTCACCGTTGTGGGATCCGTACCAGATAGGGTTGATAGAAGAGGTAGAGAAGTTCCAACGGAGAGCAGCGCGCTTCGTTGCAGGATCATTTAGTAATCGCGAAAGTGTTACGGAGATGATAGATACACTCCAGTGGAAGACTCTGCAAGAGAGACGCTCAGTAGCTCGGTACGGGCTTTTGTTGATGTTTGGAGAACATACCTTCACCGAGGATTCAAGCAGTATATTGCTCCCTCCGAGGTACATCTCGCGAAGAGACCGTGAGGATAAAATCAGATAGCTTTGAGCACACGCAGAGGCATAACGACAATATTTCTTTCCACTTGCAATACGAGACTGGAATAGAAGGGGGAACAGATAATGGTACTCAAGTTACCCTCCGCCACACACCGTCAGGTGGCTTGCGAAGTATGGATGTAGATGTAGATGTAGAAAGCAATGCACACATATTTGCATGCTTGCATTCAACACTGGCGGTTACATCTGCTATTAATGTATCAGCCTTTCACATTTTCAAATGGCTTATCTTGTACTTACATTAGCCTGTTATCTTGCAATGTTAAATATGTTACCTACATAGATCTATTTCCGAAATTTAATTACCCTACATTAATTCTTGTTTGGTGCTACGATGTTTTTCTACTAGTATACATGTGTGTATGTGGGGCTTTTCATCACCTATTGGTGCTAGTTCCCGATTACCACTACTGTAAATAGAAAAATGATCAGAAATAAACTACTGAAGAGTAAATAACGATCAATGCAATCTGAAAGAAAATGATTAAAATGAGAATGAGCCGTCGCGGCTAGATCCGGTCGATCTTCGACCGCAATTCTTGATCTTTGCTCTTTTCCGTGACCGGTGAACAGGTGGCACCTTCAGCGAGAGAGTCCTGCTGTGGCGTGTGCAGAATGGCATTGGGCTAAGTCAACGGCGAGGTATTGTATGTGGAGTTTTTCGGCTAGTGATTTGTCGCTTGAGAGGTTTGGTAGCCTCTAATGTTGCTGTGTTCTGGAACGAAGCCACGGTTGTGGTGCGGTGTCTCCCCGATGGGAGAAAATTCATCTTCTCGTTGCCTTTGCGATGCGGATGAGGTTTAAAGGCGGAGGATTCGTTTCGTACCCTTTCATGGCCCCGAGAGTATCCTGTCTGCCAAGTTGCGTGATCTTCTTCTGAACAGGCTATAGCCATAAAAGATAACAGAACTATTATAGAGTTGCCGTGTGGTGTGTTCATACAACTGTGGGCGAGACATTGTAATTCTTGGATTGGAAAATGAGATTTTAAACCCCGTGTTTACTTTTAATCATCTTGAAATTAACTAAGAATAATTTCGGAGGTGTCATGTTGTAACCTGTGTAATGCATTCAATGGAACTGTTTTCCTTAGTGTTACTCCTTGGCCGCACAAAGGTATATTGTGACTTCATATGCGGGTTATAGTAGACTTGTATAGAGGCTGTGGTACAAGCCATTTGTGAGTAGGAGTCTAGTTACTCTTGGCTAATTGTAGGTAGCGACTAAAAACAGAGGTGATCTGCGTCCCTGTCCTTGTCAGATCCTTATCTTATATCACTTTCATTTTGTTGTACCTGAGCGTAATTTTCTACGGCATCTGGCTCACCTTACTTGTCATTAATAATTGTGACCTTGGCAGTGTATTGGCCGAGTTTGAAATACTGTTTAATTTTCTCATACTACTCTGCTCAAATGAATGTATGGTTTGCTGTACCAGTCAGTAACACGGTCAAGCCGCTGTTGCCTATGTGTGTTTGCCATTTGTCACATACGTTTGTTGTCGGCTGATAGCCGAGACCACCCTTCGTCCTGTATTTCGTCTGTACGGTTTTCTCTTGGCACTCGAGTCGTGCGCGCACGCTGCGTGGATCCTTGTCCATGATCTTTCTGTTTCCTCCTCGCAACGTTTATTTATCGTGTTTCAGTAGGCAATATTTATTACTGCAAATTATATTGCCTTTTCCCTTACAGACTACTTAGTCTTCTAATTGTTCAGACGATGCTCGGCACTTGGGTGCAGTAGTTCAACGTTGTTTATGTTTTAGAGTTGTCCTGTTCTAGGGGCTTGTGTTCAAATTTAACTGTTTAGAATTATTCCTGTGGTGCCTCAATATACATGATGTATCAAAATTAATGGCTTAAAAGCATGCAGTTGAAAGTACTCAATACTAGAAACAAAAAATTCTCAGTAAACATAGGGTCGAAAATGCATACCTTAAAAGCTACGAGCAATTTCTCATCTTCGATACTATGAAACAAATCTCTTATCCTGCAAGTTCTTTGCTTTCCACATTTTTGGAAGTGGTAGTGTGGATCAAAAAAAGAAAAAATGAGCAGCAAGTATGTGCTCTAAAACGCATACCTTAAAAGTTATGAGCACTTGATCATTAAATGAGTTGTGCCAAAGTAGCGAAGATGAGCAAGTGCTAATAGCGCTTAAGGAGTACATTTTAGAGCACATGTTTGCCAGACTTTTTTCTCTTATTTTGGTCCATATTACCAGTTCAAAAATATGGAAAGCAAAGAACTTGCAGTAGAAGAGATCTGTTTCTCAGCACTGAACATGAAAAATTGATAGTAGCTCTTAACGAATGCATTTTCGACCCTATGTTTATTGACACGTTTTTGCTTCTAGTATAGTGTAGTTTCAGCTGTATGCGTTTACGCCATTAATTATGATTCACTCTGTATTTACAGAATTTCCTCAGTTCAAAGTTGAAGGCCTACATGTCTGATTATTCAGGGCTGAAAAAGTTGTAAACATTTAATGTCATTGCGTTTTATAATGCATAGGGATTGTTAGTTTCTGAAAGTTTAAATTAAATTCTTGCTCTATGAATTATTACTGTTTAATACTAATTGGGCTGGTTATCCATCATCTTAGAATTTTTGCTAAAATTGAACTTAATAAATTTTTTTATTGTCTAAAGAACTCTGTGCTGAAGATGTAACTTGGATCCCTCCTCCAAAGATACTTCCAGTTTAATTATTCATTTGAGTGATTATTCATTATTTTAAATTTTCTGTAAAACTGAACAAATTTGGGATTGTGTAAACAGCTTTTTGTAGCAGACAATCTAACCCAAATGCCCACTCCACACATTCTTACAGTTTCATTATCATTCAGCTGTTTCTTTACTGTTTTAGAGATTTGTAAAATCCAATTTTAAAATTTTTTAGTCATATGGAGGACGTCTTGTTGCTGAAAATTTAAACTAAACATCCTTTTCACAGATTCCTTGGTTTTATGCTAATTGGCATATTGTATTTATTAAAATCTCAAGATTCTTCGAATAAGTTGTATGTGCTTTGAGTAACTGAAAACGGTGAAAGGCGTTGCAGACAAATGTGAAATTGGGGCCAAATCCTTCCACTTTGGTTTCCCTTCAGTTTACACAAAGGGCTGGTAAGCCTCATCAGTGAATAATGTATAAAACTATCAAGTGTTTGTATAAACTGACATGAAGAACACAAGAAACTTATTTAAGTTCTGCTAGTGTTATTGCACCTTATAGTGTTAGTAATGTGCATAAATCAGAAGAAAAAACATCGAAAATAGTTTTGTAAATATACCAGTGTACTGTATTCAGTGCACTCAAAATAATGACGCTCAAATTTGATGTCAGAATAGAAAGCAGCTTTGAAAATAAACTAACGTATATAAGGCATCAAGAAAATGGCTTTACAAATTTTCGTTCATCAAATATCAATATTTTTGTAAATAAACCAACAGGAAAATTGAAAAGACTACCTTTGCAAATATTGTTCATCAGAAACAAGATTCAATGTAAATAAAGAAAAAAGTTTGGGTATGAAGCTCATACAATACCCTTAATCAATTGTAATCTAAAAAAATTGTTACTGATGAACAGCTAGTTAATTTATTACATCATTGTTGTTGTTTACAAACCATTTCACTATACAATTATTTTTAGACATAAACTGTTTATAGCAAACCTTAACCTCCCCGATGTTATTCAACCTGTATATTGAGCAAGCAGTGAAGGAAACAAAAGAAAAATTCGGAGTAGGTATTAAAATCCATGGAGAAGGAATAAAATCTTTGAGGTTCGCCGACGACATTGTAATTCTGTCAGAGAGTGCAAAAGACTTGGAAGAGCAGTTGAGCGGAATGGATAGTGTCTTGAAAGGAGGATATAAGATGAACATCAACAAAAGCAAAACGAGGATAATGGAATGAAGTCGAATTAAGTTGGGTGATGCTGAGGGTATTAGGTTAGGAAAGGAGACACTTAAAGTAGTAAAGGAGTTTTGATATTTGGGGAGCAAAATAACTGATGATGGTCGAAGTAGAGAGGATATAAAATGTAGACTGGCAATGGGAAGGAAAGCGTTTCTGAAGAAGAGAAATTTGTTAACATCGAGTATAGATTTAAGTGTCAGGAAGTCGTTTCTGGAAGTATTTGTATGGAGTGTAGCAATGTATGGAAGTGAAACATGAACGATAAATAGTTTAGACAAGAAGAGAATAGAAGCTTTCGAAACATGGTGCTACAGAAGAATGCTGAAGATTAGATGGGTAGATCACATAACTAATGAGGAGGTGTTGAACAGGATTGGGGAGAATAGAAGTTTGTGGCACAACTTGACTAGAAGAAGGGATCGGTTGGTAGGACATGTTCTAAGGCATCACGGGATCACCAATTTAGTATTGGAGGGCAGCGTGGAGGGTAAAAATCGTAGAGGGAGACCAAGAGGTGAATACACCAAGCAGATTCAGAAGTATGTAGGTTGCAATAGGTACTGGGAGATGAAGAAGCTTGCACAGGATAGAGTAGTATGGAGAGCTGCATCAAACCAGTCTCGGGACTGACGACTACAACGACAACAACAACCTCTCATTGAGTTGTACTTGAATGAAGAGGCCTGTGCAATTCAACTAGTTATAAAGGATGAAGAGGCGAATGTTGTGCTTGAATCTTATTTGTCGATAAGGGAGGGGGGTGGGGGTTCAGCGCCGTTTCAATATTCCCTCTTTGGTTGAGGGCTGGAAAAGATTTCTGACCAATCGAGCTACAATATGTCATGACGTTGAATGTCACTAATCCAACCTCGTACTACAGCAAGTGTTAACCATGCATTACCAGGAACAACTTCTGTAGTTGTACATGAAAAATTAATCTTGCATCCAACAAATGTGATAGGTCCAGTCAATAATTCTTCTTGAGAAACATTATTAGGAACAAAACTGAAAGTGTCCACTGTTTTATAAACTGGAAGTCTGCTCCTCCTGTATCTTCTGCGACGGTACGGCATGGCTGTGTGTGTTCCGTGCGGCTGCCTCGAGTCGACTGAGCATGCTGCTGCCTGAGCAACACAGCGCCAGCGCGCCTTATCGCGACGTCACTTCCGCTGATAAACTTGATTTTCCAGCAACACGGGCCTAGTAAATCTAGGGCCCGTGTTGCGCTCTCTCTCACACACTCAACAGCGCTCTCACTCGCACACTGAAGGTCACGCGCACTGCGCATGCGCCAAGACTTAGCGAAGCGAGCTACATCACACAGCCAAAATATGGATGGGACTGAGGTTCCTCTGGGTGACCTAGTACAACTGCCCATGACTCCATGGGGGGAGGGGCGGGAAGAAGGAGGGGAATGGGGGATTGATCTTTTATTCAAAATGCCATTGTGCAACCGACACCAGAAGTCTTTACCTGTGATCTTTGGATAAGACCGTTATCTTGTTCAGAACTGGCATTAGATATCTATTACCTAGCCCTGGAAGTGTATCCCTTTAAATCACGTTATCTGTTCCTTTAAATCCCTCAAACTTGGAATAAGTGATCGTTTAAAAGTAGAGAGCGCTATATATCCTCCGCCAGAATTGTGCCACTGTGGGCCGTTAACTGATTCCTCTTGTTACAATCTTTTTCCATCTCGTCTATATCACGCTTTAGCTTATCACATCAAGAATTAACGGTTTTATTAAGTTTGTTTGTTACTGAAAATGTTTATTATCAATGTGCCTTGCATGATCTGTAATCTTCTTGTTCATATTTGTAAGGTTTTGGCCATACTTATCACATCAAGAATTAACGGTTTTATTAAGTTTGTCTGTTACTGAAAACGTTTTTTATCAATGTGTCTTGCATGATCTGTAATCTTCTTGTTCATATTTGTAAGGTTTTGGCCATACTTAAAGCTTCTGCATCACACATGAAAACCTTTAGTCCAGATCTGAAAATATTTGGTTCATAGTACAAGGATATTCATATGAGTCTTGCTTCATGCCAGTAATACTTGGTACACAGCTTACAAGGCTGGCTGTAAACGTACATTCTCGATAGGTTTACTTCTTTGCTTACACTTGCTGCCCCATAGCTACCATGGTTCAAGTTCCAGCTCTAACGCAGGTCCTGGCTTCCTCTCAGAATTATTTACTTCGATGTTCTTGTGATCTTCCACAAAGCTCGGTAACAATTCGAATATGAAACCATTTTCACATTCTAACACTCCTGCCTACATTTTTTTTATGCTCACAACATATATAAATTGAAAAGTATACCAAAGTTATTGCTGTTACTGTAGTCTTTATTTCACGGCTCAATTTTGCAACTTCCTTTGTGTGTGTGTATGTGTGTGTGTGTGTGTGTGTGTGTGTGTGTGAGTGTGTGAGTGTGTGTGTGTCTTGCACGCCGTGCTCCGTCAGTTTGCATTAGCCTGATATATGGTATTTTCTGATGACAACACTTTGCTTTTTTCCGCAGTTGCTGGTCTCGAAAATGGAATAAAGCATCTGTGAAAATACGGCCATAAGCATATTAACAACGTGCATGTAAAAACTGACCACTATTCTTACATTTCCCTCCGTCAAATATATGTATTGTTATACGTTGTAGCCCGCATGCACCAAAATTGGAACTTAGATGTCTGTTACGTTGCTGCAACTATTTGCTGATTGTCACGCGAACGTAGAAAGGAAACGAAACAAGTCCTTAACGCGAGCGTCGGCAACTGCTATCGGTTTGTGGTAGAATTCCCTAATCATATAATTTTTCAATTTTATTGATAACATTCGTTCCTGTATTTGACCAATAACGATTTTTGATTGAAGGTAGATGATGCCATTAAAAGCAGCCAACACTGGAATAAGAGAATCAGTATTATGCCACTTCTTAATAATCTCACTTCACATACAACGAACGCAAAGCGAGCTTCATTTCAGTTACATGTAGCATTGATAATTTACGGAACACAAGAATCAAAACGAAAACGAACGTCTTACAACAATAGAGTGAACGACATACAATAATCACAAATACTAACTTACTAGGTGAACGTTAGTACCTACACCAGAGAGGCGCTTCTTTATAGCAAAACTGAAGTGAGATAGTCGTGGATACGCTGCAGGGAGAAGCGCGACTTTACAAGGTGACAAACCGTGTTGCTTTCAATATGAGGGTTAATTGGGACACTTTCAGCGTTACCTACATTTTTACCACTGTTTGAGAAAGATGTTACCATTTTGGAAAGTGAAAAGAAGTTTTGGTCTCGCGAGACTCGAGCGCAGTACACAATTACTGCAACATGAGATGCAGTCACTACAAATAAGCTGCAGCACCTTCGTAACCTTTTATTTACCTTTGGGTAACCACAGAAGGCTAACTTTGAGGTGGAAAGAACACAGCAGCTGACATACTGCTGAAGAAATTGAAGAAATGGAAGAAATTTTTCGTTATTCGGTAAACTCACAAATAGATTCTCTAGCGCCCATACTTGGTACTGTTGAAGCACTAAAGTCACCGACAGATATCGCGATATGCGCGTTGAAGTTCGCCGTTTCCTAGATTATCACTTTATGTGCCATTAACGCGCTATGGACCATCCATAATGGGGAATGTAATAAGAGTAATAGGTTCTGATACATCAGAATTTGCTGTACGTCGGCTGAAGAAAGAGACTCTGTATCAACCGAAAACTCTTAAGTCACCGTAAGCATTTAAAGGTGAAGTAAACGTGTAAACAAGCAGATCAGATTGAAAATCCCTCATAGCCTTATGAAAAGAAAAATTGAAAAACCTTATCCTCTCATAGTAATAAAAAATTAACTTTTAACTGAAAATTAGTCCACTGCCGTCAGGTCGATTTTGTTACGTGATCAAATTAGTTAAGTTTTCAATCCCAGATGGGGTGTATTCTTTATGCAGGAGTCTTATCATGTTCTAATACAGTTATGTTCTCTATGTTGGATATAAGTTTCTGCGAGGTGTGAAGTCGGCAACCATTACGCAATATAGATTTTTAATCCGTCTTTTAGGCTTTAGAATGCAAGGAAAGAAAAGTGTGGTTGAAACTTCTTCAGAAAAATCAATGTGGGGCACTGTTTTCTTCTGGAGAAACTATGTCTAAGCAATGATTTTCACCTGGAAAACTGCCCGTTTAAGAACAAAAAACTCCCAAATTTGGGATAAGGGCCTAACTTTATAATAAAAAAACAGATCACAATGCCCACATTTCCCCAAAATATTTTAATTAAGTTTCGTAGAGTAAACAGTTTAGACCAGAAGGGAACAGCTGCTTTTGAAATGTAGAACAATGCCAAAGATTAGGTGAGTAGATCGCGTAACTAATGCGGAGGTACTGGATGGAATTGGCGAGACAAAAAATATGTGGTACATCTTGAAAAACCGAAGGGACAGGTGATTAGGACACATTTTGAGACATCAAGGGATCGCCAGTTATAGGGAAGTGTGTAGGGTAAAAACGGTAGAGGGAGACCATGAGATTAATACATCTCAGATAGGTTGCAGAGCCTTGCATAAGTTAGAGTTGCACGGAGAGCTGCATCAAAGCAGTTTTTCTACTGAAGACAACGACAACAATGACCACAACAAAAACAACGAAAGGAATTATTTTCCCATTACCACTTTAAATTCAATTATCTTGAAACTACCTTTCTTCCTCGAAAAGATAACACACTGACGGAGAAATAGTCGTGACACCATAAGGAGCTGTGCGACGTAAATGAAAGCTCATAGGCCTTTTTCCATGTCTGAATGATGAAGGCTATTCAAATTTCGCGTTAGTTGCATAAGAGTGGCACTAGCAGCCGCCACTATGAGAATGCAGATACACGCTATAACGGTCGTGAGCGTTACTTACCGCCGAGATTGGACGTGGAGAGTAGATACCAGTCAAGAATGCCTTAAGGGGAGCCGGAGGTGCCTATGCTGCCCATGTTAAAATCACTAAGTTTGAGGAACATTTATGAATAAACTACCAAATAGAAAAATTTGAATTTTTTTTACATATAGAGTGGTTTAGTATTGCAGTTATGACAGAGGGATTTTGGAGTATCTTTTCTAGTTTCCTTCCTATTATTTTGTTTATTAATGACCCAAATTTTTTTACAAGTAATTGCTTTATAATTAAACTGAAATGAATTAAACCGAACATATTGTCAAATGGCTGTGTTACAATGTAAGTTTGACCACTAGGAGTGCTGTATAAAAATTTCATCTCTCTAGCTTGAGTGGATTTTGAGAAAATGTTCCTTATATTCGAAAAATTCTAATTTACGGGAAATGGCTATCAAAGTTGCTCAATACATTCCTGCACTATAGGTTGGATTATCAGGGTCTTCTTCTTCATCCTCCAAAAGCTTCCTCTTCTGTCTTCTTTTCTAGCCTGTTGTTCCATCATACGACATATGCCTTTCTCTAGTTTCTGCTCCTCTTATCCTTTCTCTGTCAATATTTCTTAGTGCTCGCACTGTGTCCAACCCAGCTGTAAATCCTAATGCCTTCAGAACTTCACACTTCACACTGTTCCCTCGGTTGTAGGTTGCTATTGCATCATAAATGCCAAAGTGCAGTGTTTTTATGCTTACAAACACCCTTTTAGGAATCACTTTTCAAATCGAATTGTTTACGCTCTCATTAGGATTCTGCGTCTTTCCGTGTAGACATTTGTGTAACAATTCTGGCTGTGCTAAGTCATGAAAAATTGGTTTTATTGTTCCCTCCTGATTCTTGTACATACTGCGTATTACCCGCTTTTCACAAGAAGTATAATACTACCAACAACATGCGCAACACTGAACTAATTCGAAACGGTAAACAGCAAAGAGACGATGTTCCGCACTCTTATTCATTGTAGTATCGCAACTTGGTATTAGTGTTAATTTTCTTTTCCCTACGTTCTTCCTCTTCTTATATAAACGGTTACTGAAACGTGGCATCGTAACCAGAACAAAAGTGTACGACAATATTAACTGGAGCAAGATGTTCGAAATTCTGAGGAAAATAGGAGTAAGCTGTAAGGAAATACGGATAATATTTGTCACAGAAGAAAAAGTAGCCAACCCTTGCACTCTTGCTGTATGCGTAACATAAGGCGCTGTATGCGTAACAGGCCGAGAAAATCCCAAGCAGTTCGCCAGGAAGTCACGAAAGGGTGTTAGATGCATTCAGCGGCCGTCAATTTCCTCTGCAGGCGTGGGGGAAAATGGTAATAACTCTACTTCTAGGGCGAGTAGAACAATAATTCAAAGTTTACATTAAAGAGGAATGTTCCAATTAATTTTCGGTAGCAAAAAAAAAAATCGTAATTTTTGGGATTTGACCACCTCCGGCTCCCCTTAAGGCGACGAACGCACCATTATCAGCGCTTCACTGACTTTGAAAGAGGTTGTGTAATAATGGTACAAGAAACTGCAAGTTCCTACAGCGATACTGGAAATGCCTACTGCGATACTGCAGAAAGACTTGGCCAACGTACATGATTACTGGCAGTGGCGGACACGAGAATGTATTTCGCAAGCAGACCAGGCTGCTGACGGCCACGCGGCGCTACAGAGAGGGAAGAACACGGTGTCCGGAGTATGGTTCTGGTGCATCGTACTGCTTCTGCAGAAGTAATATGGCTAACAGTTGGCACCACAGTGACACAACAGACCGTTGCAAATCGGTTACTTGAAGGACAGCTCCGAGTCAGACGCTCCGTAGAGTACATTCCAGTGACCACAAATCGCCGTTATTTGCGACTTCAGTGGTGCCAAGTGAGAGTTCATTGGACACAGGATGGACTTCTGTTTTCTGAAGAAAGCTAGTTCTGCCGCGGTGCCGGTGATGGGTGTGTATCGGTTAGAAAGAGGACAGTTGAGGGCCTGCACCCAACCTGTCTGCGTGCTACACACACTCGACCTACACCTGGGGTCAGGGTCTGGGGTGCGGTATCTTACGACTGCAGGATGACGCTCGTGGTTTCCCACGCACCTTAACAGCAAATTTGTACGTGAAAATGGTGATCTGACCGGTTGTGCTGTCATTCATGAACAATAGTCCGAGGAGTGTATTCGAACAGGAAAATACTGACAAGGAGAAGGGCAGTATGATAGGACATCTGTTGTAACATCAAGGAATGACTTCCATGATACTAGAGGGAGCTGCAGAGGGCAAAAACTGTAGAGGAAGGCAGAGATTGGAATATATCCAGGAAATAATTGAGGGCGTAGGTTGCAAGTGCTACTCTGAGATAAAGAGGCTGTCGCAGGAGAAAGATTCGTGAAGGGCCTCATCAGACCAGTCAGGAGACTGATGACTTAAAAAAAAAAAAACAGAATAAAACTCTCATACGCATACCGCTGTTGTAATCCAACGCGCTCTACATACCTTGGCCTGCTCGATCAGCTCATCTGTCTCCATTCGAGACGTATGGGACAGCATCAGACGACAAATCCAGTGTGGTCCACAACCATCATTAACCGTCCATGTATTGCCCGACAAGTGCAACAGGCATGGAACTCCATACCGCAAACCGCCAACACAGTCTCTTAAGGGGAGACGGAAAGCAATTTTTATCCCTGTTCTGCCAATGCTTTTTTACCCTTTGAATAGGTACACTTTTCAAAACAACTACAAGTTATAAAACAATGAAACTTTAACTGCATACATATAACATATATGCCTGAATTAACAGGTAAAATGAACATAATACTTCTTATGGTTTTGATGAATTTTTTTTTGTTCTTTCACTAGTAAAATTTAACTTCATTTGTACATTAATTAATATGAAACAGTTTCAGGTTGTTTGGTGGTTCGCAATTTACTTGTAATAACTTATTACCATCTGCAGTACAAATTGACTAAATTTCATCTTTCGAAGCCCATTAGTATACCAAATAATGGTACCTGAAAGTAAAAAAATGTAGTTTTCAGAAAAATCCATTTAAAGTTTAATATTTCAACCCTAGTATAGTTATTGATAAGAATTACTTACCACTAATATTTTCCTGCACCATACTGCGCATCATCTGACTCATACTACTCTCCTTATCTTCTATTGGTCCCTCTTCTTTTCCGTCTGGCTTCTTTTGTGCATTTTAAATTAGGAATATCTGGAGTGAGGGTACTTTATCTATTGACACCAAGGATTTTGCAGTATTTCTACTAGATTTTAAGCCCAACAATTCCAAAACATCCAGTTTTCTAATTACACCATCACTGAAGCACAAAATAGCGCCATAAACACCAAGTTTGAGAGTTGTAAGCTGAACAAATACAGTTTTCGGTTACCATTTCCAAATGACAGAATTCACACATTCATTTAAATTTTGGGTTTTCCCATGAAGACATTTCTTCAACAAGGTATCTTTCGAAAGGTCTCTAAATAAGGGTTTAATGTCATTCATTACTGATGCAGATAAGGAATGTTTGTGGTCGTATCTGGCACTTCTCCTGTACTTGAAGAAAGTGTCAGGATCATTCGGGCAAAGACTGTGCGTCAGGAAAACCACCATATCTCACGAAAAACTTGTCGTATTTGTGTAAAACAAAAACTGTTTCACGCAGGAAAGACCAGGAATTTCAAATATGCTGAAGTCGAAACATCAAATTTTTGAAGCCCACTTGCCTTCCGTCTCCCCTTAAATACATTACGTAGATAAACGAATTCCAGAAATCTCATTACTGTAATTTTTTATTGTTTTGCGACTTTTTTCCGTCAGTGTATTTTAAAACCGTAGAGATCTTGTGTTAAAAAGATTTCTTTTTTTATTTTCTACATAGTACCTACGTCTGAGTTATGAGCCAACACCTCTTATCCAATGGCGGGGGAAAAGTCTTTTCTCCTGTCAGGCTGTGCAGTGGCCGACATGAATGGTAGAAGATTCTAGAGGCCGAATATTCACTTTGGCCACAGCGCCATTCTAGGCCGCAGCAGAGGGGGTCCGTGAAAAGGAAGGAACCGACATTAGCGGCAGTGGGCTGGTGCGTGGGAGGGGAGTTAGGGCGGGGGAGGGGCGTTAACTCTGAAAGGGCGCCGCCGCTGGCCACACGTGGGAGCTGGCCACGTGTGTTGCGCTGCCGCAGTGTGCGCTCCCACGGCGAGCATCTGCTGTACCGCCACCACGTGACACTCTGACACGCGACGTGCAAGCGGAAAGGTCCAGCTGCGACACAAAAGACTGCAGCTCTGCAGTCACGTCTACATCTATACGCTGCGAATCACTGTGAAGTGCGTAGCAGAGGGTACGTCTCGCTGTACGAGTTATTAGGGCCTTTTCCCATTCCATTCGCGTATGGAGCGCGGTAAGAACTACTGTTTGAATGCGTGTGTGCGTGACAGAATTAGTCCAGTTTTGACTCACGACCGATATGGGAGCGAGGTGTTGGGGGTTCAAATATAATGACAGTGCCACCTTTTAAGTGGATACTTGAAACTTCGTTAGTAGGCTTTCTCCCGATAGTTTACGCCTGTCTTCAAGATTCTGCCAGTTCAATTCTTCACGACTGCTGTGACACTCCCCCTGGAAGAAATATAGTCGAGTGATTTGATGTAAACAAAACATGCACACCGTAAATGAATTTAAAAACCTGTTACGACAAATTCATCTTCATTTTTATGAACTGCAAACTCACAAGGCGGTCCGCTTGTCACGACAACATACTTACAAATATCAATAGAGAGTGTTAGTCTTCTGATGTAGCTGCCATCGATTTCTCTATGACTCATTTTGGGTAAAAATAGGTACAGATAGGACTAATATGGACTATAAGGAGTTTAAAGAGCCTAAAACAGCCATCACAAGACCAATTACGTAAGAAAAATTGTCTAATTTCATGGTCTGACTCAGTAATTATGACTGATCACATGTGTCTAACAATAATGCCCAGGGCTCTACCAATACATTGATCGATAGATTTTTCCAATCTTTCTTAAATATATTGGAGACCAACTGCCCTCAATACAAATGTAAAGTTAACCTTAAAAGTAACAGTAATACAAGTAGGGATAAGAATCTATGGTATACCGCTCAACTAGCCAATATGAAAACGAGGTGGTTGTTGTATAGGGAATCTTACAGACTTCAGAAAACTGATATAGCTAAACAAAGGTACTCAAGAGCACAAAAGGAATATAAGTATGCTTTAAATGAGGCCAAAAAAACAACAACATAACCTAGTCAGCATTGAGTCATCAAAAAATAAATGCATAAAAGCATGTTCTATAGTAAATTCAGTGGTCAAAAGCAACCAGAAAGTTGAGCTTGAAATTTCAGAAGATGAATTTAATAACTACTGTACAATATCTGTTAACCAAATTAGGGAAAGAATTGGGAGGCCGCAAGAAACTGTAGCTGATCTCATGAAATATCATAATGTAGACTACACCCTGAAAGATAAATTCCTTTTAACAGAGGTCACACCAGATGTTGTTTTAACTATTGTAAATAATTTTAGGCCCTCTGATAATGAAGATATATATGGTATTTCTTGCAATATGTTAAAAAAGGTAATTAGGCTTATGGTATATCCTCTTACTAAATGTACAAACAGATGTCTAATTGAAGGAGTATTTCCAGATGTATTAAAATTATCCAGGGCAGTGCCCATTTACAAGAAAGGAGACAAAAACTGCCAATATCTCTGACACCTATTTTATCTTAAGTTTTGGAATCCATCATCAACCCCCAATTGTGTGATTATCTGACAAACTGGTTGATTACAGAATCACAAACAGTGAAGTTGACAACATTTGCGAATCTTTCCGCAGCAACCGTAAACAAATTGTTTGTATTGGTAATCAGAGATCACAGCTAGCTGAAGTTAAGTGCAGTGTGCCACAAGGCGCAGTATTAGCACCTCTGCTATGTATCCCAATAACAAACGATCTACCATCTTACATAAATACTCACTCCATTTCTATGCAGATGATACCACTTTTTCCAATGTCAACTCAGAGATGGATATGCTCCAAACTGTGGCAAATGACACAATATCACAAGCAACAGTCTGGTTTCGAGCTAATGGGATCCTGCTTAATGAGAGTAAAACTGAAAAGATTATATTTAGTTTAAGACATCTGCCAGTAGCAGACTTCATGGATAGTGTTAAGTTCTTAGGTATTGTTATAGATAGTAAATTGACTTGGGAGCAACATATTAAGTACATTAGTGCAAGGCTGTCTAGAGAGGTGTATTTGTTAAGGAATTTAAAAAACCATGTACGTGCGACCTATGTAAGATCGGCCTACTTTACTTCTTTTCAAAGCATTATATCTTATGGGCTTTTAATATGGCGCAATAGCTCACACATTCAGGACATTTTGGTAGTTCAGAAAAAAGTAATTCAAATTATAACAAAGAGTGATAAACTGGCCCACTGCAAACCATTGTTTATCAACTTAAAAATATTAACTGTTATAAACATGTATATTTACACTGCCCTACTGCATATAGAGGGAAACTTATCAGAATACCAGCGTAGAAGAGATGTACGCTCTCATGGAACCAGAAATAGTAGCCATCTTGACATACCTTACTTCAGATTATCCAAGTTACTGAACAGCTACGAAGTGGTGGGTATGAAGATGTTTAACAAACTGCCACTAGAATGGGTAAATGCTCCATTTGATTTATTTAAAGAGAAATTATTCAGTTGGTTAGCTGCAAATCCTAGCTACTCACTTTGGGAATTTTAGGACTTTAAAATATCATAGTGGTACCGGTTTGGAGAGCTCAGCATAATTTCTTTAACTGAGTAATTTATGATGCAATGCTTTTCAAATTGTTTGATTTTAAATATTGTATTATATGAAAACCAATACTGACATACTGATCTTCAACCCTTGTATATATGCTGTATAACTTGTATTCATGTAACTTGACTTTGTCAATTGCTGTAATAGCTAAACGACAATAAAATTTCATTCAATTCAATTCAGTCCTGTGACCGTTCGTGCTGCCCTTCTCTGTATACACTCAATATGTCTCCCATACACACAAGTAACACTCTACGATGTGTCGTATGAGTGATTTGTAAGCAATATCCATTGTAGAGTGATGATTTATCCCTAGTGCTCTACTAACTAACGGAAGTCTGCTACCTATTTTACCCACGAATGAGCCTATGTCATCGTTCCATTTCACGCTCCTACAAAGTGTCACATGTGGGTATTTGTATCAGTTTACCAATTCAAGTAGTGAATAACAAATATTATATTCATAAGATACAATGTTTCATCGTTTCGTGGAGTGCATAGTTTTACATTTCTGATTTAAAACAAGTTGGTAATCTTATCAAGGTGTGGCTGAATATCTGTGTAGCTTCTTGTGACTGTACTTCAATGTAGATAACTGCATCATCTGCGAAACGCCTGATGTTGCTATTACTGTTGCAAGATTATTAATGGGAAACATCAACATCAAGAACCGACCACACTTCCCTGGGGTAGACCAAAAGTTATTTTTACATCTGTCGATGAATCTCCATTCACGATAACATGCTGTATCCTCTCTACCAAAATTTCCTTGATATAGTCATAAATTTCCCCAGATACCCCATACGATCGAACATTTTATAATAACGTTAAGTGTAGTAGTGAGTGTAATGGTTTTCGGAAATCGAGCAATACTGCAACTACGTGACCCCCTTGTCCCATGACTTCAGGATATCATTTGAGAAGAATGCGAGTTAGGTTTTTAATCATATATGTTTTCGAAATCCGTGGTGCATGGCATGGAGGAGATCGTTCTATTCGAGATACCTCGTTATGTTTGAAATCGAAATGTGCTCTGAAATTCTGTAACAAAATGATGCCAAAGATACTGCACGGTAGCTTCGTGCATCACTTATGCTACCCTTATCGTAGACAGGTGTGATCTGCCCTTTCTTACAACTGATGGGCACGGTTTTTTGTTCGACTGTTGCATTATACGAATAGTTAACAGAGAGGCCAACTGACCAGCAGATTCTGTTGTAAGGTGGCTATAATTCCGCACCTTACAAGCTCTCATCCACATACTTTGCCGTTATCTACAACCACAATTAGGTATCATGTGATAGGTTGTACATCGTATACGTGAATATATACTGACATTGTAACGCGTGCCTTGTAAATAATTGTTAAGGCTTATTTAATGAAAGATGATTGGATGTATTTATTATCAGAACGGCATAATGAATGATTGCCTATACTAGTAGAGGTTGGAACGCCAGTGGAGATGAAACGGCGGGAAGAACTCGAGCTCTGGCTGGAAGGCTCACATAGGTGTCGCTTCTACTAAAAAACAGGAAGTATCTAGATGAACGTCGTGGCACCTGAGCTCTGTAGTAGGTTGACGGCCGAGCGCTATTGTAGCAGGACCAGAGGGATAACCAGGAACTCTGCAAATATTGGACGTAAGTGAGAGGAACGAAGAAGCGGTTCCTCGGAAACCAAACAGGCTGGGTTATTTCCAAGGATTTTTACACAGAAGCGTACCATTATACGAATATAGGTTTGTCCTCACAAAATTTCCGCGCTGGACGACAAATTACTAGAATATCGTTGGTCGCCGTTCGGAAAAATCTGTAGAGAGTGAGAATATCCGATGGTTCGTTTTCGGAACTCGAGGATGAGAAGCCGAGTCGTGCTGTGGATCCAGCAGTGGAGAGATGAGTCCCTCCGTTGTGAGCCCTCGTGTGTGACGGTCGCTCGGTATCAGCTTTGTTAGTACAGACAGACTTGCTGTCTTTGCTCTCAGGAGAGTTTATAGTTAGTACAGTTAGGTTCAAATGGTTCAAATGGCACTGAGTAATATGGTACTTTACATCTGAGGTCATCAGTCCCCTAGAACTTAAAACTACTTAAACCTAACTAACCTAAGGACATCACACACATCCATGCTCGAGGCAGGATTGGAACCTGCGGCCGTAGCGGTCGCGCGGATCCAGACTGAAGCGCCTGTTACTGTCCGCAAGATTATTAATGGGCAACATCAACATCAAGGACCGACCACACTTCCCTGGGGTACGCCAAAAGTTATTTTTACATTCACGATAACATGCTGCATCCGGACGGCAGAGCAGCTAGGCACTGTACTCTTGCGAACCTATAAGAATCAGGACTAAACCTCAGGGTAGGAAGTCGTCGTTTACGCAGAGTTCAGTAATTGAGAGGACTTCTTCTGCCTATACTTACGTTGAGACATCTGAACTCCGTCCTTGTGGCTGGGAGCTCGCGTTTCTCGTCTGTAGAACACAGAGAGGAGAAGACAGTCCTAGTGTTTGAATGAGTTTATTTGTGGCTGGAGTTCTCCCATAGTTGCAGACGAGTACGAGAACCATCACTCTGACGCACCGAAAGCAGCACATACGGTGATATCGCCAATTTCTTCAGCTTATTAGGACTCACGTTAGTTTATTTTCACTGAGTTCTGCACCACCTTTGAAAGTAGTGTCATCTAGTGTTTGGTATGTAGATGATGTCGGTTATTTCCAGTTAGTGACATTAGACCGCACAGTTATAATAAGGGGGAAAGTTGGGCAATTGATTAATAATTTTAGTTAGGAAGTATAGACAATTCTACCTAAAGAGTGAGTTTAATCTAGACCTATAATAAATATATTGAACAACAACGTTTATCATTTAGTAGCATTAGTTGCCGTCATCATTCATTTATGTTTAGATTGTAATTTACATGTAAAAATGAGCATTAAGAGATCCTAAGACCTGCTCCAGGGAGTAGTCAGAAAAGGCAAAACTATAATTTTAGCGTTTATTATATTCCGTTGCGCCCATTCATTTTTACACCCGCCTGGAGTAGCATCATGGACTGTATAGAATCTGATACTAATTCCATCGGAACCTGAGGCTACCTTCCGTTTTAACGAATTCAGTGTTGCTCAATGCCTGTGGTAGTAATGTCTATTTCATTGGTCTTTTCAGTGGTACGAGGATTAAATTACGGTGACACTCCTGGGTTTCCCTTTTTAATGGAACGTTTGAAAACAGCGATAAGCAATTCTGCTTTGGCTTTGCTACATTCAGTATTAGTTCCTGTAACTCTGATGGCAGTAACGGCCTTTACATACCACCCGAATTTCTGTGGGCCTTACGAAAGGTTTTTCGGCAGTATTCTGTTACTTCATAGCACTATCCTTTGTTGTACACCTATTATGTAGTAGTCTCCGTTTGTTTAGAAGCTTCTTTATAGCTACTGTATACAATGAAGAGACTCTCTCAGCACGATGTGATGTAATGGGTAGACAACTATCAATTTAACTATCAATTTAAACTTGAACCATATTTTTGTCCACATGCTCGTATCCTGAGCTACAAGTTCCAACTTGCTCGTTGAGATATGACACTACGGTTTAATGGGACTAGTTTGCTGAACATATCACTCTTCCAACTTGTTTTAGTTGCCCTTTGCACTTCGGTATTCACTGTCGCTAGAGATGTCTCATGGCTACTGAATCCCGTTTCGGTGTGGACATCCTCAGATAGGTCAGAACTGTTAGTTCCTATTAGATTTAACATATTGTAACTGTGAGTGAGGTTCTAAACAATCTGTTCTACGCAGTTTTCAGAGAACACATTCATTAATGTATCGCAAGATGGCTTGTCACGCCCACCACAAACAAAACTATAATATTATCCCAGTTGGCTGTTGGATGATCAAAGTCTCCTCCTGTGCCTAGAGTATGATGAGAGAACATATGTAGAAGGAAACAGAGACAGCCTATTATCATTTTACGACTACCTTTGATACTGAGACTTGCCCGAAGAAACTTACAACCTGCTCTAGTTTCAATCTCTCTGAGTCACTTATTTTACTGATTACAAAATCGACTCACATTTACAAGGGACTTGGCAGTATGGCGTCGCAACCTCTGTGGCCTGGACGCCTGCGCTGACTGATTAGGTTGGGAAGTGCGTCAAGAGGCCGTTGTACCTCTCGTGAGATAATCTGATAAAGAACTGTTGTAAATCGTTCTTGATGTCCCGGACACTGGCACTGGGACGTACACTATGTGATCAAAAGTATTCGGTTACCTCCAAAAATATAAGTTTTACATATAAGATGCATTGTACTGCCACGTACTGCCAGGTACTCCATATCAGTGACCTCAGCAGTCATTAGATATCGTGAGAGAGAAGAATAGGCCGAGCCGCGGAACTCACGGATTTCAAACATGGTCAGGTGACTGGATGTCACTTGTATCATACGTCTGTACCCGAGATTTCCACACTCTTAAACATCCCTAGGCCCATTGTTTCCGATATGATAGTGAAGTGGAAACGTGAAGGGACACGTACAGCACGAAAGCGTAAAGGCCGACCTCGTCTGTTGACTGACAATTGAATGTGTAATAGACAGATATTTATCCAGACCATCACACAGGAATACCAAAATGCATCAGGATCCACTGCAAGTACTATGACAGTTAAAGGTGGGAGGTGAGAAAACTTGGATTTCATGGTCGAGCGGCTGCTCATAAGCCACACATCACGCCAGTAAATGCCAAACGACGACTCGCTTGGTGTAAGAAGCGTAACAGTTGGACTATTGAACAGTGAAAAAACATTGGATGGAGTGACGAATACGATACACAAGGTGGCGATCAGATGGCAGGCTTCCGGTATGGCGAATGCCCGGTGAACGTCACCTGCAGCATATGTAGTGCCAACAATACAATTCGGAAGCGGTGGTGTTAAGTGTGGTCGTGTTTTTCATGGAGGAGGCTTTCTTGGCACTATCACAGCACAGGCCTACATTGATTTTTTAAGCACCTTCTTGCTTCCCACTGTTGAAGAGCAATTTGGGGATGGCGACTGCAGCTTTCAACACTATCGAGCACCTGTTCCTAATATACGGCCTGTGGCGGAGAGATTGGACAACAATAACAATTCTGTAATGGACTGGCCTGTCCCGAGTCCTGACCTGAATCCTACAGAACACCTTTGGGATATTTTGGAACGCTGATTGCGTGCCAGGCATGATCAAACGAGAGCGATACATTTCCTCAGTGCAGCACTCCGTGAAGAATGGGCTGCCGTTCCACAATAAACCGTCCAGCACCTGTCTGAACGTAAGCCTGCGAGAGTGGAAGGGTGGGCCAACACCAAACTGAAATGCAACATTACTGATGGACAGCGCCATGAACTTGCAAGTCATTTTCATCCAGGTGTCCGGATAGTTTTGATCACGTAGTGTAGTTGCACCCGTGGTCTAGGGGTAGCGTCTTTGATTCATAATCAAAACGTCTTCGGTCCCGGGTTCGACCCCCGCCACTGCCTAAATTTTGATAAATAATCAGCATTGGCGGCCGAAGACTTCCGGCATAAGAAGTCAGCCTCATTCTGCCAACGGCCTTGTCAAAGAGGGCGGAGGAGCGGATAGAGGTTCAGGGCACTCTCTTGTCCTAGGGGTGGGAAATTGCCCCTAAAGGCGGAAGAATCAGCAATGATCAACGACATGAGGATGCAGAAGGCAATGGAAACCACTGCATTAAAGACACGTAACGTGTATCCACAGGACATGTGGCCTGTAATCGAAGAAGTGTCATGATGATCTCTCCATTGGCAAAAGATTCCGGAATAGTCCCCCATTCGGATCTCCGGGAGGGGACTGCCAAGGGGGAGGTTACCATGAGAAAAAGATTGAATAATCATCGAAGGATAACGTTCTACGAGTCGGGGCGTGGAATGTCAGAAGCTTGAACGTGGTAGAGAAACTAGAAAATCTGAAAAGGGAAATGCAAAGGCTCAATCTAGGTATAGTATGGGTCAGTGAAGTGAAGTGGAAGGAAGACAAGGATTTCTGGTCAGATGAGTATCGGGTAATATCAACAGCAGCAGAAAATGGTATAACAGGTGTAGGATTCGGTATGAATAGGAAGATAGGGCAGAGGGTGTGTTACTGTGAACAGTTCAATGACCGAGTTGTTCTAATCAGAATCGACAGCAGACCAACACCGACAACGATAGTTCAGGTATACATGCCGACGTCGTAAGCTGAAGATGAACAGATAGAGAAAGTGTATGAGGATATTGAAAGGGTAATGCAGTATGTAAAGGGGGACGAAAATCTAATAGTCATGGGCGACTGGAATGCAGTTGTAGGGGAAGGAATAGAAGAAAAGGTTACAGGAGAATATGGGCTTGGGACAAGGAATGAAAGAGGAGAAAGACTAATTGAGTTCTGTAACAAGTTTCAGCTAGTAATAGCGAATACCCTGTTCAAGAATCACAAGAGGAGGAGGTATACTTGGAAAAGGCCGGGAGATACGGGAAGATTTCAATTAGATTACATCATGGTCAGACAGAGATTCCGAAATCAGATACTGGATTGTAAGGCGTACCCAGGAGCAGATATAGACTCAGATCACAACATAGTAGTGATGAAGAGTAGGCTGAAGTTCAAGACACTAGTCAGGAAGAATCAATACGCAAAGAAGTGGGATACGGAAGTACTAAGGAATGACGAGATACGTTTGAAGTTCTCTAACGCTATAGATACAGCAATAAGGAATACAGCAGTAGGCAGTACAGTTGAAGAGGAATGGACATTTCTAAAAAGGGCCATCACAGAAGTTGGGAAGGAAAACATAGGTACAAAGAAGGTAGCTGCGAAGAAACCATGGGTAACAGAAGAAATACTTCAGTTGATTGATGAGAGGAGGAAGTACAAACATGTTCCGGGAAAATCAGGAATACAACTCGCTGAGGAATGAAATAAATAGGAAGTGCAGGGAAGCTAAGACGAAATGGCTGCAGGAAAAATCTGAAGACATCGAAAAAGATATGATTGTCGGAAGGACAGACTCAGCATACAGGAAAGTCAAAACAACCTTTGGTGACGTTAAAAGCAACGGTGGTAACATTAAGAGTGCAACGGAAATTCCACTGTTAAATGCAGAGGAGAGAGCAGATAGGTGGAAAGAATACATTGAAAGCCTCTATGAGGGGGAAGATTTGTCTGATGTGATAGAAGAAGAAGAAGAAGAAGAAGAAACAGGAGTCGATTTAGAAGAGATAGGGGATCCAGTATTAGAATCGGAATTTAAAAGAGCTTTGGAGGACTTACGGTCAAATAAGGCAGAAGGAATAGATAACATTCCATCAGAATTTCTAAAATCATTGGGGGAAGTGGCAACAAAACGACTATTCACGTTGGTGTGTAGAATATATGAGTCTGGCGATATACCATCTGACTTTCGGAAAAGCATCATCCACACAATTCCGAAGACGGAAATAGCTGACAAGTGCGAGAATTATCGCACAATCAGCTTAACAGCTCATGCATCGAAGCTGCTTGCAAGAATAATATACAGAAGAATGGAAAAGAAAATTGAGAATGCGCTAAGTGACGATCAGTTTGGCTTCAGGAAAAGTAAAGGGACGAGAGAGGCAATTCTGACGTTACGGCTAGTAATGGAAGCAAGGCTAAAGGAAAATCAAGACACTTTCATAGGATTTGTCGACCTGGAAAAAGCGTTCGACAATATAAAATGGTGCAAGCTGTTAGAGATTCTGAAAAAAGTAGGGGTAAGCTATAGGGGGAGACGGGTCATATACAATATGTACAATAACCAAGAGGGAATAATAAGACTAGACGATCAAGAACGAAGTGCTCGTATTAAGAAGGGTGAAAGACAAGGCTGTAGCCTTTCGCCCCTACTCTTCAATCTGTACATCGAGGAAGCAATGATGGAAATAAAAGAAAGGTTCAGGAGTGGACTTAAAATACAAGGTGGAAGGATATAAATGATACGATTCGCTGATGACATTGCTATCCTGAGTGAAAGTGAAGAAGAATTAAATGATCTGCTGAACGGAATGAGCAGTCTAATGAGTACACAGTATGGTTTGAGAGTAAATCGGAGAAAGATGAAGGTAATGAGAAGTAGTAGAAATGAGAACAGAGAGAAACTTAACATCAGGATTGATGGTCACGAAGTCAATGAAGTTAAGGAATTCTGTTACCTAGGCAGTAAAATAACCAACGACGGACGCAGCAAGGAGGACATCAAAAGCAGACTCGCTATGGCAAAAAAGGCACTTCTGGCCAAGAGAAGTCTACTAATATCAAATACCGGCCTTAATTTGAGGAAGAAATTTCTGAGGACGTACGTCTGGAGTACAGCATTGTATGGTAGCTAAACATGGACTGTGAGAAAACCGGAACAGAATAGAATCGAAGCATTTGAGATGTGGTGCTATAGACGAATGTTGAAAATTAGGTGGACTGATAAGGTAAGCAATGAGCAGGTTCCACGCAGAATCGGAGAGGAAAGGAATGTGTGGAAAACGCTGATAAGGAGAAGGGGTCAGGATGATAGGACATCTGCTAAGACATGAGGGAATGACTTCCATGGTACTAGAGGGAGCTGTAAAGGGCAAAAACTGTAGAGGAAGACAGAGATTGGAATATGTCAAGCAAATAATTGAGGACGTAGGTTGCAAGTGCTACTCTGAGATGAAGAGGTTAGCACAGGAAAGGAATTCATGGCGGGCCGCATCAAACCGGTCAGTAGACAGATGACCAAAAAAAAAAAAAAAAAAAAAAAAGGTGTAGTTGACTTCCGAGCTGGCCGCACATGTTCTATCAGAGATGGATCTGGGGATCTTGCTGTGCGCAGGAGTACCTCAAACCACGCAGGCAGTTCATGGTCACACAAGTGCCATGTCGGTTTGTTGAGAAATGACACCGCGATACTTTCGCTTGGGATGTACCGCAATAAGACGGGGGATGCCGAGCAGTACCGTTGTGCTACCAGAGTTACTTCTGCCATTACAAGCCGTGACCTCAAGGCATTCCTGACAGCCCCCCATACCATGACGCCAGGACAATCACCGCTTTGTTCATTCAAAATTCTGGGAGAACGAGACTTCTGCTCAGAATGCCGCCATACACACCGACGACGTCCTTCGGGGTCGTAAGGACCATGACTCGTCGCCGAACACAATGCGGCGCCATTCATTCTTAATCGACGCGTCCCGGTCACAACAACACTCCAAATACAGCCGTAGTATTGCAGTGTTAACGGCGTATTGTGCACAGTACGTTGACTCCATAGCCCAATTTCTGCTTGTCTCCAGTCAATGGTGCAGGATGGTACAGGAGCTTGCTGGGAGTCCATTACTTAATCTCGGTTGACAGCAGTGGTTGTGAGAAGGTTACGGTGTACTGCATGGCACTCCACCCTGGTGATGAAGAGGAGTGTGCGACCGCAATCTAGACGATGAGTATGCCTGCGCTCACGTTCCAATGCAGTCCAACATCGGACCACTATAGCCCGTCACAACCAAATGCCCCACAATCTAGATACGGCGCGATTTAACCGGCTGGCCAAATAGAGACCCACAATGGAACACGTTTAAAACTGTCTGGCTCACTCGAGTACGTGGCATCTCCGTGTTCTTGACAGTGATCAATCATACGTAGCTGTTCACGCCCGTTGCATACATTACCAGGCCTGGAAACAACACTAAACATCAACAATACTAACGTAGTCTGGTGGTAGGTACTGTAGTCAGTTACGCTGATATCCAACCATGTCTCTTGGGTGTTTCACTTTTTTGCCAGGTAGTGCGGTTTATGAATTGCTGGAGACTGGTATTATGGAAAGAAAATCTTTCTTTTACACCTGCTACAAACTGCATAACCACTACGTCGAAAAGTCGGAAGATGCAAGATCGGGGCTGTAAGGTGGATGAGGAATAACAGTCTAACGACGTTTTTTGAACGCCTCTCGGGTACGCAGACTTGTGTGAGGTCTTGCGTTGTCGTGGAGAAAGAGAAGTTCGTTTGAATTTTGCTGCCAATGAACACGTTGAAGTTATTTCTCCAGTTTCCTGCAGGTGGTACAGCAGTTTGCGACCGGCCAGTACGCCGGTGATCGGACAGGTTCGCGTGACCTTCTTGCTAAGATGACAGGCGCCTCACCCAACGAATCACCGAGCTTTTATTCACTGTCAGATCTCTGTAGACACTCTCCAAGTGCCTATGAGTATCTGCGATGCTCTGGTTTTCCACCAAAGGAAACTCAGTTACAGCTCTCTGCTTGGAATGTCTCTCCCTTACAGACGTTATTTTGAAGGCTGTGCATAGCGCCACCACCTACATCGATTTCATAATGTTGTAGTAACTGAAACGGGAATATTTCACTATGTCCCAAAAGAAATCAAGCACTTTTTCAACCGAAATCGGCCTAGAAAAAAAAATATGTTGCATTACTATTTGAACGACCCGCACATATTGGATTTTAAATGACTGTAATACATTTTTTTTCTAAGCGACTGAAGAAGCACTATTCTTGCAAGCAAATAAGCTGTAGTAAAGTTATTGATCAAAATCTACACCCACGCTCATAAATTAAGGATAATGCTGATACACGGTGAAACAACGCTCTGGTGGGCGATTTGCGGGTTTAAATCACCTTAGGGTATGACCATGCAGTGCATTTGTCCTGTGGTCGTCGCACGATGGGGCTGGCAGCAGTCCACATACGCAGAGGTTTGTTGGGGCATGTCAGAGTACGGTCCTGCTAGTAAGTGCTGATGGTGACTGTGTGTTGAAAATGACTCAAAGAACACGTATTGAGGTCGTTATGAGGGGAAGAATACTAGGGCGACTGGAGGCTGGTCAAACACAGCACATCGTAACACAGGCCCTCCATGTGCCACAAAGTGTGGTCTGAAGAGTATGTCAACGATTACAGCAGACAGGAACTTGTCCAGACGCTACAGTACGGCACGTCCATAGTGTACAACGCCACAAGAACACCGATATCTCACCATCAGTCCCTGCCGACGGCCACGGAGTACTGCAGGTAGCCATGCTCAGTAGAGTTGTCTCCAGACACCCAGTCTACAGACGACTGAACAGACATGTTTTACTCGCCCGGAGACGTGCAAGGTGAATTCCACTGACCTCTGGTAACATGAGAGGCCGTAAAGCCTGGTCAAGAACACAGAACATGGTCATTGGAACAGTGGTCCTAGGTTATGTTCAAGGACGAGTCCACGTATAGTTTGAACCGTGATTCTCACAGTGTTTTTGTCTGTCGTGAACCAGGAACCAGATACCAACCCCTTAATGTCCTTGAAAGGACCTGAATGGAGGTCGTGGTTTGATGGTGTGGGCTGGGATTATGACTGGAGCAAGTACACCCATGCATGTCTTTGACAGAGGAACTGTAACAGGTCAGGTGTATCGGGACGTCATTTTGCACCAGTATGTCCGCCTTTACAGGAGTGCAGCGGGTTCCACCTTCCTCCTGATGGATTGTAACGCACGGCCCACCTAGCTACCATCGTGGATGAGTACCTGCAATCAGAAGATATCAGGTGAATGGAGTGGCCTGCCTGTTTTCCAGACCTAAACCCCATCGAGCACATGTGGGATGCTCTCCGTCGACGTATCGCTGCACGTCTTCAAACCCCTACGACACTCCAGGAGCTCTGAAAGGCACTGGTGCAAGAATGGGAGGCTACACCCCAGCAGCTGCTCGACCACCTGATCCAGAGTATGCAGTCTGTGTTCGGGTGCATGGTGATCATAACGCATGTTGATGTCGGGGTACATGCGCAGGAGACAGTGGTGTTTTGTAGCACATGTGTTCCGGGGTGGTTTTCTCACCTCATCACCAATACCGTGGACTTGCAGGTCTGTGTCGTGCGTGTTCCTTATGTTCCTATGATATTAGCGCCAGTTTTGTGTAGTGCCACGTTGTGTGGCATCACATTCTGCAATTATCCTTCATTTATGAGCATTAGTGTAAATACCTAAATGGGCTGAAATGACCAATGCACACTCTCGAATAATCCCTATTCCCCGTCAGGAGATAAAGTTTAATGTGCTAACAAAACTACCACAAACTTATAGCCAGCGAGCATCCGGCTGAAAATCGAGGAAGACTTCGATCAACATCAGCGACGGAAGAACATGAGAAATTGAAACTGTCCTCCTCTCAAAACGATGGTTATGAAGATGTGGGACGCAGTAATCACAAAGGAAAATGCGCCATAATCGTCGAGCACGCCTTTCCCAGAAAGTTTTGCGATATTGCCATGAGCGTAGGTGAGAGCTGGAACTGAGACGCGGCGAGGCGCTATGCTTGGCCTCCCTATGCTCTGTGGCAGCCAATCGCCACCGCTGTCATGCTATAGCCTGCAAGGCGAAAACACCCGAACGAAGAAAATAAAGTTTCCAGCGTTATCTCGAAGAATTGTGGAATGCACAGAATTTATACTAACGATGTACCACAAACTAAAAACGTCTGAGTGAGCGCTTACATGTCGAGCACGTAGCGAATGCCTAAAACTCTTAGCAGTGAATCAACATCAGATCTTAGCACTTTTCGTTGGAGCAAATGAAACTGCAATGTGCTTGAAGCGTTTAAATGTGATATCTCCTTTACAGCCGTGGAATAAAGACGGTGAAAGGGGCCCTAAGGTACGTTCCGCTCCTAATTTCGTCCCACTAGGAATTTTCAACTGCCATTGTCGCTAGCAAATGTGTAAGCTGGGCGTACATGAGTGATATCTGTCCATTGCATTGTTGAGGGAGTTTGTTGTGTGGTGCCAGTGCAGCTTGCGTGTACGAAGGAATTCATGTTTTTATGCTGATGTGAGTTATTGTTGCAGTCAAATTAAGAGCGTGCATTTCCTAGCGTGATCACCGATTTGCGTTCAAATAATAGGCTGCATTTCAATCGTGTATTGTTGTTTCTGGTGTGTCATAGTTATTGTCAAGGGTTTGACCTATGTTGCTGTAGCGGCCAATGTAATAAATCTGGGGATGTTCGTAATTACGTCCCCCATCCCGTTCCTATTTTCGTCCCAGGGACCAAATTTGGCACTGTTATTAAATACAGACGTTCTTTGCTACGTATAAAAATTGCTTTACCTTCTTGATATGGAAAAGAAAACGGAAAGGGATGGAAAAGGATTCGTTGCACGAAATGCTTCGTTTATTATCACGAAACATTCTGTTTCTCCATACAGACAAACAAATTCATACGGTACACATCTACAGAAGGCTGAGAAAAAGTTTAAAAGGCTATTCATTCATGACATTCAAGTGATTGATAGTAGTGAAACTTCCTGGAAATGTTAAAAGGAGAAATAAATTACACTTACGACACAAAGGAATTACAGACTTGGCTGCGAGCGAGCTCTGACTGAAATCAGTAAGGGAAGTTCAAAATTTTTGCCGGACCGGAGGTCGAAAGCGGGCTTCCTGCTTACTACGCACATAAAAAAAAACATGATAGACATTAATTCCGTAATTCCTAGATTGAAAAGAAAACAATTTTTTTCTCTAGAAAGAACACAATGAGCGAAGGCTCCAGGACAAGGGAAAAGAGCAAAGCTATTCAGTTCCTTGACGATTAAAGACAAGGTGCAAAATATTTGCAAATAAAGCACGATAACTTGGATGCCTCTGGCACTTCCAATAAGCGGTCACCATACACCGTCGAAAAACAAGGGGGTCGGGACTGTCGTCATACTCAATTAGATAATGGATGTAGTGTCCGAGGAACCGTACGATCGAATTAGCCTTCGTCCGAGGGAAGACGGAAAAATCCGGACACAGAAGTAGTACAACCGAGAAAGTAACTTCATCTGATCCGGTAAGGAAAGCCAGTTGTCGGCGAATCCTGTTCCTGTGTTCTCGTCCGCAAGAGATAAGCTTGTATTTTAATGCATCAGGTTGATGACATGTG
This sequence comes from Schistocerca serialis cubense, assembly GCF_023864345.2. Lineage (NCBI taxonomy): Eukaryota > Metazoa > Arthropoda > Insecta > Orthoptera > Acrididae > Schistocerca > Schistocerca serialis. The sequence continues at coordinate 592,190,269 of NC_064645.1, read as the reverse complement.
TCGCAAAGACCTATCAGATTAAGAACAATTCAGTGGAGGCGTTCGTTGGTCATGATAAGACTGTCGATGACCCTATACTATAATGAGGCAACTTCCGTCTGGAGGATAGAAAACTACAGTGAAACCACCCTGTTTCCAGGATATCAATGGCGCGGCCATGTCATCTGTGGAGGGGAATGATTCTACTCCCCGCCGAGAAAGCAAATCTGGTGATAAGGTGTGTCATCGATAAAATGTCGGCTCCTAAAAAACATACTATAATATGAAATTTACATACCTGTCGCGGATTAAGTTGATCCGGCCAATAGCGATAGGAGCAGCAGTCAGAGTGGTCGGACGAAGACACGTAAATAATCAAGACGTTATAAAGTGTGTACCTCGAGTACATGTTAAAACGTTACACTGTATAAACAGTAATGAAGCCTTCACTTTGGTATTGGGATGTCCCAACCCTCCAACGGCGCCTCGCTACTACTTCGCCGGCCGAAGTGGCCGTGCGGTTAAAGGCGCTGCAGTCTGGAACCGCAAGACCGCTGCGGTCGCAGGTTTGAATCCTGCCTCGGGCATGGATGTTTGTGATGTCCTTAGGTTAGTTAGGTTTAACTAGTTCTAAGTTCTAGGGGACTAATGACCTCAGCAGTTGAGTCCCATAGTGCTCAGAGCCATTTGAACCATTTTTGCTACTACTTCATCCCGAAGTCGAAAAATATGACTTTTCCAAAGGAAAAGACCAGACAATTCTATCAATTTGCGCGCCATCATCGAGAGGTGCGGGAATATATGTACAACATACACACTTTGTTGAAAATGAGGGAATCTAAAATACACACTCTGTGAAGAAGACTTAGGGAACGGCGTTGTTATTCACGAATTTCCCCTTGGATTCAATTCGTCACCTCCAGCCAACTGGGTGCAGCCATTTTAATGGGGCAGCGACCGACTATAATGCGCAACGATTTGTGGCTAGCAATCACCGTTGCCAGTGGAATGATAACGTGTTGAAAACCCTGTAATGGTGTACATTTCCGTTCATTACTGCGGACTAAGAAAGAGAACGGAAGGAATACAATACGTCCTTTAGCAAAGATACGACATCGACATGACGTAGCAATACCATAACATCATCCGCATACGATCGTACCGAAACTTTTCTCCTGATATCTTCCAGCCACATAATTGATATGGCGCAGCAGGGATTCTAAGGACAAAAGGCACCACGGGGACTGGGTTCCCCTGCGGTAAGCACCGTCGGATGGTAACCTGTGGAGTAAGTTGTCCATTCCTACGACAGGTGCGTGAATACTAGTATCAAGATTGTATAGTACCTGACACACCCTATGAATGAGATCGATCGCCTTGAGCACGTGCATCAAGAAACCGTGACTGACCCGGTCAAATGCCTTCCTAAAATCAATAAAAAACAAGACAGAAGTCTCTGTAGCCACGGAGACAACGTTCCGGCACTCGACTACAGAAGTCAGAATCGGGCGCCAAGGGCAGAATTTTCTGTAACGGTATCGACAGACTGCTATTAACTGCCCAGGCGATAGTTTTGTATTCGAAATTAGGTAGTGTGAATGGCTGGAATTTATCAGTGTCTGGACATCCGGTTATCTTCGGAATTAGAACGATGAATCTTGAATGCGTCAGAAATAAGCCCCACCACACCCATCCCCCTCCCCACGAACCACCTCATTTACCAAGGAAGTAATAGTATCACCTATGAAGGACCAAAAAGTACACAAAATTCCTTGGGAATACAGTCTAGTCCTGGCGATTTTTGCACTGGTGAACCAGCAATAAGACTATATATACAGGGTTATTACAAATGATTGAAGCGATTTCACAGCTATACAATAACTTCATTATTTGAGATATTTTCACAATGCTTTGCACACACATACAAAAACTTAAAAAGTTTTTTTAGGCATTCACAAATGTTCGATATGTGCCCCTTTAGTGATTCAGCAGACATCAAGCCGATAGTCAAGTTCCTCCCACACTCGGCGCAGCATGTCTCCATCAATGAGTTCAAAAGCATCGTTGATGCGAGCTCGCAGTTCTGGCACGTTTCTTGGTTTAAACACTGAATCTTTCACATAACCCCACAGAATGAAATCGCATGGGGTTAAGTCGGGAGAGCGTGGAGGCCATGACATGAATTGCTGATCATGATCTCCACCACGACCGATCCATCGGTTTTCCAATCTCCTGTTTAAGAAATGCCGAACATCATGATGGAAGTGCGGTGGAGCACCTTCCTGTTGAAAGATGAAGTCGGCGCTGTCGGTCTCCAGTTGTGGCATGACCCAATTTTCCAGCATGTCCGGATACACGTGTCCTGTAACGTTTTTTTTCGCAGAAGAAAAAGAGGCCATAAACTTTAAACCGTGAGATTGCACAAAACACGTTAACTTTTAGTGAATTGCGAAATTGCTGAACGAATGCGTGAGGATTCTCTACCGCCCAGATTCGCACATTGTGTCTGTTCACTTCACCATTAAGAAAAAATGTTGCTTCATCACTGAAAAGAAGTTTCGCACTGAACGCATCCTCTTCCATGAGCTGTTGCAACCGCGCCGAATATTCAAAGCGTTTGACTTTGTCATCAGGTGTCAGGGCTTGTAGCAATTGTAAACGGTAAGGCTTCTGCTTTAGCTTTTTCCGTAAGATTTTCCAAACCGTCGGCTGTGGTACGTTTAGCTCCCTGCTTGCTTTATTCGTCGACTTTCGCGGGCTACGCGTGAAACTTGCCCGCACGCGTTCAACCGTTTCTTCGCTCACTGCAGGCCGACCCGTTGATTTCCCCTTACAGAGGCATCCAGAAGCTTTAAACTGCGCATACCATCGCCGAATGGAGTTAGCAGTTGGTGGATCTTTGTTGAACTTCGTCCTGAAGTGTCGTTGCAGTGTTATGACTGACTGATGTGGGTGCATTTCAAGCACGACATACGCTTTCTCGGCTCCTGTCGCCATTTTGTCTCACTGCGCTCTCGAGCGCTCTGGCGGCAGAAACCTGAAGTGTAGCTTCAGTCGAACAAAACTTTATGAGTTTTTCTAGGTATCTGTAGTGTGTCGTGACCATATGTCAATGAATGGAGCTACAGTGAATTTATGAAATCGCTTCAATCATTTGTAATAGCCCTGTATAATCGCGAGGAAAGTCACTTAGAAATTCACCATTTAATGCATTAGTAACCGCACAATCCAGGAGAGGAATAAACTCGTCGGGGACAATCTTATCAGTAGCAGGGGCATCATAAATACCGGTAAAGTAATTATAGATCGATTTCGAAATGTCACGTTGGGATGTCAGTAGGTGATTCAGGAACGTGATACGTGCTCTTTTTTAACGCGTCCGCAACCGGATAAGGTCGTTCATCCGATAGGAAGGAGCTGGATCTTGATCGTATCCTGAGTCCTTCTATTTGTTTTCTCTTTAAAAGAAGAAGCTTGGCCTTAACTTGGCGGACATCTATAATCCGTAAGGGAGTGTGTTGGTCCGGTTACAAAGTTGTCGCAAGGCGAAATAATAAAATTCCTGGTCTGACGGAGGTAACTCAATAACGCAGTAACGCAATAACGCTTTCCGCGGAAAGGTCAGGCATGCCCTGACCACCATTCCATAAGAGAAGTATAACGGTCTTGGGAACGCAAGCTACGGGTGCAAACCTTTCGAACGATAATTTCGACGGAATGATCCTTTAAGTAGGATGTGTTCATCATTCAGGAGAATCGATACATTTTTACTGGTTGCGGCAGATGATTTGAAGTTACAGCTACTGTAGAGTGATTAGTGAAAGAAGTGGGTGCTACGTCTACCGTAATAGCTGTTCACATAAAGAATCAGAACGATAAAAGCGATTGAGTCTGCTGCTGGGAGTACCCGTAAAAGACGTATAATTGACGAAAGTGGGACAGTGACAGATCCACGTATTGCGTATTTGCGAATAGCGCACCAGATCACTCAGTTTCTTACTGGAATTAAAATTAGCTGCCTGATCCATAGGAAGCAGAACACTATTAAAATCTACACCTAACAGAAGCTTCTGTGGAGCTTGCCTAATAAATTAATTACATTCTCTTTACAAAAAGGCGAACGAGGGCCAGATCCGGAAGAATTAAAGTAAGGCTACAAAAAGTGCAACATGTTCCTCGTCCGTTATCAGGAACTTCGAAACCTGTCAGTGGTATTCACTCTCTGTAAAATACCGCAGTACTAGTAGATAGGCAGGAGCCACATTAAATAAAATAGATAAGCTGGGATTAGAAAAATGGTCAACGTCTGCACTTGAATCGCAAATAAATTTTCGCGCCGCAAGTCTACCCTCGGAACTAATTCTGTTGACATTCCAGGAGAGAAATGTATGGACCTGCATCTATTTATTACAAAAACTATACTGATAACTACGTGCAAGTGAGTTTAAAAGTCACTTGCACGTAGTTAGCTGTATAGTATTCGTAATAAATAGATGTAAATGACTTTTAAAGTCGTGTATCACGGTCCATTGCAGAGTCAATAGATGAATCCGAATGTAATTAAGTGAATCCCCCTCTGCCACACTCTTTCAGCTTTTTTTTCTGGTCAATCATGAGTTTCTAATGAACTCATCTGGGCGCCGCGTGGATTTGTCAAAACTGAAATTGACAGTTCCTGTTTCGTTGATGTTCCTGGGAGCCGTGGACGACATCATGGCGCAAGACAACGCTGCGTGAGAACTGAATGACAAACACGAGACGCCGAGAGACAAGCGACTACGTAACGTACACAACGACTCACTCGACGCTGAGGACAAACAAGAAAGCTCTCGCAGCGCTAGAGGAGCGGAACAGGCAGAATCTACTCACCCGGCGTGCGAAGCAGGAATGACCACTGAGCCATGGGACACGGTGGCCATTGCAATTACACAGACTAAACTTGCACGACTCCCGTCAGACCCAAATGCCCAACTTACTAATGTCGTGCCCATTGCCCATTATCGTCATTACTCGCGGTATTTCGCCGATTCCCGTAAGAGTTCGAGCCAAGCGTACGTCTGCACTGAAGAGACAATTGGCCATCTCGCTTAACTGTGTCTGTATGTCGTGTCTGCAAACACATTTAAATTAATTGTACTTTAGAGAATTTTTGTGGGGTGCGGAATTTCGAACACTCTTTTTGTATTTCTCTTTTTACAGTGTTAACAGTTATGTTAAATACTGCCTTTAGTGTGTTACAGCAGTTTAATTGTAAACTGCCTTCATGTGGATCATAAATTCAGGAATATATACACTACTGGCCATTAAATTAGGTAAACCACGAAGATGACGTGCTACAGACGCGAAATTTAACCGACATAAAGAAGATGCTGTGATATGCTTTTCAGAGTATTCACACAAGGTTGGCGCCGGTGGCGACACCTACAACGTGCTGACATGAGGAAAGTTTCAAACCGATTTCTCATACACAAACAGCAGTTGACCGGCGTTGCCTGGTGTAATGTTGTGATGCCTCGTGTAAAGAGGAGAAATGCCTACCATCACGTTTCCGACATTGATAAAGGTAGGATTGTAGCCTATCGCCATTGCGGTTTATCGTATCGTGACATTGCTGCTCGCGTTGATCGAGATCTAATGACTGTTAGCAGAATATGGAAACGGTGGGTTCAGGAGGGTAATATGAAACGCAGTGCTGGGACCCAACGGCCTCGTATCACTAGCAGTCGAGATGACTGGCATCTTGTCCGTATGTCTGTAACGGATCATGCAGGTCTCGATCCCTGAGTCAAGTGATGAGGACGGTGGCAAGACAATAACCATCTGCACGAACAGTTCGACGACGTTTGCAGCAGCATGGACTATCAGCTCGGACACCATGGCTCCGGTTACCCTTGACGCTGCATCACAGACAGGAGCCACTGCGATGGTGTACTCAACGACGAACCTGGGTGCACGAATGGCAAAACGACGTTTCTTCGAATGAATCCAGGTTCTGTTTACAGCATCATGACGGTCGCATCCGTGTTTGGCGACATCGCGGTGAACGCACATTGGAAGTGTGTATTCGTCATCGCCATACTGTCGTACCACCCGGCGTGATCGTATGGAGTGCCATTGGTTACACGTCTCGGTCACCTCTTGTTCGCAATGATGGCACTTTGAACAGTGGACGTTACATTTCAGATGTGTTACGACCCGTGGCTCTACCCTTCAGTCGAGCCCTGCGAAACCCTACATTTCAGCAGGATAATGCACGACCGCATGTTGCAGGTCCTGTACGGGCCTTTCTGGATACAGAAAATGTTCGACTGCTGCCCTGGCCAGCACATTCTCCAGATCTCTCACCAATTGAAAACGTCTGGTCAATGGTGGCCGAGCAACTGGCTCGTCACAATACGCCAGTCACTACTCTTGATGAACTGTGGTATCTAGTTGAAGCTACATGGACATCTGTACCTGTACACTCCATCTAAGTTCTGTTTGACTCAATGCCCAGGCGTATCAAGACCATTATTACGGCCAGAGGTGGTTGTTCTGGGTACTGATACCTCAGGATCTATGTACCAAAATTACGTGAAAATGTAATCACATGTCAGTTCTAGTATAATATATTTGACCAATGAATACCCGCTTATCATCTACATTTCTTCTTAATGTAGCAATTTTAATGGTCGGTAGTACATATAATAATATGTAGCTTTTTCGGTAAACTAACGTACTAAGGCGACCAAATTTGGATCCTCTATCTTATATCCCGTTGTCTACAATACAGTCACATGCTTAGTAAATGACTAAATGGAAACTACAAAGAGTACTGTTGTAAATGGAAGTAACTGTCTAGTAAATATATTATTCCAGTGACAAAAATCATGACTTATCTCGCTCACCCATTCCGACATTAGACATTAGGTTGAACTAGCACAAAATTCTTCATTACACAGGGTACACGAAGGCTGATGGCCAGGAGCCCAAGTGGATCTCATGTCTCCTAATTTTATTTATAGTGTTATGACGTAGCTTGAAGTAAATGCTAATTAGACGTGCAAAGCCGCCATAATCAACATATCTCCGTTACAGCCGTCTTACTCTCCTTGTATGCTGTCAATCTTAGATGCCTACATTTAATATGTCACTAACATACCACGTTCATAGCTGTGGTTCAGCAACTCCAGAATATTTCAATGAAGATAAAAAAATCAGTACTCAGCTCCCAATAAAACCCTAATTGGTTCACTTTACCGGTTTCGACAGCACAATCTCCCATCTTCAGAAATGAAATAGCTCAAATCGTTTTTAAGATTACGTAGTGTCCTATGCACCCCATGAACCGTAGACCTTTCCGTTGGTGGAGAGGCTTGCGTGCCTCAGCCATACAGATAGCAGTACCGTAGGTGCAACCACAACGGAGGGGTATCTGTTGAGAGGCCAGATAAATGTGTTGTTCCTGAAGAGGGACAGCAGTCTTTTGAGTAGTTGTAGGGTCAAGAGTCTGGATGATTGACTGATCCGGCCTTGTAACATTAACCAAAGTGGCCTCGCTGTGCTGGTACTGCAAACGGCTGAAGGCAAAGGGAAGCTATGGCCGTAATTTTTCCCGAGGGCATTCAGCTTTACTGCATGGTTAAAAGATGATGGCGTCCTCTTGGGTAAAATATTCCGGAGGTAAAACAGTCCCCCATTCAGATCTCTGGGCGGGGACTACTCAAGAGGACGTCGTTATCAGGAGAAAGAAAACTGGCATTCTACGTATCGGAGCGTGGAATGTCAAATCCCTTAATCGAGCAGGTAGGTTAGGAAATTTAAAAGGAAAATGGATAGGGTGAAGTTAGATATAGTGGGTAGGTTTAACAACAAATAAAAAATAGCAGTGCGGGTAAGCTACTACGAACACCGTAGGGAACGCATTATTGTAGCCAAGACAGATACGAAACCCTCGCCCACCACAGCAGTACACGTTTATATGCCAACTAGCTCCGTAGATGACCGAGAAATTGATGAAATGTATGATGAGAGAAATGAAATGATTCCGATTGTGAAAGGAGATGAAAATTTAATGGTCATTGGTGACTGTAATTCGATAATAGGAAAAGGAAGAGAAGGAAAAGCAGTAGGTTAATATGGAATGGGGGTAAGGAATGAAGAGGAAGACGCCTGGTAGAATAGATTAAGGAAAGGGAAACCTAGGTTTCTAGCATTTGTAGATTAGGGAAAGCTTTTGACAATATTGACTGGAATACTCTCTTTCTAATTTTGAAGTGGCAGGGGTAAAATACAGGGACCGAAATGCTACTTACAACTACTACAGAATGCAGATGCAGTTATAAGAGTGAAGGAGCAGTAAAGGGAAGCAGTGCTAGGGAAGGGAGTGAGACAGGATTGTAGCTTATCTCCGATGTTATTCAATCAGTGTATTGAGCAAGCACTAAAGGCAACAAAAGAAAAATTTGTAGTAGGATTTCAAATGCATGTGGAAGTAATAAAAAATTTGAGGTTTGCCGATGACATTGTAATTCTGTCAGAGACAGCAAAGGACCTGGAAGCGCAGTTGAACAGAATGGACAGTGACTTGAAAGGAGGATATAAGATAAACATCAACAAAAGCAAAACGAAGATAATGAAATGTAGTCGAAATTTCTGGGGTGATGCTGAGGAAATTCGATTAGGAAATGAGACACTTAAAGTAGTAAATCAGTTTCTCTATTTGGACAGAAAAATAACTGACGATGGTCGAAGTAGAGAGGATATAAAATGTAGACTGGTAATGGCAAGGAAAGCGTTTCTGAGGAAGACAAATTTGTTAACATCGAGTATAGATTTAAGTGTCAGGAAGTCCTTCCTGAAAGTATTTGTATGGAGTGTAGGCATGTATGGAAGTGAAACATAGACGATGAATAGTTTAGACAAGAAGAGAATAGATGTTTTCGAAATGTGGTGCTACAGAAGAATGCTGAATATTACATGGGTATATCACATAACTAATGAGGAGGTACTGAATAGAATTGGGGAGAGGAGGAGTTTGGGAGTTTGTGGTACAACTTCACTAGAAGAAGGGATCGGTTGGTAGGACATGGTCTGAGGTATCAAGGAATCACCAATTTAATATTGGAAGGCAACGTGGAGGGTAAAAATCATAGAGGAAGACCATGATATGAATTTACTAAGCTGATTCAGAACATATAGTTTGCAATAGGTACTGGGAGATGAAGAAGCTTGCATAGGTTAGAGTAGCATAGAGAACTGAATCAAACCTATCTCTGGACTGAAGACCACAACTACTGTGTCCTACGGTACAGAATTAATAAAGCAAAGCAACTTTTCAAAGAATGTGGTGCTTGTGATGAGTAGCAAACACTTAAGAGTCTTATTTCACATCGCAAGTACTAGTGAGAGAGGGAAACCACCAAACTGATCCCTTTGGTTCATATGAGCAGTCAGTTGTTCAATAGTAGCATGTCTATTCGCCCTACACATCTCTGCAGCCGTATTTCATACCTAACATCCCTTGCATAGCACAATTTAGCCATGGATGGTATACTTTAGCCTTGGCGGCTCGCGAACAATTTACAAACTTAGTCTTTTCGGAAATGCTTGTACCCGTGGCCCAAATACCAATGATCACCTTGGTAGCTGACCTTTCTCGCACGTACTGTGTAAGATGTGAAATTCGACAGTTAAATACTTCCAGAATGGAACGTTCACTCTGGAGCTAAGTGTGCGCCGATAAGAAAATTCCTGACAGATTAAAACTCAGTGCCACACCGAGACTCGAATTCGGGACATTCACCTTTCGCGGGCAAGTGCTCCACCAAAAAATGGCTCTGCGCACTATGGGACTTAACATCTGTGGTCATCAGTCCCCTAGATCTTAGAACTACTTAAACCTAACTAACCTACGGACATCACACACACCCATGCCCGAGGCAGGATTCGAACCTGCGACCGTAGCAGCCGCGCGGTTCCGGACTGCGCGCCTAGAACCGCTAGACCACCGCGGCCGGCGTGCTCTACCAACTCAGATACCCATGCACGACTCACGTCCGTTCCTCACAGCTTCAATTCTGCCAGTATCTTGCCTCCTACCTTCCAAACTTCACAGAATACTTTATTCCAGTAGTGCTAGTTCTGCAAGGTTCGCAGGAGAGCTTCTGTGAAGTTTGGATGGTAGGAAACGAGATACTGGCAGAATTGAAGCTGTGAGGACGGGGCGTGAGTCCTGCTTGGGTAGCTCAGTTTGTAGAGCACCTGTCCACGAAACACAAAGGTCCCGGGTTCGAGTCTCGGTCCTGTTCACAGTTTTAATCTGCCGGGAAGCTTGAGTTGCTTGCCATTCTTCGAATGTTCGAGATGTCATCAGGTTTTATGGACTCTGTAGTTAAGGACACTACCGTCCGATTCTTACTTAGGCGTTGGCGTTCCTATGATTTGAGCCTATTTCAGATCTGAAGATGAGAGTTTATACAGTAGAGTCCGGTAGAGTGAACCAAATAATGGTTTCCTTGTGCAGCTGATGACAGACTTTTTATGTTTGTTGACATATCATTGAGTATTACCCTGCTATCCACATTCTCCAGATTATGTTTCACGTTATGGGGAATGTGTACAGTTCACCAGACTATCAAAATGTCAGGTGCAATAATTTTTATTACTGTCTTTCAGATTAATGACGTAGGAAAACATTTTTCGTACCTGTATCCAAATTGGTGGAAGTTCTACATTGCTATACTATAGCAACGAAATGGTCCAACACTTGTAAAAAAAAAGGACAATTGTTTATTCTCACGGTCTGATAGTTACGCTGGGCGCCAATATCCTTGATTGAATTCTACAGCTCCCCACTGCGTCCTGGGGAGCAGTACGAAAGGTGTCTGCTGGGGGTAATTGGCCTCTCAGCAGGGGACCTTGTCGACGGCTGAGCAACATGGTAGCCGACTATATAGGATGTCACCAAGATAGAGCGGTCACTTTTAGTGTTAGGAGCACCTGAGAGAATACTTGACGAACACTGCAATTATGTTTGCTTTTTTTTACGTCTGGTGAACATATGCTGCCGACGCAGTCCGTCATACACGAATTGCAGCTTTGAGATCGTCAATGAAATCATGTGCCGATTGAAGGTAATTTAAAGCTTTTATACCAATGTGGTCACTTATTAAATATGATGCTATCGCCAGATTACACGCAGTTCATTCAGAATACGCGTTCTCTGCTTTATTTGCATTCATCAAATAAAGGAAATTGTGGACGGCTCTCATTAATAACTGTGCACCGTCGAGTCACACTAATGTGGCCCAAGTGAATGGCAGGAATAACCAATTTTTGCAGCGTGAGACGTACAGGAAGATAGTCAATGACATTCTGGAATATTCAACAACTCAAATTGAACTCTTCAGTTCGCGTTTTCTGATATTTTATTTGTCAGGCACTTTTCTCAAACCATCTTCAGGCTTTTCAGGTGGTGGCAGGTGGCGGGAGACGGAGAGAGATCCGTAAAAGCAAGGTTGTGCAGTGACAATCTTACTTCTCCGGATCTCGCTCCGCCTGCCGCAACCTGCAGCCATAAGGTCGGTGAAAATACTGAAGATGGTCTGAGGTAAGGGCCGAAACCGGTTGCAAACAAATAAAAAAATCTGGAAACGCGATCAAGACTTTTTCTCACTTTTAGCATTTTATACCAACCGCTGTGCTCCAATTACAGAATGCTTTCGAAAATGTTGAATTCTGGGAGATATCGACAAGGATATGGAGCCAAAAAATGGTTCAAACGGCTCTGAGCACTATGGGACTTAACACCTGATGTCATCAACCCCCTAGAACTTAGAACTACTTAAACCTAACTAACCTAAGGACATCACACACATCCATTCCCGAGGCAGGATTCGAACCTGGGTCCGTAGCGGTCACGCGGTTCCAGACTGAAACGCCTAGAACAGTTCGGCCACAACGGCCGGCTAATATGGAGCCATGGAAGCTCCAGTCCTTTAGCCAGGTGCGCTAGGTTTCTCGGTTCAGGGTTCATGGCGCGAACAGCCCGATAGAGGTATTCTACTGAATTTCCATTGGGTTTAAATCTGCGGATTTGTTAGCCAAGGGAGGATATTAAACTCATCCTGGCGCTCTGTGTACACTGAGAGCGGTGTGACACGTTCCATTGTCCTGCTGGTAGATGCCACCGTCCCCAGGAAAAGCAAATTACTTGTAAGAGTGGGCACGATTTGTAGGATAGATATACATTTGTGTTGATCTATTGTGCCTTCCCAAATGAAGAGATCACCCCAGGGAATGCCACGAAAACATTCCTTACACCACAACTCTCTCTTCCGGGAGTTTGCTTTTAGACTTTTACGCAGTAGACGCCAATGCCTAACTGTCCGATGGAGCGCAAAACGTGATTCATCTGCAAATGACACCTGTCGCCTCTCAGTGGGCTTGCAGTTGCGGTGTTGGCGTGTTAATTCCAGCCTTCGTCCCCGATGAACAGCAGTCAGCGTGTGTGGGCAATGCGCGAGCTGTGCAGGGCCATTCGCTGAACACTTGTTGAGGAGACACTGCTGGTAGCCCCTTGGCTCATCTTGGCGGCCAATTGTTCAACATTAGCACATCTGTTCTCCGGTACACAACTCTGCAGCAGTCGTTCACCCATGTCATCTCTTGGATAGCACCATTTTGCCATGCACTGTGCACTTTAACCATGGCGGATTGCGAACAGTTTAAAAACTTAGCCGTTTCGAAAATGCTTCCACCCTTGGCCCGAAAACCAATGATCACGCCCTTCTGGACGTAGTATAAATCGCTCCTTTTGTGCACTGTTTCCGCGTTCCCCACACGATTTATATGCCTCCCACTGCTAGTCCTGCCAAGTGCCACCTGTGAGTGGTTATGGCTCGTTGTGCTATGGTCGCAGGTTCGAATCCTGCCTCGGGCATGGATGTGTGTGATGTCCTTAGGTTAGCTAGGTGTAAGTAGTTCTAAGTTCTAGAGGACTGATGACCACAGATGTTAAGTCCCATAGTGCTCAGAGCCATTTGAACCACAGATGTTAAGTCCCATAGTGCTCAGAGCCATTTGAACCACAGATGTTAAGTCCCATAGTGCTCAGAGCCATTTGAACCACAGATGTTAAGTCCCATAGTGCTCAGAGCCAGTTGAACCACAGATGTTAAGTCCCATAGTGCTCAGAGCCATTTGAACCACAGATGTTAAGTCCCATAGTGCTCAGAGCCATTTGAACCACAGATGTTAAGTCCCATAGTGCTCAGAGCCATTTGAACCACAGATGTTAAGTCCCATAGTGCTCAGAGCCATTTGAACCACAGATGTTAAGTCCCATAGTGCTCAGAGCCATTTGAACCACAGATGTTAAGTCCCATAGTGCTCAGAGCCAGTTGAACCACAGATGTTAAGTCCCATAGTGCTCAGAGCCATTTGAACCACAGATGTTAAGTCCCATAGTGCTCAGAGCCATTTGAACCACAGATGTTAAGTCCCATAGTGCTCAGAGCCATTTGAACCACAGATGTTAAGTCCCATAGTGCTCAGAGCCAGTTGAACCACAGATGTTAAGTCCCATAGTGCTCAGAGCCATTTGAACCACAGATGTTAAGTCCCATAGTGCTCAGAGCCATTTGAACCACAGATGTTAAGTCCCATAGTGCTCAGAGCCATTTGAACCACAGATGTTAAGTCCCATAGTGCTCAGAGCCATTTGAACCACAGATGTTAAGTCCCATAGTGCTCAGAGCCATTTGAACCACAGATGTTAAGTCCCATAGTGCTCAGAGCCATTTGAACCACAGATGTTAAGTCCCATAGTGCTCAGAGCCAGTTGAACCATATTGCTCGTTGACGTCGTGCACAGGCGATGGTCACCTTAAGTGCTGGGCCGTGTGTAACCAGAGATTCCCTATGAAACAGCACACGACTTAAGGAGAAGTGCTACTTAAATAAACTTCCAAGCCATCTTGTGACGGGTCTGCTGCCGCCCGCAACACTTTGCTGTCTTATACCACTCTCTTCGTGTCAGAGTAGCGCCTACAATCAATGCCCTCAATTATTTGTTGCTATTATTGCAATCCTTGTACTTCTACAACAACTGTCATGACTGTCACCATCTGTGCGATGAAATATTTCATGAAGTCTTAACAGACGTTCTATCGTCCTATCCTTTCCTCCTATTGGGGTTTTGAATATAGTCCTTTCCTGTCGGTCCCGCAGAAAACTCATTTCTCGTCAGTCCTCAGCGGCCTTTTCTAAGACCTCATTTCAAATGCTTCGATTCCTTCTTTTCAGATTTCTCCAGACGTATAGTAGATTCAGAGAAGCGTCTTCCTATCGCTGATACCAACAGACTTCTTTTGGGGTGGGATTCCCTCTCTTTGCCTGCGCTAGTCTTCTTCTTTTATACTTCTTACATCGTCTGTTCGGCCCATTACTTTGCTTCCACTTCAGTATATCTACTAGAGTGTCCCAAACTTCGATGCTAAGATTATCACTAACATGATTTCCACTGCTTCTCAATGTCTACTTTCTTTTGTTTACTCTCAACCCATACTCAACAATTCCTGCAATACTTCTTCACTTCCATGGACAACGGAAATTTATCTATATCGAACCTTATCGCCAGCCGTTGTGGCCGAGCGGTTGTAGGCGCTTCAGTCCGGGACCGCGCGACTGCTACGGTCGCAGGTTCGAATCCTGCCTCGGGCATGGGTGTGTGTGATGTTCTTAGGTTAGTTAGGTTTAAGTAGTTCCGAGTTCTAGGGGACTGATGACCTCAGAAGTTAAGACCCATAGTGCTAAGAGCCATTTGGACCATTTTTTGAACCCTATCATTGAAGTGCCATTTCTGAATCATCCTATGTCTCCCTGTCTTGTTTTTTCAATGTATAGGTTGGCCATTATCCTTACCTGAGACGCTTTTATTGGAAATTTTTTTTATGACCCTATGGCACCAAACTGCTGTGGTCATCGGCCCCTAAGCTTACACACTACGTAAACTAACTTAAACTACACACACCACATCCGCAACTCAGAAGATTTCCTGCAACGTCTCAAGCAACTGCACATCACAGATTCGGACATCATGGTCAGTTTTGGTGACGTATCACTGTTCACCAGGGTCCCACTGAAGGACTTACTAGAACTGATTGCAGAGAAATTTGACGGTGCTCTGTTGGACCTGTTCAGTCACACACTGACATCCACGTATTTCCTGTACAGAAACCAATATTACGAGCAAACTGAAGGTGTAGCTATGGGCAGCCCACTGCCCCCTGTGGTTGCCAACATGTTTATGGAGAGTTTTGAGGAGAGGGCATTGGAGACAGCCACATTTAAACCCACATGCTTCTTTAGGTATGTGGATGACACCTTCGTGATCTGGCCACATGGGATGGACAGGCTCAATGAGTTTCTTGAACATCTTAACTCATGCCACCCTAATATCAAGTTCACCATGGAACTGGAGAAGAATGGCCAGCTGCCATTCCTGGATGTACTAGTCCAGAGGAAAGCAGATGGATCAATTGGCCACAGTGTGTACCGAAAACCAACACACACTGATTTATATCTGCAGGCCAGCAGCTGTCACCACCCTGCACAGAAGAATGGGGTTCTCAAGACTTTGGTCCACAAAGCACATGAACTGTCAGACCAAGAGAATCTACCTATAGAGATAGAACGTCTCAAAACAGTTTTCTCCAAGAATGGATACACGGACAGACAAATTGAGAGGGCACTCCAACCAGCCACCATACCACATGTTCCTGAAGAAGACCAAAATGAAACAAGAAGGTGGCATATCTGCCCTATGCTGGCTCTATTTCTGCCAGAATCAGTAGGATCCTCCGTAAACACAATATCAAGTGTGTTTTCTGTCCATCCAACAAGATTGGCGGACTGCTGGGGAGTGTCAAAGACGACCTGGGGTTACGAAAACCAGGGATTTACAATATACCTCGTCAATGTGGCAGGTCCTACATTGGCCAGACGACAAGAACTGTGGAGATCAGGTGCAAAGAACATCAGAGGCACACTAGATTAAGACAGGTGACTAAGTCAGCCATTGCTGAACACTGTCTAGAACTAGATCATGCCACGAAGTATGAGGATACCAGGATTCTAGCACAAACACCCACATTTTGTGACAGTGTTATAGGAGAATCGATAGAAATTGAAATGGCTGACGATCTTATGAACCGTGATACAGGGTACCAGCTAAGCAGAGCCTGGGATCCGGCTCTGGAATTGTTAAAGGAGCAATGGGGCCAGCTGCAACACTGCACAAACAGAAGAACCAGAGACATGGAGATGGAAAACGAGCCTCTGACGGACTGCCAGGAGCACCAGACCGAAGATGGAACACCCAGAAGTGGGACTGGTGGGCGAGGACCGCAGAGGGAACATCCAGAGCCGCAGTGGACGATAAACGGAGCGGCAACGCTCCAACAGGTCGTGGTGAGCGGGCGCGGACCGCAGGGGGAACGTTTGGTACCCCAGACCGTAGATGAAACCCCCAGGAGCGGGGTTGGTGGGCGCGGACCGCAGAGGGAACACCTAGAACCGCAGCGGACGGAAAACGGAGCAGCAACGCTCCAGCAGGTCGCAGGGAATGGGCGCGGACCACAGAGGAAGCGACTGCAGCCGTTGGTGGAGGGGGAAGGCCATAGGCATAAATACTGGACCAGTTCCACTCGAGGAGCAGTCTCAGGTCGCACCTGATGAAGGTTACGAGCTACGTGACCGAAATATCGTGCAAGTACGACGCTGATATACGGCAGAACACCCGACAACCCAAGATGTAACTTTAACTTACGCTAAGGACAACACACACACGCATGCCCGGGGGAAGGCTCGAAACGCCGACGGGGTGAGCCACACGGACCGTGATAAGACGCCCCAGACCACTAGGCTATCCCGCGCGGCGAGACGCTTTTAATTACTAAAAAGTAGGAAGACTCGAGTTTAACTTCCGGTCGACAGCGAGGTCACTAGAGGTGGAGCAAAAGATTTAATTATGAGAGGATGTAGAAGGAAATCGGCAGAGCCCTTTTCAAAGGAATCATCCATGCATTTTCGTGGAGCGCTTTAGGGAAACCACGAAATAGCTAAATCAGGATGGCCGTATACGGATTTGAACCGTCGCGCTCGCGAATGCGATTCCAGTGAGCTAACCACTGCGCCACCTCGCTTTCTAATCACACTACTTCTGTAGGGTGTTACGTTCCTATTATTCTCTCTTGATTATTGAAAATATTTTGTTTTACCCGTCTTCCTCCATGGTCTATAACTACTTTTACGAAAATCTAAAACCACTTGCAGCGCTTTACTCAGTACAGAATCAGTGAGAAAGTCTAGATCGCGATGGTACTTTATTAAAATGGCCGTTTTGGCCTAGGCTTAGGCCACCTTTAGACTGCAGTTTCAGTGACTGAAGTTAACTGACTGTGTTACGCATCACAACTTCAGCTAATGGTTCCGTCTAAAGACGGTCTAAGCTTAGGCCCAAACCGCTCATTTTAACAAAGTACCATTGCGATTTAGATTGTTTTTTCACTGATTCTATACAGTTTACAAGATCGCGCCTTCCCGAAAATTTTATCAAGGACTTTACTCAGTCGTAAACTTCTAGTCAGAAAAACCCTATGAATGTGTTGTTTCATATCGTGCGTGATGCAAACATTTTCTCTATGCTGGTTTATTCCTTAAGAATGCCAAACTGATCTTTATCTAACATTTCCTCATTCTTTCACCCTATTCTGCATATGATTTTAATTAGAAACGTTGATAATATCGCGGCCTAGTGTCTTTTGAGATCTCGTATTTATCTATCCTCGCAGTCTTCTGTATTGAGTGTAACATCTTCCGAAATTCCTGTGGTTTATTTTCATTCCCGTAGATTCTTCACATAACTCTGAAAAATCGTTTAGCTGTCACTCCCTCCACAGATTTCGAAATTTGATACTTGTATTATCAATCGATTCTGTCTTGTGTGACTGCAAGTCACGCAAAGCTCCATGAATCCCTGACTCTAATAATGGATATCAAATTCAAATGGTTCAAATGGCTCTGAGCACTATGGGACTCAACATCTTAGGTCATAAGTCCCCTAGAACTTAGAACTACTTAAACCTAACTAACCTAAGGACATCACACACACCCATGCCCGAGGCAGGATTCGAACCTGCGACCGTAGCAGTCCCGCGGTTCCGGACTGCAGCGCCAGAGCCGCTAGACCACCGCGGCCGGCAATAATGGATTTCCTATGTCTTCCAAATCAACATACACTTTATCTTCTATCACATTATCTCGTAGCTCCTTCTCTTCATAGAAGTCCTCAATGTACTCTTTCTTCTCTCTCTCTCTCTCTCTCTCTCTCTCTCTCTCTTCTGTACTTTACGGCAGACTTCCCTTGTACACTGTTAAATTTGACAGTTTTGTTGTCATTCTCCGAAAGCTTCTCTGGGGCGCATCTGCATGATATGTACGACCACTTTATTTTCGCTTTCTTCGGAATTCATGAGTAACCATTTAGCTTCAGCTTGCAGATTTTCTTTTCTTTCATTCCAGTGGTCCAGCCCACATTTTCACCTAAGCCTACTTTCTGTTTGTATGCCTACTATAGCGTTCCAGTGCACCACGATTATTTTATTTTCTGTCTCATTTACATTTTGAATGATTCATTGAGCTCTCACCCTTTATATGCTGCTGGGCTGTGTAATATTTCATTGAATAGCTATCGCTCGTCACTGATGTCATAGGGGCAGGGCACACAGACTTTACATATCTCTCTTCTTACCAGTTTATGCCTGTTCTGAAGAAATTAATGTTCATGGGATCTATCCTACGAATATTATCTCACAAGGTGAAAGCGCGGGCGCCACAGCATGATTATCTCGAGCGGATGCGAACTGTAGGTCTACATATAATGCTAGACTAATAAACTATACGGCAACGGACCTTGCCGCAGTGAATATCACAGTTCCCGTGAGATCACTGAAGTTAAGAGCTGTTGGGAGTTGTCGGCACTTGGATGGGTGACCATCCAGCCGCCATGCGCTGTTGCCATTTTTCGGGGTGAACTCAGCCTGGTGATGCCAACTGAGGAGCTACTCGACCGAATAGTTGCGGCTTGGGTCAAGAATACCTTCATAACGAGCGGCAGAGCGGTGTGTTGACCCCATGCCCCTCTTATCCGCATCCTCCCCTGAGGATGACACGGCGGTCAGATGGTCCCGGTAGGCCACTCGTGGCCTGAAGACGGAGTGCCTTTAATAAACTATATAAATTAAACCCGGTTGCAAGACTTCAAGTCAAAGTTTTGTACCATTATGACATGTTTCGAATACAGACACTGAGTTTAGAACATCTAACGAGCATTGGCTTATCAACATTATATGAAGTTTCTGATGTACCCATTGAGTATAGCTTAGTAAACAGTATCGTGAGAATGTGAAGTTCAATTACCGCTCCCAGTGTGCAAGTTTTACTAAAGCCAAGTCAGCCCACCAGAAAAAAATTCCTACACAACATTGGCGTACTGCTTTCGCTGTGTCAAACCCTCACAAAAATGTCTTACTGGAAGCACGCGCGGAGCACTGAATCCGACGATGACGGTGGCGAAAATTTCTAAGTTGAGCTACGCAGTTATCCGCTCAAAAACAGAGATTCTGTCTTTTCAATACATAACCAAGTTACGAGGTCGAAACTTTGCTAGTATCGACGCAGTGAGTTCTCCTCCAAGCGTGAAAACTGTTATACCATGCGACGTGGTACGCAATGCCTTAAATATGCTCACTTCCAACACCTGCATTGCGCCAACTTGCTTCATTCCACCAGTGTAAAATTTAGAAAGTGGCCCCTTACTCAAATTTAGACAGGAATTACATTATGCTAATTATAACAGCTTTCTTTGTTTTTTTGTTTTTTTCTGGCTAATCATTTTGTTTCCTTACAGTCTGCTTTATGTCTGCTGTACAGGAAGATAAACACTATCTGTGTCTCTTTCAATCAGAAAAATTGGCAGTATATCAATCCATCAAAATTAAATCTTGCAAAGAAATATATCCGAACGTTATTCTAATAACGAAGCAGGTTTCTACGTACTTCTAAGTGGCAGCTGTTAAATTATATGTATTTAGTAATATTTTAAAATTGTAGTCAATTTTACTAATCTCTGTTTCAACTGACTCTTAATATATATAGTATTTCTGTGTAGAAAGATGGGTAGTTTGTTTGTCTATTATGTGCTGTCGTCTTGCTTGGTGTAAATGTCTGAATTCCGCCGTTCGTCAAAATTGACATATTGCTTGCTACTAATTTGAGTATGAGCCGCTTAATGACTCATCGAGCTATTGGGGTCACATGAAGCAGTTGATAGTGGCTATTACCTAAAGTAATGTACGGCTCTGCAGCTAAATGGATGTAAGAGTAGTTAAGCGGTTTTGCATAAGTGTAATTACGCATTTAATGTTTGTGCTGTTACTATGTCGTTTTCCATCGTACATACTGTTGTAAAGTGTCCACGAGCTTGTTTTACATGCAAATAATATCTATGTTTAATATCTCCTAGCATTAATGGTTGATATGCTGCACTCATTGTCAGCCCTTTTAAAAGCTGCAGCCTCCAACCGTCAAAGTTGCCCGAGGATTTTCCAAGAAACTTCCGTACAGTGTTCCTCATCTTTCTCCAAGGAAGGCCCAACTTGGTACACAAATGTCAAAACTCCGACTCAGGTACATGCCTCCAGTGCGCTAAGCGCCGCCTTTGGGTGCTTTGTGCAGTCCATTGACTGTGCTCCGACTCACGACATCCCTGATTTCGGCTGCACTCTGTACTGCTATAAGTTCTGATTGTGACGTTCGCGTGCACACTTCAACAAACTTGCTGCTGTTGGTTTGATATAGATTCTTATGAATTGCCATCGCTGAACATTCCACGTTAACTCATTCTTTGTCCTGCTTCCATGTTCACAACGAATCCAACTCAAGTCATATCAGTTTATGTGCTGACAGTATTAGTCTCTATTCGTCTGGCCCTATAAATTCACTACCCTATTCTTCATCCAGCCTCAGCCTTGGCATTTACCTTTTCAGTTACGTTAGTTTTCAGTACAACATTCGCCCTCTTTTCACACGGCAGTTGGCACATTTGATGAGTTTTTTTCAAGATCTGTGCATTGACGGGGATGGAATGATAGACTCCGGACTTTACTTTTGTAGTCAAAGACACTATCCATGGACCACAAAGACACCTCTAATTAACTGAAAGCAAATTTGTTCACTAAGAATGAAATGAATTGCTGAAAGACCTGAAAAGGGTTGATGAGTGTTGCAGGAACTGTTAGTTGACGCTGGACGTCGGTAACCGTAACATACTGCACAAAAACTGCTCAGTTGCTGACAAACCGCTGGAAACATTATGTGCAGTAAGTTATGTATGTGTAAATATTTTGAGCCACCTAAAGTGGGAATACCACGAAGAACAAAATTGTAAGAAGAGAAGATGCCAGGCCGACCGATATCCTCGGTGGGAATCGAAAGGGAATGTACGTAATCTACGGAAAAAATGGCTTACAAAACACTTGTTCAACCGATTCTTCAGTACTGCTGACCCATCTGGGACCCTTATAGCATAGCATTAATGTACGCGATATAGAAGATACAGCGATGAGTGGCGGGAGGGTGGGGGGGGAGGGGAGGGGGAGGGAATTTCGTCAAATGGTTCAAATGGCTCTGAGCACTATGGGACTTAACAGCTATGGTCATCAGTCCCCTAGAACTTAGAACTACTTAAACCTAACTAACCTAAGGACAGCACACAACACCCAGCCATCACGAGGCAGAGAAAAGGAATTTCGTCACACGATCGTTTAGTCGCCAAGAATGTGTTAGGAAGTGTTCAGAAAATGCAGTGGCAGATCAGGTATCGGACAACGCGGAAGTTGGATGCCCCCTGGAACAAATGCATCTTGATGGTCTACAGAAGGCGACGTCGCCGCATGGCCCCACTCGCCTAGGGAGCGCGCCACCGTCTGCCCACTCGCTACTTGCATACACCGGCGAAGTGTCTCTCGCAGCGGGCATAGATACTGCCGCTCATCACCAGCTCAGTCAGTCGTGTACTTCATCTGAAGGCGTTTGTTACTATGCTATGAGATCAAAAGTGTTAGGATAATAACAAAATCATACGATTTTCATATTAGGTGCGTTTTGCAGCCACTTACTACTGGGTACTCCTTATCAGCAACGATACTAGTCATTAGACATCATGAGGGAGCAGAATGGTGCGCTCCACGGAACTCAAGGACATCGTACGACGTTAGGTGATTGCATGTCACTTGTGCCACACGACTGTACGCAACATTTCCACACTCTTAAACATCCCTAGGTCAACTATTTCCGGTGTGATAGTGAAGTGGAAACGTGAAGTGACACGTACAGCACAAAAGTGTACCGGCCGACCTCGTCTGTTGACTGTTAGAGATCGTCGACAGTTGAAGAGGGTTGTACTGTGTAATAGACAGACATCTATCCAGACCATCACACAGGAGATCCAAACTACATCAGGTTCCACAGCAAGCACTACGACAGTAAGGCGGCAGGTGAGAAAACTTGGAATTCAAGGTCGAGCGGCTGCTCATAAGCTACAAATCGCGCCGGTAAATGCCCAACGATTCCTCGCTTGGTATAAGGAGCGTTACTATTGGACGACTGAACTGTAGAAAAATATTATGTGGAGTAACGAATCACGGCACACAATATGGCGATCCGATGGTAGGGTGTGGGTATGACGAATCACCGGTGAACGTCATCTGCCGGTGTGCGCAGTATCAACAGTGAAATTCCGAGGCGGTGGATTTATGGTGTGGTCGTGTTTTACATGGAGGAAGCCTGCACCCCTTGTTGTTTTGCGTGGCACTATCACAACACAGGCCTGCATTGATATTTTGAGCACCTCCTAGCTTCCCACTGTTGAAGAGCAGTTCGGGGATAGAGACTGCATCTTTCAACACGATCGAGCACCTGTCCATAGTGCGCTTCCTGTGGCGGAGTGGTTAACATCCCTGTTATGGCCTTGCCAGCACAGAGTTCTGACCTGAATCCTACAGAACACCTTTGAGATGTTTTGGAACGCCTACTTCACCAACCGACACCGATACCTCTCCTCAGGGCAGCACTCCGTGAAAAATGGGCTGCCATCCCCAAAAAAACTTCCGGCACCTGAATGAACGCATGCCTGCGAAAGTGGAAGCTGCCATCAAGGTTAAGAGTGGGCCAACACCTTATTGAATTCTAGTATTACCAATAGATAGAGCCAAGATTTGATCAATTAGTGTATCTCCACCGTACTACTGGCTACACGCTTGGATTTTGGCTTTATCCTCTGGTCTCGATTTGGACTGCGGCTCGTACTTGATCTGTTGACAGCGTTGTTTCAAAAGGTTGTCACCCTTACTCTTGTTGTGTCGGGTCCGCCATTCGTCTGCCCTGTTGCTTGACTCCGATGGGAGTTCGAGTCCCGACCCGCTCTGCATTATCGTAGTTTCTCGCCTGTTCTCTGATGTATGCACTGGTTCCCGGCGACTCGCAGATATAGCAGCAGATGCTACAAGAGGGATGTTGTGCATAACGGATTGCTTTAACAGCTAAAATTCCGTGACAGTACGTTCGGAGCAGGCGTGGGTATGGGGTGGTGGGGAGGTGGGAGGGAAAGATGGGAAACATGTTATTAATAGAGATGCAGATTTGGCATCATCTAACTCTTTGAAACACTTTGACGTTTACTTTTTGCGTGTAATTGACTGAGTTGACTCACCGACTTAGTACCCCACTCGAGAAATGGCTTACCTGACATACAGCATTCTGGCATAATGAAAATGATACACTGAGGAGATTATAGTGCGCTTGAGAAGAAGGCAGTAGCTTCAGCTCTCCAGTTGCTAATCTGCAGAAAACGAAGGGAGCACAAGAATAGTAAACGTATCCTGCACTTTGCCTTCATCCGCTGATACTCTGAAATCTTCGCTGATGTGCTCTGTAGAGTTCAGTGCAGTACTCGGTCGACAGCAAAATCCCTCAGCCAAATTCCGAACAATGTTCGACTCCTCATAGAGTGGGAAGCGGAAAAATGGAGAAGATCGTCTGAAGACCGGAATAAAATAAATCACTCTTCGTAGCGTCCAAGCCCTTATAAAAGTTAAGGCTCACATTCTCCACGTAATTCAGAAAGCTGTGATTGCGCTTTTGATTTCTTTTGGTACCTGTCTTGTCACCATAACGAAGAGAATGGACATCGCCCTATTCTTCTTTACGTCTCTCTCTCCTTTATCATCTTTTGCTTTTACCTAAGATTTCAATTACAACGGAGAAGTTTTAACAACAACATTAATTCTCTAATATGTGCTAAGCACACGCACCAATATGCATAGTCACTCGTTTTGCATAAACTGGCAATAAGTAACATTTTTTACCAATCATTAAGCGAACATTCCTTTCTGTGTTCGTTCAAATGTGGGGTCTCTATCTACCGGTGAGAATACAAATATTGTGTAGTAAAGCATATAAGCAAAGTGTATAGTCCTTTTAGTCTCTTGATTAGCCATTGCTGGTGGTTCTGCTCGTGGTGAGCTATTCAACAAGTCCGAGCGAGTTCCTACGATATGCAGATTCACGTAGAGTCCCTTGTGCAAGAAAAAGTGCGGGCAGGTCAAGAGAGGCGTCTGAAATGCAAGACAGGTACTTCATTTCAACTTGCAGAAGCACACAATTAGACGTTAACAGTCTGTGCTTTGTGAACTATTTACAGATAGCGATCCAATTAACATTATAACTAAAACAGAAGCTGTAGTATGTTGATATATGGAGAGGCCTAGAGACAGAAAGACGGCCGGCCGCGGTGGTCTCGCGGTTAAGGCGCTCAGTCTGGAACCGTGCGACTGCTACGGTCGCAGGTTCGAATCCTGCCTCGGGCATGGATGTGTGTGATGTCCTTAGGTTAGTTAGGTTTAAGTAGTTCTAAGTTCTAGGGGACTGATGACCACAGATGTTAAGTCCCATAGCGCTCAGAGCCATTTTTAGACAGAAAGACGGCCATTGTGCTTGTTCTGAGGACACCTGACATACACCGCTGGGTAACAGACTTTGAGAGCGAATCTGGTGATTGAATTAAAAATAAACAGTACAATTGGTGCCGGTCGTTACTTGGTTAAAAAAGAGTCTACACCGACTATTTGTCAAGCAATTAAGGGGAGTGTAGACTGTAAGCAATAGCGAACGGAGAAATGTCATGTGAATACGCTGTCAGTGTCATACGTACCGCACTTCATGTTAGCTAACTTCTGGATAACGGCTTAAAAAGCCGGAACTACACAACTGGCCATTAGAATTGCTACACCAAGAGGAAATGCAGATGGTAAAAGAGTATTCATTGGACAAAAATATATTAAACTAGAACTGACACGTGATTACATTATCACGCAATTTGGGTGCATAGGTCCTGAGAAATCAGAACCCAGAACAACCACCTCTCGCCGTAATAACGGCCTTGATACGCCTGGGAATTGAGTGGCTTGGATGGGGTGTACAGGTGCAGCTGCCCATGCAGCTTCAACGCGATACCACAGTTCATCAAAAGTAGTGACTGGCGAATTCTGATGAGCCCGTTGCCCGGCCACCATTGACCAGACGTTTTCAATTGGTGACAGATCTGGAGAATGTGCTGGCTAGGGCTTGTTCAAAGTGCCGTCCATACGAACAAGACGTGACCGAGACGTGTAACCAATGGCACCCCATACCATCACGCCGGGTAATAAGGGCGTATGGCGATGACGAATACAAGCTTCCAATGTGCGTTCCCCGCGATGACGCCAAACACGTATGCGACCGTCATGATGCTGTAAACAGAACCTGGATTCATCCGAAAAAATGACGGTTTGGCATTCGTGCACCCAGGTTCGTCGTTGGGTACACCATCGCAGTGGCTCCTGTCTGTGATCCAGCGTCAAGGGTAACCGCAGCCATGGTCTCCGAGCTGATAGTCCATGCTGCTGCAAACATCGTCGAACTGTTCGTGCAGATGGTTGTTGTCCTGCAAACGTCCCCATCTGTTGACTCAGGGATCGAGAGGTGGCTGCACGATCCATTACAGCTATGCGGATAAGATGCCTGTCATCTCGACTGCTAGTGATACGAGGCCGTTTGGATCCAGCATGGCGATCCGTATTATGCTCCTGAACCCACCGATTCCATATTCCGCTTACAGTTATAGGATCTCTACCAACGCGAGCAGCAATGTCGCGTTACGATAAACCGTAATCGCGATAGGCTACAGTCCGACCTTTATCAAAATCGGAAACGTGATGGTACGCATTTCTCCTCCTTACACGAGGCAACACAACAACGTTTCACCAGGCAACGCCGGTCAACTGCTGTTTGTGTATGAGAAATCGGTTAAAAACTTTCCTCATGTCAGCACGTTGTAGGTGTAGGCGCCAACCTTGTGTGAATGCTCTGAAAAGCTAATCATTTGCATATCACAACATCTTCTTCCTTTCGGTTAAATTTCGCGTCTGCAGCACGTCATCTTTGTGGTGATGCATTTTTAATGGCCAGTTGTGTACATAGTTGTGTAAATACATCCAGTGTGGAAAAATTCTGACTGCATTTAATAAATTTATGGCCTTGGTAGAAACTACATTATTGCAATTGACATACCTGAACCTGTTATACGAGAGTATGTGATTGTTGGAAAAGCTGCACTAGAGGGCATTATTCATAACTGAGCCGGCCGGAGTGGCTCTAGGCGCTACAGTCTTGAACCGCGAGACCGCTACGGTCGCAGGTTCGAATCCTGCCTCGGGCATGGACGTGTGTGATGTCCTTAGGTTAGTTAGGTTTAAGTAGTTCTACATTCTAGGCGAGTGATGACCTGAGAAGTTGAGTCCCATAGTGCTCAGAGCCATTTGAGCCATAACTGATAAATATAATTAACATATATCGATGAAGTAATGCCGGAAATAACTGAAAGCCTTTAGGAGTGGGTTACATATGCAAGGTGATGCGGTTTTTTCTTACTGAATCATCAGTCGTCTCACCGATTTGATGCAGCCCGCCACGAATTCCTCTCTTGTGCCAACCTCTTCATGTCACAGTAGCAGTTGCAACCTGCGTCCTCAGTTATATGCTGGATGTATTCCAGTCTGGTTTCCTCTGCAGTTTTTACGCTCTGCGGTTCCTTCTATTAACACATAAATTATTTCCTGATGTGTTAGCAGATGTCTTGTCATCCTGTCCTTTCTTCTTGTCAGTGTTTTCCATTTATTCCTGCGCAGAACCTTTTCATTTCTTCCGTTACCAGTTCAACTAATTTTCAACATTCTCCTGTAGCGGCCCATGTCAAATTCTTCGATTCTCTTCTGTTTCGATTTTCCCACAGCTCATGTCACACTTCCATACAATACTGTGTACGATGCTGTGCCCCCAAATCGTACATTTCAGAAATTTCTCCCTCAAAATATGACCTATTTTCATACTAACAGCCTTGTCCTGGTAAGGAATGTCCTTTTTGCCAGAGGTACTCTACCTTTTATCTCTTTTTTCTCTGTCTGTCATGGGTCATTTTGCTACCTAAATAGAAGAATTTCTTAACTACGTCTGCTTCGTGATCACCAATTCTGATGTTAAGGTTCTTGCATTTCTCATTTCTGCTACTTATCATTAATTTCGTCTTTCTTCTGTTGACTCTCCATACATATTCTGTACTCATTGTTCGTTCTATTCAGCACATACTGTAATTTCTCCACCCTTTCATTAAAGATACCAATGTCATCAACGATTGTTATCATTGATATCCTTTCACCTTGAATTTTAACCCCACTTTTATTCCCGTAATTGCTTCTTCGTGGTTTATATTGAATAGGTGAGAGAAAGACTATACCCTATTTACTCCAACACTTCGTTCTTGATCCTTCACTCTTTACATTATCCTTCTTTCCCTAGCTTACCTGTATATTTCTCATAGTTTCTTACGTCTTGTGCCACTTTCGAAAACGTTTTCCAGGTTGACAAATCCTGTGAACGAGTTTTTCTTTGTCTTTAGTTTTGCTTCCATTATCAAAAACTTTAGACGTACCCGTCTGATGTGTTTATCTTCCCCAAAGCCAAACTGATTGTCGTCTAACATTTATTCCACTTTTTTCTGTTGTTCTGTATATGACTGTGGTCTGCTACTTGGAGACATAAGATTTTAAGCTAATTGTGCGATATTTCTCGCACTTCTGAGCTGTTGCTGCTTTCGGAATTTTATGGAGGATGCTTTTCCGAAAGTTTGATGTCATTCCGAAGTACTTATTTGGTCTTCAGTCTTTTAAAGCCGCTTTCAAATTCTGAGTGTAATACTGCATTCCCTCTCTCTTCCCTATCGACTCGTTTTTCTTCTTCTGTAACGTCATCAGACTCAGAGGGACATTCAATGTACTCTTTCTATCTGCATTTAACAGCGGAATTTCCACTGCGCTATTAATGTTACCGCCCTTGCTTTTAATTTCACCGTAGATTGTTTTGACTTCTCTATATGCTGAGTCACTTCTACCGACAGCCGTTTCTTCACATACTTTATGCAGCTGTTTCGCCTTAGCTTACGTGCGCTTCCGATTTCTTTCATTCCTACGTGACTTGTATCTCTGTGTTCGTGAATTTCCCTAAACATTTTCCCACTTCCTTCTCTCGTCGATCAGCTGAAGTATTCCTTCTGTTACCCATAGTTTCTTCCCAGTTGCCTGTCCTGTACCTATGTTTTTCGTCCCAGCCTCTGTGGCAGCTCTGTTTAGAGACGTCCATTTCTCTTCAACTAAACTGCCTACTAAGCTATTCATTATCGCAGTATCTATAGCCTCACAAAATTTTAGGGATGTCTCTTCTTTCCTAAGTATTTCTGTATGCCACTTCTCTGGGCAGTGATTCTTTAGTCGCATAAACTTCGGTCTATTCTTCATCATCATTAAACTGTGATCTGAATCTATATCTGCTCCTGGGTATGCCTTACAACACAATATCTGATTTCTGAATGTATGCCTGACCATAACGTAATGTAAATGAAATTTTCTCATATATCCTGATCTCTACCAAGTATTCCTAGTCTTGTAATTCTTGAACGGAGCATTCTCTTTATCCAGCTGAAATTTATTACAGAACTCAATTAGGGTTTCTCTTCTTTTATTCCTTATCCCACCCCCGTATTCTCCTGTAACCTTTACTTTGACTCCCTACAACGGCATTCCAGTCCCCCATGACTATTAGATTTTCATTCCACTTTACATACTGAATTACCCGTTCATTATCCTTGTATACTTTCTCTGTGTCTTCACCTACTGCTTGTGACGTCGGCATGTGTACATGAACTGCTGTTGCAAGTGTTTGTTTGCTGTTGATTCTGCAGACAACCACCCCCATCACTGTATTATTCACAGTAACTCACTCTCTTTATACAATTCTATTCATGATGAACTCAGTAATAGGGAGATAGGTTTCTCATCCCGATTTTGATATCAAATTGATATGTAGTTTAATTAACTTGACCAATTAAACACTTCCATCCCCACCCACCCCCGCTCCTGACCAAGTCCACCCCCACCGATAACCAAGCCCTCTCCTACCCCCACCTACAGATGACGTGTTTTTCTCAGCTTGCACATGCCCACCAGCCCCACCCACACTCTCCCTCAACCAATTATAAGAATTTGTTTGTTTATCACTCTCAATGTTTCATACCTTCTAAGGTAGCCGTGTCTAGTATTAATTTTATTTTATTT
Source organism: Schistocerca serialis cubense (assembly GCF_023864345.2). Taxonomy (NCBI): domain Eukaryota; kingdom Metazoa; phylum Arthropoda; class Insecta; order Orthoptera; family Acrididae; genus Schistocerca; species Schistocerca serialis. The sequence goes on along the minus strand of NC_064645.1, from coordinate 592,160,486 downwards.
TATTAGTTTTGTTTGTTAATAAAAATTGTTATGTGGGCATACTATTCCTATTTGTGTTAAAAAGGTTTTCCTGTCTACTCTACTGTTATTTATGTTCTGTTCACTTTTTACTTTTTCATTGCATTACCAACGCACTGTCAAAGATGTTACCTAGTGTATGTTTCTACTTCAGTCTGGACGTGCTACTTCTTTTCAAGTGTTGTTTGCAAACATTTTAACTTCTTTCGTAATAATAGTACATGTCTGAAGCTGGCCTTGTAAGCCGAAAACCAGTTAACAATAAAAGTAACACTGTAGAACAAAACAAACTGGTGCTTTTCCTTTATTACTATGCCCTTCCATGGTACCGACTATTTCAGGTATTGGCGTGCAATGGGCTTTTACGGAGAACTTAGTTAAATGACATAATTTTCTGCTGTTGCATGTTTGTAGTGAAAAGATGGCGGCAGTAGCTTTAGTACTTGCAATGTAAAAATAGGTAACAAATACAAAACACATACACGGTTACATACCTTTTTTTATTTAGTAATCATACGCAGGATGCGCTACATCAACTGGTTCTTTCATTATCTTAAGGCCAGTACAGAATATAGAAAATAATCAAGATTTAAGCATGTATTTCTCTCAAAGTTATTGGCAGTACATTAGTTTTCGATGACACCGTACTGAACCCCAGTTCGAAGTCGTCTACATGCACACTGTTCATATTTAGATACTCTGCATTGTCTCTATACACAGCTTCAAACACAAGGCAGCCATCTGTTCAGTCTTTCCAACACAATGGGTAGCACCATCTGTAGATTGAAAATTTTTGAACGGTAGAGCGTTATAGATAAATGGATGTGTCACCTGATTTCACACGGAGTGCAAAGTCATTGTATACTGTTCTAATGGATAGAGTTAGAGCAGCACAGTAAATGTCCAGAGGAAGAAGGCTCTGGCGATACTCGGCGGTTATCTGCTGCTTCATGTATGCTTTTTCAAGACAGAGTTTATGCCATTCCACCTCCGTAAACCGCATTTTAATAGTTGGAGCTGCATTTTCGATCTCTATCACAATACGCCGCTGTCTGTCTGTGGTTGCTTCTATACGAATAGGTAAGCGTTTCGAACCACTAGCGGTTAAATTTTTTCACTGAAGAGAAGATTACTGGAGTACAGAGCTTAACTGGTGTCTTCTCATCCACTAACTCCTCACTTTGTCCATGCAGTATCACTGGAATATTCTGCGATGGCGTGTATGATGGAGGCCAGTACCAACCCACGTCATGCTGATTGGGATCCCCAGTGCACTTTAGCGAGTCAGAGGCTGGCTGGGTGTCTTCCACCAACATTAACATTTCATTTTCCTGCTCCATCAAGCTGACCAGGTGTGCGACAAGATCCCATGACGCTGCCGCTGCTGCGGGTCTCGACGGCCTGGGACACGTTGCTGTTGCAGACCTCGACAGGCTGGAGGGCGTAGCATCCGCTGATGAGAAAAGAAAAAAAAACGTTACAACCGATGATAGGACCACAAAGAACCTCACTTCGCAGTAATCACAGACATTAAGCCGGGGGTACTTACTCTTCCGCAGCGTCTTCCAATTCTTTTGCTGCTAAGGCTGTAAAGCTCTGGACGATCTCGACTGGCGCTTCATTCGGAGTGAGTGACTGCAACTGAGGATGCAGACTGCTGGGTCCACCTTACATCCCCGTTGTGATTGGATACCGCGTTCCTATTGGCTACTGCCAATTTTCAATGCCACTGGTGGTGTAATTGTCAAGGGAGTGCTATTGTGCTTCCCTTCCAGAAGGACCTGGGTTCAAGTACCCCAAAGGGTACCGACATTTTTAATTTCTCGCCAATTCCCTGGTGGAGGGTGGGGTGGGATATCATTACAACCCTGGGATAAAAAAAAATTCCCGCAAAAATTAGAAATTCCCGCCAATAGGGTAGGTTGGGAGTGGGGAGGGGGAAGAGGGCTGGGACCCACGTGCAGGCCGAGAAAAACTCGATACGTCAGCGAGGGTTGGGGTGGGCGTGGTAGGGGGCGGGATTGGACGTCGTCGAGGTGGGAGGGGTGATTAATTGATTAATTAATTAGCATATCAATTTGAAATCAAAATTGAGGTGGGAACCCCATCTCCCTGCTACTGAACCCTACTCCTGTTATACCATTTTCAGCCACTGTTGATACTACCATATACTCATCTGACCTGAGATCCTCGCCTTCTTTTCCCCCATTACATCTGGATTGTGCTTTAATACTTTCCTATTCAGATTCTGTTTCTTCCCCACCACCCTCAAACTCTTAACATTCCACGCCCTGACGCGTAGAAAGCGTCGATAAAAAAGCCGATGACAATTCTAGCCTTAGTGAATGTGAGGAAGAATTGCAGGAGAGACCGAGTGGAATGAATGGTCTCATGAGCATACACTCTGGATTTTGAGTACGCCGAAGCGTGAGGAAAGTATGAGGAGTAGCAGAAATGACATTAGCAATAAACTTCACATCAAAACAGAGAACCTGAGGTAGACGAAGAGAAGGAATTTTTTTGGATTCGAAGCAAAATAACTCGTGACGGACGGAACGAGGATGACATAAAAGAAGACTAGCGCAGGCGAAGAGCTTTTCTGTTATCAGACATAAGCCTTAATCTGAGAAACAAGTTTCTGAGAATGTACGTTTGAAGTGGATGATCGTATGATAGTAATGGATTGCTGTGAGACCGAAAAACGAAGGAAATGGAAGCAATTAAAATATGGTGCTGTAGAATGATGTTGAAAATCAGGAGGACTGATAAGAAATGAGGAGGTTCTCCACAGAATTACAGAGGAGAGGAACATGTCGAAAACATTGACAAAAGCCGGGGATAGTATGATAGGACATCTGTTAAGCCATCAAGGAATAATTTCCGCAGTACAAGACGTGGCTGTAGAGGGTAAAAAACTATGGAGGAAAACAGTGATCGGTGGATTCATTTCCTTAGATAGGACAACTACAGCTATGAGTGGTCTGGATCACTACCGGTTTTGTAGAATTAGAAGTCACATTGTAAGGTGTCAGGCGAAGTGAGGAGAAGTGAGGAGAGAGTTGGTTCCGAGACGGCGAGGTGCTGTCCATCGCCCCCTGACGAACACCGACAAGGTAATGAACGCACGCGATGCCGCATAACAGCGCATAAAGCTTCACTCAGAACTGCGGAGGTCTCATCTGTTACACCCCCTTTTTGCGTAATACTAGTGTCGATCGTCAATTAAAGCTTATGGTGTTCACATTTGCCACTTGAAGTAAAAATCTGAAACGCGAAGATTTTTCTGTTATATAGTTATTGAGAAGCCACATCAGCCACTGTAATTTACGACAAGTTAGATAAGTAATTAAAGATAATTGAGGGTCACTGTAGACCATTTTGATAGTTTTTCTCTTGTGAAACTTAATTTAAACCTAGATTATAGATGTGATATGGAATAGATCATCCTTCGATCCTTTGTAGAACTTGGGAACCCACTCAGGGAATATTCGTTCACATTTTTGTTGAACGCAGTTAGTTTTTACCATCCTGTAATAAAACATTTCCTTTTATCAATAGTGCAATTTATAAACAATGTTTTGTGAGTAGAATAAAATTTCCAATGGTAAACTTAACAGCTTTTTCGACGTTATTTTACCAGCTAACTAAAAATAGGAAAGCCTTCAACTCCTTCCACTAAATTTAGATAGTATTAAGATTCTTTTACAGGGAGTGCAGTGGAGCTGACGCTGAAATCATTAAGTATTTGGTTATATCATCGCTAGTCACACTGAACTCTTCTGAATTCTACATGTCATGTGTGCTCTGGCGTCTTCTTACCAGCAGCAAGTCCCAGGTTCAAACTAGTCAATTCCCTAAAAAACACGCTCAGAGCGTCGTTGCGCGAAAGTGGTAGGGAGACACGATATAGAACAAACAGATACCACGCAGAATGTCAGAACATCTTCCGGTAAATTATAACATTAGAGTGGAAATACTCGAAAACGTTTTTCCCAGCATTCGTCATATTGCAGAATGAAACACTGCTAAAATGGGTATGCCGTAGAATAAAACAGCCAGATTACAACATAGTGCACAATTCCGCTTCTACAATCTATATGGTCACGCCCGCGCATCTTCAGCGCATGCGCGAGCCGTCCACAGACAAACTGTTTACTTACCTGCCGTCAGTACAACAGAGCACGCGGCTACGTCCCCAGTTCGCGATTCCGTATAGATAGGAAATGTCGGAATTCGGCTGTTTAATTCTATAACATACGCTTTTCAGCCGTGTTTTTTTCTGACGTACAAAGAATGTTGGAGAAAAGGGTTCCGAGATTTTCCGCTGTGTAAAACTAAAGGTTACCTGAAGATGTGGCTTTTAGTGCCACGAAACTGCTAGTGATCCAATACTAAAGGAGTAATTAGAATTTAAGTGGTTTATTAAAACCCAAGATGAAAAATAAACCAGGTAATTGAGGACGCTGGGTGGATGTGCTATTCTGAAACGATGTTAGGCACAGGAGAAGTAGTCGTGGCGGGTCACATAGAAACTGTCAACATGGATTGTGTAATAAACGTACCATTATTATAATACCGTCTCGTATTGGGGCTGACAACATATTGTAATCCTCCAACTACTTTCTGTTTTGGATTTAAAATAGCACCTCTTGAAGTGAGAAAAATTTTAATGCATTTCATGTGACAGGAATTTGTATTAGAAACGGGAGGCCTTCGTTTGAGGTACATAAGACTGATACAATAGCGCACAAGCCAGACCTTTGTTTCAATCTGGGAAAATATGTGCGTAACGAGATGCTTCATTAGCTGTGGATCAACCTTCAAATAGAAGTGGAGCCTCTACCCACGTGGATCAAGTATATTACGAAACAAGACATGGAAAGGCGGGGGATTATCGGAGAGAAAGTGCCCACGAACATACATTAAGATGTAAGTAAGCTCATTTAAGACCGAGCTCCTAAATTAGAAATGGAATTAGATTTTAAGACACGAGATGTGCAGAACACAACGCTCAGTAAAGAAAATGCCGGCGTAATTGACTAAGAGAACTTTCAGCAGAACTTATTGATGTTAAAAGGAATGCTGTATGCTTAGTAGCTTAGCCGCCATGTACAGAATTAATTTAGAATCTAATACGCAGCTACGTACTTTATAGTGTTGCGTTTTTGCTTAAGAGTCAATTAATGTATTTGGAATTAAGTCATAGCAGTTACTCAAATAATAATGGACTGAAAGCAATAGCACTGAAGAATTCACTCATGAATTTGGAATTGAAAAGTAAGACGACTCTGCAAGCAGAGGTTAGAAGTTTTAAACGCAGAAATAGAAACTCTGGGAAATACATTTTTGGGAAATCTGTTTTGCCAGTATGCAATGGTGAACATGAAAGTTACTGAAAAGGAAAGTGAAGCCTAAGTTTTCAGTTCGACGGTATGATCGTAGAGTCGATGTGAATGTTCTTTTGTTATTTTCATATTGATAGAAAATGGATCTCCACACAGGAAACCTCCTGCAGTACAATCAGACACAATGCTTTATTACATTTGGTGAAATGTATTTGGGAATTTAACGCACTAGTTTTGCTTTGACACAGTAACTGTGAGCGAAGAAACATCTGATAAGCAATGAAATGTAACAGTTGGCTCCAAATAACTATTGCAGATGACGAAGGATTTATAAAAATGTAGCGCTAAAAAGAATATATGAAACTGAAACGAACTTTAAGCTACAGAATAGATACATGCCAATACAATATGAATGGAAATTCATAAATTAACATAACCTTTATTATGGGAATTGAGAACATCCCTACCCCGCCTCCGCTTCCTCGACCAATAGCTTAGATAAATATAACAACTTCCTTCTTTGTCTCACTATGCGTACTGAGCCCCCAGTTCTTACAGTACAAAAAGAAAAATAATTTCTCTCTGTTTTGCTCTAATTTCCCTAGAAAAGAACAGAAGCTTCGTGAATAAGTAAACAACAGCAGTGTCCTTTGGTTCCTAGCAGATCATATAAGGGCATATGGGAGAGGAACCATTTTTACAGTTCATCCATATCCACACAATTACCGTGCAATTCATCGAACCACATTCAGACTACTTCTATACCATTCCACTCTCGAACACCGTGCTGGAAAAGAAAAGTTAATTATTTCTGTACAAGTTCTGCAGTGTGATGATCATTTCTTCCTTTGAAACATGGAGCCAATAAAATACTGTCATATTCACAGAACTAAGATGGCACATTTATGTTCCATGAAAAATCTCGCTGCAGCGAAAAACGCCTTTACTTTAATGATATCCACTAGAACTCGATTATCACATACGTGACACTATCTCCCTTATTTCACGTAATACAAACTTTTCCAGTATCGACCGTCTGTCCTATATGGTAATGACCCCCTACCTCACAGCAATACTGAAGCAGAGAACGGTCAAGTATAGTATGGCAGTCTCTTTACTGTGTAGGAAAGAGACTTCCCTACTAAATTATGTATGTGATCTTTCCAATTTAAATTGTTCTTAACTGTAGTTCGTAAGCATTTACTTGAATTCAGAGACATTGGATTTGGGAGGCTTATCGTGTAAGCCAAATTTAAGGGATTCCTTTTAGTACTCATGTGGATGGTCACACATTTTTCCTTTTTAAGAGTTAATTGCCAATTTCTGCATCGTAGAGATATTCTCCTAAGTCATTTTTCAACTGATTATAATCATCTGATGACTTTACTAGAACGTAAATGATAGCATCACCTGCACACAATCTTATAGGGATACTCAGATTGTCTCCTGAGTTACTGATATAGATTAATAACAGCAGAGGGCCTACAATACTTCCTTAGGGAATGCGAGAGATCACTTTAGTTTTACTCCATGGTTTTCCGTCTGTGATCGCTGAAGTACTAGTTTAAAGGAAATTAAAGGAAATGAGACAGGAAAAAGTGAAAAATATCGCATTTATTTAAGTTATCGACAAACTTCATACACTGCACAGTTTATTAATTGTTTCATAAATTAAGTAACGAATTTCATGTTACTTTCTTTCATTATTGCTTCTATTCAATAACTAACATCACTTCACAATATCAACAGTATAAAAGTTCTGACTACTCTTAACATTTTCTACACAAATGCACAACATAACACTTGCTACTAATGTTTCTGTGAACATGGCACATGACTCTTCATATATAGTGGCCAAATGACGTATCTTCCGATATGAAAATAAATTACTACACAAATAAAAGGTGGTAATCATAGACGTATGCTTTTCACTTTGTATCTAGAACTTTTCTACGTCATTCTGTGCCAACAGACAGGTATTGTAACAAAACACGACCATCATTACCATTAACATCACTTACATTCTTAGAAAAACAAACGATTCCATGTACTACAACTATGCATAAACAATCGACAGTGCTGGGTACTGCGAAACACTTATTACTCCCTGAGGTTTGTAAACATCTGCCGAGAAAGTTCATGAAACCTAAGCTGGATATGGACTTCATCCACAATTTCAGTTGCAGGTCATTTTGCCTGCAATATAGAAATGTCCGGGAAATTTCATTCGGCATGATTTGCTAGCGTGCATCCACCATGAGTTCCAAATAAAGCAACACATTGTGGTTCTTCTTGTCGTTAAGACGTCACTAAAATGACAGCGATAAAAAATTACAGAAAAACTGTCTTCCTGATGGGTTTACTGTGATAATGTAGCAGGGACCATACGAAATTAGTAAGTAGTTTCCTCTAATTATGGCAGAAGGTGAGCACATTGAAGAAATGGAAAAGATGAGCGTCTATAGGACATCATGCCAGATACTATCTGAAAACATTATTTGACTGTCTGTGTGATCGGGTACAATTCCTTAATGCAACTAAATATTTCACACAACTTTTTATAACAGTTAAAACAACATGATTTGAAAATGAATGCGCAACTTTAAAAACCAACCAAGAATCACTGAACGTGAGAAAAGACGAAATACGATATTTGAACACAATAAACTGGAAATTTAATAATTTAAAGAAATGTTGTGAAGTTCAGGGTATTGCTACAGCACATTCCGACATTTTAGCCCAATGAACGAATAACTTAATTCTATCATTTATAACGAACCATAATGATGCATTGACCATATCCGGTTCTCTCCAAAGATGTCAAAATTACTAATTATGTGAGTACCATGACGACATTCAGTGACAACATTTTAACGCCGTGGCATTTAAATTGTAAATAAAATAAGTGTGTCGAAAGACAATGGCAACCACTTCTCACTTACTCGCAGAACAGTGGAATCTGCTACGAGAAATAAAATTCCAGCATGTATTAACATTGTAATTCTTACAGTAGCTGTACTTAGCTGCAGGATGATGCAGAAATTAATGAACATAATAAATGAAACAGCATCACAACTACATATCCTTTAATTAATATGCGGACGGAAAACCGCTTCTACACCGACACACAAAAACACTATGATATTACTATGCATCATACACGTTCATTTCCCACAAAAGTGTTGTAGAAATACCACTTACACAGCAATATTCCTGATACTTTATTCTTCTTCTGTGTAAGCAAAACAGGAACACCATTAACTGTAGGATCAGTTTCTGTCTTCGTGTATCAGTTTTGTCACATCATTGGCTAAACCATATGTTTTCAAAAGTTAAGCACCACAAACGTGTCTCGATTCTATTTGAAAGAATGATAGTTCGCATACAGATTTGTTATCGGCATCAAGTTTATATTGTTTTCTTTTACATCAGCCTCTTTTCAAAAGTCACACACAGAACTACTCGCAAGTAACTGGTATACTGTTGTATACACCTGTGGTAATATTATCCCGAGATTCCATTCTCAAGTCAACTGTCACGCAAGATTTTTACATCAAAGGTGTCAAGAAACTGCTAAGTTAACAACGCCTAACACATCTAGCAGCCTTTGGCAGAGAGATGTAATTGTCACTCTCTAATGTCTAAGCCCTGAGTCTGCAATTACACATTTGGTACATTCCTTAAGCGGAAAGTGCTGTGTACTATAGACAGTGCAATGATGAAAAGTTGTCCCCGCACTGAGCGAACCAGATGAGTGATACTAGAAGATGCTCTCGAAACATAAGACTGAATTTGCAGCGGATTCAAGAATACGTGTTTCCGAAGCGGGAAAATCTTTTACTAAAGGGCGGCGGAAATTAATCTGTTTCATTTCTTTCACCGAGCAGAACAACTGCGGCATTTTCTTGGTTACAATTAACAATGCTGGTAAAAAAAGAAAATGTCTGAAGAATTTAACATAATAATAGTGAGCGTTCAGTTAGTTTTCTCCAGCTCAGGCGTTTAGGAAGGCGTGAAAACTTAATAATACGGGTGACTGGAATTCAAGATTAGTTAAATGCGTCGCAAACAAAGTGAAATCAGTCGTACCAACTTACGATAACAAAGAGGGAGTTAATTTACTAAAAAAATTGACTGGAAACTCCATTCCTGTAGATGTTGTGTGACTGACGCCACTGATCTAGACTACTAAAATTAGCTGGCAGCAAAATACTTGTAATCCAGTAAACCTCTTTGACTACTTCCCTGTAGAGTAAAGGAAACAGTAAATATCCCTCACTCTTAATTAAACGAAAAAATTTTGCAGTATTTTATAAGAAGTAGTTACATACGATTAGAAGATTTACCACGATTTTAGCAATGAAACTATTGGCTGTTATCTTGCAAGAGTTTCCAGCTGTTAAATAATGCGGTGCTGTTTAGTGTCGCGTCAGAGTATCGTCATTTTATGCTTCTATTAAGTTTTTTGATATGAGAACATCTAGGGACTTCACCAGTAAATCAGTGGAAATCAGGAGGTCGGCAGCATTGCAAAAGACACTTCCAGGGCTTCAGCATTTAGTATGAATATGTTAGGTGCGAGATTAGCAATATTTTGGCGTTATATGAAGTGTCATTACGAATTATCTCTAACATACGTAAAAACGAGCTTTCAGTGTTCAGTTCTGTATCTTGGGATGGACAAGGCACCTAACGTGTTTGTTACATGTTAAAAAAAATTACAGTAAATAAGCTTACAGTAAAAAAGTACCAGGTTTCTCATAGTGACGTTGATGACATCGGTTAGAAAGGAACTCACTTTGAAAAGTTCTGTGCTGTGTGACAGGAACTGGTTCGTAACCAGTTGGCTTCAACACACTAAGAATATAAACTGTTTTGACTGTGGCAAATTAAAACTATGTTCCGGATCGGTACTCGAATCTGGAACGTTTGTCTTTCGGAGACTGAGGTATGCAGGAGGGGACACGTCGGTTTGTAGAACATTTACTCGGGAAAGGCAAAGGCTCCAGGCTCGAGTACCAATCCAGTGATTAATTTTAATCCACCAGGAAGTGTCTGCACACTGGTTCGGCTGCTCTTAATAAATTAAACAAAACACGAAATAAGACATGAACCGCGCTTTCTCTGAGCCGTCGCCTTTGGTAGAGTGTCATAGCAGTTCTTTCATGTGAAGTGAACAACCCCCTCAGCAACCAACAAAATGTTATTCCCGACGGTCTCCACGGACGAGTGGTAAACTAAAAACCAAATACAAATTTTGCAAACTCAGGCATAGTCTGCTGGGGGCACTGAACCATTGTAATTAATCAGCACAACGCAGCTGCAGGTTGCGTATTGTTCGCTATCTATTTAGCACTTTCGCTCATCAGACGTGAGAACGCTCTAGCAACACGTTACAAATCAAAAGTAGTGCCCGATATCATCGTAAGTACCACATTTTCCTTTTCAGTTATAACGTGCTGTCCAAAAGGCAGTGCACATCGAAGGATGCTCGCGTACAGGAACGAAATCGTTAGTAAGAAATCGAGTAACACTCGTCCTGGGATGTGTTCTGTACATCAAATGTGAATTGCGGGGCAGCGAGCCGATGAACAGAAGTCACGGAGCTGACGTGCGACGTTTCGGCAGTGAAACACGCTTTATTCGACACCACTAGCCTAACCGTCCTTGCCTGAAGAGTGCACCGAGATTTAAAAATATTGCGCACTTCCTTGTACCTTCCCGAAAGTGTTGAGCAAATCAGCAAGCACAGTGGAGCAGAGCGCAGCGGGGTTAGGAGTTGAGCGAGGTGTTGCCTATGCCGACGGCGCTGCCGGGCAGCTCGCCGCTCTGTATGGAGAAGTGCCGGTAGCTGATGTACTCCTGCGGCAGCTGCGGCTCGCGCTTCGCCTGCTGGCGCTGCTTCTTGATCTTGAGGTAGCCCAGCACCGAGACGAGCGCCACGAAGACGACGCAGCCCATGCAGGAGCCGACGATGAGGCCGAGGCGGCGCGTCAGCACGGAGCCGGCGCCGACGCCGCCCGCGCCCACGGCGCCGCCGCCGACGCCGCCGCCGACGCCCGGCAGCCCGGCGCCGCCCTCCGGCTCGGCCAGCGTGCGCACCTCGGTGCAGCGCGTGCTGGTGGACTCGCGCAGCACCGGCAGCGCCGCCGCGTTGGACGAGCCGTTGCCGTTGCCGTTGCCGTTGCCGGCGGCGGCGGCGTCGCCCTCTGCCAGCGTGCCCGCCGCCGACACCTCGCCGTCCGCGCCCGGCGCGCCGGCAGCGCCCCACAGGTCCTCCGCGGACGACTGCCAGTCGCCGAGTGCCGCCACGCAGATGAGGTAGCGGGTGTCCGCCGTCAGCCGCACTAGCCGTGCAGACCTGGCGCCGCGGTCCAGCATCGTGCCGCGAACCTGCCGGCCCAGAAGTGTGCCAGTTGTGTACACAGTTCCGCGTAGTCAGCGCGTATACAACTTTCCCACTAGAGCGCGCCCCGCTAAGCACAACAGCGCAGGCGCAGCGCTCGTCCGTCTCCGCGCTACAAGATGGCGCTGTCATAGAGACGGGCCAAATTCTGCTTCCGCCGATCCGCGTATTGATATGTAATGCAGCCAATGAGATTGCTGCTAACGTAGAACATTTTCTCCTCGCGGATCACACTCGCGCAGTTATACCTGAACGCTCGAGGTATTATAACGAGTGTACAGACCTCCGATTAGTCAGTCTGCATCAGTCTGCAGCAGTCTATAGTCAAGTTTCAGTCTGCGCCTAATAAGATTATCATATTCCTGTACATAACCATGAAGATAAATGAATAGACACTTCGTCAAGTATCAGAGATATGTGAGAATAAGATTAACGTACCAAGACCAAAGGAACTTCAGATTGTCAATTGTAAATAGCATCCAGAATCAAGTTAAGTAAGGTTTATGATTGTTATTATTTTAATAAAAGACTGTGAAAATTAATCAAGTTATGTTTAAATTTGGTCACTGTCAATCTGCTACTCTAAGCGTGCAAGTGACATTTCTATCGTCTGACCTAACGGCCGAAGATAAACACGCCACGATAAGACCACGAGACATATTGCTGACACTCGCCTACTTCGTTAGAGCGACAAGTCAAATAATCTGATGGTGTGTGTACCGAAGGTCTTACAGAACGCACACCACAGTGCCCAACTGCAAACGAACCACTCTCAACGGTGCAAACATATAAAATTACTACGAACATATGAGGTAGCCTGTACTTCTGGGGGGTAGGACGTCAAAGGGACCGACTTTGAGCAGGAGAGGCAGCACAGGATATTCTAACTTTCATTGTCTATACCTCTACAAGCTTTCGAAATGTGGTGCTACAGAAGAATGCTGAAGATTGGATGGATAGATCACATAACTAATGAGGAGGTATTGAATACAATTGGGGAGAAGAGGAGATGTGGCACAACTTGACAAGAAGAAGGGACCGGTTGGTAGGACATGTTCTGAGGCATCAAGGGATCACAAATTTAGCACTGGAGGGCAGCGTGGAGGGTAAAAATCGTAGACGGAGACCAAGAGATGAATATACTAAGCAGATTCAGAAGGAGGTAGGTTGCAGTAAGTACTGGGAGATGAAGAAGCTTGCACAGGATAGAGTAGCATGGAGAGCTGCGTCAAACCAGTCTCACGACTGAAGACCACAACAACAACAACATACTTTTACAAATAAATTCACAAACTTTCCTGGCACATTGAAACTGTGTGCTGGATGGAGACTTGAACTAATGATCTTTGCCTTTCCCGGGCAAGTGCTCTACCATCATCATCCAAGCATGACTCACGCCCCGTCCTCACAACTTTACTTTCGCCCGTACCTCCAATCTTCACAGAAGCTCATCTGCGAACCTAGCAAAACTAGCACTCCCGGAACAGGTTTTAATCTGCCAGGAAAGTTTCATAACAGCGCACACTCCGCTGCAGAGTGAAAATCTCATTCTGGAAACATCCCCCAGGCTGTGGATAAGCCATGCTTCCGGAATATCCTTTCTTCCAGGAGTGCTAGCTCTGGTAGGTTCGCAGAAGAGCTTCTGTGAAGTTTGGAAAGCAGGAGACGAGGTCCTGGCGGAAGTAGAGGTGTGAGGACGGGGCGTGAGTCGTACTTGAGTAGCTGAGATGGTACAGCACTTGCCCGCGAAAGGCAAAGGTCCCGAGTTCAAGTCTCGGTCCGGCACACAGTTTTAATCTGCCAGGAAAGATTCATGACAGCGCACACTCCACGGCAGAGTAAAAATCTCATTCTGCAATTCAAAAACCCTTGTCAGCATGACCAAGAACTTATAGCAGCGAAAGTAGAAAAGCATAACGAAATAAAATTCTTTTACATGTTAAATTTCATCATTTTTTCACTTACAATTGGCTGCCTTTGTTACCATAGGTACACTTTTCTTAAGAGAGATTATTCGATGAATTTTGCACAGCAAGCGAACCATACTTATAGCCGTATGAAAATCTAGAATTTTCCTACTGTGGTAAAAACTGAGAGAATTATAAAATTTGAGTTATTTCTGAACGTGAAGTTCAAAATGAAACAGCTCATTCAATTTTTCATAAAGTAAATAAATTCCCGAGTGTCATACACCTGTCAGTATGCTGTGCAAAATACATCAATGGATCTCTCTTACTTATGAAGAAAAGTTTACCTATAGCAACAAATGCAGCCAGTAGTAAGTGAAAAAACGATGAAACTTCACATGTAAAACATTTTATTTTGTTATGTTTTTCAACTTCCACCGCTATGAGTGTGAAGCCTGAATCCTTCCTGGTCATGCTGACAAAGATTTATGAATTTATTTGTAAAAGTATACACAGTGGAAATTAAAATGTCCTGTGGTGCCTCTCCTGCAACAAGTCGGCCAGTTTGACGTCCTACCCTCGTTCAGTACGCTTTAGCCAAAGTATTTCACAAAGCTTAAGACATGGCAAGGCAAATGTGATGATGCGCGCGCAGAGCCAAAACGCACACTATCTAACGAAAAGAATCTGGATATCTCTTAGTGGACGTTAATTTTGCTTGTCTCCCCCCTTCCCCTTTATGACAGCGTTAATATTCTTTGAAGGCAGTGGTCAACAACACCGCAGAGGGTTATTTGTTTGGAGGCTATGCCGTTCGTTTCGTGACTACGTCACTGTCATTTCAAAAGTTTGTGAACAATTCAGCCTCTTATTTGTTGGTAATTTACTGTCGAATAAATGTATATAATTTATGTGTGTTACTCTGGGTTTGTGTCCATGGTTCTATCACGACAGAACTGAGCGTGCTTAAGTTTTTTTGTGTTAGAAACACGGCTAGGACTGCTTGAACCTAACAATCAAAAACATTTCCATAACGTAGCACCACCTCCTCTATACTTCACTTTTGGCATTAGACGTGATGATAGGTAACGTGCTTCAAGAATTTGTCAAACCCAAACCCCTCCATCGGACTGCCATTGGATATATCTTGATTTATGATTCCCAGTTACTTTTTTCCAGTCATCCACTATCCAGTGGCACTGCTTAGCACCGACTACAGAAATATGTGGCTTAGGAAGAGCTGATGGGCCATTTTAAGGCATTCTTTTTAACTCCACATACACAATCACTGTGCTAGATGGAGTGCTGCTAACACTTGGCATAACTCACGAGTGATTTCTTCCACTGATTTCTTGCCATTTTACAACCGCACATCACAATGACCGACGGTTCCTGTTTGTCAGCACATGAGGTCTGCCTGCTCTTGGTTTGGCTGGTACAGTTGTTCATTCACGTTTCCACTTTATAGCCACATCACCACCAGTGGCAGCTTTACAACGGTTCACAAGGCCCTGGTGGATTAGTTACTCAGATTATACGCACTGAGCAGCCCACTGCCGATGACACTGAGCAATTCTGATCGGCCCATCCGCCTTTACTGCTGCTCTAGTGACAATGCAATATCCCAGAGTTTGTGTTTTGCCTCATGGAAGCACAACAGAGTTGTGCCCGTCTGGCTTCCGCCGTGGCTTTAATTATTAATGAAAATGGCAGTATTTTATATAACTGAAATATAATGACCATTTTGGTTGATGTCTGTAATTCGTTATACTTTAAACTGTCTGCAGTGTGTGGATATACACTGATGACCCATAACGTTACGACCACCTGTTTAATCGCATGTTTGTAAGTCTTTGGAACGAAATACAGGGCTATTACAAATGATTGAAGCGATTTCATAAATTCACTGTAGCTCCATTCATTGACATATGGTCACGACACACTACAGATACGTAGAAAAACTCATAAAGTTTTGTTCGGCTGAAGCCGCACTTCAGGTTTCTGCCGCCAGAGCGCTCGAGAGCGCAGTGAGACAAAATGGTGACAGGAGCCGAGGAAGCGTATGTCGTGCTTGAAATGCACTCACATCAGTCAGTCGTAACAGTGCAACGACTCTTCAGGACGAAGTTCGACAAAGATCCACCAACTGCTAACTCCATTCGGCGATGGTATGCGCAGTTTAAAGCTTCTGGATGCCTCTGTAAGGGGACATCAACGGGTCGGCCTGCAGTGAGCGAAGAAACGGTTGAACGCGTGCGGGCAAGTTTCACGCGTAGCCCGCGGAAGTCGACGAATAAAGCAAGCAGGGAGCTAAACGTACCACAGCCGACGGTTTGGAAAATCTTACGGAAAAGGCTAAAGCAGAAGCCTTACCGTTTACAATTGCTACAAGCCCTGACACCCGATGACAAAGTCAAACGCTTTGAATTTTCGGCGCGGTTGCAACAGCTCATGGAAGAGGATGCGTTCAGTGCGAAACTTGTTTTCAGTGATAAAGCAACATTTTTTCTTAATGGTGAAGTGAACAGACACAATGTGCAAATCTGGGCGGTAGAGAATCCTCACGCATTCGTGCAGCAAATTCGCGATTCACCAAAAGTTAACGTGTTTTGTGCAATCTCACGGTTTAAAGTTTAAGGCCCCTTTTTCTTCTGCGAAAAAAAAACGTTATAGGACACGTGTATCTGGACATGCTGGAAAATTGGCTCATGCCACAACTGGAGACCGACAGCGCCGGCTTCATCTTTCAACAGGATGGTGCTCCACCGCACTTCCATCATGATGTTCGGCATTTCTTAAACAGGAGATTGGAAAACCGATGGATCGGTCGTGGTGGAGATCACGATCAGCAATTCGTGTCACGGCCTCCACGCTCTCCCGACTTAACCCCAGACCGACAGCGCCGGCTTCATCTTTCAACAGGATGGTGCTCCACCGCACTTCCATCATGATGTTCGGCATTTCTTAAACAGGAGATTGGAAAACCGATGGATCGGTCGTGGTGGAGATCACGATCAGCAATTCGTGTCACGGCCTCCACGCTCTCCCGACTTAACCCCATGCGATTTCTTTCTGTGGGGTTATATGAAAGATTCAGTGTTTAAACCACCTCTACCAAGAAACGTGCCAGAACTGGGAGCTCGCATCAACGATGCTTTCGAACTCATTGATGGGGACATGCTGCGCCGAGTGTGGGAGGAACTTGATTATCGGCTTGATGTCTGCCGAATCACTAAAGGGGCACATATCGAACATTTGTGAATGCCTAAAAAAACTTTTTTACTTTTTGTATGTGTGTGCAAAGCATTGTGAAAATATCTCAAATAATAAAGTTATTGTAGAGCTGTGAAATCGCTTCAATCATTTGTAATAACCCTGTACATAACTGATCCTGAGTATCAGTTACCCGACAGGTCGTTGGTAAGTTTAGGAAAGTCAGGTAATTATCTTAAATACCGCCCAGTGATAGCACCCGATAGCGACCCTCATGGGTTCCATAGGATCTACATTAGGCGAATTTGGTTGCCCGGACATAAATGTGATGGCCACTTTTGCTATTTCTATTCATGGCAAATGGCAATTTTTACCTTATGCACTTATGATGAAATTATGGGGGAAGAATGTGGTGATGCGCACTTTCGCAAATTCTGTTCGTGTCAAATCGTCGTAATTTTTACCGTATCTTCTCGGGGAACTTAGAAACTATTTTAGATATCACAATCAGTTACCGAACTCAGATATTCAAGGTTACCATACTTATGCAGAAAACAGCAAGAATCTGCTTTTTAGCCGTTTTTGCACCATGGGCCTCCATTATATATATACTCAACCAAGGAAACTCTTAACTGCACATTCTTTAGACATTTATCTAGAAACGCCATTTTCCAGTATACGAAAATATTTATTCTTTGTCAGGATAAGCCCGAAGAACGATGATTTTCGGGTGTCGAAAGTGCCAATTGGGGGAGAGGGGAATTTCTGTGATTTCTGTTCCTGGTACTCTGTTACATGTCTCTAGACTTGTTCCAAGCGCTTAATTATGAAGACCCTATTTCAAACATTGATTAGCAGATGACGCATTGCTGAAGAAAGGCAAGCACGTCCTTTGATCCTCAAGATATACACAAGACTGAAGCTTTGTACTCACTCTACGTAGTTTAATGCTAATGCGTACAACTGACGGCTTCGATTTTAGGGATATTGCTGAAACATTGTTGTCAATTGCAGTACTTCATCTGAAAGGTAAGCCTTGTTTGTCAGTTGAAAAACAAAGATATATGTCGAAAATGTTGACTGTTATCATTTATTTCACAACAGCATGAGGATTCTTTATTACATTATGATGTCATACGAGTTGACATTTGTTATGTGGATCTGTACTGTAGAGATCATATGTAATGGAATCGGCGGAATTATACTCCAACAATCCCTTGAAATGAATGGCGTGGTTTGAAAATGAACGTTAAGGTTAGAAACTAGTCACCCTCAAGAAACTGTACGTAGTAGTGACAGAAACCTGAGTAACTAATAATCTAATTTAAGTTTCTGGTGCCTCTGCCAGAAAAATGTTTTAATTACATAAAAAATTGTTATTAGCACCTACAAGCAGTCAGATCATTGGTAAGGCACCTAGGAAATTGTTAATAAATAATTTTCTAATTCGTTACACTATTTTCTTCAGAGATGAGGTGAGTAGCATAGTTTTATGGTATCAAAACACCTTCTCAGTTTTTCGGATACAAATAATACTCACAAAAAATTAGACAGCATCAAAATATCTTCTCAATTTTTAGCATAGAGATAACATTTAGAAAAAGATATATTTTTTCCTAATAAATGTGTGAAATGGCACTTAGAACTTCTGATATTTCCAGTCTTCAAGTACAATATGAAGCAACATTTCCCATCGTTCCCAATTGCTTACTGACATTATAGTTATTTCTTTCATTAATGATGAAAAGAAAGCCATGCTTCTAGAGCAAAGTCGGAACAGAGAAAAGAAGTTCTTACTCAGATACCTAGAGATATGTAATTTTTTGCGATCATTACATTTATCGACAAATATGCGGCTTCGCACACCATTTCACTTCCTTTGTGAAACGTATGTATAGGAAGAAAATCATCTGTTCATTAATGATTCTGCTACGAAACTGATGTATTTCATAGCTCTTCAATAATGGAAGCAGCCCAGGTTGCTCGTCTCGAAACACAGCGTCTTCCAAGGAGAAGTGTTTGCAAATGTGTTGAAGTACAGCGAACGACTTGGAAGTGGAATTAAAAGAAAGAACAAGGATTTTAACCCCCCCCCCCCCCCTCCTCTTGAGTTTGGAAGAAAACACTGAGACGAAAACACTGATGTAACTGGTTTAATGACAAGTATCTATTCGAACGAAACAACACGTTTACTGTTACCAGTCACTGTTAGTTACTTCCAAAACCGCGTGTCGAAGGTTTAAGCCTCCATCATCAGGTGGATTTACGTGTGTTAGTGTAATATATATGAATGTGTGATGTGACACTTTTGGTGTGACTTGTGGCACTGTCTAGTGGAGAAACAAAAGCACTGTTCCAGAATATGGTTTTGTTGAGGTTTTGACTCAAAACGAAACGTTTATCTAAAGGTGAGAATATACAAGTAAGATAGATAATCTTTAGTGGTCAAAGGCCGCTTTCACTAGCGTAACGCATATCATATTTTATAAACAAAGACGGTATTCGGAAACTAATAGCTGCAAGGAACATATAGCAAAACAGAAACATTACCTCAGAGTACAAAGACATCATAACACATTATGACTTTGGAATATGTTTTAAATAATTGTGGAGATCTCTGTTTGTGTTGCAGAATACATGCGTTGGAAAGAATATTTCGAGCGGTTTACACAACCATTTCTGTCAAGTTTACATAGTTTGAATTTCATACATTTTCCCCAAAAACAAACATCTCCCCAATTGTTTGAAACTTATTCCAAATCAATGATGTTGTTATGATGTCTGTCTACTTCGAAATAATGTTTCTGTTTTGCTAGATATGTTTTGCGCCTAATAGTTTCCAGACGCCATCTTTGTTCACAAAATATCACAGTTTACGTGTGATGTGTGGAGAAGGTGAAAGTGGCCTGTGATAACTGTAGACATCCTATTTTACTTGTTTATTTTCACCTTTACATACACATTTAAATTTTAGTGAATATCCTCCACAAAACCATGTTCTGGGAGAGTATTTTTGCTTCGCCACTAAACAGTGCCACGATTTACCGCAACATCGTTACACAACACACAATCAAATGGTTCAAAAAGTTCTGAACACTATGGGACTTAACCTCTGAGGTCATCAGTCCCCTAGAATTTAGAACTACTTAAACCTACCTAACCTAAGGACATCACACACATCCATGCCCGAGGCAGGATTCGAACCTGCGACCGTAGCAGCAGTGCGGTTCCGGACTGAAGCGCCTAGAACCGCTCGGCCACAACGACCGGCACACAACACACACATATGTCAAACTAACACGTGTAAATCCACCTGGTGATGGAGGTTTAAGCCTTCAAAACGCGACGTGGGTGTAAATAAAGACTGACTAGTAACAGTGAGCTTGTTGTATCATTCGATATTAATAACAGTCACTCTAAAGCCTAAACTAAGATTTTCGAATTTAAAACATCTATTCTTTGCCTGTTACTGTGTGTGTGTGTGTTTTTGTGTGTGCGTGCAACAATAAGCAACAAATGTAAAAGCATTACGCATTCCAAAATCTAGAACGATATTTGGAATACCAAATAACTAGTGAATTGCAGTTGAATCATGCAGTGATATAGAAAGTAATCTTCGTATTTGTTTTTCCACGTTCCCTGATATGTTCACGAAATAAACAAACTTACTCCTGAGAGAGAGCACTTACATTTACAAAGCACCCAGTATTACTGGAAATACTTCCATTAAATTATCATGGAATTTCCAGAACCTTTTAGAAAACATGAATATGAATAAAAATGGTATAGGTATAGCAACATACGAGCCAAGTACACATTACGTAGTACGTCTGCTCCTCTATTCACTACGCATCTCTGAACTCTTATCTCGTATGAAAAGGTTTTTAATGCTTTAATCGCCAATATGCTATTATCTGACACTTAGTTACAACAAATTGTGCCAAGAATGATGCGTTTCTGATGAAACTTCAGTGTGTCGTTGCCTTGAACTGGCATATTTCCGTAACATGTGACTTGTAATAAGAAAATATTTAACCACCGATATGTCACTTCCGGTCCCTTAATACATCAAAACCTACGAATAACGATACGTTTTCGAGTTATCCTCAATGTGGTGGTACCCTGAAACGGCAGATATTAATATGAGTTAAGTTATAATATGAACCCCACCAAATATGGGCTTCAACTGAAAACAGTGAAATCCAATATGGCGTCTCTCAATGTGTGTTTATGATATAGAGAGAACGTTCTTGCCTCTTATTGGTTATGCGTTTCTTTGCACGATGCCGAAATATCCCAAAAATTATTACGGGTAGGTGATTGGAAGTGAGTCACGATTCTCGTACAGCTCCAAGTCCACGTCAGCGTTTATGTCCCGTGAGAGGACGGCTTGAATCTATGGGATGAAATAGCTATGTTTTCTTCACATGCGACCAGCGAGAAAGGTTCTCCAGTGATGCTGACAAGCGCGAGTACCACTGCACAAGTTATTTAACAGCTCATTCATCAAAGTTGGTAATAATAATTTCGCACAGAAGAGAGGAAAAGAAAATTTAGAATATGTTAGATGATCAGTTTAGATTTAGGATAGGTAAAGGAATCACAGAAGTAGTAGTGAGGTAGCAGTTGATAAAGAAAGCTGGATTTTAAAAAAGTCGAGACATAATCTTAGAATTTGTCGTCCTGGACACCACGTTCCATAGCGTAAAATAGTGCAGGACGTTTGGAATTCTCAGAAAAATAGATATGAACTATATAAGAATATAATATAATGTATAATATGTACAAGGACCAAACGAGAATAACGAGAAAGAAAGACCAAGGCGGAAGTGCTCTGGTTAAGAAGCACGTAGAACAGCTGTGTAGAATATGGTCCCCAACAAATATTACATGCATAAATCGGAAAGCAGGCGACGTGTTCACAAATTATCATCACTCACTACATTTAACCTTAATTTATAGATGCAAGGAAGTGAAACACATCTTTCATTCAGTTACTGTCCATTTCTGTAGAGCTGGCATGTTTTAGACGTCTGAGTTGAAACACAGGGCTTGCGTTGCTTTGTCTGTGAGACGTGAACGTGATGTCCGCTTTCGGTGACCATTTCTCAGGTAAATTCCTTGTATGAATAGGTACTCTGGTCATTCTGGGCAGAAATGAGCAATCAAGAGCGCGTTAGATGTCATTACATTCATTATCATTATGTATACCGATAAAGGCCTTCAGTAGATTCCTCGATTTAGCAGAATATTGCAAATATTGCTCTTTTTTGTGATGCTAACTAGTATTCAATACAGCAATACCAAAAGATATGTTAGCATTCGTTTCGCTACCACTAGGATATACACTCCTGGAAATGGAAAAAAGAACACATTGACACCGGTGTGTCAGACCCACCATACTTGCTCCGGACACTGCGAGAGGGCTGTACAAGCAATGATCACACGCACGGTACAGCGGACACACCAGGAACCGCGGTGTTGGCCGTCGAATGGCGCTAGCTGCGCAGCATTTGTGCACCGCCGCCGTCAGTGTCAGCCAGTTTGCCGTGGCATACGGAGCTCCATCGCAGTCTTTAACACTGGTAGCATGCCGCGACAGCGTGGACGTGAGCCGTATGTGCAGTTGACGGACTTTGAGCGAGGGCGTATAGTGGGCATGCGGGAGGCCGGGTGGACGTACCGCCGAATTGCTCAACACGTGGGGCGTGAGGTCTCCACAGTACATCGATGTTGTCGCCAGTGGTCGGTGGAAGGTGCACGTGCCCGTCGACCTGGGACCGGACCGCAGCAACGCACGGATGCACGCCAAGACCGTAGGATCCTACGCAGTGCCGTAGGGGACCGCACCGCCACTTCCCAGCAATTTAGGGACACTGTTGCTCCTGGGGTATCGGCGAGGACCATTCGCAACCGTCTCCATGAAGCTGGCCTACGGTCCCGCACACCGTTAGGCCGTCTTCCGCTCACGCCCCAACATCGTGCAGCCCGCCTCCAGTGGTGTCGCGACAGGCGTGAATGGAGGGACGAATGGAGACGTGTCGTCTTCAGCGATGAGAGTCGCTGCTGCCTTGGTGCCAATGATGGTCGTATGCGTGTTTGGCGCCGTGCAGGTGAGCCCCACAATCAGGACTGCATACGACCGAGGCACACAGGGCCAACACCCGGCATCATGGTGTGGGGAGCGATCTCCTACACTGGCCGTACACCACTGGTGATCGTCGAGGGGACACTGAATAGTGCACGGTACATCCAAACCGTCATCGAACCCATCGTTCTATCATTCCTAGACCGGCAAGGGAACTTGCTGTTCCAACAGGACAATGCACATCCGCATGTATCCCGTGCCACCCAACGTGCTCTAGAAGGTGTAAGTCAACTACCCTGGCCAGCAAGATCTCCGGATCTGTCCCCCATTGAGCATGTTTGGGACTGGATGAAGCGTCGTCTCACGCGGTCTGCACGTCCAGCACGAACGCTGGTCCAACTGAGGCGCCAGGTGGAAATGGCATGGCAAGCCGTTCCACAGGACTACATCCAGCATCTCTACGATCGTCTCCATGGGAGAATAGCAGCCTGCATTGCTGCGAAAGGTGGATATACACTGTACTAGTGCCGACATTGTGCATGCTCTGTTGCCTGTGTCTATGTGCCTGTGGGTCTGTCAGTGTGATCATGTGATGTATCTGACCCCAGGAATGTGTCAATAAAGTTTCCCCTTCCTGGGACAATGAATTCACGGTGTTCTTATTTCAATTTCCAGGAGTGTAGACGGCTAGCTTAACTACAGGAAGCACACTTTTCGCTAAGTAATTCTTCCACCTACTGGACAAGAACGATTCACTACTAACACACATAGGTCAAACAGGTTGTATAGCAAGGATGCAGCACATTTTGTTAATGATGAAATGTAAGCTTTCATAGTCGCATAAATAACAGATATAAACGTTTTGTAGGCTATTAAGCCATTGTCAATCTGAAGTTTATGGCAAACCTGACAGCATAAGAAATGGTCATGGCTGAAATTTTAACGACTTCCATGTCACTCGGGAGCCAGTCACACTAGTGGGTGTCCGGACCCGTTCATAAAAGTAAAACTTATGAAACTTTGTGTTCTGCCTTATGGCAGGTCTTGTTATGGGGGAAGCCTCATCAGAGAGGTCCACCGCATGTGCGTCTAGGGAAGTGATTCCAGTGGTGGTTTCCCGTTCCCTACCACTGATGATGATGAAATGATAATGAGGACAACACAATACCCAGTCCCCGAGCGGATAAAATCTCCGACTCAGCTGGGAATCGAATCCGACCCCTTGGAGTTACAGACTGCTGACCACACAGCTATCGGGCGGACATAAACGTAAAGAACAGTTGTAATCATTAGTGTAGTAGAAGGAGTAACATAGTAGAAGGAGTAACACCCTTTTTACACTTAGCAGTAAGACGCTCCCTCTAAAAACACTCAGGAAATATGCGCCGCATCACTCGTAGCATTGCACACCTAGTGAAAAGACCTTAATTCGTGATGTGGAGTGAGCGGCGTAAGGAAGTACGAGTCTGTAATAAAATACATTCCTTGGTCACTGGCATAATTGGCGGTCTAGTAGGCAACTGCCTGGCAACTAGAGCTAAATTGTGTATGCCTTAGTGCAGTTTCGTTCGCGTTACTCCGTTAATTAGCTTACAGTATAGAAAACACGAAACGTTATCCTCCGAACCAAGAGACGGAGTAGTACATTTGAACTGAACTGCATTTAGAAAAGGATTTTCCCGTGATGTATTGAGAAGTGTATTAACCAAGACAGTCGTCCTTACACTCCAAAGTTCAGATCCCACATTCCTACTGTACAGTATCGCGATAACGTTTTATCCACCGAGCGAGGTGGCGCAGTGGTTAGACACTGGACTCGCATTCGGGAGGACGACGGTTCAATCCCGCGTCCGGCCATCCTGATTTAGTTTTTCCGTGATTTCCCTAAATCGCTCCAGGCAAATGCCGGGATGGTTCCTTTCAAAGGGCACGGCCGACTTCCTTCCCCGTCCTTCCCTAATCCGATGAGACCGATGACCTCGCTGTCTGGTCTCCTTCCCCAAGCCAACCAACCAACCAACCGACGTTTTATCCATTGTCGCGCAATGCCCTCAGGAACGGCATACCGTGCCCCTGCCTCCGACGCTGTCAAGTTCTCTCTTTCCACAAGAGCAAAGCAATGACGAGCTCACGAAAGACTATTGAAGGAGCATGAATCATGTG
Source organism: Schistocerca serialis cubense (assembly GCF_023864345.2). Taxonomy (NCBI): domain Eukaryota; kingdom Metazoa; phylum Arthropoda; class Insecta; order Orthoptera; family Acrididae; genus Schistocerca; species Schistocerca serialis. The sequence continues at coordinate 592,135,346 of NC_064645.1, read as the reverse complement.
ACTCGACTGAAATGGATGTTGCGCCGATATTTGAGGTTGGGTGTTTTAGAACGAATTGTACTTTTGCGAAACTAAGTCGCTGCGACAGACTTTCAATCTGTTACCGTATACTGTCAATGAAACAGTATGAATAATTCTCACGTATTACATCAAACAGAGACAAAAAAGTTAAGTTTTCTACTCCAAGGATGTCATTTTCCACCAAAAGTGACTCTGAATGATTTATAGGCGAAACTCCGTTGCGTCGTCCGTGGGGAATTAGCTGCACATCATCGAAATGTGATTCATATAATACGATGGAGGCTTTCACACACATAAAAAAAGAAAAGAAATTTACTTGGGTTCAAACGTGACACACATTACACACAAAACCTGCACTTTCTTTATTCACCTACAGGATCCATTTACGAGCTTAGATCTACTCGGATAACATGCACTATGTATATAGATAATACCAACATTTCTATTTTCAGAAAAAGATTTTTTGGCCTCTTGGAACACATCTGGAATACTGAGAACCACAATTTCCTGTAATGTTTACAGTCTGCATGTTCCCACGGCAAATAGAAAAACACAGCATGTTGACGGTAACGTCAGTATTGTACCGGATTTCAACTCTGGCTGCGATTTCCACCGGACAATGTTTGTCTTGTCACAAGTAACTGCCTGCGAACAACATTTTTAGGCGTGGGCAGTGGCATCACGTCAGAACGCACAGTGGTCCTTTGCTTACCTGAGTGAAATTTCATAGACTGACCGGCCACTGTATACACGCCCCTTTGTTCCACAGTGACAGACTTGGGCATTCCCTCTTCCTTACGAGATCGATACAACACAGCATAAAATCTTTCTCTTTCGACTTCAAATTACTGTCGCGCTTGACAATCACGGTTGTCCATCTGTTCATCATATGATAGTACCTGATGGGTGCTGACAAGATCAGGGTCTTACAGAATTGAAACGTCAGGTTTCCTGATAACGAAAGGTATTCTTCTGCACTCTGCTGCAATTAGTCGTAGCATTTCCCCCCTTCAACAGTTTACTTTGTGCTCGTGTTTTCGTTCATGAACCATTTTCCTAGTAATAACCATGTCCGGCAGGCCAGGAACTTATATTTATTTCTGTTTTCAGCGACCATTATTACTTTAGCCAGAAAACGTTTCCTTTGGTGCGTTGGTTGCCCAGAGTGTATTTAGGTTTCCAAACTTAGCAAGATCATTATTCATGCTTAAAACCGTTTCATAAATTCACTTTTGGTAATTGATGTGTTGTCGATTATTCAAAAACTTATTGCAAAAATATCAAAAAGTTCTCTACTGTAGCAGACGCACTTCAGATTTCTTCCACAAGAGAGCAGCAGCGAATTACTTATGCAAGATGGCGGCAGGGGCCAAAACAGCGCAAACAGCGCTAGTTGTGATTGAAATGCATACACTTCAGTCTCCCGTAACAGTGCAACGACAATTCAGAACGGTCATAAACAAAGATCCGCCAACTGTCAACTCCATTCGACAACGGTATGCGCAGTTTAAAGCTTGACAATGCCTCTGCAAGGCCGATAAGTGATTGAGATATTTGGTGATGCATTGTTTGTGACCACGAGACTAAACAACAGTATGTCACAGTATCTTATAGATACAACTTTAGAGTCATAGTATACATAAACAGATGGCGTCAGTGGCCGCAAGGAGTCATTGACGCTCTCCTTGGAATCTTTTTGACGCTGTGGCTGTGATATGGATCACCAAGTTACTTTTTCCTATCCTTTCCTTCAGCCACAGTTACCCATACTAACATAAAAGTAACCAGAAAAATAATTGATGAATACCTCTGGACGAACGTGATGAATATGACTTGAACAAATTTCAAACAACATACCCTGCGTGATCAAAAGTGTCCGGACACCTGTCTAAAAATCACTTATAAGTTCGTGGCACCTTCCATCGGTAATGCTGAAATTTGGAATTCAGTATAGTGTTGGCCCACCATTAGCCTTGATGACAGCTTCCACTCTCGCAGGCAAACTTTCATTCAAGTGCTGGAAGGTTTCTTGGGGAAAGGCAGCCCATTCTTCACGGAGTGCTCCACTGACAAGAGGTATCGATGTCGGTCGGTGCGGCCTAGCACGAAGTCGGCGTTCCAAAACATCCCGAAGGTGTTCTATACGATTCAGGTCAGGACTCTGCGTAGGCCAGTTATGTCGTACAACCACTCCACCACAGCCCGCCCATTATGAACAGGTACTATATCGCCATCCACGAATTGCTCTTCAGTAATGATGTTCACCGGGCTTTCGTCATACCCAAACCCTGCCATCGGATTGCCACATTGTGCACTGAGATTCGTCACTCCACACAACGTTTTTCCACTGTTCAATCGTCCAATATCTACGCTCCTTACACAAAGTGAGGCGTCGTTTGGCATTTATCGGCGTGATGTGTGGCTTATGAGCATCTGCTCGACCATGAGATCCAATTTTTGTCACCTCCCGCCAGTCTGTCAAAGTACTTGCAACAGATCCTGATGCAATTTGGAATTCCTGTGTGATAGTCTGGATAGATGTGTGCCTATTACACATTACGACCCTCTTCAAATGTCGGCGGTCTCTGTCAGTCAACAGACGTCGGCCTGTACGCTTTCCTGCTGTACGTGTCCGTTCACATGTCCACTTCACTATCACATCGGAAACACTGGACCTAGGGATGTTTAGGAGTGTGGATGTCTCGAATACAGACGTATGACATAAGTGACACCCAGTCATCTGATGACGTTCGAAGTCCGTGAGTTCCGCGGAGCGCCCCATTCTGCTCTCTAAATGACTACTGAGGTCACTGATAGGGAGTACATGGCGGTAGGCTCTAAGCACTATGGGACTTAACACTTGAGGTCATCAGTCCCCTAGACTTAGAACCACTTAAACCTAACAAACCTAAGGACAGTACACATACCCATGCCCGAGGCAGGATTCGAACTTGCGACCGTAGCAGCAGCGCAGTCCGGGACTGAAGCGCCTAGAACCGCTCGGCCACAGAGGCCGGCCCTCGCGGTAGGTTGCAGTACAATGCACCTAATATGGAAAACGTATTTTTTTGTAAGTGTCCGGATAATTTCCATCACGTAGTGTAGCTCGTTATGAGTTCGACGAAATTTTGTATATGCATAAATTTGACGACTCTCATTTTAGAAGTGAATATTTGGGCTGATACCGATTTTAGTTGGACATTGCACTTATTGGTGACAGCTGTTAGGTCTCCTGGATTTTCATAGCAAGAAAGTTAATTTTAAACATGCCATGTTGTCGATGTACAGGACAACTTTTCCATTCGTAAATAATACCTAATTTGTGAAAGATGTAGAGTATACGGTATGTGGACTAGCACTAATCGCACTGGACGCCTATGAGTAGCGGATGACATGAATTTTAAATTCTATTGACAGATGTTAAGCGGAGAGAAATACTTCCGACACCCCCGATAAAACCCCCAGATTCCTTAAGTATTAAGGTTTGAGTCGGCAGCTCGTGGCCTCGCGGTAGCGTTCTCTGTTTTCGAGCACGGCGTCCCGGGTTCGACTCTCCATGGGGTTAGGGATTTTCACTGGCCTCGAGATGACTGCGTGTTGTTGTGTCGTCTTCATCACCATCATCGTCATTCATCCACATTACGGTCGGAGGAAGGCAACGGCACACCAACTCCGTTACGACCTTGCCTAGTGCGGATATGCGGGTCTCCCGTATCGTTCCCCTACGCTCTGTCAAGAAACATGGGATTTCATTTCCATTTTCCATTAATATTTGAGGCTTTTACGTAAAAAAAACATTAAGTTTCGTAATTCTGTTAGGAACCTGAGCGCTCGTAATCCCGTGTATCAGTGTCCCCACTATTGGCAAGTTACAACGCAGACCTCATAATCTGTCCCAGTGCTGTTTGTTGAACAGTTTTGTGAAATTAGTAGTACCAACGTACTGCCATGCTTGACACAACCTACAGCAAAATTTTGATAGCAAGAAATCAGTGGATATGCCCTGGAGTGTCTAATTCAGATATTTTATTTATTAAACCAGCATGTAGAACTTTATACATTTCACCGTGGAAGATCGAAGCGATTTCACAGATTAACTGTAACTATATTATTACATATATTGCCACAGAGTTTTCCACACAGAGAGAAACTGTTACGAGTACTCCATATGTGCTCCCTGTTGTTTCTGCTTTTCTAGGGTCTTATGCATTTATTTATTTATTTTTAGTTACCCGTCTTCTGACTAGTTTGCTGCTGCTCACCACGAATCCTCTCCTGTGCTCGAGTCATCAGTCTTCTGATCGGGCTGATGCAGTCCGGCACTAATTCCTCTCATGCGCTCTTAATCTCAGATTAGCATTTGCAGCGTACGTCCTCAATTATTTGCTGGATGCATCTCAAACTCTGTCTTCCTCTTCTCTTGCGCTCTTAATCTCAGATTAGCACTTGCAGCATACGCCCTCAATTATTTGCTGGATGTATCCCAAACTCTGCTTCCTCTACTGTTTTTACCCTCTGTAGCTCCCTCTAGTACCACGGAAGATATTCGCTGATGTCTTAAGAGATATCCTATCAGTCTCTCTCTCCTTCTTGTCAGTGTTCTCTATATGTTCCTTTCCTCGGAGATTCTGCGGAGAACCTCCTCATTTCTTATCAGTCAATCGAATTTTCACCATTCTTTTGTAGCGCCACAAAAATGGTACAAACGGCTCTGAGCACTATGGGACTTAACTACTGAGGGTATCATTCCCCTAGAACTTAGAACTACTTAAACCCAACTAACCTAAGGACATCACACACATCCATAGCCAAGGCAGGATTCGAACCTGCGACCATAGCGGTCGCGCAGTTCCAGACTGTAGGGGCTAGAACCGCTTGGCCACCCCGGCCGGCTGTAGCACTACATCTGAAAGTTTTAGATTCTGGTCTGTTCTGGTTTTCCATAGTCCATGCTTCACTACCGTACAGTACATGCTCCAAAAGTATATTCTGAGAAATTTATTTCTCAAATTATGGGCAATGTTTGATAGTAGCAGACTTCTCTTGGACAGGATATCAATTCTATAATCCATTTCTTCACACATGCCGCGCAGCATGTCCCTACCAATCTCCTCAAAAGTACTGTACATGCGATGTCACCGTTCTAGTAGGTTTGTTGGCAGAGGAGGAGAAAACACTGCGTATTTCACAAATTCCAAGCATAAAATCGCATGGGGTTAGATCGGGTGGTCATACCGCCGCAAGAGCTCCATCAGTTTCTCAGTATCTTGTTTAAGAATTCACGAACATTATGGTGGATGTGGGGTGGAACAGTATACTTTTGGTACCGAACGAGGTGGTGCTGCGGTTAGCCCACTGGACTCGCATTCGGGAGAACAACGACTCCAACTCCCGTCCGACCATCTTGATTTAGGTTTTCCGTCATTTCCCTAAATCGCTCAAGATTCCTTTGCAAGGGAACGCCCGATATCTTCCTTGACACAGTTCGAGCTCGTGCTCCGTCTCTAATGACCTCGATGACGACGGAACGTTAAACCCAATCTTTCTTCCTTCCTTCCTGTTGGCAGATGAAATCCACACTTTTGGTTTCCAGTTGTGTCATGAGCCAGATACAAGTGTCCTGTAATGGACTTTTCGCACGAACAAAGGGACCATAAACTTTAAACCGCGAGGCTGCAAAGAATGCATTAATGTTTGGTGAATTTCGAATGTGCTGCACGATAGCGTGGCGATTCTTTGTCCCCCAGATTTGGAAATGGTGCCTGTTCACCGTTCCATTCACAAGGAAAAACTGCAGCCTCATCACTGCAGATGAGTTTCGCACAAAAGTCATCCTCTTCCACAGTCTGTGGCAACTGTACGCAAAATTCAAGGTATCTGAATCTGTCATTGGGAGTCAGGCCTTGTAGCAATTGCAATCTGTCCGTCGACTTCTGATGACTATGTGTGAAAGTTCCCTACACGCGGACAACCATTTCTTCAAGCACTGCATCGAAGATCATCCTATCGCCAAAATATAGCTGCACGTCTTCAATGGGCCACACACAGAGAAATTATAACAGCAGATAAATGCAGTTCTGTAGTGTACAGGGTGACTCGAAAGTCCTTTAATGTTACGGAATAATGTAGAGAGAGAAGTAATACTTGTTGCAAATCCTTGAAATAACACTGCATTTTATGGAAACGGAGAAAAGCACATAAAGCGAGCAACAGATGATGCTTCATATGACACAAAAGCAGTAACATAATAACTGATTTTTAGACGATGTTCCTTATAACAAATGCTTACATATCTGCCGTCATTTAACATCAGTACCAGCAAACGAGTGATAATGTTGCGAACAGTACTGTGCAGCATATCAGTAGGCATGATGAGAAATTGCAGTCGGATGTTGTAGCATCGCTTATGAAGTCGGTCGATCTCGGTAGATTTTCCAGTTGTGGTAATCCCAGTGGGAGGCCAACTATGGCAAAAGTGGAGGCCCAACAAGCTGGTTCAGATGGCTCTGAGCACTATGCGACTTAACTTCTGAGGTCATCAGTCCCCTAGAACTTAGAACTACTAAATCCTAACTAACCTAAGGACATCACACACGTCCATGCCCGAGGCAGGATTCGAACCTGCGACCGTAGCGGTCGCGCGGTAACAGACTGTAGCGCCCATAACCGCTCGGCCACTGCGGCCGGTGCCCAACAAGCGATCCTCACCACATGATGTGCGCAAGAGAACTTTGACGCTTGTAGCAATATGGGGTGGAGTGCCACTCGGTATAAAATAGTACCTCCCAGCAGATGTTCATCAGCCAGTCTAGCGTGACGCGATTATGCAGCATACTTCTCACCCGTCACACTAAGAGTTTGAAAAGTAGCACCCCACATTTCCACGAACAAAAATGGTCCGTTCACGAGTGATGTTGTAAATTCACACCATACTCAAATACTGCTCTGTGTATACCTGGTATTGGTATGTTTGCTTCGAAAAGTCCGGTGTCGTATATTGAAATTCACGACATAATCTACACACTGTTTAAGTTACGAGAAATTCAGTGTTGTGACTTAAACCATTTCAACTCTTATCCGTGAAGATGGTCCTTGACTGAAACCAGTCGATGTTTGGCTCTAAAACAAAATTAGGCGATAATCAATGAGTTTTCTAAACTACACTACTGGCCATTAAAACTGCTACACCAAGAATAAATGCAGATGATAAACGGGTATTCATTGGACATACTAGAACTTACATGTGATTACATTTTCACACAATTTGAGTGCATAGATTCTGAGAAATCAGTACCCAGAACAACCACCACTGGCTATAATAACGGCCTTATACGCCTGGGCATTGAGTCGAACAGAGCATGGATGGCGTGTACAGGTAAAGCTGACCATGCAGCTTCAACACGATAGCGCAGTTCATCAAGAGTAGTGACTGGCGTATTGGTCAGAGATCTGGAGGATGAGCTGGCCAGGGCAGCAGTCGAACATTTTCTGTATCCAGAAAGGCTGTACAGGACCTGCAACATGCGGTAATCCATTATCCTGCTGAAATGTAGGGTTTCGCAGGGATCGATTGAAGGGTAGAGCCACGGGTCGTAAGACATCTGAAATGTAACGTCCACTGTTCAAAGTGCCGTCAATGCGAACAAGAAGTGACAGAGACGTGCAACCAATGGCACCCCATACCATCACGCCGCGCTGGGTGATACGCCAGTATGGCGAGGATGAATACACGCGTCCAATGTGTGTTCGCCGCGATGTCGCCAAACACGGATGCGACCATCATGATGCCGTAAACAGAACCTGGATTCATCCGAAAAAATGACATTTTGCCATTCGTGCACCCAGGTTCGTCACTGAGTACACCATCACAGGCGCTCCTGTCTGTGATGCAGCGTCAAGGGTAACCGCAGCCATGATCTCCGAGCTGATAGTCCATGCTGCTGAAAACGTCGTCGAACTGTTCGTGCAAATGGTTGTTGTCTTGCAAACGTCCCCATCTGTTGACTCAGGGATCGAGACGTGGCTGCACGATACGTTACAGCCATGCGGATGACTGTCATCTTGACTGCTAGTGATACGAGGCAATTGGAATCCAGCACGGCGTTCCGTATTACCATCCTGAACCCGCTGATTCCATATTCTGCTAACAGTCATTGGGTGTCGACCAACGCGAGCAGCAGTGTGGCGATACGATAAACCGCAATCGCGATTGGCTGCAATCCTACCTTTATCAAAGTCGGAAAAGTGATGGTACGCATTTCTCCTCCTTACACGAGGCAACACAACAACGTTTCAGCAGGAAACGCCGGTCAACTGCCGTTTGTGTATGAGAAATCGGTAGGAAACTTCCCTCATGTAAGGACGTTGTAGGTTTCGCCACCTGCGCCAACCTTGTGTGAATGCTCTGAAAAGCTAATCATTTGCATATCACAGCATCTTCCTGTCGGTTAAATTTTGCTTCTGTAGCACATCATCTTTGTGGTGTAGCAATTTTAATGGCCAGTAGTGTAATATCCTAAACAAGCTTTTATAATGGTTGCTCCGGCATACGTGTCACTTTTTCTATGAACTAATAATATTGTTCACAATTGAAACATAAAAATGAAATAACAGTGGAGTGTGACATTACTATGTGATTAAATGTGGAGCAACTGTTTTGGGTCAAGCATAGTAAGAATGGCATCGATTTTACTTTAACTTACACCTTATGTAATGTATGTGCTTGTATGTGCCCACGCTTGCGTGAGTGTGTGTGTGTGTGTGTGTGTGTGTGTGTGAGAGAGAGAGAGAGAGAGAGAGAGAGAGAGGGTGGGGGGGAAGGAGAGAGAGAGAGAGAGAGGTTGTAACGCATTTGTATGTAATTACTGCAATACTTTTTTCACTTTTATGATCGAACTTGCGAAGACGACTGTCCACTAATGGATATGCCATTTAAGCCCAAGTGAAACAGCAAATATTATGTTAAAGTAGAAATAACATAAAATGAAAATGGAGTAGGTAGAACTCGGCCCACTTTCCTTCATTTTCATTACTTGCACTCAAAAGTGCATTTCCTGAACGTGTGACATCCAACATATTTCCTGAATACACCTTACAGTGAGGAGACAAAAGTCTTGAGGTTGCGACATCCACATGTAAAGATGGCGGCTGTATCGTGTACACAGGGTATAAATGGCAGTGCATCGGCGGAACTGTCATTTGTACTCACATCATTCGTGTGGAAAGGTTTCCGACTTGATTATGCCCGCCGACGGGAATTAACAGATTATGAACGTCGAATGGTTGTTGGAGCTAGACCCATATAAGATTCCACTTCGTAAGTCGTTAGGGATTTGAATATTCTGAAATCCACAGTGTCAAGAATGGGGCAGTAATGCCAATTTTCAAGCATTAACTCTCACCACGGAAAACTCAGTGTCCGACAGCCTTCAAGTAACGACTGAGAGCAGCAGCGTTTGCATAGAGTTGTCAGTGCTAAAAGACATGCAACACCATGTGACATAAATGCAGAAATCGATTTGGGACGAATTACGAACGTATCTTTTAGAACAGTGCGGTGAAATATGACGTTAATGGGCAGACAACCGATACGAGTGCCTTTGCTAGCGCCAAGACATTGTCTGAAGCACCTCTCCTGCTCTCGTTACTATATCGGTTGGACCTTTCACGACTTGGATACCTTAGCCTGGTCGTATAAGGCCGATTCCAGTTGGTAAGAGCTGACAGCGGGATTCGAACGTGGTGCGGGCCCCAACAAGCCACTGGCCTAAGTTGTCAATAAGGCACAGTGAAACTGGTGGTGGCTCAATGACAGTGTGGACTGTGTTTACATTCAATTGATTGCGTCTTCTGGTCCAACCGAACCGATCATTGACTGGGAATGGCTATGTTCGGCTACTTGGATATCATTTACAGCTATTCGTGGACTCATGTTGCCAAACATCAATGGAATTTTTATGGCTGCAATTGTTCGCAGTTGGTTTGAATAAAAGTCTGAACAGTTCGAGCGAATGATTTGGCCGCCCAGATCGCCCGACATGAATCTCATCGAACGTTTATGGGACATAATGGAGAGGTCAAGTCGTGCAAAAGTCCTGCGCCTACAACACTATCGCAGTTATAGAGGCAGCATACCTCACCGTATTTACGCACTTATGGATTCGACTGAGGATATAAGGTAGATATCGATGTTCCTAACGTGTTCAGGGTTACAATAAATGTGCTGCGACTTGGGAACGCCACAAGCTTTTTCGTCCACATAACGACCGGACCCTGATGACAATGAGAAGAGCAGTAAAGCAAAAGTAGATAAATAACGGCCGTAGTGCTACCAATCATTGTTTGAGCGCATTCTTACTCTCTTATTGGAGATTGGAGATGACAAGAGATTTCCCAAGCTATCCTCTTGACATGGTCCTAGAACAGGTAATTTCCCGTCCTGCATCCTTAAATGTATCGGATCTGTAGTGGTACGATGTGGACTACTGAGAGTAGAGCTGGTTATACGCTATGTCGTGACTATGTTGCTACGGATGATTATGAAACTGAACGGAAACACTTTAGAACCGTCCGTCGCGTGTTATGCGCAGAGACAGAGGTGGTTTTGCCGTCGCTACATTGCGCTCGCTATTTTTGCCCGCATCATATGCACCAGCTGTCCTGTTGTTGTCTCTCGGTGCAAATGGCAACACTGAGTAATGCTGTACGCGTGGACACATTTTCTGCTACAAATTCTCTGTCGGCAAAAATTTTGTGCACGGAGCTCTACCACTCTCGTTCGGTAATATTTGTTATGTTCTCATTATGTCAGCCATAATGAAATCTGCAACGGCGAAACAGCAATCACCACTCTTCCAATAATATAAAACTCAGCTCTAAACATTGGACGCATGGCCGTAAAACACGCTGAAGATAGATGCGGCAAAATGACGCTATTTCCTGTTGCGTTACGCTGTACTCTGCCCTTTGATACGGGGCCTCGCCCTACCACCCACCGCATCAGCTACAACCTTTCTATGAGTTTATGCCAGGAGGGAAAATCCCGCCCTTTACAGAGTTTTCCACAATGAAAATTGAGCCCGTTATTTCTTGAAATATACGATATAGTACTACAATTCAGATGTCTTGCAATCAGTAAGACTATAACTCTTTTTACCGATCGCTCAGCCAACAAATACACATCATTGTTTCCGATGTCTCTTCATTATTTCTTTTCTTACACAAAATACTTGGAATTAATAATTTGAAAAAAGTGTTCAAATTTTCAGTCTATACCGAAGTAAAATTCGGCAAATCAAGATAAAATTTGTGGCTAAGGAATAGAATTCAGTTATACTAGGAGACTGATCGAAAACCTTCGTGCTAGATGAAGTTACCTCTACACTGGTGTCTCAGTTTTCACGGAAGTAATTTTCAAAAGTATTCTATATTACGTTGTATTTAACTGTTGCGAAAGGCATCGATTATTGCGACAGGAATGCCAAAGAATTTTATTTGCTCCCGTTTAATGAGACAATTGTCTCTTACTCATAATCTATTAGAACAGCTTGCGGAAGATAGTTCGAGCCACAAGACAAACTGATGACAATACCATTCAGAACGCTATTACAGATGTTGCCAACACTGTTACCTTAAAACTGTTTCATTAGAAAAATTAGGAAACTAAGAAAAAGAGAATGATCGAGATTATTATTCAAGTATTCTGATCTATTGTATCTGTAGATTTCCGAAAATCACTTCCAGAAAATTTCTTCGACAATGACTAGTGACTTCTTTCATATAATTTATCTACATTCCCTACTGGCATGATTCCGATGGCACTAATATCTCCAGATAGATAAAATGCAACGTGCACAACTTTTATCCAGATATAATTTAAACTTTCTAACGATACTACATATACCGTAGGTTTCCCGTGGTTTCTCAGAATCCCTTATGGTATACTTTGTGTTAGCTTATCTAAAAATAACATGGTCGATTTCTTTCACAAACCCATCCCATTACCAGCTAGTCCTTCGTCAGTAAAGACATCGTCGTGGACCTGACCTCTAAACATCTCCTTCCCCCTTCTTTCCTTCCTCCCTCTATAAATATCATCATTATTAACGTTAGTTATTAATAAAGTATTTGCTTTAAGATCAGAATGCTGGTAACTTGTACGCAATACTACAGTTTCATCCAAGTCGCCCCATTCACCGCCTTGCGCCTCACACACATTCTAAGAATATGATTCCTTTCAAGGTCCTCTGTCTGTCATGATTGATGTCTGATTGATACCTGATTTGTGGAAATAATGAATCAGTGAATGGCTGCACCGAGGTTGTAAACTAATTGCTTCAGAATGCGACTCGAAGGAGGAAAACACACAACTTTCATCGACATAAAATTCCTTATAAGAGTACAGCAGATCCGCTGGTTGTTGGATCTGTTATCTGATGATATCCTGGGTGACCCGAAAGTGCGTTGACATTTGAAAATTCATTACTTCCCTGTTGGTTGGTTTAAATGGGGGGGGGCGGATATATGGGGGGGGGGGGGGTGACCAAACTGCTTGGTCATCAGTCCTACTTCCCGGAATAATGTAGGTAGAGAGGTGAAAGTTAACAAACAAAATGGTTCAAATGGCTCTGAGCACTATGGGACTTAACTTCGGAGGTCATCAGTCCCGTAGAACTTAGAACTACTTAAACCTAACTAACCTAAGGACATCACACACATCTATGCCCGAGGCAGGATTCGAACCTGCGACCGTAGCAGTCGCGCGGTTCCAGACTGCAGCGCCTAGAACCGCACGGCCACTCCAGCCGGCGAAAGTTAACACACACGCTTGGAATGGTATGGGTTTTTATCGAGAAAGCGCACAAAATGACCCAACAGAAGGCATTATATACGATACAAAAGCACATAACAATTGGTTTTTAGCAAAGATAATGTTCTTTTTAACAGATGCTCAACTTGTAGTTATGGGACAATGTTGTGAATAAAACCGTGCATCACTTTTCTTCAGCAGTAGATACGGTGAGAAATTTGGCGTATTTATCAGTAGATACGGTGAGAAATTTGCGTCGGATCGTGGCAGACAGTTTCCCCACAACAAATAATCTCACGGCCCGAGGCGAAGTGGGAGCTCAGTCAGCGATCCTCACCATATGATGTGCGCAGGAGATCTTGGGGTGGACCGCTAGCCTGCATGAAAGTCGTACTTCCCTGTAGGTGTTTATCAGCCAGGCTAGGGATGAACCGATTCTGTAACTTACCGGCGTAACTCGCTCCCTTAAAAAAAAAAATGGTTAAAATGGCTCTGAGCACTATGGGACTTAACATCTGTGGTCATCAGTCCCCTAGAACTTAGAACTACTTAAACCTAACTAACCTAAGGACATCACACACATCCATGCCCGAGGCAGGATTCGAACCTGCGACCGTAGCGGTCACGCGGTTCCAGGCTGAAGCGCCTAGAACCGCACGGCCACACCGGCCGGCTCGCTCCCTTCACGCTGACAGTTTGGAAAGTAAGACTCCTCATTTACTCCACGGAAAAGGGTCCGATCACGACTGATGTGATAAAATGTACACCACACCGTGACTTCTGTCATGCAGTGGTGTTTCATTGGTGGAGCACCGGCATCCCTCATTCACTACAGCTCATTTTATAGCCGGTTCTCATACAGCTTCGCTCACGTGTTGCTGTTCAGCGCCATCTGCTGGACGATCTTTGATTTCGTTTTTGATTTTTAAGAAACCCTCATCATGACTGTCAACTCTTACCTCTCTACCTACAATATTTCGTGAATCAGTGTATTTTCGAATGTTAACGGACTTCTGGGTCACTCTGCACTCGCTTCCACAAATCACACGGATGCCAGGTTAACAAACAGTACCTGCCTCCGTGTACAACCAGCGACAAAAGTTTATTTAATAAGTTTTTCTTCATAAGGTTCCCCCCCCCCCCCCCCAGCTCGTAAATATCTAAAGAAAGACGTTTTTGTACGCCATCAAGAGCTACAGCTGCGAATCATGCAGTGTCCCCTCCAAATAACAAAAGAAATTAAGGAAATGTTTAGTAGACAAGAAATTACTCAATTGTATACTTGCATTTTATTCTTGACGCCATCAACTGTGGTGATACATAGTTTTGTACTGTACCGTTGAAGAACTGTATGCCTACGCGACGCATTGCGAAGTATGACATTTTGTATATTGTACTTAATATTGCAGTAATGATTTTTCGTACTACAAATTATTTAATGTGGAAGTATAAAGTGTTTTTAAGCGTTTCCCTTCGTCGCAATAACCATGCGGAGATCGAGTGTGCGCTGACGGCTATTGTTCAGGCGCCATGAAAAATTCCGAATTACCAGATTCAAACGTCATCTGATCGACGGCCGTCCACTTTAGTAATAAACATGAGACTATTTGAAGTGGAACTAAAAAGTGTTTTTATGCATTTCCCTTTGTTTCACAAACCCAGTAGGGGATCGAGTGAGCGCTGTCGGCTATTGTTCAGGCGGCATGAAAAATTAAAGTCACCGGATTCGAACTTAAGCTGACTGACAGCCATGCACTTCAGGCATAAGCAGAATCTCCTGCGAAAGTTGTTAGTGAATGTCATTAATGAAATCAGTTCTTGTTGTGTCCACGATAGAGGCTACAACTAAATTTATGACAACTTCAGACAAAATTTCAATCTAAAATATTCACCTTTTTGCGGCTTATCCCGCTTAAAATCTGACGAACCTGAAGCTAAAGAAGTAGTAGTGTACAAGTGGCGGTATGTTTTTACTTAAATACGTGGCTCTGGATTGTATTATTTGGCGTTCAATGAAAAAGTGGAAAAGATTTTTAAGAAAAAGATTTATAACTGAGTTTCACACATTTCCTGAAGTACTTATTAGGAAATTTATCGTCAATTGCGTCCTTCATTGGGGTTTAAATCAGTTGTTGACTTGCACTAAAAGAAGTATTTAAAATGAAAGTAGGGAACAACATGAGAAATTCCTTTGGTAAAAGGTCAAAGAAAAGTAGAAATACGTCAATTAATCACAGCGACATGACGATAATAATGCACTACGTATAAAAATACTGCGCAACTCAGCATGATATTTTATAACTGTGTATTTGTTATTAATGCCACAGTAGGAGTGACGCCATATATGCTGTTGTAAGAGTTTTGTTTTGCCACATGTTGATCATTTGGTACGAACTGATAATAAATAATACTGTGTTTTCTTATCAGCCTTTGGGGATACATAAACGTGTCTGTACGGGTGACGAGTGCGTCGTTTATACCCGACAACCAAATCCAGATTGGCTCATCACTGGAAAATCTGTGTCTTCATGAAAGTTAGTTGGTTCGTTACATGTTCCATAGAATATTTGAACAATTCTTTTACTAAATTATGTGGAACGAGTTAGTTTACAGTATATTTGTACAAGTTTAGTTTTAAAATTAATGAAGAAATTACTTTTCAGTCCTACTCATGCAACTACACTTAAAGACTCTGGCGAATATCATTAGAGTCTGTATATATATTATGACGGAGCAATCTAACTGCCTCCTTGGAGAGGTACCTATATAGACACTGCAGGTGAACACTACATATTATTCTTCATGCTCAACTTTGTGCAATCAATCTTCTCTTCCTAAGTAACGACTTACTCAAGAAAATTATTCTTTGAGACATTACTGAGTAGAAATGAGCAAAATATTTCAGGATGTTGATTAAACAAAGAGCAAAATAACCGATCTTAACTGTCTGAGAAGCTCAGTAATCTGACCCGACCAGTTCAGGTTTTTATCAGTATGTGTACTCAAAAATTTGGAAAACTCTGTCCTATATATATATATATAGACTCCTCGTCATGTGGTACATCAATTGTTGGAGTGACTATTTGTTGTACAGAAATACATTGTGATTCCTCAAAATTAAGGGAGTGTCCGTTTTCAGAGAATCATATAATGATTCCTTGAGAAACATAATGAACAATCCCTTCTGTCGCTTTCTCTATAAAGACATTTTTTGTAAGACTAATATCATCT
This sequence comes from Schistocerca serialis cubense, assembly GCF_023864345.2. Lineage (NCBI taxonomy): Eukaryota > Metazoa > Arthropoda > Insecta > Orthoptera > Acrididae > Schistocerca > Schistocerca serialis. The sequence continues at coordinate 592,119,286 of NC_064645.1, read as the reverse complement.
ACAAGCAGTACAAATTCTGCTCCGTGAATCTGAAGTGGAAAGTCATTCACATATACAATGTGTAACGGGTAAAATTGCTGGTATTTTCGTATTTGGTGCCTTGATGTCTACACACATCAGTGTTCTGGTTGTTTTATCTCTGTGTTGAACAGTTTTCCCACAAACACATCAAAACCTAACGACCTGATGTTGTTTGCACAGATGTAACTACACCACTAACTGGACTATGCCTACCAGCCGTAACTACACCATTAACTGGACTATGCCTGTCAGCATAGACTAACCTTTTTGCTTCCACACATCCACACTTTCACAGCCGACCTGCTGTACCAGTAAAAAACGCATTGATGGCTTGCTCTTCCCACATGCACTTGGAGGTACTAACCAACCTAAAAGCATATTACACCTAACAGCTGCAATCATTAGTCTGCAAATGAAGTACGTACTGATTTAATGCTGCTCAGTACACTGTCTTCAGTCACCAATAGAAATATCTGTACCAGTTGCATTCTGTATAAGGAACAGGAGCGCACTCAAAATTGAATCTCCTGGGATTTTTCATCAGTCATTAAAATTTAATACCTTCACAACATTTTCTACATCAATTCCATAAGACTTACGTTATTGTAGTAGTGTAATATGATATACAGAATTAGACGCCTTCAAAGGATCACATAAATACCAACTGGCGATATTTTGTTACATAATTATTGTAATAATTCTTGGGTGAATGTATACCACTCAGAAGACATACTTAGATTTCCATGTAACTTGGTGCACGTACACACAACTGGCAGATATGAAAATGATCATAACAGCAATTCTTTGACAGGTGAAACGGCCACCAGAGCGCAATTGTATTGTTCGTGTTTAGCGTTGTTACCACGGCTGGTAGAACATATAAGAGGAGACAACAGCGTCAAATGTTGACTGATTACTGATGCACACGAAGATGCTGTAAGCTCGTATAAGACAGCATTATCGGTAGGACTTGAAACAGGCCTCTGTGTTTCCATGTGGCTGGATGGTAGAATCGTGCCATATCCAGAGTTATGCAGCATACGGATGCGACAATGGCCCGATGTTCGACTACATGGGAACGTTAGGAGAGGCAAATTCGTCGTCAAGGTGTCCAAACGGCCAAGTCCTGCCACCACAAGGGGGCATCGTCATATTGTGTACCAAGCATCCTTAGTCGAGCAATCCTCCTGGAATCCAAACTGCGATACGCTAAATAAATTTGTTTCCGGTTTCAGTGCACTCTTGAGTACATTAGCTTTTCGAATATTTTGGAAAGAGATCTCAGTAATAAAACAGGTCCTTATTTAAGTCTTTCTTGGTTGAAGTAACCATATGGAGGTGCAACCTTATCAGGGAGCAGCATCCTACGTTTTGAAGTGATTATAATGGAAAATCTAGTATTTCAAGGCTTGCTGTCACTTGCTTGGGTTTTCTTTTAGTTGCTACTACAATGAAGAGTAGTAGCACCCAGCTGCAAGGTTCCCGTGAACCGAGGCGTCGGTCTGACGTTCAAACCTCCCTGAACACATTCTACATCATATCCAGAGCTCCGCTCTTGCCACGGAACTCCGTATCACCTTTACAGGGGGCCCTGAATTTTTAAAGCTCCGTAGGCCTCCAGAGAGAGCGAACCTGAGCCAGAAGTCGTAAATCATATTTCTGCGATCCGTCGGCCGCAGCGCCGAGAACCGATATCTCTGCCCGATGTGACGTCCGAGGTGAACCGGAGAAGGCAGTTTCTTGCTGACAGGCCCTCTGCTAACGACCCACCTCGCGAAAGAAGCGTTGGCCAGCCTCGCGGCTGTGTCATGACAACCATGCAATCTGCTGCTTTTTAAGACTCTAAAACCCTGCTGTGTTGAAAATGTGTCGATAAAATTTTAACCAAGACGACGTCTTCATTTTGGTCGCCATCAAGTGAAGGTGCATTTTAAGTCCCTTTTTGAGCAATGAGGAAACAGCTACTGCTCTCTGTGTATGTAAACTATACAACGATGTCTTCATCTCGGATTGTTGGCAATTCTCCCAGCGTTTTTTATGCTGTTCACAGTGTCCCGAAATGGAGTCATATAAAATGAAATGTAAATCAAATGCGTCGGTTCATAATTCCAAAATGCAGGCATACTAGATATTTATCGATTACAGAACCTTGTGTCACGAATGTAAACGATGGTTTGAGTAAACCGTACGGTTTACTCGAACTATTCGCGTCCAGCCATCCTGATTTAGGTTTTCCGTGATTTCCGCAGATCACTTCAGGCAAATGCTGGGATGGTTCCTTTGAAAAGGCACGCTCGATTTCCTTCCCCATCCTTCCCTAATCCGAGCTTGTGCTCCGTCTCTAATGACCTCATTATCGACAGGACGTTAAACACTAATTTCCTCCTGCTCCTCAATCTATTGTCTCCATTCGTGGCAGATGGCGCTGTAATCGACATATATCAAGTGTATTTGAGTTGGGATTTAATAACAGACGCAATTGATTTCACTTTTCATTTACGATTATGATGTAAACCTTTGTGTTCTAAAGGTTGATAGTGGTGTTCAAACGTTACTTGACTGTTGAGAATGTGATTGTGCGGTACTCATAATACGGCTGGATATTTCTGGCAAATAAGATACTTGTATGGTAACCTAGTTCTCTCTTTCCTACATGGTCAATTGTGGTGAGTCCCCAAATCATCGGAATGTTTGCTTTCGGTGGCCGCATCGAACCCCACCATCAGGTAATTGATTTCGGTGTGTGTCTCTATCCAACCATTGTAGTTCTGGTACTGACCGCTAAGTTGCCACCGGCGGAATACAAACCACAGCCACTGTTATTAGATAAAATGTTCATGAAGTCATAGTGACTTGGGAATGTGCCATGGATTATCACCGAAATCAAGCACAGCAATGGTGGGAAACAATTGGACTCTCCGAAATCAGCCACCCCAGTAGAGAGAGGCAAGGGGACTCAAGGAAGTCAGGAACCCCAATGGTGAGAGGCTAGGGGGCCCACAAAAATTAAGCATCTCAGTGGAACAGAAAACTATTACAAGAACGTCGTTGTACCTGACGCGCTAAACGTAGTTTCTAATCACACAATGAAACGGCTAACATATTACACTGTACAATCGAATTTGCAACACCCAAGTAAGTTTCGAACATCGTAACTGAAATGTAGAATCCATTGCATCGGTTTTAATTCCAAAAACAGACACAACTGATATATTTTGATTACAGCGCCATCTACTACTAATGGAAAATCATGGTTTGAGCAAACCGTACGTATTTTTTGCGTAGAATCCGAACATATAATAAAACTGGGGGTTCCCATTTTAATATACAAAACTGATCCAGCCCACGCATGAGCTGCTGTCGTCGATCGGTTCTAGGCGCTTCAGTCCGGAACCACGCGGCTGCTACGGTCGCAGGTTCGAATCCTGCTTCGTACATGGATGTGTGTGATGTCCTTATGTTAATTAGGTTTAAGTAGTTCTAAGTCTAGGGGACTGATGACATCAGATGTTAAGTCCCTTAGTGCTTAGAGCCATTTGAACTACGCATGAGGTGTGGCTAGGAGGTGTCCAGATGTAGCATAGACAAACCAGTAGAGGGTGCAAGAGCTTTATGACTCTTGCCAAAGGAATCCGAGGTGCGTCTAGGCCAGAGGAGGTGCTCATATAGCAACTGAGTCCTTTATAAATTTTATCTAGAACACTTTTCTTCGTATGATGAGTCGTTTTCGAGATATGTTGATGTCTCAAGTTATAAAAATGCTCAGCATACACTTTCTGCATTGTTGGAATAGGTTCTGCAATGGTCAAAGGTTTGCATTACATTTCCACATACCAATAAACCCTTACGATTACGTGATAGAGGATACACAAAGTAAAACGTGTTGCAGTGCTTGCTCGCCATACTCCTGTTTCCACATATGCAGAGACCCTTGACGTAACTGATGATAATCATCAAGCCTACAGCGTCGACTACTGTGCGAGTTCACGTTCCCGTCAAATGCAGCAAGGCGTCACGAGAAAAGAAAGGGAATTTCAGGGTTAACTTCTCCATCACGGACAGACTGTATGAGCCAGTTTCAGTACTGACGTTGAGCACCGGTATCTAAATTGGTCACCTAGTGCACAACCACTACTTTGCATAGTTTCAGTTTGAATTTATCCATTGTTCCGTGGTACAGCAGACTCGAGTGCTATATGGCTCACCGTTTATCTTAGATTTTATCCGACGGTCGCTCTTAATTGGTCTTCGTTAATCTCTATTAAAACACTCTACATGTTTTATCGCAACAAGTAAATAGCCTCTCGAAGCATTGCTTCAAAAAAAAGTGAACCGCTAGGAAGACATGCTTAGATTTGCATGTAACATCGTGCACGTACACACAATTAGCAGATATGAAAATGATTATAAATGCAATTCTTTGACAGGTGGATCGGCCACCAGAGCGCAATTGTACTGTTCGTGTTTAGCGTTGTTACCACGGCTGGTAGAACATATAAGAGGAGACAACAGCGTCAAATGTTGACTGATTACTGATGCACACGAAGATGCTGTAAGCTCGTATAAGACAGCATTATCGGTAGGACTTGAAACAGGCCTCTGTGTTTCCATGTGGCTGGATGGTAGAATCGTGCCATATCCAGAGTTATGCAGCATACGGATGCGACAATGGCCCGATGTTCGACTACATGGGAACGTTAGGAGAGGCAAATTCGTCGTCAAGGTGTCCAACAGCTACGTCCTGCCATCACAAGGGGGCATCTTCATATTGTGTACCAAGCATTTTACAACCAGTTCATATCTGCGCCTACAAGCCGATAATAAGTAACAGACTACCCGAAACAATCAGTGTCATATCACACTCACAGCAGTAGGAGACTAACAGAAACTAGACTGGGAAATTACCTCTTTATCCTTAGGATGGCGTTAACACTAGACAAGCAACTGCGTTTGGAGTGGTGCGGTGATGGCAAGCATGGATTGTTGATGAAACGCTTCAGAATGCGTTATGCGATGAATTCCAATTGTGCACAACCCAAGATGAAAATCTTAGGTGTGTATGGTGGCAATGTGGGTAGAGGTCAAAATCTTCCAATGTTCTGGGGAGGTGCTATAGTAGTCCTTCTGACGCCACAGTGTGGGACGCCATAGGGTATGACATCACTTCACGGATGGTGATAACTGATAGAACTCTGATGGAGCACTGGTATATCATGGACATTCTGCGCCGTTATATGTTACCTCTGATGCGACAGTATCGTGGCGCCATTTCACAAGTGGACAGGGATCCTCCACACTCTGTGCTTGTATCTATGAATTGTACGTGGCCAGTTAGCTCCCAAGATCTGTCCCCAGTACAACATGTGTGAGACCAGTTCGGATAGCAACTCCGTCCGAGGGCAAATATCCAGGATATCAAAGACCAGTTACAACAGTTGTGAGCCACTTTGCATCAACAGAGGGTTCAGCAGCTTTGTGACACTCTTGCCAACGGACTCTGTGGTTGCGTTCAGGCCAGAAGAGGTGTAGCTTCATACTGATAAATGTGCTCATATAGCAGCTGAGTCCTTTATTATTTTGGCTCAGTTTTGTAATCACTGAAACAACATCATAAACACTGTGAGGTTTCATTTTGTTTCCACCTTCTCTGCAGAGCGCTTCACTTTCTAGTGAATATATCCTAGGATCACTCGGAACGTGTGCATAATAAATTATAAAATGAAGCCAAGCCAACATACGAGATACGACACTACTCATTTATAGTGCAACACATGAGGTATTCATTGATCTTTTCTTCATATCAAAGTGAACAGAAGGTACGTACATAATAGAACAGGAAAAGCCTCGTATGCTGAATCGAAAACTAGCCAGGGAACACACACACACACTTACACACACACATACACACACACACACACACACAGAGAGAGAGAGAGAGAGAGAGAGAGAGTGGCGGGACCACGCAGACTTTTAAGTCTCTCACCAACTGCCGTAAGTTTGAGCAACAGCCTGCAGCGTAGTGTGGTGATAGGTGCCCACTTGCGAACACATAGGTTCATGCACTGTGGCCTAGACGACGTTTGCATTGCACGTGGAACATGGAGTACGTTTCCGATAAGTGGCCATAAAAAAAAGGTCCGAATAACAGAGGTCACATGACCTGAGTGGTATTGCAACAATCTTATGTCCTTGAAGTAGTCTCCAAACAAATTCTGGCGCAGTTCAGGAGATGTGGACTAACAAACTGGTGCCCTTGACGAGCGCACTTCGCCAGTGGAAGGAGAAAGTGTTAAAATTCCGAGAGTCCGTACCATAAGAAAAGTTGGGCTTATACGTCTCGCGAAAATCACATATATTAGAGTTCACACTGAACTTAGTCTTCTTCCCACACATCTCTCTTCAATGGAGCATCGATGGGGGCAAATGACTGGGATAACAAAAGTACCTTCCGTCTAACACAGAAAAGTGGCTAGCAGAGTATAAATGTAGTGACACTGTAAGTAGGCTGTTTACGTTTTCTTATTGGTAACGCCACCGTCACGTAGCGCTCTGTATGAAAATCACTGGCTGTGCTGTGTGCAGTCTGTGGCTGGGTGGCATTGTTGGATTTTGCTATTGTAGTGTTGGGCAGTTGGCTGTTACCAGCGCGTAGCGTTGCGCAGTTGGAGGTGAGCCGCCAGCAGTGGTGGATGTGGGGAGTGAGATGGCGGAGTTTTGAGAGCGGATGATCTGGACAGAGACAATAAATTTGTAAGACTAGATGTCATGAACTGATATATATAATATGACTTTCGAACAATATTAAGGTAAATACATTGTTTTTTCTCTATCAAAATCTTTCATTTGCTAAATATGCCTATCAATAGTTAGTGCCTTCAGTAGTTAGAATCTTTTATTTATCTGGCAGTAGTGGCGCTCGCTGTATTGCAGTAGTTCGAGTAACGGAGATTTTTGTAGGGATTATTAAAAGTCAGATTGCGTTGCGCTAAAAATATTGTGTGTCAATTTAGTGATGATCAGAATAAGTAAAGTGAGAAATGTCTGAGTACTTTCAGTTCCGCTCAGCTGATTGAAAAGAGAATAACGTAGGGGCTTACCAGCACAGTAATTCATTAATTTTTAAAGGGGACGTTACAACATATTCCTACGATGGTGCCTCATACGTCCGGCATCCACGGTCATTTCAAGAATTACTGTTTGTATAATGAAACCATGAGTTTTTGGCGCATGACAGTAAAAAGATGCTGCACTATAGAGCTGTGTGTTTGTCTGCTATAATACAACGAGCGCACTACTGAATTCAGTGCCTGCAGTGATAAAGCGAGTTCCAGTACAGCATGAATGTATTGCGCAACATTAAATAACAGGCATTCACTCCTTTCTCTTTGTCGAAGGCAGACACAAATTGGAACAGTACCAAATCCTGTGAATGTAGCACGGAAACGTTGCATATGAAAGAACACCGTCTATGAAAGAAAAGACGTACGACGAGGTACGCGTTTCAAATGCAGTGACCTATTTTCGTACCGAAGAAATAACTCGATACAACTTCTCCCTTGTAACGTTCGTTAACTGCGCAGTTTGTGGAAGACACAGAGCTCTTACAGAGGACGCAGCAGGTATGTTATGAAAAGACTTCATTGTTTGAGTCGTGGGGTGGAAAAGATTCTCGACATAGCTCTGTAGCTGCACACAAATGCTTTGTACTTCCCCAAGGCCTTGGTGTTTGAAAACAGTGCCACTGGCGAAAGGTGTGTGACAAGCTTTTCTTCTTAACAAGGGTTGGCACAGAGTCCCAGTTACGTATATCTGCTAAAACGTTCAGTGTCACTGTTTCTATATTTGTGTCTACAAAAAATGTTCTGTTGCACTCCCTGCTAGTTAATTTTCGTGCACAACACGTACTAAAGTTTACTTCTAGGTGATACTGACAGTAAAAAAAAAAAACCAGGAGCACTAAGAAAAGCCGGCCGAAGTGGCCGTGCGGTTAAAGGCGCTGCAGTCTGGAACCGCAAGACCGCTGCGGTCGCAGGTTCGAATCCTGCCTCGGGCATGGATGTTTGTGATGTCCTTAGGTTAGTTAGGTTTAACTAGTTCCAAGTTCTCGGGGACTAATGACCTCAGCAGTTGAGTCCCATAGTGCTCAGAGCCATTTGAACCAACCACTAAGGAAAGTAAACCAAAATTTTAAGCAATCTCATAAACATGCATAAATAGTGATCGGTTTTACTGGTCGTTGAGATCGGTGGCTATGTGTTACATAAATTTAAGGAAATAGAGCATATAGCCATCTTATATGAATTTTTATTTTATTTATATCTATACTCTTTCTGTCCTTTCACCTATCTTCATGTGGCGTTATACATATTTAGATCTTCAATAACACAGCGTTAAAAACATCGTCGGGCATACTGGACACCGCATCTGTGGCGTGCAAAAAGATACTGCTATTTGTCTACTACACTTTGCAAGTTGTATATTTACCATATATTTCTCTTTAGATCCACTTTCTATTCTTGCATTCTTTCTATTGCTCCTGTTTTCCGCATTTATAAGTGTGACGTAGTCTTTTTAGTAGTATCATGCACAAAAACAACGCAGCGTCGCCCATGTTACCGACTTACAGTTTGTTTAGATGGGGAAATTATCTCTACAGTTAAAAATACATTTGCATATAGGTACTGGGAGTACTGCTGAAGTTAGCTCGATGTATACATTAAGCATTTTTAATTTAAGCTTACGAATGACTAAAACTTGAAACCGATTAGTGTGCAATGTATTAAGTGCGATGGATGGTTATTTATTATGTTCGGTAGTGATTGGTTAACTCAACCATACGGCATATTACAAAAATGTAGCTGTACATTTCATATAACAGAATTAATTTACCATATTTTCTTTTTTTAACCACTGCTAATAAATTTGACATACTGGAGTGACAGAATTAGTAGAGGTAGAACGAATGACTTAACATAATGTAGACCTACTACACACATTGGATGGCCACACATTGGATATGACGACAAGTAAATACCATCTGTTACTTTTTCTTTGTATTGTTGTTTTCAGGACTGTGCTTGTTGTATGGTTGTATAAATAAATAATGGAAATCTGTTAGCAACATTTTGTTAGGTAACACTGTTTGGTCACTTAGAATGTCATTTGGTTATGTATATTTCTGAGAATAAATTTCAGTTTCTTCGAGTAAGTTCATTCTTTTTCCTTTGCTGGTTACATGGAGTATTTCTAGGTTGTATGTTGTATCTTTCGCTTAGAGTTCAGTTACATGTGAGGAAAATATAAATGTGGTTAAGTTTTTTTAAGCGAAGAGCATCAATGTGTTCACGGAATCGTATTTTGAAATTTCTTCCTGTTCGGACAAAGCATACCTTTGGATATTAATGGAAGTTATGGCTGCATATTTCTGATCGACTGGGCGGCTTTCAAACGTCTACGCAAACTAATATGTCAAAGAAACAATAGAAATAGTTAAAAGTAAGCTGCTTGGGAATGAAAACTTAACTTTACCAGAATTATATGAGTTTATTGATTTTTTGATAGCAGTACTATAACACAACGACTACCCTTTAAATAATAAAGACTGGTTAGCTGTGGCCAGCTGTCTTGCCAGTTTAGTTGCTGATGATATCATTAACAACTTAGAATGTAAATTCTATAAAGATAGTCCCATATATATAACAAATAAATGTATTAAACAAAATAAGTTGATGATACAACAGAACTAAATGAGGATCCCGCAAAAGAAATTAATAAAACGCCCCAGAATATCATCTTCACTGTCGAACAATAAAAGTCAAAGGTTTAAATTACCTGACACTCTCTCTATAAGTAGCACCAATAACGCACACAAATTTCAAGTACTCTGGAAACCAACTTACACAGATGTCACAATCAACAAAATCTCATGCCACCCAGAGAAGCATAATACGGTTTCCTACAGTGTAATGATTGATAGAATCAACAATATCCCACTAGGAACAGCTGACGAAACTGATGAACTAAACGCCATTAAAGTAAACGCTTACGATAAACGCTACAGTCCAAAATTAATATATGAGCTAAATATTACGATAAACTCGCAAATCACCAATTTCAAAGACAAACCAACACTAAATAACACCATATCACAGTTCAAAGCAAAATTTGTGATCGTGCCACTTTTAGAAACACTGTCATACAAAGTAACAAAACTTTTCCCAGGAAAAATTATCAGAATAACCTTCTTCAGAAATAACAAACTAAATGACAATGCGATACATATTGTTAAAAAGAAACAGCAAGCCTAGCAGTCGATTAGGAATATACAGACCCAACTGGAGTTAATGTACAAAGACGTATGTTGGCCAAGCAGGTAGAAATTTTAATATGGACGCTCTTCACTTAAAAGACCAAATGAATCCACATTTCACTTACATGTAGCTGAAGGTAAGCACCAAGTGACAGTCATAGCACACAACCTAGGAGTACTTTTTACTTGTACAACCTGATAAATACAGTCCTGAAAAACGTAATATTAACAATAACGAAAACTATGTATTTCTGTATCGTACAAAATCTCAGCCGATCCAATGTATGTAGTAGTTCTGCAACATGTAAGTCAGTCGTTCGACCAGTATTCATTCGAAATGTCGCTCCAGTTTATTGACTGTATGTAAAAAAATAAAATAAAAAAGATAATATTAAGTGTTTCATATAAAATCTACTGCATTTGTTTTTTCATATTCAATGTTCTTGTTGTTCTGGTCTTCAGTTCAGAGACTGGTTTGATGGAGTCATATTCAATATAGTTTAGTTAATCAGTCTATGCTGCACTTTCCTTTTTCTACTTGCTTCTGACATAATACTCGACGAAAGTAATCCGTCATAACTTCTACAACTATCTTCTTTGTATGCCATATTTGTGGGTACGTTTGCGTTATAGTTCGCTACATGTGTGGGCATTCCACTGTGCCGCCGGAGCATTTGCCCCGCAGCTCATCTCGTCACTGTCGGTTAGACGAGTGTATTTGTTCAGTGGTGTGAAGCGCAACGTTTGTTCTCAGAATTGTTTGATGATCGGGGTAGTTTATGACAAAATAGTCGTAATAGGAAAGGGGACAGAAACTGTTTTGCTTTTCCCTTCCTAAGCGCCTAAGCATGCTGCAGATTCAAAAAATAGTAGCCAGACTCATCCTCAGAAGTGAGTCACTATACATCTATAGTGCACCTCTTATAGAACTGCTTATTTATATCATACACAAACACACACTATATATATATATATATATATATATATATATATATATATATATATATATATGAGAGAGAGAGACAGACAGACAGAAAGAAAGAAAGAATGGGACAGTGATGTGGAAGGGGGGAGGGAGGATGGTAGTGAAAAGGAGCCGTCGGTGGGGGAGTGGTGTGGGAAGGGGGCGGAATGGAGGAAGTGAGAGAGAGAGAAATATGAACAATGAACCTCAAACGCGAAGCCGACAGACCAGTGTGCTGAAAACCTCGTGAGCTGTACCTGAGTAACAGGGCAGTAGGTGAAGATCGGTTTGGCTTTCGGAAAAGTAAAGGGACGAGAGAGGCAATTCTGACGTTACGGCTAATAATGGAAGCAAGGCTAAAGAAAAATCAAGACACTTTCATTGGATTTGTCGACCTGGAAAAAGCGTTCGACAATATAAAATGGTGCAAGCTGTTCGAGATTCTGAAAAAAGTAGGGGTAAGCTATAGGGAGAGACGGGTCATATACAATATGTACAACAACCAAGAGGGAATAATAAGAGTGGACGATCAAGAATGAAGTGCTCGTATTAAGAAGGGTGTAAGACAAGGCTGTAGCCTTTCGCCCCTACTCTTCAATCTGTACATCGAGGAAGCAATGATGGAAATAAAAGAAAGGTTCAGGAGTGGAATAAATATACAAGGTGAAAGGATATCAATGATACGATTCGCTGATGACATTGCTATCCTGAGCGAAAGTGAAGAAGAATTAAATGATCTGCTGAACGGAATGAACAGTCTAATGAGTACACAGTATGGTTTGAGAGTAAATCGGAGAAAGACGAAGGTAATGAGAAGTAGTAGAAATGAGAACAGCAAGAAACTTAACATCAGGATTGATGGTCACAAAGTCAATGAAGTTAAGGAATTCTGCTACCTAGGCAGTAAAATAACCAATGACGGACGGAGCAAGGAGGACATCAAAAGCAGACTCGCTATGGCAAAAAAGGCATTTCTGGACAAGAGAAGTCTACTAATATCAAATACCGGCCATAATTTGAGGAAGAAATTTCTGAGGATGTACGTCTGGAGTACAGCATTGTATGGTATTGAAACATGGGCTGTGGGAAAACCGGAACAGAAGAGAATCGAAGCATTTGAGGTGTGGTGCTATAGACGAATGTTGAAAATTAGGCGGACTGATAAGGTAAGGAATGAGGAGGTTCTATGCAGAATCGGAGAGGAAAGGAATATATGGAAAACACTGATAAGGAGAAGGGACAGGATCATAGGACATCTGCTAAGACATGAGGGATTGACTTCCATGCTACTAGAGGGAGCTGTAGAGGGCAAAAACTGTAGAGTAACACAGAGATTGGAATACGTGAAGCAAATAATTGAGGACGTAGGTTGCTAGTGCTACTCTGAGATGAAGAGGTTAGCACAGGAAAGGAATTCGTGGCGGACCGCATCAAACCAGTCAGTAGACTGATGACAAAAAAAAAAAAAGAAGAAAAAGGGGGGGAGGCTACCGAGCACCGAGTGAGGTGCCTTTAAACAGTTGACACCTACGGAAATGCACGAAGTTTTCACTCGTAAACTGCAGCTGGTGAGTCTACAAATGACGGTATTAACAATTTAAGTCAACGTGACGAATAATTCGCCAAATGCATTGGCTAATCAATAGTTTCTCAGAGAATCCGAAAAAGAAATAGTCACATAAACAAAGGCTCAACCAAAGCATAACAGTTGCGCCCACGCGTTAGCCAAATGAACTTCCACAAAACACGAGAGAGGTAAAAATGTAGTGTACCGGGCTACGTCGCTTACTAAGACACTGCGGAAGTTATATAAAGAATGTTGTAATTTTTCTAGCTTATTTTTGTCATTCAAGAAATGTGATGTAAGACCCGTTTTCATTCGATATGTAACACTCTATAGCTGCATACTGGATATTTTTCAGACGTTTTCAATAATCGATACATTACGCCAGAGTGCTTCTGAGTACAGACAATGTTATCTTTCGCTGCTAGTAGCACTGTCATTGCTGTAGCGTTCTAAGAGAAGCTAGCGGTCGAGCTCGGCTGTTGGTTATGTTACTCAGTGGTATGGAAATAGCTTAAGAGCACAGAGATAAAGATAAAGAGGAAGATAAGTTTCAGAAATACGATTTGATATACACTCCTGGATATTGAAATAAGAACACCGTGAATTCATTGTCCCAGGAAGGGGAAACTTTATTGACACATTCCTGGGGTCAGATACATCACATGATCACACTGACAGAACCACAGGCACATAGACACAGGCAACAGAGCATGCACAATGTCGGCACTAGTACAGTGTATATCCACCTTTCGCAGCAATGCAGGCTGCTATTCTCCCATGGAGACGATCGTGGTGATGCTGGATGTAGTCCTGTGGAACGGCTTGCCATGCCATTTCCACCTGGCGCCTCAGTTGGACCAGCGTTCGTGCTGGACGTGCAGACCGCGTGAGACGACGCTTCATCCAGTCCCAAACATGCTCAATGGGGGACAGATCCGGAGATCTTGCTGGCCAGGGTAGTTGACTTACACCTTCTAGAGCACGTTGGGTGGCACGGGATACATGCGGACGTGCATTGTCCTGTTGGAACAGCAAGATCCCTTGCCGGTCTAGGAATGGTAGAACGATGGGTTCGATAACGGTTTGGATGTACCGTGCACTATTCAGTGTCCTCTCGACGATCACCAGTGGTGTACGGCCAGTGTAGGAGATCGCTCCCCACACCATGATGCCGGGTGTTGGCCCTGTGTGCCTCGGTCGTATGCAGTCCTGATTGTGGCGCTCACCTGCACGGCGCCAAACACGCATACGACCATCATTGGCACCAAGGCAGAAGCGACTCTCATCGCTGAAGACGACACGTCTCCATTCGTCCCTCCATTCACGCCTGTCGCGACACCACTGGAGGCGGGCTGCACGATGTTGGGGCGTGAGCGGAAGACGGCCTAACGGTGTGCGGGACCGTATCCCAGCTTCATGGAGACGGTTGCGAATGGTCCTCGCCGATACCCCAGGAGCAACAGTGTCCCTAATTTGCTGGGAAGTGGCGGTGCGGTCCCCTACGGCACTGCGTAGGATCCTACGGTCTTGGCGTGCATCCGTGCGTCGCTGCGGTCCGGTCCCAGGTCGACGGGCACGTGCACCTTCCGCCGACCACTGGCGACAACATCGATGTACTGTGGAGACCTCACGCCCCACGTGTTGAGCAATTCGGCGGTACGTCCACCCGGCCTCCTGCATGCCCACTATACGCCCTCGCTCAAAGTCCGTCAACTGCACATACGGTTCACGTCCACGCTGTCGCGGCATGCTACCAATGTTAAAGACTGCGATGGAGCTCCGTATGCCACGGCAAACTGGCTGACACTGACGGCGGCGGTGCACAAATGCTGCGCAGCTAGCGCCATTCGACGGCCAACACCGCGGTTCCTGGTGTGTCCGCTATGCCGTGCGTGTGATCATTGCTTGTACAGCCCTCTCGCAGTGTCCGGAGCAAGTATGGTGGGTCTGACACATCGGCGTCAATGTGTTCTTTTTTCCATTTCCAGGAGTGTAGATTAATTTGAGAAGTGAAGATATCCAGGGACGGTTTGCTTGCGCGTAATTTATGATGTGTTTGGATATCGGAATGCTTTAGTTTGGTTTTTCTTTGTCGATTTGGGTTAACACGAGTCATTCTTCAGACGTGATTAAATAAAGTTATCAATTCACTTTGCTTGCACTCAGAAGTTTACCACTACTTTACCATCTCAGTAGTTAATCTCATGAGACTAATATTTGTTAATAATTATTAATTTTTTGTGGAAATCGCTGTACACTGAGGTTATAAAAGTCATGGGATAGCGGTATGCACATGTATAGATGGTGGTAATATCACGTGCACAGGGTATAAAGGGGGAGTGCATAGGCAAAGCACCGAGCGGGTTGGCGCAGTGGTTAGCACACTGGACTCGCATTCGGGAGGACGACGGTTCAATCCCGCGTCCGGCCATCCTGATTTAGGTTTTCCGTGATTTCCCTAAATCGCTCCAGCCAAATGCCGGGATGGTTCCTCTGAAAGGGCACGGCCGACTTCCTTCCCCGTCCGAGGACCGATGACCTCGCAGTTTGATCTCTTCCCACAACCAACCAACCAACCAACCAACCATAGGCGAAGCTGGCATTTGTACTCAGGTTAATCATTTGCAAAGGTTTCTGGCACTATTACGGGAGGAATTAACAGACTTCGAAGGCGGAGTGGTAGTTGCAACTAGACACTTGACACACTCCATTTCGGAAATTGTATCGGAATTGAATGTTCCGCGAACCACAGTTTCTAGAGTGTGCCGAAAATACAGTTCAGGCGTAACGACCGAGAACAGTGGCGTTTGCGTGTAGTAAGTAGTGAGTGCTAACAGACAAGCAACACTGCGTGAAATAAGGGCAGAAATCAACGTGGGACGTAAGACGGACGTATCCTTTAGGAGAGTGTGATGAAATTTGGAGTTTATGGGCTCTGACAACCGACGACACTCGTTAGTGCCTTTGCTAACAGCACAAAATGGACTGCAGCGTCCTTCCTGGGCTCGTGGTCCCTAGGCAACTGGAAAATCGTGGTCTGTTCATGTAAGTCACGACTTCTGTTGGTAAGAGCTACTGGTAGGCTTCAAGTGTGACACAGACCCCACGAAGCTATTGATCCAAATGGTCAACAATTCACTGCCCAAGTTAGTGGAGGCTTCATAATGGTGTAGGCTGTGTTTACATGGAATCGACTGAATCCTCAGGTCCAAGTAAACCGATCATTCACTGCAAATTGTTATATTCGGCTACTTGGAGACTATTTGCAGCCATTAATGGATTTCATGTGCCCAAACAACGTTGGAGGTTTTATGGATGACAATGCGCCATGTCATCGGGCTACAACTGTTCGCGATTGGTTTGAAGAACAGTCTGTAAAATTCATAAGAATGATTTGGCCACCAGACCGCCCGACACGAATCCCATCGAACATATGTGGCACAGAATCGAGGGCTCAATTCGTGTACAAAATACTGCATCGATCACACTTTCGCAATTATGGACGGCTATAGTGGCAGAATGGCACAGTATTTCTGTAGGGACCTGCTGAGTACCTGACACGTCGGGTTGCTGCACTACACCGAGCAAAAGATGGTCCGACACGATTTTCGGGGGTACATCATGACTTGTTACCGCAGTATATTAAACCAAAATGAGTGTTCGTTATAGCAATACAGTTTTTTTTTTCCTTTCAAATATTTAGCAGGTTCAAGTTTCAACACCGTCTCCTAACGGAAGTTTATTTTCTAATTGAGTGTGTCGCCGGATTTCACTTAGCGGATTGCAGCTGCATCACAAAAGTAGAGTTAAGGCTTCATGTCCTCGGCATAACCGTACGTCCTTGCAATGCATTGCGCAAGATTTGCCATTTCTTAGCCAGCTTGCTGCTGCGCTGCATTTCTTTAATGTTCATTGCTTCGAATAGCACCGAGTTTCCATTGCCATTGGTATGTCACGAAAATTTGTTAAGGCCTGTTTACACCACAATCAGCATACAATTAGATCATTCATTTAAGCTCGCGTTTTCAAAACTATCGAAAGGTTTTAGTTAGGTAAAGCTCCGTTCAGAATACATTTCATTTCAGACACTTTCATTCTTACAGTACAGGGTATGTGTATTATCTAATGTTGGGGATTTCCATTATTCATAAACGTACAGGGAATTTTCACAGAAACTATTAATTATTTATTCCTCCAAAATTAGTTTAGCCAATTGATGTACTATTCTCTTTCTTTTAACGTCATGTTGTGGAACTGTAAGGCACGTATGGTGGCGTCACACACTGTATCATTGTTCACTGCACTGCACAATACAGTTTCACAGGACAGCTTATTTAATACATAGTTTTACGTACTTTAATTAGTTTGGTGGAAATTAATTACAGTAAATTCACAGTTTCAGATAGTTTTGGCGACTCATTTTATTATATAGCTTTTTTGTAAGTACACCACTTGCATTGTTCAACGTTACACACACGAAGTCCCACGACAACCTGTTTGTCAGTATTACCAAAAAACCAAATTTTCGTCTACTTCTTCCGCTTCTTTTCTGTAGTAGTGAAGCACTGGAAGTTGCAACCCAAGAAAAACAAAAGTGTGGTGTTACTGACTGCTGACAAAATGAAGGACATAAACCAGACGTATTGTTAGATGTGAGAACAAATACGAAATGACATAGGATATTTATACAAGACATAATATTATAATATGTAAATAGCAGAAACTATGATTTACTCGAAATGTATACTAAATCACTACCAAGAATCATTTACCAATAAAGCAAAAGACATGTTCTGAAAAGTTGTCTTAGTTCTCATTAAGCGTAAGACGAGGAAAGCTAAATAATACTTAACACTTGTTATTATTGCTGCCGTAACGTGATATTTACTCTTCTACTCTCAAGTATTTTTCATCTTCCTAACTTTCTTCTGTTCCTCCAGAGGTCGAATGTAATTTTGTTTGTAACGTCGCGCGCCAGTTGACGCTAGTGATATTTATTTATTTTCTTTATTGCAAGTTTAAAGGAACGTTTTCTGATATTTTGAAACAGGTCATGCATATTATATTCAATTTGTCATCTTTTTTTTTAATTTGTTTTTTCTATGTGCGATATTTGAGAAGGAATAAGTTGTTGTTGTTGTTGTTGTTGTTGTGGTCTTCAGTCCTGAGACTGGTTTGATGCAGCTCTGCATGCTACTCTAACCTGTGCCAGCTTCTTCATTTCCCAATACATACTGCAATCTACATCCTTCTGAATCTCCTTAGTGTATTCATCTCGTGGTCTCCCTCTATGATTTTTACCCTCCACGCTGCCCTCCAATGCTAAATTTGTGATCTCTTGACGCCTCAGAACATGGCCTACCAACCGATCCCTTCTTCTTGTGAAGTTGTGCCACAAACTCTTTTTCTCCCCAATTCTATTCAATACCTCCTCATTAGTTATGTGATCTACCCATCTAATCTTCAGCTTTCTTCTGTAGCCGGCCGGAGTGGCCGAGCGGTTCTAGGCGCTGCAGTCTGGAACCGCGCGACCGCTACGGTCGCAGGTTCGAATCCTGCCTCGGGCATGGATGTGTGTGATGTCCTTAGGTTAGTTAGGTTTAAGTAGTTCTAAGTTCTAGGGGACTGATGACCTCAGATGTTAAGTCCCATAGTGCTCAGAGCCATTTGAACCATTTGAACCATTCTTCTGTAGCACCACATTACGAAAGCTTCTATTCCCTTCTTATCCAAACTGTTTATCGTCCATTTTTCACTTCCATACATGGCTACACTCCATACAAATACTTCCAGAAACGACTTCCTGACACCTAAATCTATACTCGATGTTAACAAATTTATCTTCTTCATAAACGCTTTCCTTGCCATAGCCAGCCTGCATTTTATATCCTCTCTACTTCGACCATCATCAGTCATTTTGCTCCTCAAATAGAAAAACTTATTTATTACTTTAAGAATCTCATTTTCTAATCTAATTTCCTCAGCATCACCCGACTTAATTCGACTAATTCCATTATCCTCGTTTTGCTTTTGTTGATGTTCATCTTATATCCTCGTTTCAGGAGACTGTCCATTCCGTTCAACTGCTCTTCCAAGTCCTTTACTGTCTCTGACAGAATTACAATGTCATCGGCGAACATCAAAGTTTTTATTTCTTCTCCATGGATTTTAATACCTACTCCGAATTTTTCTTTTGTTTTCTTTACTGCTTGCTCAATACACAGATTGAATAACATCGGGGAGAGTCTACAACCCTGTCTCGCTCCCTTCCCAACCACTGTTTCCCTTTCATTCCCCTCGACTCTTATAACTGCCATCTGGTTTCTGTACGAAATGTAAATAGCCTTTCGCTCCCTGTATTTTACCCCTGCCACCTTTAGAATTTGAAAGAGAGTATTCCAGTCAACATTGTCAAAAGCTTTCTCTAAGTCTACAAATGCTAGAAACGTAGGTTTGCCTTTCCTTAAGGTCAGTATTGCCTCATGTGTTCCAACATTTCTACGGAATCCAAACTGATCTTCCCCGAGGTCGGCTTCTATCAGTTCTTCCATTCGTCTGTAAAGAATTCGTGTTAGTATTTTGCAGTGTGACTTGTTAAACTGATAGTTCGGTAATTTTCACATCTGTCAACACCTGCTTTCTTTGGGATTGGAATAATTACATTCTTCTTGAAGTCTGAGGGTATTTCGCCTGTCTCATACATCTTGCTCGCCAAATGGAAGAGTTTTGTCAGGTCTGGCTCTCCCAAGGCCGTCAGTAGTTCTAATGGAATGTCGTCTACTCCCGGGGCCTTCTTTCGATTCAGGTCTTTCAGTGCTCTGTCAAACTCTTCACGCAGTATTGTATCTCCCATTTCATCTTCATCTTCATCCTCTTCCATTTCTATAATGTTATCCACAAGTACATCACCCTTGTACAGACCCTCTATATACTCCTTCCAGCCTTCTGCTCTCCCTTCTTTTCTTAAAACTGGGTTTCGATCTGAGCTCTTGATATTGGTACAAGTGGTTCTCTTTGCTCCAAAGGTCTCTTTAATTTTCCTGTAGGCAGTATCTATCTTACCTCTAGTCAGAGGAGTCTCTACAGCTTTACATTTGTCCTCTAGCAATCCCTGCTTAACCATTTTGCACTTCTGTCGATCTCATTTTTGAGACGTTTGTATTCCTTTTTGCCTGCTTCATTTACTGCATTTTTATATTTTCTCCTTTCATCAATTAAATTCAATATTTCTCCTGTTACCCAAGGATTTCTACTATCACTCGTCTATTTATCTACTTGATCTTCTGCTGCCTTCACTACTTCATCCCTCAAAGCTACCCATTCTTCTTATCCTGTATTTATTTCCCACATTCGTGACTATTGTTCCCTTATGCTCTCCCTGAAACTCTGTACAACCTCTGGTTTAGTCAGTTTATCCAGGTATAAGTACTTTTTTAAAATAACATATCATTTGAGGTTGAAATATAGATGAAATTTCGTGGTTTTAAGAAGAATGTAAAGAGATGACAAGACAGAGGAGAGTTCGTAGAGCCATCATCGACTGTGTCTGACGGTGAACGCCTCGGAATGGTTTTATCGAATTGTTGACGGACAGTCAGAAACAAAATAGATTATAGTTAGTGGTACAGATATGTTGTTGCTATGTCTATGTGTTAACAGTAGGCACCTATGTATAACATTGGGTGCTTTCGTAGCTAGATTTGCAACGACTTACACTGCATTGACTTTATTACTCGCTATTCTCTACTATTATTTTACTAAAATTTGCAATTTGTGAGTGCATTTTCGCAAGTTATGTCTGATTCATAATTATAGGTGTGTTATTTATGGCTACATCTCATTTTCTTCCTCCTCCTCATCCTCTTCAGTGTCACTGTTGCCTCTGTCCCTGTGGGTGTCGTCGTTCACCTTCTACAGATTGCTACTTCGTTGCGTGTTGGAGTGTCTCCAGGTACTATTCATGTACTGTTTATGAAACAATATCTGTTAATGCAATTAATTATGCCCATTGCTCTAGGTCTCTAATTGCTGTGTATATATGTACACTCCTGGAAATGGAAAAAAGAACACATTGACACCGGTGTGTCAGACCCACCATACTTGCTCCGGACACTGCGAGAGGGCTGTACAAGCAATGATCACACGCACGGTACCCCGGACACACCAGGAACCGCGGTGTTGGCCGTCGAATGGCGCTAGCTGCGCAGCATTTGTGCACCGCCGCCGTCAGTGTCAGCCAGTTTTCCGTGGCATACGGAGCTCCATCGCAGTCTTTAACACTGGTAGCATGCCGCGACAGCGGGGACGTGAACCGTATGTGCAGTTGACGGACTTTGAGCGAGGGCGTATAGTGGGCATGCGGGAGGCCGGGTGGACGTACCGCCGAATTGCTCAACACGTGGGGCGTGAGGTCTCCACAGTACATCGATGTTGTCGCCAGTGGTCGGCGGAAGGTGCACGTGCCCGTCGACCTGGGACCGGACCGCAGCGACGCACGGATGCACGCCAAGACCGTAGGATCCTACGCAGTGCCGTAGGGGACCGCACCGCCACTTCCCAGCAAATTAGGGACACTGTTGCTCCTGGGGTATCGGCGAGGACCATTCGCAACCGTCTCCATGAAGCTGGGATACGGTCCCGCACACCGTTAGGCCGTCTTCCGCTCACGCCCCAACATCGTGCAGCCCGCCTCCAGTGGTGTCGCGACAGGCGTGAATGGAGGGACGAATGGAGACGTGTCGTCTTCAGCGATGAGAGTCGCTTCTGCCTTGGTGCCAATGATGGTCGTATGCGTGTTTGGCGCCGTGCAGGTGAGCGCCACAATCAGGACTGCATACGACCGAGGCACACAGGGCCAACACCCGGCATCATGGTGTGGGGAGCGATCTCCTACACTGGCCGTACACCACTGGTGATCGTCGAGAGGACACTGAATAGTGCACGGTACATCCAAACCGTTATCGAACCAATCGTTCTACCATTCCTAGACCGGCAAGGGATCTTGCTGTTCCAACAGGACAATGCACGTCCGCATGTATCCCGTGCCACCCAACGTGCTCTAGAAGGTGTAAGTCAACTACCCTGGTCAGCAAGATCTCCGGATCTGTCCCCCAATGAGCATGTTTGGGACTGGATGAAGCGTCGTCTCACGCGGTCTGCACGTCCAGCACGAACGCTGGTCCAACTGAGGCGCCAGGTGGAAATGGCATGGCAAGCCGTTCCACAGGACTACATCCATCATCTCTACGATCGTCTCCATGGGAGAATAGCAGCCTGCATTGCTGCGAAAGGTGGATATACACTGTACTAGTGCCGACATTGTGCATGCTCTGTTGCCTGTGTCTATGTGTCTGTGGTTCTGTCAGTGTGATCATGTGATGTATCTGACCCCAGGAATGTGTCAATAAAGTTTCCCCTTCCTGGGACAATGAATTCACGGTGTTCTTATTTCAATTTCCAGGAGTGTATTTCTGTTTCTGTGTAGTTTAAATGTAGTGCATGACTATTGTTCGCTTACTGTCCGTAGTAGAAGACGGTGTGTTCTGGAGAACCTTCTTACCGCGTGTGGATGTAGGTGTCTATCTAAGACTCACGAGGTTTCAGTGCGTGGAATAAGGTCCGTCCAATTAAGAACTGTATCATTCCGCGGCAGGGATCGATATGTTTCACTCTCAACCACCCTCATATATCACGAAGGAAGTCGAACAGTCTACGGCCGTTTTCATTTACATCCCCCTCATCTTGCTATGTATCCAAAGGCCAATGTTTAAGGTGAGTCGTCTGTATCGGTACACCAATTACTGTGTGAATCTTGTCTAATCTTGTCATCTTTAATCAGAACTTTGCATCTCTTTATTTGATCGCTATACCTATCGGGCGTATTCCGAGCACGAGACGCGGTGCATCCACTGAGATGGCGCCGAAGGATGCTGTAGTTTAAGTGGAATACATGCTGCCCTCACCTGACCGATGTTTTCGTTGGTGACCATGTTGAGACTGTGCGCCCAATTCCTAGCTGGGAAGCTAAGTAGTGATTCGAAGATCACACATTGGTATGTCTGTATCGCTGGTAGAGGTAGTCTGTACTGTTTTAAATTTAGCGTCACCAGTTGATGTTTCTAGCATTTTTCTGCTTTGCCTGTTGTTAGCCTTATGTGTTCGTGCAAACTTAATTTGTCATCTACGTGCACCCCGAGACAGTAATATCAGAGGAACTCAAAAAGTAAAGTGAATTTTGCAATGTCTCACTGTAAGGCTTGATAATACTGCTAATGTCCATTACTAAAGTACTGTCGTCTGCAACAATTCTCTACAACGTGTGACTCTTATTACCGCGTCAGTCGTTGTATTATAGCAGATTATGAAACATGACAGCTGCCTTGTAAAACTGCACCAAGGAGGAAATGAGGGCAGTTATTTCCTTTTCCTTAGCTGATGATGCTAAACCTGCGGAAATTATTCGTCGAATGCCAGCGCATTGTGGTGACAATTGTTAATCGCGAAGCAGGATCTACGATTGAATAGAGGGCTTAAAAATGGTTCAAATGGCTCTGAGCACTATGGGACTTAACATCTGTGGTCATCAGTCCCCTAGAACTTAGAACTACTTAACCTAACTAACCTAAGGACATCACACAAATCCATGCCCGAGGCAGGATTCGAACCTGCGACCGTAGCAGTCGCGCGGTTCCGGACTGCGCGCCTAGAGCCGCTAGACCACCGCGGCCGGCAATAGAGGGCTTAAAAACAGGGGAGAGTTGCTCAGCGTGATGAGGAAGGATCGGGCAGGCAATCGACGTCAACAACTGAGGACAGTTGGGGAGTCGTTGATAGAAAACGGACGAAACACCGTGGACGAAATCGCTAATACTTCACTGTCATGGTTCAGAGTAGTCCAGCTCACACGACAGGCTAAATTTTCGCCTGAAGTGCATGTACAACCTGAGTACCGAATTTACTGTCAGCGCAGTATAAGGCGCAGAGGATGGACATCTCTCGTAAAAGTTTGGCCCGTTATTATCGAGAGACAGAGGGATTTTTACAGCAAATCGTTACTGTAGACGAAATGTAGGTGCATTATCACGAACCAGAAAGCAAAGCTGCGAGTATGGTTTGGAAATAACAATCATCACCAGAGGTTAAGAAATTTAAACTCCAATTATTATCTGGTAAGATTATCGTACTCTGGAACATGGGAGGTGTGGCAGTCGTACATTTCACCTCAAGAGGCGAAACTGCGAACAGTGGAAACTATTGTCATGTGTTATGAACTAAATTGAAACATGCAATCAGAGCCGGCCGCTGTAACCGAGCGGTTCTAGACGCTTCAGTCCGGAACCGCGCTGCTGCTACGGTCGCAAGTTCGAATCTGCCTCGGGCATGGATGTCTGTGATGTCCTTAGGTTAATTAGGTTATAATTAGTTCCAAGTGTAGAGGGATGATGACCTCAGATATTAAGTCCTATAGTGCTTAGAGCCATTTTAACCATTTTTGAAATCAGGTCCAAACGACGCGAAGAACTGCGGAAAGATGTCATCCAGCATAACGCTCGGCCACATTCTGAAAAAGGAGTAAGGATTTGAACCGCTGGAACACCCGCCATACAGTCCAGAACTGGCATCAATCGGTTTCCCTATGTTTGGGCCATTGAAGGAAGCTCCTTCGGGAAGATGATTTGCAACCGGCACAGAAATCATTGGTGTGGTGCAAAGCTGGTTACAAGTGCAACCAAAGAACTTTTTTTCTGAGGGAATCAAGAAACTTGAGAAACGTTTAAGGCAGTGCGTCGAACTGCGGCGAGGTTATGTAGAAAAATAATGCGTGTTTCAGTTTTCTATCATTAGAATAAATATTCCCTTTCTCAAAAGTACCATTAGTTTTTGACTACTCCTCGTACATATGCTCGTTTGGTGTTCGATGAGCCGGCCGGTGCGGCCGAGCGGTTCTAGGTGCTTCAGTCTGGCACCGCGCGACCGCTACGGTCGCAGGTTCGAATCCTGCCTCAGGCATGGATGTGTGTGATGTCCATAGGTTAGTTAGGTTTAAGTAGTTCTAAGTTCTGGGGGACTGATTACGTCAGACGTTAAGTCTCATAGCGCTCAGAGCCATTTTTGATGTTCGATGTTTGTGACGCCACTGATAGCACCGTCATCCTGTCTTTTTAGTTTTAGAACTGAATATGGAGAAATTCGGCCGAAATCTATAGTAACAGTTGAATAATAACTTTAGCTAGACTGTTTAGTTCGTCCTCACCGACCGCCGTGTCATCCTGTGCCAGGAACATCATTGGATGAGGCATGGAGATACGTGGAGTCAACATACCGCTCCTCCGGCCGTAGTCAGTTTTCGTGATCTGGAGCCGCTACTGTGCGGTCAGGTAGTGCCTCAGTTCGCATCACGAAACAGAGTGCACCTTGTTCCAGCCCTCCCACCAAGGAGAAATCCCTCGTATTACAGTGGGTCGAACCAAGGTCCCCGCATGGCCGTCAGCCTCGCTGACGAGTCAACTGCGGAGGCAGACAGAGTACGAAATCATGGTCACTGCTGTTTCGTAAGACAGCATGGTGCCCTTCGGTAAGTTTATTTTATTTGTTTTTCATGGACCTTCGTTCATCTTGAGCTAGAAGAACTAGTCAAATAATCCTCTTTTATTTTTCCACAGTAATGAAACCTGTGACTAAGAACTAAAAGCTGCGCACATTGGTCGGAATAGTAGTAAGGGCAAACAACCTATTAAATTGTCCGATCTTCAGGAGAGGGGCGTCATTAGCCACCGACCAACATTAATAAAACTGCCGACTAGTGACCATGGGTAATTCAAAGAGACGGTGCTGACAGTGCATGTATAAGGCGACCGTTAACTTGCTAAATAGCCGGGCGGATCTAACCACTGTCGAGTCATGATTACTCCACGTTTTCTGGTAGTGTCCCTCAAGGGCGCCCATACCCGGGCGGCAGGGGTTGACCGCGCCCTCCACCCACTACCTGTCAGGGAAAGAGAAAAGTGTAGCCAGGATTTTTTCTTCCAAGAAAATGATCTAAAAAACGGTATAGCGTAGGTTTTTAACAATGTCGTAACTGCAACTTCTTTACGGCTACCTGCATGTCGTTATCCCTTCCTAAAATGAAAAATACTCCATAC
This sequence comes from Schistocerca serialis cubense, assembly GCF_023864345.2. NCBI lineage: Eukaryota > Metazoa > Arthropoda > Insecta > Orthoptera > Acrididae > Schistocerca > Schistocerca serialis. Next base: position 592,093,283 of record NC_064645.1, on the reverse strand, counting down.
CCCTAGGTGTACTCCTAAGCCCACAAAATACCATATGAGCGCGCTAGGTGTCCATGGAACCCATGTTAATACTTCTAGATTCCTAATTTTTGTGAAATTTCACACGCATCTTTTCGCGTATCGCCTTTGAGGGGTATTACAGAATACGGCTACTGAAAATATCTGCACTCACATGTATCTAACAGGTGCAAGTTTTTAGCGATTGTTTTCAAGTTGTGACAAAATAAGGTTTCTTAGCGCTGCTAAAAGTACCAGGCACACGAGTCGATATTTCCATATTCGTAGTGAGTATAACTCTACTCCCTGAACTTTGTCGTAAGGCATTTGCACTAACTTATTTGTCAGTCAGTGGATACCAGTAAAGCAGCGACACCGTTTCTTTAAAGAATAGAAGTCCCACCTGTAGAGGGTCATATCTGTCGAACTAAGGGGTCACCAGTGACATAATTTTGCCGGTACATTTAGTAGTATGTGTGGATACTGCCTTGCAAAATGTGTTGCAAATAATGTTAGTTATAAGGAAGCAATAAACTGAAACGTCAGTCCTGATACTGAGTTTTACTGCACGAAATAGCGAAAATGTATTAAGCAATATAGAGAAAGTAAAAACGTTTAACCCGACATATACACCACTGAATGTGTCTGCTAACTTACAACACTGTGCGATGCATAGTTCAGAAGATATGGCATGATAAACTTTAACATGAGTGAAAAATTAGCTTTTACTTTAACTGGAGCGCAATTTACCAACAATATATTCATCCATTGTAAATTCATCCACTCAGAGACTACCAACAGACTTTCAGCACAGTTTCAAACCTTTTCTAAACATTTTATCTCTTACATGCTCAATGTAAAATATTAAACACATTAAATCGCTTTTAAAGTAATCAGACGTTTGTTTTGTACAGCGTGTTGGATTCTGTTTAGAATCGGGGACTTACTCGTATGTTGCTAACGGCAAACATACCGCATCAAATGAAAAAGTAAAATATTATACTCACATCAAAACCAGGGAAAGAAAGCAATGGACGTCAAAGCTACATAGCATGATCTACAAACTATCAAAAAGGATTACCATCAACACGCTTACCCACAGGTACATTGCAATCAGTTCCACTGGAACAAGCCGTATTCCGAACACATAGAAGCTGCACAGACCAGGTTCTCTCTTAAAATATTAGCATTGAAGGTGGATTTCAAAGGCACCTGAACTCATCTGCAGCAGTTTTAGATTTAACGTTAGTATATGAACTTTGCTCCAAGAACGGAACGCTGTGGACGACAAAGAAGAGATAATTCAAAGGGCTCAAACATTTGTTGCTGAAGTCCATACGCGTATTACGACACAAAACATCCAAATAGGTTATGCTGCGTTTTATACACAGAGTCGCCTTGCATCACATCACAGTGTCAGTAGCCATCCCGAAACAAAGAAAAATGCTACGACCTGGCTTATGGGACATACAATTCACGCAATAGTCTCCCTTAAAAAGTGTGGTAAACTGTATTTCATGGAATATATGAGGAATGAATATGATAGGGAACAAACACGGAAGAAATACAGCGACCTAAAAAAATTACTGAAAATACCACTGCAGAAATTGTATAGTGATATGGGACACTAACTTATTTGATCCACTTTTTCTTTTGTGTAATCTTTACACTTAATGTCACTTCATGGTCTACTGTGACGTCTCAAGTCTTTATTTACTTTTCTATGTTTCATTTACCGGGATTGTGCTTGGTTATATAAAACTTTATTAGAAGATCATTGATAGGAAAACAGACATACGCAACTTGTCTCAAGAGTTTTTGGGACTTGATTGGTGAGGTGCACATTCCGGTACGCCTCTCTTTGTGTGTTGGTCTACTGAATGAAACTGCCTAAGACTGGACCTGTAAAATAGATAGAAGGCACTTCTATTTCCATTATTAAAGGTACGTTTTATTTCCAAGCATGACGTGAACTCTGGAGGGAACATTTACTTCGAGTGTCTGCGAGAATGTCTAGACGATTATTTTGTTATCCACAGAGAAACGTTTTCGACGATTATTATTTTCGTGCAGCGTCCAGTGAATCTCTTATTTTTCCATCTGACGATAAAGTAACAACACAGGCTTTAAATTCTTATGACCGACTGTCACTCCGACCATCTGCCGACAATTGTGTTTTGTCCAAGGTTCTATTACTTTGAACTGAGAACAACAGTACGTCAAGATATTCGCATATAAATTTGCATTATCAAGAAATACATTTTCTGTTCTTGCTACACATCATGCAGGTATCAGTTTTAAAAAAGGAATTCACGTCACAACACATGGACCATGAGGAACACGTACAACTTTATTTAATACCATTTATTTCTTGAATGCTTTCTTCATTGCTATAAAATTAAGAAGATTATGAATCATCTTTAGTCGGTACACATTATGTTTACTTTTAACTAAAGCATAATAGCTCGCTGACAAAGGAATCTTTAGAAGAGGACGAGCAGATTAGTGTTTAACGTCCAGTCGATAACGAGCACAAGCTCACGTCAAGAAAGGAAGGGCAAGCTAATCGGCCGTGCCCTTTCAAAGGAACCATGCGGAAATTGCCTGAAGCGATTTAGGGAAATCACGGGAACCCTAAAAGGAACTTTTGTAGAGCGCAACGAAGGCTATGAGGAGGGAAATGAGGCCCTAAAATGATAATAATAAATACAGAAAAATAAAGGAAAAAAATGACACCACAGTCAGTTAAACTGTGGACAGACGAATGGGAGACTAACTCTACATGATACCAAGAATCAAATGGGAAGTTTGGATTCCGTTTGTCGAGAAACTAGGAAAACGGTGGCTTTCTACTACACTACTGGCCATTAAAATTGCTACACCACGTAGATGACGTGCTACAGACGCGAAATTTAACCGACAGTAAGAAGATGCTGTGATATGCAAATGATTAGCTTTTCAGAGCATTCACATGAGGTTGGCGCGGTGGCGACAGCTACAACATGCTGAGATGAGGAAAGTTTCCAACCGATTTCTCATACATAAACAGCAGTTGACCGGCGTTGCCTGGTGAAACGTTGTTGTGATGCCGCGTGTAAGAAGGAGAAATGCGTACCATCACGTTTCCGACTTTGATAAAGGTCGGATTGTAGCCTATCGCGATTGCCGTTTATCGTATGGCGACATTGCTGCTCGCGTTGGTCGAGATCCAATGACTGTTAGCAGAATATGGAATCGGTGGGTTCAGGAGGGCAATACAGAACGCCGTGCTGGACCCCAATGGCCTCGTATCACTATAAGTCGAGATGACAGGCATCTTATCCGCATGGTTGTAACGGATCGTGCCGCCACGTCTCAATCCCTGAGTCAACAGATGGGGACGTTTGCACCACAACAACCATTTGCACGAACAGTTCGATGACGTTTGCAGCAGCATGGACTATCAGCTCGGAGACCATGGCTGCGGTTACTCTTGACGCTGCATCACAGACAGGAGCGCCTGCGATGGTGTACTGAACGACGAACATGGGTGCACGAATGGCAAAACGTGATTTTTTCGGATGAATCCCCGTTCTGTTTACAGCATCATGATGGTCGCATCCGTGTTTGGCGACATCGCGGTGAACGCACATTGGAAGCGTGTATTCGTCAACGCCATACTGGCGTATCACCCGGCGTGATGGTATGGGGTGCCATTGGTTACACGTTCCGGTCACCTCTTGTTCGCATTGGCGGTACTTTGAACAGTGGACGTTACATTTCAGATGTGTTACGACACGTGGCTCTACCCTTCATTCGATCCCTGCGAAACCCTACATTTCACCAAGATAATGAACGACAGCATGTTGCAGGTCCTGTACGAGCTTTCTAGATACAGAAAATGTTCGACTGCCAACACATTCTCCAGATCTCTCACCAACTGAAAACATCTGGTCAATGGTGGCCGAGCAACTGGCTCGTCACAATACGCCAGTCACTACTCTTGTTGAACTGTGGCATCGTGTTGAAGTTGCATGGGCAGCTGTACCCGTAAAAGCCGTCCAAGCTCTATTTGATTCAATGCCCAGGTGTATCAAGGCCGTTATTACGGCCGGATATGGTTGTTGTGGGTAGTGATTTCTCAGGATCTATGCACCAAATTTGCGTAAAAATGTAATCACATGTCAGCTCTAGTAAAATATATTTGTCCAATGAATACCCGTTTATCATCTGCATTTCTTCTTGGTATAGCCATTTTAATGGCCAGTAGTGTATCTTCGTAGTGACCACAACCTTTGTTATACGTGAACGTGCAATAACCATTCGGAGACGGCAGGTGGCAACACTAGCAGTGAAAGGGATGTAAAGCGTGTCGCTGACCGCCGGGGGGGGGGGGGGGGGGGCGGGGATGGGATGGGGGAGGGGGAGGGAGGGGAAGCAGACACTGCAGTCGTTCTCGTAATGCGGAAACAGAGCAATTTATCTCACGACCCAAAGGGCATGGTTATTGGCTTTCGGGTCAATGGTGAACATAATCCCGGAACTGCTATCTTTGTAAACTGTTCGCGTGCCACCATGGTGAAAATATATCATGCTTGGCAAAATGGCTCCGAGGCAAGTGTGGCCAACCAAGGGCCATAAGTGACAGGGATAGACGACGGCTGCGGAGATGTGCACAGGTGAACAGACGTGCAACTGTTCAGCAACTAACCGCCCAGATAAACAAAGGGGCAACCAACAGTGTCTCCTGGACAATCTTCCGGCGAACGCTGCTGCGCATCGGCCTCCTCAGTATGCACCCGTGGTGGCTGCTGATCATCGCCGACGAACGCAACTGGATGTCCACTTACGGTGACAGGTGCCCTTTGTGACAGGTGGCCTTTTCCGGTGAATCACGTCTTATGCTCCATGCTCCATGCCGTTGGCGTGTAACGTATAAAATCAGACACTCTGCAACAGCCGTCGGAAGGGTCCCGGCCGGAGGAGGAAGCGTTATGGTCAGGGAAAGACACAATCGACGTGCTCGCTCCTGAATCTGGTATTGCAGTCTGTTGATGAAGAAGATTTTGCTTCTGCAGTGCTATTTTCTCTCAAGCAGCATGTTTGCTTTTATCAGAATACATGAAGCTGTACAACAGTTCGACGCTGCAGTTCAGAAAAACCTCATCAGTTACATCAAGGGGATCTCAATGACGTCACAGTGTACAGGTGGCGTTTAGTTAGTGCAGGACGAACAACTGGACCGATATATTTCTAACGAATCATAAATTTTGATGGTTATGTGAACAACATACTGCGACATATTTCCAAGGAACTAAGTAGAATCACAAAGACGTTCGGTTATTTCATAAATAAGACATTGTCCGAACATACACCCCCAGTATCTGTATGACGATATTAGAACAGTTCTAATCAACTGAAACACCTCTTGAATTAGGTTTGGGAACATTGTCCAGAATTACAGATGTATGACGGTCCGGGATAAGAATCTGGACCTCTTCTTCTGCGGAACAGTGCTCTAACGGGCTGAGATAAGTTTTCGCCCTCCCCACCCCCGTACTAAGCTCGAAGCTTCCGGAAGCCAATTTCTCCCTAATATTTTCCATAACTTCGCCGAGAGTGTCCGCAATACAGTGTTTTGTAGTGATCACTAGGGACTGGAAGCATATGTCAAGAATACTACAAACTGTGCTCTTGTGAGGTACCATCAGATCGAATATTTGAGGAGTATCACGAGGCATACCCAAAGGAGAAAGAGCACTATCTGCTGATGAGGTTTCCTCTCGCTGCTGCCGCATTCTCGACTTATTATTTCATAACAGTGTGCACTCTACTAGCTGTATAACTAGGGCATGGCAGCTGGGTAACACGCACGAGGCGCTGTTTCTATGGGACATTCAATTTTGTGACACGCGAAAAAGTGAGGAAGACAGAAAGAGGGAGAGCGAGGTAGGTAGGGAAGAAGAAGATTAAGACATAAAGAAACGGAAGTAGCAGAATTAGAAAAAAGTAGAACAAGAAGACTTGGGAAGTACTGGAGGGCATTAAAAGAGGTAGCAGTAGAGTAGTTTGAAAGAAAATCAGAAAGACGTTATGACCTGACTGTGTAGAGCAACAGCTGCATCAGACATCTCTCTGCCTTGTATGTAGATGCTTGTGCCTTGTTTTCGGCTGCTATAGCGTGCTTTAGTAGATTAGACTGCTCCAATCACCAATACAACCACTGTCAGCCTGGCATCTGTGGCACCCACACTGTTCCCACCTCCTCGTTGTACTAGGAGCCCAGTATAATGTTTAGTCTCGCGAGCCTTACGATGTGCGATAAAAGTATTCGACAAAGTAGCACATAGGAGAAAATGCACACTCATATTAAACTTCACACTGTCTATGATGTATACACTGACAAAGTATAGCATGTAAAAATATCATTGATCCATAAAAACAACCGTAACCTCATCATTTTTGGATTTTGCATTCTACAAACGTTCTACACCTGCCTCTCTGGCCACACGACACACGTCCAGGTGATAGTCGAGTTCGTTCCACACCTTAGGTGGCAACAGTTGTCATTACTGCAACGTTTATGCGTTTACTGAGCCGTTCCAGTGTTCCTGGTAGCAAGGGCACGTAAACACGATCCTTAATGTAACCTCAAAGGAAAAAGTCAAACAAGGTCAGAGGGCTAAGAGAACAGATCCATTACATCTTCATCACTACGCGATGAGGAAACTTGTCGTTTAGGTAGTGATAAACATCGATGAACCAATGTGAAAGTGATTCGTCTTGTTGTAACATGAAATTTTCGGAGTGGAAATAGCTGAAGCATTCAGGTTACGAAGTACCTGTCACGGCCTTCTCACAGAAGAAAAACGGCCCAAACAGCTTCGTCTGTGACACTGCATAGGATACATTGACCGTTAGCGAGTCTCGTTCATGTACCGGAATTTCATGATGATTTTCCATAATTCCTTCTGAATGAACGCTGCACTTTGGTAGGAAATAAGCATCTCGCATATTTCAACACACAAAACCTCTTATCTTTCATTGTTATCATTCTTGACGCCAACTGTTGGCAAAATGCACACTCGTTGAGTTCATCGTTCTGTTCATATATCAATGATTCCACATGTAGTATTTTGGAAAATATAGAACTTTGAAGATAAGTGAATGAGTTGTAGTAGCCTCGTACTTCAAAAAGCCTCCGTTTTCCGAAGCACGAATCAAATGGTTCAAATGACTGAGCATTTTGGGACTTAACATCTGTGGTCATCAGTCCCCTAGAACTTAGAACTACTTAAACCTAACTAACCTAAGGACATCACACACATCCATGCCCGAGGCAGGATTCGAACCTGCGACCGTAGCAGTCGCGCGGTTCGGGACTGAGCGGCTAGAACCGCACGACCACCGCGGCCGGCGAAGCACAAATCAAACGCAATACGAAATGGAACTTCGGAAAGATCGATTGCTGCTCAAGTTATTTATCAGCCTGAAAAGAAGGTGTCCGTGAGTTCAATATTGCTTGAGATTTGGCTGGTACTGGTACGTTTGAAGCTCTGGACGAGAAAATACCGCACATTTTAAAAGAACGTAGCTCAGCCCTAATTAACATTGATAGCTCAGCCCTAATTAACATTGAGGTCATATTTTTGACATACTTGGAGATACTACAGAGATCTATACTATACAAAAATTATAGGTTTTTTACGTGAGGTTGTAGGAAATAGAGACCTTAAAGCGATTTTATATCGCTGCAAACAGCAGAACGCTATGACGACTGCCTGCAGACAACACTTGTTGCCACAAGTGTAACGTCGTGAGTCAATACGCGATAGCTTTATTGCAGTTAGCTACTTTGCAGAACAGCCCGTAGCATTTGAGCCGTTGCCTGTGAAGAAGACAGCCAGTTGTGTCTTGGCAATGACTCATTCGCACCTGTCGCTATGCTAGCCGTGGGAAGCGGTATCTATGTCACTTCCTGCGACTGAATATTCAAACCCATAAGAATCTAAATAAACTATATTAAATATTATTTAATATTGTTTAAAGGTGACACATCGGCTTTTGCTATTCAAGAGAATATGGTACAAAAATTTCAGCCTTCTATCTGTTATAGCTTCGGAGATAGAGGAAATTATCTAAAACACCCCAAAGCGACACTTAGACTAAAATACTCAGTTTGGAATAATAACAGTTTGTCTTTCTGTATCATTTGAAATCATTACTGGAGTTCACAAAATGTCACGTCAATTTATTTGGATTTTCATATTAAAAACCTTAACTACTTTTCATTTTCGTTATATAAAATCCAGATAAGATTATTATTTATTTAATATCTATTTGTTTTGTTGCTGTGGAATGAATGAGAATGAGTGAGAGTGTGTAAATGGGACGTACGTAGAAATTTAATATTGTATACTGTATGACATTACGTAACTGTGTAGTGGGCTAGTCATGTTTTCCCCTCATTGCTGATGACGTATGTCTAAGAGTACTTGCTTTTGTAAGCCGGCCGCGGTGGTCTCGCGGTTCTAGGCGCTCAGTCCGGAACCGCGCGACTGCTACGGTCGCAGGTGCGAATCCTGCCTCGGGCATGGATGTGTGTGATGTCCTTAGGTTAGTTAGGTTTAAGTAGTTCTAAGTTCTAGGGGACTGATGACCAAAGACGTTAAGTCCCATAGTGCTCAGAGCCATTCGAAACATTTTTTTGCTTTTGTAAGAAGGCCACCAGTATAGCCGTTTGCAGAGTAATAGTTTTCTAAATAAATTTCCAGATTAGTTTTCTTTTCGTTTGGTTTTGTTGAACGTTATATGAATATTTGCATACTGAAATGACGTGAATGCGACTGGGAATAGTGACTGGCGTAGGACAGTTTTGGCGCGAGAATGATCTCGAGCGATTGATCTGATTGGCTGGACATTTTGATCAACCAATCAGAGTAAAGCATTTCCCACGCACTGATTGGTAGATATGCTGTGGCAGACGCAGCATCCTGGAGAGTCGCTGAGTAGCTACTGAACGTGCAGGTCATGTTGAACGTGTCCCTCTGCATAATGTGTAAAATGAAGAAGTTATTGGAGTTTCACGTCCAGATTGTGTTGCCGTAGAAGTAGTTGCATTTACGGACAGTTTTGTGAAGTTCAGAAGTTCTTGAATTGCTTTGCTGGAAACAACTTTCGGCCTTTGTAAAATTCCGTGTGGCATGTTTCGTATCCGTATGTGAAATATTTGGCGAGCAATTTCTTTAACATAAATCCACTGAAAAGGACTGAATGTGAAACTCAGATATAGTAGCAGAGTATTGACTGAAATCGCATAATTCTTCGGGTTGGACTCAAGTACATTTCTGGCTGCCTTTCATGTGCACTGGGCAGCATGAACTGTGAACTGAGGACAATGACTTGTTCACTAATTACATGAGGGCTGATGGCAAGTTTATTTTTAACTAAAATGGAATAAAAGATTCGTTTCAGAATTTTGACATTTTACTGAGAGAACGAAGCAACCACTTTCCGCCCGAAAAGTATTATAAGAATTTAAAGGATAGCTTGCTATCAGAGTTTACGCAGACTTTGCAACATAAGTATTGACAGCGTTTCCTACAACGCTGCTTTTACGTCGTCAGCGCCGTACATACGTATGCGGAGAAACGGGCTCGTGATCTGCCGCCGTACTGAGGAAAGTGGAACTTTTGCAGTGAACGGTACGACGAACGAGTAAGCAAGCAAACTTTTATAACCCGCCCCGCTGCACAAGGTCGAAAGTAACCTTAAAGATCAGACGCCAGTTAATTTAAATCAGATCACAAAAGTATCACTCTCTTTATGCCAACAATAAAGATTCCACACTACCTGCGCAAAAGTATTCTGATACCTATTAGTGGTCATTAATATGGCGTGTGTTGACCCATCGCCTTTATGACGGTCTGAACTTTTCTGCGGCATTTTCAAGAGCTGTCCGAACATCTGTGGAAGAATGGCGGAACATTCTTCCTCAAGAGCCGAAACCGGAGGATATTCGTCACTGGCATGTGGAGTGAAGTCGGTCTGCTAACTAATTCTAGCGTTTTCTTGAGATCAACAAGGGTACCACACTTCGATGACGACAATCATTTCCATACCGTAACACCACCTCCTATGTACCTTATTGTTGACACTACTCGTGACAGAAGGTAACGTGTTCCTGCCATTTGCCAACTGCAAGCATTTCCATCGTACGAAACTTCCTGGCAGATTAAAACTGTGTGCCCGACCGAGACTCGAACTCGGGACCTTTGCCTTTCGCGGGCAAGTGCTCTACCAACTGGGCTACCGAAGCACGACTCACGGCCGGTACTCACAGCCTTACTTCTGCCAGTACCTCGTCTCCTACCTTCCAAACTTTACAGAAGCTCTCCTGCGAACCTTGCAGAACTAGCACTCCTGAAAGAAAGGAGTGCTAGTCTGCAGGGTTCGCAGGAGAGCTTCTGTAAAGTTTGGAAGATAGGAGACGAGGTACTGGCAGAAGTAAGGCTGTGAGTACGGGGCGTGAGTCGTGCTTCGGTAGCTCAGTTGGTAGAGCACTTGCCCGCGAAAGGCAAAGGTCCCGAGTTCGAGTCTCGGTCGGGCACACAGTTTTAATCTGCCAGGAAGTTTCATATCAGCGCACACTCCGCTGCAGAGTGAAAATCTCATTCTGGAAACATCCCCCAGGCTGTGGCTAAGCCATGTCTCCGCAATATCCTTTCTTTCAGGAGTGCTAGTTCTGCAAGGTTCGCAGGAGAGCTTCTGTAACGTTTGGAAGGTAGGAGACGAGGTACTGGCAGAAGTAAGGCTGTGAGTACCGGCCGTGAGTCGTGCTTCGGCAGCTCAGTTGGTAGAGCACTTGCCCGCGAAAGGCAAAGGTCCCGAGTTCGAGTCTCGGTCGGGCACACAGTTTTAATCTGCCAGGAAGTTTCATATCAGCGCACACTCCGCTGCAGAGTGAAAATCTCATTCTGGAAACATCCCCCAGGCTGTGGCTAAGCCATGTCTCCGCAATATCCTTTCTTTCAGGAGTGCTAGTTCTGCAAGGTTCGCAGGAGAGCTTCTGTAACGTTTGGAAGGTAGGAGACGAGGTACTGGCAGAAGTAAGGCTGTGAGTACCGGCCGTGAGTCGTGCTTCGGCAGCTCAGTTGGTAGAGCACTTGCCCGCGAAAGGCAAAGGTCCCGAGTTCGAGTCTCGGTCGGGCACACAGTTTTAATCTGCCAGGAAGTTTCATATCAGCGCACACTCCGCTGCAGAGTGAAAATATCATTCTGGAAACATCCCCCAGGCTGTGGCTAAGCCATGTCTCCGCAATATCCTTTCTTTCAGGAGTGCTAGTTCTGCAAGGTTCGCAGGAGAGCTTCTGTAACGTTTGGAAGGTAGGAGACGAGGTACTGGTAGAAGTAAGGCTGTGAGTACCGGCCGTGAGTCGTGCTTCGGTAGCTCAGTTGGTAGAGCACTTGCCCGCGAAAGGCAAAGGTCCCGAGTTCGAGTCTCGGTCGGGCACACAGTTTTAATCTGCCAGGAAGTTTCATATCAGCGCACACTCCGCTGCAGAGTGAAAATCTCATTCTGGAAACATCCCCCAGGCTGTGGCTAAGCCATGTCTCCGCAATATCCTTTCTTTCAGGAGTGCTAGTTCTGCAAGGTTCGCAGGAGAGCTTCTGTAACGTTTGGAAGGTAGGAGACGAGGTACTGGCAGAAGTAAGGCTGTGAGTACCGGCCGTGAGTCGTGCTTCGGTAGCTCAGTTGATAGAGCACTTGCCCGCGAAAGGCAAAGGTCCCGAGTTCGAGTCTCGGTCGGGCACACAGTTTTAATCTGCCAGGAAGTTTCATATCAGCGCACACTCCGCTGCAGAGTGAAAATCTCATTCTGGATTTCCATCGTATTTACATGGTGCATAGCGTGATACAGTACTCCAAATTACTCGTTTACAGCATCTAATGTCCAGTAAACGTCGCTACATAAACGTGAGGAGGTGAAGTACCTTTGTACACTATTCTTGATAACTGCGTTCACGTAGTCCTGTGCTAGGTGGCTTCATCGTAACAATTTGAAACTCAAGAGCGATCCCTTTTTCTGATTTCATACGATGTCTTACCGCCAACATTCGCAGTGTTCGACAACCCACGTCCTTATGCGTATGATATCTGCCTGGTCTGGGTTTGACTGTGGTCGTTCCTTCGCGATTGCACTTCACAATCACATCACCAATAGTTGACTTGGTCAGCTTCAGCAGTGTTGAAGTGCCGCTGATGGATTTCTTATTCAGGTGACATCCGGTTACTGTTCCACTTTAGAAGTTCAAATGTTCAAATGTTTATGAGCCCTATAGGACTTAACATCTGAGGTCATCAGTAACCTAGAACGTAGAACTACTTAAACCTAACTAACCTAAGGACATCACACACATCCATGCCCGAGGCAGGATTCGAACCTGCGACCATAGCGGTCGCGCGGTTCCAGACTGAAGCGCCTAGAACCGCTCGGCCACACCGCCCGAACCACTCTAGAAGTCACTGAGCTCTCCTCATCGACTCATTCTGCTAGTACTTCTTCTCTACTGTCCACACGTCATTGCCTCCTTTTATATAGGAGCCGTGACATATAGTGCAGTTCTGCATTGCATAAGAGTGTCCTTGATGTTTTTGGTCAGTTAGATAGATTTCGTTTGTTGTTCCATATGTTACGACTTTCCAGTGATCGGCTAAGAAACTGTGCCTGATCTTCTGACATGTTTCAAAATCCCGCTTGGCGCGTACCCGATGCAGTGCCATTACCGTCTTACAGTGGTCCTAGGAGTCTCTGAGACAACGCAGCCATCAGGGACACTTTTCTGTATCTTTCGGCCGCCCTGCAAATCAGGTCGGTAGGCGAAATACACCGAGCAGCCTTGTTTTCAGAGAGCCTACACGTTCAGTACAGTCTATTGCCTTAACCGCATTTTTATATTTTTTATTTTATTTCATTACATTTTATTTTTTATTTTTATTTTTTACTTATTTTTTTCTATTTTTTATTTATATCTTTATTTTTAAAATTTTTATGTCTTATTTGGCCACTACTTAGCAACTACTCTATTCTTGTTCGTTTAAATGAAGAGGGACGTAGGCTGACTGCCCAACAATGCAGGTGTGAGCCATAAATGCATGAAATTTTTCTACTATCGGGCTTCACAAAATTCCATTGCATTATTACCTAAAAGTTGTAAAAGTACTTAGATTGTTAATAACTAAACCATTTGCGGGAAAAAGTACGCGAAGTCACTACTAATTTCACCTAGAACTCACGTAGGTGCGGAATAGAGCTGACATCTTGAAATTTAATGATTTTTAAACTCTTAATTACATAAAAAACAGGTATTTTGTGAGAATATTGACCGAAAATGTTTTTTGATGTTACAGTCATTCACAGGAACAATACAAAATCATAATTCTAACAAAAGATAACAGTCTATTATGACCTCACTGTCCAGTCGCATGCATCTTGCTGATTCTTCAGTTAAACGTAATAGCTAAATCCGAAACTAAACCCACTCAATACTACAAAAGTAAAAAATTGTAGCTGTAAACAAATCACACCGAACCGAACGAGTGGCCATACTGAAACCTAGCAACGTCTCAGTGCAGTTGTTGGAAAATCGGCGGGTGGACCGATCGGTAAAATGTGTGAGAAACTTACAGAATAGCAACTTAGACTAACCCAAAATGACGTCACTACTGAGGCTAATGTACCGCACCGATCAGTGCCCCAGGAGAGTATTTGGTGGGAGCGCAGTCAACGTCCACCAGCAGCGAGATGAGTGGCTGCAGGCCAAGGGCTGGCTCTGAGCACTCCATAGTGCTCAACTTCTGAGGTCATCAGTCCCCTAGAACTTAGAACTATTTAAACCTAACTAACCTAAGGACATCACACACATCCATGCCCGAGGCAGGATTCGAACCTGCGACCGTAGCGGTCGCGTGGTTCCTGATTGTAGTGCCTAGAACCGCTCGGCCACCCCGGTCGGCGCAGGCCAAGGGAGACGTTTCATTCGTGCTAGAGGACAAAATGCTATGTGTTGCATTTGCTACTTCTGAAAGTTCTTTTTGCAGGTGTAAAACGGGTTTTGATGGGACCTCATTGTAGGACTGTGTAGAGCAAGTCGGATAATGCATGATTATAATGTTACATATAAATGTGTGTGTGGTGTCACCGCCAGACACCACAATTGCTAGGTGGTAGCCTTTAAATCGGCCGCGGTCCATTAGTATACGTCGGACCCGCGTGTCGCCACTGTCAGTGATTGCAGACCGAGCGCCGCCACACGGCAGGTCTAGAGAGACTTAATAGCACTCGCCCCAGTTGTACAGCCGACTTTGCTAGGAAAATTTCACTGACAATTACGCTCTTATTTGCCGAGACGATAGTTTAGCATAGCCTTCAGATACGTCATTTGCTACGACCTAGCAAGGCGCCATTACCAGTTTATATTGAGATTGTTATTAATGTATCAATAAGAGCGATGTCCCCCCCATGAACCATGGACCTTGCCGTTGGTGGGGAGGCTTGGGTGCCTCAGCGATACAGATAGCCGTACCGTAGGTACAACCACAACGGAGGGGTATCTGTTGAGAGACCAGACAAACGTGTGGTTCCTGAAGAGGGGCAGCAGCCTTTTCAGTAGTTGCAAGGGCAACAGTCTGGATGATTGACTGATCTGGCCTTGTAACAATAACCAAAACGGCCTTGCTGTGCTGGTACTGCGAACGGCTGAAAGCAAGGGGAAACTACGGCCGTAATTTTTCCCGAGGGCATGCAGCTTTACTGTATGATTAAATGATGATGGCGTCCTCTTGGGTAAAATATTCCGGAGGTAAAATAGTCCCCCATTCGGATCTCCGGGCGGGGACTACTCAAGAGGATGTCGTTATCAGGAGAAAGAAAACTGGCGTTCTACGGATCGGAGCGTGGAATGTCAGATCCCTTAATCGGGCAGGTAGGTTAGAAAATTTAAAAAGGGAAATGGATAGGTTAAAGTTAGATATTGTGGGAATTAGTGAAGTTCGGTGGCAGGAGGAACAAGACTTTTGGTCAGGTGACTACAGGGTTATAAACACAAAGTCAAATAGGGGTAATGCAGGAGTAGGTTTAATAATGAATAGGAAAATAGGAATGCGGGTAAGCTACTACAAACAGCATAGTGAACGCATTATTGTGGCCAAGATAGATACGAAGCCCACACCTACTACAGTAGTACAAGTTTATATGCCAACTAGCTCTGCAGATGACGAAGAAATTGAAGAAATTTATGATGAAATAAAAGAAATTATTCAGATAGTGAAGGGAGACGAAAATTTAATAGTCATGGGTGACTGGAATTCGAGTGTAGGAAAAGGGAGAGAAGGAAACGTAGTAGGTGAATATGGATTGGGGCCAAGAAATGAAAGAGGAAGCCGCCTGATAGAATTTTGCACAGAGCACAACTTAATCATAGCTAACACTTGGTTTAAGAATCATGATAGAAGGTTGTATACATGGAAGAACCCTGGAGATACTAAAAGGTATCAGATAGATCATATAATGGTAAGACAGAGATTTAGGAACCAGGTTTTAAATTGTAAGACATTTCCAGGGGCAGATGTGGACTCTGACCACAATCTATTGGTTATGACCTGTAGATTAAAACTGAAGAAACTGCAAAAAGGTGGGAATTTAAGGAGATGGGACCTGGATAAACTGAAAGAACCAGAGGTTGTACAGAGTTTCAGGGAGAGCATAAGCGAACAATTGAAAGGAGTGGGGGAAAGAAATACAGTAGAAGAAGAATGGGTAGCTCTGAGGGATGAAGTAGTGAAGGCAGCAGACGATCAAGTAGGTAAAAAGAAGAGGGTTAGTAGAAATCCTTGGGTAACAGAAGAAATATTGAATTTAATTGATGAAAGGAGAAAATATAAAAATGCAGTAAATGAAGCAGGCAAAAAGGAATACAAACGTCTCAAAAATGAAATCGACAGGAAGTCAAAATGGCTAAGCAGGGATGGCTAGAGGACAAATGTAAGGATGTAGAGGCTTATCTCACTAGGGGTAAGATAGATACTGCCTACAGGAAAATTAAAGAGACCTTTGGAGATAAGAGAACCACATGTATGAACACCAAGAGCTCAGATGGAAACCCAGTTCTAAGCAAAGAAAGGAAAGCAGAAAGGTGGAAGGAGTATATAGAGAGTCTATACAAGGGCGATGCACTTGAGGACAATATTATGGAAATGGAAGAGGATGTAGATGAAGATGAAATGGGAGATACGATACTGCGTGAAGAGTTTGACAGAGCACTGAAGGACCTGAGTCGAAACAAGGCCCCCGGAGTAGACAACATTCCATTGGAACTACTGACGGCCTTGGGAGAGCCAGTCCTGACAAAACTCTACCATCTGGTGAGCAAGATGTATGAAACAGGCGAAATACCCTCAGACTTCAAGAAGAATATAATAATTCCAATCCCAAAGAAAGCAGGTGTTGACAGATGTGAAAATTACCGAACAATCAGTTTAATAAGCCACAGCTGCAAAGTACTAACACGAATTCTTTACAGACGAATGGAAAAACTAGTAGAAGCCGACCTCGGGGAAGATCAGTTTGGATTCCGTAGAAATACTGGAACACGTGAGGCAATACTGACCTTACGACTTATCTTAGAAGAAAGATTAAGGAAAGGCAAACCTACGTTTCTAGCATTTGTAGACCTAGAGAAAGCTTTTGACAATGTTGACTGGAATACTCTCTTTCAAATTCTAAAGGTGGCAGGGGTAAAATACAGGGAGCGAAAGGCTATTTACAACTTGTACAGAAACCAGATGGCAGTTATAAGAGTTGAGGGACATGAAAGGGAAGCAGTGGTTCGGAAGGGAGTAAGACAGGGTTGTAGCCTCTCCCCGATGTTATTCAATCTCTATATTGAGCAAGCAGTAAAGAAAACAAAAGAAAAATTTGGAGTAGGTATTAAAATCCATGGAGAAGAAATAAAAACTTTGAGGTTCGCCGATGACATTGTAATTCTGTCAGAGACGGCAAAGGACTTGGAAGAGCAGTTGAACGGAATGGATGGTGTCTTGAAGGGAGGATATAAGATGAACATCAACAAAAGCAAAACGAGGATAATGGAATGTAGTCGAGTTAAGTCGGGTGATGCTGAGGGTATTAGATTAGGAAATGAGACACTTAAAGTAGTAAAGGAGTTTTGCTATTTGGGGAGCAAAATAACTGATGATGGACGAAGTAGAGAGGATATAAAATGTAGACTGGCAATGGCAAGGAATGCGTTTCTGAAGAAGAAAAATTTGTTAACATCGAGTATAGATTTAAGTGTCAGGAAGTTATTTCTGAAAGTATTTGTATGGAGTGTAGCCATGTATGGAAGTGAAACATGGACGGTAAATAGTTTGGACAAGAAGAGAATAGAAGCTTTTGAAATGTGGTGCTACAGATGAATGCTGAAGATTAGATGGGTAGATCACATAACTAATGAGGAAGTATTGAATAGGATTGGGGAGAAGAGAAGTTTGTGGCACAACTTGACCAGAAGAAGGGATCGGTTGGTAGGACATGTTCTGAGGCATCAAGGGATCACCAATTTAGTATTGGAGGGCAGTGTGGAGGGTAAAAATCATAGGGGGAGACCAAGAGATGAATACACTAAGCAGATTCAGAAGGATGTAGGTTGCATTAGGTACTGGGAGATGAAGAAGCTTGCACAGGATAGAGTAGCATGGAGAGCTGCATCAAACCAGTCTCCGGACTGAAGACCACAGCAACAACAACAAGAGCGATGTTCTCCAATTATGGATTAAAGTTAAGTATTCCAGAAGCTATGTACTATTTTTGGCTACTATAATTCCTTGTCATTTTCCAGACCTTACGCCAGCCTGCGTGAGCTTAAACGCGTGCCTTTCGGCTTCTTCCAAACTCCGTGAATTGGCTCCTGCCAATTCACAACAGTGTGTGTGTGTGTGTGTGTGTGTGTGTGTGTGTGTGTGTGTGATGTCTGTTCTGTCGGACATACATATATATGTATGTAACATTTCTAAAAGCTTGAGGCCAAACACAATTCCTTCAGTGGAAATGCGCCAGGTTTTATTTCCGCTCGCAGGAACAAATGTCACGCCGCGTCCGAGGGGTATATAGACAAGAGACGTCGCGTTGGCGTATGACGAGTAGGAATCTGGGTCGGCTGAAAACTGCGCTTTAATGGCCGATGCTGTGAAGACAACCGTTCTAGAAAACCAGAGCATCCGGGTTGGAGGCCTAGTGCGGCGCAAATTCTCAGCCCACTTCCTTAATGTCATTGCTCTAATGCTGCCGCCATTCGAAAAATTTCCCTGAATATTACTACATCATCCCATATCAAACTAAGTTCGTCCACCAGTGGACAAACTGCATTTTGAAAAGTGGCTCCCCTTTGCGTTGGATTCTGTAATCGCCGTTTGTACAAGAATTTTGGTCTAGGTGTTTTTCGCTGCAATGTAATTTGTTCACCTGTAAACCTGGGCTTCCAGCTTATGTTTCGTTTATTTGGCGAAAGTGACCGTAGAAAACATTTAAGTAAAATTACGACACTTATTTGGTTGGAAACTTTCATTACAATTTTATAAGTTATGTGGCTTCGCAAAAAAACTTTTTTCCATGTTAAAATGACTGCTGTAAAAGCGAGAATACAGTTACACCACAGCTTCTGTCAACTTCGATATTTGTGGCATTAACAAACTATTAACAGTGGCTCTCCAGTTCATTTGTTTACCCCAGCGAATCATTCACTTGCTCCTTGCAAGTAATCTTCTTCTTCTGTTTCAAAACAACGAAAAAAGACGTTATTGAAGGAAGTATTGGTGGTTTGGACTGTGTTTTCTATACTGAGCCGGCCGTTGTGGCAGAGCGGTTCCAGGCGCTTCAGTCCGGAATCGCGCTGCTGCTACAGTTTCAGGTTCGAATCCTGCCTCGGGCATGGACGTGTCTGATGTCCTTAGGTTAGTTAGGTTTAAGTAGTTCTAAGTCTAGGGGACTGATGACCTCAGAAGTTAAGTCCCATAGCGCTCAGAGCCATTTGAACCCTTTTCTATATTGGTCTGAGCCGCCCATTGTGGCCGAGCTGTTCTAGGTGCTTCAGTCTGGAACCGCGTGATCGCTACGGTCGCAGGTTCGAATTCTGCCTCGGGCATGGATGTGTGTGATGTCCTTAGGTTAGTTAGGTTTAAGTAGTTCTAACTTCTAGGGGACTGACGACCTCAGATGTTAAGTCCCGTAGTGCTCAGAGCCATTCGAACCATTATATTGATCTGAAGAAACGAATAGACAAAGCGACGACGAATATTAAACGAGAAAGGGGTGAAGTAGACTAGTATGTGTGTGTGTGTGTGTGTGTGTGTGTTGGCGAGGCGTGTGGGGGGGGGGGGGGGGGGGGATGGCAGGGAGCCTTCACGCCACTTCACTTCAGTTTAAAGCTTTAAAGGGGAAGATCCATTGTGAAAGGAGCGAGTCTTTGTTGAAATAACGTGAAAAATCATAAAACACGACAGTGAAGAAAAATGAATAGCTGTTCTATATTGTTATTTTGCGTTTAATGTGGGAACGCAGAGACTACCCCAGCTTATGGATGAGAGAGCACAAAGAGTTCTTGCTCGGATCAGCTCGCCTCTGAAAAGGCAGGGTCGGCCGCTCGGTTACACTGCGCGGGAGCACGCGTGTGGCACGTGGCTCCGTGCGGCCGCTGTTGCTGCGGGCACCTCGGCGCGAAACAAAGGACGGCGTCGTGGTTGCGCGCGTCGACTGCAGCCTTTTGTGGTGCCGGCGCCGAGAGCCAGCGGTGGCAGTGGCTGCTGGCTGCCGGCTGCCACTTGTGTACAGGAGGGAGGAGGGTTGCGGCTCCGATGTCCGTGGCGCACCGTCGCTCGGTGTGTCGAAGAAAGGTAAGACAAAGTAGTCTGCACAATTCAGATATTCGGATACAAAATAAACAAACCGACTTATTTACAACATTTCGCGTCCCACGGCATACTTTTAAGGCTTCCTTATTTCTTTACCTGTCATCTACCTGTGATATTACAGTTATTTTATGAGCAAAGTAAAGTACGTACCATGCCTTCCAGTTTTCTGTGTGACTCTCAGATGAGAAAGAGTTGGTATTGCATTTACTTTATCAGCAAATTAAAATGAGTGAGTACGGTGCCTCCCAGTTTTGTGTGTGCCCCCACAATGAGAAAGAGATGGGCAGTACGTAACATTATCCCCTCCGCACAGGAGTAGCTTTGGTTCAATTTAACTTTAAAGCAGTCCCTTCAAACAGTAATTTTTGGTGGCCATCAAGATGGCCGTCACCTGTAGAAGAGCTCTCGGTTTAGAGAAGAACGGCAGCAGTGTAGGGATACATTCATGGGATGTTGTTGCCGGTTAGGCCCAGCTAGGTAATGGCAGACTAACAGATCTGGAGAATTCCCTCAGTACTATGCTATGTGGGAAGCGTTCAGTGGATTCGAAAGTAAAATTCTACGCACCGATTTGACAGAAAATCCTAGGAAGTTCTGGTCCTACGATAAATCAGTAAGTGGATCGAAACAGCATATCGAGACACTCTGGGATGATAATGGCATTGAAACAGAGGAAAACACGCGTAAAGCTGAAATACTAAACACCTTTTTTCCAAAGCTGTTTCACGGACGATGACCGCACTGCAGTTCCTTCTCTAAATCCTCGCACGAACGACAAAATGGCTGACATCGAAATAAGTGTCCAAGGAATAGAAAAGCAACTGAAATCACTCAACAGATGGAATTCCACTGGGTCTGCCGAGATACAAATTCTATTCTACACAGAGTAAGCGAAAGAACTTGCCCCCTTTCTAACAGCCGTGTACCGCAAGTCTCTAGAGCAACGAAAGGTTCCAAATGATTGGAAAAGGGCTCATGTAGATCCAGTTTTCGAGAAGGGTCGTCGAGCAGATGCGCAAAACTACAGGCCTATATCTCTGATATCGATTTGTTGTAGAATTTTAGAACATGTTTTGAGTTCGCGTATCATGTCATTTCTGGAAACCCAGAATCTACTCTGTAGGAATCAACATGGATTCCGGAAACAGTGATCGTGTGAGACCCAACTCGCTTTATTTGTTCATGAGACCCAGAAAATATTAGATGCAGGCTCCCAGGTAGATGCCATTTTCCTTTACTTCCGGAAGGCGTTCGATACAGTTCCGCACTGTCGCCTAATATACAAAGTAAGAGCCTACGAAATATCAGACCAGCTGTGTGGCTGGATTGAAGAGTTTTTAGCAAACAGAACAACAGCATGTTGTTCTCAATGGAGAGACGTCTACAAACGTTAAAGTAGCCTCTGGCGTGCCACAGTGGAGTGTTATGGGACCATTGCTTTTCACAATATATATATAAATGACCTATTAGATAGCGTCGGAAGTTCCATGCGGCTTTTCGCGGATGATGCTGTAGTATACAGAGAAGTTGCAGCATTAGAAAATTGCAGCGAAATGCAGGAAGATCTGCAGCAGATAGGCACTTGGTGCAGAGAGTGGCAACTGACCCTTAACATAGACAAATGTAATGTATTGCGAATACATAGAAAGAAGGATCCTTTATTGTATGGTTATATGATAGCGGAAAAAACACTGGTAACAGTTACCATACGCGACAGGAACAGGAAAGTGAGGTAATGACAGTGGCATGTAAGGTGCCCTCCGTCACACACCGTTGGGTGGCTTGCGGAGTATAAATGTAGATGTAGATGCAGACGTAGATGTATTCGCTGTTAAGACCCACAGCTTCCTGTACGAACAGCGGTTTAGCTGGCAGCAGAAAACAGTGCCTAGCCTGGAAATCTGCTGTTTTTTAGCAGGGACTTGGTTTTTAACCCTTTAGTGACCAGTGGGAACTATAGTTCCCAATTATTTGTTTTCGCTGTAAGTTCAGTGGTAACCTGTTTTACCATTTCTAACTTGTGCTGTCATCTCTATCAGAGTATGCTAAGTAAAACTAGATTGTCAACGGGTGTGCGAAAGTGGTTGCATTTCTACCTTGTTAGCCAATCAATGCAGAAGCGCAGTTTCCGCGTGAAAACGAGCCACTGTTTCGACCGCTACAGCGTTTTTCGTACAGTGTGCTTTCCTTTTGCGTGTGAAACGACTTCTGTCGTATTTATCTACTTTTATATTTACGAGGGAGATTGTATTCGTGTATATTTGCTTGATTTGACTGAAAATTATGTAAATAATACAAGGTAAGTTAGTGGGAACTATTTTTCCCACTGAACCTGTCTGGAGTGCAATGCATATGGCTATGCAATCGGCATCGGAGTTATTGTTTGTTTCTTATTGTTTAGAATGTGTGGACTGACGCCAGATGAGGTTTTCCGAATTTTATACTATTTACCAGAAGATGCAGAAGATAGGCGAAGAGGAAGGCCCGTTCATTTTCAAACACCAAAAGAAGTGTGTCTGGAGTACAAGATAAAGTTCATCTGGAGAAAGTTGGAAATTATTTACCTACAAAAGGTACAACAAATAGAAGATGCCGCCAATGTAGCACAAAGAACAAAGAAAAGATAACAAAAATAATTTGTAGCAACAGTCGTGTACCTTTGTGTGTAGCACCATGCTTCTCTAAGTTCCATAGTAGATCGCCTTAGTGAACTCAAAGGACAATATGAACTAATAAAACTGTAAATGTAATGTTTAACATGCTTTTTGTACTAAAAATACAGGATATACATTTTTTTTAAATTAGCAAGTGAAGTTACTCCAGAGTTCGGTGGGAACAATAGTTCCCACAAATTTTTTTATACTCGTAGGCTAAACTCTCACTTTCAAGATTTAAACTATGATTTTATGGATGGTTTCTTAGCCCAATAAAGGTCTCATAAAAAGTCTACAACATCTGGAAATAATTTGGTCACTAAAGGGTTTAGAGGACGCATCAGGGTTGTCGCTTTTCTGGAGAAGTCAACACGTAGTGTCCGTAACGAGCAGAGACGACATCGATGACGACTGGCAGACGTCGTCGGCACAATGCGTCGAAACGATACGGACCACAGGCTCGGTAACACGTCATAATTCTCACTTTTGCTCCTCTTTCTCTCGCACGTCTGCCAGGGGCATCATTAATTCCACTTCCGTAACTCATATTCTAGCTTAGTCTCGATGACCTGTGAACTTGGTATCAAATACTTCTTTCTGATACAGAAGACTATTTCCTCCCTATTTCAGTATTAATATTCGCTTAATGTTGCCTTGTAAATACGGGATGCGAAACATATCTCAATTATGGAGTCTAATTTGGACTTTCCCATCCTTATGATTGTGGTACCGCCCTTCTTGTCCCCTTACAGCCCCGTGACAAGATTCGGTTAATCCATTTCCGAAGTGACTGCTTGATCCACGTCTGCAAGCATAACGAGTTAGACGCTACCACGACCTCACGTTGTGCCATTGCCTTCATTGGGTACCATTTATCAGCGGAAGCACTGGTCAGGCAAGGTGTAATACCACAACCGCACATATTTATAGTTCTTTCAGCTTTCTTCTCGCTTTACAAGCACCGTTTCTTCGGCGAAATGGTGTAGTGGCTAAGACACTGGACTTTTATTCGGAAGAAATTGGTGTTATTAACTCCTTAGTACGTGCAAAGCTAAAACGCTAAACGTTTCGCATTGATGACCTTGAGAAGATATATTTCCAGTCGACGTTCTACAGTTCAATCCAAGAAGGAAAAAAAAAGCAACTATGTTTTCAACCACCTGACGATCATTGGTCTCACAGTAGGTGTGTCGTCTAAGGCTATGAAAGTAACGACTAAATTTTGTACTGCATGTATCCGATACTCTCGTAAAACAAAATAAATGTCGTGCGAGTAGGACCTCCCGTCGGGTATACCGTTCGCCGGGTGCAACTCTTTCGATTTGACGCCACGTCGGTGACTTGCGCGTCGATGGGGATGAAATGATGATGATTAGGACAACACAACACCCAGTCTCTGAGCGGAGAAAATCTCCGAGCCAGCCGGGAATCGAACCTGGGCCCTTAGGATTGACATTCTGTTGCGCTGACCACTTAGCTACCGGAGGCGGACAATACTCTCGTCACAGACACTTGTTACAAAGCATTCATTACAACGGTGTTGTCAACCATCTGACGATCATTGGTCTCACAGTATGTGTGCCGTCCAAGGCTTTCAAGTAGCGACTAAATTTTGTACCGTATGTATTCGATACTTTCGGAACAAATACTTGTTACAAAGCATTCGTTACACGCTAGTTTCGTTACTGAGAGTCATTACTGATGTCGACGTGAAACACAACTATTACTTTGCTAACCTGTCAAGTTTTCGGCATAAACGTGCTCGTGAATACACCACATGGTTGGCTTCTATTTCCTGAACAGATTTTTCTCTTCTACATATTACAGACGTAAAGTCCCTAACCTCTACTACCATAAACGGTAACAGGTGTTGTCGCAATAGTTGAACTCTTTGTCGTATAAAATAATCCGAAATCGTATCGCCACGCCACTGCCCCACGTAGGCCACGACAGGTAGACACGGTAATTCTGGCATACGACGGCCGGCATCTGCAGAGAGAGCGAGGCAAGGGGAAACCGCGGTAGTAAACGGTAATTATAAATTTCATAAAATATCTGAAAAAATTCTGTACAGGTAATTGGCCAGGAACAACGTAACGAATGGTTCAGTTGCGAAAGATAAGCTCTTAATGTTATATTACAGTTTTTATGTTCCATGTGTGCACCTTTTGTCACACGGCCCACATCTGATCCGTAGTCCAATTCTGCGCACACACGATCTAGCATATAGGAGCGACGGTAAGAACAGGTGCTGCGGTGCGGTGTCGCATGTCTTCAACGTTCTGTTCAAATGGTTCAAATGGCTCTGAGCACTATGGGACTCAACTGCTGTGGTCATCAGTCCCCTAGAACTTAGAACTACTTAAACCTAACTAACCTGAGGACAGCACACACATCCATGCCCGAGGTAGGATTCGAACCTGCGACCGCAGCAGTCGCACGGTCCCGGACTGCGCGCCTAGAACCGCGAGACCACCGCGGCCGGCTCAACGTTCTGTGGCAAAGGTGAAGCGTAAACGCTGTCCTCGATGTAAAAATCTCAAAGTGTCAAGTCCGGCGGCTGCGGTGGCTAATACAGTAACGACGAGTTAGCGGCCGCAGTTTTCAGGAACTGTAGATGGTTTTCCAAACTGATATGCCAACATCACGTTAAAAAATGCCTTGGGAGTCTGTCTTTCATGTGCTGTATCATTCGTTACATTGACTTTTATATATACCTTTCGTGGGATTGACAATTTCCCTTCAATTGGGTTCCAGCCACTTGGCGGATCCCTGTGAAAGCCACTGTTTAACGCTTTGGGCTCTGAAAAGCCAGCAATGAGCCTACCGCCGGAAACGCCGTATGAAGCGAAGAAATCCGAGTGTTACGAATACTCCCAGTTGTTCCCTAATCGGTCGCAAATTTTAATCAGAAAGAAAACACTACTACTGTTAAAATATGTTTAGTACTCCGTGACACTAAAGACTTGCTCTGTTGAGAATAAGATATTTTCCGGAATACGAAAGCTACCAAGTCGAAATGTACGTGCGGAAAAGAAACCAGGCGAGTAACGAAACATTTCCGTTACTTCCGAGGCGGCTGACGTTAACGAATAGGAAGTATATGTAAACTACCGACTCGGCCCCAGTCTGATACGAACTGTATTTGGAGAAGAATACATACGAGAAACGAAACGCTGCAGGAAGTAAAGGAAACATAAGTTGAATCTCGTGGAATATTCGTTACTCTGAAGAATACACAACCACATGCAACCGCTGTAGGGGCAACATGTACAGAACAAAGCACCAGAACTCTCTACCTCATGCTGTAGCAAGTATTTCAAAAGAAGGGTTCGAATTTATTGCCCACCTACCACGTTCTCAAAATTTATCCTCGCGTTAGTTATATCTGTCATGAAGATTCTTGTGGTTCTTATTGACCGTAAAAAGATTCTCGTCCGCTGGCGTGTGTCACGCCTTGGGAACTACAATCGGTTTCAAACCGCACAGGAAACGCTGCTGTCAGCGAATCCAGATCGATCTCAACCAGTTTCCGAGCAAAAACTGCAAACGGAAGGAGTCACGTACCTCGCGATAGTCCATTAGTAACAGCAGCACGTAGAGCTGGACGGCTTAAATGGGCCAAACAGCTCAGAAACTGGACAGCAGCTGGCTATAGGTGTTTAGTGTGGTCCAATGCGTAGCAATGTCGCCTCTATCGAAATGATCCAAGGCGTCGATTACACCTGCGGCCCACTGAGGCGTTTATTGCACCGTGAGTGGTGGGTGTAGCTAAGGGGGATGCTGTTCTGTTATGTTCTACAAATATCTTTCTTTCAAGACCTGGGTCCACGCGGGCAATCCTGATCATTAACCAGGATGCTATTTCAACGTTTTCGGTGAACAACTGTGCCCTTACTTTTTCATTTTCTGGATGAGTTTACTGTGGAGACTTCCTTCATCGAGGATGACAACAGCATTGTTCAGACGGTTGCGTGTATACACCCCCAGTTTTACGAGCAATCAGGCACCTTACAGCACCTCGGTTGGTCGGCTAAATCGTCCGTTACTAAACTAGTGGAAAATTCGTGGGACTACTGAGAACAGTGGATGAAACGTAAGAATCAACATGCCCTCACTTCTGTAGTTCTACGGAATCTAATCAACATTAGTACCGGCATACCTGCCCCTCTGTTTCACCGATTTGAGGTCATTATCCAAGCAAGAGGCAGTGTTACATGGTATCAGCGTGAAGTTTCGGTTTCGTGACTGATTATTTTGTCTAGTGTCCTACTGTGAGCACGTTCTAGATGATACTCTTGGCTGACGCATCATGAAGACCACTGCAGTACTAGCCTTCTTGCATACAAGAAAATTAAAATTCCATATTAACCTATAGTTGAAACCACGATTTAGATCATGTCACATATTCCATCTTTATGGATAATGTAATCGTACGATAGATCCGATTCCTTTCTGAGTAAAAAAAGGTTTAGCTGACATATGTAAACGTTAACTAGGCAACTTAACTTGTTCTGTTTAGTATCGCTAGCGACTTGGTGGTCGTCTGGTATGAGGAAAACAACATTATGTTGATTCATTCATCCATCGCTTTCTGCGCGTACACTTCCATATTTGCCACGAAAAACACGAAATGCACACGTTCTAAATTATGTGTATTATACAACCTGCTCTGTGTGGTTTTTAATTAATCAGATAGAAAACCCTGTATTGGAGCAATTGTAGATCAGACATATAAATCCATCTATCTATATATGCTATCATTGTTTCTGACTGACAGAGTACACAATTAGACCACGCATTAAATCACAGAAAATACCATGATCAGCCATAACGCCACGAAAATTCGGGAATAATTTACGTTAGCAAAGCAAGAAAATACTTATCCGCCTGTACATATGACTAATAGAATAGCTAACGTTCGCCATAATGAGAATTATATAATACTGAATCAGAACAGATCATAACGTTTTAATCCCAAATAAACTAAATTATAGCACGAGAAAATATTTCATTTATGGCCACATATATGTTTCGATTTTTAAATCCGGAATATTTACGGATAGGAACACTTGAATAAAACAACAGTTTATTCCGTTGCATAATGTTCCTTGCGGTAACTGCATTTCATCGAGTGCCATTTCAGGTTTCTTTTTATGCCCCCATTTCTGAAACTCATCATTAGAGGAAAATTTCTTAGGTCAAGTAATTTTTTAGAATTTAGGAAAGACACAAAAAAATTCAAGGAAAGTTTAGTGAATAGGATGATGGGCAGTTATTGCTAAACATTATACGTAAGCACAGCGTGCAACTGAATCATAATCTATTTAACTTATCCTCCCTGAAGTCGGGAAATTTTGAGTAATACGTTTCAGTGATTCCAAAGTTTACAGTTTGTATAACTTCATAGTTTGACGAACGTATCTTCCCTCCAAAGCATTAATGTAGGTCAGAAAATAAATAAAACTAAGTCGGGGCCAAAATTTGAGAACGTGGCAGGTTGGCACTAATTTCGAAACCCTATACAGAATTTTTTTCCATTTTTTGAGCTGACGCATTCTCCTCTGCATTACTTTGCTTTTTCGATCGTTTATACTTCAAATCAAGGCGTGACTGTTCCGGTAACGTTTCATTCCTTGAATAAGACATTTTTATTAATAAAATAATGTCATAATCGTCTCACATGACTCGCAGAAAGAGCTTTAAATACTTTGAGTGCAAATTCACCTTTGCCGCATCACAGTTCTACCGTGCGCTTGTCTATCAGTATTACCTCCGGTCCTTTGTTCCACCTACTGTCAACTACTGTCAATTCATTCGGAATATCCCCTATCTTTCAGCACATTTTCACATCTCTCATTCATCTCTTTCGTATACAGAGCTTGACCGCTACCTTTTTTGGTTCAAATGGCTCTGAGCACTATGGGACTTAATATCTTAGGTCATCAGTCCCCTAGAACGTAGAACTACATAAACCTAACTAACCTAAGGACATCACACACACCCATGCCCGAGGCAGGATTCGAACCTACGACCGTAGCGGTCGCGCGGTTCCAGATTGAAGCGCCTAGAACCGCTCGGCCACCAACGGCCGGCGCTACCTTTTTTAATCTACTCTTCTCAGAAGATACTAGTTCTCAAGATCTTCAATTATTTGTCGAATGTATTCTAATCTCGACCTTCTACATCATGTTTTGCCCTCTACGACACTTTCCAGTATCTGAGAAGTTATTCCCTGAAGTCTTTACACATGTCTTTATACCTTGTCCCTTCTCCTACTTAGTGTCTTCTTCTCATTCTTCTTCATTTGATGTATAAGACAAACTGTCCGTTAAAGTACTCTATCTCCTGCTCCTACATGGTCCTTCTACTCTTCTTCTTTCAGTGCATTTATAACGTTTGCCAGCAGTGATGTTACTGACCAGAGTTTTCATAGAAATTTACATAATATATCATTCTCCCCTCGTAAGTATTTCTGTATTTACGGAGAGTCGCATGAACAAAATGAAATCTGTACGCGTCCTACAAATTTGATTCCCAACTCCAGTAGAGGGCAAAGCTGGAAATGCATAGCAGAGGAGGCGCACGGCTGTTGCGAGGTTGCCGCGGCCGTCCCCGGTGATAAATGCGGCGTCCATTTATCTTCCGCTAAGTGGAAACCGATGTGCGGTGGATGCGAAGCAGTTGCCGCGCAATCCTGGTCTCACCTCGGGAACTGGGCGCTCAGCGCAGGGTTTAACTCAGACCTATGTGTACAGTGCCAACAGCTGGCGCTAACAAGACCGCTGGTGAAACTGTGTGTCTGAGACAAAAGCTATGCCATTCAAGGAACTCGCTTTATCTCAGTGAAAAGTTAAACTTGCTTCATTATACATAGAGATCCTACAGGAATTTGAGACGCGTCGGGAGCTTGTTATGAACCTTTATGGACATAAATAGACATTACTGTGGTCGATTAACGACAACTAGGTTACCAAATCTGCTTTATTATCCGCTACTGGGTGTGATTTGTTGCAACTGGTGTGCAAAACTTAAATACGAAAGAAAATTTCCCATGATGTGCCACTGCCAAGAAGCAAAACTCTATGAACTTGGACCATACATAGAAAGAACTGTTACAGTATAGTGCAGAAGGTAGCTGAAAGCCATTCACAACGGGACGAATGGAAATGACACGGTCATACAATAACATTAATTACACGGAACTCAGTGCGATTCATGATGGTCCCCTGGACATCATAAAGGGCGCGACATGTTTCTTAAAAGGGTATGTGATTACCGAGGATGGTAATGTATCTTCTGAAATGTTCCACCATGCTGGTCACAAGGTTGGTTAAGGGATTCTTTTTGTACGGAGTTCCATTCCTCCAATAGCGCAGCTAACAGTTACTCGATTGTCCTGAGTTGGAGCTTTTAATATACCATAAAATCGGTTTACTTTCCGATGCAAACGAAAACGTGGGAGCTGTATATACTAAATCTTAAATTAACACGCAGAAGCTCAAGAAACAGAACTACCAAAGCACACAGATGAAACTGTACAATTCGCTCCTAGTTAGGAACTCGTAAAATGTCACAAAATCGGTTACTTCCCTGTTCTTGCTTGTGTCTCGGCCGGCAGCGACTACCTGATTAGCTAACTAACTCCAACAAGAGGTCACTAGCTTTCAAAACAAACGAACAAATGACTATCGACAAGATCTATGAGGTCCTATTGTAGACACCGATGAAAACGTAAGAGCTATGTCTAATAAATGAGATTAACACACGGAGATTAAAAAGCCGAAGTGCCAAAGTACTCAGGTGAGACTGAATAATTTGCTCCTAATTAGGAACTTGTAAAATGCCACAAAATCGGTTTACTTCCCGACGCAAATCAAAAAGCGAGAACTATGTCTATTAAATATTAATTTACTGCCCAGAAACTAAAGAAACTACACTGCCAAAGCACACAGATGAGGCTATAAGATTCATTCCCAGTTAGGAACTCGTAATATGGCATTTATTAATATTTTCATTAAAAGCATTCAAAGAGAATGAAGTGAAACATTTGGAATTGCAAATAAAGTTCCAGGAACTGAAGGTAAGGCATACACCAGAACTGAGTTCGTAAAAACAGATTCTTCTGTTATTTTGCAGTTGATGATTTACACGTGCTGGGCAATATTCATCTTAGAAGCAGAGAAACCTATTGTTCGCATGAACCAGCCGAGAATTGTCCGAAGGTCAAAATGAAACTAACGGAATACGACGATCTATAGACATTAATTACAATCCCTTCTCGGAAAGTTATTTACAGCGTCCCCGTGGATGCTGTAAGTAAAGTATTTTTTTGGAAACTATATACAATCCTAAATTTTCTTTCGCCTTTCCTTTTCACGCCTTTTTATGACGATGTTAGTAAATGCAATATACTGAGCATGATTTTGGTTTATTTGCTTTGTAAGGAACATAAAAATTGAAAATTAAAAAATTTCCTTAAAGGGACTCGATCCCACGACCCCCTGATTACCATTCAATACTTTTTTCGCTGCGCCGACTGCTGTCTGAAAACTCGTGTCCCACCCCATCTAAGCCAAAAATGCTACCTTTTTCTACACTCCTTCCCATCTGGAGCTTCCACTTCTATCACTTTCTTTCCTGGCCAAGCCCAACAGATACTATAAATTAGGACACTTTTCTGTGTTGATGAGAAGGCGTGGTCCCTTTGTAAGTCTTTAGAGCCCTGACTTACGACCGCTAAAACACCAGATACTAACAACTCAAGACGAATGGCCTCATCCAGAACCAAGGCTGACACATATCGCTGCCGGCAGTCATTTGTGCTCAGTACCACTGAAAGCCAGTGACATGGGTGATACACCAGTACTCTTATCTTTGTTTCGTTTCATGAAACCATTATGGCACAATTCAGAGATGATAGGATGGTGCCTAATCTTACTGAAGCTGCAGCTCGCCTGTTGGTTGTAGGCACGAAAATGGGTAGGTACGATCGAACATAACACTCCTGCCTCACTCTAATGTCAGATGGCATGCGTATTAGGGTCCCCATTTCGTTTCCTACTAAGCTGGTGACCCACCTCTGCCAATTCGTTGGCGAGAATACGACTTTTCATAAATAGTGTTCCAAGTAACGTATTCACCTCTAATGTTTCGTAGAACTCTATACATTCAGGGTGTTTCTAATTTTTATTACGTATTTTGAAGAAAGTCTTATTAGGACTTAACGCCCCTCGACTAAGTCATGAGCAAGGTCGGACTGGATATTAGGATGGAAAGAGAATTCTATCATTCACTTGCAAATTATGATTTCAGCATTCACCTTAAGCGATGTAGGCGAATCAAGGAAAATTAAATCTTGACAGCCGGCCGTAGGTTTGAAACTTATCCAAATGAATGCGAGTCCAGTGTTTTACCGCTGAACCGGTCGCTAATTGTCATGTTTCGAGATATGTATGTCTTGTAGTAATACGTATCCACGTGAGTGTAGAGTGTTCTTATGTCTCCTTACCGATGAATGGTACTCACAAGCCGGCCGCGGTGGTCTAGCGGTTCTAGGCGCTCAGTCCGGAACCGCGGGACTGCTACGGTCGCAGGTTCGAATCCTGCCTCGGGCATGGATGTGTGTGATGTCCTTAGGTTAGTTAGGTTTAAGTAGTTCTAAGTTCTAGGGGACTGATGACCACAGATGTTAAGTCCCATAGTGCTCAGAGCCATTTGAACCATTTTTTTGGTACTCACAAAGAAAAAAGTGATTTGCATAAAACGAAAATAACGTCTAATATAAATGTGCAAACATTGTGCGTTGGTTTTATTTCTTTGGGAATGTGATTGGCTATATCGACGGACTACGTGGCTCCAGAGCGGAACGATGTTCGCTCTTCGCTATTGAGAAGTAGAGGGTGTCCGGGAAATAGGAATGAATACTACATTGCTATGGGACATACTAAATTTATGGAAAATGTAATGTTTTTTCCTTTATAAACACCTTAGGTAACTTTTTCCCATTTATGTATGAAAAATTATATCTTCCATACGACCACCCAAAGCCGTGAGACAACGATCAATGCGTTCATTGAAGTTCTTGATGACGTGTTAATAAACATCTGGTAGGATACCGTTAATAACGCTTTTAATTATATCATTCACTTGATGTATTGTTTGTGGTTCGTTCTTGTACACTTTACATTTCACATATAGCCACAAAAAAAGTCACAAGGCGTAAGATCGCATGATCTGACAGGCCATCAGGCCATTCCTGATTGCCACGCAAGGAGATAATGTTTTGAGGAAACTTTTCATTCAGAGGAGCAATCGTTTCACGAGATTTGTGACGTGTCACACCGTCTTGTTGAATTCAAAAATCGCCATTTTTCTCAATAGGAAGGAAAAACCAATCAGACAGCATGTCTCGGTAACGGTGGCCGTTCCCATGAGGGCAGCTCCCTAATCATTAAAAAAAAAAATACGGGTCAATCACTCCTCTTGCCCAGAACCCACACAACGCTGTCGTGCGTTGTGGTTGCACCTCATCTTCTACAGTCAATCGCTGATTTTCGTTACCCCAATTTTTGCAGTTCTGCTTATTGACGTACCCAATAGTGTGGAAGTGTGCCTCATCTGAGAAAATTTTTTTGTGAAGTTATCGTTCTCCGCTTGTCGAGCCAAGACCCCCAAGATCCGCAGGCTTCAAATCTTGTGTAAACTGGATTTTGTACGCATGCATTTTGAGATCTTTTGAAAGCATTTCATGCAGTGAAGTTGGTGACAAATTCAATTGTTCAGCTCATCGGTGAACCGATTTCCTGGGGCTCACGGTGACATTGTCACGCACGGCAGCAATGTTTTCTTGTGTTTGAATATAGCGCCGTCGTCCCGTTTCCGTAACGTTTGGAACAGAACCTGTGACCACCAACTTCCAGCTCAGATTCCGGACTAATGATTCCGCTGGAGCAGCTGTACGTCAGAGAGTCACACGCAACTCACGAACGGTTGCTGTAGGACTTTCACTATTCTTGTAATAACTTTTTATCACTCGTTGCTCAGTTCTCACCTGCTCCATCGCGAAAATAAACATCAAACAGCAATGCTCACCAAACAAATACTAATCAGGTTACTAAAATGAAGGCTCGCAGATAGCAAACACGAAATAACCATGGCTGCCAACCGTCATATGACAAAATGGCGCTAAATTCAAATTAGTTCTTTCTTCCCGGACACCATTTATCTTCTCGGACGCGGCAAAAAGTATCACAAGAACCGAAATCCTGCACAGGAGATACGCAGATTTCCCAAGGACTGTTATATTACCATTACATGTTGAAGTGGAAGCTTCCCAAAACTTTTGATATTGATATTGATGTTGTATGTGGAAGCATTAACATATCCATTTAATATGGGTTAACTTTGTATCTAAAGTATAAGAAAATACATCGCATGTCAAGTTGCAAGTGACGCGGCAAGTTTATTATAAAAATGTGCTATAAATGAGATAACTTTTTTGAGTTTTAAAGGAGTCATTACAGGTTTGATCACAAAGGGAAGTGCACCATCAAACGACCTTGTGAGCGGAAGATGTTGACGGACTATAACGGGACAGTAAACAAGAGGAAATAATCATAGTTTATGAATATATTTCAGATGGAGAAGAATGTGTAATTCAAGACATAATTGTTCGTTGCTTTGTTTTTTGAAAATTTAAACTTTGCAAGATATTGTGATGTAGACCACACAGAGTGATTAAAAGCAAAGAATATTTTTAAAAAATGAACAAGGAAGAGTGCCGGAAGCGACCATATGGAAAGAAAAACTTGTCTTCACGAAGAGCAATGATAAAAATATTGGTTTGGTTAAGTAACCAAAGAAATATCGAATCGCAAAAAAGTAGCACATCGTAAAAAAAATGTAGCGCATAGTAAACTAAGGGCTGAAGCCAATTATAGCAATGAATTTCGTGTCGATGAGCTATAATTACAGACCATATTATCATAGTAAAGCAAGAAGAGTTTCAAAAGATGTCGAAACGGAAGAAAGACGGCAGATTACCCTGATGGTGGGCGACTAAATGTAATGGGCGGCCGGCGACTACGCAGGAATTTCATGATAGTCAGGAGGGCCCCTACTTCGTTGTTTTACCGAGGCTACCGGTAGCGAAGTGCAGCCATCAGTACAACGCGTCTTGTAGTACACCATGAACAACAGAATCTTCTCCTTTTATTTTTCTACTTCGTTTCATACTGTGATGTAGGAACGAATTTTGTTTTAAATAATGACTTTGTAGACATGCATCGCTAAACTGTCGTCATTTGGGGAAGTGTTGATTACGTAATGTTATTTGCATTTTGCACGAATAATGGTAGCGCATTGCAAGGAATTTTTGAAAAACTTAAGAAAACAGTTTAAAGCACACCAAGGGACGAGATTTACATGATTAATTGTGGAAATTGGCGATTTAATGGGACCACAATATCAAAACTGAAAGAGGACAAAGCCTTAGAGGAAACAAGCAATTCAAAGATACACAATGCAGTGTCACGCCAAGAAGCAGCTCAGGAAAATTAAGGACTATAATAGCTACAGCAAACTGTGTTGGGTTTAAAAGGCGAAATACATTGTGACATGCTTAAACAGTGTGATTTACGCATAAATGAGGAAGGCGAAGCGTTTATCGAAGTAAGTACAAAAATAAGACAAAGTATCACCTAAACAGGGATTTATGTAAATAAAATAACAGATTTCAGACACTGACATAAAATTAAATGCTTTAGAACACTGTAAATATACAAATGAGAAAGCTGTCTCCGTTTCCACTATCACAGATTCGAGGGACGTATGAATAATTTAACTGAACAAAAAATTTGGTGAAAGACACAATCATTCATGAATACTCCTCATTCGTCGAACTATCGAAAGGAAACCAGCAGAAATTCAAAACCTTTCGAAGGGATTAGAAG
This sequence comes from Schistocerca serialis cubense, assembly GCF_023864345.2. Classification (NCBI taxonomy): domain Eukaryota; kingdom Metazoa; phylum Arthropoda; class Insecta; order Orthoptera; family Acrididae; genus Schistocerca; species Schistocerca serialis. Next base: position 592,057,734 of record NC_064645.1, on the reverse strand, counting down.
AAGACTAAAAAGGATGTGACAAGAAATATTTGTAGTGAGTAATTTTTTTGAAACCTGGAACAAACTTAAATAAACAATTCCCAAAATTTAAAACAGAAGGGAATATACACTCAACCTATATTAAAGGGGCAATTTCAAAGTCATTACCAAGGCGTTGACATTTTAAAAAGCTGACTTTCTTCTCTGTTATTTGGAAGGAGATGTTGCCGATGGTGAAATCCACATTTGAAAGAATCAATTTGTGGAACAACATTCAAGAAAAGTTTAAAAAGAAATGTATGTCACTTCGCATGGAGAAATTAGCTCTCTAGTTATTAGATCGTTATTGGTCGAACAGTACTTGGGACAACTGTAACAAGTATGTAGGATGGCACCCAACAAGGTCGAAGTGTTCAGACGACACCATAGCGGTAGGTCGCTTGCTAAAAGTGTTCATTAATGATTTACTTTACAAAGTGCGCAAAAAATTATGTGGTTCTGGTACATCCATCAACTGGAGAAGATAAGAAACTACACGACACCGATACGGTGAGAAGACCAGTATCATGAAATGAAATCACAGTATGAAACTATCTTCTATCAGCCGATAACTTTCATAGCTTCCGAAACAGTAGTTGGTTAGTTTTATGTTGATTTATATATGGTAACTATTCATTAGTTATTTAAGGAAGAGACACGTGCACGCATTACGCATTCGTCATAGGGAATGATGCTTGAAAATGCAGATCATACTCCCTGAGATCTTCCTTCCAAGACAAGTTACTAAACAAAGAAGCAATACTTTATAAGTCTTATGACGCATTAATTTCAAATTTTTGGCGTAAGCAACGTCACTATGACGCGGGAAGAAATGATCAAAGAAACGTCACAGAAGTTCATATGAACCAGTAATAAGTGAGGAATCTGTGCCTGTACTAATAACAACACTGTAAAACCGTCAGTCGGTCTGTTTGTTTGCACAGTCTAACAGCTCGGGGCAACATCTAGGTTATATTGCATCAAAATCGGGTGACAGAAAAAAAGATATCGGAACCTAAAATTTTAGGAGTGTGCTAAGCTTTTTCGGTTGTTTATGTTAGTGTCGGCATAGTACACCAAAGAACCAATAGGTGACGCGATTAGTTTCTTCTTCTGTGGCAGAAGTATTTTCGGAATATTACCTCAGTACAGAATTAAGTGCCGCAGTCTTATTTTTACGAATACAAGCTAACGCTGAATTCACTTGGTTATGATATACGGATTTACTGACTGCGCTTTGTGTATTCAGAAGTTGACAGAATTGCTTTGCCTCTTCCGACAAGTGTTATTTGTATTTGACTTCTCGGATTGTAAAACGAATTTATTGACACAGTGATTGTGCAAAGGTTTCGTTTCCATGGATTGAGATACGGAATCTTGAAAAGCAGCGGTTGACAATGGCCCTTCTTTAGTTTACGCTGCTAAGCTTGGGCTTATTGTTAGTCTAGGTTTAGTTCCCGTAGGGATTGCTTGGGAAAGATTGGACCAATTAAAGCGAGAAAAGAGATGCTTAAAGATGCATTCTCCACGCTGCTGATATGATTGGAACAATAAAAAATATTAATATGAGGTAAAATGAGAGACACGTTCTTCATACACGTTCTAGCAGTGTGTGTATGTAGATATACAGGCGGGTCGTGAGCAATGCCTGGATAGCCAGCGAAGTCACCGCCAATTGAAGGAAAGTTTTCGGGTTCCAGTCCCGGTCAGACGCAAAGTTTATATCTACTGCGATGTTTCCGAACGATTACCAGCTTGCTGAGGAGTTGTTGTTGTTGTGGTCTTTAGTCCTGAGACAGGTTTGATGCAGCTCTCCATGCTACTCTATCCTGTGCAAGCTTCTATACAGTAAAGCTGCATGTCCTCGGGAAAAATTACGGCTGTAGTTTCCCCTTGCTTTCAGCCGTTCGCAGTACCAGCACAGCAAGGCCGTTTTGGTTAATGTTACAAGGCCAGATCAGTCAATCATCCAGACTGTTGCCCCTGCAACTACTGAAAAGGCTGCTGCCCCTCTTCAGGAACCACACGTTTGTCTGGCCTCTCAACAGATACCCCTCCGTTGTGGTTGCACCTACGGTACGGCCATCTGTATCGCTGAGGCACGCAAGTCTCCACACCAACGGCAAGGTCCAAGGTTCATGGGGGGAGAGGAAAAATAATTCTCGAAATCTTTACAAATTTTCCAGAACGGCAAAAATTTTTTAACTGAACTCGCGCCACGTATCCTAAGAATCCGGCTTCCGCTTTCTGACAGTCACATTAAAAATTTACGAATCACTTTAGAGACAGTTGGATAAGCCGGTAAAAGTAATCCTGTTTCATTTTCTAACGTATTGTATCTTCAGTTACAAAACTTACCTGCTTTTAGCTGTGAAATATCTTTTTTTCGTTGTTATGAAACATATCAGTTATCTTATGTCTGCATATTTGGACATTCTAGATCTATGTTGGATCCATCGATTCTAAACTACTGCCCTCTTACAAATGAGATTCGTGAATACGTCGACGTCATATCTGAGCAGGCTGCCATCATGTGCTTCGGCTTCCTCTAGTCGGTGAACTGCACCAGCGGTTGTCCTTCGGACTGCAGAGAGTGCCCTGAGTGAGTAGCGTAGCGAGGAACGAGACGTCGTAGCGGCTACAGTGCCTAGAGGACACGTCTCCTGCTTTCGAATGCTCTTTTTGAATATTTACCTGGTTTCCCGACCAGTGTGATGTTTTACACGCTCACGTCAAGTGGACACTCAGTTGTATAATTCCAGTACTGCTATGATTTCCGCGACATAACGAGGACATTTACTCTAGTCTTTCAACAGCATCACTGTGAGTTGACAGCCGTAGGTTCGAGCACATGTCGGTGTACGAACTACATTACGGGTTTTGTGTGAACTTTATATCCTTATAAAACAAGCAGTTCCTTGCTTAACTAAAACCTGCCAGTCACTCGAAACCTATCATCTGTTACAGTTACAGGCGAAGGTACATAGGCGTTCTACTTCGTATCCCTCAACATGTTTACACCCTGGTTGATGTGTATAATAATTGATTTCCTTATCTTAGAGTAGTTTCCACTCTCTTATTTTGTTGATATGTAACTGCATTTTACTAAAATTTGTCTATAATAACTGTATCAACTGCGAAATAATTGCGATAGAAATTATGGTATACGATGACTGATTAACCTCTAACGTGTACAGTAATTGTTCCATTGTAGGGCACCACATGTATTACTTTGGTGTCTGTAGATGACTTCATCCACGCTAATGTGCTGTATCTTACATGTCAAGAAATTGTTATCGTGACGCGAATGCGACATAGAACCTCAAAGGCATTTAAGCTCCTCAGGTGTCGACCTTGTATAGAAGCTCCATTCAACCTGGGCACCTCTATCTCTCGCATTAAGGCCATCTAGTATCAAGAACCTGAAATGGACTACTAATGATCAACGTTTACGGAATCAATATCGGAAAAGTTTGTTTTCGTTCCTGACTAGTCATGTGTGTGTGTGTTGGGGTTTATGGGCGCTCAACATCGAGGTCATCAGCGCCCTTGACTAGTCATTATACTTGTAATAGTATTATCTTGTAAGATTCAGGTAGAGAGAGATTTGAGTATTTAAGACGGTAGTTTTGTGGATTAGTTAGCATGTTTTTTGACAGGTGTGAGCTGACTCTTTTGCTGACAGGTGGGAGAATTTCACTTATCAGGAGGTCATATTATCAGAAGTAGAGTTAATTTACTCGTCAGTTATGTACTGAATTTGGTTCTTTATGCCTGGAGCCTTACCAACATTTCAACATTTAACTTACTCTTCTGCACCAGTAATTGTGATTACTGCAGAGGTACGATATACAATGAAAGGATCTTGATTTCAAGTGTGAGGGAACATTTGAAGATAGAATTCAGTTTTTCGATCTTTGACTTGATGTTTTCTGTTTCGTTTTGACAAGACATTTACTTTTATAGATAGACTTAACATGTTACCAATAGTTCTCGAGCTTTTGGGACTGACGGCTTGTGGTATGATCTTCAAGGCATCATGTTTCAGTAAACATCTGCCTCTCTGCAGATATAATGTCTGCTTTGCAGCAATTACGCAAAAGGCGTGGTCTGTCTTTCTCATACTGTCTGTATACCATGGGAGAAGTGCAGATCTCCACTTAGACGATGTGTTTCCTGTTTATTTAAGGTTTAGGATGTCAAGTATTTCTCTCTTTTGATATTCGTTTTCTGTTATCACTGTAACAGACAATGGTATCCGGATCTATTATGGTCCTCTTCTGACTGCACTTTGCGATCATAATCGGGAAGCGTCGGTAAACTGCATTCTCTCTTACCGATTTACAGTGCTGTTGAAAGCCCACACTCAAAGCTAGTCGACTAGTAATTCAATAAATCAAGACAGAATATTGCACGTAATGTTAGGTCAATTGTAACGCAGTTTGTCCTTCTCCTAAATTCGGTGCCTCACAAGAAACACGCACTAAGAATGTGATTGTCAAACAATACAAAATGTCTCCTACAATGGAGCCCCTCGACGTGACCAATACGTGAAAACTCTTCCAGATAGTTGTCTTTGGAACAGTCTGGACATTCTACGCTCTCCAAAAAAATGGCTCTGAGCACTAGGGGACTTAACTTGTGAGGTCATCAGTCCCCTAGAACTTAGAAATACTTCAACCTAACTAACCTAAGGACATCACACATAACCAAGCCCGAGGCAGGATTCGAACCTGCGACCGTAGCGGTCACGTGGTTTCAGACTGTAGCGCCTAGAACCGCTCGGCCACACTGGCAGGCTCTCCGCTCTCCCCTTCAAGTTCAGCGAAATGCCATGTTCTACTACGACTCCCAATAACTTATCACGCAACATATGGTTTTTGCTGAACGCAGTAAAGTGTGAAAAGGGGAACTGTCAATATATTGTGTGTATGGTGAAACTAACCTTTACTGTCCGGAGCAGCAGAAATTAATCGTAGTGCTGGGAGTTATCCCGAAAGGATCACATGCTGGCGGTCCTGGCGAATTCCTGATGGCAAACGATGATGATCGTTTTGCATCTAAATTTCTGAGTCTCTTTTCATATTTTGGCATTTTGTATATCTGTGTTCTCTTTTTTTCCCTTAGCTTGCTGTAATAGCCCTAAGACAGATCACTTCGAAGTAGAATACAGGCGTTTGCTGCAAATAATGTACAGAATTTACGGTTTGACATGAATATGTCTATCTAATCTCTCCATAAAGTCGTTCCTTAGAGCTATAAAGTAGTTTTTTTTTATTTTCTCTCTTCTCAACTAGTTTGAATTTCGCTGCAAACGTTACTTACTTTTACGACATTCGAAGTGTTTACCAGATTACGAAAACAATAAAAATCGGGGCTTAGGGAGAATACAAGCTTTATTGACCAAGAGTATTAAGTAAGTGGTTACCGTCAGGAGCATGTTTCTGGAGCAATGTTCCATCAGTTTGCAAAATTCACCTCAGAAAAGACACGTAAATCTGCCTGTTTATTGCAAAACTAACATTTTATGGTTATGTGTTTTCCGTTAGATAGCAGTTGCTAAAATTTTCCTGATGAAATTAGGTTAATATAAATGGTGCATTAACAAATACATGATACATAATAAATGGTAACTGTGATCAATTCGATTCAGTAACTGAAAAGCGTCTCAAAAGTCAACTGTGAATTCATTGTGATGTATTCCGAAAATCTCTATGACGTCTACGGTCTCATTTTTTTAAAAGTTTTACACTCTACAACACATAAATGTCTGAATTCTGATAGATACGAACGTAACCCAATAAACATCATAGTTGTCAAATGTGTTGTGACAGAACTAAGGAATTAACTCCAATGTGTGACTAATAAACTTATTTTAAATGCTAGTACACAAAAGATTTGTTCATCCACCATTATAGAATCCTAACGTATTGTTACTAAATCAGAATTAACTGCTAGAAACGCATTTCCTAGTGATTTAAATTCGAATAAGACGGATAGGTAACTTAACAAGAAGTTAATTCCTGTACAAATTTTCTTATGTTAGCAATAAGTGACAAGGAGTGAATTAAGGCAAGGATAACGTGTGCTGAGGTGAATACCACATCTTCGCCGTATTTTAACTAATGGGAACTAGTCAAATTCTCCATTCTATTTATACAGTTAGTTAGCTTTAAGTACCATTACAGTTAAGAAGAAAATGGGGTTCGCTATGAGACCTCTTTAAGTAACTATGAACGTGTTATGTCACTGGAAATTACAGCAGAGTACGTGTGGTTTTCGTGGGGGACTATCACATTTATAGATTTCCAGCAACGACAGAGTGCCCACCGCACGACTGTCAACTTATAAATGTTTGCTTTGGTCACACACGTTAGCTGTCCGCAGACCGCAGTAGTTGTGAGTTGTACTGCCATGGTCTCGAGATTCGCAAGGAGTGTACTTTACTATGCGTGTAGATGTGAAGAGCTTGGTGGAAATAAACCATGGCTCCGCAGAAGATCGAGTGTATGGCATTACAGCGAGCGTCATAATTGTCGGGGACATTCCAGGGGCCGGTCGCGGTGGTCTAGTGGTTCTAGGCGCGCAGTCCGGAACCGCGGGACTGCTACGGTCGCAGGTTGGAATCCTGCCTCGGGCATGGATGTGTGTGATGTCCTTAGGTTAGTTAGGTTTAAGTAGTTCTAAGTTCTAGGGGACTGATGACCACAGAAGTTAAGTCCCATAGTGCTCAGAGCCATTTTTTTGACATTCCAGGAAGCTTAAATCGAGCTCTATAGTGCCTTCTCAGAGGTTATATTTTCTGTTTGTCTGGTGATGGTAAGGCTATAGAACCGCTATTGTTGAAATAATACGTAAGCAATGAAGAGACATTAATAGCGACAGATGTTGTTTCATTTTCTTCTATCATCTGACCGAAGGTCCTTCGAGAAAATGTTTTTGACTTCCAGTTATTTCTATGTTCTCATCTAAGGTACTTTGTTACTTGTACTGTCTGATCCTTCAATGTTTTTCAAAGCAATACTTCCGTTAACTGTAGATGTTATTACTGATACGACTCTAAAATGTTTGAAAAAATCAGTATTATTTCAGGCCTTTTCTACTAATGAAACTATATGCGTCAGTACACCCAAAAGGACTTTATCATAGTTTAATTACAAAAAGGTTACTTAGCATAACGCTTTATGTGACTGACATAAAAATATGAAAATTTACTCCGACGTTAACGACATTCAGAACAGTTAAGTCCAATGAAATGAAACGCAAACTACATTTGCGACGATTTTTAACTCATCTATAATCCGAAAACACGGCGGTGGACTTAAATAACATCCTCTGTTTATTTTCCCCTGGTAACTGCGTGTTAGTTTTTCAGATTACGACTCCGAGAGGATTAAAACTGACTTCTGTTTGCATAACGAAAGCTAGCTCAGTTCGTGGAGCAATGCGAGACACGGAAATTCTGCACGCACAGAGCCGACGCCGTCTAAATTTACTCCAACGGACTGTCTGAAGAAGGCCAGAAAATAATTCGAACGTACGGAGGTGAGATGCAGTATCGCTGGAAATAATACATCTACCTTTTTATCTAATGCGTCCCTACCTTCCATGAATTACATGAACAAAATCAAGTAATCCGTAAATACAAATAAAGACATACAACAGAAAAATCTGGTGTGGGTATCATAATGTACAATACGGTCCAGATAGCGTGTCGCGATATCCCAGAATTCTGAGCGTGCCAAAGGAGTCATCGTAATGATATATGTTGATTATGACCACAATCTGCTTCCAGTTTTAACGTCTTATGAAATGTTGTCAGACAGATCTGCGTATAGAACAAATTACATGTTCCACTGGAAGGATTTTCTCAGACATCTTTCTACATCACCTGTACAAAAGGACATTAATAATGTGATGTCTAATGACCTCAGTTACACTACGACCTATAATTTTCTTAATGCGCCCCCTGTCCAAATAATGTCACCTTCGTCGTATAGTCTACTACCAACTGTTGCAGGAACAGCGAAACAAAAATGCCACATTTAAACAGACGCAAAATCCCCAAGATTGGCGACCTTTTACAGAAGCTTGAAATTTAGCCCGGACTTCAATACGAGATACTCATAACAGTTTCCACAACGAAACTTGGTCTAAAAACCTCGCAGAAAATCCAAGAGATTCTGGTCGTATGTGAAGTATGTTAGCGGCAAGAAACAATCAATGCCTTCTCTGCACGATAGCAATGGAGATACTATCGAAGACAGTGCAGACAATGCAGAGTTACTAAACAGAGCCTTCCGAAATCCCTTTACAAAAGAAGACGAAGAAAATATTCCAGAATTCGAATCGAGAACAGCTGCCAACATGAGTAACGTAGAAGTAAATGTCCTCGGAGCAGTGAAGCAACTTAAATCACTTAATAAAAGCAAGTCTTCTGGTCCAGACTGTATACGAATTAGGTTCCTTTCGGAGTATCCTGATGCATTAGCTCCATACTTAACAATCATATACAGCCGTTGGCTCGATGAAAGATCCGTATTATCCAAAGACTAGAAAGTAGCGCAGGTCACACCAATATTCAAGAAAGGTAGTAGGAGTGACCCACTACATTACAGTCCCATATAGTTAACGTCGATGTGCAGCAGGATTCTGAAAAATATATTCTATTCGGACATTATGAACTACCTCGAAGAAAATGGTCAACATGGGTTTAGAAAATAACGTTCTTGTGAAACACAACTAGCTCATTATTCGCATGAGGTGTAGAGTGCTACTGACAAGGAATTTCAGATCTATTCCGTGTTTCTCGGCTTCCGGAATGCTTTTGACACTGTACAACACAAGCGACTTGTAGTAAAATTGCGTGCTTACGGAATATCGTCTCATTTATGTGACTGAGTTTGTGATTTCCTTCCAGAGAGGTCACAGTTCGTAGTAACTGGCGGAAAATCGTCGAGTAAAACAGAAGTGATCTCTGACGTCCTTTAAGGTAGTGTTATAGGCCATTTGCTGTTCCTTATCTATAGCCGGCCGGAGTGGCCGTGCGGTTCTAGGCGCTACAGTCTGGAACCGCGAGACCGCTACGGTCGCAGGTTCGAATCCTGCCTCGGGCATGGATGTGTGTGATGTCCTTAGGTTAGTTAGGTTTAAGTAGTTCTAAGTTCTAAGGGACTGATGATCTCAGAAGTTGAGTCCGATAGTGCTCTGAGCCATTTGAACCATTTTGAACCTTATCTATATAGACGATTTGGGAGACAAACTGAGCAGCCGTCTATGATTTTATGCAGATGGCGCTGTCATTTGTTGACTAATGAAGTCGTCAGAAGATCAAAACTAACTGCAAAACTATTTATAAAAAATTTCTGAATGGTGCGAATAGAGGCAGTTGACCCTAAATAACGAAAAGTGTGAGGTCAGCCACATGAGTGCTAAAAGGAACTCGCTGAACTTTGGTTACACGATAAATCAGTCTAATCTAAAAGCCGTAACTTTAACTAAATACTTGGGTTTAACAATTACGAACAACTTAAACTGGAAGGAACACACAGAAAACGTTGTGGGGAAGGGTAACCAATGACTGCGTTTTATTGGCACGACACTCAGTAAATGTAACAGACCTACTAAGGAGACTGCCTACACAACGCTTTCCGTCCTCTTTTAGAGTACTGCTGCGATGTGTGGGATCCTTACCGCATAGGACTGACGGAGTACATCGAAAAAGCTCAAAGAAGAGCAGCACGTTTTGTATTATCGCAAAAAATGGGAGTGTCAAAGAAATGATACAGCATTTATGTTGGACATCATTAAAAGAAAGGCGTTTTTCGTTGCGACGGAATGTTCTCTCGAAATTCCAATCACCAACTTTCTCGTCCGATTGCGAAAATATTTTTTTGACACCGACCTATAAAGGGAGAAACGATCACCACGATAAAATAAGGGAAATCAGAGCCCGTACGGGAAGATATAGGTGTTCGTTCTTTCCGTGCGCTATACGATATTGGAATAATAGAGAACTGACTGGCTCTGAGCACTATGGGACTCAACTGCTGTGGTCATAAGTCCCCTAGAACTTAGAACTACTTAAACCTAACTAACCTAAGGACATCACTCACATCCATGCCCGAGGCAGGATTCGAACCTGCGACCGTAGCGGTTGTGCGGTTCCACACTGTAGCGCCTTGAACCGCTCGGCCACTCCGGCCGGCAATAGAGAACTGAGAATGTGGCTCGATGAACCCTCTACCAGGCACTTAAATGTGATTTGCAGGGTATCCATGTAGATGTAGAACTGTGATCTATAACACACAGTCCAGTCAAACCACTTATTACAGCACGGACGTGCAGAAAGAGTGAATGAGGTTCTGCAAGATCCCGACAGGGGTGTGGAGCCATGCCGACTCCACTGCCATGACCAGCTGCGCTAGGTTTTCAGGATCCATGGTGAGGTGGTCTCATACATTCTCGATTGGGTATAAATCCGGGAGGTCTGGAGAGCGGCGGAACACGGTAAACTCATCCCAGTGCTCTTCGCACTACGAGGTACACTGCGAGCTGTTCGACGCGCTATATTGACCGGCTGGTAGACATAATTCCGGTGAGGAAAAATGAAATTGCTTGTAGGGGTGGACATGATTCCCTTAGACTCATTGACTTGATCCACTGTGTCTTTCAAAATGACGAAATTGTCCACGGAATGGCCTCCGGTCTGAACTCTTCTGATTGTTTGTTGCCGGCTATTTGCTGTCAGACATTTCACGCCCTACACGCCAACGGCCATCTATCCGACGGAGCATAAAACGTATCTGGAAAGGAACCTTGGTGCCACTCAGTGAAAGTCACGTTGCGGTATTGGCTTTCAAATTCCAGCCTTCGTCGCCGATGAACTGCTGTCAGCATGCGTGCATGAACCAGGTGATTGCTGCGGAGCCCATACGCAGAAACATTGGCTGAACGGTCATTCAGAAGACACTGTCTGTACCTCTTTAGTTCATCTGGGTGGTCAATTATTCAACACCTGCGCGTCTATTCGCACGTGCACATCTCCGCAGCCGTCGATCTCCCCTGTCATCCTTGGCTGTAGTGCCTCACAGTTGCCTCTTTGTCGGATCTGGATGGCCTTATTTTGCCGTGCACGGTATACGTAATGACGGTGGCGCGCGAGTCGTTAACGAACTTGGCTGTTTTAGAAATGCTTCCATCCTTGTTCCGAAAGCCGATGATCACGCCCGATCCCACTTTACTAATGTTTTTCGCGTCCCTCTAAGCACACTTCATATACCCTTCACTCCCAATGCTGCCACCTACCGTCTGTGAGTGGTTATTGCACTTTGAAGTCGAACATAGGTGGCGGCCACATTAAAATGATTGGACGTGTTTATCAACCGTGTTTCACTGCACGGTTTCAGGAATACTTTCCGTCTGATTCGACATTGCAAACATTGAAGCGTTTATTGCAGTCAGTGGCAATACGACCAAACGTTACTTTCGGCAGAGTCGTCTTATACTGGGTGAGTTCATTTTTTTCTTTTTTCAACGGTCGTAGGTAAAAGTATTTAGTATTCAGTAGATGAGATTTCTTTATTCTTGACATTTTCCACGAAATGAGATAGAGAAAATACTAGACGGATCAAGCACTACTTCCATCTCTTCGACGGAAGTAAAATTCCTGTTGATGCGCATGTCTCTTTAAATTCATAAACATTGATATTGCCTGGTCACGTCTTCCTGTTTCGGAGAAGTTGGCACGAATGTCATGAGCATAGCGCTGAACATTAAGAGTAGCAGTACGGCCTCACCTCCAACTACTTGATGATATTATGAAGTGACGGTGGAAAACTCGAAACCTACTCTGCTACTTGCTTCAATTTCGGACTATAAAATTTCTCTCCTTTACGGTACTCACGGTCCAACCCGAATTTCAATGAGGTTCCTAATTGCTGATCAGGGCTGTCTTGATACTTTTCTATGACGTCTCTTATTCTGCCTAATAGTTCAGTGCAGTCTCTAAGCATAATATGTTCATTTTACACTGTGACATTTCGGCAGTCACAAATTGTTTCCCGATTTCTGTACTTTATGCACTGCGAATGAAGTGAGAGCCCTCAACACCATGTGATCAACACTACACTGGCAGGGTGCATTAAGAAGTCACAGATTCACAAGTCCTACCTCAACCCTAGTTTCATTACATGATAGAAACACTAATTCTCTCTATTACTCTATCTAATTTGCTCGAAATTCCTCTCAGAATAAGAAGGATGTGATTGGTTTCTCCTTGTCTGTAGCAAGAACTGTAAAATGCTAAAGTCTGCTGCGAAAATGGTCTATGGTCGTGCTTAAAAACAGTTTTTACCGTCTTTATTGACATACTAAAGCATGGTTTTGAGGGGATAATAGTTTAAAAGACTCGAGCTCCTCGATTCTGGATTCGCTGCAAGATCCAAACGATCCTCATAATAACGTTAGTATTTTGAGAACGGTTTATTTTTGAGCTGCATGCTGAAAGCAATAGGTTTGCACGTGAAGTATGATTGTGCATCGTTTTTTTCTTGTACACTGGATATCCGAGAGGTGCTCGTTCGAGTAAAGTGCACAGTAGTAGAAACTCGTCGACTCCCCAGTTCCATTTTTTTTAAAATTTCGCTCTTCTTCAGATTAATAAACTGCACCAGGATGTTTTCCTGGTTCGGTGGATTGTTTGTTAAACGTGATAAACTAATCCAGTGGACCGTGGAGCGCGCGATAATGTTGCGTCATACTGCGCTTCGAGTTTCGCCGCTTAACTGAGAGTCGCCGAACCCAGAGTTCGCGTAGTTCGTCCTCTCGTGTTCTCGGAGCCGCTCTGACACGCGCTTGTTTATGGCCACGTCTAAACTTGCTGACCTCTTGATGGAGTTCTCTGATGTGAAGTGTGCGGAATACTTTAGCGTAGAGCGGTTGCCTCGAGCTGGAGGCAGTGCACCGATGTGGGCGGCTCTACAGAAGGCAGGGCACGAGGTAGTGAAAACAAAAGAAAAAAAAATACTTTTAGAAACTACTTACACTCCTGGAAATTGAAATAAGAACACCGTGAATTCATTGTCCCAGGAAGGGGATACTTTATTGACACATTCCTGGGGTCAGATACATCACATGATCACACTGACAGAACCACAGGCACATAGACACAGGCAACAGAGCATGCACAATGTCGGCACTAGTACAGTGTATATCCACCTTTCGCAGCGATGCAGGCTGCTATTCTCCCATGGAGACGATCGTAGAGATGCTGGATGTAGTCCTGTGGAACGGCTTGCCATGCCATTTCCACCTGGCGCCTCAGTTGGACCAGCGTTCGTGCTGGACGTGCAGACCGCGTGAGACGACGCTTCATCCAGTCCCAAACATGCTCAATGGGGGACAGATCCGGAGATCTTGCTGGCCAGGGTAGTTGACGTACACCTTCTAGAGCACGTTGGGTGGCACGGGATACATGCGGACGTGCATTGTCCTGTTGGAACAGCAAGTTCCCTTGCCGGTCTAGGAATGGTAGAACGATGGGTTCGATGACGGTTTGGATGTACCGTGCACTATTCAGTGTCCCCTCGACGATCACCAGTGGTGTACGGCCAGTGTAGGAGATCGCTCCCCACACCATGATGCCGGGTGTTGGCCCTGTGTGCCTCAGTCGTATGCAGTCCTGATTGTGGCGCTCACCTGCACGGCACCAAACACGCATACGACCATCATTGGCACCAAGGCAGAAGCGACTCTCATCGCTGAAGACGACACGTCTCCATTCGTCCCTCCATTCACGCCTGTCGCGACACCACTGGAGGCGGGCTGCACGATGTTGGGGCGTGAGCGGAAGACGGCCTAACGGTGTGCGGGACCGTAGCCCAGCTTCATGGAGACGGTTGCGAATGGTCCTCGCCGATACCCCAGGAGCAACAGTGTCCCTAATTTGCTGGGAAGTGGCGGTGCGGTCCCCTACGGCACTGCGTAGGATGCTACGGTCTTGGCGTGCATCCGTTCGTCGCTGCGGTCCGGTCCCAGGTCGACGGGCACGTGCACCTTCCGCCGACCACTGGCGACAACATCGATGTACTGTGGAGACCTCACGCCCCACGTGTTGAGCAATTCGGCGGTACGTCCACCCGGCCTCCCGCATGCCCACTATACGCCCTCGCTCAAAATCCGTCAACTGCACATACGGTTCACGTCCACGCTGTCGCGGCATGCTACCAGTGTTAAAGACTGCGATGGAGCTCCGTATGCCACGGCAAACTGGCTGACACTGACGGTGGTGGTGCACAAATGCTGCGCAGCTAGCGCCATTCGACGGCCAACACCGCGGTTCCTGGTGTGTCCGCTGTGCCGTGCGTGTGATCATTGCTTGTACAGCCCTCTTGCAGTGTCCGGAGCAAGTATGGTGGGTCTGACACACCGGTGTCAATGTGTTCTTTTTTCCATTTCCAGGAGTGTATAATAAAAGGGCACCTACTCACAGACGTCCATAGTGGGCTGTAATTAGCGTATGGGTGCGAAACTAGGTAGATATGTTAATACCGTAACGTGGAACCGATTTGCAGCGTAAAAATATACTTCCAGTTTTGGCAAACAGGTGCAAATCTGGCGCTGTATTCGTACACTGTTTGTAAGACGGTGTGACATCCACGCTGTCATCTGCCAAGCCATGACTTGACTGAAATGTATGGCTGTCGAGAAGAGAGACCATGCGCTGTTAGTGAAACTGTTTTATGTAAATGACAGCAGTTACAGTGCAGCATCGAGAGAGTATCGCCGACTAAAAGGTATGAGGAAAGGCTTGATGTCATTTCATCGTTTAAAGTATATGATAATGAAATTCTAAAACACTGGTGAAACTTGTGTGGTACCCTGAAGAGGAAGGGGTCCTATCCAAGTGGAAGTTACTGACGAGATTGCTCTTGTTATAACTAACAAAGCAGCACTTGCCCTGGGTAGGGCTAATATTAGTGTAGTGTCACAAAAATTGTTTGCCCCATTGTCAACGTGACGAAAGATTTAGCGGTCTGTTTTACACTAGTACCCATACAAGTTATAGGCGGTGCTGCTGCTGAAACCTCATTGTCCGCGGCAATGTTCTGAGTTTGCGCTTCGGTTTCTGGCACGGCTCGAAGTGTGTCCGGGAATACACCATGGAGTGATGAGACACATTTTACATTACAGCATGCAGTGAATACACGGAACTGCATACCTTGGGGTACTGTTAAACAACGTGCAGTGCGCGAAGAGCCATTGCACTCGCCGTACTTGACTGTTTGGTGTGGATTCACAAGCTCCATTTTTCTCGGTCCGCTCTTCTTTGAGAGGAAGACACCCCGAGGACTGGTCAGACATATTGTGACATCTGCACGTTATCGAGACCTCCTTGTACAGCACGTGATTCCTGTTTTGAAAGATTTCAGCTGTGTGGAAGCCACTGTTTTCATACAAGATGGGGCAACAATTCATGTCGTTCTCCTTCTGAAGTATCTGCTCAATGAAACTTTACTCAAATGTCTAATCTCCGTAGGTTTTCAAGATGCATGTCGTGCAAGGTCTTCTCATCTGAATCCACGTGACTTTTGGCTCTGAAGGCATCTAAAAGAATTTGTCTACCAGGAACACGTTTGGTTAATACCTGATTTGAAAAAAACGTTGCTCAGATTGCACTGGAACTGGGGCGAGCAACTGTCAATCATGTCGTTTTACGGATGCTGCATCTTGTTGACATCTCCGCTGTTCATATTAAACAAAATTTTTTAAGCAAAGATTAATAATAGAATTAACACTATGCCTTTCTCAACTGTCTGATATTTTCTGATCACATTCCATTCCTAATCCATTACACATGGAAGCATTCATATACGTCCCTCTTGCACTTACAGTTTCAGATTTCCACCTAGTGGCCACAACTGAAATTAATTTTTGTCGACCGTTAAGTGATTCCGCATTAACGTATTAGCGTATCTATCTAATTTGACTGCCATACGATTATTGCAGCTCTCACTGGAATTCCGTGAGCAGCTACGCTTTAATTATAACCACCTGGTATGTACAGGGTTATTGCAAATGATTGAAGCGATTTCACAGCCCTACAATAACTTTATTATTTGAGATATTTTCACTATGCTTTGCACACACATACAAAAACTCAAAAAGTTTTTTTAGGCATTCACAAATATTCGATATGTGCCCCTTTAGTGATTCGGCAGACATCAAGCCGATAATCAAGTTCCTCCCACACTCGGCGCAGCAATGAATTCGACAGCATCATTGATGCGAGCTCGCAGTTCTGGCACGTTTCTTGGTAGAGGAGGTTTAAACACTGAATCTTTCACATAACCCCACAGAAAGAAATCGCATGGGGTTAAGTCGGGAGAGCGTGGAGGCCGTGACACGAATTGCTGATCATGATCTCCGCCACGACCGATCCATCGGTTTTCCAATCTCCTGTTTAAGAAATGCCGAACATCATGATGGAAGTGCGGTGGAGCACTATCCTGTTGAAAGATGAAGTCGGCGCTATCGGTCTCCAGTTGTGGCATGAGCCAATTTTCCAGCATGTCCAGATACACGTGTCCTGTAACGTTTTTCTCGCAGAAGAAAAAGTGGCCGTAAACTTTAAACTGGGAGATTGCACAAAACACATGAACTTTTGGTGCACTGCGAATTTGCTGCGCAAATGCATGAGGATTCTCTACCGCCCAGATTTGCACATTGTGTCTGTTCACTTCACCATTAAGAAAAAATGTTGATTCATCACTGAATACAAGTTTCGCACTGAACGCATCCTCTTCCATGAGCTGTTGCAACCGCGCCGAAAATTCAAAGCGTTTGACTTTGTCATCGGGTGACAGGGCTTGTAGCAATTGTAAACGGTAAGGCTACTGCTTTAGCCTTTTCCGTAAGATTTTCCAAACCGTCGGCTGTGGTACGTTTAGCTCCCTGCTTGCTTTATTCGTCGACTTCCGCGGGCTGCGCGTGAAATTTGCCCGCACGCGTTCAACCCTTTCTTCGCTCACTGCAGGCCGACCCGTTGATTTCCCCTTACAGAGGCATCCAGAAGCTTTAAACTGCGCATACCATCGCCGAATAGAGTTAGCAGTTGGTGGATCTTTGTTGAACTTCGTCCTGAAGTGTCGTTGCACTGTTATGACTGACTGATGTGAGTGCATTTCAAGCACGACATACGCTTTCTCGGCTCCTGTCGCCATTTTGTCTCACTGCGCTCTCGGGCGCTCTGGCGGCAGAAACCTGAAGTGCGGCTTCAGCCGAACAAAACTTTATGAGTTTTTCTACGTATCTGTAGTGTGTCGTGACCATATTTCAATGAATGGAGCTACAGTGAATTTATGAAATCGCTTCAATCATTTGTAATAGCCCTGTATTTCTTCATTGACGCCATGTCAAAGATTCCGCTATCTCCCTTATTTTAATAAATGATAAAATGTCCGAATGGATCACAATTTCTTTTGTTGATGACTACCAGTTTTGGTCTGCCCTGCACACCTTCTTCAAGTCTGCCGTAAGGTACTGTTTGCCGACAGTGTTAGTAATGACATTAGTCAGCATTCGTGTCACTGTTGAACATGCTAATGTCGGCACCGTGAGGTGGAGTTTATGAACAGTGGTGCGAACGTAGTTGGTTTTACGGCGCTCGTACCAAAATTGGCAAACTACACCTTCTGGGTCTATGCCTTACGGTGATCTGCAGTGCAGATAGACACCGGTGGTCGTAAATAAACGAAATTGTTGCCCAGACTACGTTCTTTCTTCATTTATCTATATATTTCCCTTCATTTCAAAATAAATCTTATAACTTTTAATCGTTCTCTATGACACATAATGCAGTTGTCCAATCGTTGAATACAACATTGGATATAAGTTTTAGTCACTAACAGCGATGGCTAACAGCTAACCCCTCATTCCTTTTCCTTAGTCACGTATAGGTCATCAAATCCACTTATACTCTTCTTCACGGACAAAAACAAGAACAAATTGCACAGAGATCGGTTATGTGAGTAAGGTACGTGCTGTGAGAGTATCATGCAGTATTTACGAAAACTTAGAACGCTGAGACAATTGTGGGAGCAGGAGCATTGTCATGATGGAGAATGCAGTCCCCCATCTGCTACAGACGGGGCGTTTTCTGTTCATAACACGACGTAATCTTACCAGAACTAAACAGAAAATTTTAGGAACAGTCTGACCTAGTAGGTCCGCATGGATAGCCGCGTGCGTTAGCACATCGCTTCCGGAATTATGGGCGGCGTACCGGTCCCGAATCGTATTCACCCTACGGACTAGGCGCGACAGCGAGCCTGTATGTTGTTACCTGACGGTTTCCCACATCTGGCTAGGCGAATACCGGGCTGGTACCCACAACCTCCCTTGCAAACATCTCGAAAACGTTCTCACACTTTGATGGGGGGAAAGCACTAGATGCAGTTAAGGTCCGGAGCGTCAGGGTTGGCGACAGGTAGGGTATCTAGGCACCCTCTAACACCAACATTGCCAAACAGAGATTAACATGATCCCGTCGGGTAATGCAATGACTCCAGGGGAAATAGGTGTGTGTCGTAGTAAAATGAATTCTAAAATCAGTATCCCCGTAAAAAATGAGAGGAAGAGACAGATATTTGATTTCGCTTGCCAAGATGTTTTGAGCGAGTCGACAATTACGTCTTCCATTCGCTAGGTTTTGTCTGATTTCCGAGTGCTATGCCTCGTCTGGGTACGTATAGAGGTGTCTTCCCAGATGACTGCATTCGTCCATTCGATGATCTTCTCGCGAGAATCCTAGACTAAAGTTTCGCATTCATCCGCCCTCTTTCCAAGTCTCCGGTTTGATTTCACCGAACCGTGTTTCAAGATATTCCAGTTAATTCCGATCTGTACTGAATGGTCCGTCGTCGAAACAGAAGTTCACGAATTTTCTCTGCATGTTCGTCTCTTGGGGAAATGACCGGCTTCCAGATCGCGGTCTGTTTTACAGGAGTGGTTTTTCCTTAACTCGTGATATGTCTTCGGGGTAAGCTTCTTTATAAAAACATAGAAAGGCGCTAGGATTCTCTAACTAACAGACACATTTACATTTTTCGCTCTATTGTCAACAAAATTGATCTGTGTTCTTTTCCAGTCAAGAGCGATAATTCGCTTCGTTAGAGATTTTCGGTAGGTATCGAGATTTTAAACTTCTTGACTTCATATTTTGATGCTGCTTGAAACAACGGGTATTCGGAGGAAGTCGATATATTTTACCATTCGTAAAAACATATGTAAGTACTAACAACTTGAACGCAGGGAGAATGCCACCACTGCTTTTGTTGCAGCTCTCGTAAATAGTCGCTATGACACTGCACTATTGTCACGAAGCTGTTCTCTAAACTGTACTACGCTACTAAATATTGTCCCATTTCAAAAAATTGTTTCCAGTTAAAATATATTACGATTCAATAAAACTATTCATTATTAAGAATAAAGTTCGAAAGTCTTTCTGTACTTCTACATTAGCGTTTCATCTTTCTATCTGTAACATTTTTCACTTTCTTTACTACCTTCGGGTCAACCGATCATATAATTACCTATTTTTTTGTAGCTGACTGCACAGGGCGCGAGGAGCGGAGATGCTAAGCTACACCCAGTGTGTGTGTGTGTGTGTGTGTGTGTGTGTGTGTGTGTCACTGGAGTTCAAGGGTGCTCAATGGCCAGGTTTCCAGCGCCCTTACACGTATTAAAAGAAACCAACAATACCGAGGTCAGCCCGCCCGGATAACCGCGCGATCAAAGGCGCTGCTTCCTGAGCGTAAAGGCATGCCGGTCCGTGGCACGAATCCGCCTGGAGGATTAGTGTCGAGGTCCGGTGTGGCGGCCAGCTCGTGGATGGATTTTAAGGTGGTTTTCATCTGCTGCGGCGAATTCGGTCTGGTTACCATTATTCCGCCTCAGTTACACTATGCCAGCGATTGCCGTGAAAAAAACAATCTCCACCTAAGCGTACGCCATAAATACAGGGCTATTACAAATGATTGAAGTGATTTCATAAATTCACTATAGCTCCATTCATTGACATATGGTCACGACACACTACAGATGCGTAGAAAAACTCATAAAGTTTTGTTCGACTGAAGCCGGACTTCAGGTTTCTACCGCCAGAGCGCTCGAGAGCGCAGTGAGACAAAATGGCGACAGGAGCCGAGAATGCGTATGTCGTGCTTGAAATGCACTCGCATCAGTCAGTCATAACAGTGCAACGACACTTCAGGACGAAGTTCAACAAAGATCCACCAACTGCTAACTCCATTCGGCGATGGTATGCGCAGTTTAAAGCTTCTGGATGCCACTGTAAGGGGAAATCAACGGGTCGGCCTGCAGTGAGCGAAGAAACGGTTGAACGCGTGCGGGCAAGTTTCACGCGTAGCCCGCGGAAGTCGACGAATAAAGCAAGCAGGGAGCTAAACGTACCACAGCCGACGGTTTGGAAAAGGTCAAAGCAGAAGCCTTACAGTTTACAATTGCTATAAGCCCTGACACCCGAAGACAAAGTCAAACGCTTTGAATTTTCGGCGCGGTTGCAACAGCTCATGGAAGAGGATGCGTTCAGTGCGAAACTTGTTTTCAGTGATGAAGCAACATTTTTTCTTAATGGTGAAGTGAAGAGGCACAATGTGCGAATCAGGGCGGTAGAGAATCCTCACGCATTTGTGCAGCAAATTCGCAATTCACCAAAAGTTAACGTGTTTTGTGCAATGTCACGGTTTAAAGTTTACGGCCCCTTTTTCTTCTCCGAAAAAAACGTTACAGGACACGTGTATCTGGACATGCTGGAAATTGGCTCATGCCACAACTGGTGACCGACAGCGCCGACTTCATCTTTCAACAGGATGGTGCTCCACCGCACTTCCATCATGATGTTCGGCATTTCTTAAACAGGAGATTGGAAAACCGATGGATCGGTCGTGGTGGTGATCATGATCAGCAATTCATGTCATGGCCTCCACGCTCTCCCGACTTAACCCCATGCGATTTCTTTCTGTGGGGTTATGTGAAAGATTCAGTGTTTAAACCTCCTCTACCAAGAAACGTGCCAGAACTGCGA
Organism: Schistocerca serialis cubense; assembly: GCF_023864345.2. Classification (NCBI taxonomy): domain Eukaryota; kingdom Metazoa; phylum Arthropoda; class Insecta; order Orthoptera; family Acrididae; genus Schistocerca; species Schistocerca serialis. The sequence continues at coordinate 592,036,610 of NC_064645.1, read as the reverse complement.
GCTCGCATCAACGATGCTTTCGAACTCATTGATGGGGACATGCTGCGCCGAGTGTGGGAGGAATTTGACTATCGGCTTGATGTCTGCCGAATCACTAACGGGGCACATATCGAACATTTGTGAATGCCTAAAAAAACTTTTTGAGTTTTTGTATGTGTGTGCAAAGCATAGTGAAAATATCTCAAATAATAAAGTTATTGTAGAGCTGTGAAATCGCTTCAATCATTTATAATAACCCTGTATTCTACCACGCAAAAATTGGGGTTACAAGCGTCTGGTATGAGACGTTCCCGGGGGTGGTGGCTGTATGGGAGGGGGGGGGGGAGGGGGAGCAACCGCACAGTACCCCAGTGATCGGTGCGGTGCGGCGGTGGGGTGGGTGGACTGCTGTGGCCTGTTGTGGGGTTGTGAACTACTGAGGGCTACGGCGGAACGAAGGCTCTCCGTCGTTTCTAAGTCCCCGGTTCAATACAAACATACGCACATACAAACCCAGGTCAAATTTCTGTAACATCTAGTCATCTAGTGTCGGTGTATGTGATGTACTTCGTAACTCTTTAAACAATAAACATACAGTGGTAACTCGCAAAGCCTCTCCGTGCCGTAACGTCGCATACAGGACAGGTTGTTAGCCTGAAGGCAGGCTACATTCTCGACAGTGGCCAATCAGCCGCCAAGTTTAGCATTCAAAATAAATAGCCGCAGCCAGGTGAAACGGACCAGTGTATAAATGAAAGCCATCGGCAAGGCATTGTATGGTCAGTTGCGATTTTTCTCCCCGAGAAGTCGAACTATATCAGCCGTAATGACGTCAACAGCTCCTCCCTTCAGACACAATTTACAGGCTTGCAAGAGCAAGACTGCTACACATTAAACAAAATTTCCACGTGCTACATTCAAACATTACCAAGAAAAATATGCACCATTTCTTTCATTATGAAAATGTGTCTCGCATTACACAAAACAGCTTTTGTCTCTTATAATGTGCCTCTATTTGTATAAATGAGCGGCTATCCCAGGACACGGAACCCAGACGAAGTGGCAGGATGCCAATCTAGCGAATTCCAGGAATTAAACACAAACATTATTTTCAGTACTTCTTGTACATAGTGACCGGATTAATAAATTTAAATGCTGATATAATATTCTCAGGAAGAGGTGTAATCTTATGCGAAATGTTCGACACAGAAAGAAAAGTATGACAGTTCTGAACTGCGTGTGTGTCTTGAGGAAAATAACCAGACTGTATTCATCTAGTATTTGAAAATGAGAGCACTTATAGATTTGCAACAAACCTTACACATAATTTCAAACCTTTGCTAAACTTTTTTTCGCTAACACCGCACGCAAAATACCTATCTGCGAACTGTGCCATCACTTCAGTTAGTAGTAAACTACTACTCCCACTAGTAGTAATTTAAAACATCGAGCATTATGTGACAATTTTATTACGAAATCGTAGTAGGCGTTAAACTGTTTTACTTTCGTCGTTTATTGGGATCGTCAGGGAGAAAAAGTTTCGTAAATGTTTAAAATTATATGTAACGTTTGTTGAAAGTCTCTGAGTGCTCTCACTCTCAAATAATGGATGATTTAAGAATGAGTATTCATGAATCTTAGGCTACACTGCGTTTTTCAATCCCACCCCCACCCCTTTGATTGGTATTCTTTCCAGATAGTAGGCGGTACGTGTACCAAATTTGGCTGAAATTGGTTCTGTGGTCTAAGAGGAGATGTGGAACACACATACTCACATACGTACACACATTTAGCAGGTACCATTCACTGTGAACATTTGGACTGGAATTCTTGGAGCTCACCGTCTTGAACCATACGTCTTACCAGATCGTTTGAACAGTTTATGATGGTTGAAGCTTCCGGAAAATGCTGTACTGAACTTGTGAAGGACATTCCCATCTACGCGTGCACTAATTTGGGATTTCCGAAGGATGGTGATCTAGCGCACTTTTGTTGTTAGGTCAGGGCATATGTGACAGAAAAGTTCATGACGAAAGTAACTGGAAGGGAATGCCCAGTCGCTTGAACTGTGTGCTCACCTGGCATCACCATTTGACTTTTTCCTCTAAGGTTATGTCAAGCCTCCAGCGTACACACCACCAGTAGGAACAAAACAGTACCTGAATTTATTCACTGGATCTTTACAGCGTTTTGTACCACTAGAAAGGAGCGCGGAATTTTAAGAAGAATCAGATAAAACATGGTCTGTCGTTGCATGTTATGTAAATAAGATAATGGTCGTCACATGGAACATTTACTCTACGGTAGTGAAGCCACGGATTCGTTTTACGGTATTTTATTGTACTTTTCTGCCAATAAATGGTTTTTAAATTACAGTACTCTCGTATTTCTTTCAGCCTACCGATTGGGTCTGTACATACTCCTGTAGAATCCTTATATGACATTTCCGGTTACAGGTTCATTTTAAAACGTCCAAAATTTTCTCTGCAATCTCTCAAATGTTTAAAAAGTCGTTCTGCAACACACCGCATATTGCGGTGAGATTGGAAAGGGGGGAGGGGTGGGGGGAGAGGACAAATGGGTTTCCATGTATCTGAATACATATAATGATAGGCGGCAAGCCCTTTTTCAAGTACATTTTTAATTATAATATTAATGGAGATCTACAGAAAAGCAATTCACGTTGCCAAGATTCATAATTACATAGACTGTACGTACTACTTTAGAAGGCATGATTACTTTATGTCTATAATCTGATGATGTTACGCCTATTTTCGTAAGTCTGTGGTGAGCATGGGAAACGCTGAGCAAGGTGCGTTTGTGAGTAAGGGAAACTGGACAGGCACCTAAAAAAAAAAAAAGAAAGAAAAGAAAAAAGAAAAGAAGGATGGTCTTCGTGGAGAGTTCGATCCGGCCAACGAGCGTCTCTTTGTAACGAAAGTCTGGCGCCGACGTGGTGAAGAGCAATGCATGGCATTGTGCACAGTATAACAGCGACCGGTTGACCGCCGCATCTCTGACCAGCTCAGGTTTCTAATGGCAGGGAAGAGCCGCTTCAGATGTTTTTTGGAAGCGCCCTTGCAGACAACTATCGGCCTCTTTCGGAAAAAGAAACAGATTGGGATGAAATAATGTGCCTAGCTTCGTAACTCTTTTGGTGTACACTTCCAGCACTTCTGTAGCAAAGCTAAAGGAGAACGCAAGAAGGTCGTATTGGTAGAGCCGTCACTGACGTCAAAGTGACGGTGCTGTGACTCCTGTTATTTAGAAGTGGGGCTGAATTCCGAGTGTACATTGGATGTTTTTAGAGACGCTTTGTCTTGGCGGGATTTTTGGTGACATGGGTCTCTACGCAATGGGAGCTGTGCTCTCCGCACTTTTAATCATTGGTGGACTAATGTGCATTGGCGGGAATCTGTAAGAGGCCGTGAATATCCGCGGGAAGGTGAAGATTCCGCCCCCGGGGTTTATGAAGACAGGTTAAGCTTGGCCAAATGGGGCTAGGTTAGACATTGTGGACTGTGCTTATGGCTGTGTCTTGTCACAGACCCGCGTTTTGAAGATCGGTTTGAGACGAGGAAGTCGGCTCCTGCACAGATGTGCAGTGTTCAAGCTGCGATGGTGGCATAGTCTTCCACGGCAGAGCCAGTAGCACGACAGTGGCGTCATTTCAGCACAAACTGAGGGTAATCCGCATTACCGGCGCTTAGGGAAACTCAGAGCCATCCATAGCTTTTATGTCATGGACTGGTTTCTGTCTCAAATCCACAGTAGCTCTGCTGTATGCACGTGGTTTGCCGATAATATCAAAGCGCCCACTCCCTGTAATTTGTCATTATATTTCGTGCAACTGATCTAAAGTTAACGATGCGCGGAGTGCGCCAGGACTTAGTTGCAAAGGCCTAATTATTCAGCAGTCTATAACTCAGAAAGCCAGGGAACAAAGTTACTTTGTTTTTCAACACTGTTTGTTCATTATATACTGTGTATTTGTAAGTAGGCTGTTTATGTTTTCTTATTGGCAACGTTACGTAGCGCTCTGTATGAAAATCACTGGCTGTGCTGTGTGCAGTCTGTGGCTAGTTTGCATTGTTGTCTGCCATTGTAGTGTTGGGCAGCTGGATGTGAACAGCGCGTAGCGCTGCGCAGTTGGAGGTGAGCCGCCAGCAGTGGTGGATGTGGGGAGAGAGATGGCGGAGTTTTGAAATTTGTAAGACTGGATGTCATGAACTGCTATATACATTATGACTTTTGAGCACTATTGAGGTAAATACATTGTTTGTTCTCTATCAAAATCTTTCATCTGCTGACTATGCCTATCAGTGGTTTGAATCTTTTATTTAGCTGACAGTAGTGGCGCTCGCTGTATTACAGTAGTTCGAGTAACCAAGATTTTTGTGAGGTAAGTGATTTGTGAAACGTATAGGTTAATGTTAGTCAGGGCCACTCTTTTGTAGGGATTTTTGAAAGTCAGATTGCGTTGCGCCAAAAATATTGTGTGTCAGTTTAAACACAGTCATGTATAATTTTTCAAAAGGGGACGTTTCATATTACTTATGTATTTATTATATCATTTTTATTTATAGTTTCAATAAATTAATGTTTGATTAGTACATGTTTATATTTAACAACTATAACTGACATTAGAGTCGAATTGAATTTACGATGTATTGCTTGTGAGACTGATAGTTCTGGGCACCTCCATATAACGTTACTGAGTGTATTGCGTATATTGATTAGTGGACCGTGACTGAAAGGATGTGGAGGTTACAGTGTAAATTTCTGAACCAGGTAGTCAACCTTGCACATAAACTGTATTTTGAAATGTGTATGTATGTTGAGGTAGGGTTTATAACAAGAGCGGTAGGGAGGAGGGGGAGGGCGGAAGGGGTAGCACGTTTACATGTCCTAACGTACATGCATATTAAAACTGCAGAGCAGGCAGAAATCGGATGTGACTTGTTCTTTATTTTGACGTGTTTCACTGGACCAGTGCGAGTGTCTTCAGAAGCTATGTAGCCATGGATCCTGCAACCTTGATTTTTAATGGTCGCTGTTCCCCAGAAGGCAATGCCTGCACCCGCTAATATTGTATAAAGGATGATTCGTTTTAACCTTCAAAACTCGTGAAGTGACGTAAATGACACTGAGAGAACTAATTTTATATAATGGGGTTGGAAATATCCGGAAATACCCCGAAAGTAGAGGACAAACATTGAACACGTGACCTCAGCAGACGACGTACCTTACCAACACCGACTCAAAGGAAGGCCTCGGCGCTTGTTCGAGACGTCACGTCAGCTAGGCACGGCGAACGCCACGTCTGTTGGAGGCATACTCATAATGGTGGTGTCTCCCTCTCTGACACAGGAAAATGTGAAACTATTGGCGGTAGTTGACCGACACACATTGTTCTGAGAGATTTCTGCAATCAATTGTGCAATTGATTACACTTCTTAACAAATAGTATACCCCTGAACTTAAATTTCCACCTGTTTTAAGGACTGACACACAAAAACTACTTCATGGTCCAGCAGCAACAGAATTCGTGCTTCTTTACCTTATTTGTAAACCTGAGGAAGTTACGTTGGTACTGGCTTGGTTTTACAAGAAACTGTGAACATATTGGTGCTCTTCTTTAGGTATCTTGGTTGGCTATGGGGTGAGGAGCACTGAATGTTAATAAAATATCTTGCGATTGTACACGTTGGAGAGGGGTGGGGGACAGAAGAAGAGGCAAAAGAGAGATACTTGTTTTATCAAATAAATTTTTTTTTCTTATAAAGTTTCCCCTTTCAGTTGCAAGAGGGGAATATTTATCTTTCTAATGTGCATGTTTAAAAAATTTTAAGCTCAGCAGTATTTTCGATGTATGAAGCTATTTTGTCTCCTGTTTAAAATTCCTTTCGTTGAAAACGACTGTAATCTAATGACTGGCAATAGTTGGACATTTACACATGTAAATTAGTTCACATTTCCAGTGACGATCTCAAAGAAAAATAAATAAACAAAAGAAACGAGTTCATTGTAAGGGAGTTGGGGTAAGTTTCGATAACAAAATGGATCAAGTAAATATAGTTTCATGAATGTAAAATTTCCGAAGCTTGCAATGGGGCAAAACATCTTCTCACATTGATCTACGTTTTTTTCGCAGGATTCAGTAATACAGAACTATGATCTTCATTTGTAACTTTACGATAACAAGAAAATCTTTCATCTAAATAAAACTGCAGAATCCAAAACAATACCAAACAGTTTGTCCAAAAATAAAGAGATTTATAGTGATAAGCACGCCCAGGCGTTTCTGCCTGCAACAGACCTGGCGTTCGCCGTGCCTAGCTGACGTGACGTCACCAGAAAGCGCCGAGGCCTTCCTTTGAGTCGGTGTTGACCTTACCGCATGTACAACGAGGGGGCTTCTCGATCCTACCGTCGACAACAGCGGGCAGTAGTGCATATCGCTGCGCTAGGCTACTCTGTTTTAGAACATGTTTTGCCAATACGAGGTGTTTTCAAATATAAGGTACTGTATTGCATTGAACTGGGGACCTAGAAACGACGGAGATACTTCGTGCCCGCCGTAGCCCGCATTGGTGCACAGGCCAACAACAGGCAACAGCAGTCCACTCAACCCACCGCCGCCCCACACCGAACCCAGGGTTATTGTTTGGTTCGGCCGCCAGCTGACCCCCTCGGTAACGTCTCACACCAGACGAGTGTAACCCCAATGTTTGCGTGGTAGAGCAATTATGGTGTGCGCGTACGTGGAGAAGGTGTTTGCGCAGCCATCGCCGACATCGTGTAACTGAGGCGGAATAAGGGGAACAAGCCCGCATTCGCCGAGGCAGATGGAAAACCGCCTTATAAACCATCCATAAACTGGCCTGCACACCGGACCTTGACATTAATCCGCCGGGAGGATTCGTACCGGGGAGAGGCACGCCTTCCCGCCCGGAAAGCATTACGTTATACCGAAAGGCTAACCGGGCGGGCAAATAAAGTAAGGTAACTTTATATTTTTTGAGCAAAAATATTTATTTATTCATCGATATTCATGTAGTACGCCTCAAACTAATCCCTTTCTGACACAATACACTTGTGCCAACGCTTTTTCCAACCCAGAGGCACTTCTCATAAGTACTTTTTGGCACAGCCTTGAGTACTTCCTGCGATGTAGTTTTTATTTCCTCAATCATTGGAAATCTTCATCCTTTCATAGATCTCTTCAGTTTTGGCAACCGGAAAAAATTGCAGGGGGCCAAATCGGGTGAATATGGTGGCTGAGACATGTTTGTCGTGTTGGTTCAAAAAATGGTTCAAATAGCTCGGAGCACTGTGGGACTTAACATCTATGGTCATCAGTCCCCTAGAACTTAGAACTACTTAAACCTAACTAACCTAAGGACAGCACACAACACCCAGCCATCACGAGACAGAGAAAATCCCTGACCCCGCCGGTAATCGAACCCGGGAACCCGGGCGTGGGAAGCGAGAACGCTACCGCACGACCACGAGATGCGGGCGAACTTGTCGTGTTGTTTTTGGCCAAAAAAGTCTCTTACAAGTAACAATGAATGAGCAGGTGAACTGTCGTGATGTAAAAGCCATGAGTTGTTTTTTCACAATTCCGGACGTCATTTGTGTATTGCTTTTCGCAAACGGCGCATAACGTCAAGGTAATATTCTTTACTGATCGTACGACCTTGAGGCGAAACTTCATGATGTACTACGCCACGGTAACTGACGAAACAGTAAGCAAATCTTTGACATTTGCTCGAACCTGGGGTGCTTTCTTCGGTCTTGTCTCTCTGGGATGTTTCCATTGGGACGATTGGAATTTGGTTTCGATGTCATAACCGTAAAACCATGTTTCGTAACCAGTTATGGCCCTTTTGAGCAAATCAGAATCATCATCGACGTCATTCAAGAGCTTCTGAGTGATGCTCATGCGACAGTTCCTCTCATCAAACTGAGAAGTTCTGGAACAATCTTCGCTGACACACATCTCATACCCAAAGCACCCGAAAAAATTGCATGATACGAGCCGAATGATGTGCCAACATCCTCAGCGACTTCTCTTATGGTAATTCGACGATTCTCCAAAACAAATTTCTTCACAGCTTCGACTTCTATCATCTGTTGTTGATGTGCTGGGGCGTCCAGAGCGAGGTTCGTCATATTCTTCTGCCCGGCCATCTTGGAAGAGCTTGTATCACTTCTAAACGTTCTGTTTACTTCGAGTATACTCATCGTGTGCCACTGTCTACATTTCAAGTGTTTTAGAGCACTTTATTCCAATTTTTACACAAAATTTGATGCAAATTCTTCGCTCTATTTTTAATAATAATCGAAAATCACCGAGCATACTAAAACATGTCTAACCTTTCAATCTGTCAAAAACAAACGAAGTATGCTGTGCACTTGAAACTGTGAACATATGTTAGGGACATATGTACCAACATGACAAACAAAATCGATAATCGAATCTACGTTACCCGCGCAATTTGAAAAGTCACCTTGCTATCTGAACAGCCCTCGTATGATATGCCGTAAACGTAGACGTTGCCAAATTATTGTCCTCGCTATAACGAAACAAAAGGTATTCTCAATTTCTGTTTCATTCCTTTTGTACCTTCTGTTGTGAATTGGCAGGAGACAATTCACGGAGTTTGGAGGAAGCCGAAAGGCACGCGTTTACGCTCACGCAGACTGGCGTGAGGTCTGGAACAATTAAAGGAGTTGAGTCTAAAAATAAAGAACGTAGTTGCTTGAATACTTAACTTTAATCCATAACTGGAGAACATCGCTCTTGTTGATACATTAATAACAATCTCAATATAAACTAGTAATGGCGCCTTGCTAGGTCGTAGCAAATGACGTAGCTGAAGGCTATGCTAACTATCGTCTCGGCAAATGAGAGCGTATTTGTCAGTATATCATCACTAGCAAAGTCTGCTGTACAACTGGGGCGAGTGCTAGGACGTCTCACTAGACCTGCCGTATGGTGGCGCTCGGTCTGCAATCACTGACAGTGGCGACACGCGGGTCCGACGTATACTAGTGGACCGCGGCCGATTTAAAGGCTACCGCCTAGCAAGTGTGGTGTCTGGCGGTGACACCACACCTTCCTTTCTTGTTTACAGACTTTGTTTGGTAAAGAACATGTAGGTTGTCTACTGGCAGCGATGCAACTCTGCTGTTTATACTTATTCACTTGTGACGCAATTTGGCAATCTTTTGTTACAGTGTACTTTGCTACTGACCAGCGAAGACCGCGAGACCAGTAAAAACGCGTGCTTAAACCATGCACTTAAGCTCGAAGCCACACCGGCATAGGTACTTGACAGGTTGCGATGATCAGGTGCGACAGACCGATAGCGTTCACCACTAAACGTGCGGCGAGGTACGTCATCTGGTGACGTCACGTTTTCAGTATTTGTCGTCCATGTTCGGGGTAGTTCCCGATATTTGCAACCCCTCGTGTCTTATATTAAAGTACTTGTCTCAGTGTCATCTACATCGCTTCGGGTTTTTTTAAACGTTAGTAAGAATATGCAATATCTGTATATAATTATTGTTATCTAATTTTGTTTATTATGGTCCAGGGATGGGTGTTCGTATCTGAGTTTGTTTGCTGGTTTATGCGATATCGTTTTAGCGGTGGCTAGAGGTGGAGGGTTATTATTTATCTACAAAATGTTTTACTAACTGAGCCGTGCATAGCTCGTGATCGTGCCATTTCTTATTTTACATCTTGTTCTTTTACCCTACTGCCACCTCGTTATGTCAATTTTCAATTACTGGTATCGCTGAGTTGCTGCCTTGCCTGCACATGAGCGGCAGCAGCAGAGCTTATCGATATCGGCACTCCCATATTATCTATGCTGGACTGCTATTACTTCCCTGTTGCCGTGTGTTGTGAGTTAATTCGGACCTGGCAGTGTTTGATTTATCACGCGGCACAACTTCAGTCAGGGCGCGGCAGCAGTGTGGTCGGGACCGCCACGACTCGCCCGACGGTTGCCGACACACATGGTTGGAGTGGGGACGACTTTGGTTGGTTGTCGTTCGGTCGTCTTGCCGGACGACGTGTGTTTGGCCGGCGATCGCTTATGGGTTGGCTGTGTGTGCCGACGCGTGATTCGTCACTGTTAATGTAGAGTCACTGCCGTTAGCATTGTATAGTTCTTCGTGCAAGTGTTCGTGAAACTGTATATAGTTGGTGTGATTTTGAGTGACAAGTTATTTTAACTGTTGTCGGCGTACTGGCTCGGAGGAGTCGGTCGGTTGGCGTGGAGCAGTGAGGAATTCTCGGCGGGGAGTAGTTTGGCCGGGGCCCGATGGTGGGCTCTACGTGGTGTCTGAGTGTGTGGCGCTGTTCCCATTGCTATGAGGTCCTTGCCTCACCGACCCTGGACACGAAAGTTGAGTTTTGATTTAACCTACCAGCAAGTCAAGACTGTTCCCATTGTGTGGCCGGCCGCGGTGGCCATGCGGTTCTAGGCGCTCTAGTCCGGAACCGCGTGACTGCTACGGTCGCAGGTTCGAATCCTGCCTCGGGCATGGATGTGTGTGATGTCCTTAGGTTAGTTAGGTTTAAGTAGTTCTAAGTTCTAGGGGACTGATGACCTCCGATGTTAAGTCCCATAGTTCTCAGAACCATTTGAACCATTGTGTCGTTTGGAGTTCGTTGTTGGCTGTTGGGACATTCCCGCGAGCAATAGCGTGATTTTAAAGTTGGAAAATTCTAGCCACCCTCCGGTGAAGCTTCACTGTATTTGGTTATTTGAATTGGAGTGCACCAGGGAAATCTTCTGCCTTGTGGCTGTTACCGTTCCTGTTACGTGCCCTGGACGTTCACGTAAATTTCGGGCAGTGTAGGTTCCTCATCGTGTAGTTGCTGTCCAGCACGGTGTGTAGTTTGACAGCTCCGTGTATGATTGGTTGTGGGCCCCAATATCTTCTAGGCTGTTCCATTGAACTCCCTGTTGTGTGCTGGTCGGTTGGAGCGGAAGTTATCTTCTCGATGGGCCCGTCGACTGTCGGTCGGTTGGGTTGTCGTCGGACCGTGAATGGTTGGCCCGACTGCCTGTCGCACCTAAGCGAGAGTTAGTGTTGGAATTACAGGCCGACCCTTGAACATCTCGGCGTCCTCTTGTGTACTGCCTTTTTTTTTAATCTGTCCTTGTTGTTGGTACTTATAGGGCCTCTAGCCGGATTTTTGTTTTAAATTAGAGTTGTTTTACTCTTAAGGCCTTCAGCCTAGTTTATTGTTTGACTTAAGCCTTCTGGCATTAAAAAAAGTTTTTTGAATTTTTAAGTCTTCGGCCTTCGGCCGATTTCAATTTAACTTGTTTACTTCAGCCTAACTACAGAGCTGTTTTAAGATAAGGCTTGCCTTTAAATTTCTGATCATGCCTAGGTTACAACTTATTGGCCTTCAGCTGTTTTAAATTAAAGTGGCTTTCAGCCAGTAATTAAGTCCCAAAGATTAAAGTTGTGCGTTTACAAAAAGTTTTTGGGGTCTTGTAATGTTTGGTCAAACAATAAAGTTGAATTTTCGAGTGTAACAGACAGTCCCTGATTTTGGCCCCTTTCCACGATTTATTCTACCTGTCCTGTCCTGCGAGTAAGCAGGGCATATCACTAGGTAAAATAACCTTGGCTTGCTAGTATTTGTTTACTTATGTGATATGTGTTTCATTTCAACGCTTGCCTTTTGAATATAGAAATTGCTCCGGATGGGACCGTTGTTGTTGTGGTCTTCAGTCCTGAGACTGATTTGATGCAGCTCTCCATGCTACTCTATCCTGTGCAAGCTTTTTCATCTCCCAGTACCTACTGCAACCTACATCCTTCTGAATCTGCTTAGTGTATTCATCTCTTGGTCTCCCTCTACGATTTTTACCCTCCACGCTGCCCTCCAATAATAAATTGGTGATCCCTTGATGCCTCAGAGCATGTCCTACCAACCGATCCCTTCATTTGGTCAAGTTGCGCCACAAACTTCTCTTCTCCCCAATCCTATTCAATACTTCCTCATTAGTTATGTGATCTACCCATCTAATCTTCAGCATTCTTCTGTAGCACCACATTTCGAAAGCTTCTATTCTCTTCTTGTCCAAACTATTTATCGTCCATGTTTCACTTCCATACATGGCTACACTCCATACAAATACTTTCAGAAATGACTTCCTGACACTTAAATCTATACTCGATGTTAACAAATTTCTCTTCTTCAGAAACGCTTTCCTTGCCATTGCCAGTCTACATTTTATATCCTCTCTACTTCGACCATCATCAGTTATTTTGCTCCCCAAATAGCAAAACTCCTTTACTACTTTAAGTGTCTCATTTCCTAATCTAATTCCCTCAGCATCACCCGACTTAATTTGACTACATTCCATTATCTTCGTTTTGCTTTTGTTGATGTTCATCTTATATCCTCCTTTCAAGACACTGTCGATTCGATTCAACTGCTCTTCCAAGTCCTTTGCTGTCTCTGCCAGAATTACAATGTCATCGGCGAACCTCAAAGTTTTTATTTCTTCTCCATGAATTTTATTTATGGGACTATACAGTCGCAAAGGGCAGAATAGCTCCCGTGTTAGCAGTAAAACTGCTGCTGTGAAAGAGAAGTCTCAAAAAGAAAAAGCAACAGGTGAAAACGGGTCGCGAGGAACTGGAGAAATTTCAAACTCAAGGAGGCTATGGCGAAATGCTTTACAAGATACGTCACAACAGGTAGGAGCCTGGGTACTCACGGCGTCGTCTCGGTCGAGCGCGTGGTAGGCGACGCGGTAGCCGAGCAGGCCCGAGTGCTCGCGGCTCTGCCACGAGACGAGCACGCTGAACGGCTGGATGTCCTGGATGGCCAGCTTGAGCACCAGCGGCGTCGAGCAGAAGCGCGGCGGCTCCAGCTCCATGAAGACGAGCCCGCGCAGCTCGGGCGGCTGCTCGCAGCGCAGCGAGCGCGTCGTCACGCCCACCAGCTTCTGGTGGTCGCGCAGCCACTGCCACATCTCCTGCGACTCGCAGCCGCAGTGCAGAGGGTTCTCTGCGGGCAGACGCGGCGCGGCAACGTGCAGCAGACAGTTTGCAGCAATTCAGTCCTTGCGAAGTTTGTTTCGTTTGGCCTTAAGGGGCTCCAGAAAGACTCAAAATCATGAAAAGTTCAATTTTTACTTTTTTGCGTTTTCAGAATCTGCAGACTATTATCTTTTAATAGATATATAATTTATTCAATTCCGAAGACTACAACTATTTTTAATTTTTTTTTGAAATGTGTTCTACATGGGCGTGACCCACTGTGGCGCTGTTAAACTGCTGTCAAATGGTGTTATTATTAACGTCCGTGTTCATCAGGTACATTTTAGTGATGTGAGATAAAGTATGTGTTGTGGCTAACCTGTGATGGTTCAATATACACTCCTGGAAATTGAAATAAGAACACCGTGAATTCATTGTTCCAGGAAGGGGAAACTTTATTGACACATTCCTGGGGTCAGATACATCACATGATCACACTGACAGAACCACAGGCACATAGACACAGGCAACAGAGCATGCACAATGTCGGCACTAGTACAGTGTATATCCACCTTTCGCAGCAATGCAGGCTGCTATTCTCCCATGGAGACGATCGTAGAGATGCTGGATGTAGTCCTGTGGAACGGCTTGCCATGCCATTTCCACCTGGCGCCTCAGTTGGACCAGCGTTCGTGCTGGACGTGCAGAACGCGTGAGACGACGCTTCATCCAGTCCCAAACATGCTCAATGGGGGACAGATCCGGAGATCTTGCTGGCCAGGGTAGTTGACTTACACGTTCTAGAGCACGTTGGGTGGCACGGGATACATGCGGACGTGCATTGTCCTGTTGGAACAGCAAGTTCCCTTGCCAGTCTAGGAATGGTAGAACGGTGGGTTCGATGACGGTTTGGATGTACCGTGCACTATTCAGTGTCCCCTCGACGATCACCAGTGGTGTACGGCCAGTGTAGGAGATCGCTCCCCACACCATGATGCCGGGTGTTGGCCCTATGTGCCTCGGTCGTATGCAGTCCTGATTGTGGCGCTCACCTGCACGGCGCCAAACACGCATACGACCATCATTGGCACCAAGGCAGAAGCGACTCTCATCGCTGAAGACGACACGTCTCCATTCGTCCCTCCATTCACGCCTGTCGCGACACCACTGGAGGCGGGCTGCACGATGTTGGGGCGTGAGCGGAAGACGGCCTAACGGTGTGCGGGACCGTAGCCCAGCTTCATGGAGACGGTTGCGAATGGTCCTCGCCGATACCCCAGGAGCAACAGTGTCCCTAATTTGCTGGGAAGTGGCGGTGCGGTCCCCTACGGCACTGCATAGGATCCTACGGTCTTGGCGTGCATCCGTGCGTCGCTGCGGTCCGGTCCCAGGTCGACGGGCACGTGCACCTTCCGCCGACCACTGGCGACAACATTGATGTACTGTGGAGACCTCACGTCCCACGTGTTGAGCAATTCGGCGGTACGTCCACCCGGCCTCCCGCATGCCCACTATTCGCCCTCGCTCAAAGTCCGTCAGCTGCACATACGCTTCACGTCCACGCTGTCGCGGCATGCTACCAGTGTTAAAGACTGCGATGGAGCTCCGTATGCCACGGCAAACTGGCTGACACTGACGGCGGCGGTGCACAAATGCTGCGCAGCTAGCGCCATTCGACGGCCAACACCGCGGTTCCTGGTGTGTCCGCTGTGCCGTGCGTGTGATCATTGCTTGTACAGCCCTCACGCAGTGTCCGGAGCAAGTATGGCGGGTCTGACACACCGGTGTCAATGTGTTCTTTTTTCCATTTCCAGGAGTGTATATCGTTGGTGTGATTGTCGTTTGTTTCATGTTTATTTACTCTTTCGTTATCTCGAAAATATTCGTAATTAATTGTGTTTCTTGAGTCTCTGTTTTGTTGAAGCATAATAATGAGTAAAAGTAAAGTTATTAGATATCCTCTGAAGGCTTTCAAGAAAAGGAGAAATGTTGGAAAGCCAAAGGTATGTGTTATTACTGTAAACAATAAAGACGATAACCAAGTCAGTGAACCTAACCTCTCAAGTACACCTGCCCATAGCAGTCAAAGTGGGAAAGAAAATACTTCACAGAAGAAGCTTGGTTCAATGAGTGAAAACTATGAATGTTTAATGGGCGAATCGGATGTGAATGAAATATTTGATATGTCGGTTCTCAAAGGAATTTTTTCAAACTGTGTAAGATGTATTCATTCTACTGAAGTTGGTCTGGAACTCTCCATAATAAAGCACGTAGGACTTGCTAGTGAAATACAACTGAAATGTGATAAGTGTTCATACATGACCACCTTTTGAAACAGTGTTGCAGTAACTGCAACTGAAGAAAATGGTAGCAAAATCTACTAACACAACAACGAGCGATGCTTGCTTTAGACAAGGAACGCCTTCGGGCTGCAGACAGGGCTGTAAAGAGTCTAGAAATACAAGCAAGAGTAAACAGGAGGAGGAACAAGAGGAAGCTGGAGGAGGAGTTTGCAGAGGATGAAGATAATCCATCCTATGGACCTGGAATGCACTAAAAAGTTAATCCAATCTTTGTCGCTCGATTCCCAAAACTTTTATTTTCTCATACTAATTACATGTTTTCTAAGGATCTTCCAAACATATTCGTTTCAAACTTTCAGTAAATGTTACACAGTACCTTCTGCATAATTTAACAC
The DNA here is from genome assembly GCF_023864345.2 of Schistocerca serialis cubense. Lineage (NCBI taxonomy): Eukaryota > Metazoa > Arthropoda > Insecta > Orthoptera > Acrididae > Schistocerca > Schistocerca serialis. The sequence goes on along the minus strand of NC_064645.1, from coordinate 592,020,904 downwards.
AGCCTTTTTCCAAAAAACTGTATATTTTTGAATATATAAATAAAAAATTGCAAAAAAATGTTGTGAATTTTCATTACAATTGAAAAAAAATCATCTTTAATAACTGAACTAAAATTTTGTAAAATCCCTGTGTTAAGTTGTAGCCCATATTCCAATAACTAATCTGTAAAAACTTCAACTTCCTACCTCAAATACTTTGTGAGGAAAGATGTAATTTATAAGCGTTATTTTAACATTGCAAATATAGGGAGTTCCGGAGCCCCTTAAGAGCTTGTACTCTAACTATGGAGATCATAAAGCGTGACACTAATTGAACTATATGAAATAGGATCGTCATAACTTCTGAACGGTTTGCGTTAGGAAGTTCAAACTGCACAGTTGGCCGCGGGGCATGATGCGAATTAGTATGTTCATGTATCGTTTGGCTTAGCGACGAAGCCCACATTCATTTGGATGGGTTCGTCAGTAAGCAAAACGGGCGCATTTGGGGCCTGAAAAATCCAGATTTCGCACCGAGAAATCTGTTCACCTCCAACGGGCCACTGTGTGGTGTCCAACGTCCAGTCACGGAATAACGTCAAGGTTTTGGCAGATAATTTCATCCACATCATCCAAAGTGACCTCGATTTCGACAAGATGTGTTTCATGGAAGAGGGAGCTCTATCCCATCGAAGCAGGAGAGTGTTTTATGTCCTGGAGAAGTACTTTCGGGACCGCATTCTGGCTCCGCTGCAGGGCCCTCGATTGGCCGCCATGTTCTTCGCATCTGAAAACATGCGACTCCTTTTTGTGGGGCTATATTAAAGACGAGGTCTACAACAATAACCCCGAAACCATTTCTGACTCAAGACAGCCATTCAAGAGGTCATCGACAGCATCGATGTTCTGACTCTTCAGTGTGTCATGCAGAATATCACCACTTCTCTGCGCCACATCATCCCCAATGATAGCAGGCATATCGAGCACGACATAACCTAAATTCGAATATTTGTAGTGACGTTTACACGTTGAATAAAGTGTGTGTACGACGTAGTTTGTTAATAATTTACGTTTCTTACTCATATAGTTCAATAATTGCCAACCTGTATCTCTACGCAGGATATATAAATACGTAAATGCATGTTTACAGAACTCAGAGCTCAAGCCGTCGGTTCCTTCCACAACAAATATTTAATAAACAGAATGATAAGTAAACTCGAGATATTGATGTTATCAATTCATACTAGTTCTTAAACTTAATAGTAAGCTATACAGATGAATGAAACTTTGGGTCCTACAGATTTTTTTTCCTACACTCTTAAGAAAACTGACAATCGCTCTATAGAGGCGCGTGTCTTTATAAATCAAAAGAACAGAAGCTGTCAGAGGGAGTAGGTAACCCGTATTCATCAAAGTCGTCAGAAATTCCGATCGCTTATTGCCAAATTTGAAACACGAAAACAAGATGTAGTTTACATAGCTTCTGACTCGAATCACACCCACATGCGGGGTAATCGTAAATATTGTTTGTAATACAAATGTATAGGAAAAGGGGCATGGCGGTGATGGTAAGTTCCCATGGGAGCTAACTGCTGAAATCATCGGTCCCTAGGTTTACACACTACTTAATGTAACACAAAGTAACTTACGCTACGGACAGCACCCGCATCCATGCCCTAGGGAGGACTCGAAACTGACGGGGTGAGCCGCGCGAACCGTGAGAAGGCGCCCCAGACCGCGCGTCTACCCCGCGCGGCACTATGGGACTTAACATCTGAGGTCATCAGTCCCCTAGAACTTAGAACTACTTAAACCTAACTAACCTAAGGACATCACACACATCCATGCCCGAGGCAGGATTCGAACCTGCGACAGTAGCAGCCGCGTGGTTCCGGACTGAAGCGCCTAGAACCGCTCGGCCAGAGCGGCCGGCAGAAAAAAGAGGCATGTTTAAGGCGGAGTTGAATGACGGTGGATATCGTAGTTTGGATCAAATGCGGCGTATTAAATCTCAACCTTTTAGTAATTTCAAGCTGTAATGCAACATAATATTCATCTTTTGTTTGTTGCAAGACATTGCACGCGTCTTGCAGTTGCTATTTTCTATAGTTCTCGACTTCAAGTAAGTAGCCTGCATCGAGAACAGTTCCGGTAGATGGAGCTTGCTTCGCTACGACATTAACTTCCTGATATACCGTATGCCAGCGTGGAATTGCACCCACATCAAAATTATTGTCTACTCTCTCTGTTTACAGCGAATATATTCGAGCATCACATCCAAAATATAACAGTTTGTTTTTATGTTCCAACTCCGGTGTTGTGTACTTTTCAGAAAACACTGGGATTTCGGAATGATTAATATTTTTAAGAGGGAAGTTGAGGATACAAACTTAATTCATTCCAAAATTGCCAGTATCCTCCGTAAAACCTGAAGCATTTTTGGGCAGTTTGTAGGCTTTACTGATTTGGATCTGAGGGCATAGAAAAGCACATTCGGTATACTCCTCCTGTGGAATTTTGGATCCATTAGTACATATACAGATATAACCAGGCCACAGAATTTCAGTGAGGCAATTAAATCGCCAATTTACTTTAACATTCAGCGAGCTTGTCATATCATAATTACAGTTAGGAACTTGGAAGCTGATTCCAACAAGATCATATTCAAATAGAGGCAAATATGAAGAACATCACATATAACTTATGACATGATGCCAAGAGTCAAAGATTGTGCACATGGACGAACTTTTAATTCTTCTTCAGTAATTGATAAATGCAGTCTATACTCTTATAAGCAGGACTTTCCACGGGGGCTATTTCTTGAATGACAGACAGTATGTGACGTCTAACGTGTAGGGCATCTTTCCTGTTTCCACTAAGAGAACGTTTGTAGGCATGGAACCATGGATCTAAGGCCGGTACGAATGGCTCTGAACTAATGAGTAATTTGGAGAAGTAAATCTTAGTCGCATTGCGATACACCATACAACCATAGTCCAGACAACATCGAATAATCTCATGATACACTGTAAGTTAAATATTTTGATAAGCTACCCACCACATATCGTATACCTTCGGTAGCCCATATAATCTAGAAGGATAAGGTTCCGTTTTACGTAGATATTTTTTATCCTCTACAAGAATGGAAGACTTTTCTATTAACCGATTGGTAGCTCCTAAACTTTCATTGTAGGATCCTTTTGATGCCTTTATGTATAGGGTAGTTATACAGATTCATGTATAGGGAAGCTATAGAGATTCTGAAACACCACAGTAATTTTAACAGAAAAGAGGTAGGCTTGAAGCTATACAAGATATGGCGGTCGATTTTACACCAATGATGTGATAATGGATTTCCTTCAATCAAGAATACTGGCGTTAGTCAGAGATAGACTTACAGCCGGCCCCATGTGACGTGTGTTGGTGCCCTCTATGCGCTCTATATAAACGGGACCTCCACGGCCTGGCAGCCAGTCGTCGACTCTCCTCGGATGATGTTGCCCGTAGTTGGCAACGAAACATCAGGAAGAAGTAGTTTTACAGTTCGACCACTGCCTCTCAGCCCGTAAGTTTTAACTAATGAAGACTCTGGCCGTGAAAGCCTACACGTTATGATTCCAACAGGTCCTGTTTGATCCAATATTGATTAAGAAGATGATATATGATTACGTTTCTGTGGTCACAATATCGAATCAAATTTACAGACAACTTACCAATCCCAGCCCATTTATCATTAGGATATTGCACCCATCGGGCCACGAAGCATGCAGAGATTCGTTGTATTTTCTGATGACGCAAGCTGATCCACAACTATTGTAAATTATTGCATCAAGAAACTATTGCAACTGGTCTTTGGTATCCTCGATACTGGGACTGCGCCAGAATTGACGTCCGAGCTGGTCACACAAATATTCTGGTAGGGAAAGAGCTGTAGATCTTGCTGGCCGCAAGAGCACCTCACAAGGGAACCTCCCCATCGCACCCCCCTCAGATTTAGTTATAAGTTGGCACAGGGATAGGCCTTAAAAAACTGAACACAGATCAATCGAGAAAACAGGAAGAAGTTGTGTGGAACTATGAAAAAAATAAGCAAAATATACAAACTGAGTAGTCCATGGGCAAGGTAGGCAACATCTAGGAGAGGGTCAACTTACGAGCGCCGTGGTCCCGTGGTTAGCGTGAGCAACTGCGGAACGAGAGGTCTGTGGTTCAAATCTTCTTCCGAGTGAAAAGTTTAATTTTTTATTTTCAGACAATTATTAAATTAAGTTCAGGCACTCACACATAATCAACTTCGCTCTCCAAAATTCCAGGACATGTTTAGATTTGCTTGGACATATGCAGGATTTGACGGTCTACACAAGGAAACATTTGAAAACGTAAAAAACATGTTTTGACAGAGCACAGGGAAACTGTGCGACTGTGAAACTGTTGCATTCATTTGTTGCAGTTTATGTGACAAACTCTTATGTTTTCATCACTTTTTTGGGAGTGATTATCACATCCACAAGAAAACCTAAATCGCCAAGTGTGCAAGTTAGGTGGGTCGACACCATATTCCTGTCATGTGGCGCACATGCCGTCACCAGTGTCGTATAGAATATATCAGACGCGTTTTCCTGTGGAGGAATCGGTTGACCTATGACCTTGCGATCAAATGTTTTCGGTTCCTATTGGAGAGGCACGTCCTTTCGTCTACTAATCGCACAGTTTTGCGGTGCGGTCGCAAAACACAGACACTAAACTTATTACAGTGAACAGAGACGTCAATGAATGAACGGGCAGATCGTAACTTTGCGAAAATAAAGAAAGTAAAATTTTCACTTGAGGGAGGACTTGAACCAAGGACCTCTCGTTCGGCAGTTGCTCACTCCAACCACGGGACCACGGCGCTTCTCTATGCACATTGTCCTTGATGTTGGATATGTTGCACATGGACTACTCAGTTTGTATATTTTGTTCATTTTTTCATAGTTCCACACAACTTCTTCCTGTTTTCTCGATTGATCTGTGTTCAGTTTTTCAAGGCCTATCCGCTGCGTCAATTTATAACTAAATCTGAGGGGGGTGCGATGGGGAGGTTCCCTTGTCAGCATTACGCAGAAAATTCGTGGAGGCACGTGGAATACGTGGATGGTCATTTTCCCATTGAAAAATGGCGCCACGGTACTGTCGTCTGAGGTTGTTGAGGATGCTGGATGCCCGCGATGTACCGTTGTGGCGTCAGAGACCATTCAGTCACTACCAGCCCTGAGTTTATATCCTACCCAATTGTTCCCCAAAACATGATGTTAGGATTAACGCCGCTCCAAAACACTGACATATTGGGACCTGTCCTCAGGTGGCCATCATCCTTGCCGATGATGGTCATCCAAGGCCATGTAGAATCACGATTAATCGCGGAACGCAGCGTGACAGCATTCATCAGCAGTTAACGGTTTTCGGTCACGGAACCACTGAAAACGTAGCCGTTTGTACCGCTGTGTTAACCGCAGCCGTTTTCCGGCTGCAGCACAGAATGTAGCATGGAGTCCTTTACTTGTTCCCGAATGGCAGGTGAAGATGTCAAGCGGTTACGATATGCAAGTTGTACAGTGCGGCGATTCTCCCTCGTGGCCGTCAGGCGTGATCAAATGGTTCAAATGGTTCAAATGGTTCTGAGCACTATGGGACTTAACATCTGTGGTCATCAGTCCCCTAGAACTTAGAACTACTTAAACCTAACTAACCTAAGGACATCACACACATCCATGCCCGAGGCAGGATTCGAACCTGCGACCGTAGCAGTCCCGCGGTTCCGGACTGAAGCGCCTAGAACCGCTCGGCCGCAGCGGCCGGCAGGCGCGATCGACCGGAACCTTGACGACATGTACATACGCCCTCACATTCCCGAGCAGTCGAACGTCGGTCCACTGTCACATCCCAATGTATATCTCACGTTTCGATCAGCCGGAAATACGGAGGTTCACAGTGAAGCCCCTTTCAAACTATGTCCCGTGCCGACAACGCTGTCTCATGCGAGTATGCGGCGTCTCCGTGTCCTCCACAGTGATACACATAATCTATCGCTGTTCGGGCCCCTTACATATCCTACCAAGCCTGTTAACAATGCTAAACGTGAACAACACTAACGCGCTCTGGCGATCGTTCTGCCTGTCACGTAGAATTGCATCTCGAATCATTTGCGCATCTGCCGAAGGTGCGTGCTCGTACCAAGTTACAGTGACATCCGACCATATGACCTTGTTGCTTCACATTTTTTTTTTTTTTTTGGTCAGGAAATGTATAAGGATATTACGTTATTAAAACAAAGAAACACCTAACAACGCTACATAAAATTTAAAAGTGTTATCATACGAAATTCTTGGTCTATGGCTACGTCAGATCACATTACGCCCCAGCGTTTCTGTAAGGGATCGTCAACAATTCCTTTTGATACTGTAGACATACTACACAACCTTAAATTCTTAAGAGCATTCACTGAAGTAAACTTTATAATTACACAAACACATCAAAAAAGGTTTTGCATCACCTCGATACCTAGAGTTCTGGAACCAGTACATAAAATTGGTATAGAGATACACATAAACATCATTTCCGCCCTTTTTATTGCTCATGAAAACCACACATTCCAGAATGAGATTTTCACTCTGCAGCGGAATGTGCGCTGATATGAAACTTCCTGGCAGATTAAAACTATGTGCCCGACCGAGACTCGAACTCGGGACCTTTGCCTTTTGCGGGCAAGTGCTCTACCAACTGAGCTACCGAAGCACGACTCACACCCGGTACTCACAGCTTCTGCAGGAGAGCTTCTGTAAAGTTTGGAAGGTAGGAGACGAGGTACTGGCAGAAGTAAAGCTGTGAGTACCGGGCATGAGTCGTGCTTCGGTAGCTCAGTTGGTAGAGCACTTGCCCGCGAAAGGCAAAGGTCCCGAGTTCGAGTCTCGGTCGGGCACACAGTTTTAATCTGCCAGGAAGTTTCAAAACCACACATTGCATATTGTACCACCATACAGCCAGACCTTCAGAAGTGGTGGTCCAGATTGCTGTACACACCGGTACCTCTAATACCCAATAGCACGTCCTCTTGCATTGATGCACGCCTGTATTCGTCGTGGCACACTATCCACAAATACATCAAGGCACTGTTGGTTCAGATTGTCCCACTCCTCAACGGCGATTCGGCGTTGATCCCTCAGAGTGGTTATTGGGCCACGTCGTCCATAAACAGCCCTTTTCAATCCATCCCAGCCATGTTCTATAGGGTTCATATCTCGACAACAAGCTGGCCACTCTAGACGAGTGATGTTGTAATCCTGAAGGAAGTCATTCACAAGACGCACACAATGGGGCCGCGAATTATCGTCAATGGAGACAAATGCACCGCCAATATGCTAACGATATGGTTGCACTATCTGTCGGTGGAAGGCATACCTCGTGGTTTCCTGACTGACGATCATGCTCTGCTACAGCTGATTTCTGTATTCTTCCTAGTCGGCAAAGACTTCTGTGCTCTTTTGGCCGTATATTTACGCTCCTCTTGGTAGTCCCAACATAAACTTTACCACACGTACATGGAATTTTTTGTACACCACATGTCGAAGGAGGAGGGCGTTTGTCCTTCAAAGATCTGAGCACTTGACTGATTTTCTTTGTTGGTCTAAAGACCGGTCTGATGTCATGTTTCTGTAAAATCTTACCGATCTCATCCATTACTTTTTTGAGAAACGGGAGAGAAACTGTATATTTCCGTCCTTGTGGTTCATCCTTGTCCTTCGGTCTTCTGTTTCTTGATCGCTAAATTCTCTTTGCCTCTTTCCCTGATTAGCCTTTCTCTCGAACGCCTGCTTCAAATGTTTTATTTCAGCGTCCAGATGTTCCAATGTGCATATCCGCTCAGATCTATCGACATGAATTTTAATGACAACTCTCTTTTGTTGTAGATGGTGATTGGAGTTTTTATGCAAATACCAGTCGGTATGTGTTACTTTCCGAAAAACTTTATGTTCCAAACTTCCATCGAACCGTCTCATAACTAAAACATCCAAGAAAGATATTCTATTATCATTTTCCATTTCCATGGTGAACTGGATTTTTTGAATAATTCTATCTGTTGTTCCTCAGAACTATCCTGAGGTTAAAAAGTTCAAAATTTTGCTTCGATAATCCTCTGTATTCATAACTACAGTAGTATTTCTTTTATCAGCAGGAAGAACCAGTATCTTTTCATCTTCAATTTAAATCTCTGAGAACCTTCCTCTCGCCTTTTGTTAAACTACTTTCCAAAGGTTTACTGTGGCATAAGACCCTGGTGGTTTCGATTCGAATTGCATTTTCAGTTTCCTTGGGGATATTTCGTATATCTGCTTCTATATTCGCAATAATATCTTCGTCTGGTATTCTGTCAGGTGTTATAGCATAGTTTTCTCCTTTTGCAAAGACGGAAATCTCGTCTTGAGCTAACACTCTCTCCGACTTGTTAACAAAAGTATCAGACCACCGTATGGCTTGTAGCTGCTACATTAGTTTGTAATTTTCTGAACTTTTCTTTTCTCTATTAATAGTAGTTTCCATCATCTCTTCCTTAGATGTAAACGTAAGGTAATCTATTTTATTCCACAGATCTATCTGCACCCTATTAGCAAGTAAAAATGCAGTTTCAGTAACATACTCTCAACAGAATCGATCTCTCATCTTGTGTAATATATCCTTTCTCGGAGCAGTGCTCTTTCTGTACTATCATAAATCCGATGCACCCGAGCTGTCCGAAACATCCTCTTCAGCTTTAAAAAGTTCGGTATAGAAGACGAGTCTGTACAACGTATCTAGAAGGTTAAAGTACAAATTAAAAGTGATCTCCTCTTATGTAAGAATTTCAGACGTCTGACTGATTTTGAGAAATCCTCCCCACAGCGTTTTCTGATCATAGAATGAAGGCTTTCATTACCGGATGACATAACAGCTGGTAAACCAATAAACTCTTCTGTTCCCGACGTTTTGTCCAGGACCGCGCTGGACATCTTCAGAGGCGCCCTTCCGCTGAGTCCTGCCGACTGACTGGTCGCACGTCCGATAACGACACATATACTGTAGGAAAGGGGGCGTGGTCGAAGTAACACGTGATGAGCAGAGATAATCCTTTTCAAAGATAAAACTTACCTATCGATTTTTGGAAACAGAAATTTTATGTACAACGTCAAATTATTATCCACGACTATGCAGAGAAGCCATTGAAATTTTTAAAAGCATCAAGATAATTTTAATAGAAAAGAAGAGGCAATGAAACTTAGCGACATATTGACAGTAGCTCTGCAGAATCGCTAGAAATTTTATCTTTGACAAGATGACAATCGTTAGTTAAGTTTTATCATTGACAAGGATAATCTCTGCTCATCACGTGTTACTTCAACCATGTCCCCTTTCCTACAGTATATATGTCGCTCTCGGACGTCCGACCAGTCAGTCGGCAAGACTCAGCAGAGGAGCGCTTCTGAAGATGTCCAGCACAATCCTGGACGAAACTTCGGGAACAGAAGAGTTTCTTGGGCCACGACCTCACATCCCGAAAGGCTTAAAAACAATTATGTCATCCGGTCGTGAAAGACTTCTTTCTATAACCTCTGATACAGTCAATGTAGTTAAGTCTTTACGGGTTTCATGCTGCATAAGGTTGCAGTGCGAGCGCGACTTTTCGGAACGGCTGTTCTCACTTTCCATCTTCTGACGAAGGGGCGATGTGCTTTTATTTCCACTTTTATTTCAATTACCTAAGAAAAAGAGGGCTGACAACAGATATAGCTGCTCTTGAACCATTCTGCACTCAGTCCACAATTCACAGTCCTCTAACACTGAACAAAAGCTCAAGTACTTTCTTTGTCAACGTCAAAAAGTAGCCATCAGTAATTGATAAATCAGGTCATTGTCAAAAAGTGAAGAAACTTGGAAGATGTATTAAATTACTTCAGAACAAATGACAATAAATTACTAACAAAAAAATACTGGTGGGCAATATTTATGATTCTACGTAAAGCAAATCATGTTGGTATTTTATTTATGTATATGAGTGGTCAATACTGATGGTTACTTGAACTTTATATACAATATTATACAGGATGATTCAAAAAGAATACCACAACTTTAAAAATGTGTATTTAATGAAAAGAACATAATATAACCTTCTGTTATACATCATTACAAAGAGTATTTAAAAAGGTTTTTTTTCACTCAAAAAGAAGTTCAGAGATGTTCAATATGGCCCCCTCCAGACACACGAGCAATATCAACCCGATACTCCAACTCGTTCCACACTCTCTGTAGCATATCAGGCGTAACGGTTTGGATAGCTGCTGTTATTTCTCGTTTCAAATCATCAATGGTGGCTGGGAGAGGTGGCCGAAACACCATATCCTTAACATACCCCCATAAGAAAAAATCGCAGGGGGTAAGATCAGGGCTTCTTGGAGGCCAGTGATGAAGTGCTCTGTCACGGGCTGCCTGGCGGCCGATTCATCGCCTCGGGTAGTTGACGTTCAGGTTTCATAACTAACCTTTTTCGTAGGACTCTCCATTCAGTTGATTGTGGAATTTGCAGCTCTCTGCTAGCTCTGCGAGTCGATTTTCCTGGGCTGCGAACAAATGCTTGCTGGATGCGTGCTACATTTTCATCACTCGTTCTCGGCCGTCCATAACTTTTCCCTTTGCACAAACACCCATTCTCTGTAAACTGTTTATACCAACGTTTAATACACCACCTATCAGGAGGTTTAACACCATACTTCGTTCGAAATGCACGCTGAACAACTGTCGTCGATTCACTTCTGCCGTACTCAATAACACAAAAAAGCTTTCTGTTGAGCGGTCGCCATCTTAGCATCAACTGACGCTGACGCCTAGTCAACAGCGCCTCAAGCGAACAAATGTACAACTAAATGAAACTTTATAGCTCCCTTAATTCGCCGACAGATAGTGCTTAGCTCTGCCTTTTGTCGTTGCAGAGTGTTAAATTCCTAAAGTTGTGGTATTCTTTTTGAATCACCCTGTATTACAGCTAAAATGTAATTACTAGTAATAATGTGACTGATGTCATGACGTAACGGTGACGCTGGTGATATATGAAAATAGTCACGCCCATAACGAAGGTGTACTGATGAGTATGATTATGAAACGCTTCAGAACCGCGGGTGGCGACTAAATTCAGCAGGGTGGAGAAAGGGGGAGGGAGAGAAATGGATAATGCCTCGTGGTGCCACTTATTAGTGTTGGGAAGAGGGGTCCATCTCAGGACTGATTTTATTAGTGGGAAGTGGAAACTGACTAAGATTCTGGCAGGAGGAGATGGATAAATCTTTGAAGGTGCATGAAAGAATAAAGCAGCGCAGCAGGGTACCTATATTGCTGATTAGTGGTTGCGATTTTGGGTACCGGTATTGGGTTTTGCGGTTGATGTTTTGCTTCCGAAGAAGGTCTAGTAAGAGAGGATTGCGACGAAAGTGGGTGAGTTGGGAAAGGCAAACGATTTGGGAAGGCGAGACGGAGTCCATCTCTTTCCAGGATCTGAAGGCACTTGTATGTTATGGGGGTGGGGGGGGGGGGGGGGGGGCAGAGATCCACGCAGCGTTGGAGTCGGTGACGATGGGACGGAATAGGAACTTAGAGATAGAGATAATAATAGAAGAAGCCTGTTGGTTGCTTTAGACGGTTTCGAACTTCGCATACGATGATAACGAGGTGAGCAATCCATGTTACGAGGGCAGTTCAATAAGTAATGCAACACATTTTTTTTCTCGGCCAATTTTGGTTGAAAAAACCGGAAATTTCATGTGGAATATTTTCAAACATTCCCGCTTCGTCTCGTATAGTTTCATTGACTTCCCAGAGGTGGCAGCGCTGTACGGAGCTGTTAAAATGGCGTCTGTAACGGATGTGCGTTGCAGACAACGGGCAGTGATCGAGTTTCTTTTGGCGGAAAACCGGGGCATCTCAGATATTCATAGGCGCTTGCAGAATGTCTACGGTGATCTGGCAGTGGACAAAAGCACGGTGAGTCGTTGGGCAAAGCGTGTGTCATCATCGCCGCAAGGTCAAGCAAGACTGTCTGATCTCCCGCGTGCGGGCCAGCCGTGCACAGCTGTGGCTCCTGCAATGGCGGAGCGTGCGAACCCACTCGTTCGAGATGATCGACGGATCACCATCAAACAACTCAGTGCTCAACTTGACATCTCTGTTGGTAGTGCTGTCACAATTGTTCACCAGTTGGGATATTCAAAGGTTTGTTCCCGCTGGGTCCCTCGTTGTCTAACCGAACACCATAAAGAGCAAAGGAGAACCATCTGTGCGGAATTGCTTGCTCGTCATGTGGCTGAGGGTGACAATTTCTTGTCAAAGATTGTTACAGGCGATGAAACATGGGTTCATCACTTCGAACCTGAAACAAAACGGCAATCAATGGAGTGGTGCCACACCGACTCCCCTACCAAGAAAAAGTTTAAAGCCATACCCTCAGCTGGTAAAGTCATGGTTACAGTCTTCTGGGACGCTGAAGGGGTTATTCTGTTCGATGTCCTTCCCCATGGTCAAACGATCAACTCTGAAGTGTATTGGGCTACTCTTCAGAAATTGAAGAAACGACTTCAGCGTGTTCGTAGGCACAAAAATCTGAACGAACTTCTCCTTCTTCATGACAACGCAAGACCTCACTCAAGTCTTCGCACCAGAGAGAAGCTCACAAAACTTCAGTGGACTGTTCTTCCTCATGCACCCTACAGCCCCGATCTCGCACCGTCGGATTTCCATGTGTTTGGCCCAATGAAGGACGCAATCCGTGGGAGGCACTACGCAGATGATGAAGAAGTTATTGATGCAGTACGACGTTGGCTCCGACATCGACCAGTGGAATGGTACCGTGCAGGCGTACAGGCCGTAGCATTGAATGGAGATTACGTTGAAAAATAGTGTTGTGTAGCTAAAAAATTGGGGAATAACCTGGTGTATTTCAATGCTGAATAAAACAACCTCTGTTTCAGAAAAAAAAGTGTTGCATTACTTATTGAACTGCCCTCGTAGTTTTCTGTCGACTGTTAGTCCTAAATTACTTTGTGAGTCGGATGGGTGAGTTAGTTGTAGTTGGAAAGATGGAAATTTGGACGACGCTACCGTCAAGCGGCCGGCGTATCAAGTCCGTCTCATATGCGGTGGATACCGGCAGCGGGCATTTCAGTCTCGAAACGGCCGACCGGCAACAGTTTAACAGCAGCCAAGCCGATGGTTTTCGTAGCTAGGAACTCGCGTCCGTTGTTCACCACGACTCTAGGTGACGTAAGATGATGCTCCTCCTTCTTATTGCTTCGAGGGCTAGTTGCCAAACTGTGCTGAGAGCAAGACCCTTATCTCATTAGCAAGATTTGTCGACTGGCTTCCCGCTTGCCTGGGTTTGCATTATTAAGGACACAGTTGTGATACGAATGTCGACGAACCTCGTTAAGCAAGATAAGGGTTTTGCTGTCAGCGCAGCTTGGCAGACAGCCTTCGAAGCCACAGGACGGGAGGGGCAGCATTCTGCAGCAAGTAGAGCAGCGCTCGAAGACGGACGCGAGTTGCAAGCTATGCATACAATTAGATGGGCAGTTATTAAACTGAGGTGGGGCGGCCATTGTGAGATTCATACGCTCGCCTCCGTTACGAACCTCGTATTAGAAGAGTGATTGTGGTACAACGGCAGTTAGCTACAGCGATGAGCAAGAAACAATTTGTGCTGTTTCGTGCATGACGATACTGAGGACCTCCTCACGCCCGTTTATGTAGGCTTTGTGACTTTGTGAGTGTTGTTGTTTACTCTTAGTTACATTTGTTCAGCGAGTGTTTGGAAATAAAATAGTTTCGAATATGTGTAAGCAATGCCAGGTTGCTGCTGTTGGCTATGATGTTAACAAAGTTGAAACAAAACGGACTGGAGAAGTCTTCTCTCGCAATGCAAGTTTGCAAAGGTTCGCGTTCTCGAAATTAAGTACAAAAGATGCTGTTAGTGTTGAAAATGCTGTAATACTCTCTCGTCATTTCTAAGAAACTGATTTTCCTTGTAATTTGCTAAACTTCCTAAATTTAAAACCGAAGGAGTGCTTAAGACTGATGCTTTTCCATCATGCAATTTGGCGTATAGTAGCGTGAGTGATACCTCAGCGCATACCATGGAAGAATGGATGGAAGAGGGCATGTCCTTCCCTAGTCCCCACCCCCTCCCTTCGAACGCGATATTTTTGAAAAGCAATTTCATTTTTTTAGTATTATTTGAGAAAAAGAAGACACCGTTGAATGAATATATCCAATATTAAGTAATTGCACATGCTGAAAGTTACTGCACAACAATATTAAATGCTTTACGGGATTTACTAGCATTCCAGCAAATCAAATACTTGTATTATTCAATACAAAGATAATATTCCAATTGTAATGAAAGATTTCAAGGCAATTCATCAATACTATCTGTTGTTAAAGGCAAATGAACGATGGTAAGAAACTATTTAATACAAAATTTATTCCAATTTTGACAGCACAACAAACGTATTTCGATCACTGTATGATGAACTTCGTAAGACTATTTTACTGTATGCTCTTGACAACATATTTAATTATTGTTTCTGACTATTTGGCAAATTACATTTTTATTCCTAGTTTTCATAATTTCTCGTTTGCATATTCAATACATTTTTAATGTTTGAAAAATAAACTAAATAATATCGTGCATTTAATATGCTATTTGTTTACATTATCAATAAAAAACAAACAGAATTTAGTTTGAAAACTAGACAGTTCGATCTGCTGGTTCAAGGGCATTTGAAACGACAGTGTCAATCTATCAGCTTAGCTATTTTAAACTTACGACGGATACAAAATGAAAATTACTTTACATAGATCTTATTTTCACATTTAACCTTTTGCAACATTCACATTTGAAAAGAAAAATAACTACAAATATAAACTATGTTACGCGATTTTTGAGGTTCTTGCTTCTTTCGATTTCATAGTTGTTTGAGGTCCTTTAATTCACCAGTACGTGTTTAAAAGCTGGGAAAATTACACAATGTAGCAGAAAGTATGTAACTGTAGCAGAATACCGATATAAGTATATTATTTCACAAGGAGCAAAAATTAATCTGCAAATAAACGCGTAAATACGCTACTCACTTGTTGTAGCGCCGTTCCCGAGGGAAAGTTCTTCCTCAGTGACGTCACAGTGTCAGTCGATAGGAACTCAAACCGCTTATTCACCAACCTCACTGTTTCTACGAATCCTGATTACCGGAAGATAGAAATAGAGAATAAGGCTGGAAAAAAACCGACCGGTAAAAACCGATACCGGTATTTTAGTTCCGAATATCCGGTATTTTTCGGTATTGGTTCGGTCTTTGTTATGACAGACTTTAATTTTTTTACTAATAAACTTTTTTTACCAATAACCGACTTGCCTTAGCAGCAGTGCAAAGATTCTTGGTTTTTAAAGAAAACTTTTTTAAACCAGTTATGTTCATTTTTTAAAGCTTCCACTGATTTGAAATATTGGATTGTTGTAGAAACTGGGAAAATTAATCAGCACTACTTTTTTAACAATGGTAACAGTTAGAAACTAGCAACAAACACATGACATAAGAATCGCTAAAGTCTTGCGGGAACTTTGACGTACTTGTGCACTTGCATTGTCCCCCTTGGTGTATAAGGTAGTTTCTCGGTGTAGTCTTCGAACTTAAGTTGTATTGGACAATGGAACCATCCCCAGTTGGAGTTATTTTACGAAGAGCAGTGGCAATGAAATATTGCGCTCAATTGCTTTAAAATACTAAAAACGGCAGAAGGCACAATAAATTTGCAACACCATCTAGACATCATCTACAATGTTTCTCGGAAGACAGGGTAAATTTAATGGATATACCTATAACTTTAATGTCGTGCTATAAACTTAGGATAATAACTGAACCATCTATTTTGTGTTTGCTTCAGAGTGAAAAACTGATAGCATCCAAAGGTGACAATGCAGGAAAGTTTTCAACCTGCCATATTTCGCTCTCGATGTCGCAGCGTCTGTCTCCTTCACCTTCGTAGTTCTTGCTGGAGAAATTGAGACCAATTTCTGCTGTAAACTCAACCCCATATTGATCACATCCATTAGAATTTTTCCATCATTGTTCGAAGTCCACGTTTATTAGTAGAAATAATAGCAACAAAGCAACCGAAATTTGGATGTTTTAGAAATGTTTATTTCTGAGCAGTTTAAACTGCCTAGTTAAACTGGAGATGAAAGGAACCCTTTTAACAGAAAACCAATTGTTTCAGCGATAACCGCCATCTCCAAGGGACAGTAGCCATTCCAAAACGTCGTACTCACACTGCGACCTTATGCAGCAAATAAACAACTAAAATTTTCTTAGATTAACTTAGCGGTCGTCTTCATAGGCCATATAGAGGATGAGTCAAAAAGGACTTTACAATTTTTGAATGATACAGAAATGCATTGACGTAGCTTACAGAATCGGTAGGTGTGTCATTTTGTAGCAGACAACCTCACAAGTTTCAATCACACAGTGCATCAGTACCCCATTCCGTCGGTAGATGTCTCATTTTGGAGGAACAACCTCAAGTTTGATTCAGATCAGTACCCCACTGCCCAACCTGGAGCGCCAGCGTAGGGCACCGTTTGCTCGTGTGATCACCTCGCTCCGCGGATTTGATACCAGTGGATTTATTTCTGTGGGCTCTCAATAAAGACCTTGTGTATGGTCCTCTCCTAGCAAACAATTTAGCCGACCTGAAAAATCGGATCTAAGGTGCCATCGGGCAAGTTACGCCAGGTTTTCTACGAGTGTGGGAAGAAACTGATTACCGGTGGGATGTTTGCCGCACCACAAATGGTAGTCACATCGAACCGGAGTTACACTTGACAATTTTATGTGAAATTTGATTCTGTGTGCTGCAAAATGGCATGTCTACCGATTCTGTATGTTATCTCAATAAAGTTCTGCATCATTCCAAAGTCGTTAAGTCATTTTTAATGCACACTGTACCGTGGATGTACTGTAAAACATAAGGCCTTCTGGTTGGATGTAAAAGAGTTCTTAATAGCTACAGTGTTGACAGGATAACCAAATAAACAATGAGAGGTAAAGACTAAGTTTCTTGAAGTGCCAGAACGTTATCGAGCAAAGCAGCAAGAGCAAGATACGGGCGTACCTTCAGTCCTGAGGCTGCGTATCTGCGTCTCGAGCGGGCGGAAGGCGCTGAGCGGCAGGTTCTCCAGGTAGTTGCGGCTCAGGTCGAGCAGGCGCAGCTTCTTGAGCGGCCGGAAGGCGTCGCTCGCCACGGCCGAGATCCAGTTGCCGTACAGGTGCAGCTCCGCCAGGTTGGCCAGGTGCCGGAACGTGTGCTTGCCCACGCGCGTCACCTGACACAGAAGCATCGTGACGTGTGTGTGTGTGTGTGTGTGTGTGTGTGTGTGTGTGTGTGTGTGAGTGAGTGACTCGTAATGCTGAGGCCGTGCTGGTGCTTAGAGGAATTACCTTCTGCACAAAGAAGGAAATAGGTTGTCATGGTATCGTGACCAATACAAGAGCTTATTTAACGAATTTACAGGGGCTTTCTCTTAAAGTAAGCAGCGTATAAAATAAAATAAGGAACAAATACAAAAATGCAATAGGTGAAACTATATGTTTCCAGAGACTGTTTCAAGTCTCAAACATGTATGATATGTAGACTAAAGCGAGGAATGAAAATTTGTACCAAGGTCAGGATTCGAACCCAGATCTCCTGCTGACTAGGCAGATGTGCAAACCACTACGACAGCATGGCGCAGTGGCTTTGCACAACTGCACAGACAACCGTAACACGCCTCCCTCCTCAGTCCAGTTTCCCAGTAAGGCCTCAGCCCACTTGGTATTCCCTCTCAGCTTGAACGGCATTGGAAAGGATCTCCAACTCTACTGGAATGGCACCATAGTATCGAATGTAGTGGGGGATCCTCCCTGAATCCCAGGCACAAGTGCTGTAATCATATGAAACTATACGGTTCCAGAGACCTTTCAAAGTCTCAAACATCTATGCAGATGTATAGTTTCTTTTGATTAAAGCACGTTTCCCTGCGTTGGAGGCAGGATGCCCCTTTTGATCGATGGTGAGGTGCTTTTAATACATGTGTGCATTCCCTTTACGTGGTTAAGCCAAGTATTAGGCATATTTATGAGATCGGGAATGCTCAGTAGCAGCAAGGCTACATGTACATTTGACAATTAAGCGTCAAATGGTTCAAATGGCTCTGAGCACTATGGGACTCAACTTCTGAGGTCATTAGTCCCCTAGAACTTAGAACTAGTTAAACCGAACTAACCTAAGGACATCACACACATCCATGGCCGAGGCAGGATTCGAACCTGCGACCGTAGCGGTCTCGCGGTTCCAGACTGCAGCGCCTAGAACCGCACGGCCAAATTAAGCGTCAGCAAGGAGTATTAGTGATGAAATCATAGGAGGCAATGTTGTGCAACCTTAGTAGGCACAAGATCCGACTATTCGGAAGTAGGATCTTACAATCTGAGACAGTGTTCCGAGACAAACTTCTGTCACAATGTCTGCAAACGTGACGTCAGATCCTCCTAGCAACAGCGATCTGAGCGACCATTGGCTGAAAGTTATGTATATATAGGAAACGAGAAGAGCGTCCTTATTGGCAGAGGGAGACAGGTGGGGTGGTCTCTCTTGTCATTCGGGAAGGCAGGTCTAGTTAGTCGTGAGGAGCCACTCAAAACGCACGGTCGAGTAACCGGGGCGGCTCTAAAAGAATCGCCGCGAATACACATTTCAGCAGTTAAACAAGCTACAAAGTGAAGTTATTCGTTATCAGAACGCCACGTGTCGTGGGCAGTGTCTATGATTATGTAAAGTCAGAAAACGGTGTTAATGTGTGTAAAGGGTCGAATATAACGGCGTAGTCTAGAGCCGACATATTGCAAATGCTGTGTGACAAAGCAATTTCTGTATTAAAACCAGTATTGTACAAACCTTGTTGACAATTAACAACTGTCACCCCTAAACACTCCACTTCAGCAGGATCACCACTTACATGGAATCTGGCGACTGAGCGCTACTACTGTACGGCGACGGACTTACAGCAAGACACCAGGTTAGTGATACCACCCAGAATAATGACAACATCGTGTAGCGTATGTCTTCACTTTTTTTTTATTTTTACTTACTTTCTGCTCCAGATCGCCAGTATGAAACATGTTTGTGTGGGCATCTTTCAGTGCTCTACACGATTTTATAACCATTCCATATGTTTCACAAAGATGTCAATTCATTTCGGTAGCTTTCACGTCTCACGCCTTTAGGGCAGTTGGTTGGTAACATGTTCCATATACAGGGTGTCCCAGCTATCTTGTCCACCCAAAATATCTCTGGAACAATAACAGCTTTTGGAAAACGACTTTCACCGGTATCAATGTAGGGCTGGGGTCCATGAATGTACATATTTGGAAACATTCTAAAACGAAAGCTTATGTGTTTTTTAACACAAACTTATGATTTTGTAAATGGAGCTCCTATAGCTTTTCTTCAATAATCCATAGCATGACAAAGCACATACACAATGGCGTTGATTGCATCGCAATATTCCCATTACATCCCGAGATATTGAGACGCGAAGTTGACGCTAGAAACACCCGACATGCGCTGCTAGCGCACGTCCTGAGGCTCAGGCGTGAACCCCACGCTGCCCGTAATCCCGATGTGATTGACATGTGTAATCACACGTCCATACTTATCAAGAGGGACACTTACTTGTCAAACACATCGCGACTACGGGCAGCATGGGGTTCACGCCTGAGCCTCAGGACGTGCGCTAGCAGCGCATGTCGGGTGTTTCAAGCGTCAAATTCGCGTCTCAATATCTCTGGATGTAACGGGAATATTGCGATGCAATCAACGCCATTGTGTATGTGCTTTGTCATGCTATGGATTGCTGAAGAAAAACTATAGGAGGTCCATTTAAAAAAACATAAGTTTGTGTTAAAAAACACATATGCTTTCGTTTTAGAATGTTTCCAAATATGTACATTCATGGGCCCCAGCCCCACATTGATCCCGGTGAAAGTCGTTTTCCAATAGCTGTTGTTGTTCCAGAGATATTTTGGGTGGACAAGATAGCTGGGACACCCTGTATAATTTGAACGATTTTGTCTCTGTGTGAGAGAAAAGCACCTGAAGCATGCAGAGAAAGCTGTCGAAGTCTATGGTAAACAATCTGACTAAAATCTGTAACCTAATGCTGCTGTAAGTTCCCCATCGACACCACTGCCGAGTTGCAGAGACTGGACAGCTTCGAGTATTTAAGGCAAGTTAATTACGCTGACGCTAGGATGTAGCACATGGTCGACGTCGTCCACAATGTTGTACGCAGAGCTTCTCTCTTCTCCACATCCACAAAATGACACTGTGATCGAAATTCAATTCCGGACGCATGCATATCTCGGCTACAGCTGCAGCTGTCACCTACCCGCAGCCTCGTGTCCATTGTTCGGCGACCACGCCCCTCATTGTTCATGTTCATCTGAAGATGGGATTATTATCGCCCGAAACTGGCCGTGATCGAACCAATAAAGCTATTTCAAACTGAAGCTGTTTCTTATGGTTTATTATCTGACTCCAGGATGCTCTATTTCAGATGTCCTGTTAACCAAATTTTACGTCCGACGCAATATCAACTACGACCCGCATCTAATTTTCCATTGGTTCAGTAGTGTCTAATGCCAATCAGATGTGTATTCAGTGCCATTATGTTCCTCTATCACTCAGGTAAGTCAGTATATACGTTGTACACACAACACATACGATCACTCCACCAGTTATTAGAACGACTGTGTTTTAGTCCGCTTTGAGGTTTATGTAACAGCCTCCCCACTAATTTGATATCCCGTGGGAGTCATTATAAAACCGTAGTTGTATTTTTCATTTTATTTGTTTCAATTTTTTCAGTCTTTTTGTGATGTTGTGTTTTGAATACGTGGATTCAAATCGTTATGTAAATTAATACCATGTAAAAAATTTAGCGATGGCGAGGGAGACAATTGATAAGTCACAACTGAGACAGATAATAAGTGACCCAGCAGCGTTAAGATGTCGTGATAAGTTGAATTATTGATAGAGAAGGCATTTATATTTAGTAAATACAGATGTTTCTGAATAGTTTCGGTCGGAAGGTGATTCAAAAACGGTTAAAATGGCTCTAAGCACTATGGGACTTAGCATCTGAGTTCATTAGTCCCCTAGGCTTAGAACTACTTAAACCTAACGACATCACATACATCTATGCCCAAGGCAGGATTCGAAACTGCGACCGTAGCAGCATCGCGGTTCCGGACTGAAGAGCCTAGAACCGGTCGGCCACAGCGGCCGGCTCGGAAGGTGAAGTTTGGAAGATGGTAATGTATAGATGTGAGGAATAACAGTTGAAAGCGAATCAGTGGAAATATTACTTCGATCTGTTGCGAGCGCGGTAGGAAACTGTTGCTTAATAGTGTTGAAAGAAGAAAAGATTTGAGAGAAAACCGAGGTAGAAATTTTGAGACGGGGAATGCCATCGTTGTGAGAACACGTGAATCGAACTTCGAATATTCTAGAAGGCTGTTGCACAATTGTTGCTGCAATTTGCTGTAACCTCAAAAGGAAGATTTTGTTTTGGATCGACCCAGACGAAGAAGTACAAGTTTACAAGACATCGACAGAAAAAGGAGAGATTCAAGATGGAAGATCATCGCTGAAGACGATGAAAGTGAGAAAAGACACTGAAAATATGTAGAACTTCTACAATTAACAGCAATCAGATTATGATGGCGCTCTTATTTCGTGACATATTCCAAGCTTTCAACCAAACTAATTTCCCTGGTTTTTAAGACGAACTAGAGACTGCGAACTTCATTGCTTACGAGCGGAATTCGAATGATCGAGTTCCGTACACCGAAGTGTGCTTTGCTTTTTTCACAACTGAGCTTTAAACTATGTGAGAGGCAAGTCATCTTGGCGATTAATTCTGAGGAGATTAATTAACTGACGATTTGCTGTCCAAAAGCACAGTTGAACAGTCCTCGTCATTAGAGGTGAAGATCTGTGTTCGAAACATTAACCAGACTTATCCTATGCTGCAACTTTTTGTAGCAGTTCAAAGCATTTATTTATAATGTGTTTTTCTAGCAAACAATGGACCGGGACAGCCTCAGTATTTAATTTCTCCTCTTTGGCGATATTCAAGAAGAGTAGAGTGCCGTCTGCATAGAATCACGCTACAATCATCACGAGGTAGGCTACACATGTGATTCAGTGTTCAAAAATCCTCCGTCATTTGTGTTACTTTGTCGTACAAAACAAACCCCCAGCTGAACATCATATTATAGTGCGCTACATATAAAGAACAATACCAATAATGCTTAACATGATTACGAACATAATATTAAATTTATGTCGGTCTCAGAGAACTTTGCAGAAGATATAAAGTAGCAGTAATGTGATAACATCGTAGTTTATGAACGTCATACTACCACTTTTCTTGACAACTCCACACTATAATTTACCTAAGTGCACTATAATTTACCTAAGTGTTTTTCGAAGTCTTATATACAAGACTGAAGGCGTTATTTATTTACTTAAACTTTCAACACAGAGACTGTAGGGAAACATAACGGTAGATTGCATCTAACCGATAGTGACTTCAAATTGAGATTTCTTACCGAAGTGTTATTATTATTCTTTGCATTCAAGTACTAATTTGTCCTATAAGTCATTTAACTGCCGTTTTGGTTCACAACGCTCTGCGTTACTCACCGATACAATAATTAAGATCTGGTCAATATGATAGATGTCAACTTTTACTTCATTGATCTGTTCACAGAAGTCTGCAAAGTTATTCTCTTCACTTACTCTGTGCATGATCATTCAGGAAAACGAGAAACTTGTCGACACATCTACTTTTAGTAAAGTACCCTTAATTGACAGCAGTTGATACTACAGCAGTACCTATAATAGTTTGTCATTTTTTTCTGTATATGCGTTTCATTTTGTTCATTATTTTGTGTATGTGACTGTGGGTGTCTCTCTGTGTCGTACTAATTATTTCCGTAGGGTGAAAAGACGAAAGTTAGCTCTCAAGTATTACCAAAAGTGAATTAGTACAGATTGGAAGCTTTCTGCATGAAGTTAAATCTTAGAAAAAGGGTGAGGCATCTCAGGTTACATTTAGTCAATAAACTATTGCTGTGTCCACGTTTTATACGCAATCATTACGTATTTACGACAGTATAGTATACTCTACCTATCAGAGTTTAGATGTGCCGCGTAGGGAGGATAGGTATTTACTTTGCTCATACCTGTTAATTATCATAGAACACGTCAAGCATAGTCGACAGGGAGTAAGGTGATCCCTGACAGCTCGCAGCGCTGTTGCCAGATTTCAACTACGAAGCGCTAACGGCTTCGGGCGCAAATAGTAGTCGTCTAAAACACTGTAACAACACCGAGGCGTTGCCATAGAGACGCTTAGAAAACTGCTTGACGTCACTAGCTGAAATAGGCCCGATAAAGCTGCCGCGCTCAGCCGCGGCATGTGTCAGGGATCGACTTACGCAGACTCGACTATCATCACCTATCAGGTTTGATTCCACGTAGAAACAGATGTGCCAGCGACTATATTTACTTCAAGTAGAAAACTGTATAGCAGTTAGTCGTAAATATTTGAAATCCAGATTTCGGCCACTGTATGGCCACAGTCAGGCTAAAAGGCATATAATTAACCAGTTACTATAAGTTAACATGCATGGCTTATTGTATGTACAGCTGTATAAGTTTAAAACGTGAATCAGTGATAAAATGTATACGAGTAAATGTAGCTTAAAACATTAAAATAGTTTATACAGGGTGAGTCACCTAACGTTACCGCTGGATATATTTCGTAAACCACATCAAATACTGACGAACCGATTCCACAGACCGAACGTGAGGAGAGGGGCTAGTGTAATTGTTTAATACAAACCATACAAAAATGCACGGAAGTATGTTTTTTAACACAAACCTACGTTTTTTTTAAAATGGAACTTCGTTAGTTTTGTTCGCACATCTGAACATATAAACAAATACGTTATCAGTACCGTTTGTTCCATTGTAAAATGTTAATTTCATCCGGAGATATTGTAACCTAAAGTTGACGCTTGAGTACCACTCCTCCGCTGTTCGATCGTGTGTATCGGAGAGCACCGAATTACGTAGGGATCCAAAGGGAACGGTGATGGACCTTAGGTACAGAAGAGACTGGAACAGCACATTACGTCCACATGCTAACACCTTTTTATTGGTCTTTTTCACTGACGCACAGGAGGGGTGAGGTACACGTACACACGTGGTTTCCGTTATCAATTACGGAGTGGAATAGAGTGTGTCCCGACATGTCAGGCAAATAGATGTTCAATGTGGTGGCCAGCATTTGCTGCACACAATTGCAATCTCTGGCGTAATGAATGTCTTACACGCCGCAGTACGTCTGGTGTAATGTCGCTGCAGGCTGCCACAATACGTTGTTTCATATCCTCTGGGGTTGTAGGCACATCACGGTACACATTCTCCTTTAACGTACCCCACAGAAAGAAGTCCAGACGTGTAAGATCAGAAGAACGGGCTGGCCAATTTATGCGTCCTCCACGTCCTATGAAACGCATAAATTGGCCAGCCCGTTCTCCTGATCTTACACCTCTGGACTTCTTTCTGTGGGGTACGTTAAAGGAGAATGTGTACCGTGATGTGCCTACGACCCCAGAGGATATGAAACAACGTATTGTGGCAGCCTGCGGCGACATTACACCAGACGTACTGCGGCGTGTACGACATTCATTACGCCAGACATTGCAATTGTGTGCAGCAAATGCTGGCCACCACATGTCGGGACACACCCTATTCCACTCCGTAATTGAAAACGGAAACCACGTGTGTACGTGTAGCTCACCCCTCATGGTAAAGTGCATGTGCGTCAGTGAAAAAGACCAAAAAAAATGTGTTAGCATGTGGACGTAATGTGTTGTTCCAGTCTCTTCTGTACCTAAGGTCCATCACCGTTCCCTTTGGATCCCTACGTAATTCGGTCCTCTCCGATAGACACGATCGAACAGCGGAGGAGTGGTACTCAAGCGTCAACTTTAGGTTACAATATCTCCGGATGTAATTAACATTTTACAATGCAACAAACGGTACTGATTACGTATTTGTTTATATGTTCAGATGTGCTAACAAAACTAACGGGATTCTATTTAAAAAAACGTAGGTTTGTGTTAAAAAACATACTTCCGTGCATTTTTGTATGGTTTGTATTAACCAATTACACTAGCCCCTCTCTTCACGTTCGGTCTGTGGAATCGGTTCGTCAGTATTTGATGTGGTTTACGAAATATATCCAGCGGTAACGTTAGGTGACTCACCCTGCATATACACGTAGTGCCTACTGGACGATACACGTCAAGGGTTGAGGTCACACTTAGACCACACTTTACAGTTACAGCGCAGCACTGATGCATGTTACATTATTGTAACTCGTTATTCGTTTGTCTCAAAGGGCTGAAGATGGCCACTCAGTGACAAAAATCAGGATTTTCAGTAAACAGATTGCTGAATCCTTTGCTATCTATCTGAACCCATCGGGAAAAAATCGTGGTACTTAATCAGCCAGAAGGCAGCAAATTGAGGAAGATTTAAAAATCGCTTCCCACACGACTTGTTGAGGGCGCACTAAGTGGTCTCGGGCTACATACCAAGAATTTTGTGTTTGTAGCTTCGATAGTGCTGAAAGATGGTGGTAACTTTAGCTGCTCAGGACTGCATGGGCAAAAATATCCCATTAATACTTTGTTCATTTGCTATGCGTACTGTTGACGAGTTTAAATGCTTTCAGTTTTGAAATCGCAAGGCTGGATCATCAGACACAAGGAATCTATTTGTTGTGATCTACAGAGGGTCTGTCGATGGTCACATGCATATTTTATTAGCTAAATAGGTGTCGACAGCTATGTTATTCTCAATAGCCCTATGGAACAAGAAACAATACAGAAAAACACACTTGTGAGCATTGCATAAACACTTAACTACAAAATATAAATTAAAAGTGACAACATGTAACTCCTTAGCCGATGTACTCGTCAGTGTGTAGTAGGAACGTGCGTCTCCCCACGTCTCCCACCAGAGCTTTGAGTGGGTCTAGGCAGTGGAAGTACTTAAACAGTTAAACGTAATGCAATTTAATTTGGATGCGTGATTAAAATTTATCAGATGTGAAATAATAAAGAAGAGTGTTTTACATTATAAAAACTTTGCCAATAATTATTAAAACTCTTTAAAAATTATTAATTAACTACGCAGCCTCGCCACATACGAGGCAGCATGCGGTCAATGCCGTGTAAACAGGTGACGTAATTTCAAGGATGGCCAGGGTGCGTGAAACATCAGCGATATATTCAGCGAACGCAGTTAGCGTCCTATTACACACTGGCAAGGCCGTCGGTTGAACGTACAATCAGTTTTCATTTATGTAGTCCAGTTAATTGTTTACGTAATACTGAAAAATTTTTGTGTATTGCTTCTTGTTTTATACGACTATGGAAAGTGACACAATTGTCAAAACCCATTTAGCCATAAAGAATTAATTATATTCCTTATAGTCAGTTTAGTGTTCTCACTGGTACTCTACTCCAGCAACAAGGCAAATGCCAAAACATTCGTTGCGGATATCCACCTACCCGTGCCTGTAGCTGGAACCACATGGCTTGGAAATACACACATCAAAAATTGTTTTGCGTCACCTCGTTCCCGAGATTTCCGGAACCTGTACAGAAAATTGGAATTGAGATCAACATAAACATCATTTCTGATCTTTTTATTGCTCATGAAAACCACACATTGCATGTTGTACCACCAACAGCGAGACCTTCAGAGGTGATGGTCCAGATTGCTGTACACACCGGTATCTCTATTAGTAGCACGTTCTCCATCATTGATGCATGCCTGTATTCGTCGTGGCACACTATCCACAAATTCATCAATGCACTGTTGGTCCAGATTGTCTCTCACCCCAATGGCGATTCGGCGTAGAACCTTCATAGTAGTTGGTGGTGTGTCGTCGCAACTAGTGCGCGAATCGCCCATTTGTCTATTAAAAGCTTTACTTCAGAATGTATGTGGGCTGCAATGTAAGCCGGTAGAGTATTATACGGTCAGTAACGGACGAGTTGTGTCCTGCAGCCTGACGTCACGACCATCTGTTGCAGCTGCGCATGTGAAAGCAGTGGAGTAGCGCTGGCAGGACACTTACATAATACGAAACTAAAAATATTAATAACTAATAAAGGAATAACCTGAGGAACGTCATATTTGATGTACATCCTTCTGTTGTGAAAACAAACAATATGTCAAAGTCTGATACCAAAAATAGTTGTATTTTGGAAGTTAGTAAAATTCCAAAAAAAGAAAACGTAATTTTCCAACAGTCAAGAATTCTAAGTAAATATGTGTATTGTGTGTTAGGCTGCGTGTGAATGAGAATGCGTGCGTGAGAGTATGTGAGACATTCGGCATTACTAATAATCATTCATGTAATTCTCTACAGGAACTGGCAAGTGTTCCAACTCTGTAATGTGGGAACGAATGCACTAGTGGTTCCCCTACTAGTGAATGTCAGATGTCCAAGTATGTATGCTTATGTTTAAGACAGCCACAACATTCGCGACTACATAATAAATTTCCAGATGTGGTGCAAAGCTTATAGTTCACTTCGTTTTGTTTATTTAATTAGAGAGTTTTGTGTTACTTAATTTGATGACGTCAATGAGCCTAGAGAAGTGGTTGGTGCTTGCTAGATTTTGGCGCGAGCCGCGCCCTAAAAGTGAGTTCTCATTGGTCGTAAGTGCTGACAGCCAATGAGAAGCGAGACGGTTGACCGCCTAGCGAGGAGATATAGTTTTGAGTGTGGGAGAGTGAGAGGAAGTCGCGAGCTAGCTTTGATTGGAGGCGGTTATGCTGGATGTGACTTTTCGCATTATGTGTAAGATGAAGTCTTGGGATAACTTCCGCGTTATGGTCCAGTGCTAATGGTATCTGGTAGTGACCAGAAACTGTTTATGGAAACATTAGAGTGTTTTGATAATTCGTTCCGACTAAAATCGCGAGTGAACTTTGAATTATATAGCGTGGCGGTACTGAGTATATTCTTACTATTTCATGGCGAGCATAAACTTTTACTAAAGACAACCACTGAATATCGTGTCCAGAAGTAATTGGCCGATCATTGACTGTGTTACAAGTAATTGGTTTCGGAATTTGGGAAGGTAAAAGTTGTGGCTGTTTTAGGTATGGTGATAACTGTGAGCAGAAACGTTATTAATTTTCGTAAATGTGGGCTGATAATCTTGCTTAACGGCAATAAAGATCTATTGAAGGTTTAAATTTTAGCTTCATGTTTAAAGTACGAGTGACATCCCCTTTCCGAATCATTTGTTTAAAGTACATAGACAATTTTCAGCAAATTTTACTTATAGCGGCCTCTGGCTTGTAGCTATGAGGTTACAGTTTCCTCAACACTGCTTTTCTGTGATCTCGTGAGTAGCTACAATCAGGAGTTTACGTGCGAAGATCTACCGCTCTAAAGAAGTAGGTGAACAAAAATTATAAAAGAAATTGCATTGCAGCAGCAACAACGTATAATATGTCGCAATTGGAGCATCGCACGCCAGCACGTAAAAGACCGTCGCAGTGGGTGACGTCGTCCATAAAGGACCCTTTTCAGTCTATCCCAGGCATTTTCGATTCGGTTCATATCTGGACAACATCCTGGCCACTTTAGTCGAGTGATGTCGTTATCCTGAAGGAAGTCATTCACAAGATGTGCACGATGAGGGTGAGAATTGTCGTCCATGAAGACGAATGCGTCGCTAATACGTTGCCGATACGGTTGCACTATCTGTCGGAGGATTGCGTTCACGTATTGTGCAGCCTTTACGGCGCATTCCATGAAGACCAACGGCTTACGACGGCCCCACATAATGACATCCCAAAACAGCAGGCAATCTCCAACTTGCTGCACTCGCTGGACAATGTGTCTAAGGCTTTCAGCTTGACCGGGTTGCCTCCAAACACGTCCCCGACGATTGTCTTGTTGTAGGCATATTCGACAGTCATCGGTGAAGAGAACGTGATGGCAATCCTCAGCAGTCCATTCGGCATGTTGTTCGGCTCATACGTACCATGCTGCATGGTGCCGAGGTTGCAAAGATGGACCTCGCACTGGACGTCGGGAGTGAGGTATGCGTCATGCAGACTATTGCGCACAGTTTGCGTCCTAACACGATCTTCTGTGGCTGCGCGAAAAGTATTATTCAATATGGTGGCCTTGCTATCGGGGTACCTCCGAGCCATAATCCGTCGGTGGCGGTCATCTACTGCAGTAGTAGCCCTTGGGCAGCCTGAGCGAGGCATGACTTCGACAGTACCTATCTCTCTGTATCTCTCTCTCTGTATCTCCTCCATGTCCAAACAAAGACGCCTGGACACTTCCCTTGTTGAGAACCCTTCCTGGCATAAAGTAACAATGCGGACGTAATAGAACCGCGGTATTGGCTGTCTAGGCTTCGTTGAACTACAGAAAACGCGAGCCGTTTACCTCCTTCCTGGTGGAATGACTGGAACTGATCGGCTGTGGGACCCCCTCCGTCTAATAGCCACCGATCATGCACGGCTGTTTAAATCTTGGGCTCATTTAGTGACATCTCTGAACAGTCAAAGGGACTGTGTCTGTGATACAATATCAACAGTCAACATCTATCTTGGAGTTCTGGGAACTGCTGTGATGCAAAACTTTTTTTATGTGTGTAGATAGCAACTCTGAGCAGTTCGCAGTTCTGTGTGAATGAGGGATTAAGAACCGACACATACTGAAAAAGTGGATAACTGCAAGGTGCTGGCACAGTATTTCTCAGTACTGCTGAATTGCTCAGTACCGACTGAAAGATGCCTGGAGGAAGAACCGACAGAGAAGCAGACAGACTCACTACCCCCGACACAAGTCGAGGTCCACAGAAACATCCTTGGACTCAAAAACAACAGAACATCTGCTGAAGGTATAGGTGCCGGACTACTGAAAAACCTCGGACCAAACTAACTTAGAGAACTGACACAGATTATCACAGACATCTGGACATCAGAAAAGCTGCCTGATGTCTGGAAATGCGCACTGATTTATCCATTTCATAAAAAAGGCTGAAAATCAAAGCCCTCAGAAATACGACAGTCATATGCATTTCGTTGACTTTAAGAAAGTGTATGACTCCATTGACCGCCAGTCATTGTTCAACATCCTATACGAACAAGGATTGGACGACAGGACACTGCGACTAATCAGACAGACACTGACAAACACCACATCAAAAGTGAAATTTATGGTGGAAATTTCTGAACCCTTTGAGATCAGGACAGGCATCCGTCAAGTTGATGGTCACTTACCACTCCTCTTCAACGTAGTGTTCGACAGAATCATTAAGGAATGGGAGAAAGAGCTGAAACTGCAAAGATACTGGAAGCCAGTGCGACTAGAACGACCAGAGGATGAACTGGAAGTTGGCTGTTGCTCCTTCGTGGATGACCTGCCACTACTTGCAGACAAAGAAACCACAGCAATCAGGCAGGTCGAAGTGCTCAAGGAGTGCGCAGAAAAAGTAGGGCTACAGATCTTTGACGTGAATGTCGATGGCAGCATGTCATGACCTCACACAAATGCAGGATGCTTTTCGATCGGTACCCCTGGGATTTGCCAATGGTTCAAATGGCTCTGAGCACAATGGAACTTAACACCTGATGGTCATCAGTCCCCTAGAACTTAGAACTACTTAAACCTAACTAACCTAAGGACATCACACATTTTGCTAATCCTGATACAAGGACTATTCCTCCAATTGCTCCGGTTAGTGGTCATGCCCGACGCAGGATTGGAACCTGCGACCGTAGCAGTCGCGCGGTTCCGGACAGAAGTGCCTAGAACCGCTCGGCCAAGGCCACAACGGCCGGCTGGGGTTTGCAGTAGGATGGATGATAGGGGCAAGCCAATTGCTCCGGTCAGTGGTCATGCCCGACGCAGGATTGGAACCTGCGACCGTAGCAGTCGCGCGGTTCCGGACAGAAGTGCCTAGAACCGCTCGACCACAGGCCACAACGGCCGGCTGGGGTTTGTAGTAGGATGGATGATAGGGGCAAGCCGGAGAGGGGTGATTGAAGGAATCTGAAACATTCTATAATAACTAGTACTGGAATATTTAAGTAAATAACTTTTACTTAACTTAGTCCTGCTACTGCACTCCAGGAACATAACTAATAACAACTATCTTTCTTGAATACAAATGACTCATTAACAAAAGTTATACAACAAGCATGACAACACAATTCTGATATTACGTGCGTAATATATGCACGAAATAGAGGCTGCGAGCCTAGCGAGCTGAAGGCTATCCTAATCTGACTTCGCTCACGACCTGTAGCTGACTTGGCCGGTGCGATTTGCACGTCTCTGTCCCTGCCATACGGCGTTGCTACTACCGATTAATGCGGCCTCCAATGAAGTTCTTCTGCACGAAATCCAGCATACTGAATTTAAGCACAAAGTATGGCAGGGTCAACGGAGAGGCGCATTTCAAGCGCCAACGATCCCACAACGCCGGGTAGCTGAGGATGAGGAGGGCGTTAGACAAGCCGCAGGGTATAACAACTCTACTTTGTTCACCGCCATTAACTTTAGTCACTAGAATGCTTTAATCAAACTTGTGGTGCTATACGCCTGCGAGACACAAATGCCACACACCAATGGCGACCTAGAGAAGATCCTCACAGAGATAAGATGAATTATCAGGAAAATAATTGGGCCAAAACTCACAGACGAAGGATACAGGATTCCGTCCACAGATGCCACAGAGAAGTTGTCCAACCTCGCAGCGGACATCAGGAAAAGGGGACTAAAATTATACGGCCACATCTGCAGACTCCCACAGACCAGACCCACCAACAGAATTCTCAGATACATACAGAGGCTCAAAACCACAACACCTCGGATGGCACAAATCAAATTAGGTCTGGAAAAAACACAGGTAGATTCAGTGGACATCACAGACAAAAGTGTCCATAGCCGCAAATTGTCAGAGAAGACAGCACCTAAAGCCCAAAGACTAAGTGGACCTAAGAAAGGATGATGGCCTTTAGCGAACGAATGGAAGAGTACTGGAAGAACAGTAAGAACAAGTAGTCATAAATGCTTTACGAGGTCTGATAAAGGCCTGTAACGTGTGTAATAAGTACTAATAATAATAGCAATAATAATAAGAGATATGTATGTATCTGCGTGTGCGTGTGTATTCCACATTTCCTCCTAAACCACTGAATCGATATCAGTCAACCTCAGTATACATATCCCATCCTGTCTAGTGACAATCACTATCGGGATAAGAACCATCTACCTGTCTGTTCAGGAGATATGACGTCATAAACAATGAGACAGGTTAAAAACTGCTGCATCATGTATAACGTTTAAATTAATTACATCCGTGCTACTAACTCTATTCGCAATACATTTTGCATACGTTATCCTCAAATACTGCTAAATGCACCTACAAAATTATATCGTGGTACCACACATAGTGCAGGAGATAGTATGTCGTACGCACTGACATGCGTGAAGAACTGCCGCGTTGCGTATGACGCTTAAAAACCTTTTCTGCTAAGTCTGTTCGTAACACACTTTACAGAGAGTATCCATATAAGCCGCTGAGTGTATCCACATGAATATGTCATTCTGCGAGACAGTTCGAGAGATATGAGGTCATAAACAGGCTGATCCGTGAAAAAATTATGCATCGTGCATGAAGTTTTAATACAATTGTTCTTTACTACTGCTAATGGCCTTGGCGCAGTGGCAACACATATTCTCATCTGATCACCGAAGTTAAGCGTTGTCGGGCTCGGCCAGCACTCGGGTGGGTCACTGTTAGTGTCTGCCGAGTGCTGTTGGCAAGGAGAGTGCACTCAGACCTTGTGAGGCCAGTGTAGGAGCTACTTAACTGAAAAGTAGCAACACGGGTGACAAAAATTAACAACGACCGGCTAATAAGACGCTTCTACAGTTGAAACAAATTAAGGAAATACCTGATAACTGGCAGCGCATTTGACAGCTTTCAACTGCGAAGTGCAGACGGCTATAGACTTAAAGAAATTAGAATTATACATTAATACATTCAGCTGCTGACGGGCGTTGGTATATATGAACGGGGACAGGTGACAATGTGTGCCCCGACCGGGAATCGAACCCGGGATCTACTGCTTACATGGCAGACGCTCTATCCACGTGAGCCACCGACGAAACAGAGGATAGTGAGCCTGCAGGTACTATCTCGCTCACGCCCCTCGCGAGAACCACATTCTTACCATATATGACCACACACTACATTCGTAGTGTCCCTACCCAACACACTCATTACTCGTGGAAGACATTCTTACCAAGTCCCGTAAGAGTTCAAAAAAATGGCTCTGAGCACTATGCAACTTAACTTCTGAGGTCATCAGTCGCCTAGAACTTAGAACTAATTAAACCTAACTAAACTAAGGACATCACACACATCCATGCCCGAGGCAGGATTCGAACCTGCGACCGGAGCGGCCGCTCA
The DNA here is from genome assembly GCF_023864345.2 of Schistocerca serialis cubense. Classification (NCBI taxonomy): domain Eukaryota; kingdom Metazoa; phylum Arthropoda; class Insecta; order Orthoptera; family Acrididae; genus Schistocerca; species Schistocerca serialis. Next base: position 591,987,170 of record NC_064645.1, on the reverse strand, counting down.
GCTCCAGACTGTATCGCCTAGAACCGCACGGCCAGTCCGGCCGTCCGTAACAGTTCGGGTAATATATGCGTATCAGCACAGAAGAGGAAGGTCATGGCCGGTATTGCCAGAATGCTATACTTACATGGATATCGTGTCGGTTCTTTCGGACATGTCCGAATGAACAGACACCCCATCCATATAAATAGACTGAAAGAGTTGTCATCTATAGAGCTATAGAGAATCGTTACCGTAGAGACGTTTACAAAATCGCATTGTAGACACGCGAAGGATCTGTGCCCAGCATACAAAAACTGGCCATGGAATTGCACTACAGCCGGCCGAAGTGGCCGTGCGGTTAAAGGCGCTGCAGTCTGGAACCGCAAGACCGATACGGTCGCAGGTTCGAATCCTGCCTCGGGCATGGATGTTTGTGATGTCTTTAGGTTAGTTAAGGTTAACTAGTTCTAAGTTCTAGAGGACTAATGACCTCAGAAGTTGAGTCCCATAGTGCTCAGAGCCAGCCAATTGCACTACAAACTCAGTTAATTTTGTTTGTTTGTTTGTAATACTAGCGAAATGTGTACCCGAGCAATACCGAGTTCGTCAGCTAGTAATAAAATAGAAAGTATTTCTTGTGCTGCGTGAATTTGTTACTTGTCACGTGTTACCGGGTAGTCCTACGACAGTTAAGTTTTCCATAACGCTCCGTATAATCGTAGATAAAGCCCATTCTCTTGAGAGTATCCTATATACAATCTCACCTTTCTTTCGTGCGAAAGTGAAGTGTTTTTGGTTAAAGAGACAAGGGATACTGTTAGTTTAGTGCTACATTGGAAAAAAATCAAGAAATTAGTGAAGAGTTTTCTTCTGTCAGTAATACCAAATTTGTAACTACTGTATGTAAGAAGTAACGGAGTATTCGTAATTATGAACTAGATTCAGTCGAACCACGTTTCGCTTAAGGAACAGAAACGAAAATTATGTTACCAAAAACTGAGATAGCACATTCAAATAACTTACTGCAGGAAACTACAATATCCAGTGATTTATGGGAATTGCTTAACAATTAATTGAATGGGTACCTGATTGAAGGAGAGGTCGAGAATCTGGAGCGACTTGAGGTCCTGCGGAAATTCCTCGAGCTCCTTCAACCTGTTGTGGGTGACGTTGAGGAGTCGCAGGTGGTGGAGGCCGGTGAGCCTCTCCTGTGGCAGTAGTTCCAGCTCGTTGACCCCGAGGTCCAGCGACAGCAGGTTGGACAGGCTGCGGAAGGCGCCTGGCGAGATGCGCGACAGCCGGTTCTGGTCGAGGAACAGGTGCAGCAGTGTGGGGAACGCCTCGAAGTCCTTGCTGGTCACGATGGTCAGGTTGGTGCCGCTGATGTGCACCTCCTGCAGGCTGTTGAAACGCTGCACCGAGGACAGGTCGTGGATGAGGGTCAGAGGATTACCTGTCAGGTTGAGCCAGCCCAGACTGGGCAGGTTCTGGTCGGACAGCGCCACCGTGGGTATCTGCCTGAAGCGGTTATACGACAGGTCGAGCCGGCGCAGCGACGTCGACAAGTGGAAGAAGTTAGCCGGCAGCGCCGATAAGGAATTGAAACTCATATCCACCTTCAGAAGGTGCGTGAAGTTCACCGAAGCAAATCCGGAAAGGGATGATAGAGCATTATCCCTGAGGTCGATCTCCCGTAATCTGTTAAGAGCACTCAGTTTGCTCATATCGATACTCGTAAGGGAGTTCCCTGAAAGGACGAGTACTTCTATCGTAGAAATGTTCGATATGGCTGCGTACGGAACGTCTGGGAATGAATTGCGGTGTAACCTGACTTCTCTCAACGTTTTCAAGCCGGAGAACGTTTCGCGGCTAAGTTGTTTCAGTCGGTTACCACTCATATCTATTCTAATAATGTCTTTATTTTTACTTAGAATGTTCTTTGGTAGTCTGACTATTTGAGCATTATCTATCGCGAGAGTCTGTAGAGACGGCAGTCCTTCTAGAGCGTTACTCTGTATATCACTAAAATTATTACCAGACACGTACAGTATTCGCAGCCCGGGAATATCTATCTGGCGGAGAGAACTCGCTTTCAGTCGGTTGTTTTGCAGGTTCAGTTCGTTCAAGTTATTGAGGCCTCTGAAAGCACCTTTCTCAATTTTTGTTACCGTACAGTTTTTAAGATTAAGTATTCTGATAGGAAGTCCCTCTTGAAAAATATCGTCATGGAGCACGGCGATACTGTTAGTGGATAAGTCGAGAACCCTAAGTTTCTTCAGCGATGTCAACGCCCTGGGATCGATTTGGAGAATGCCGTTACCTGACAGGTAAAGCTCTTCCAGTTCATGAAGTTCGGCGAATGTGTTGATGGTGATGTGCCTCAAGCTGTTGAGGCTCAAATCCAGGAACTTTAGTGCCTGCATCGGTTCGAAGGCCTTGTCCTCGATGTGCGATATGCTGTTATTAGTGAGATAGACCCGCTGTATCAGCATCAGATCCCGGAATATTGCGCGATCCACCCTGGTGAGGCGATTGTGCCCTAGCCACATGATCTGAACACTGGACTGTCCGCGGAGAGAATCGTTGTGCAGGTCAACCAAAGTATTGGAATCGAGCTGTATGGATACGAGGGACGGTGACTCGTGTAAAAAGACGTCGCCAAGCTGGGCCAACAGGTTGCCTTGTAGGTTGACGTGCTGGAGGCTCTGTAGACTGCGAAATGCTCCTGACTCGATATTTGTGATTAGGTTGTTTTGCAGGTGGAGCTCCAACAGGGACGGAAGCGGGTCGAACACTCCTCTCGTAATGTCGACGATGCGGTTGCTGTGCAACCTAAGCTCCTTCAAGCTTTTCACTGTCTCGAAAGTACCCACTTCCAGCCCTGCTATGTTATTACTGTCGAGGCTGAGCGACTGGAGACTCGTCACATTCCGCAGCAGATCCTTCGGAAATACTCGAATGAAGTTGGCGCTTAGGTGGAGCTGCACCAGATTGACTAGCGTATTGAGCGCTGACGGGTCAACTCGTCTAATGGCATTCTGCTGCAGGTAGATAACCGTCAGCTGTGAAGAAGCGGTGAATGCGTCGCTGGGAATTTCTAGTATGTTGTTCTCTGACAGAAACAGTTCCCTGAGTTCCGGCAGGTTGGCGAACACCCCACTGATGTAGTGTATGTGGTTGTGGCTGAGGTCTATAGTTCGCAGTTTCTTGTTCGCCTGGAACGTTACGGCGTCCAGAAAGACAATGTTGTTGTGGCTGAGGTCAATGGACTCGAGGTCGACGAGCGATACGAACGCCTCGGCGTGCACCGACTCGATGGCGTTATAGTAGAGGGAGAGCGTCCGCACGGAGGGCAGCGGTCGGAAGCAATCGGCGGGGATGAGCTCGAAGTTGTTGGAGCTCAGGTCGAGGAAGAGCAGCGCGCCGAGTCGAGAGTAGCCGTCGTCCGGGATGGCGCCGATCTCGTTCCACGCCATCCGCAGCGAGCGCAGGTTCTCCAGTCGCCTCAGCGCCGGCATCGGGAACGTCTGTCGTACACAGAGGAAACTGGGTGGCAGGCATGCCAGACGTAGAGAGTAGTACAAAATGGTTCAAATGGTTCAAATGGCTCTGAGCGCTATGGGACTCAACTTCTGAGGTCATTAGTCCCCTAGAACTTAGAACTAGTCAAACCTAACTAACCTAAGGACATTACAAACATCCATGCCCGAGGCAGGATTCGAACCTGCGACCGTAGCGGTCTTGCGGTTCCAGACTGCAGCGCCTTTAACCGTACGGCCACTTCGGCCGGCAGTACAAAGTGGGAAACATATTAACGCTGTAGCCTCTGAAAAACAATTCTTTCAGTAAGTATAGGAACCATATTCTTTACAGACGAATCGAAAAACTGGTAGAAGCCGACCTCGGGGGAAATCAGTTTGGATTCCGTAGAAATGTTGGAACGCGTGAGGCAATACTGACCCTACGACTCATCTTAGAAAATAGATTAAGGAAAGGCAAACCCACGTTTCTAGCATCTGTAGACTTAGAGAAAGCTTCTGACAGTGTTGACTGGAATGCTCTCTTTCAAATCCCGAAGGTGGCAGGGGTAAAATACAGGGAGCGAAAGGCTATTTACAACTTGTACAGAAACCAGATGGCAGTAATAAAAGTCGAGGGGCACAAAAGGGAAGCAGTCGTTGGGAAGGGAGTGAGACAGGGTTGTAGCCTATCCCTGATGATATTCGATCTATATATTGAGTAAGCAGTAAAGGAGACAAAAGAAAAATTCGGAGTAGGAATTAAAATCCATGGAGAAGAAATAAAAACTTCGAGGTTCGCCGATGACATTGTAATTCTGTCAGAGATAGCAAAGGACCTGGAAGAGCAGATTAACGGAATGGACAGTGTCTTGAAAGGAGGATATAGGATGAACATCGACAGAAGCAAAATGAGAATAATGGAATGTATTAGAATTAAATCAGGTGATGCTGTGGGAAATACATTAGGAAATGAGACGCTTAAAGTAGGAAATGAGTTTTGCTATTTAGGGAGCAAAATAACTGATGATGGTCGACGTAGAGAGGATATAAAATGTAGACTGGCAATGGCAAGGAAAGCGTTTCTGAAGAAGAGAAATTTGTTAACATCGAGTATAGATTTAAGTGCCAGGAAGTCGTTTCTGGAAGTATTTTTATGGAGTGTAGCCATGTATGGTAGTGAAACATGGACGATAAATAGTTTGGACAAGAAGTAAATGGAACCTTTCGAAATGTGGTGCTACAGAAGAATGCTGAAGATTAGATGGGTAGATCACATAACTAATGAGAAGGTACTGAATAGAATTGGAGAGAAGAGAAATTTGTGGCACAGCTTGACTAGAAGAAGGGATCGGTTGGTAGTGAATTTTCTGAGGCATCAAGGAATCACCAATTGAGTAATGGAGGGCAGCGTGGAGGGTAAAATCGTAGAGGGAGACCAAGAGATAAATACACTAAACAGATTCAGAAGGATATAGGTTGCAGTAGGTACTGGGAGATGAAGAAGCTTGCACGGGATAGAGTAACATGGAGAACAGGATCAAACCAGTCTCTGGACTGAAGACCACAACAACAACAGTAACTGCAGGAAATCAAACACCTTTGGACAAATCCATGTTGAGACTCTGTTGCACAAGTTTCTTACACAGTGTACGCTTTAGGATGTGTACGCAAATGAGGACGTTGGATGCAAGCTCTACTCTGAGACGAAGGTATTGGCGCAGGAGAGCAATTCGTGGCGTACTACGTCAAACCATTTTGAAGACTCATAAACGCAAAGACATTTATATATCGTCAGCAGATACTACAGAAGATCTTCAAACAAAAATAGCTTTACCTTTTGTTTTGTTCTGACAATTGCTGAAAGAAAAGTTTGTGTCAATGCCTCTGTTTATACGAGCCGTAATCATTAAGTTTCTTCGTCATTAGTGTTGATAATACTCACCGGAAAGATACAAGTGAAAGTATAACACATTAGCTTTGTCAAGTAGTTCTCCGTGGCAGGGCCAGAGAAGTGTAATCTTTCCATCCTGAAGTGTTTCATTAATTAGTTCAGTGCTCAAATGTTTCGTTTATTTTCCAGCCAACGTCCTTCGTTTACACTAATCAGCCCCATCAAGTCATTGTAATGCGATCATTTTACTTATGAATTAGTATTATTTTCTTCGGAACTTATGTTTGTGAGCTGCAGACAAAAGCAATAAGTCTCTAAATAATAGTTTGCTTGGAACATAGCACATGGCATTTCCATTTCTTTCTGCATTATCTGCAGGTCGTTTCCCTTTCCGTACACTTCGAGGAATCACCCTGTATAATTGGGACTGTCAAGACTGCATATGCTTCGCCAGCTCGTAAACAGGTACTTATTACAAAGCCGATCAAGAATGTGTGATTTTATTGTTTTATGTTTTTGTCATAACCGCGAGTTACCTATAAAATCATAATTTTACAAGCTGCTACGTGGTCGCAATTCAAACAATGATCGAGAAAGTGTAGAATAAGTTTCTTCTTTTCCGGCCATGATCACGAGCCTATTAGGTCTTCAAACTACCCGTTTCAGTCACCTTCAGATATGTTTTAAAAACATGTTGTAATGCGAGTACAACAGAGCTGAAGTGGCACTGTCAAAAGTTAACGAATCTGGTCATAATATATTTCGGTATCGTGTAATTGATAGTTAACACAAATACTGAAAAAACCAAAGAAATGATTACGGATATCTCAATTAAGCTAGATCGCAGTGTTTAGAAAATTCTCATGTGTTCTTGCAGCAACAGAGCATACGAGTACATACATGACAGTGGTAGCAAACATGGTGATTTAGAAAAAAAAATTGTGATTGAGGAAAGATGATCGGAAGTCAAACTCTAATCTTCCTGTGTTTCTTGAAGAAGGACATTTCGCTACGTAGGTTTTAATCACTTACACAAAGAAATTCACAGCACTTGGACCCATACGTACAAAAGACGCTTTCTGTATTCTGTGGAATACGATTGTTTTGCAATGAGCTATTCGATAATTTCACCTAAATCATAGTCTTTGAAGAAGATCTGGGCCTCGTACGTGGGACGAACATGTAAAATCAGATCAGGGAATGCTGGACTCTTTGGACTTGTTGGGAGAGCCCTGGGAAAGAATAAATTATCTGTAAAGAAATGCCTCGCGGAGTAGACGCGCAGTTTGAGGTGCCATGCACGGGTTGCGTGGTCCCTCCCGCCGAAGGTTCGAGTCCTCTCTTGGGCATGGCTGTGTGTGTTGTTCTTAGCATAAGTTAAAGTAGTGTGTAAGTATAGGGACCGATGACCTCATCAGTTTGGTCGCTTACGAATTCACCAACATTTGAACATTTTGTAAAGAAAACGACCGCCATATCTTAGTGCGTACAGTTTTAAAGTAGTATTCTTATCAAGTATCCATGACATCGAAAACAATCTGACAAGCACTGCGGAGATCTAATAAGGCCCGTACAGTCGCTAAGACAGTGTACGAGAGCTTCTGAGAGACTTTAACGTGGTTTCATAAGGAATAGAGCGTTGCGGTCGTGAAACTTTGTTGGGTAAATGTAGAGAACTTGTATTCGAAGAATCCTGTGTTACGGCTGTGCTGTCAGCACCCTATACTTTCAATTGTGATTATGAGAACAGAAGACGCATGAAGTGATTTTTCTCGCAGAAGTTGCGAAGGAAATATGAAAGCAAACTGCTAATATTGGTACACAATCACACGCGCGTACTTAATGGTGGCTTGCAGAGTATAAGCTTAGATGTAGCTGTAGTTATACATGAATCTGTAATTTCACTTCCTCCGAATCTTTACACCTCAAAATTTGCAAACGTAGATTCGTTTCTGTCAGTACATTTCCCAGTATTAGCAGGAGTACACGAATAGCTCTGTCATGACAGCACTATCCACGGAATTTATGTCCCATTCTACGAGGTGTGGCTAGAAAAAAACCGGACTAGTACTGGTGAAACAATAAAACGAATGCAATAAGGCTGAAAGTCGCGTGGCCTGTCACGTGACTCTCGCTCCGCCTACTGCTCGAGTTTCATCTGCCTCCTGCACTCAGTCTGCTCGTGGCGTCTGTTTTAAGAAGTTGACGTTTTGTCTGTGCGTCGGAAAATGTTGAGTGTACAGAAAGAACAGCGTGTTAACATCAAATTTTGTTTCAAACTAGGAAAATCTGCAAGTGAAGCGTTTGTAATGTTACAACAAGTGTACGGCGATGATTGTTTATCGCGAACACAAGTGTTTGAGTGGTTTAAACGATTTAAAGATGGCCGCGAAGACACCAGTGATGACACTCGCGCTGGCAGACCATTGTCAGCAAAAACTGATGCAAACATTGAAAAAATCGGTAAACTAGTTCGACAACATCGCCGTTTAACAATCAGAGCAGTGTCTGAGTTAACAGGAGTTGACGAGGAAAGTGTTAGGCAGATTCTTTATGAAAGTTTCAACATGAACAAAGTGTGTTCAAAAATGGTTCCAAAGTGTCTCACAATTGAACAGAAGGAACGCCGAAGAATGATTTGTTCTGACATCCTGGAAAACATTGAAAGTGATCCCACCTTCTTACAAAATGTTATTACTTGCGATGAATCGTGGTTTTTTTACTTACGATCCCGAAACTAAACGCCAATCGAAGCATTGGAAAACTCCTGGTTCTCCACGACAAAAAAAAGCACGAATGTCAAAATCGAAATTCAAGGCAATGATGATTGTTTTTTTTTTTTTTTGACATCAAAGGGATTGTGCACATTGATTGGGTACCAGAGGGACAAACAGTGAATCAGCATTACTACATTAGCGTCCTGGCTACCCTACGTGAGCGATTACGGAGAAAACGGAACGATTTGTGGAGAAAAAAGTCATGGATCCTTCACCAAGACAATGCCCCAGCTCACAGTGCGTTGTCAGTGAAGACGTTTTTGGCAAAACACAACATTCCCATCTTAGATCATCCACCCTACTCACCTGATTTGGCCCCCTGTGACTTTTTTCTTTTCCCTAAAGTCAAGTCAGCTTTGAAAGGAACTAGATTTGAGACTGTTGAAGCAGTAAAAGAAAAAGCGACGGAAGTAATGTATGGACTTATCGAAAATGATCTGCAGCATTGCTATGAACAGTGGAAAATTCGTATGGAGCGGTGTAGAGACCGAGGAGGAGAGTACATCGAAGGAGATAACATGAAATTGTAAATAATTGTAAATAAATGTTTTTTCCAGCATCAGTCCGGTTTTTTTCTAGCCGCACCTCGTAGATCATCGTTTTACGAGTAATATACACATAGAAAATCGGAATAGAGATAAACTTAAACATCATTTCCACTCTTTTTATTGCAAATGAAAACCACACATTGCATGTTGTACCACCATACAGCGAGACCTTCAGAGGTGGCGGTCCAGATTGTGTACACAGTAGCGCGACCTCTGCCATTGGTGCATGTCTGTATTCGTCGCGGCATACTATCCACAACTTCATCAAGGCAATGTCAGTCCAGATTGGCCCACTCCTCAACGGCGATTCGGCATAGATCCCTCACAGTGTTTGGTGAGTCACATCGTCCATAAAAAGCCCTTTTCAGTCTATCGAAGGGATGTTTGATAGTCTTCAGATCGGGAGAACATGCTGGTCACTCCAGTTGAGCGATATTATCCAGAAGTAAGTGATTCAGAAGATTTGCACGATGGGGGCGGAATTGTCTCCATTAAGAGGAATTCCTCGCCATTATACTGACGATATAGTTGTACTATCGGTCGGAGGACGGCATTCGCGTATCGTCCAGCCGTAAAAGTGCCTTCCATGACCACCAGCGGTGTACGTCGGCCCCACATAATGGCACCCCAAACAGCAGAGAACCTCCACCTAGCTTCACTCGCTGGACCTTGATTCTAAGGCATTCATCCTAGACCGGGTTGCCTCCAAACACGTCTCCGAACATTGTAGGGTTGAAGGCATATGCGTCACTAATCGGTGAAGAGTACGTGATGCCAATCCTGAGCGGTCCATTCGGCATGATATTGGGCCTATCTGTACCGCGCTGCATGGTGTTGTGGTTCCAAAGATGGACCTCGCCATGGACGTCGGGAGTGTAGATGCGCATCATGTAGCCTATTGCGCACAGTTTGAGTCGTAACACAGCGTTCTGTGGCTACACGAAAAGCATTATTTAACATGGTGGCGTTGCTGTCAGGGTTCCTTCGAGTCATAACCCGTAGGTAGCGGTCACCCACTGCAGTAGTAGCCCTTTGTCGGCCTGAGGGAGGCATGTCATCGACAGTTCCTGTCTCCCTGTATCTCCTCCATGTCCGTCCATCATCGCTTTGTATCACCCCGCATCGCCAGGACACTTCCGTTGCTGAGAGCCCTTCCTGGTACAAAGTAATCATGCGGACACGATCGAAACGCGGTGTTGACCGTTTAGGCATGGTTGAACTACAGACAACACGAGTCATGTACCTTCTTCCTGGTGGAATGACTGTAACTGATCGGCTGTCGGACCCCCTCCGTTTAATTGGCGCTGCTCATGCATGGTTGTTTCGGCGGGATTAGTGACATCTCTGAACAGTCAAACGTACGGTATCTGTAATACAATATCCACAGTCAACGTCTTTCTTCAGGAGTTCTGGGAACCGGGATAATACAAAAAAACTTTATGTGTGTACCAAGAAGTTAAACTACCAGCGGTGTGCATCACTCAAATCAACGTAATTCATAAATGTGCAGCATGCTGGTTGGTTGGTTGATTTTGGGGCCACGGGGAGGGGATAGGGAACAAATAGCGAGCACATCAGTCCCGTTGGATTAGGGAAGGAAGTCGGCCATGCCCTTGTGTAAGTAGGCTGTTTATGTTTTTATGTTGGTAACATCACGTAGCGCTCTGTATGAAAATCATTGACTATGCTGCGTGCAGTCTGTGGCTGGTCTGCATTGTAGGAATTTGCTATTGTAGTGTTGGGCAGTTGGATGTGAACAGCGCGTAGCGTTGCGCAGTTGGAGGTGAGGCGCCATCAGTGGTGGATGTGGGGAGTGAGATGGCGGAGTTTTGAGAGCGGATGGTCTGGACGTGTGTCCGCCAGAAAGAGTAAATCTGTAAGACTGTATGTCATGAACTGATATATATATATATATATATATATATATATATATATATATATATATATATATATATATATATAGTGCCTTCAGTAGTTAGAATCTTTTATTTAGCTGGCAGTATTGGCGCTTGCTGTATTGCAGTTGTTCGAGTAATGAAAATTTTTGTGAGGTAAGTGATTCATGAAAGTTATAGGTTATTGTTAGTCAGGGCCATTCTCTTGTAGGGATTACCGAAAGATTGCGTTGCGCTAAAAATATTGTGTGTCAGTTTAGTGAATATCTGAGTACGATCAGTTTTGCTCAGCTGTTTTAAAATCAAATAACGTAGGGGTTTATCAGCAAAGTAATTCATTAATTTTTCAAAGGGGAGGTTTCACTTGCAAAGGAGCAATGTCAGCATCTGCCTGAAGAAATTTGGGGAAATTGTGGAAAACCTACATCAGGATGGCTGGACGTGGGTTTCAACCGTCGTCCAGCCCAGTTTGAAAACCACTGCGCCAACTCGATCAGCTAAAAACTGAACAGCTGATCTGTAGTTAGCATTTTCAAGTAGGTAACAATAAGAATGTGCCACACAGCCAGCAGATGGGAAGAATGAAACTGATACTTTTTCGGCGAATTTGAATAAGGAATGGAGCTTTGTAAAACTAGATGTGCAATTAGATGAAAACTACTTAATGTGGTTCTAGAAGAATATTTTCCCCTATTGTATCAGTTGCAGACCTTCCCAGATGTATAGGTTGGTTGGTTGGTTTTGGGGAAGGAGACCAGACAGCGAGGTCATCGGTCTCATCGGATTAGGGAAGGACGGGGAAGGAAGTCGGCCGTGCCCTTTGAAATGAACCATCCCGGCATTTGCCTGGAGCGATTTAGGGAAATCACGGAAAACCTAAATCAGGACGGCCGGACGCGGGATTGAACCGTCGTCCTCTCGAATGCGAGTCCAGTGTCTAACCACTGCGCCACCTCGCTCGGTCCCAGATGTATAGAAATGAAAAATTTCTGAGTTTTTCCTGTCTGTTTACTACACAGCTGGCTCATTTCTTAAACATAGTTCGCATGTGCAGTAATTAGTCACCTTGAGCTTGTTCTCGGCGAGGTCGAGCTCGGTGAGCGTGGCTTCGAGTCCGGCGAAGGCGTACTCGGAGATCTTCTCGACGACGTTGCCCTTGAGGTTGAGCTTGACGAGCGACAGCCCGTAGAAGGAGTAGCTGGTGAGGTCGGCCACCTCGTTGGCCTCGAGGTCGAGCGCGCGCAGGCGCGTCAGCCCGGACAGCGCCTTCTGCGGCACCTGCGCCAGCCGGCCGGAGATGACGCTCAGCGACTCCAGGGAGGCGCGCACCGCCGCCAGCGCGTCCTCGCCGATGTCGCGCAGCGCCGACTGCGAGATCTGCAGGTGCCGCACCGATGTGCCCGCAGGGAACAGCTCCGCCGTCAGCTGCAAGGCACACGCACAGCGCGCGCTGTTCTCACTACATCAGCCGCACCACCGGCTCACGATTAACTGCAGACATTATTATGCTGATAACCAGCGAACCCGGCAAAGTTTCCCAATTCTTAAGCGTGTTTGAGAAATTACCATACCCTAATCTCTTTCTATTCCAGAACCTTCAACATCGCAGCGCGTCAGCAACCGTTGGTAAATACAGGGTGATTCAAAAAGAATACCACAACTTTAGGAATTTAAAACTCTGCAACGACAAAAGGCAGAGCAAAGCACTATCTGTCGGCGAATTAAGGGAGCTATAAAGTTTCATTTAGTTGTACATTTGTTCGCCATTTCAGCCAATAAAGTTTTTGGTCCCTTATTCTTCGAAGATGCTACTGTAACTGGACTACAGTATCTGGAGATGTTAGAGAATTAGCTGTTCCCTCAGCTCGAACAAGAAGCACAACAATTCATATTTCAGCACTTATCTGTCCGTAACTACCTGAACGTCAACTACCCGAGGCGATGGATCGGCCGCCAGGCAGCCCGTGACAGAGCACTTCATCACTGGCCTCCAAGAAGCCCTGATCTTACCCCCTGCGATTTTTTCTTATGGGGGTATGTTAAGGATATGGTGTTTCGGCCACCTCTCCCACCCACCATTGATGATTTGAAACGAGAAATAACAGCAGCTATCCAAACTGTTACGCCTGATATGCTACAGAGAGTGTGGAACGAGTTAGAGTATCGGGTTGATATTGCTCGAGTGTCTGGAGGGGGCCATATTGAACATCTCTGAACTTTCTTTTGAGCGAAAAAAAACCTTTTTAAATACTCTTTGTAATGATGTATAACAGAAGGTTATATTATGTTTCTTTCATTAAATACACATTTTTAAAGTTGTGGTATTCTTTTTGAATCACCCTGTATATTAAAAAACTAAAAACCTGCCTCGATTGCGAAAAAAAGCACCTACTGTTAAGTGTTAACCCAGGTTTCGGCGTAACCATTGACAAAGGTCGTCTTAGGCACTTGTGGGTTTTATTGTTGTTCTGAAGGTGTAGTTATCCACGCCGAAACCTGGGTTAACACTTAACACTAGGTGCTTTTTTTCGCAATCGAGGCGGGTTTTTAGTTTTTTAATATCTTTCTATTCCCTCTCTATGTAAATTTCCTCTCACCCCTCCCCCCTCACCCCCCCCCCCCAATTGACACCTCTTTCCCCTTTCTATGACCTTGCGGTTCTAAAAAAAAAATGGTTCAAAAGGTTCAAATGGCTCTGAGCACTATGGGACTCAACTGCTGTGGTCATAAGTCCCCTAGAACTTAGAACTACTTAAACCTAACTAACCTAAGGACAGCACACAACACCCAGCCATCACGAGGCGGAGAAAATCCCTGTCCCCGCCGGGAATTGAACCCGGGAACCCGGGCGTGGGAAGCGAGAACGCTACCGCACGACCACGAGATGCGGGCTTGCGGTTCTTTTAACGTTTTTGCGAATCAGATTCCATAGACTAAATTTAATCATTACTTCCCTGTTTCCTGAGAAAATCGAAAACAACTAAAATACAGAGTAAGAATTATTGAAGTGTGTGAAATGAAATCGCCATTACTTCTGAACGGTTTCCGGTCGGACGTTCGAACTGCACGATAGGCAGCGAAGCATGATGGAAATTAGTATGCGCTGTAAGGTTTGGTTTAGCAACGAAGCCCACGTTCACCTGCATGGGTTCGTCAATAAGAAAAATTGGCGCATTTGGAGGACTGAGAATCCGCATTTCGTGATCGAGAAGTATCTTCACACTCAGCGGGTCACTGTGTGATGTGCAATGTCCAGTCCCGGAATAATTGGTGCGATATTCCTTGATGGCACGGTGACTACCGAGTAGTGCGTGAAGGTTTTGGAAGACGATTTCATCCCCATTATCCAAAGTGACCCTGATTTCGACAAGTTGTGGTTCGTGCAAGACGGAGTTCGACCCAATCGAAGTAGAAGGGTGTTTGATGTCCTGGAGGAAGATTCTGGGGTCCTCATAATTTCTCTGGGGTACCCAGAGGCCAATGGCATGGGTCTCGACTGGCCCCCGTATTCTCCGGATCTGAACACATGCGACTCCTTTTTGTGGGGCTATATTAAAGACAAGATGTACAGCAATAAACCCAAAACCATCGCTGAGCTGAAAACAGCTGTTCAGAAGGTTATCGACAGCATCGATGTTCCGACACTACAGCGGGTCATGCAGAATTTCGGTATTCGTCTGTGCCCCATCATGACTAATGATGACAGGCATATCGAAGATGTCACAACATAAATCCGAATACCGGTGGTGACGTTAACCTGTATTGAATAAAGTGTGTACACGCCGTAGTTTGTGACTAATTTACAGATTCTTCATTTATTTCAATAATTTACCCCTGTATGTAGTCAATGTCCATCCGAACGTTTCCTAGAGTAAGATGTAGAAATTTGAAGTAAATCGGCCGAGAAGTTCTCGAGATTTTTCGTAATAACGTTTCCCTATTACGTATTATACATATAATTACTTGTTATACATATTAAAAAGATTATAGTCCATGCTGAATCACAGTTCTAGTAGAGTAAGGCACAAAAATATAAAGTAAATTACTGAAGGGTTTCTTACGATTTTTTGTAATAACTTTTCACCTTTATATATTACATATATTTTATATCCTATATAATTCAAAAATATTTAGCCTCTGCCTTTCGGAATATTCATTAAAGTATCACGTAAAAGTACATCACCCAGTGGCTTTTCTAGATTTTTGGTAGCAGCGTGTACACTATTTCCATATTAAATATGTCTTTAAATATCATTTACATCAAAAAATAAACCTTTGTATGTCTGTCCGAATGTTCATTAGAGTGTCGCGTAAATATTTCGGGTATATACGAGAAGAACTTTGAGATTTTTAGTAACAAAATTTCCCCTTCATATATTACACATATATTTATGTATTACTTCTTTCGTTCAATTCTAAGTTATCGGTGAAGAACTTACGGAGATTTAAGGTTCTGTAACAAACGAACATTCACGTTTTTAGCCATATAGATTTCATAAAGCCACACGCGCTTTGTATTTATTTTCTGTAACGCATCATCAGTGTGTGTTTTATACGGGGTGAAGCGAAATTCGGGTACTCGGTCGTCACAGCACGACTCCTCACATGCCAGCGACAAAAAAGTGTCTCTCACAAAATTTAGTCCGGCGAGTACATCCGGCAGAAAAAGGACGTTAACGAGTGCCAGTTGGCAACACTGTAACGAAATGTATCGTAATTACCTTTGACACCATACGTTAATCGTGCTACACACTTGGTGCAGTGGATAGAGTTTTGTGTTAGCATGCAGGAGGTCGTGGGGTCAATCCTGGGTTGGGCAGCATTTTTGTTATTTGCTAATTGCATTCTGACATTTTGTACCGTAATATACACCATTTCGTATGTCACACGTATCCTAAATTTGCATCATTGTGTGACGATGAACACAACAAATACGTGGTTAGACTAATAAGAAATAGACACTTGAAACAATTGATGGGACCATGGTGATAACACATACAAATAGTAACCGAGTTTGGAAATTATTCGCAAAACAAGTTGCTAGTCCTACTGGCAACATAAGGCCCTAACGATATGTAATGGACCTGAACGAGGCATGAATAATAGTTGGTACTAATCTATGTGACCTTTAGAGGAGGGTACAATGAAAACAGGTTTCGCGTTTAGTAGATGAAGTGGTGCGAATAAATTCGAGCCCACGCTGTGGAAAGGGCTTCTTTCAAAGCTGACCAATCTTGCATTTCTACGATTGTAGTTGGCAAGTGCAAACGTTTTCCAGAAGACCCACTGCAATCGCTGTTGGCGATTAAGATGCCCGATACCGTACCACCTGGACTACATTTACCAAATAAAAGTCATATGTTTGAACCCATAATCGAACCCTCAACCTCCTGCACGCTAACCCAGAACTCTATCGAATGCACCAACTGCACACTACATCTAATATATGTTGACAGACGTAGTTACTATATATATATATATATATATATATATATATATATATATATATATATATATATATGGTTACAGTGTTGCCAGATTGCCACTCTTTAACGTTCATTTTCTGCTGGATGTTCTCGCTGGACGAAATTTTGTGACGGACAGTTTTTTCATCGCTGACATGTGAGAAATCGCGCTCCCAAGCCCGAGTGCGGGAATTTCGCTTCACCCTGTACACTAAACACTGTACGTTCAACTGAGAGTTCTGTCATTTTCCGACATGCTGAAATGACAAAAGTCACGGGATACCTAAATGCGCGTATACAGATGGCGGAAGTATCACGTACGTGATGCATGAAAGGTCAGTGCATTGGCGGAGTATTCATTTTACTCAGAGGATTCATGCGAAAAGGTTTCCCACGTATTATGGCAGGGAATGGTCTGCGGAGTTAGACGCATGGGACATTAAATTTCTGAAATAGTTATGGAATTCGATATTCCGACATCGACAATGTCAAGAGTTTGCCGAGAATACCATATATCAGGTTTGGCCTCTCACCACGGGTCTCTTCTTAACGACCGAGACCAACGGCGTTTACGTAGAGTTGTCAGTGGTAACAGATTTCACTTAGCAACCCAGAGCAGCGACGTTTGCCTACAGTTTTCAGTGGTATTAGACGAACAACAGTGCGTGAGATAGCAGCAGAAATCAATGTGGGACGTACGAAGAATTTATCCGTTAGAAACAGTGGCGAAATTTGGGATTAATGGGCTATGGCAGCTGACGTCCGATGCGACTGCCTTTACTAACAGCACAACATCGCCTGCAGCGCCTCTCCTGGGCTCGTGAACATATCGGTTGGACCCTAGACGACTGGATAACCGTGGCCTGACCAGATGAAGCCCGATTTCATTTGGTAAAAAGTGACGGTAGGGTTAGAGTGTGGCGCTGAGCCATGTTGTCAGCAAAGCACTGTGCAAGCTGGTGGTGACTCAGTAAAAGTGTGGGCTGTGTTTACGTGAAAAGGACTGAGTCCTCTAATCCAACTCAACCGATCAATGACTGGAAATGGTTATGTTTGTCTACTTGGATACCATTTGCAGCTATTCGTGGACCTCATGTTGCCAAATCATCATGGGATTTTTATGGATGAGAATATGTCACTTCACCTGGCGATAACAGTTGGCAGTTCGTTTGAGGAACATTCTGGACAATTGGAGCGAAAGATTTGGCCACCCAGATCGCCCGACATGGATCCCATCGACCACAGATGAGAGGTAATCGAGCCGGTTGGTGTGGCCGAGCGGTTCTTGGCGCTTCAGTCTGGAACCGAGCGTCCGCTACGGTCGCAGGTTCGAATCCTGCCTCGAGCATGGAGGTGTGTGATGTCCTTAAGTTAATTTTAAGTAGTTCTAAGTTCTAGGGGACTGACGACCTCAGATGGTAAGTCCCATAGTGCTCAGAGTCATTTTAATTATTTAGATGTAATCGAGAGTACAATTCGTGTATACAAACTCTTGCACACGCAACCCTTTCGCAGTTGTGGACGGCTATACAAGCAGCAAGGATCGGTATTTTCACAGGGGACTTCCAACGACATGTTCAGTCCACGCTAAGTCGAATTGCTGCACTGCGCCGGGCTAAAGGAGGCCCAAAACGATATTAGGGGGTATCCCATGAATTTTGTCGCCTCAGTGTGATTTAAAACAGTGTAGATTGCATAGCGCGTTTATTATTACATGATAGTTTTAAGACCTTTAAACATATCGATGGTCAGTGGCTGAGAATGCAGCAGGAACCGCTGAATGACGTTAGTGAACGATAGTCAACTGTATAATTCATAATGTTCGAAAACAGTATAATTTCCAAAATCGTACTGCACATCGGCGTCAGTGATTTGGGTGTGTATTTCAGAGGAATACTCCATTTCTTTTCTTATTATCGTAACATGTGTAACTTTCCAATCCTTATGCACCGATCTTTTGTCCAGCCAGCGGTTGTATATTCGAGGTATGGAGTTCTTTTATCAGCATACTTTGAAATTAATCTAAGTGGTAAACAATCTGGGCCGGAATATTTGCCTCTGTTAACTAATTTGAGTAGCTTCGCTACACTGACAGTACCGCTTCCAAGTTACTGATTTTGGCAGCAGTTCTTCATTCGAATTTTGGAACATTTATTTAGTTTCTTTATTGTAGGAGTTTCGGGAAACCTTATTTAGTAACTTCTCTGTAGTGGCAATCCACTTGTAACATTAACATCGTTATCGTCTAGTGAAGGTATTGTATCTGGGCGCTGGTGTACTTTAAATACGACCAGTTGGTCTGTAGGTTTTGTGCCACACTGCGAGACAGAGTTTCGTTGTAGAGAGCATTAAAAGTGTCTTGCATTGAAGTCCACGCTAAATTTCTAGCTTTGTGGTACTTCACCAATCTTAGTGATTTTGTGTTATTTTAAATTTGGTATGCTTTTTTGTTTGCTTCTGCAGCAGTGATCTGGCCGGTTTTGTGTCCAATGGTGGATTTCTTTCGCCCGCCTCTTATTAATTTGCTTGGTATAACTCAATTGCTGTCGATACTACTTCTCTGAATATAAGCCACATTTGGCCTACATCTACGTATTTAAGCCGGAAGTAATGGAGATTGTCTCTTACGAATGACTCAAGCAAATTTTGATGTGTTTTTCTTTTTTTCTTAAATAGATATATTAAGAGTTTATTTTTGGGGGGCTGGGTGTTGCTGTATTCACCATCACTACAACACTTTCGTGGTCGTTAAATTTCTTCCACACTCGCTAAGCTGCTTCAGTGTAATTGCAAAATACGGATATCTGAAGGCCTTACTCAGTGCTCAAACAATTCATAAATAACAAGAAACTTGTAAATCTGGTGAAAAACATATTAATAAATCAATCGTATTAATAAGCCAATCACTAAGACGTAATGCCAAATCAACAATTCATTTCTGAAAGTCACATCTGGGGACGATACTAGGACGCAATGCGAAATCAAAATTAATTTCCCAAAGGAGCTATGCGCCACCAGAATATGTCAGAAATTCTGCTATGTAGACGATCTAGCCATCGTAATTTAATCTTTTAACTCGGACAATGAATATCAGATGGAACCTTATAAATGTACCCAGAAACTGCGCATTCAGGAACTTCATATCCTCTTGGCTAAAGCGAGAACAAGCAGCAACGCAGAGTGGAAGAAATTTCACGGCGAAACAGACATCAAAATCATCCCCATAGGACGCACCAGATTGGGCTATCGCACTGGACTGCTGTGAGAATGTGGCTTCGAATCATAGGCCAATACGTCTCCAGGTTCTCACAAGAACTAGCCTTCTCATTTGCCTTCATATGAAAGCAGTGTCATGAATACCTGGACTCCGATATTCCTCTGCTACCAGAAGTAATTGCCGTGGGCCACTTCATAATTATGTCATAGGTGACTGTTGATATCGCAGGTTGGAACTACGAATACGTTGGACACAGTGCAGTAGGTAACTCAACAATTATATGCTTCTGACAGAAGCTGGTGAGATCCCATACCATCCTCGGTGTGAGGCAGACAAGACACAGACATAGCTCACAAGTGACATGCCACAGCGCGTAGCATGGGCAAAAAATACCACCAACGGATGTTCCAAATATCGCAACTGATGAGTCGTGGTACACTTTGCTATTCGTCTATGGCAGCGTACGAATAAGCCGAAAACAATTACTGAGCATCTCACTTGTCGTTACGACGTGTTCAGCTACATGGAAGAGCTCTTTTCATATGATGCATGTTCAAACGGTTGTGGACTGGGACTGTTGAAATGTCTATCAAGTTTTTTACAAGTTATCAATGTAGCAATCTATGGTCCATCACGAATATCTTTTCTTTGTGTACAGCACCCTGCAGAAACCTATCACTCCTGAAGTATATTTCAAGGTACGAGGAATACACAATACTGGACATTAAAGTTGCTACACCACGAAGGTGACGTGCTACAGACGCGAAATTTAACCGACTGGAAGAAGATGCTGTGATATGCAAATGATTAGCTTTCCAGAGCATTCACGCAAGGTTGGCGCCGTTGGCGACACCTACAACGTACTGACATGAGGAAAGTTTCCAACCCATTTCTCATACACAAACAGCAGTTGACCGGCGTTGCCTGGTGAAACGTTGTTGTGATGCCACGTGTAAGCAGGAGAAATGCGTACCATGACGTTTCCGCCTTTGATAAAGGTCGCATTGTAGCCTATCGCGATTGAGGTTCATCGTAACGCGACATTGCTGCTCGCGTTGGTCGGGATCCAACGACTGTTAGCAGAAAATGGAATCGGTGGGTTCAGGAGGGTAATACGGAACGCAGTGCTGGCTCCCGACGGCCTCGTATCACTAGCAGTCGAGATGGCAGGCATCTTATCCGCATGGCTGTAATGGATCGTGCAGCCATGTCTCGATCCCTGAGTCAACAGATGGGGACTTTCGCAAGAAAACAACGATCTGCACGTACAGTTGGACGACGTTTGCAGCAGTATGGACTATCAGCTCGGAGACCACTGCTGCGGTTACTTACGCTGCATCACAGACAGGAGCGCCTACGATGGGTATACTCAACGACGAACCTGGGTTCACGAATGGCAAAACATGAATCCAGGTTCTGTTTACAGCATCATGATGGTCGCATCCGTGTTTGGCGACATTGCGGTGTTCGCACATTGGAAGCGTGTATTTGTCATCGCCATACTGGCGTATCACCGGGCGTGGTGGTATGGGGTGCCAATGGTTGCACGTCTCGGTCACCTCTTGTTCGCATTGACGGCACTTTGAACAGTGGACGTTACATTTCAGATGTGTTACGACCCGTGGTTCTACCCTTCATTCGATCCCTGCGAAACCCTACATTTCAGCAGGATAATGGACGGCCGCATGTTGCAAGTCATGTACGGGCCTTTCTGGATACAGAAAATGTTCGACTGCTGCCCTGGCCATCACATTTTCCAGATCTCTCACCAACTGAAAACGTCTGGTCAATGGTGGCCGAACAACTGGCTCGTCACAATACGCCAGTCACTACTTTTGATGAACTGTGGTATCGTGTTGAAGCTCCAAGGGCAGCTGTACCTGTACACGCCATCGAAGCTCTGTTCGACTCAATGCCCAGGCGTATGTAGGCCGTTATTACGGGCAGAGGCGATTGTTCTGGGTACTCATTTCTCAAGATCTATGCACCTAAATTGCGCGAAAATATAATCACATGTCAGTTCTAGTATAATATATTTGTCCCATGAATACCCGTTTATCATTTGCATTTCTTCTTGGTGTAACAATTTTACTGGCCAGTAGTGTACATAAGATATGAGGGCACTATGACATGATGTACGATGTACGATGTACCATATCACAGTATGGGCGATAGATTTTGGTCTGCATTTCACCTGCGAGCGCAGTAACGCTGACTTAGGTCAGGTGCGCCTCGGACGGATAGCTGTGGGCATGTCAGCGGTCCGCAAAGGCGACGTGAGTGGACGGGGTGACAGCGACTGGGCCGTGCTCTCGTGTCAAAATTCAAACGAGGCTGGCGTGATGTCAGTTCCATCACCAACTAGCACGAAGACTTGATTTGTATTTTAATTTCACAGTACACAGGAAGTGTGAATAAATCTCCATTCATTCACAAATCTTTGTGTTTTATTAAATTACACGACGCATTTCGGACCGTGTGGTTCCATCTTCAGGTGCAAATCGTGTAATACATTACTTACATTTGTCCTCGAGTGAGGTGAAGTGCTTGTTATAAGAAAGTTAGGTATCAGATCTTGCATTTCGCAAAACAAGTGCTAAAAATAGGTGAAAAACAATGAAAAATTTAGCGAACAAACAAGTAATAACACTTTTAACCTTTTGAGTCCAGCATACGCCAGTTAATGCATTCTGCCGTCGCACATCGCTTAACTCAAGGCGAAAATACGTTTATACGTTTTGAAAACAATTCACAGATAAAGTTTAACATGTTGTGATCAAAGAATAAGTTTACCACATAGTTTCAGAGACGTGGTCAGAGATCTGAGTTTAATGAGCTGTCATATGCAAGGAATAAATTTAAAATAAGTCTTTAAGTTACTACAATACCTCTGACTGGCGAAGTCTGTCTGCACATCTAACACAGGTCCCGGCTTTACAATTTTTGCGGGGTGTATTTTATGCTATTCCAACAGATTGAAGGTCTTACCATTTTATTCATTTTGCATTACTAGCAAATTGTTTTCTAGCATATTACTAACGTGTTTCGCTTTTACTATACTCTGTACAACAACTGATTCTTCAAAGTGGTCGAGTGTGAGAGCATTTTTTTGTTCTTGGAAAAGAGTTTTGTAATTTCTGCCTGTTTTCCCACATAATAGGCAGGACACTGGGACATGATACATTATGCACTCCACTGCTGTCTTTATATTTTGGACTAGCAAGTGTTCTAACTTATTATTAGTGGAAAATGTTACTGTTAGATCGATTTCTTTGAATAAGTTAACAGTGTTTTGTGATATCGTGCCTAGATATAAGACGCTGGCAAATATTTCAGAAACTCACAAGTAATCATGAAGAGTAACTCAAAGCAGTTTATGGAGAGAGAAACCCTGCAAACAGAATAAACGTGAAACACACAAGTAACCATAAAGAGTACCCCAAAGCAGTTTATGTTGAGAAGAGCCTTGTAAACGGCGTAACCATGAAGGTAAATAATATAAATGCCACGACTGTGAAATCTGACAAACGTAATTCTGTAGCGACTATAAGAAAAGATGAATACATCACTAAGACACTGACTTTCTTTTCTGAAAACAAAACAAGAGAGCTGAAACAAGTTACAACAGTACAATTCCAAAGCAAAATCTGAAGATTGGTTAACAACTGCAACTTCCTGTTTACAGAACAATAAACAAAGACATGCATTGTAATGACTCTTACTGCTCCGGGGCTGACAGCTCAACCTGTAACCCGTGAACCATATATTCCAGTGCGGCATATAGTAAACTACATCTTCCATTAAAATCTCTCAATTAATGAATGTAATTTTAAAGCAGTACTATACTTCTGATATGTCATAATCAGTTAACAACTAAAATGAAAGATATAGAAATTCTTTCGTATGCCTAGTTTGCTTCTTTTGATGTAGAAATATGTCAACTAAAGAAACAATAAAAAATTTCAGAAACTTGGTATAACATAATAACTTGTCAATTTCAGAAATATCAGAGGTCACTGACTCATTACCACTAATAGTGTCACATGATTATTTTACCTTTAATGGGAACGTGTACAAAGAGAAAGAGAGCCTAACCGTATGCAACAATGAATCAAGTTTTTTGGCAGATATATTTCGCAATTATCAGGAAAATAATTTCTTTAAATGAAACATTAGGCTCAAAAGTAAAATTGTATACTACTGGATATATGTTGAAGATAGAATGCTACTTTACGATGGCACAGAAGAGGAGATTATGGAACTAATTGTATCATTCAGTTCATTCCACAATATATAAAATTCACAGTACAATATGAGGACATGAAAATCATATATTTTTCAATTCTCGGATAACTTATTTAAAAAAGAACATATGTTCAGCATACACATGAAACATACAACCACAGACGTAACTGTTGACAACTCATCATACCATTCCACCGTACGCAAAAAGGATGCCATTAGGTCCATAGTACACAGAGCACATTCAGTTACTAAGTTGAATAAGAGGGGAACAGCCACAGGTACTAAATGGACACAGCAAATGTACTGCCATAAACAGTGGCTACTCGGCTAGAACCGTTGATGATTTAGACTCACAAAAGTAAGACAACATATTGCCACCCTAGGAAAGAAAAGAGAACATATGCAGCATCCCATACTTTGGTCGCAGAGCACAAAAAACTACTAATTTATTAAAAAACAAAGTACCAATTGCATTCTCCATTAACAATAAGCTAGGATACCTGATAGTCAACAACATAAAAACAGACAATCAAAAATTCAACAGCAGTGAAGTGTGTGAAATGTCTCCTACCAGTTGTCCTGCCTACTGTCTAGGGAAAACAGGAAGAAATTTCAAAATCTTTTTCCAAGAACGGACAAATGTTTCAGTATCAACCACATTGAAAAATTAGTTATTGTAGAATATGCTAGTAACCAAAAACACTATCGAAAGGGTAGAAAAATTTTGGTGGTACTACACAATGAAGCCAATGGTAAGACCCTCCATCACCGAAAACATCTGGAAATATATTCACACACAATCAAAAAGTCTTCATCTATTTTAAATGAGCTGGCCGTTGTGGCCGAGCGGTTCTAGGCACTTCAGTCTGGAACCGCGCGACCGCTACACTCGCATGGATGTGTGTGACGTCCTTAGGTTAGTTAGGTTTAAGTAATTCTAAGTTCTAGGGGACTGATGACCTCATATGTTAAGTCCCATAGTACTCAGAGCCATTTGAAACGTTTTTTATTTTAAATGAAAAAACAGACTTCGTTAGCCATACTTATTTTAGCTGTTTTAAGGAATTACTTTAAATTTATTCTTTACGTATGCCAGCTTCTTAATACTCTGATCGTTGACGATGGCTTTGACACTATGTGATAAACCTCATTTTTCATCGTATCGTGTTAGGCTTGAAGCTACTCTCAAGGAATATACAATGAAGAGCCAAAAAAACTGGTACAACTGCCTAATATCGTGTAGGGCCCTTACAGGCATGTAAAAGTGATACAACACGACGTGGAATGTCTGAAATAGTACTAGAGGAAATTGACGCAATGAATCCTACAGGGCTGTCCATAAATAAAAGTGTATGAGTGAGTGGAAACCTATTCTGAACAGCACGTTACGAGGCGTACCAGACATGCTCAATAATTTTCTTGTTGGGGGAGTTTGGTGGTCAGCGGAAACCTTTAAACTCTGAAGTGTGTTCCTGCATACACTCTGTAGCAATGCTTGAAGTGTGGGGAGTCGAATTGTCCTGCTGGAATTTCCCAAGTCCGTCGGAAAGCACAACAATCGCTAATGGATGCAGGTTATGAGACAGGATGCTTACGTACTGTCACATGTCAGGGTCGTTTCAAGTTATAGCACAGGTCCGATATCACTCCAACTGCCACACGCCCCCCGCCATTACAGAGTCTACACCAGCCTGACTAGCCCCTTGCTGACTGCAGGATCATGGACTCATGAGGTTGTCTACAAACCCTTACACGTCCAATGGCTCGATACAATTTGAAACGAGACTCATCCGACAAGGCAACATGTTTTCAGTCAAAACAGTCCAGTGTCGGTGTTGACGGGTCCAGGGGAGGCGTAAATCTTTGTTTCGTGCAGTCATCAAGGGTACACGAGCAGGCTTCGGCTTCTAAAGACCATATCGATGATGTTTCGCTGAATGGTTCGCACGCTAACACTTGCTGACGGCCCAGCACTGCAATCTGCAGCAGTCTGCGGAAGGGTTGCACTTCTGTCACGTTAAACGCTTCCCTTCAAGTCGTCGTTGGTCCTATTCTTACGGGATCTTTTTCCGGTCGTTGAATGTTTCGTTGAATGGTTCGCACGCTGACACTTGTTAATGGCCTAGCACTGCAATCTGCAGCAATCTGCGGAAGGGCTGCACTTCTGTCACGTTGAGCGATTCTCTTCAGTCGTCGTTGGTCCGGTTCTTACGGGATCTTTTTCCGGCCGCAGCGATGTTGGAGATTTTAAGTTTTAGCGGATTCCTGATGTTCACGATACACTCGTGAAATGGTCGTACTGGAAAATCCCTACTTCATCGCTACCTTGGAGATGCTGTGCCCCATGGCTCGTACACCGACTGTAACACCACGTTCAAACTCGCTAAAATCTTTATTACCTGCCATTACAGGAGCAGTAACCAGTCTAACAACAGCGCCAGACACTTGTAGTGTTATACAGGCGTTGCCGACCGCAGTGCCGTATTCCGTCTTTTTACATATCTCTGTATTTGAATTCGCATGCTTATATCAGTTTCTTTGGCGCTTCGGCGTATATAAAACTAGCACACATCTCGTACTTTTACAATATCACCTGAGAACCTGGAACAAAGATCTCTCGGTAACATGAACGCGTCTAAAAACCTGTATTTGAGTGAAACTTGGCTCACAGCAGCGGAGGGGGTCAGTGAGAAATGTCGCTGACAGGTATATTTTTTTAACGATCTACGAAAGCTACAGAAGCCAACAAGACAAATATATTTGTTCCACATTAGTAGATGATTATTAACTGCCAAGTCTAGTACCCATTGAAGTTTGGATTAGCTTGTGTGGTAACCTAAAACGTTCACTCTGCTAAAAGTACTATTGCTTTCCCTCGCCAGCCGTTACGTTTCTGCTCCTAACGAAATAGCGAAAATTAACTTTTCACGCGACTTTTAAATGTCTTCTTTCTTTCATCCAATTATCAGTTTAATTTTATAGTCTTTTCTATATCTTTCACCATGATATTTGAATCAAGTGAGGTTTAAATAGGGTTATTAACGATATTGCATAAAATACGAACTAATGACAGTGTTACTATTTCATGTGTTACTTACAGACGTCCTTGCTCAGATTTTGTAGCTAGTTGTAATCTTTGAATCTTTTATTTACAAGAGATTTCTCTCCTTTAGAGATTTTTCCGATCTTTTAGCGTAAACTACTTGCAATCTTTGGATCCTTTCTTTACAAGTGATTTTTCTCTTTTAGTGACTTATCCGATCATTTATTATAATCCATTTGGGTATAGGCATCTCTAGTTTGGCTTTTGGATTGGATCTAATATTTTGTTTGATAATTGTTCTCTTCTCTACAATACGAAGGGCAGTGGCAAAGCTTAATTCGTTCGCTGTTGTTTAATTTAAATTTTTATCGAATGTCGTCGGCGATTAATGTGTAGTCTGTTGCTGTAACTCATTGCTGGCTATGCCACTGTACTGTCACAGCGACGGGTGTAATTTTAGATTTAGACGGTTGCCTATATTGCACTCGTCTTAGTATTCGCCTGTTACCGATTATTTTTGCTTTTTTAGTTGACCGAACCGCATACAGTGTGTAAAACGTAAAGCAGTCGACAGAACAGAACAGTCACACTCATTTCAGACAGGATGCTTTAGACGCGAAGGGACACACTACATGCTATTAATTTTTTGAATATAAAAGAATAGGCAGTGGAAATCCGACAGTTTAACAGTACACTCTTAATGAAACGTACCATGACTATGTATGCGGGTTCAGCAACTTCCTTTTACTACAGCAGATACAGCTCATGAATGACACCCCAGTACACCCACACTCATACTAAGCGTTAATGGGGATATGACGCTTTGTTCTATCAGTTAAACTAAACTGGAATGCAGTGTTTGAGATTACTTCCCCCATCTGACAAAGTATTAGGGTACAGACTAGAGAATACCAGCCATGTATTTTGGTATGAATCATTACAGGAATCTTTACAGCTAGGCCAGGGTTTGCTGATACAGATAAGATGCAATTTCAGCAAAAGAGAACTGCAGGTGACCTTCAGTTCCAAACATTGTTGCCAAGTGTAAATATTAGAGTATATTCGATGCCTGTACCTTCCACAAACAGTTTTCCTTTATGATATGAAATAGCAGTAGCTGTGTTTAATATGTTTAATTCAATGTTCCTTCGGGCGAGCATGCACGTTTGAAGTGTTGTGTACGACATTATACAAAGCAGTAAGGAGAGGTGGGCTACAGAGAGGTGTGGAAACTGTCGTCGTAGAAAAGCTGTACAGGAGCAGAAATGATTGACGAAAAAGTTAGCACTGAAAAATTAAACTCCTGCCTATTGCAGTTAACGAAAAAATATTTATTCGCAAAAACCCACAATGAGAAGAAACTAAAAAAACAAAAGAGAAGTAACAAGAACTCATAGAGTAAATATCTCTGGAGTGAGCATTCACATGCGCAGAACAGATTTTGTGTTGTCAACATAATTGCCGGCCTGGTCACGTGTTCTCGGGACGTCGTGTGTTTGTCCGTATAGCGCCCTGTATATTTCGAATGTCACTACATCCCTACTACAGACGGATTCTTTTCGTACGTGTATTGGATTATTCATACATGTTGCGCAGACACTTTAACAGTATCCATTTGATACCGGGAATAAACCAGCAACGTAAGTTTCAAGGGCAAGTGATATTACATTCTGCTTTTTTGCGATAGGTGTCACAGTTCAGATGCACTCCATTTTTGGTAGTTTTCGGTATGATAGGGCCCTTTATAGTATTACAGAGCCTGACGTACATTTTTGCAGTCATTGTCTTGCAAAACGACTTGACAGTACGCTAGTACTTTTGCAAGTTTCCGAAAAACACCGAATTTGCCACACATTAGCTATTATATCCCTGCTAGTTCGTCCTTTTTTCTGCTATTTCTGCGTATTTATTTTCTAGTTTTTGCGACCTAAAGCACAATTTTTCTTACTGGTGACACTTTGAAGTATTAATTTAACGCATTTCACGTACTTGCTCCAAGTTTATTAAATAAATAGTAGACAACGCATTTTACGTACTTGCTCCAAGTTTATTAAATAAATAGTAGACTGATTATTCTATATACATAATCGACAAGTCACCGATAAATGCATGGAGAATAGTATTTGCTGAAACAACTAACCATTCCCTTTCCTGTTCCACTAGCAAATTTACGAGAGGAAGCGACTGTTTGTAAGATTTTGTACGAGCCGTAATATCTATTATATGGTCATAAAATCGTAAAAAATAGGTCTACCGAATCAAGCCTTAATTATAATGCGTCTCGAAATTTTTAAACATATACAGTGTCTCTTCCTAACATGATAACTGTAATTAGAGCTACATGATACGTACCCATGAAATGTTACTATCGCTCCTTTCGGGTCTAGTTTAGCAGGGGATACAACCCGTCGGCTTTGAACAATGACGTCAGAATTCGCCAGAGATCATGTATTACAAAGATGAAAGAGCTGAGAAGAAAGGAATGCCAGGGAGAAAAACTGTACTTCACATATATAAGGGTCAGTAGTATTTTCACGTTAACGATATCGCGTGTTTGTATCTTAGTATTCATGTATTACAAAGATGAAAGAGCTGAGTAGAATGTTCAGAAACAAAGGAATGCCAGGGTGAAAAACTGTACTTCACATATATAAGGGCCAGTAGTATTTTCACGTTAACGATATCGCGTGTTTGTATCTTAGTATTTCTCCTCAAAATACAATGGAAAGAAATGAATGAAATATGTTACTAGCAAAGAATACATCACGTTACATGTATGTCAGTTGTATCTCGAAAGTCTTTCGAACTGTATTGCTTAAGTGCAGTACGGGATACAAGTTCTGCATAGTCGATTTCTTAGTGTCAACTAGCATTGCTGTCCTGTTGTTCACTTGAACTATGTATCCCCTGCTTCACTAAACCGCAAATGAAACACCCGATGCAAATTAAAAGCTCATTTGAAGTGTGTTTTTTAAGTACAGTCCGGAATACGAGTTTGCCGTAAGTTGATTTCTTCGTTTTCACTAGCATTACTGTCCTGTTCTTCACCTGAACGATTTATCCTCCGCTTCAGTAAACCCTAAGTGGAACACGGGATACAAATTGTAGATGTGCTGTTTATTTTGTCTCCGCTATTACTAACAGTCTTTTCTTACGTACATATCAGTATTACTGATGACAGAAGGACCTACGTATGTAATATATGTATACCAGACTTCCATTGACCTCGATATATGTACACTGGTAACGAATAGGTGGAAATACACGTACGTTACATTTGCAACCTGTTTCATTTTATATGTTTTGATTGTTTATCTAACCTTTGTGTTTCACTTGTTGAAAGGGAACTACACATTGATCTTGTCAAAAGCCGAGAAGCGATTCTTCTTAGTGTTGTAGCTCCCTGGGGCACTCTGGGATGCTCTCTAGGTCACTCTGGGATTCTCTGGGACACTCTGGGATTCTCTGGGTCACTCTGCCTTGTCCTTGTCACTTTGGTATTGTCTTCGTAATCTATTCTATTTTCAGTTTACCATTTTCGCTTTTGCTGTTATGTTTTAGTTTAGTTTTTTTACTGATTGCTTAATAAAGTAGTGTCAGTTTAATCTATCTCGTGAGATTTTTTTTTTAAAAGCCAAAAAACACTTATCAGCTACTGAAGCATCTGTATCTTCTAATGGGTGCGGGAGTTCCGACTCTTGGGGAGGTGAGTGGGTGTTATGCATGGCTGTCTTAGGTTCAGCTATGTCGCTACGAAAGGCGGAGACAAGAAGACGACACATGTACAATTTGCATCCTGTACTTCACTATGGGGTACAGTTTTCGTGTTGCCTTGGACGCTAATAGTATCCCATTCGTTACTTGAGCTATATGGCTATACGCAACATTTGTATCTTGCTCGCCAGTTGACATATATAGTGTCAGTGTAAAGGCGAAGTGAAGGACGGGATACAAATTCTAGTTGTGTCGTCAGTGTAAAGGCGAAGTGAAAGACAGGATACAAATTTTAGTTGTGTCGGGGATTTCGCCTGTAATATAGCAAGTAAACATTCGAAAATGTCGAACTGATACTAGTGCTGGGAAACGAAAGAAGATCGACAGCTGAGAAATTTCTATTACGTACTTCACAACACGAAAACACACATATTGGTGGAATAAAACTGTGAAATATGTCAAAATTGTGAAATACAGTGAAAGAAGCAAATGGAAAAGCGACCTTACCACACACAAATATCGAGGAATAACCGAAGCTCGTCTAGACAGACAGTAACGAAAATTACATACCCACAAATAGGCAAATCCATTTCTATAAACGAAAATAAGATTAAAAATAGTTCTATAATAAGAAACTAATACTCCAAATTACCTCAATATCATTATGAATAATTATTTTAATGTACAATGATAGCGCTTATCCGGAACACAGATCTCATTTATTATCTATGCCTCGAAGTGAAGACATTAGTATCTATGACTAAGGAATGACGTCATTGTTCAAAGCCGACGGGTTGTATCCCCTGCTAAACTAGACCCCTCCTTTCACATATTTTTCTTTGCATCCCTAGCAACAACAGTAATTCACCATCGCTATTACACTATCAACAAACGGTGAAACACAACAAATACTCTTGATATTATAAACTTCAAACACTACAGCAAGCACACACGCACAGCGAAGTCCCGAGAACACGTGACAATGTTGACAACATGCGCAGAACGCAATGCTCACTCCAGAGATATTTACTCTATGCAAGAACTAGGGGATTCTATAGTCTTACGGCAAAGATAAAAAACAACACATGACCAAAAAAAAACTCTCGCGCTTTTGATATCACTTTGCACCAGACATGAAAAATATCACTGCCACACAGCCCCCCCCCCACCCCCACCCCCACCCCCAAAAAGTGCGTCGCCCCAGGGATATCTTGATACTTGAATTTTATTCGACGTCCAGCTCTGGTGTGCGTCGGGTGTCTCGGAGGCGGTGATGTTGTTGTTTGTCGTGGTGATTCACCTGTCTCGGACGATGTACTGAGCGGTGTTTCGGTATGCTCTGCGTCCATCATGTGTCGATGCACAGGCGTGGTGTCAGAGGTTGGAGAGGGTAAAACCAATGCTGGCTTGCCACGTTCTATCGATACTTTTGTCGGAACACCATTGTACATTATGTCCACGGTATGCTTATTTCTACTCAGCACCCGAAATGGGCCCGTGTATGGTGGTTGTAAAGGCGATTTGACTGAGTCTGTTCGCAACATTACGTGAGAGCAATTGTATAAGTGTTTGTGTACAAACACCTTACGGTTGCCTTGGCGAGAAGGTGGCGGGCAACGTAAATGTGGTCACCACACCGCTCTCCCGGCCGTGTGTCACTATCCGAGAGCGGAGCCGCTGCATCTCAATCAAGTAGCTCCTAATCATACAATGTAAGCTTTCACGGCCGGTATTGTCTTCACTTAAAACTTCCGGGCTGATAGGCCGTGGTCGAAGTATAAAATTGTCTCCTGACGTTTCGTCTCCGACTGCAGGAGACATCCTCGGAGGTAATACGGCGAACTGCGAAGAGAACTCGAGGAAGCGCTGATTATATAAGCAGTACAGAGGCCGCCACAGTCGATCACGTGGCGTCGGCTATGAGAATGTCTCTGGTGATGCCAACATTCTCGATTGAAAGTAATCGATCGTCACGCTTGCGGTGCAACGCTGACATCCAAATTTTATCCAGTTTAACACCTTCGTCTTTCCTGTTAAAATTATTACAATGTTTATTAATCTCGATAGCCTCTCTATACAAGCGTGCATAATAATGCGAGGTTTTTGATATGACGCTTGTCTCGCTGAATTTTATTTCATGATCACCTTCCTTGTAAACATGTTCCGCTACGGCCGATTTATCCGTGTGACCCAGACGGCAATTCCTCTTATGTTCAACAAGACGGGTGTTCACACTTCTCTTTGTGGTACCGATGTAAACCTGTCCTCAACTACAAGGAATTTTATATACGCCCGGTGTAGCCGAAGGGTGTCGTGCATCTTTTGCCGACCTTAAAAATTCTTTTATTTTCCTAGTGGGTCTGAAAGTAGTTTCCACCCCATACTTGCCTAAAACTTTCCCAATGCGATCTGTGACTTTACTAATGGACGGAAGAAAAACTTTGCCCTTGGGCGACTGTTGTTCGTCGTTGCTCCTGATTCTCTGCCTAGAGCGAAGTGTTAGATCTATATCCTTGCTGGAATAGCCATTCTTCACGAAAGTTTGCCGTAGATGTTCAATCTCATCTTTTAAATAAACAGGTTTACAAAGTTTGTACGCCCTGTCTATCAAAGTTTTCATTACACCTCTTTTTAGTCTAGGGTGGTGGTTTGAATCTTTATGTAGGTAACGATCAGTATGTGTGGGCTTTATACACACCTTATGGACCAACGTTCCGTACCGTCGTTTAATCACAGACACATCCAGGAAATTCAATTGCACATTCCTTTCCGTCTCCATAGTGAATTGGATTTTCGGATTAATGCTATTTTTTCTTCACTTTCGTGAAGAATGGCTATTCCAACAAGGATATAGATCGAACACTTCGCTCTAGGCAGAGAATCAGGAGCAAGGACGAACAACGGTCGCCCAAGTGCAAAGTTTTTCTTCCGTTCATTAGTAAAGTCACAGATCGCATTGGGAAAGTTTTAGGCAAGTATGGGGTGGAAACTGCTTTCAGACCCACTTGGAAAATAAAAGAATTTTTAAGGTCGGCAAAAGATGCACGACACCCTTCGGCTACACCGGGCGTATATAAAATTCCTTGTAGTTGTGGACAGGTTTACATCGGTACCACAAAGAGAAGTGTGAACACTCGTCTTGTTGAACATAAGAGGAATTGCCGCATGGGTCACACGGATAAATCAGCCGTAGCGGAACATGTTTACAAAGAAGGTGATCATGAAATAAAATTCAGCGAGACAAGCATCATATCAAAAACCTCGCATTATTATGCACGCTTGTATAGAGAGGCTATCGAGATTGATAAACATCGTAATGATTTTAACAGGAAAGACGAAGGTGTTAAACTGGACAAAATTTGGATGTCAGCATTGAACCGCAAGCGTGACGATCGATTACTTTCAATCGAGAATGTTGGCATCACCAGAGACATTCTCATAGCCGACGCCACGTGATCGACTGTGGCGCCCTTTGTACTGCTTATACAATCAGCACTTCCTCGAGTTCTCTTCGCAGTTCGCCGTTTTACCTCCGAGGATGTCTCCCGCAGTCGGAGACGAAACGTCAGGAGACAGTTTTATACTTCGACCACGGCCTATCAGCCCGGAAGTTTTAAGTGAAGAAGTAGCTCCTCAGTTTGCCTCACAAGGGCTGAGTGCACCCCGCATGCCAACAGCGCTCGGCAGACCGGATGGTCATCCACCCAAGTGCTAGCCTAGCCCGATAGCGCGTAACTTCTGTATCTGACGGGAACCGGCTTTACCACTACAGCAAGGCTATTGGCGGACAAGTTAGCACAACAAACATAAGATTTGCCTAAGTTGTAATTATCCAGGTGAAAAAACGTTTATTACAAATATGCAGCAAGAAATACAATCAAGTTCAAACAACATCAACTAGAAAGAGACTCGCTGACTAAGCATGAACGTAGGTGTTGTAGCGGTGAGGCTGTAAGTGCATGTGGGCTGAGTGGTTGCCACCGGCCATCCCGTATCTCGCTGGCAGAGGGCGTTCACAGTCCAGCACTGCTGAAGGCATGGCTCAGCGGGCGGGCACCACTGGGTCCAACCGATCCCACGCGACTGGTATCGGCGTCTAACGGAAACTTAAAATTCCGTTAACGACTGTCAAATGCCGGTAGAGTGAATTCGAAATGTGATACCACACGAAGGAACATTGCATCGTACTTCTTAATAACTCAGGCAATGCTATTCAGTATTTATTCCCCAGCGCCAGGCCATCGAGTCTCCATAAAATGTGTAATTCCTGGAATTCGATATACCTAACATAGGAGTACATGTTGTAACTCACTGATGGTGACATATGGAAGTTTGGGTCTGGACAACATTCGTGCATGGATATCCGAAGCGGTTAATGCATACGCTGGTGTAAAGCGGGAAATCTAGGTTCGAGTCTCGTCAGGCACAAACTGTCATTGTAATCACTCTAGTATATAGCTGATGATAGTTCTTATTCGTTATTGCGAATACATTTCTGTGGTAACTCATATCGATACCACCCCATGAGTGTCAAAACAGGCAACGGAATTGCAAGTTCCTGTCGGACGTAATAGCGGTAGTTAGGGATCCAGCGTATCCAACGGTTTACACCCAGTGACCCCGCCTTCAGCAGCTCTGGATTACGAACGCCCTCTGCCGCCGCAATATAGGGCGGCCAGTGACGGCCACTCAACCCATTCGCTCTTGAAGCTACTTTGTTATGTCATACAACGCAGAGGCCGCCTATCCATGGTTCTGACTCCATCGTTCATGCTTTAGAGCAGAGAGATTCTTCCTTGTTGATACTCAGAGATGGATTCTCTTCCTTCCTGTTTTTATTTGTGCTGTGTCTTCTTACACTTGGAGAGCTAGAAATTAAGGAAATCTTCTGTCCTTTGTGTCAACATGTTTGCTGATTACTTCAACTCCTGCCCACCTTTTCTACAGAGACAGCTGACACACCACACTGTAGCTCACCTCACCTTACCGTTGTATACGAAGTCGTATACAACGTACCTGCCGACGAGTTGTCGTGCCTGCGTGTGGCAGTCTTCAGGTAGACTTCTTCCTGACGGCCGGTGTGGCCGTGCGGTTCTAGGCGCTACAGTGTGGAACCGCGTGACCGCTACGATCGCAGGTCGGAATCCTGCCTCTGGCATGGATGTGTGTGATGTCCTTAGGTTAGTTAGGTTTAAGTAGTTCTAAGTTCTAGGGGACTGATGACCTTAGACATTAAGTCCCATAGTGCTCAGAGCCATATGAACCATAGACTTATTCCTGTTCCGAGATCATAACACCCATTACTGCCAGGCAGTCGGCTTGCCCTCTTGCAATTCTAAAGAAGGCGTCCGGCAGAATCCAGTTGTACGCCGATTTTAAGAAAACCGTGAATCCTCAAACAGTCACTGATAGTTATCCCTCGCCAAGCCCTGAACATCTGATGGATAAACTGGGTGCCAGTCATTAATTTTCCAAAATCGATTCGCGCGAAGCTTACTTGCAGATTCCTCTGGATGAGCAGTGGCAAGAGGTCTTTGTCATCAACAGTCATCTGGGTCTCTATGAATTTTTTAAATTATCGTTTGGCAGTGCTTCCGTACCTGACGTATTTCAGCTCTTTGTCGAGCAGCTGCCAGAAAAAGTTCCTTTTTGGTGAGATTATTTACGTGACACTGTCGTCTCAGGACACAATTTTCAAGAACACATCAGCAGTCTTCGCACTCTGTTTCAAGTGTTGTATGCTGCTGGTCTCAAATGTAACTGACCTCAGTACTTAGGACATGTCTGTAATAGCCAAGGTGCTGACCCATTGCAATCACATTTGCTTGCTATCCGTAACCTCCCACCCCCAACAAGGTGTTGACCCATTGCGATCACATGTTCTTGCTATCCGTGACCTTCCACCACCACCAAGGTGTTGACCCACTGCAATCACAATTGCTTGCTATCTGTGAGCTTCCACCCCCAACACAACAGGGTGTGTACCCATTTCAATCACATTTGCTTGCCATCCGTGACCTTCTAACACCAAAAAGCTGTTGACCCATTGCAATCACATTTGCTTACCATCCAAGACCTTCCACCCCCAACAAGTTGTTGACCCATTGCAATCACATTTGCTTACCATCCGAGACCTTCCACCCCCAACAACGTGTTGACCCACTGCAATCACATTTGCTTACTGTGGTGTCACCGCCAGACACCACACTTGCTAGGTGGTAGCTTAAATCGGCCGCGGTCCATGTAGTACATGTCGGACCCGCGTGTCGCCACTGTGATCGCAGACCTAGCGCCACCACCAAGGCAGGTCTCGTGATACGAGAGAGCACTCGCCCCAGTTGTATGAGAACCTAGCTACCGCCCAGTTGTACGAGAACCTAGCTACCGACCAGTTGTACGAGAACCTAGCTACCGCCCCAGTTGTATGAGAACCTAGCTACCGCCCAGTTGTACGAGAACCTAGCTACCGCCCAGTTGTACGAGAACCTAGCTACCGCCCCAGTTGTACGAGAACCTAGCTATCGCCCAGTTGTACGAGAACATAGCTACCGACAAGATGTACGAAGCCTTTCTCTCTCATTAGCCGAGAGACAGAATAGCCATCAGCTAAGTTAATGGCTATGAACTAGCAAGGCGCCATTTGTATCAGTGCCTATAGCTTACGAGTATTCAAGAGAGATGTATTCCAAGGACTAATAAAAAGATAAGTAATAAGCATCTACATACTTTTCTTCATATTCATTTATAAGTTCTCATGTTCCAGACTTCACGCCCGTCTGCTTTAGCCGTGCGTGCCCTATCGGCTACAGCGTTAGTGTAGCTTGCATTTTCAGCCATCAACTTCACGGTGTCGGCCCAGCTACCGACACAACATTTATTGGCGACGAGCAAAAGAGTTTGTATTCATTCGTTTACAACATTGGCGACGATTTAAAGTGTTCTGATTGCTTCCATTTACTTGTGTCATGGCTTCGCCACATTCTCCAGATGTACTGTCCGAATTTTATCGCTTGCAGAATCAGCAGACGCAGGCGTTACTGGATGCCCTTGGACAGCTCGTCCAGGGTCAACGTACCATTCAAACCGATGCGGCCGCCGCCGCTTCTTCGCTACCGCTGCCACTAAACGCTGTTGCACCTCCCTTTCGACCATACGTGGCAGCCGATGAGACGTGGCAAGAGTGGTCTCGCCAGTTCAACTTCCACCTTGCTGCCTACAGAATTCAAGGTAATGAGCGGCAGCCGTTTTTGCTTTCTTGTGTCGGTGTGTCCACATACCGTGTGATAGTGAAATTGTTCCCCCGACGAGACGTAGCAACTCTGTCATAAGAGGAAATTTTGTCTGCATTAGATGCCTATTTCAAAGAAACAGTTAATGTGGTTGCAAAACGGTATACGTTCTTTCGTACAAAACGTACGGCCGGTCAAACTAATAGGGAGTGGGTAGCAACATTGCAAGGACTTACTAGGGACTGTGCCTTTGAATGTGACTGTGGTCTTTCTTATTCAGATACAATGGTGCGTGATGCAATTGCAC
Source organism: Schistocerca serialis cubense (assembly GCF_023864345.2). Lineage (NCBI taxonomy): Eukaryota > Metazoa > Arthropoda > Insecta > Orthoptera > Acrididae > Schistocerca > Schistocerca serialis. The sequence continues at coordinate 591,949,339 of NC_064645.1, read as the reverse complement.
AGAACGTTTCTGATGTTCGCATACGGGAGCAAATTTTGAAACTAGTTAATCCCTCCCTTCAACAAGTGATAGACATATTGGATAGACAGGACACACTTGACTGTGCTCAGGAATCTTTTGAAACTTCGCCAGCCGTGTGTAACATTAACCGGCCCGCTGGACGCGCTGCGCGGCCCGGTAACCGGGCCTTGCGCACGTCGACACAGCGACCGCCGCGTGCTAAGCCAGGTGTGCCGCGCCAGCCCACGAATGTAGTGAAATCGTGCCCGCGGTGTGCTACTAGACATTCGCGTGAACATTGCCCGTCACGCCAAGCTATTTGCTTTTTCTGCAATAAGAAAGGACATGTTCAAAGTGTTTGCCAGAAAAAGCTCAGATCAGACAATCACATTCATTCCAGGCCCTTTGCTTCGCGCCGGAATCGAACCAAGGACACTCAGGCTCGTGGACCTTTGCCTATGGACATTCATGTCGTTAATTCCACTTCGTCCAGTGACACTTTCTCTAACAGTAACTGTGTTCGTCCCACAAAAACTGTGCGTCGACGTCGCCGGAAATCACGTCAATTAGCAAGTGATTCTGTACCAGTGTCTATTCAAATTGCACAAAACAGTCGCTTTTGTCGTCAGCAGGACAATAAACTTTTTGTGGACTTAGACTTTGAAGGCAAAGTGATACCATTCCAGCTCTATACCGGAGCTGCAGTTTCATTGCTCAATCATGACATGTACAAACAACTGGGCGCCCCTCCGTTGCGTTCCGCAAAGGTTAAGCTAACTACATATTCCGGACAGAAAATTCCTGTGTTGGGACAGTGCAGCCTTCTTGCAACATACAAGGGACAAACAAAACTTGTGTCATTATACGTTCTTCGTTCTTCTTCTGCAGTGAATTTGTTTGGTCTCGATTTATTTAAGTTGTTTAACATGTCTATTGTAAATCAGGTCCTCTCAGTGAATCAGACTGTGCCTACAGACAGTGTTTCTCGGCTGTGTGACGAATTTGCAGACATTTTTGCACCGGGCTTAGGTTGCGCTAAAAACTATGAAGCGCATTTAGAACTGAAGGTCAACGCGCAACCGAAATTTTTCAGAGCGCGCAATGTTCCCCACGCATTGCGTCAGGAGGTCGCAAGAACATTGAACAATGTAGAATCACAAGGTGTGAGTGAATGTGCGCAATGCCTCTTTCATTTCAGCTCCGCTTCATCGCTTACGCCGTAAAGGTGTTCCGTTCGTCTGGACGACGGAATGTGAACGCGCCTTTCGCCAGTTGAAATCGGCGTTGCTTTCTAATACTTGCCTTACGCCATTCGATCCCCAGAAACCCCTTTTGTTGATGGTAGATGCATCGGATTTCGGGATCGGTGCTGTGCTTGCGCACAAAGTTGGCTCGCATGATCGCCCTATTGCCTTTGCGTCCAAATTGCTCTCGTCTGCGCAAAGAAATTATTCACAGATAGAGAAAGAAGCTTTGGCTCTCGTGTTTGGTGTTACTAAGTTCCATGATTTCTTGTATGGTCGTCACTTTACCATCATCACAGACCACAAACCTTTGACATCGCTTTTTCATCCGACCAAGCCTGTACCTCCACGTACAGCGCAGAAATTCATTCGCTGGTCTATTTTCCTCTCGCAGTACCGCTACGATATCTTGTATCGGTCCACTGCTAAGCACGGAAACGCCGATGCGTTGTCCCGTTTGCCTGTTGCTGAGGATAAAGCATTCGATTCTTCCGAACTTGCTTGCATGTTCATTGATTCGGAAACCGATGAAGTGGTCGAATCGTTTCCGATTGATTTTCGTCGTGTCGCTACAGCCACAGCTGCTGACCCTGTCCTTGCTACTGTTTTACGTTTTGTTGCTACGCAATGGCCTTTGTCAAAGTCTCGGATCGAGGATCCGTTGGTTCGCCGATTTTTTGCTCACAAGGAGAGACTTTTTGTTCGACGTGGTGTTTTGTTGTTGCGTTCTGATAATGATCAGTCCAGAGTCGTGGTCCCACGTTCGTTACAGTCCTCTGTTTTACGGCTTCTTCACCAAGGACATTGGGGTATAGTGCGAACGAAACAACGTGCTCGTCAGCACTGTACTTGGTTCGGAATCGATGCTGCGATTACGAATATGTGTTCTTCGTGCCCGGCGTGTGCCGAACAACAGTCCGCACCGCCGCGGAAAGTCTTTGCGTGGCCAAAAGCCACTTCCCCTTGGCAACGCTTGCACATTGATTTTGCTGGTCCATTCTGGAATGCTCGATGGTTGGTTCTGGTCGACGCCTTCAGTAATTTTCCTTTTGTTGTCCGGATGTCTTCCACGACGTCCTCCGCCACCATCCAAGCGTTGTCTGCTATCTTTTGCATTGAAGGTCTTCCGCAGACTATTGTTTCCGACAATGGCCCACAATTCATGTCCGCAGAATTTCAGTCATTCTGCCAGGCCAATGGTATTCAACATCTGACATCCGCGCCGTTTTCGCCTCAGTCCAACGGTGCCGCTGAACGATTGGTCCGGACTTTCAAGTCACAGATGTTGAAATTGAAAGAGTCGCATTCTCGGGAGGACGCATTGTTGCTCTTTTTCTCTTCGTATCGCTCTCAGCCCCGAGATGGTCGCTCGCCGGCTGAGTTGCTCCACGGTCGTCCTCATCGCACCTTGATGTCTTTGCTGCATCCGCCGCATCAGGTTCCTGTGCAGCGGCAGACTCCTGCTTTTGCTCCAGGCGACGTTGTATTTTATCGCAACTATCGAGGTTCACGGCGTTGGCTCGCAGGGCGCATTCTTCGCTGCCTCGGCCGCGCGATGTATTTGGTTTTGGGGGCCTCTGGTGAGGTGCGTCGGCATCTCAATCAGCTGCGCCTCTGTCGTCGCTCGGGTTCTGCCGCTCCCCGTCTGCTTTCAGCGACGGTGCCGTCCGGTCAGCGCCCTGGGGACCCATCTACTGGCTCGCCTCATCCCCAGGTGTTACCGACGATGCCTTCCATTTTGCCCCATGGCGACGCGCCGCCGCCGCCGCAGCAGCAGCAGCCGCCGCCGCCACCGCTTGTTCTCCCGCCGGCGCCGCCCGCATTCGCCGCTTCGTTGCAGCCGCCAAAAGCCTCCCAGGGTCACGCGCCGCCGATCGCTTCCCGTGACCAGCTGTCCTCCGCCATGGAACTCCCGCCCGCTCCGGACCACATGACGTCATCGCGCGTCGGCTACCCCGACGCAATGGAGGTTGATCCTTCGGTCACTCCTGTCTCTTTACGGGCGCATACACCGCATGTTGACGTGCACCCTGGACTAGTTTTTCCGGCGTTTTCTAGCTCCCCTCGGACCGAATGGCCGGGTGCGGGTGGCACAGCCTCGCCTGTTGTTAGGCTCCCCACCTCATCGCATACGTCAACATGTGGTCCTCCCCACGGCGGGCGGAAGCCTTATCTCACGACCGTTCGCCGATTTGCGGGGGAGGAATGTGGTGTCACCGCCAGACACCACACTTGCTAGGTGGTAGCTTAAATCGGCCGCGGTCCATGTAGTACATGTCGGACCCGCGTGTCGCCACTGTGATCGCAGACCTAGCGCCACCACCAAGGCAGGTCTCGTGATACGAGAGAGCACTCACCCCAGTTGTATGAGAACCTAGCTACCGCCCAGTTGTACGAGAACCTAGCTACCGACCAGTTGTACGAGAACCTAGCTACCGCCCCAGTTGTATGAGAACCTAGCTACCGCCCAGTTGTACGAGAACCTAGCTACCGACCAGTTGTACGAGAACCTAGCTACCGCCCCAGTTGTACGAGAACCTAGCTATCGCCCAGTTGTACGAGAACATAGCTACCGACAAGATGTACGAAGCCTTTCTCTCTCATTAGCCGAGAGACAGAATAGCCATCAGCTAAGTTAATGGCTATGAACTAGCAAGGCGCCATTTGTATCAGTGCCTATAGCTTACGAGTATTCAAGAGAGATGTATTCCAAGGACTAATAAAAAGATAAGTAATAAGCATCTACATACTTTTCTTCTTATTCATTTATAAGTTCTCATGTTCCAGACTTCACGCCTGTCTGCTTTAGCCGTGCGTGCCCTATCGGCTACAGCGTTAGTGTAGCTTGCATTTTCAGCCATCAACTTCACGGTGTCGGCCCAGCTACCGACACAACACTTACTAACCGTGATATTCCACCCCCAACAAGGTGTAGACCCATTGTGACCACATTTGCTTACTATCCGTGACCATCCACCCCCAACAAGGTGTTGACCCATTGCAATCACATTTGCTTGCTATCTGTGACCTTCCACCCCCAACAAAGTGTTAACCCATTGCAATCACATTTGCTTACTATCCGAGGCCTTCCACCCCCAACAAGTTGTTGACCCATTGCAATCACATTTGCTTACTATCCAAGACCTTCCACCCCCAACAAGGTTTTGACCCGTTGCAATCACATTTGCTTACTACCTGTGATCTTCCACCCCCCAACAAGGTGTTGACCCATTGCAATCACATTTGCTTGCTATCTGTGACCTTCCAACCCCAACACAGCAAGGTGTTGACCCATTGCAATCACATTTGCTTGCTATCCGTGACCTTACACCACCACAAAGGTGTTTACCCACTGCAATCACATTTTCTTGCTATCTGTGAGCTCCCACCCCCAACACAACAGGGTGTTGACCCATTGCGATCACATTTGCTCGCTATCCGTGACCTTCCACCACCACCACGGTCTTCACCCACTGCAATCATATTTGCTTGCTATCTGTGAGCTTCCACCCCCAACACAACAGGGTGTTGACCCTTTGCGATCACATTTGCTTGCTATCAGTGACCTTCCACCACCAACAAGGTATTGACCCATTGCAATCACATTTGCTTACTATCCGAGACCTTCCACCCCCAACAAGTTGTTGACCCATTGCAATCACATTTGCTTACTATCCAAGACCTTCCACCCCCAACAAGGTTTTGACCCGTTGCAATCACATTTGCTTACTACCTGTGATCTTCCACCCCCCAACAAGGTGTTGACCCATTGCAATCACTTTTGCTTGCTATCTGTGACCTTCCACCCCCAACACAACAAGGTGTTGACCCATTGCGATCACATTTGCTTGCTATCCGTGACCTTCCACCACCACCAAGGTCTTGACCCACCGCAATCACATTTGCTTGCTATCTGTGAGCTCCCACCCCCAACACAACAGGGTGTTGACCCATTGCAATCACATTTGCTTGCTATCCATGACCTTCCACCACCACAAACGTGTTTACCCACTGCAATCACATTTGCTTGCTATCTGTGAGCTCTCACCCCCAACACAACAGGGTGTTGACCCATTGCAATCACATATGCTTGCTATCAGTGACTTTCCACCACCAACAAGGTGTTGACCCATTGCAATCACATTTGCTTGCTATTCGTGACCTTCCACCACCACAAAGGGGTTTACCCACTGCAATCACATTTGCTTGCTATCTGTGAGCTCCCACCCCCAACACAACAGGGTGTTGACCCATTGCGATCACATTTGCTCGCTATCCGTGACCTTCCACCACCACCAAGGTCTTCAACCACTGCAATCACATTTGCTTGCTATCTGTGAGCTTCCACCCCCAACACAACAGGGTGTTGACCCTTTGCGATCACATTTGCTTGCTATCAGTGACCTTCCACCACCAACAAGGTGTTGACCCATTGCAATCACATTTGCTTACTATCCGAGACCTTCCACCCCCAACAAGTTGTTGACCCATTGCAATCACATTTGCTTACTATCCGTGACCTTCCACCAGCACCAAGGTCTTGACCCACTGTAATCACATTTGCTTGCCATCTGTGAGCTTCCACCCCCAACACAACAGGGTGTTGACCCTTTGCAATCACATTTGCTTGCTATCTGTGACCTTCCACCCCCAACACAACAAGGTGTTGACCTGTTGCAATCACATTTGCTTGCTATTCGTGACCTTCCACCACCACAAAGGTGTTTACCCACTGCAATCACATTTGCTTGCTATCTGTGAGCTCCCACTCCCAACACAACGGGGTGTTGACCCATTGCGATCACATTTGCTCGCTATCCGTGACCTTCCACCACCACCACGGTCTTCACCCACTGCAATCACATTTGCTTGCTATCTGTGAGCTTCCACCCCCAACACAACAGGATGTTGACCCTTTGCGATCACATTTGCTTGCTATCAGTGACCTTCCACCACCAACAATGTGTTGACCCATTGCAATCACTTTTGCTTGCTATCTGTGACCTTCCACCCCCAACATAACAAGGTGTTGACCCATTGCGATCACATTTGCTTGCTATCCGTGACCTTCCACCACCACCAAGGTCTTGACCCACTGCAATCACATTTGCTTGCTATCTGTGAGCTCCCACCCCCAACACAACAGGGTGTTAACCCATTGCAATCACATTTGCTTGCTATCCAAGACCTTCCACCACCACAAACGTGTTTACCCACTGCAATCACATTTGCTTGCTATCTGTGAGCTCCCACCCCCAACACAACAGGGTGTTGACCCATTGCAATCACATATGCTTGCTATCAGTGACTTTCCACCACCAACAAGGTGTTGACCCATTGCAATTACATTTGCTTACTATCTGAGACCTTCCACCCCCAACAAGGTTTTGACCCGTTGCAATCACATTTGCTTACTACCTGTGATCTTCCACCCCCCAACAAGGTGTTGACCCATTGCGATCACATTTGCTTGCTATCCGTGACCTTCCACCAGCACCAAGGTCTTGACCCACTGTAATCACATTTGCTTTCCATCTGTGAGCTTCCACCCCCAACACAACAGGGTGTTGACCCTTTGCAATCACATTTGCTTGCTATCAGTGACCTTCCACCACCATCAAGGTGTTGACCCATTGCAACCACATTTGCTTACTATCTGAGACCTTCCACCCCCAACAAGTTGTTGACCCACTGTAATCACATTTGCTTACTATCCAAGACCTTCCACCCCCAACAAGGTTTTGACCCGTTGCAATCACATTTGCTTACTACCTGTGATCTTCCACCCCCCAACAAGGTGTTGACCCATTGCAATCACATTTGCTTGCTATCTGTGACCTTCCACCCCCAACACAACAAGGTGTTGACCCATTGCAATCACATTTGCTTGCTATTCGTGACCTTCCACCACCACAAAGGGGTTTACCCACTGCAATCACATTTGCTTGCTATCTGTGAGCTCCCACCCCCAACACAACAGGGTGTTGACCCATTGCGATCACATTTGCTCGCTATCCGTGACCTTCCACCACCACCAAGGTCTTCACCCACTGCAATCACATTTGCTTGCTATCTGTGAGCTTCCACCCCCAACACAACAGGGTGTTGACCCTTTGCGATCACATTTGCTTGCTATCAGTGACCTTCCACCAAAAACAAGGTGTTGACCCATTGCAATCACATTTGCTTACTATCCGAGACCTTCCACCCCCAACAAGTTGTTGACCCATTGCAATCACATTTGCTTACTATCCGTGACCTTCCACCAGCACCAAGGTCTTGACCCACTGTAATCACATTTGCTTGCCATCTGTGAGCTTCCACCCCCAACACAACAGGGTGTTGACCCTTTGCAATCACATTTGCTTGCTATCAGTGACCTTCCACCACCAACAAGGTGTTGACCCATTGCAACCACATTTGCTTACTATCTGAGACCTTCCACCCCCAACAAGTTGTTGACCCATTGTAATCACATTTGCTTACTATCCAAGACCTTCCACCCCCAACAAGGTTTTGACCCGTTGCAATCACATTTGCTTACTACCTGTGATCTTCCACCCCCCAACAAGGTGTTGACCCATTGCAATCACATTTGCTTGCTATCTGTGACTTTCCACCCCCAACACAACAAGGTGTTGACCCATTGCAATCACATTTGCTTGCTATTCGTGACCTTCCACCACCACAAAGGTGTTTACCCACTGCAATCACATTTGCTTGCTATCTGTGAGCTCCCACCCCCAACACAACAGGGTGTTGACCCATTGCGATCACATTTGCTCGCTATCCGTGACCTTCCACCACCACCAAGGTCTTCACCCACTGCAATCACATTTGCTTGCTTTCTGTGAGCTTCCACCCCCAACACAACAGGGTGTTGACCCTTTGCGATCACATTTGCTTGCTATCAGTGACCTTCCACCACCAACAAGGTGTTGACCCATTGCAATCACATTTGCTTACTATCCGAGACCTTCCACCCCCAACAAGTTGTTGACCCATTGCAATCACATTTGCTTACTATCCGTGACCTTCCACCAGCACCAAGGTCTTGACCCACTGTAATCACATTTGCTTGCCATCTGTGAGCTTCCACCCCCAACACAACAGGGTGTTGACCCTTTGCAATCACATTTGCTTGCTATCAGTGACCTTCCACCACCAACAAGGTGTTGACCCATTGCAACCACATTTGCTTACTCTCTGAGACCTTCCACCCCCAACAAGTTGTTGACCCATTGTAATCACATTTGCTTACTATCCAAGACCTTCCACCCCCAACAAGGTTTTGACCCGTTGCAATCACATTTGCTTACTACCTGTGATCTTCCACCCCCCAACAAGGTGTTGACCCATTGCAATCACATTTGCTTACTATCTGAGGCCTTCCACCCCCAACAAGTTGTTGACCCATTGCGATCACATTTGCTTACTATCCAAGACCTTCCACCCCCAACAAGGTGTTGACCCATTGCAATCACATTGTTTGCCATCTGTGACCTTCCACCCCAACAAGGTGTTGACCAATTGCGACCACATTTGCTTGCTATCCGTGACCATCCACCACCAACAAGGTGTTGACCCATTGCAATCACATTTGCTTGCTATCAGTGACCTTCGACCCACACATAATGTGAGGGAATAGCAGTTTGTGTTATTGTAGGTCAAGTATTACAACCGATGTATTATTAACGCTGCTCAGATCACAGCTCCCTTGTAAGCTTGTGAAGGTGAAAAGTTCCTTTTGTTTGGTCGCAAGCTCGCCAATTTTCTTTCTAGAAGGTGAAGAATTTTTTTTCTCGTGATCGATGCTTTGTTCATTTTTGACTGATCCAAATCTTTGGTATTCGCTGTGGGTATCTGGGCTGTTTTGTCACATTAAGTTTTTTCTGTTGAGAGGCCGACTGTATTTTCTTGGAAGTTGTTGAACAACACTCAATGTGACTATTTGCAGATTCAAAAGGATGCTCCCGCCATTGTCTATGGTGTCTTTAAATTTCACAAGCACTTTTGTGTAAGAAAATTTTACTTGGTGACTGATCATAAATCCCTACAATCTTTGTTTAGCCTCTCAGTTAGTCCCAACTCGCACAACCTAGAAGCTTAAGGGTGTGCTCATGTTTTGTCAAATGACCAACATGAGATTCTATAGCAGCCAACTTCTAAGCATGCTAACGGAGATGCTCTTTTTCGCCTCCTTGTTGGCGCAGATGCCGATTTCGACGAGCCCTCTGCTTCCTGATGCTACACTGACTAACAAAACGCACAAGCTTTGCATAGTTTTCCGCTTGCTAACAGAAAAATTGACGAGACCACAACAGTGAATCCTAAGTTGCAGATTTTGTTGTAATCCGCACTAGTGGGCCATGGTCAGCCAAGCAGATCCGTATTTCTATGTTTGGACGATATTTATTCGCGGACGGCACGTCCTTGCAGTACATCAATGTGTCGCTCTTAGCACTATGGGACTTAACATCTATGGTCATCAGTCCCCTAGGACTTATAACTACTTAAACCTAACTAACCTAAGGACAGCACACAACACCCAGTAATCACGAGGCAGATAAAATCCCTGACCCCGCCGGGAATCGAACTCGGGAACCCGGGCGTGGGAAGCGAGAACGCTGTCGCACGACCACGAGCTGCGGACACATCAAGGTGTCATTTTGAGTCGCACGTACAGGTATAATGCCCAGTCACGAGTTTTGGATCCCTGTACTCTCTAGCCTGACGTGCTTCGACTGCTACACCACGGGCAGTTGGACGCCGTTGGTACCAAACTGATGGTGCAACGTCTCATTCCACCTGCCACAGTCTGGTTGCGCAGAAAGAACAGTTGACTTCTCACAAGGGAACTTCCCCATCGCACCCCCATCAGATTTAGTTATAAGTTGGCACAGTGGATAGGCCTTGGTAAACAGAACACAGATCAACTGAGAAAACAGGAAGAAGTTGTGTGGAACTATGAAAAAATAAGCAAAATATACAAACTGAGTAGTCCATAGGCGACATAAGCAACATCATGGACATCATGAGCCCAGGAGCGCCGTGGTCCCGTGAGCAGCTGCAGAACGAGAGGTCCTTGGTTCAAGTCTTCCCTCGAGTGAAAATTTTACTTTCTTTATTTTTGCACATTTATTATCTGTCCGTTCGTTCATTGACGTCTCTGTTCACTGTTATAAGTTTAGTGTCTGTGTTTTGCGACCGCACCGCAAAACCGTGCGATTAGTAGACGAAAGGACTTGCCTCTCCAATGGGAACCGAAAACATCTGATCGCAAGGTCATAGGTCAACCGATTCCTCCACAGGAAAACACATCTGATATATTCTATACCATACTAGTGACGGCATGTGCGTCACACGACAGGAATATGTTGTCGGCCGACCTAACTTGTACACTTGGCGAATGGGTAAAAAGATTCTTCTACCTTGCCCGATTTAGGTTTTCTTGTGGATGTGATAATCACTCCCAAAAAAGTGATGAAAACATAAGAGTTTGTCACGTAAACTGATAATAAAAAATTAAACTTTTCACTCGATGGAAGATTTGAACCAAGGACCTTTCGATCTGCAGCTGCTCACGTTACCACGAGACCACGGAGCTCCTGCGTTCCCAGTGTTCTTGACGTTGCATATCTTCCCATAAACTACTCAGTTTGTAAATTTTGCTTATTTTTTCACAGTTCCACACAACTTATTCCTGTTTTCTCAATAGATCTGTGTTCTGTTTATCATGGCCTATCCACTGTGCCAACTTATAACTAAATCTGAGGGGGGTGCGATGGGGAGGTTCCCTTGTCAATGCCAAGCCTGTGCCGACTGTCAGCTCTGCCTCAGCAGTTCTTTGAACGGTTCAACCCTTAAGCAACTTAGGAACTTTTGCACTTGGATTTTGGGGGTCATTACTGGAATACACGTTGGCTCATGGTCGCTGATGCTTTCACCAAATTTCCCTTCGTAGTTCCTATGCACTCTACATAGCTCGTTCCACAATCCAGGCTTCGTCAATTTTTGCCTCGAGGAATTGCCTGAAATTATTATAACTGACAACGGATCTCAGTTTGCTGCCATGGAGATTAAACAGTTTAGCACCGCCTCTGGCGTCAATTACATCACGTGCGCATCGTTCCAGCCACAATCTAGTGGCGAAGCAGAACTCTTTGCACTGACATTTATGCAACGGATGGACATGTGACGTGCCCTTCCCTCGTGGAAGCGATCAAGAACTGTTACTACACTTATCTTCCCATAACTCCCAGCCATCGCCGGAATGGACGGCACCACCCCACCTTGCTGCACCCGCTATGGCAGGCGACGCTGGCTCGACCCAGACAGACGTTAACAATTCAGTCTTTTGCAGATTGTATCGCGGATAATAATGAATAGGGAAATAGAAATGCGGGTAAGCTACGACAAACAGCATAGCGAACGCATTATAGTGGCCAAGATAGACACGAAGCCCACGTCGACCACAGTAGTACAAGTTTATATGCCAACTAGCTCTGCAGATGACGTAGAAATTGAAGAAATGTATGACGAAATAAAAAAAATTATTCAGATAGTGAATAGAGACGAAAATTTAATAGTCATGGGTGACTGGAATTCGTCAGTAGGAAAAGGGACATAAGGAAACGTGGTAGGTGAATATGGATTGGGGGTAAGAGACGAAAGCGGAAGCCGCCTGGTAGAATTTTGCGCTGAGCACAACTTAATCATAGCTGGCACTTGGTTCAAAAATCATAAAAGAATACTGTATACATGGAAGAATCCTGGAGATACTGACAGGTTTCAGATAGATTAAATTATGGTAAGACAGAGATTTAGGAACCAGGTTTTAAATTGTACGACATTTCCAGGGGCAGATGTAGACTCTGACCACGATCTATTCGTTATGAACTATAGATTAAAACTGAACAAACTGAAAAAAGGTGGGAATTTAAGGAGATGGAACCTGGATAAACTGAAAGAACCAGAGGTAGTAGAGAGTTTCAGGGAGAGCATAAGGGAACAATTCACAAGAATGAGGGAAAGAAATACAGTAGAAGAAGAATGGGTAGCTTTGAGGGATGAAGTAGTGAAGGCAGCAGAGGATCAAGTGTGAAAAAAGACGAGGGCTAGTAGAAATCCATGGGCAACAGAAAAAATATTGAATTTAATTGACGAAAGGAGAAAACATAAAAATGCAGAATAATGAAGCAGGCAAAAAGGAATACAAACGTCTCAAAAATGAGATCGACAGGAAGTGCAAAATGGCTAAGCATGGATGGCTAGAGGGCAAATGTAAGGATGTAGAGGCTTGTCTCACTAGGGGGCAGATAGATACCGCCTACAGGAAAATTAAAGAGACCTTCCCAGAAAAGAGAACCACTTGTATGAATATCAAGAGCTCAGATGGAAACCCAGTTCGAAGCAAAGAAGGGAAAGCAGAAAGGTGGAAGGAGTATATAGAGGGTCTATACAAGGGTGATGTACTTGAGGACAATATTTTGGAAATGGACGAGGATGTAGATGAAGATGAAATGGGAGATATGATACTGCGTCACGAGTTCGACAGAGCACTGAAAGATCTGAGTCGAAACAAAGCCCCGGGAGTTGACAACATTCCATTAGAACTACTGACAGCCTTGGGAGAGCCAGTCCTGACAAAACTCTACCATCTGGTGAGCAAGATGTATGAGACAGACGAAATTCCCGCACACTTCAAAAAGAATATAATAATACCAAACCCAAAGAAAGCAGGTGTTGACAGATGTGAAAATTACCGAACTATCAGTTTAATAAGTTACGGCTGCAAAATACTAACGCGAATTCTTTACAGACGAATGGAAAAACTAGTAAAAGCCGACCTCGGGGAAGATCAGATTGGATTCCGTAGAAAAATTGGAACACGTGAGGCAATACTGACTCTACGACTTATCTCAGAAACTAGATTAAGGAAAGGCAAACCTACGTTTCTAGCATTTGTAGACTTAGAGAAAGCTTTTGACAATGTTGACAGGAATACTCTCTTTCAAATTCTGAAAGTGGCAGGGGTAAAATACAGGGAGCGAAAAGCTATTTACAATTTGTACAGAAACCTGATGGCAGTTATAAGAGTCGAGGGACAAGAAAGGGAAGCAGTGGTTGGGAAGGGAGTGAGACAGGGTTGTAGCCTCTCCCCGATGTTACTCAATCTGTATTTTGAGCAAGCAGTAAAGGAAACAAAAGAAAAATTCGGAGTAGGTATTAAAATCTATGGAGAAGAAACAAAGACATTGAGGTTCGCCGATGACATTGTAATTCTGTCAGAGACAGCAAAGGACTTGGAAGAGCAGTTGAACCGAATGGATAGTGTCTTGAAAGGAGGATATAAGATGAACATCAAGAAAAGCAAAACGAGGATCATGGAATGTAGTCGAATTACGTCGGGTGATGCTGAGGAAATTAGATTAGAAAATGAGACACGTAAAGTAGTAAAGGAGTTTTGCTATTTGGGGAACAAAATAACTGATGATGGACGAAGTAGGGAGGATATAAAATGTAGACTGGCAATGGCGAGGAAAGAATTTCTGAAGAAGAGAAATTTGTTAACATCGAGTATAGATTTAAGTGTCAGGAAGCCGTTTCTGAAAGTATTTGTATGAAATGTAGCCATGTATGGAAGTGAAAAATGGACGATAAATATTTTGGACAAGAAGAGAATAGAATCTTTCGAAATGTGGTGGTACAGAAGAATGCTGAAGATTAGATGGGTAGATCACATAACTAATGAGGAAGTGTTGAATAGGATTGGGGAGAAGGGAAGTTTGTGGTACAACTTGACTAGAAGAAGGGATCGGATGGTAGGACATGTTCTGAGGCATCAATGGATCACCAGTCTAGTATTGGAGGGCAATGTGGAGGGTAAAAATCGTAGAGGGAGACCAAGAGACGAATACACTAAGCAGATTCAGAACGATGTAGGTTGCAGTAGGTACTGGGAGATGAAGAAGCTTGCACAGGATAGAGTAGCATGGAGAGCTGCATCAAACCAGTCTCAGGACTGAAGACCACAACAACATCGCGGACAGAGGCACTGGGAGCGAAGCACCATTATACGTGTTCGTGGATGTTCTATGTTTATCCTGCAGATACCGATAGGATTGTTGCAACGCCACGAGAATCAAATTCGTCCGAGTGGATTGCGTGGACCTATCACAGAGTTTGTGCTCTCAGGTTCAGTACAGTCATGGACGCATCAGCTTTAGCTGCAACCGGCTCCCACGGTACTCGTGCCATCAACGGCGGTCCCAGAACCAATGGAAGTCGACGCCGTTACGTGGTCGTCGTCGTCGTCTCGGCAGCCACCGTTGTCTGGGGATGGAGCCGTCTTCCCAGCGGGTGACCCACGTGCAGCATCGCGTCGCTCTGCAACCGTGGAGATGCCTCCGACTTCCTTTGCTCCGTCTGTGAATGCGGTTGCGCATCCTCGTCCAGTTTTGAGGCTGGCTTTCCTTTCCTCAGGGTATATGCCAGTATGTAGGCGGAAGCTCGGAAACAGACTCAGTTGCGACACCCGCCTCCTCATGGCCACCAGCATCCAGCCCTCCCATCTGTCGTCGTTCGCTCATCTGCACTACACGACGACTGTGAGGAGGTGGGGTGGAGGAGATGTGATATCATGTATGGACACCGCACAACAAGTGGGACTTGCAAGTTACCGTCTGACCCCACTAGCGTTCGTGCGGGACCCAGCGAACCCAATATTGCATGCACGCTGAGCCATGACTCCAGCGGCTCTGGACCACGAGCGCACTCTGCCGCCGCAATATAAGCCGTCAGCTGCAGCCACTCAGCCCTATAGTGCTTGGAGTCACTTCGCTACGTTACGCTTCACAGATGCCGCCTATTCATTGATCCGACTCCAACGTTCGTGCTCTAGTACAAAGAGCCTCTAACTATTTGACATTGATAGCTGAGCTCTGTTTCTTGCAGCACTATTTGTAATGGATGTTCGTACACTTGGAGAAATACAAGTTAAGTAAATCTTCTGTTTGTTGTGTCAGCTTGTGAGACAATTAGTTCAGCTTCTGGCCAGCTTTTTTGCAATTGTTGTCCCACTGTGCAGCCCACATATCGTTACTATTGTGTACAAATAATTATCTCGGGGCTGAAGCTCTTTTTTCCGTGTTCGCTTTAACAATCCATATGTTTCTGGATGACGTTCGCCTTTAGTCAAACACAGTTTTGTTTTTTATCCCTAACACGTTTCACTGCAGTTCCAGCATCATCAGTGGGCTTTTATTTTATGGCTGCTGAAGATAAAGAGTATTCTTTACTGTTTGAATCTGTAGCTACGATTTTAAAAACTAGTATTTACATGTATACATGCCGCGCGGGATTAGCCGAGCGGTCTAGGGCGCTGCAGCCATGGACTGAGCGGCTGGTCCCGGAGGACGTTCGAGTAATCCCTCGGGCATGGGTGTGTGTGTTTGTCCTTAGGATCATTTAGGCTAAGTAGTGTGTAAGCTTAGGGACTGATGACCTTAGCAGTTAAGTCCCATAAGATATCACACACATTTGAACATTTTGAACATGTATACAAACAGTGAAGAATATTATTTTTCTTCAATAGCCATAAAATAGAAGCCCGTTGATGATGCTTTAATTGCAGTGAAACATGTTTGCGATAAAAAACGAAATTGTGTTTTGCTAAAGACTGACCCCATCCAAAAACATACGTATTGTGCATGAAGTTGTACACAAAAGTTTCCTGTAGTTTTCTTTTAACTGTTTCTTCCTAAGCCGTGAGTTAACTAGCAGTATCTGATGTTTATAGTGAGTTAACAAGGAAATGTGGCGGCACCAGCAATACGGGATGCATTGTGTATAAAGGAAATGAGTATTGAAGATCTGTAGAAGACGGATGCAGTACTTAGGAAAATCTTTCTAAAGGGGAGTTCGTAGGTGCACGAAATACGGAATAGGTTTCGTACTGATTATGTAGTAAAAAAATACTTTTTCTTGAGGAGTGATTGTGTACGTCACTGCACTTACTTTTTCGGTCAAGTCCAGTGTCTCAATCGATTTTCTGCTCGAATTGGTAGAAAATGGAAGAACGACATTGACAATCACTGCTTTGGAAGAACTATTAAAAAAGTAATCAAATTTCTTCCCGAGTGCCTTGCAGACGACATGCTGTCAAAATGATATCAAAGCATTAGAAAAAATCGATTTGTAAAATTCAGTTATCCCCAGTAGCATAGTTCTACTGGTGCAATCGAAGGAAATTATACAAAATGCAAATGTAATAATATTTTAGGCCGAAAGTTAGAAGAAACAGGCATGAAGACTCGCATGGTATCTTACAGAAATAAATCGAGACCCACAGGACATGACACATAGGTGTGAAAACTTTCCTGGATAAATATGTACATCGTATTTTTCATAAATCGGAGTTTTAAAAGGCGCAAATTAAATGTACAGCATGTCCGATAAAGGTTCATAAAACAGCAGTTCGATCGATTCTTAAGTATTGCATTAGTCGGGGATCCTTATCATGGATTAATGAAAGAGATGGAGATGAAACATTGGTTGGGAAGGGAGTGAGACAGGGTTGTAGCCTCTCCCCGATGATATTCAATCTGTATATTGAGCAAGCAGTAAAGGAAACAAAAGAAAAGTTCGGAGTAGGCATTAAAATCCATGGAGAAGAAATAAAAACTTTGAGGTTCGACGATGACATTATAATTCTCGCAGAGACAGCAAAGGACTTGCAAGAGCCGTTGAACGAAATGGACAGTGTCTTGAAAGGAGGGTATGAGATGAACATCAACAAAAGCAAAACGAGGATAATGGAATGTAGTCAAATTAAGTCGGGTGATGCTGAGGGAATTAGATTAGAAAATGAGATACTTAAAGTAGTCAAAGATTTTTGCTATTTGGGGAGCAAAATAACTGACGATGGTCGAAGTAGAGAGGATATAAAATGCAGACTGGCAATGGAAAGGAAAGCTTTTCTGAAGAATAGAAATTTTTTAATATCGAATATAGATTTTTCAGGAAGTCGTTTCTGAAAGTATTTGTATGGAGTGTAGCCATGTATGGAAGCGAAACGTGGACGATAAATAGTTCAGACAAGAAAAGAATATAAGCTTTCGCAATTTGGTGCTACAGAAGAATGCTTAAGATTAGATGGGTAGATCACGTAACTAATGAGGAGGTATTGAATAGAATTGGGGACACGAGGAGTTTGTAGCACAACTTGACTAGAAGAAGGAATCGGTAGGTAGGACATGTTCTGAGGCATTAAGGAATCACCAATTTAGTACTGGAGGGCAGCGTGGAGGGTAAAAATCGTAGAGGGAGACCAAGAGACGAATACACTAGGCAGATTCAGAAGGATGTAGGCTGCAGTAAGTACTGGGAGATGAAGAAGCTTGCACGGGATAGGGTAGCATGGAGAGCTGCATCAAACCAGTCTCAGGACTGAAGATCACAACAGCAAGAACAATATGGAGGTGATATAACGATGAGGAGCGAGCTTTGTCAACGGATAGTTCAGTATGCGCGAGAATGTAACTGAGATGCTCAACACACTTCTGCAGTGGATGCATTAAGAAATGCCCTGCACATCTATCGAAGAAATTATTCCGATAGCCTATGTTCCGATAAATACGCGAGCAACCTATTACTTCCTCCGAAATGCATCTCCCGAAATGACCAGGACGAGAGAGTAAGAGAAATTAGATCGCATGCGAAAGTTCATCTTTAGTGGAAGAGGGAAAGGAGGAAAGCGGTAGTACCCTCCGACACACACCTTAAGATGCCTTAGATCACGACGCGCATTCAATAAATTATGCAACACATTTTTTTTCTGAAAGCAGGTAGGTTTAATTCAGTATTTCAATACACCATACTGCACGAAGCACCAAAGAAACTGATACAGCCTTGCGTATTCAAATACAGAGATATGTAAACAGGCAGAATACGGGGCTGCGGTCGGCAACGCCTATACAAGACAACAAGTGTCTGGCACAGTTGTTAGATCGGTTACAGCAGCTACAATGGCAGCTTATCGAGATTCAAGTGAGTTAGTACATGGTGTTATAGTCGACGTATGAGCGATGTGACAAAGCGTCTCCGAGGTAGCGATGAAGTCAGGATTTTCCCGTACGACCATTTCACGAGTATACCGTGAATATCAGGAATCCGGTAAAACATCAAATCTCCTACACCGCTGATGCCTGTAAAAGGCCCTGAACAAACGGCATCAAGGTTGACTGAAGAGAATCGTTCTAAATGACGGAAGTGCAACTCTTCCACAAATAGCTGGGCCATCGATAAGTGTGAGCGAGCGAACCATTCAACGAAACATCATCGATATGGTCTTTCGGAGCCGAAGGCCCACTCGTGTACCCTTGATGACTGCACGATACAAAGCTTTATTGCCTCGCCTGGGCCCTTCAACACTCACATTGCACTGTTTATGACTGGAAACATGTTGCCTGGTCGGACTAGTCCCGTTCATATTGTATCGAGCCATGGACGTGTACGGGTATAGAGAAATCCTCACGAATCTGAGGATCCTGCATGTCTGCAGGAGACTCTTCGAGCTTGTACAGGTTCTGTAATGGTGTGAGGTGTGTCCATTGGAGAGCCCTGATACATACGAATCTGACAGGTGACAAGTACGTAAGCATGCTGTCTGTTCACCTGCATCCATTCATGTCTATTGTGCATTCCGACAGACTTGAGAAATTCCAACAGGATAATGCGACACGTCACAAGTCCATTATTGCTGCAGAGCGGCCCTAGGAAGACTCTTCTGAGTTTAAACACTTCCACTGATCACCAAACTGCCAAGACATGGAAACTATTGATCATATCTGGGACGCCTTACAATGTGTTGTTTCGAAGACGTCTCCACCCACTCACACTCTTACGAATTTATGGATAGCCCTGCAGGATAAGGTGTCAATTTCCTCCAGTACTACTTCAGATATTAGTCGAGTCCATACACATAGTTATCAAAATTCTAGCCCTAGAAGATATTAGGCAGGTGTACTTGTTTCTTTGGCTCTTCAGTGTATTCCCCAATCTCTTTGCTGGAAAACACTATTCTCGCTGTTCGATGGGACGGCCTTACGCCTTATACCCGCACCATAGCCCTCTACTGGTCGACGTCGTAGCCGACGTCTGCTGCATGAATATCCTTCCTATCATCCATATACGGCTTCTCGAGGAGTGCATCCTTGACTGCACCAAACAGATGGAAGTCGGAACATGCCAAGTCTGGACTGTAGCGTGAATGAGGAAGAACAATCCAATGAAGTTTTGTGAGCTCCTCTCGTTTGCACAGACGTGTGTGAAGCCTGGAATTACCACGGAGTAGAAAATTCGTTTGCAGTTTTCTGGCGCGGAACAGGCTGAAGCTGTTACTTCACTTCTCTGAAGGTAGCACTATAAACTTCAGAGTTGATCGTTACACCGTGATGGAGGGAATCAAACAGAATAACCACTTCAGAGTCTCAAGAGTCGATCGTATTGACTTTACCTGCTCAGGGTGCGGCTTTGAACGTTTTTTTCGGGGAGACGTGGTGTGCCGCCGCTCCATCGACTGCCGTTTTGTTTCCGGTTTGAAGACATGAACACATGTTTCTTCGCCTATGACGATATTCGGCAAAAAATTGTCACGATCAGCCTAAAGGAATTTCTCACAGATGGTCGTCCGTTGTTCTTTATGTTATTCTGTTAAGCGGCGATAATCCGAGGGGGGGGGGGCCACACCTTTGAGTATTTCAATTGGTGCTGAAGTTTATCGGAACTACCAACAGAGACGTTAAGTTTTGGAGTGTGACGATAGTGTTTCCCTGATGACCTCGAATGAGAGTGCCCGCACGTTCCAAATTGTGGACCGCCACGCGTGAAATCTGACAGGTTCGCTCGTAAATTGCTGCGATTATGACAGGCGCCTCGCCCTGTGGTATCATCGTTCGATACCACACTTGTTAGTGGTTGCAGTTATCGACCACGGTCCGTATTAGTATCGCTGGACCCGCGAGTCGAGACTAGTGCCGTTGGAGCCGCTCCGCGGTTTGTAACAAGTCTCTAGCGAGCGCTCGTCCACTCTTGCTCGGGACGTTAAGTAGGAAAGTGCTAGTATAGCCTTCAGCTGATAGGAAGAAACCTCTAACAAGGCGCTTAGTTAATGTATGGCCTATGTAATGCTTCTACAGCTCTCTGTTTGCAATTATATTCCTCCTGACTACGAAGACTCCTGTACCACCAGTTATGTACAACCTATTATTTTTACCAAAGACATCTAATTATTTTAGTTGTTGTAGACCCAGACCATGCAGACAGCTCCTTATCGACTTCACTGACAAACCTGCTGTATACGCAAAGAATAGATTTGTATATTTCTAGTTAGCATTGGTCACCAGTCATTCACATTGGTGACGATTCGTTCATCGTCATCATAACACGCCCTACGGCTGATCGTCCTGTTGCTCACTGCCAGGACTCTGTAGACATTCTGCAAAGGTCCAGAAAAATCTAAAATTCTCTTGTTTGCCATCAAAAGAAATTCAATGCCAGCTTTCTGGTTGGTACTTTCGACCATAAATATTATAGAGTGGTCCTGACGTCATTTTCGTGGCTCCAACATCTCTGGGCTAAAGTCACGTGAATGTTGGAAAAACATGGTTGTTTCGTGTTGCGCTTACGGCTGTACTCAGCGTTTTGTCGGGGGAAATGGCATTACATTTCATGTGTACGTGTTTCTATGATAGTGCAGATGCGTTTATTGAAATCTGCTGAAGTGACTTTTATATGTTTTTTACACTTGAAATAAGTATCACGTAAATTAAAGTGTTGAAAGTGATGCCTGTTAAGTCAGACTCATATTACATTTTGGAAAGTATCTGTGATAATTCGGTTACAGAAGTAAGTATAACTGTTTCTCGTTCCTACTCATAGGTTCCCTAAGGATGAAAACCGAAGGCAGCTTTGGATACAGGCCCTAAAACGGAAAAACTTTAAGCCAACTGCACATACGCGCCTTTTTGTATATACAATTGAGATTATAATAAGGTAAGAGCACCTATAGTCGACACATGAAGAGACTTTTTTTCTACCTTCTAATACTATTAAATAAATGTAGGCACCAAAATTATTTTCTGAAAGTTCAAAGTCTCACTTTTCATCTAAAATACCATATTTTTTAAAAAACTGATAGTTTAAACTTTTGTAAAAATAGTAGGAACTGAACCTCTGAAGTGCACCTAAAATTGATACTCTAAAATGGACTTGCTCCTAAAGTCGACAATTTTGCCACCTAGAGTTGACATAATTCCATATCCAATTTCCTTTTATAAGTGACTAAAGCTCAAAATGCGGCGAATCCAATGTTTAAAGTTTTGACACGAGCCCACTCTTACTGTTTGAAAGAATTTGATCGACATCCTACTTTAAGTGATAGTTTATAGTAATTTCGTCCCGCTGCCCACCAGAGGGGCGTTCGATGTATTTTATAAATGGTACTGTGAACAAATCCAGGTCAAATGTAGTTCTGACATAATTTTTCGCAAATAAAAAAGTAATTTTTTTTGGAAGCGTTTGGCAGTCAACTGAGAGAAGTGGGTAAAATACGATACAAACATAGGATGGCAGACCGCTGATTTGAAATCCCGCCACGTTTTGCCAACAGTTACGTGGTTTATGTTGGAGCCACACCAGCCCTATAGCTTCTGCACAGCAAGGCCAGCCTACTAATATCTATCGTCCAATGTTGGTACTCACTTCCATTACAGAAGCTATTTTGAAGGCTTCGTATAGCATCGTAATCTATGGGATCTCCGTGAAATTATAGAGAGCGAAGCGGTATTATTCCTCGATGTCTCACAATATATTCTGCATATTTTCAACCAAAATTGGCTGAGAAAAAAAGTGTTGCAGTACTTAATTGTAGATGTAAACTATTCAAAGACACATGGTAAAGGGGAAACTACGAGGGCTATCCACAAAGTACATTACGTTTTCGTTTGTGTCCGTTAGGGGCGGGGCTAGCGCGGACATCTTGGTGTCATGGCAATCCGCCGCTCAGTCGGCATCCTGCCGTGCTAATGAGAGGTTCGTGCTGTACTCCGTTGAGTTACTGTGACAGTTTGAAATGTCAGCGTAAACTGAAAATGCCGCGAAGTGTGAAGTGCGTGCTGTAATAAGGTTTCTGACTGCCAAAAACTGTACACCGATAGAAATCTATCGGCAGATTTGTGAAGTGTATGGGGACAACATAATCACTGAAGGTGGAGTGCGTCAATGGGTCATAAAATTTAAAAATGACCGAACTAACGTTCACGACGAAGAGCGAAGTGGAAGATCCAGCATAGTGACTGCCGAACTTGTCGAAAAAGTCGATGCCGTGGTCCGTGAAAACCGCAATTTCACAATAACGCAACTGTTTATGAGTATTCCACAACTTTCACGAAGTTTGCTGCACGAAATCATTACCGAAATGCTTGGTTACCACAAGTTTTGTGCAAGATGGATACCAAAAATCTTGACAGAGATTCACAAAAATCAGCGAATGGCTGCAGCGTTAACGTTTTTGGACGCTTATGAGAAAGATGGCGACTCATTACTCGATCGCATCGTTACTGGTGACGAAACATGGGTTAAGCATGTGAACTGCGAGACAAAATTGCAGTCAATGCAGTGGGGCCACACAAATTGCCCCCCGAAACCCAAGAAATGCATGCAGACAATGTCGGCAAGGAAGGTGATGGCGACTGTCTTTTGGGACAGAAAAGGTGTGATTTTTGTGGTTTTCCTGGAAAGAGGCACTACAATAAACTCTCAAAGGTATTTCCAAACTCTGCACAACCTCAGAAGAGCAATAGAAAACAAGCGCAGGGGAAAGTTGGGCTCAAAGATCTTGCTGATTCACGACAACGCCCGAGCCCACACGGCAAATGCCACTCGTGAAGTTCTCGAATCTTTTAAGTAGGAGTTGTTTCCTCATCCACCGTACAGTCCCGACCTGGCACCCAGCGACTTCCACTTATTCCCAGCAATGAAGAAGTCGTTGGCTATGCAGCGTTTTGATGACGACGCACAGCTTCAAGAAGAGGTAACCGCGTGGTTAAAGGCGCAGGCGACGGAATTTTACGACGAAAGAATTTCCAAGCTCGTCCATCGCTACGATAAGTGTCTTAATTTAAATGGCAACTATGTAGAAAAGTAGTACTTAAGTGTGGCTTTCATCTGAATATAATAAAAAAAATTCCAATACTTTACTTATTTTTAATTCCAAAACGTAATGTACTTTGTGGATAGCCCTCGTAATATCAAATGGAAAGTGAGGTCACTCACGGAAGAGACGGAGCGATCGAGGTCGTAGACGTTGAGCGACTGCACGGGGGCGGCGACGAGCGCGAGCACGTGGCGCAGCGAGGTGGCGTTGGCGGCCGGGCACTCCAGGTAGAGGCCGTCCTCGAAGTTGTAGCAGGAGCAGGAGGAGGTGGCGGCGGCGGGCGGGCACAGCGGCGGCGGCGGCGTCTCCGCCCCCGCGCCGCCCCCGCCGCCGGCGGACAGCAGCGCCAGCGCCAGCGCCAGCGCCACCAGCGGGCGGCCCGCCGCCCCCGTCATCTCGCGGCCGCTGCCGCACAGCCGGCCGCCATCCCGCGCTGCCGGCCCCGACACCGCCTGCAACACCGCACAGTGCCACGCGGGTCATCCTCCGCAGGCGCCGGTCCTAAGGGTATGTTCCACATTCTACTCCTGGCACGGTCGTCAGAAATCGAATTTCCTGAGTGAAAGCAATTACGACTATACTGAAGTCACTGATAATGGAGCTTACGTTTTAGTCTGTCTTGCTTTTCAGTTGCCACCCCAATAGGCAATGAGAAAACTATAATACACTACGGGCCATGAAAATTGCTACACCAAGAAGAAATGTAAATTATAAACTGGTATTCATTGGACAAATATACTAGAACTAACATGTGAATACATTTTCACGCAATTTGGGTGCACAGATCCTGAAAAATCAGTACCCAGAACAACCAATTCTGGCTGTAATAATGGCCTCGATACGCTGGGCATTGAGTCAAACACAGCTTGGATGACGTGTACAGGTACAGTTGCCCGTGCAGCTACAGCACGATACTACATTTCATCAAGAGTAGTGACTGGTGTATTGTGATGAGCCAGTTGCTCGGCCAACATTGATTCTGGAGAATGTGCTGGCCAGGGCAGTCGAACATTTTCTGTGTCCAGAAAGGCCCGTACAGGACCTGCAACATGCGGTCTTGTATTATCCTTCTGAAATATTTGGCAAGGATCGATTGAAGGGTAGAACCACACAGGTCGTAACACATCTGAAATGTAACTTCCACTGTTCAAAGGGCCGTCAATGCGAACAAGAGGTGACCGAGACGTGTAACCAATGGCACCCCATACCATGACGCCGGGTGATACGCCAGTATAGCGATTGCGAATACATGCTTCCAATGTGCGTTCACCGCGATGTCGCCAAACACGGAGACGACCATCACGATTCTGAAAACAGAACCAGGATTCATCCGAAAAAATCGCGTTTTGCCATTCGTGCACCCAGGTTCGTCGTTGAGTACACCATCCCAGGCGCTCCTGTCTGTGATGCAGCGTCAAGGGTAACCGCAGCCATGGTCTCCGAGCCGATAGTCCATGCTGCTGCAAACGTCGTCAAACTGTTCGTGCAGATGGTTGTTGTCTTGCAAACGTCCCCATCTGTTGACTCAGGGATCGAGACGTGGCTGCACGATACGATACAGCCATGCGGATAAGATGCCTGTCATCTCGAATGCTAATGATACGAGGCTGTTGAGATCCAGCACGGCTTTATCAAAGTCGGAAACGTGATGATACGCATTTCTCCTCCTTACACGAGGAATCACAACAACGTTTCACCAGGCAACACCGGTCAAATGCTGTTTGTGTATGAGAAATGGGTTGGAAACTTTCCTCATGTCAGCACGTTGTAGCTGTCGCCACCGGCGTCAACCTTGTGTGAATGCTTTGAAAAGCTGATCATTTGCATATCACAGCATCTTCTTCCTGTCGGTTAAATTTCGCGTCTGCAGCACGTCATCTCCGTGGTGTAGGAATTTTAATGGCCAGTAGTGCATATTGTAGAGAAATACCTTTAATTCGAGTTACATTTAACCCTTGTCATCGATAACGTTGCCTTGCATAGGAGCCTGAAACGCTAAATATGAAACACAGTCGTCTTCTGACATGACTCACTAAAACTAAACTCCACCCAAACAGTCACGAAGTTAATCGGTACCGACCGACTGCCATGTCATCAACTCACAAGCGTCACCGGATGCGGATGTGGAAGGTCTTGTGGTCAGCACGCCGCTCTCGCGGCCGTATGTCAGTTCACGCTACCATGCCCTATGCTTCTCAATCAAGTTGCTCCTCAATTTACCTCACAAGGGCCACATGAGTTACTGGTTGCTGAAAATCATTGTAAAACTCAGTGCCGCCACTTTGAATCCTCAGTTCTGTCCTAGCTACCTTACGTGGATTACTTATTTCAAAGGAACGTGATTTTATACAGAAATAAAGTGTGGAGAAGTTAGCACTAAATGCGTCTTCATTACGTTCCTTCGTTCCTTGAATTGCATGTCATACGAGAGAAAGAATTTAAATGCCAAGTAACGGTAACCTTTTTCAGACAATTTATAGTACAATATGTATTTCTGTTTTTATGGAAATGCAGTGGCTAGAGGCAATGTACGAGTATGTTCAGACTAATAAAGGTAGAGAAGCGAACCTGCAGCCTTATAATACATTTCAGAAATTACCTACTACAATAACTGTTTGCCGTCTGGCACCAGATAGGATTGGCAATTATAATATCTATTATTTTGTCTGCCAAATACGTACAGACGCTATAAAACTATACATCTGATATGTCTTCTCCTGCCACTAATAACACTTTTTTTTATTTTTCGTTCTGTTTTCAACTTAGTTGCCCACAAAACATGTACTGTGCTGGTGGACATGTAAAAACAATATTTAGGTAAAGTTAACATTATTCAGGTGGTTAATTTGGATGTACTGATTCCAATAAGAAACATAGTTTTCATTAGAAAAGCATTAATTGAAATTTCTATCTAACTGGAAATTCTACGACAGTAAACAGTTGCAAAACATTGTGTGCTTATATGCGTTTTTGGATAATATTATATATACCATTATGAAGACTGCGTACCTCACTTTACAATACCATGTTTCATTTTACATAAAATAATTAACGATGAAGGTTTTATGGAGTCTCCACGGCATATTCTGCCTAATGCTTGTTGGATTCTGAACTTCGACACTGTACATTTGTTGCTCCAATTTTCAGGAGTCGGATGTCATTCCTCACCAAACAACGACGGCGATAATTAAGGTTTTTGATAATTTACCACAATGTAAAATTATTTTCAGGATGGATGCTAACCTCATATTTATATATGTATAATTTTAACATTTTCCATAAACTAGATAACAGGTAATTCCTACAGTCCACTCAAAACAACAAAATCTAATATAGTCGAATTTCAAAACAATAATTAGTTTGCGAGATTATCAGTTTTTAAATTGCCAACAACACTCCACAACTGCCAGTCCGCGACCGGTGAGCAACCGTGTAAAGTTGTTATCGGGGTTCATGTTGAAGTATACGGGGTCCAGTCGTGACGTTAACATATCCGTGAAATTCTGGACTGGTGTAGCTACCGCTTTAAGTCCTTGTGTCACTCACAAGTAACTGCGTAACATCTATGCATCTTCAAGTCTCAGGAGCGGTAGTAAACATGTAATATCTAAATTTGACTGGTTCATGAAACATACTGATTGTAAATTTTAATGATGTTGTTATCTTTCAACACGACGGTGTCTGCTATGAGCTATTACGACCGTGTCAATTTTTGAACAGTGAAGTTCAACAAATATTGTGTCATCGAATTAATACTGGTTTCTGATATTACGAATGTGTGGATGAAGGAATAAGTGCGACTCCTATTAACTGTAAAAAGTGCATATTGTACAATGGAAATGGGGGGGGGGGGGGCACCAAATGTTCGGAGCACATATAAAGTGAGAAAGGATCACTTAATTTTAATTGCTGCGTGGTGTACGTCAGTTGCCAACATCCATCTTAAAGTCGGTCTTCGGGAGGTTACTAGTATTGGGACACGGCCGGCACCATTCCAAAATACCGAATGTATCCGGTACGTGTTGCCTCTCTAGTCGTTATTACCGTAGCGGGTTGCGACATAGAGAGAGTCCTTTTCTAAGCATCGTTAGTAGACAGCAACAAGGTCGCACGCAGTGTATCCGGCAAGTGTTGACTCTCTAGTCGTTATTACCGGCGCGGGGTTGTGACATAGAGAGAGAAACCCTTTCTGGAACTCGACTCCTGCTCCTCCTGGGTGGAAAGGCCAAGTGCTCCCACCTAACACAATTAAACCACCAGACACACATGGAATTGATTGGAAATTAAAAATGCCGGAGCCCTTTCTGGGACTCGAACCCTGGTGCTCCTGGACGGAATGCTCAAGTGCACCCCCAACACATGAAACCTGTCTAGATGCGGGAGAGGAAGGTTAGGTTAGTGTACTTTATTTATTTTGGTCGAGAAACTGACGCAAAGATCGATCCTAATTGCGTAATTAATCACAAAGATAGGTCCTAATTACACAACTATATGCAAAGCACTACAGAAGGACGGCATAAAATCGCAATACGCCGCGGAAACTGACGATACCATACAACTGGTGTTATCCTGCCAAGAAAAAAATTCGCAGAACCACTCGAAACCAGCGACAGAAACATCGAAACTCTACCCTACACCTACAAGCTGCCAGAGTCGATATTAGCTAACTTTGAGACGGGTGTATTTCCTGCTTTTCATGTATGCGTGTTTCTACTGCATTACAGAGAAGTTATTATCAGAGTTTTTTTTTTCTTTGTATACGTCTACGGCATTGCATGTTTCGAATTCTTTAAGTTCAATGGGCCCCATGTACAATTAATCTTAAATAGAGTGATGGTAGAACTGCTGTCTGGACGCTTCCATATGAGGTCTACTTTTTTCGTATTTGGTCTTCGTGGTCCTTATGCGCAATTAATGTTAGCTGCAGTAGAGTCGTTTGGTAGTTACCTTGAAATGAGGGTCTCTAAATTTAGTGTTTACAGTTCCTAGGAAAGAACACCGTCCTCCAAGGACTTCTGTTTGAGTTCTGAAAGCAGCTCCCTGGCACTTACAGGTAACAAATCTAGAAGCCATTCGCCGAAATTCTTCAACATGACCTGGAACGGATCAACCCCACCAGTGAAGTAAGCAGGACGATAGTAATACTTCACCTGAAAGTTACTGGTTTATTATTCCTACTCATCAGCATTAACTTGCATTTTTTCCGCATTTAAGGCTAGCGACCATTCATCACACCAAATGGAAATTTTGTCTAAATCGTCTTGTGTCCTCCTACAGTCACTCAGCTTTGATGACTTATCGTAGACCGCTGCATCGTCGGCAGACTACTGACCCGCCAAATCATTTAAGTATAAAGAGAACAGCAGCTATCCAATTGCACTGGGCTGCATATTGGATAGAGCCACTCTCTTATCTCTGAGCCTGTTAAATATGCTCGTGCCTTCGTTAACGGGCTGCGATGGGAGATCATGTCATATACCTTCCTGAAATCTAGAATATGTAATCCACCTGTTACCTTCCTTTATAGTTCTAGATATATCATGTGAAATAAAGGCATGCTGAGTTTTGAACGAATGATGCTTTCTAAAATCAGGCTGATTCATCAACATAAACAGCTTAGCCTCAAGAATGTTTATTATATTCGAACTGAGAATACGTACAAAGATTCGGGAGCAGTCCGAAGTTAGGGATATTGATCTGTAATTTTGCGGTCTGTTCCTTCATCTTTCTTGTATACTGGAGTGACCCGCGCTTTCTTTCTTTCCTTTATACCATTCGTTTCGATCTTCGTGTTGGACGAGAAAGAAAGAGAGAGGGAGAGAGAGAGAGGCGGGGTGATGGACCAATTCCCTGGAGTACTCCTTCTAAAATCTAACAGGAATGCCATCCGGGCCAGATGATTTGTCTGTTTTTCAAATCTTGACGGTACTTCCTTATGTCAGTTACACATCTTCCATACGGGGGTCCGTCCGAAGGTCAAGAGACTGCATGTTTGTACGGTTTTCATGCTTGAACGATGTCTTAAACGTGAAATTTTAAACTTAGGTTCGGCTTTTGCTATCTTCAACTGCCGCGCCAGACTGGTCAACAAGGAACTGATTGGAATCCTTAGACTCGCTTACCGATTTTACACACGGCCTGAAAGTTCTCGGCTCCCTGCCAAATCTTTTGCTAAGTTGTGACGGTGGCAGTTACGTGCTTCACGCATTAATATTTCGGCAGCCGGCTAATGGCTTACGAGGCCTCGATTCAATCTATTAAACGTGCTTGATTCGATTATTCTATTCCCTACAGCTTACAGCCATGAAATATCGGTCAAATTATACATCATCTTCGTTTTCCATTAATGTCGATGGTACTTCATTCCTAAATATACGGCTTACAAGTAGTATTGTTTAGTGCTCGTCGCAGTTATGAGTACCGGTAACTACAAGCGAGGTTCATTACAAAAGCGATTCATTACAAAAGCGATACTGTCTGACTCGAAATAGCCAGGTATCTATGACAGGGTATGCTAACACACAGAAAATTCGGTGCATAACTGATTCTTTGTCTATGTGATGCACAAAACTAATTTCATTTTGTTTTGATGTTATTTATTTATTTATTGATTTTTGTTTCAGAAGCTATCCCCGATAGCTCCGCATCGCCGTCACCACTATCATCACTGCCAAGATGGTACTTACTTCCGGAGGAGGGGTATGGAAAAGATGATAATGATGACGATGACGACGATGTAATATTTCTCTGTGAAATAATAAATATCGACTAAAAGCACTACATATTTTGGAACACAACCTACGAGCAGCTTAGAGACAGAAGTGATGACACTTTCTGCGGGACCTGACCATCATTTTGCAGAACAATGCTCAAGCACGTAGAGTGCAAACTGTTACTGATTTGTTTGACTGATGGGACTGCTGAGTGCTGTACCACCTACTGCGGTCCCCTGACGTAAGTCCTCGTGAGTTCAACTCGATTTCTGACTGAAGGAAACACTTCACGGCATTTGCTTGACGACTGCTGCAACTCATCGATTAACAGACCGCGCCACTCGAACTGTCGACACATGTGACACTGCTAAGAGCATCACTGGCAAGGGTTATACACTATGCTGGAGACTACTTTGAAGGTCAATAAAACTTTGAAAGACATATTTATTTTGTACGAGCTGTAAGTAAATAGTTTTTCCACTGTTAAATTTCCAATCCTCGTATATAAACTCTCTCCTAGTATCCACCATCTTCTACAAGACGAGTCCCTTACAACAGAGTATACCACAGAGGTGCATGTGTGTTTGATGCTTTAGAAATACGCAGTGTGTTGCCTCTACAGTTGCTAAATTCATCATAGCATCCACAGTGAGTAAATAATACACTGTCACCGTTGCGGCCAAAGATGTCAATACAGAGATAGAATGTATTGTACTTAAACTGCCAACAGCCTTGTTCAGTCTATTTCAGTAATGTCCAGCCTCGTACCTATCCATATATCCTCAATTTACACTATAACTTTGATGCCACTGGCTGATCTCCATGACAGCAGCAATATCTCCCTCCCTGTAATACTATTACTTGGAGTGCAATAAGACTCTCTTCACCAACTGTTCGGTGTTGTAATCAACGAAGAAATTAACCGCATATTTACCTTCTCAGAGGAACCGAAAGTATAGGACCACTCGGATTACGTTTCGCAGACTCATCCATCATTCAATTTGATTTCGTTTGGCTCCCATACAGCTCAGCTGATGACGCCATTCTTACGTGCTCTCCGTCCCACTCAGCAACTTGTGTGATGAAGACGCTCGATCTGCTCACCACACAACGAATTCAACCACTGATGGTGTTAAAGATTAATATGTTTTAGAACAGTTAGTCTAATTCTGAAGACGACGCTAGTTTGACTGATTATGGCATTGGTCTTCCGCTCCTAGTCTGCTTCTGTCTGTAACGGCAGGCTCAATTCAACGTCATGTTTATCTGTTGAACAAAACAAGAGTTAGTTTTACACGCTACAACAAGTAAAAATCAGTGATAGTGGTCAAGGTTCATGGCTGGACTTGAGAGCATCTATCTTTTGTGGTGACCTTCATTATCATCCTTTAAATTGACTGGCGTGTTGTTTTAGCGTCTCTGCTTAACTCAAATAGTTAAGCCTAGACTCGGCTAGCGTCGCTAATACGTCTCTACAACACTCCTACGGCCCAAATCATCAATAAGCTCTGTCGATCACGCTATTGCGTGCGACCAGCCACCTGATTTACGTCTTTCTATGACGGCTCAAAACTCATCTTTTCACACAACATCCTCATCGCACCGATTACGAATTATCCATGTTTGATGCGTCCCTATCGCCTTACAACAGAGTATACCACAGAGATGCATGTGTGACTGGCCACCGGATAGTCGTTTTGATCACCATACTCACACTATCAACACAATTGAGATTACAGGTGCGTCTCGAACACTACTGCGTCGGACAGACCACCTCATAATTATCACCCGAAACACCCACAATCACCATACGCCGATAACGCAACGGGTGGGTCCTGAACACTATCGCATCGGACGTCATACCCTGCACTCGTCTCAAGAAACGCAACATCCACCTACCACATCACAACACGCTCAACACAGCCCAAATCCATCCACCACAGAGCCAGATTTTATCCTGAAAGCTCTCCTGTCCAATAGCCTTGCCATAAAATTTTGTATAGGAAGTTATCTACATAAGATAACCCCTTCTATAATTAATCTAATACTTCTAAATATTGTTTGTGTCATAGCTGAAGCAAATTTTCTATACTAAGCGACCCAGTGGTCCCCATACAACAAAATTTAACATCAAACACATAATGTACACACAATCCATGCCAAAATAAGACAAGCACATGAAAATAGGAAAATAAATACACACAACATAAAACAAATAATCACAAAACACAAATAAAACAGTGCCTATACTAATACAAATAAACATCGCCAACAAATCACAAAAATCTAATCTAATTATACACTACTTTGTTCCCGGCCGCGTTCTTCCGCTGCCGAGTGTGCCGCCCTAGTCATTCTTGTCTGTTTTGCGCAGTTTGCATACGGCCAGGGTTCGCCGGACGTATTTTGATTATTTGTGTAGGTTCTGGATTACGGTCTTCACTCGCTCTCCAGTTCTGCACTGGTTGATCCCTTCCATTTTTATTGGTTGGTTTCCAGTTATTATTACCCTGGTTCCACCTACGTTCCTGTGGCGGATAATGTTTGTCCTCTATTATCGCGTCACTTCGGATTGTTTCTTCAAGTTGCATGCTTTGTGGGCTGCACCGCGGAACTTACCCGTAAGATGACAATGGTCTCTACGAGGAGTCTCAGCTTTTCTATCTAAGGCCAGCCCGCAAATATGACAATTAACAGCCTTTTCATACATCATTTTCCTTTGATTTGGTCATGGGAATATTGATGCTGTAGAGCTTGTGAACTTGCCATGAAAGTTTTCCAAGCTCAGTGAGAAGCCAAACCGCCGGATCGCCCCCTACATAAGACTGATAGCTATTAAGTTTACAATCACATGCGCATACTACTTGGAACGCAGTCGCATAAGGTAAGTGTTTTTGTGTGAAGGTTGTGTGTGAGGCTAAGGGGTTCCCTTCACAACGAGTAATAGGAGCCAGCAAGCATCAAAATCGGCGTACACAACAAAAGGACAACGCTGCTGGTGGTGAGCATTTTTAAATTTAATGAAGTTATTTTCCTCAGTGGGCATAACAACACGTACCGGGTCCATGCATGCACAATCTAATAGATGTATCGCTAATAACTCTTGAGATGAAAAATAATTCAAACACCTTATACAAATATGTTGTTTATGTTCATTTTTACTTAACTGGGAGGAAATGAGTCGGGACATGTCTTTGATCCAGACGTAGTGATAATTATCACGTTCGGAGAAGAGCAGCATGTTGACATGCAACTCTCGCTCACATGCAAATTTTGAGAAATGGAGGGGGTCTACTACTGTATGCTTGTTCTGCTCATCTGACTTGCTTTTCCTCTCCAGGCCACAAACGTGGACCGATATTGCGGTATTCTGAGCTTAAAACTTAGGTATGTCCTGGATTCTTAAAGGGAACTCTATTCCATCAAAGTTGTACTGCCTCTTAATATCTTTGACTTTGTAACTGCTGGGACGCTCGGGATGATGTTTGTAACTGTAATTGTAATTGTAATTTCTCTCGCAAGCCAGGACTGACCATGCAAAACACGCATTATCATACTTATTTTAAACATTAATGCACGCCTGCTTTTTCTCAATATCTATAGGGAGTTTAATATAACTGGACCCTCCATTCATTGGATCATAGACATGTATATGGATGTCGAGGTGTGATATACTGCTGAGCGCTTTAGCGGATCCACGTACTTCCATCTCGGAAAATCGGGCCATAATAGCGCTCAAGGTGGATTCTCGGTACAACTCAGCAATCGATGGGCTCCGAGAAATAACACCATTTTCACCCCATATATAATGCAGAGTAGCCGTCTCCGCGTCACCTTGATGTTTAGGGGGGTGACTCAGTTCACTGCATAATACCGCACTGCATTTAAAGGCGTTAAATTCCGGATCTTCTAAGAGTTTGAGGAGCTCGGTCTCCAAGACGGGGAGGCACGCCTCCAAAAACCTTACAGGATCGCGATACCTCCCGCATGGATTCTCAATTCTGGTGAAAGAGATTCGCCCCTCAAACGCTCTAGCAACTGCTGAGTGTTCTAAGGGAGTCATTACGCCGTTATTCTGATCGAATTCGTTATCGATAGGACGGGGGAGAGAACTACCGTTAGCCATAAGGAAATTACTATTATTACTGTTGCTACAACTAGGAGTCCACCCGATAGATGAATGGACTGGTGATGGGTGATCGTAATCATCATCATTTGCGGGGAGAGGCATACGTCTCGAAAGGCATACCTTGCGTGGGCGGCGAGCTGCTGTTTCTAGAGGAGGAGGGGGTGACAGCCGGTTTGAAGGGCCAGGCTGTGGCGACGGCGGACGGGCTGCGCAGCCAAACGGTTGCGACAGCGCTGTGGGAGGAGCAACAGTAATAATAGTAATTTCCTTATGGCTAACGGTAGTTCTCTCCCCCGTCCTATCGATAACGAATTCGATCAGAATAACGGCGTAATGACTCCCTTAGAACACTCAGCAGTTGCTAGAGCGTTTGAGGGGCGAATCTCTTTCACCAGAATTGAGAATCCATGCGGGAGGTATCGCGATCCTGTAAGGTTTTTGGAGGCGTGCCTCCCCGTCTTGGAGACCGAGCTCCTCAAACTCTTAGAAGATCCGGAATTTAACGCCTTTAAATGCAGTGCGGTATTATGCAGTGAACTGAGTCACCCCCCTAAACATCAAGGTGACGCGGAGACGGCTACTCTGCATTATATATGGGGTGAAAATGGTGTTATTTCTCGGAGCCCATCGATTGCTGAGTTGTACCGAGAATCCACCTTGAGCGCTATTATGGCCCGATTTTCCGAGATGGAAGTACGTGGATCCGCTAAAGCGCTCAGCAGTATATCACACCTCGACATCCATATACATGTCTATGATCCAATGAATGGAGGGTCCAGTTATATTAAACTCCCTATAGATATTGAGAAAAAGCAGGCGTGCATTAATGTTTAAAATAAGTATGATAATGCGTGTTTTGCATGGTCAGTCCTGGCTTGCGAGAGAAATTACAATTACAATTACAGTTACAAACATCATCCCGAGCGTCCCAGCAGTTACAAAGTCAAAGATATTAAGAGGCAGTACAACTTTGATGGAATAGAGTTCCCTTTAAGAATCCAGGACATACCTAAGTTTTAAGCTCAGAATACCGCAATATCGGTCCACGTTTGTGGCCTGGAGAGGAAAAGCAAGTCAGATGAGCAGAACAAGCATACAGTAGTAGACCCCCTCCATTTCTCAAAATTTGCATGTGAGCGAGAGTTGCATGTCAACATGCTGCTCTTCTCCGAACGTGATAATTATCACTACGTCTGGATCAAAGACATGTCCCGACTCATTTCCTCCCAGTTAAGTAAAAATGAACATAAACAACATATTTGTATAAGGTGTTTGAATTATTTTTCATCTCAAGAGTTATTAGCGATACATCTATTAGATTGTGCATGCATGGACCCGGTACGTGTTGTTATGCCCACTGAGGAAAATAACTTCATTAAATTTAAAAATGCTCACCACCAGCAGCGTTGTCCTTTTGTTGTGTACGCCGATTTTGATGCTTGCTGGCTCCTATTACTCGTTGTGAAGGGAACCCCTTAGCCTCACACACAACCTTCACACAAAAACACTTACCTTATGCGACTGCGTTCCAAGTAGTATGCGCATGTGATTGTAAACTTAATAGCTATCAGTCTTATGTAGGGGGCGATCCGGCGGTTTGGCTTCTCACTGAGCTTGGAAAACTTTCATGGCAAGTTCACAAGCTCTACAGCATCAATATTCCCATGACCAAATCAAAGGAAAATGATGTATGAAAAGGCTGTTAATTGTCATATTTGCGGGCTGGCCTTAGATAGAAAAGCTGAGACTCCTCGTAGAGACCATTGTCATCTTACGGGTAAGTTCCGCGGTGCAGCCCACAAAGCATGCAACTTGAAGAAACAATCCGAAGTGACGCGATAATAGAGGACAAACATTATCCGCCACAGGAACGTAGGTGGAACCAGGGTAATAATAACTGGAAACCAACCAATAAAAATGGAAGGGATCAACCAGTGCAGAACTGGAGAGCGAGTGAAGACCGTAATCCAGAACCTACACAAATAATCAAAATACGTCCGGCGAACCCTGGCCGTATGCAAACTGCGCAAAACAGACAAGAATGACTAGGGCGGCACACTCGGCAGCGGAAGAACGCGGCCGGGAACAAAGTAGTGTATAATTAGATTAGATTTTTGTGATTTGTTGGCGATGTTTATTTGTATTAGTATAGGCACTGTTTTATTTGTGTTTTGTGATTATTTGTTTTATGTTGTGTGTATTTATTTTCCTATTTTCATGTGCTTGTCTTATTTTGGCATGGATTGTGTGTATATTATGTGTTTGATGTTAAATTTTGTTGTATGGGGACCACTGGGTCGCTTAGTATAGAAAATTTGCTTCAGCTATGACACAAACAATATTTAGAAGTATTAGATTAATTATAGAAGGGGTTATCTTATGTAGATAACTTCCTATACAAAATTTTATGGCAAGGCTATTGGACAGGAGAGCTTTCAGGATAAAATCTGGCTCTGTGGTGGATGGATTTGGGCTGTGTTGAGCGTGTTGTGATGTGGTAGGTGGATGTTGCGTTTCTTGAGACGAGTGCAGGGTATGACGTCCGATGCGATAGTGTTCAGGACCCACCCGTTGCGTTATCGGCGTATGGTGATTGTGGGTGTTTCGGGTGATAATTATGAGGTGGTCTGTCCGACGCAGTAGTGTTCGAGACGCACCTGTAATCTCAATTGTGTTGATAGTGTGAGTATGGTGATCAAAACGACTATCCGGTGGCCAGTCACACATGCATCTCTGTGGTATACTCTGTTGTAAGGCGATAGGGACGCATCAAACATGGATAATTCGTAATCGGTGCGATGAGGATGTTGTGTGAAAAGATGAGTTTTGAGCCGTCATAGAAAGACGTAAATCAGGTGGCTGGTCGCACGCAATAGCGTGATCGACAGAGCTTATTGATGATTTGGGCCGTAGGAGTGTTGTAGAGACGTATTAGCGACGCTAGCCGAGTCTAGGCTTAACTATTTGAGTTAAGCAGAGACGCTAAAACAACACGCCAGTCAATTTAAAGGATGATAATGAAGGTCACCACAAAAGATAGATGCTCTCAAGTCCAGCCATGAACCTTGACCACTATCACTGATTTTTACTTGTTGTAGCGTGTAAAACTAACTCTTGTTTTGTTCAACAGATAAACATGACGTTGAATTGAGCCTGCCGTTACAGACAGAAGCAGACTAGGAGCGGAAGACCAATGCCATAATCAGTCAAACTAGCGTCGTCTTCAGAATTAGACTAACTGTTCTAAAACATATTAATCTTTAACACCATCAGTGGTTGAATTCGTTGTGTGGTGAGCAGATCGAGCGTCTTCATCACACAAGTTGCTGAGTGGGACGGAGAGCACGTAAGAATGGCGTCATCAGCTGAGCTGTATGGGAGCCAAACGAAATCAAATTGAATGATGGATGAGTCTGCGAAACGTAATCCGAGTGGTCCTATACTTTCGGTTCCTCTGAGAAGGTAAATATGCGGTTAATTTCTTCGTTGATTACAACACCGAACAGTTGGTGAAGAGAGTCTTATTGCACTCCAAGTAATAGTATTACAGGGAGGGAGATATTGCTGCTGTCATGGAGATCAGCCAGTGGCATCAAAGTTATAGTGTAAATTGAGGATATATGGATAGGTACGAGGCTGGACATTACTGAAATAGACTGAACAAGGCTGTTGGCAGTTTAAGTACAATACATTCTATCTCTGTATTGACATCTTTGGCCGCAACGGTGACAGTGTATTATTTACTCACTGTGGATGCTATGATGAATTTAGCAACTGTAGAGGCAACACACTGCGTATTTCTAAAGCATCAAACACACATGCACCTCTGTGGTATACTCTGTTGTAAGGGACTCGTCTTGTAGAAGATGGTGGATACTAGGAGAGAGTTTATATACGAGGATTGGAAATTTAACAGTGGAAAAACTATTTACTTACAGCTCGTACAAAATAAATATGTCTTTCAAAGTTTTATTGACCTTCAAAGTAGTCTCCAGCATAGTGTATAACCCTTGCCAGTGATGCTCTTAGCAGTGTCACATGTGTCGACAGTTCGAGTGGCGCGGTCTGTTAATCGATGAGTTGCAGCAGTCGTCAAGCAAATGCCGTGAAGTGTTTCCTTCAGTCAGAAATCGAGTTGAACTCACGAGGACTTACGTCAGGGGACCGCAGTAGGTGGTACAGCACTCAGCAGTCCCATCAGTCAAACAAATCAGTAACAGTTTGCACTCTACGTGCTTGAGCATTGTTCTGCAAAATGATGGTCAGGTCCCGCAGAAAGTGTCATCACTTCTGTCTCTAAGCTGCTCGTAGGTTGTGTTCCAAAATATGTAGTGCTTTTAGTCGATATTTATTATTTCACAGAGAAATATTACATCGTCGTCATCGTCATCATTATCATCTTTTCCATACCCCTCCTCCGGAAGTAAGTACCATCTTGGCAGTGATGGTAGTGGTGACGGCGATGCGGAGCTATCGGGGATAGCTTCTGAAACAAAAATCAATAAATAAATAAATAACATCAAAACAAAATGAAATTAGTTTTGTGCATCACATAGACAAAGAATCAGTTATGCACCGAATTTTCTGTGTGTTAGCATACCCTGTCATAGATACCTGGCTATTTCGAGTCAGACAGTATCGCTTTTGTAATGAATCGCTTTTGTAATGAACCTCGCTTGTAGTTACCGGTACTCATAACTGCGACGAGCACTAAACAATACTACTTGTAAGCCGTATATTTAGGAATGAAGTACCATCGACATTAATGGAAAACGAAGATGATGTATAATTTGACCGATATTTCATGGCTGTAAGCTGTAGGGAATAGAATAATCGAATCAAGCACGTTTAATAGATTGAATCGAGGCCTCGTAAGCCATTAGCCGGCTGCCGAAATATTAATGCGTGAAGCACGTAACTGCCACCGTCACAACTTAGCAAAAGATTTGGCAGGGAGCCGAGAACTTTCAGGCCGTGTGTAAAATCGGTAAGCGAGTCTAAGGATTCCAATCAGTTCCTTGTTGACCAGTCTGGCGCGGCAGTTGAAGATAGCAAAAGCCGAACCTAAGTTTAAAATTTCACGTTTAAGACATCGTTCAAGCATGAAAACCGTACAAACATGCAGTCTCTTGACCTTCGGACGGACCCCCGTATGGAAGATGTGTAACTGACATAAGGAAGTACCGTCAAGATTTGAAAAACAGACAAATCATCTGGCCCGGATGGCATTCCTGTTAGATTTTAGAAGGAGTACTCCAGGGAATTGGTCCATCACCCCGCCTCTCTCTCTCTCCCTCTCTCTTTCTTTCTCGTCCAACACGAAGATCGAAACGAATGGTATAAAGGAAAGAAAGAAAGCGCGGGTCACTCCAGTATACAAGAAAGATGAAGGAACAGACCGCAAAATTACAGATCAATATCCCTAACTTCGGACTGCTCCCGAATCTTTGTACGTATTCTCAGTTCGAATATAATAAACATTCTTGAGGCTAAGCTGTTTATGTTGATGAATCAGCCTGATTTTAGAAAGCATCATTCGTTCAAAACTCAGCATGCCTTTATTTCACATGATATATCTAGAACTATAAAGGAAGGTAACAGGTGGATTACATATTCTAGATTTCAGGAAGGTATATGACACGATCTCCCATCGCAGCCCGTTAACGAAGGCACGAGCATATTTAACAGGCTCAGAGATAAGAGAGTGGCTCTATCCAATATGCAGCCCAGTGCAATTGGATAGCTGCTGTTCTCTTTATACTTAAATGATTTGGCGGGTCAGTAGTCTGCCGACGATGCAGCGGTCTACGATAAGTCATCAAAGCTGAGTGAC
Source organism: Schistocerca serialis cubense (assembly GCF_023864345.2). Taxonomy (NCBI): domain Eukaryota; kingdom Metazoa; phylum Arthropoda; class Insecta; order Orthoptera; family Acrididae; genus Schistocerca; species Schistocerca serialis. The sequence continues at coordinate 591,909,204 of NC_064645.1, read as the reverse complement.
TGTAGGAGGACACAAGACGATTTAGACAAAATTTCCATTTGGTGTGATGAATGGTCGCTAGCCTTAAATGCGGAAAAAATGCAAGTTAATGCTGATGAGTAGGAATAATAAACCAGTAACTTTCAGGTGAAGTATTACTATCGTCCTGCTTACTTCACTGGTGGGGTTGATCCGTTCCAGGTCATGTTGAAGAATTTCGGCGAATGGCTTCTAGATTTGTTACCTGTAAGTGCCAGGGAGCTGCTTTCAGAACTCAAACAGAAGTCCTTGGAGGACGGTGTTCTTTCCTAGGAACTGTAAACACTAAATTTAGAGACCCTCATTTCAAGGTAACTACCAAACGACTCTACTGCAGCTAACATTAATTGCGCATAAGGACCACGAAGACCAAATACGAAAAAAGTAGACCTCATATGGAAGCGTCCAGACAGCAGTTCTACCATCACTCTATTTAAGATTAATTGTACATGGGGCCCATTGAACTTAAAGAATTCGAAACATGCAATGCCGTAGACGTATACAAAGAAAAAAAAACTCTGATAATAACTTCTCTGTAATGCAGTAGAAACACGCATACATGAAAAGCAGGAAATACACCCGTCTCAAAGTTAGCTAATATCGACTCTGGCAGCTTGTAGGTGTAGGGTAGAGTTTCGATGTTTCTGTCGCTGGTTTCGAGTGGTTCTGCGAATTTTTTTCTTGGCAGGATAACACCAGTTGTATGGTATCGTCAGTTTCCGCGGCGTATTGCGATTTTATGCCGTCCTTCTGTAGTGCTTTGCATATAGTTGTGTAATTAGGACCTATCTTTGTGATTAATTACGCAATTAGGATCGATCTTTGCGTCAGTTTCTCGACCAAAATAAATAAAGTACACTAACCTAACCTTCCTCTCCCGCATCTAGACAGGTTTCATGTGTTGGGGGTGCACTTGAGCATTCCGTCCAGGAGCACCAGGGTTCGAGTCCCAGAAAGGGCTCCGGCATTTTTAATTTCCAATCAATTCCATGTGTGTCTGGTGGTTTAATTGTGTTAGGTGGGAGCACTTGGCCTTTCCACCCAGGAGGAGCAGGAGTCGAGTTCCAGAAAGGGTTTCTCTCTCTATGTCACAACCCCGCGCCGGTAATAACGACTAGAGAGTCAACACTTGCCGGATACACTGCGTGCGACCTTGTTGCTGTCTACTAACGATGCTTAGAAAAGGACTCTCTCTATGTCGCAACCCGCTACGGTAATAACGACTAGAGAGGCAACACGTACCGGATACATTCGGTATTTTGGAATGGTGCCGGCCGTGTCCCAATACTGTTACTTCATAAAATTAAGATACGAGACTTCACGGTGTTTAGAACCGAGTGTTGTAATAGATCAGGGGAACGCCACAACAAGTTTGAATGTTAACGGTTAAGTCCTGTCATTGCTGCCGTAAATAAGATCTCCTGCACAAAAAGGAATGGCCCAATTTCGTACTGACGTCGATATTACTATAAATTGAGAACGATCTTAGCCTCAGTCATAAATGGAATGAGAATTGATTGTGGTCTGTTAAAAAAATTAGCGTTAGTTAATTATTACCGCAATATGTCTTAAGGAAGGGATACTGAATAAAATGCGGAAAAATGTCATGAGTAAGGAGCTACACTCACCATCACGGAACGACAGCATCGCTACCGTTACAAAGAAACGACTGTAAAAGAGTTTTGTGGAAGGGCAGTGTCATTTGGTGCAGACCAATGGACACTTAATAAAGAAAGTGAACGAATGCCTCAACAGAATAGAAATGATGCACTGGAGAAGATTCTGCAAGACAGTGATATCGAATGCAGCTAGATAAGAAGACAGGGTAATGACGCAAAGAGATTCATTTTCTATATTGGTAAGATAATGAACAATTGCAGCATGAAACAGAACTATATCGACAAATTTCAGTCGTTGTTTAGGAATAATTTCTAAAATGGTATAAGGGACACTCGGTGTTCAGTGACTCTAAACGAGTAATAGTCTATAACCTGTGTATTTGCTACCTTAGTCTCTTTAAAAATACCTACACAAAAATACGCAAATCTGTAATACGTAATCAAGAAAATGTGCAGCATGAAACATAGAGTAATACAAAACCTCTCAGATGTAACAGTACGACGGGTCGGTAACTGTGGTCATTGTAGCAGCGTTCTACCGTTCTTCCTTTGTATTCTGTGAACCACTTACCGAGACGCATATCGGTCAACTCTTCAGGAAACTGATCCATTCTACCGTGTATCACTGTTAAGGTGCAATAACATCGAAAAGAATTAAAAATAGTCAAATCTGTACTAGCATATAAAGACGAGTCACTGTTCAACGTTGTTACCAAAAGTCTTGAAAAGTACTACCTCGATTAATTTCATATTTTTACACGATACTCTAATGAGCGTTAGGACAGATTTAGGCTACAAACTTTTCGATACATGTAATATATAAATATATACTTACTATATAAACGGGCCACGTTCTTGGGAAACAACTTGAGAAGTTATCATGAATTATTTCTAATGTTGGCGCTGTACTCTGATAACCCTTCGGACCGACATAGGCTACAGTTTTTTAATATGTTTAGTACACAAATACTAATTTAAAATCTATACTGCTACACAAAGAGAAGTCGACGATTAACGTTGGAACCAAGAATCACGAAAAGTTCTTAACCGACTTACTTAAATTTTTTCACAATATTCTAATAAACTTTCGAATAGCTACATATTTTAATATATAGAGTATATAAATACGTATATGTATACCATATAAAGGGGAAACTTTGCTATCTAAAGTCTCGTAAAAATTATTCAAAGATTTACTCCATGTTTTTGCTCGATACTCTAACAAAGATTCGTATGTACAAGGAAAACGTTGTTAGCAAAGGTCTCGAAAATTCCTTGACCTACATTGAAAGGTGGCTACACTGAGCCACAGCGCCAGAGATTGCGCCAAAGAGTTTTATTCCGCCGCCTCCACTGGCAGTGCTTGTCGAGAACTCGTAGTAGGCAGTGCTTGCTGAGATGTCGTAGTGAAAAGTGCTTGCTGAGATGTCGTAGTGGAGAGTGCTTGTTCCATGTTTTATGCAGTTGTTTGATGGGATAGACAGCAGATGTTGTTCTAATGGAGATATTGTAATGATCAGAGTGCTTTTCGTCAATATATATGAAGGTAACAACATCCTCTGTTATTTTTTCATTATTTTAATGTCGTAAATAATGCGTCATTACAGGTTCAGTCAACAAAGCATCTGGCTTGTGTTCTTGTATTAGAGTGTAATTCTGGTTTTCTTGCGCAATTATAGTATTTCTATTTTCTTTTAATTACTTCAGTATAAATGGTATTTAAAATTTCTTGTCTTGTTGAAGAAGAACCGTGCCAGATGTGTACGTTGAATCACACTCCCACACACAGAACAATTACACTTGTGTTTTGGTTTCGTAGGTTTTATAGTTGCTGGGGACTTAATTAATTAATTGTGTTAACGGAAATTTTCATTTCATTCTTTGTTGTTCTATGCAGTCAGATTGCGTACAAAAACTAGTCAGGGCCGACCGTTTACGAGACTTCGTAATCGGACATCTACAGCGCTAAAATTTTAAAAATTATTTTCATTTTATATAATTAAGCCCCCATGCAACTTGCATCGAATTTTTAAACGACACTAATAAACATTCAGACGGACATCGGCCATATAGTGAACGTTAATAAAACCGATAAACTGCGTGGACGGTTTCCTCACAGGAAATGGAGGAGAAAAAGTCCTATGAACATGGGTCTGCAACTGGATCGTTTCCACGTTAGATGGCGCTTACGAATAAAGTTCCTTATGGTTAGAAACTACTGCGCAACCTAAATCGTCCAAAACTTCATTATCTTACCTGTCTGCAGCAGCAGGAGAGATGTCTGATACCATGTATACCTATGATCCCAACCAATTTAGCCATTTATTTTAAGCGACTGCAGCTTCCAATCGAGTTTTATTTGGATGTAACAATAAACGCAGCTCAAGGTCAGCGAGCTGGAAAAGAGGAGATGGACAGAGAGGGGAGGGGGAAGAAATGGACGTAGAGAGAGGGAAAAAGGAGATGGACAGAGAGAGGAAGGAGGATGAGATGAAGAGAGGGGAGAGGAGATAGTAGATCAGGACGTATATCCCATTCCCGTACATATATAGCAATTCACTAGTATTACATAAAATAGAGAATGGATGTACTATGGTTCCTAAAAAACTTCAAATCCATGTTTGTGTCAACTAACAATGCGTACTGGTATTTATTTCACCATACGTGTTTCGTTTCGTTGATTTAAAATGTCTTTAGTAATCTGCGAAACACATATAGTAAAATAAACATATTTAATAGCTGCATAGACGGAACTGAAGTGAATTACCTAATTTTACAGAAACTACTGGACCATGCACACAAGGGAGGTGTTAAGTTTATATTAAGAACTATAAATTTTCGTACGTGCCAGAAAATACTGTAATATGTTTCCAAACAACAAAACTAAAGGCAACTATGCGACTTCATTAGTAAAAGAATTTCCTTATTATAATTCGTTTTTAAGTAACAAAATAAATACCTGCGTATTTCCTGAGATTTTGCTTGATAAAGAATAGGTGTATATCAACATATGAAGTACATTAACGCTATATCTGTACTGCAAGTTAAATTACAACCTGTGTAACGCGAGTATAATAGCACCTTTGTTAAAGTTGAATAGCTTATAATTTTACAAACATGTTTGACTCTATAATAAACGATGATCTGCGGAAGTCTAAGAAATTTTATTGTTTAATGCTCTATATTCAAATGAGAGGCAATTTCGTTGAGTACATGTCACATAAAATGCAACAGTAGTCAGATTGTGAAGCAAATTTCTCGACAGAACTTCACCACCTACTCTCACTAACACACACAACAACAGCGACGACAGCAACAACAAACACTGCACCTGTGGTGCACGGAGTGATACGAAATAGTGATTAATTAATCTTAGTTTGGCTCTGAAGCTCTAATCCATGAGCATCCGAATTTGCATACGAAGTTACGGGAATTCAGGGTCCGCAGCTCGTGGTCGTGCGGTAGCGTTCTCGCTTCCCGCGCCCGGGTTCCCGGGTTCGATTCCCGGCGGGGTCAGGGATTTTCTCTGCCTCGTGGTGACTGGGTGTTGTGTTATGTGCTTAGGTTAGTTAGGTTCAAGTAGTTCTAAGTTCTATGGGACTGACGACCATAGATCTTAAGTCCCATAGTGCTGAGAGCCATATGAACCATTTTTTGGAATTCAGGAACACCTGTTCCGCAAAGAACTACGAGCCCCAAAAAGTAATTGCTTCCGAGTACATTTTCTGATCACATGATTAAAATAGACACTGATTTAAAAACACTAAAATGCTGCCACAGGCTATACCAAACATCTGATATAGAAGAAACGTTTGACACACAGAATGCGATAACAGTTGGAAAAAACATTATAACATACAGAGCAATGGTACACAATTTAACAGTTTTAAAGAACTATACAAAACAAGCAATAGAAACAGACGAAATAATGAAAATACAAACACATTTACGCACACACAAAGGAGCGAGAGACAGAAAGTAAGTAAAGCTCAAATTAGTTGCCAAACCTATTAGAAAAACAGAAAAACCTCAACGAAGACCGAACACGGAACAGAAACAAACATTGAGATTTGTGAAGTTCAAAAGAGTGAAAATTGTCAGTATATTTTCTTCAAACATCTATCTTGTTTGTGGTGTTTATGACTGAAGACCACAACAACAACATTGGTGTATTTCCAGAACAGATGAGTATGAAGATGAAGATGGATCCTACAAAAATATCTGTGGGTAATCTCGAAATAATGACGCAAATTATATTTTATAACATTATTACGTTTACAGGTAAAATGATCAACTGGCCAGTCGGATTCATGATGACAGCAATTCGTGGAAGATGGTAAGTTATGCAATAATGTAAAGAAGGTCCGACAGAACCTAACGTTCTATAAAATAAAGTAATGACAGAACATGTTTGTGGCACTAATGTCAAAAGAGTTGAATCGGCAGTTTTACGAATGGAACGAGTCAAAAACTTCTTTTGTAGGGAAACACAAAAACTTTTTACCGTTCTGATCTTTTTATTTTTTCTTAACCAGACTGTTGCATGAGATTCTTTACATTACCCGCTGTCTCAGTAACGTGAAAATATTGGTTGTCCTGATGGATGAATCACGATGCTAAAATCCGTGGATATGTTCCTTCTTCAAAGTTATTATTAATTGGGCATTAAAACTTCTAGTACAACATCAGAAATAGTTACATTTTCACAAATATTCATAATACGTCTTATACAGGAAATAGCTATACTTTTCACATGTTTGAAAGCATTATCTATGATATTTACTGTCCTTCACTTTCTCCGTCCTCTGCAGTGTCTGTTGCTGGTATCGTCAAAGCTCCTCATGAAACGGTCTGTACTCATATGGGATGTATGTAACTATCTCGTGTGCATCCTGGAGCTTCTTGTCTTGTATTGGAATTTTTCTATTGTGCGTCATTTCTGCTGGAATGCAGGGCACACCTGAATTGATCTTTTGCAGCAAGAAAGTGTTTTTCACTACAACATCAATGAACACAGTTACGGTTAAAAACCTTTACGTAAGAAGTATTCTAGCTGTCTGCAATTGGAAATCGGAAATGAGGACCTTTCCTGGAACTCTGTGAATTTCTTGTGGAATTCAGGCCACCGCTTCTGGAAATCCAGTGTATTTTAAACAGAGATATGAGTAACATTGAATCCTCACTGAGGATGGAATCAAATCAGTTTATTGCTGCGATGTTGAAATTCTGCCTAGGCCTCTGATTTTCGTTTCGCCGTCCAAAAATTTAGTCTCAGTATTCATATTGTTTTTTTTTTCAACAACAACATGCAACATAATTCATGATGAAACGTAGGCCTACAACAAAAGCACGACATCACATTAGATACGTCAAACTAACAGGTTTTTAAGACATCTACAATAGCCACTATATCAATAACCATTATTTATTTACCCTTAATGAAGATGATCTAAACTCAGACGGACAACACTGATCACCAAACAGTACTCCGAAACACTGCAAAAACGAGGTTTTAAGCAACTGAACAGCAGATACGACCACCTGCGCTGAGGGTGAACGATCTCCAAACTAGGATGTGTTCCCTTCTTGAAACTAACGAATGTTTCCAAGTCCGATTAAGCCGGCGTACGAGAGGTTAACACATGTTGCATGAATGCGTCGTGCTATACCAAACATCGCTGTTGAAAGGGACTGAGGGTGCGAAGTGTGTTGCTTATCAAATTTTCAAGGCATTCTCAGACCTCTTCCAGTTTGACGTAAAGTTTACGAGGATAAAAATGAGATGTGCGTGTGTAAGGGAAGTGTGTATCTGTAAACCGGCATGAGTTCCAGCTCGCAAATGAGGCAAACGCTGTCTCGGCTGGGCCGTTTCAGCAGACGTGGCCTGCAGAGAGGAAGGACGGGCGCACAGTGGCATTGTAGCGCGGCTGGCGGGGCATAGGGCGTCACTAGGCGGAGACAATTGGCCGCTTGCGTCATCGGGTGCACGCCCCAGTCAGAGCTGCCACGCCTCCGTAACGTAATTAGCTGCCGGCATTGAGGACGCGGCAAACAGGCGCCCCTGTTGCCTCGTCTTTGCCGCTCCGAGGCCGGTGTCAAGTCGGCGCTGCGGGCGGCAGCCAGATTATGTGCAGACGAGCAATACACCCCGTGCAGCTTTGCGTGCTGTTCCAACGTCAATTATACGCCTGTGTGTGTGTGTGTGTGTGTGTGTGTTTGAGAGAGAGAGAGAGAGAGAGAGAGAGACAGAGATACAAAGGACAGGTAGTCAACATTAATCGTTACTGCATGCCACAGAGACAGAATTTTGGTCCTTTTCTAAACCTGATACTTGCTTACTATTTTTAGGCTGACTTGGTTCAAATGGCTCTGAGCACTATGGGACTTAACTGCTGTGGTCATCAGTCCCCTAGAACTTAGAACTACTGAAACCTAACTAACCTAAGGACATCACACACATCCATGCCCGAGGCAGGATTCGAGCCTGCGACCGTAGCGGTCGCGTCGTTCCAAACGGTAGCGCCTAGAACCGCTCGGCCACTCCGGCCGGCTTTAGGCTGACTTAAGACGGGGTGACTTAGATAACGTGTTACACACCCTTTCGTGTTTCTAAGATTTTGAAGTTCTCAAAAAAATAGATAGACATTGTCGGGATGGGAAAAGCCTACCGGTTGAAACCGACACCGGTATTGTAGTTCTAAATAACAGGTTTTTTGGGTATTTGTTTGGTCTCAGTTATAAGAAGTGTTTTTATTTTACTGATAACCGAGTGAAAAAACCGAAATATCTGTTACCCAATGCAGAACTGACAAAATTTTTCGTTTTTAAACACATCTTATTTTAAAAGGTAGTAATTTTTATTCGTGATTTGCATTGGTTTGGAATAATGCGCTACCAAGGAATATCTGAAAAGCGATATGTGCTGTGTTAATAACAATTCCTGCAGAAACAAGCGACGAAGACGAGGCTTAAATTTTTTTATAGGCCTGCCGAGACAATGATGTCCCTGTTGCCGTGCCTGGTGTCTTAAGCTACGTGTGTACCACTGATACGAAAGACTTATTACCCCCACCTGCTCTCTACTATAGATTCTTGCTGGCGTCGCCGGATATCCATTATACTGCTGAAAGGCACCAACCCTAGTCTGGAAGCATTTCTACGAAGTGACGTAGCAAGGAAGTACAATGCTTCATTTGCCTTAAAAGATTAATACCTGTTTGTCATTTCTAAGAATTAATAAGAGAGGAAGGATATTATGGTAACAGTTATAAATTAAAAACTTAACTGTTCATTCGTAGAATATAATCTGCTGCTTGTTCCTACGTAATATACCTTTATCTGCTTTTAGCCACTGAAAACGCACAAATTAACACGAAAAACAGAGTTTATGAACTTCAGGTTTCAAACTTTAGCACTAACGATTCATAATGCCCCAACAGTGTGAAAGGATTTTTGAGCAGAGTTTCAAAAGATATGAATCAATAGGAGAATACTTGTGGCAGTATTCAACCGCTTATCACTTATCGATAACAACGGTTAAGATTGGACGGACTAAGTTTTCTTTTATTTGCCTGTTTAATTTAATACTACCATTGTATGTCTTGAAAGTGATAAATATTTTTCAGTCTTTGTTCGATTTCTACGTCTGTTACGAGAAGGAACAGAAATAAGAAACCCGAAAATCTGTTATTTCACAAAACGGTTGTTTTGGGCGTTTTTAACAGTCAGGTTAAAGTAGCATGGAAGAAATGCGATACAATATAAATCCGGTTGTATCAGACATAACAAAATGTGGAGAGAGACCGGTAGTTTAGGCTGCATCATAATAAATAATGAAAACTGACTAGGGTGCAACTCTACGATAACAGAAGTAAAACCATTGTAGTGAACATTCGTCCGCAAACCAGACATTTACGACGTAATTATGAGTGTGCTTTTACAAGTGGATACTAATTTTCAGTGTAAAATGTGGTTCTAGTTACTGTAGTTGTATCTAAAATGTACACCTTTCATTAAATCCCCGTCTCATGTGGCTCAAATCTGACGTGAAGCCACGCACTGTTTGTGAGTCAAAACATCAGCAAGATGCAATTAATTTTTTGGCTGTAAAACGTGTTATTCTTTTCCTCTCACAGGCTGTAGCTCTGTGTGACTGCAAATTAGTTATCAGCTTATCACACTTTAATCTTAGTATGTCCTAGGACCAACAGTTTTCCGGCAAATATTCCCTTCTTTCATCTTTATTTCATTTAGTACTCCGATTCTTATTCCAGTACTTTGCTATACATAAACGCCATAATTTGAATACTAAACAGTGGACTCAAATATCTGTTTTAATAAGGTTGTGTAGCAGATCACTTTTAAAGTCAGTTGTAGCTTGGCTTGTAATTCGTGATCCTCATTTGATTGACCTCCTTCCTCAACGAGTCACTTAGATAATTGACTGTCTTCACTCTGTTAACTTTCCTATATTCGGTCGTAAGATGTTTCCATGAATGTGGTGTTTCTCTTCTGTTTCCTCAAAGATTACCTGTAGCGGCAACGAAGCTAATCAAATCACATCTTGCAGTCTGTGTGCAAGTATGAGTTACTTGCTGATGCTGTTCTTTCGCCCTTGGATTAAACTCTCTGGCACATACTTGATAAGAAAATGTGTTAATCAACTCCCTCTTCTGTCACTTCTGTCTTTATTTCTAAACTGTTAAATTCTTGACACACAGTCTTGCTAACGACTGAGGTCTGTTTGATGAACGACGTTGATAACTATCCGAAATATTCCAATCTCTTGCGGGCATGCATCCAGGGATAACCTCCTTCAGGGTGTACTGGTGACAGAAATAAAACCACTTGACACAAAACTGTGAAGTAAATGCGCTTGTGCCAGAGAAACACAAAACACCTCCTCCAAGACGTAGAAGTCGCGGCTTTTATTTGAGTTAAAGTTCATTTATCATGATATTTAATTTGATTTTAGCACTTGACTTTCGCGTCTGCACAATAAATAAAGCGAGTGGGAGCACCAAAAGAAAGAATGCACTTCGATTCTTAAAAAAAAAAAAAAAAAAAAAAAAAAAAAAAAAAAAAAAAAAATTTGAAAAACAAAAGCGTTTCTAATCACAATTAGAGATTGTAACAAATTCATAAAATATTTAATCTATTTCCGTTACTAAGAAACTGTTTTCTTTTTCTTTGCCTTTATTCCCTATTACCGCCCGGAGTGGCCTTGCGGTTCTAGGCGCTACAGTCTGGAACCGCGCGACCGCTACGGTCGCAGGTTCGCATCCTGCCTCGGGCATGGATGTGTGTGATGTCCTTAGGTTAGTTAGGTTTAAGTAGTTCTAAGTTCTAGGGGACTGATGACCTCAGCTGTTAAGTCCCATACTGCTCAGAGCCATTTGAACCATTTTGATTCCCTATTCGTGGCTCGGCATGTTAATTTATGCAGTTGGCAATGTTAGTGGTAAAGGATGATCGGATGACATTCCTGTTCCCACTTCCCTTCAAGACAGTTATTAAGTTGTATATAACATTTTAAACACGACGACGAAATAGATAGAAAATTCGTCATAAAATTCATGTTCAAGAACGTGGCTATACACTGATAAAGATTTATCTTTCAGATGGTAACTAGCAACAAATTATTTCGAACTTTTATTTGATTTCGCACCTTGACCGGTTTGAATGTTTTCGAGGTTGTTTTAATAAAATTTTCTGTTGAATCGTCGTACCACTGTCCATTTGCGATTCCGTACTTGTAGATGGCGACATATGACGTCGTGACATTAACGGACCACACACGAGAAAAAACGGATGAAGATAGATTTTTCAGGTCCGCAACGGACCAAAGCGTATCTTCAAAAAGAGTCATCATATAAATTCTTCCACTTGCTGGCACTCAGTTGTTATTAATTTACTATCAGATGCTGGTGCCTCATACGTCTCTCTTTGTCGTTTTGGAAGACATTTTGTGTAACGACCCCAGGATAAACCTTGACATAGAGCGGAGCAGAGTCCCATTCCCTCTGCCATATAGCGGTTGCCGATTAGCGTATCAGAAAACGTGGCCAGGGTGATGGCGCAACGGCAATCGATTGCAGCCCCCCGCCGGCTCTTCCCCGTTCCACAGCTGCAGGTGCAGCGGCGGAATGAGTGCGCTTTACGCGGGACTTGGCCATGTGTGCATTGCGGTGCGGCGAGGCAGTGTTACTGTAATCGCGGCTCTCTAGCAGCATGCAGATTCGTTGACAAACGTAGTGGTAAATACCTCGTCACAACAGGCACAATGTTCGAAACGTCACTGCAGATGAGGGCGCCGGCGTTTAGTTGCCAACTGCAGCATCAATAATTGGCACATGGAAAGGTGGCCACATTTTTTATTTATGTTAGTGACTGGAAAACCAGAATCGGACATCAAATGTTCTTTATTTGGATGCGTAGCTAGTTTAGGCTACCAATCTACCTATCTCCAGATCACAAATACACTACTGGCCATTAAAATTGCTACACCACGAAGATGACGTGTTACAGACGCGAAATTTAAACGACAGGAATACGTTGCTGTGATATGCAAATGATTAGCTTTTCAGAGCATTTACACAAAGTTGGCGCTGGTGGCGACATCTACAACGTGCTGACACGAGGAAATTTTCCAACCGATTTCTCATACACAAACAGCAGTTGAAAAGCGTTGCCTGGTGAAACGTTGTTGTGTTGCCTCGTGTAAAGAGGAGCAATGTGTACCATCACGTTTCCGACTTTGATAAAGGTCAGATTGTAGCCTATCGGGACTGCGATTTATCGTATCGCGACATTGCTGCTCGCGTTGGTCGAGATCCAATGATTGCTAGCAAAATATGGAATCGGTGGGTTCAGGAGGGTGATACGAAACGCCGTGATGGATCCCAACGGCCTCGTATCAGTAGCAATCGACATGACAGGCAACTTATCCGCATGGCTGTAACGGAACGTGCAACCACGTCTCGATCCTTGAGTCAACAGATGGGAACGTTTGTAAGACGACAACCACCTGCACGAACAGTTCGACGACGTTTGCAGTAGCATGGACTATCAGCTGGGAGACCATGGCTGCGGTTACTCTTGACGCTGCATCACAGACAGGAGTGCCTCCGATGGTGTACTCAACGACGAACCTGGGTGCACGAATGGCAAAACGTCATTTTTTCGGATGAATCCAGGTTCTGTTTACAGCATCCTGATGGTCGCATCCGTGTTTGGCGACATCGCGGTGAACGCACATTGGAAGCGTCTATTCGTCATCGCCATACTGGCGTATCACCCGGCATGATGGTATGGGGTGCCATTGGTTACACGTCTCTTGACAGCACTTTGAACAGTGGACGTTACATTTCAGATGTGTTACGACCCGTGGCTCTACACTTGATTCGAACCTTGCGAAACCCTACATTTCAGCAGGATAATGCACGACCGCATGTTGCAGGTCCTGTATAGAAAATGTTCGACTGCTGCCCTGGCCAGCACATTCTCCAGATCTCTCACCAACTGAAAACGTCTGGTCAATGGTGGCAGAGCAACTGACTCGTCACAATACGCCAGTCACTACTCTTGATGAACTGTGGTATCGTGTTGAAGCTGCATGGGCAGCTGTACCTGTACACGCCATCCAAGCTCTGTCTGACTCAATGCCCAGGTGTATCAAGGCCGTTATTGCGGCCAGTGGTGGTTGTTCTTGGTACTGATTTCTCTTGATCTATGCACCCAAATTGCGTGAAAATGTAATCACATGTCAGTTCTAGTGTAATATATTTGTCCAATGAATACCCGTTTATCATCTGCATTTCTTCTTGGTGCAGTAGTGTATTCTTGGTTAGTGTTAGTGCCATTACGACTTCACACATCGTTAAAATCTTTCTTAAAATTACAACGTCCCATGAGATAATTGAAATCAGCTTTCCATCGTTCGTGTGTAGTGTAACCAAGCGATTTCGATAAAACAAAGGCGTTATGTTTTTGGAACTTAGCAAACGACACAGTCCGTATTTACATCCCGCACCATCACAGTGCCTTTGTTTTATGACCATCGTTCAATTAAATTGGCCACTAATGATGAAAAGCTGTTTTCAGCTATTTCTTGTACGGATGCTGTCATTTTAAGAAAGATGTAAACGATGAGTGAAGCCGTGATGGCACCAACACTAATCAAAAATGTTTTATGACCTGGAGATAGATAGATTGTTAGCAAAACTAGTAATCTATTCAAATAAAGAAAATTTCACATGCAGTCTTGACTTCCTGAGTTTTCAGTCCCCAACATAAATAAAAAAAAATTCTCAACAGATCGCATATCTCCTGGTTGATAGTGTCAACAAACTTGATATAGCAGATTGTTATGAAACACCTCACAAATCGTGAAGACGTTTGTTGCAACATTTCTTCTAGCAGTCGCCATGAGTTCGTGCAATGACAATATTACTGACGTCCTGTTGGTAATTTCCGTCCGAATCCACTCAGTCCGCTGTTACAGAATGTGACGCATAAGGAATTTCGCCAACGTCAGCTCCATAGTCGTAGTAAGGTAACCCATAATCCAGAATGGACCTTGACCGTCCCCAATCAGACAGAAATTGTATAGTGCATGGGAGAGAGTAATTCGTACCAATAGTATCGGTTTAATTCCTACTGAGTTCACATATTTTGTGAGGGAAATATGACTACCTGTTTGCCTCTATATGTTATTCTCATGAGCCCTATGGGAGATATGTGATGGTGGTCACGCAGTGACCGCACTGTTACATGATTGGACACAAACATGAAAACACCGGGAAAAACGCATTCTTGAACCCTCCCAACAAATCGAAGTCCATTTTGCCTTCCATAACAAATTTTACGGGGGGCGCTCAATAAGAAAATACATCAGTTTTTCTTGTGAAAGAATTTCAAAACACCCTATTATTTCGCACTCTTCTAGCTGCCAAAACAAAATAGTGGATGGGTGTATCATCACTACCAACAGAGACGATCAGTTATGCAGTGGGGTGTTTGACTGTGATCAGTTGATCACCTCTAATGAGAGTGCCTGCGCGTTCCAACATTTCTGTATGTCGAAAGGTTCGGGGCTAAGACGCGCACCTGATCTTAAAGGTTAAAGAGATTAGGAAACAATATGACAGTGATAAGGCTTACTTCAAAGCAATCAACCTTTTAATTTCAATCGGCAACCAAAGTGCGACTGTATCCCAACCGTCCCTGCTGACGATTTTATTTTGAGTAAAGCCCTGGCGACAGTTGGCTGACAATATTTTCAAAGTTAAATCGATCGTTAGTTATTAAGACGGCTCTGAAGGAACGTCTTAAAACATTACTTATGGTATGAACACTTATTACAAGGGAACTCACTCGGCGGAACCACAAGATCCAGCTAAAATACATCAATAATGACCCAGTCTTTCGAACACAGAAACGGACAGCTTAGTACAACAGGTTGTTGAGATTATAACTTTGACAGAGCAATGTAATTACAATCAAAGAATTGAACCAGTTAACATCTGAATCTAACCACAAGGTAACTCTTTTGTTTAACGGTAACCTGTGCCTTAGTACAATTGCTCCGTCTGCATTTAGGACCAAGAGATGGTTCATTACAACATTAATGATCAGGTACTAACCAGATAGGAAAGGCAATATAATAGCGGAACAAATTTTCAGATGACAACTACTGTCTTAGTACAATACTACTGCCGATATTTACGACCAAAGAGCCGACCGAGTAAAACTCTGAGGGTCGGAAACAAATCAGAAAATAAGGAGAAAGGTAGACAACGACACAAGTTATCACGAGGATTACAGAATGTTACTCCCCTATATCAGCAGTGGTTAGACACTGGACTCGCATTCGGGAGGACGACGGTTCAATCCCGCGTCCGGCCATCCTGATTTAGGTTTTCCGTTATTTCCCTAAATCACTCCAGGCAAATGCCGGGATGGTTCCTCTGAAAGGGCACGGCCGACTTCCTTCCCCATCCTTCCCTAATCCGATGAGACCGATGATCATGCTGTCTGGTCTCCCTCCCAAACAACCAACCAACCCCTATATCAGGAAGCAATTCAGTGGATCCACGGTGCGACGCAGCTGTTACTGAGTGGTGCCGATGAAACCCAGGTAGAAGATGCCAGCCACACCATGATTGGTCGTCCTACACGAATGTTGCCGACCAAACGACGGGATGTCGGCCTGCTGCTTCTAGTCGACACTGACCCCGGTGAAGTACTCCGGTATCTTCGCTCTGCGCATGCCCTACTTGCGCAGCTCTTAGCTTCGGCCGCTCGGACCTCGTGACCAACCACTTGTCGTGACACTACCGCCAATCCCCAAATTTGGTGCCTCCCTCTAGGGCCAGCGAACCTCGTATATATAGGGTGAGTCACCTAACATTACCGCTGGATGTATTTCGTAAACCACATCAAATATTGACGAATCGATTCCACAGTCCGAACGTGAGGGGAGAGGCTAATGTAATTGGTTAATACAAACCATGAAAAAATGCACGGAAGTATGTTCTTTAACTTAAACCTACTATTTTTTAAATGGAACCCCGTTAGTTTTCTTAGCACATCTGAACATATAAACAAACACGTAATCAGTGCCGTTTGTTGCATTGTAAAATGTTAATTACATCCGGAGATATTGTAACCTAAAGTTGACGCTTGAGTACCACTCCTCCGCTGTTCGATAGTGTGTATTGGAGAGCACCGAATTACGTAGGGATCCAAAGGGAGCGGTGATGGACCTTAGGTACAGAAGAGACTGGAACAGCACATTACGTCCACATGATAAGACATTTTTATTGGTCTTTTTCACTGACGCACATGTACATTCCCATGAGGGGTGAGGTACACGTAAACACGTGGTTTCCGTTTTGAATTACGGAGTGGAATAGAGTGTGTCCCGACATGTCAGGCCAATAGATGTTCAATGTGGTGGCCAGCATTTGCTGCACACAATTGCAATCTCTGGCGTAATGAATGTCGTACACGCCGCAGTACATCTGGTGTAATGTCGCCGCAGGCTGCCACAATACGTTGTTTCATATACTCTGGTGTTGTAGGCACATCACGGTACACATTCTCCTTTAACGTACCCCACAGAAAGAAACATGTCCCTGCGGATGCTGCTCGCCGACCGTGGCCCGTGTTTGTTACAACACGCAACTGAACGTCGGAGGTTTCAAGCGTCAACTGTAGGTTACAATATCTCCGGATGTGAATAACATTTTACAATGCAACAAACCGCACTGATTACGTATTTGTTTATATGTTCAGATGTGCTAACAAAACTAACGTGGTTCCATTTGAAAAAACGTACGTTTGTGTTAAAAAAACATACTTCCGTACATTTTTTATGGTTTATATTAAACAATTACACTAGCCCCTCTCCTCACGTTCGGTCTGTGGAATCGGTTCGTCAGTATTTGATGTGGTTTACGAAATATATCCAGCAGTAACGTTAGGTGACTCACCCTGTATATGGGCAAGCAAAGATCTTCTAAGGACACAACCCACAGATACAAACCCTTTCTCATAGATACAGGCAATGGGGCCGCAACAGGGATAGTCGATACTACACCTGAGCCAGTGGCGCCAGGCAGAACAGTCTACTAACACAACGGTGCCACGGCTCAATAGTCTAGTGGTCAACATCGCTAACTACTAATCGTAAGTGTAGGTTTTACTCTCGGCGGTCACTGCAGACTTTACTGCACTGGACAGATCTGAAACGGAATCTAATGAGTCTCGAGATCTCTCATAAGGATCTGCTTGAGTAAAATATCAGGCTGAAAAAGTACTATGAAATTCTTTTATGTCGTACATAATATTCTCCATGTTACTAATAATGTACACTGCCTCACAAGAAAAGTCGAATGCCCAGAAGGCATGATCGAATGTCTGTGTAGCTTGGTACACGTTCACATCATTGGCGGACATGTGAATGATAAAGAGTTGCAATTCTCTGTGACAGCTAGAATGGCCACCACAGTTCCTTAGTACTGTTCATGTTCAGTCTTCAGTCAGGCCTGGTAGGAGGCCGAGAACAGCATCAGATGTTGAGTAAACACTGTAAAGGACATGGAGATATGCCGTACTACTGAAACAGCGTTATCAGCACCTGACAATCTAAAAGGAGTCCCATTGAGAGTCTCCAATTGAACAGGTGGTCAGATCTTGTATTATTCAGATTTGTTCGGCATGACGATGTGACAGGGCGTGATTACAGTTGTACGTGAACGAGAGGGCAGGTTCTGATCACCACAGGGAAGGATCACCGTATAGCACACCAGGCACATCGTAACATCTTTACGTATGCACCTGCCATCTGAGAGCAGAAAACGGACTCCTTGCAACATTATGTGCCACCCGGCACCAATTTTCGATTACTAGCAGCAGTCGAACTAGGGAATTACCGCCTCATGCGTAGGCGTCCAGTAACAACACAACAAGTGTTGCATTTAGCCGCGCGGGGTAGCCGCGCGGTCTAGGGCGTCTTGTCACGGTCCGCGCATATCGCTACGTCGGAGATTCGAGTCGTCCCTCGGGCGTGGGTGTGTGTGTCATCCTTAGCGTAAGTTAATTTAAGTTAGATTAAGTAGTGTGTAAGCTTATGGGTCGATGAACGCAGCAGTTTGGTCCCAAAAGATCTTACCACAAATTTCCAATTTTTTGTACCATTTAGTTTGGCAACATCACGGGGAATGCAGATGTTTGGCAACGTATTGTTTTTAGCAGTGAACAGGTTTTCTGCACTACCCTTGATAACCAGAGTCGAAGCGATCTGGGGAAAAGATTCATTCTTCCAGTGCTTTGGAGAGGGACGGCGGAGCTGCTCATGGCGCCATAGTGAGGTAAGCGAACGGCTGGCCGTGACTGACGGAACTCTAACGGCACAATGGTACGTTACGGAGTTTTGGCGTCCTCATGTGTTACGCCTCATGTGAATGTACCATGGTGCCATTTTCCAACAGGACAATGCTTCCTCACACATGCCACATGCATCTGTGACCTGTTTATGTGTGACGTTCCGATACTCCCGTGGCCAGCAAGACTCCCAGATCTGTCCCTGATAGAACATGTGCGGTATAAGCTTTGACGTCAATTCTAGTGCGAGCATCCTGCATGACAAGGACCTGTTATGTGACAGGTAACGCCACCTTGCCTCAGCAGAGGACATGAACGCTTTATGACACCCCCGCCAACCGAATCGGGGGATTCATCGAAGCGAAAAGGGGTGCTACATCATACTAATAAGACGGCTTATACTGCCAAGTTGTTTGTAAATTTCTTTCGATATTGTAATCACTGAAATAACATCTCATGCCCTCTTTACCCGTGAAGTTTCATTGCGTCACCTCCTCTACTTCTCTGCGATTGGCATATTTTTGTCGGGCAGTGTGTTTATTTGAACACTTCTTCCAACAGGAAATAATTTACGGAGGTAAAGAAGGAAAGAGAGGCGCCGAGAAAATTACAGTGTACTCAAATAACAGGAGATAGTATCCGGTTTGTTTCAGGAAATGTATAAGACAGAAAAAATTTAAAACTTCTCAGACCATCGAGTGGCGTATTGCAGTTTCATACTGGGTATACACTTTATCCAAAGTGTGTACACCAAATTCAGTGCGACTCTAGAGAAAGAGAGCAGATATTCACTGAATATTGTATTGGAATATCCAAGCTGCAGGCATGTAACCTCTACGTAGAGGAAACTATAAACAAACACTATTAACAATCACACAGTCACTACAAGGGTTTCGCTGAGATAACTGCATAGGAACCCACCAAGCTGAGCAGTTAAGTATGCAGAAGCTGTGGGCTCTGTAGGTTGGTGTAACAGTAGGAAAAGCTTTAGAACCACTTGTGTACTGTGAGGTATCATCCGGGCAGACATATGATTTTCTTTCAACAGTGGTTACTTAACACCTATGATGTGCTTTGGCGCCTGTGTAGCATCGGTACTGAATAAAGCGATCACTTGCAAGACCGATTAGGGTTTTCAATTTTCACGAACTACGTATGATGATGGCTACAGCTTCAAATTCTTATGGTTACCACTATGGCTCGTAAAAATGCAATGCACCAACGAGAATGGGATTTTTAGTTTCATTTTAATATTTTATTGTATTTAATGCATCGTTTAAATCATATTCATGAGTTGGATGTTGGCAGTGGTGTAACAGATCGCTTGTCATTCCATGGCAAGAAGTATACTCTGCCTACATTTGTTGGAGATATCGACTTTGTAAATCATTGAAAGCGAGAACTGTCAAGATCACCACTGCCTGAGTGGAAATTGTTTAGTTTGTAGTACTGCCTTGTTAGTTTCGTAAATACAGAGTCTTATTGTAAAGTTAGATTCGACTACGTGCAGTTCGTGTATGTGCGTGTTCGTGTATCACGAATTAGCAGTTGTTTAAATAAATGTAAGTGGGATTTGAGCTATACTGATAATTAGATTGATAAGGGTAAGGATGGAATGAGACAAGAGTGAAAGGATATGAAGTCCATCGTTTGTCAGCTGTTATTGTTGCTGTCGGTTTAGTGTTGGCCCCAAGGTGCCGACTATCAGCGCTTGCAGATTTGCGTTTGACAATGACCCCAACATCAAATTAATTATATCTTTCAAGTCTACAACTAAACAATCGTTTATTGGCTCTGAGCACTATGGGACTTAACATCTATGGTCATCAGTCCCCTAGAACTTAGAACTACTTAAACCTAACTAACCTAAGGACAGCACACAACACCCAGCCATCACGAGGCAGAGAAAATCCCTGACCACGCCGGGAATCGAACCCGGGAACCCGGGCGTGGGAAGCGAGAACGCTACCGCACGACCACGAGATGCGGGCAAACAATCGTTTATTCTTTGGCGTTCTATTAACTGATTACATAAACAACTGTTCTGTACCCATGAAAAATACACATTGAACACAATCAATTACCCTATTAAACTAAATATAAATTTATTGATAAAATTTAAATTGAACCTAGAGAATTACGCAGTGATAATTACACACACGCTTACATAACACACATAACAAGCATTAACAATTATTCTATCGCATGACTAACGCTAAATTATACACAAAATGTAACTGAATCTTTGAACTGAACTGTCGGAACAACTTCAATTTCCTGTTCACGTGTTAAAGAAAACTTTTTAAGAAAAGGTAAGAACGGTAATCTTTAAAATTTAACTCCTAAGTTGATAAAGGAACAATTACTTTTAACGCATATACTTTCCACAACACTATCTCTTACGGTGTAGATGTACTAATTGTTGCGTAAGTTTTCAGGCACTTATTATGACGGATAAGATAAGTTTACAAATTACGTCATAGATAATAACTTCTCTTGAACCCAAACGAACACCACTGTACATCAGGAAAGGAGCACTCCTTTTACTAGATTTTTATTACCTCCACATTTTGACTTACTACAAGAGGCTGAAATTGCTATACTTTTCATGTAACACTTAACAATAGGGCGTCTCGAGAAGTCCTAGACTACGCACATGACTTAGAAAAATACCATGGTTTCGTGGCAGCCTTATTGCGCTTGTACCTGGAAACCCACAGCCAAAGAAAGTTGCCACACTGTTCTCCGGACAGCAGCAGCGCAACAACAGCAACCAACCACCACTTCGCTTTCACGCTCTTCTCTTTCCGTTCTCACCAATGTTTGGCAGGAATGTCAATACAGCTTTTAATGTCGTATGTATTTCAAAATAAGGCATTGAATAATAAATTATTGGTGGCATTTGTAGTCAATGGTACCGGCTAATAACAATAATTAACACTGTGACTTGTGTGAAACTTTTTCTTTTGTGGAAATTCTTCTTGAAATGTGAACTTTAAGTACGTTTATACCTGATTTCCAACTTTACGTCAGACACTAACTTACAACACTATATCTCTGATAATAAGAAAAGCTGTGTTGTGTTTTACTTCAGGCTCAACTAAATATCTTCGCATGAGGAAGACAGCGCACTCTGATGGCATTCACAGCTCGTCCTTCTCAAGGAATTTTGGCCCATGATACGCAGTACGTCTACCGTAAAGGAGTGATACTACATCGCTTGACTATTACGCTGGAAGGCCTCCTCCGGCCTCTCATTTGCATCTAAAGAAAGCCTTTCACGGTTTCAATTGCTCTGCGGCAGTAGAAGAGCCGCAGGAAGGTGGCAATGGTCTTTGAAATCCCAGCAACTAGCGGTATCCCTACCAACGTTTCTTTTCAGCTTCCGCTATTTCACGCAGTGTTGAACTCTGGAAGTAGCGCCAGTTGTTGGGCTGGTCTCATCCGGATTTGCATCGAAATGGCGAAAGGAGCGGGGTCCATCCTTTGGCTCGTTTCGCCTGCGCAGACTGTATTTCATGACTCAGTTCACCGGTAGTAGCAGGTGCCCGCCGAATACTCGTTGCGCTTCCTGTTGTGACGTCACGGGAAACAGCGTTCCGTTTCGACGGTATAGAATAATACAGCTTACCGGTACGTCGAGTTACGGAAAGCAAACACAAAATCATATACTTGTCCCAAATGTATAAATGACGTTTCTATGCACAACTCATTTTGGTTTTAATGCTTTTCGTTCTTATAATTTATAGCCTAGCATCTGTTTGCGATTCGCTATCAGCGGAAGGATTATATCCTGCACAAGAAAAGTTACTAAAACGCAGCTATATATTTCATTAATTTATCGTGACTGTATGTACTCGTCGGCAGGGAGTTACCCATGAGCCTTAATTGCTAAAAAAAAAAAAAATTAAATTAAATTTGATTTCCCTTCTGTCGATCACTGATTTTATTATCTCAGACTTTTGTCACTGGGTATATGACAGTGAAGTTACGCCTGGCTATTCTGTACTTGCCAGAAATTATCGGAAGTTGGGCGGCACTGGCCGAAACGGGGAAGTTCGAGACTTTCTGTGAAATTCAGGTGCACAGTTCTGGGACTCGGAAGGTTTTTTAATTTTATTCATTTATTTATTTATTTATTTTACAGGAAAGCTCTGTCACTTAAACTGTATTTCACGGTGTGACTTCGTCGGCTTTCCCGGCGTATAAAGACTTGAAAGTCTCTTCGGGTTTACTGCCGGATACTAAAATCACCTCGATTCAATATTTCGGCGATCCATGCAGTATAATCAATGTATGTTACCAAAATATTTCCCATGACTCTCCTAACAAGTACCGACTATACGTTGCTCGTAGACTCGCTCCAACACTAATCACACTGTCTGCTAGGAAGGCTAGCACCCCTATTCAGTCATTGCCAGCAGATATCACATTCTGGGGCATTGTTGGTGACAACCCGATCACACGCGAAGTGATTCGGCTTATTGACAAGTCTTATTTCTCAGAAGTTAATCTTAGATTGTTTTAACAAGCACATCCTAACGAATTCACTGAATAGACACTCTTCATCCTTTTACAAAGTCTTAGTTGTCGCCTTGTGTAAATAATGAACAGTATTGAAGGTAAAGATTTTTCGTGTAATTGCGCCCAGTAGCCAATCAGAGCGTAGCATGCTGCGCTGTTTCCATGTCAGGTAATGGTCAGAATTAAGTACACTGTACAAACGTACAATGGCAGATTTCTTCTGTGACCAGGCAGAACTACTTTCGTCCTGACAAAACTGTGGGATATTTGGTTTCTCTGTGAGAAGGCTCGCCATACTGGAACACATGAAATTTTAGTTAACTTTTTACGTAAATGAATATTACCCAACTCTGACACTGATTTTTGCCACAGGATTGCATGATAAGTTACACATGTTCGTGACTAGCAAAGCAAGATAAAAAAACTGTTCTTTTGCAGTAAAATGTACCGCACTTAAATGAACAAGTCCACCAGAAACTTCAACTGTCACTTTGGTCCTATACTCCGACGCTGACTCCTGAATCCTCGCTAATGGCCGGCGTATCAGTTCTCGTTGACGACTTGGTTCGCCAACGCGATCTCTGTACGATACCATGCTTTATATAAGAATATACAGCCTACAATTGCAGGTTAACTTCATCGTTTACATAAGTTTCAACTTTAGTAATAACGTCTTGTTCAGAACCTGTAAAAAGTTAATATTATAATGTGCTAGTAAATTATATTAGATGTGGTCATCCCACAGGAGGCAACATGTTGTACTTACAAAAAATATTATTTAAATGTTTGTCACTTCTATTAAACAGGCTGTAGCAAATTCACTTTAAGCCCGTTGTATGGGCCTCGTCGTGTGACCAGAGACTGCGGACCGCGAGGGCTTCGCGGTCTGCCTCACAGAGGGCGGCGCGCATGCGCGAGACGTGTAGAATCAAACTCTTTATTACGCACGCGTCAGATAACCTTTTTGCTATGAATTAGTTTTATATTTTACTATTGTAAGTTAATTACAGTATCCAGCATGACTACGTTTTACATTCTTCTACAGAGCATTATAAACTGACAGACAAATCTCGTATGATCATCTGTAGGAAAGGTTCTTTTGTTACAGAAAATGTAATGGTCACATGCATTATGAAATATTGTAAACCTAATATACGCTTGAAGCCTTCGAAGTATGCCCTATTTTTTAGATACAGTTGATCATTCAGTTAATTGCCTCTATCTGTAATTAGGTGTGCATAAATTTGTAGTTCCTCAAGCGTGTCTTGTCTATAGTCCTTAATTTCATGGTGTAGCAGCTCTATGTCGCGTAAAGGTTTAGTTGTATGAGCCATTTGCACCAGATGTTCCGCAAAGGCTGACCCCCGTGTTCCTACGCCATTTATTGGAAGATGTTCTTTAAACCTTACTGCTATAGCTCTGCCTGTTTGACCTATGTAATAACATGGGCAATCATCACACATAATCTTATATACGCATGATTTCGCTTTAAACTATTACTCGTCGAGAAGGAAATTTCAAAACCTGAATTTTTGAACGGGCGCCCTATCTTGTAGGATACATTACCTATATAAGGAACCGACAACGATATCTTGGTCTGATCTTGGGTTTGAGTATTTGTGTTTACTCAGGTCGTTGTCCTTTTTCACATATTCTTATAATATAACTGCCTCACTATCTTTGGGTCATAGCCATTATTCTGTGCAATACTCTCGAGAATTTGTAATTCTTTTTCGAAGTTGACATCTGACAACGGAATAGAAATCGCCCGATGGATACTAGAATAGAAAAACGACATTTTATGCGCTTGGGGGTGGGTTGAATCGGCCGGGACGATATTGTCTGAATAAGTTGCCTTCCGGAATATGTTGAATATTTTAGCATCTTATGATGTATCATGCAGCGTAACTTGCTGTGACAGTGCGAGAGAGAGACAAAGATATTGTTTATTACTCTGTGGCGGACAGCGCTCACATAATTATTCTTAGGATATAGTTTTTGTTTTGTTCTGGTTAAGAGTAATTTTAGTAGAGAAGAGCCATTCTTGTGATGTAGAAAATGGACGCCATTGCGAGTTTTTGATTCACATTGTAAAATATAAGTGGATATGGAAGGAAATCAGTTAATAGAACAATAAAATATTGTTCATTTCAAGAAGGTACGTCTTATTATACACCCAGCGATGTACTGCTATTGTGATTTACTAATAAACACCAGTTGAGAACAGTTCCGACGGGAGCGTTCAGTTCTAGTGAAATAGTTCGATGTTTTCTTCGGAAAAGAAGTCATTTCATGGATCATTCAAATCCACAATAGTAATTGGACATTTCTCAGAACTGAAAGCAATCTGATTGCTATGCAACAGAGCCCCGAAGAATATTTCTCCGCACTTTGGTTACCACTTTCAGCTCAACACGGTATCTGCAGCATCTGGAGCAGATTTCTACAACAGCGGAAGCGTGTAATCGCCATCAGTTTCACACACCGCCCTGTGTACGCTGTATG
This sequence comes from Schistocerca serialis cubense, assembly GCF_023864345.2. Taxonomy (NCBI): domain Eukaryota; kingdom Metazoa; phylum Arthropoda; class Insecta; order Orthoptera; family Acrididae; genus Schistocerca; species Schistocerca serialis. The sequence continues at coordinate 591,883,651 of NC_064645.1, read as the reverse complement.
TATTTACCCACAACAGTGAACATACAGTTACTCACACAAATAGAAAGACAATACTAGGTGGTGTGGGGAAACATTTCAGTATAATGGCCCTGTAGAGTTAAACAGTAATTAGCCTAGTAAGAAAAGGAGTCGTTATAATCTTTAATAGTCAACGTTAAATCAAAATAATTTTGTGATCTGTCAGCTGATTCCAATTCTTGTGTGAATGTAGACTGTTAAACGTTGCCAAAATTTGCTTTATTCCTTCTGGAGAATTATTAACCAGCAGAAGAATGTCATCCATGTATCTCGCATAAAAGATGTTCACTAATTTTTCAGAAATTATCCGGAATTAGTGAACAACATCATCTTTTTGCCAGATACGTGGATGACATTCTTCTGCTGGTTAATAATTCTTAAATAATTCTTAAAGTGAATTTGCTACAGCTTGTTTAATAGAAGTGACAAAACCTTATGGTTATGCATCAAGTTTTATAAAGTTGACTTAGGACATGGCTTGTTTTAGGAAAACATTTAAATAATATTTTTTGTAAGTACTACATGTTGCATCCGAAGGATGACCATATGTAATATAATTTACTAGCACATTATAATATTAACTTTTTGCAGGTTCTGAAGAGGACCTTATTACTATCGTTGAAACCTAGGTAAACGATAAAGTTAACCTGCAACTGTAGGCTGTATATTCTTATATAAACAATATCAGTTGCTGTCGCTGCACAAGAATGTTAAAAATTATACCATGCTTTCCCTTGTCGCAAACACCGATCAATACGCCATCTTCCTGCTGTCACAAGTAAGATATTTATGATGTCAAAGCAGCCATGCCAGAGATAACCCGATATATTACAACAGTCTTTATGATAGTTTTTACCCTACTACGTTGGTGAAATACTTTGTTGGAGCGGGAGAAGATAACCCCCGCTCAGTGTGAAATACCAGAGGGCTACGGCTGCTATATAGGAGTAGGGTGTCGACTAGGCGTTCGCTGAGCCCATCTACATCAGAAGGGTGGCGCTGCGGCTGCAGCTGCGGCGGCTCTTAAAAACCCCTCACCACCCACAAGGCCGGGGCTTTTAGCCAGACTCAAACACGGCGACTCCCGGAACTGCAGATGGAGCGAGCGAGCTCCGCTTTCTCGCATGTAATCGCTCCCGCCGCTGTTTGCCGTGTCCCACCCGGAATTTGTATCGCTTCTAGCAGCTCCCACACGGTCGTTATGCCAGTACAAGGTAGGGTAACGTTTATATTCATGGACATTTTTCTTTATTTTTACACTACACTGCATGAGTAACTGATAGATTGGTATCACATTGCGAGGAATCAGTATCGTTCGCGTACCTTCATTTTTTTTCTTCTTCTTTGCGTTACCTTGCGGCCTCCCAAATGTCTGTGCTAACAAGCTATGTTCTCCCACACGAAATTTTTAAAACATTTTATTTGTTAGTTTATTTCATTTACTTTTGTCATATGTGAGAAATTTAATAAGACTAGGTTCTGGTATGTGGTTAATTTACCTTCATTACCGTTTTTCGCGAGTGGCCAAGTTAGTCTGAAAGGAACACTTTTGTGGAGCCTTTTGTCCACAAAAATGGGAGTTTACACAGGAAGCGTGAAGGACAATGTGTTCCAGGATCAAGAGAGGGCAGTGTGTTAGCTGAATGAAAATAATCTAAATAAATATTCCAAGTAAAAATACACTTACGTCACCAGAACACAGTATCTAGTGGACGTAGATCACCAAAGCTAAGGAAAATGAATAATTTAAAAAGATATATATATATATATATATATATATATATATATATATATATACACTCCTGGAAATGGAAAAAAGAACACATTGACACCGGTGTGTCAGACCCACCATACTTGCTCCGGACACTGCGAGAGCGCTGTACAAGCAATGATCACACGCACGGCACAGCGGACACACCAGGAACCGCGGTGTTAGCCGTCGAATGGCGCTAGCTGCGCAGCATTTGTGCACCGCCGCCGTCAGTGTCAGCCAGTTTGCCGTGGCATACGGAGCTCCATCGCAGACCTTAACACTGGTAGCATGCCGCGACAGCGTGGACGTGAGCCGTATGTGCAGTTGACGGACTTTGAGCGAGGGCGTATAGTGGGCATGCGGGAGGCCGGGTGGACGTACCGCCGAATTGCTCAACACGTGGGGCGTGAGGTCTCCACAGTACATCGATGTTGTCGCCAGTGGTCGGCGGAAGGTGCACGTGCCCGTCGATCTGGGACCGGACCGCAGCGACGCACGGATGCACGCCAAGACCGTAGGATCCTACGCAGTGCCGTAGGGGACCGCACCACCACTTCCCAGCAAATTAGGGACACTGTTGCTCCTGGGGTATCGGCGAGGACCATTCGCAACCGTCTCCATGAAGCTGGGCACACCGTTAGCCCGTCTTACGCTCACGCCCCAACATCGTGCAGCCCGCCTCCAGTGGTGTCGCGACAGGCGTGAATGGAGGGACGAATGGAGACGTGTCGTCTTCAGCGATGAGAGTCGCTTCTGCCTTGGTGCCAATGATGGTCGTATGCGCGTTTGGCGCCGTGCAGGTGAGCGCCACAATCAGGACTGCATACGACCGAGGCACACAGGGCCAACACCCGGCATCATGGTGTGGGGAGCGATCTCTTACACTGGCCGTACACCACTGGTGATCGTCGAGGGGACACTGAATAGTGCACGGTACATACAAACCGTCATCGAACCCATCGTTCTACCATTCCTAGACCGGCAAGGGAACTTGCTGTTCCAACAGGACAATGCACGTCCGCATGTATCCCGTGCCACCCAACGTGCTCTAGAAGGTGTAAGTCAACTACCCTGGCCAGCAAGATCTCCGGATCTGTCCCCCATTGAGCATGTTTGGGACTGGATGAAGCGTCGTCTCACGCGGTCTGCACGTCCAGCACGAACGCTGGTCCAACTGATGCGCCAGGTGGAAATGGCATGGCAAGCCGTTCCACAGGACTACATCCAGCATCTCTACGATCGTCTCCATGGGAGAATAGCAGCCTGCATTGCTGCGAAAGGAGGATATGCACTGTACTAGTGCCGACATTGTGCATGCTCTGTTGCCTGTGTCTATGTGCCTGTGGTTCTGTCAGTGTGATCATGTGATGTATCTGACCCCAGGAATGTGTCAATAAAGTTTCCCCTTCCTGGGACAATGAATTCACGGTGTTCTTATTTCAATTTCCAGGAGTATATATAGTCAGCTGCTAATGTAGACTGAAATAATGTAGAATCCAATTCCATGGTACGACTTTGGTGGAATCTGGTAAAGAAGCCATCTGTACAACGCGATTATCTGTATAAATTATTTATATCAAGCTGATGCAATTATTTTTTTCGTGAAGAAGAGAGAATTAGTGCCCTATATTTCCTCTGCGATCGATGCCTACAGCTGTACCTAAATATGTGAATTAGACGACACAGACATTGCTGAGGAGTTTAGTAGTTACAGTATGACATACTCGTTCTGGGCAATATTTTGTTTTGCTATTACAGTACACAGTGTAGAAAATAGTGTAGATATATAAGTAAAAGTAAAGTTAAACATTATTTTCACTTGAAAATAGAATGCACTTGCTTTTTCATTCTCTTTCAGGCACAATTTCAAGAATTAATGATAATATCCTGTAGGTACCTGCCAGAATTCAATCAGATAAAGACAGTAACACCGCGTGGCAGGGGACTAGCTACATGTACAGTTGTCTTTCCCTTGGAAGTGACAACTTTATTAGCAACCAAATAACAGAAAACAGTTGATTACTTTAAAACGTATTCAATTACCTTTCCACATTTCATTCCAGTGGTACAGGATCGATTTATAGCCATTAGGTCTCTTCACTGGCACAGGAGGTAGGTACAAGATCTTTGGTAAATTATTTTGCTGTTGTTGGCCGCGTATCAAACAAAAATTTATTCATTCATTGACATATATTCTTGTTGTTCGACCATTGCTATTTGTACAGAAGCCTGAAGTTAAAATTTCATCATGCAGTCTTACAACATTGTCAAAAATAGTACAGACCCAGTCGCTACAGTGAAAGGACAGGAGCTGCCAGCGGACAATTACATAGCCTTGTCGAAGAAAAAGGGATGTCAAATTTCTTTGTACTATGAATATCACTAAAATTATGTGGCAGGCTGAAAATTACTCTATACTATGCTAAAGGGAGCTCTCAATGTTCTGACGAATTTCATGATTGTGATACCCCGTAAAACACTGCCAACGTTTTATTATTCTGCTCATGGCGAGAAAAGTGAATATTAATTCCAGTTTTGGATAAAGACAGTCAAAAGCAACAATTCAACAAGAATTTCACGTGAGTGGGTGTAGTGTAGGCCTAATGTGCATATCGTCGACATCAAACTGAATTTGTTACGTGACTTAAGCCTTACACCGTTTCATAGATACAAGACTTCGCAGGTAATGCATGTCGGCGACAAAAACACATTTCTGTGCATCTGAATGCTGATTCTATAGGTACTGATTCTATATGCAAACAGTCAAAGATAATTAAGATAGTCTTTTGCAAGACAGATGAAGAATTTGGTTGGAAGAGATTTATTTATGTGCGGTTACCATCCTATACGGAGAATTTTTGTGCGGCGAACTGGATTTTACAATTATTTTACTGGACTTACGAAGGTCTGTGGAAAATATATGTTACCACGTACACTGAAATAATTATGGATCGTGTGCACATGACCAACCTACAGACGTCTACATTGCCTACATCGAAAATTACACATTAAACAGAGCGAGAATACGCATAATGGACAGAAATTATTTCACATAAATTTGAGTAATTTTGACTTTGTAGGTATTTACCTTAAGGGCGTAAGATGTGTGACTTGCTGGTTTCTTGTAGCATTAAATTTCGCAGCGTCAAATTGCAGGTAGCACACGCGAGCTACGGATACATGTTGTAGAGAGTGAGCGAATTACTGGCGTTTCAACCTGATATTACCCACGTTATTGCTCCAACTGTTTCATGTTGCAGATTATTTGTCACGTGGATCAAAAATCGGTTAGAGCTCACATAATAATTTTATCATATGAAGTGAGAACACTTGCGAAATACACCAAAGCACCTTCAAACGTCACACGTTCCATCGGTTGCCTTCGAACGTAAGGTAGGGTAGGGCCAAGCAATATCACCCCTATACAACGTCAAATGCACTACGCCGTGTTAATAAACTGTAAGTCGATGTTTCACTAGTTAAAAATAGTTTTAAATGACAGCGAAAATGTAAGCCAATTTTAAAGTTTCGCAATGTGACATTTTTGTTACTTCTCGCAGTTACTTAAAAAGCTTATATAAATTTATTGATGGTTGAAAGGAGGAAACTTTTATTATTGTTGACCATTAGGTGTGTATATGGCTTTGTGAAGCGTGTCTCCATTGTTTCTGATCATGTTATTTACCGAACAGTGTAGGTGGCTGTTGTTTTCTAAGTGAACTCTATGCCATTCTCTACTGTTGAATTTTGACCACAGCTGGTGCTGTTAAGCTTATCGCCGGGCTCTGTGGCTCTTACATTGAATGAAATTTGCATAAATATCAACATTGTGCCTTTCTCACTTGTTTCTCTGTTTCTGCCCACGCTCCTAATCCATAGAATATAGAAATATTTCTACAATCTTTTTCTTCCAATCATTGCGCTAGATTTGCACCTTGTGATCGGAACTGGAACAACTTTTTTTTCAGTGGAAGTCGGCTGCGCATTAACGCGTTACAATATCTACCAAGTGTCGGTACCATACAATAATTACAGTCCACCCTGGACCTCTGTTAGTGACTGCACTTTAATTATGACTACCAGGTACCTTCCAGCCAACAAGAGGTACTTTTTGTGCCACTGAAAGCATGTCTCTGAATCAAACCTCTCTAAAAATCCGTTCCCCAATGAGAGTAAAAGTTGAAACATTGTAGATATTATTCATATTTTATCGTCCTCTGGTGTCTCCTCTTTGTTGTGCAATGTACAGCAATGATGCATTACTTTGGTATAAAAATTTGAAATTTTATTCAGCAACAGCGCTAAACGTAATTGTTGTAGTGAACAAGATCTCAGAATTACTTTCCGGTATTCTATAGAGTCAAGCTTGACTCAAGCTGAGCTTGTATAATTAACACCAAATTCTATAACGAAACGTAAGTGCGAGACCTTTAAAAATCAGCTTCGCAGATTTTTGTTACATTTCCTACATAGAAATTAATTGAGAGTGTAGGTACGGTTATCTAATAAGTATCTATTGTCTCACATTTTTCGAAGGCACAGGGGTATTACTTCGCGTACAACTACAGCTTTTAACATTACACTAACAAATACAATTCAGAATATTGTTTCTTTTTCTGTCCCCAGTCATATATTTTTCTTTCGCAGAATTTTATTTTTCCGCTGTAATTGTTCAGACTAACGTTCATACCGTTCATTTATTTTCTTGATTCATTTCAGTTCATTGAAATTCCTTTAGTATCATTTCACAGTTCTGTTGTTACTTGTAGTCATACAGCGAGATCATTGCAGTAAATTCAATCATTACATCCTCGAACTCCCCACTTGTACAGGGTGGGCAAATAAAAGAGGGCCGGAAGAGTGGATAAAATTGGGCGGTAATGTATGCATATAACCCACACCTCGCGAAGCGCACACCACTTGTTCGCCCGCCGCGTGCCATCTTGGACAAGCTCATTTACACAGTGTTCACACCTGACACAGTTGCCAACAGATGTTCGTCTGGCTACGCCATAGCTGGCCACCCCAGTCACCTGATCTGTCAGTGTGCGACTACTTTGTGTGGGGAGCCTTCAAGTCTAAGGTACATCGCAACAGTCCTTGTAGTCTTCAAGAATTGTAGAGAAACATGACGGATGACACTGCAGTAATTCCAACAATAAAGCTTCGATCCGTTTTCAGCTACTTGCTGACCAGGACCCAAAAGAGCCAAGAGATGAATGGTGGTCTCTTTCAACTTCTGCTATAGTCTGGTTAACACTGTATTTCCGTTCTTCTGTCTTTTTTTTTTTTTTTGTTTTTTTTTTGTACCCTCAAACTCTGTTGTCCGAGCCCCTTTTATTTCCCCCACCCTGGACTTTACAATGAGCGCCTCTCGTTGTGTGTACAATGTAGAAATTAAACTCTTTAAGTTTGTTTTCTTCTTTCAAGTTCAAAGAAATTGCACTGAATATAACGTCTTTCACATACACATATACAGCAGTGATCTAAAACTAGCGTGAGAGAAGCGTTAGAAGACAAAAGAATATGATATAAAATTCTTGCTTCACAGCGTTCGAGAAGAAAATCCCCTTGAGAGCAAATTACCTCGAAAAATATTGTAAATCGTATTTGACTTACTGTATCGCAAAACAGGTACCTCAGACCATAGTAATAAGTTCCTATGCACTTTGTGCTGGGATTTCGTATATCAACAACGTAGTTTAACCCACAGTAAAGAATCCGCCTACCACACAACTCAGACTATTGTGTGTTGATTTCCGAAGTACCGTTGTCAATGACGATATATAAATATAACCAGTTTACAAACACGCTCCTTACACGCGTTGGAAATACAAGATATATGATCAACCGAAGAAATCAGTTTCAGCAACTAGATCCTTAATTCAAAGTAATCACTTTATAATTACCTGCCATGAGTATACAGGGTTATTACAAATGATTGAAGCGATTTCACAGCCCTACAATAACTTTATTATTTGAGATATTTTCACAATGCTTTGCACACACATACAAAAACTCAAAAAGTTTTTTTAGGCATTCACAAATGTTCGATATGTGCCCCTTTAGTGATTCGGCAGACATCAAGCCGATAATCAAGTTCCTCCCACACTCGGCGCAGCACGTCCCCATCAATGAGTTCGAAAGCATCGTTGATGCGAGCTCGCAGTTCTGGCACGTTTCTTGGTAGAGGAGGTTTAAACACTGAATCTTTCACATAACCCCACAGATAGAAATCGCATGGGGTTAAGTCGGGAGAGCGTGGAGGCCATGACATGAATTGCTGATCGTGATCTCCACCACGACCGATCCATCGGTTTTCCAATCTCCTGTTTAAGAAATGCCGAACATCATGATGGAAGTGCGGTGGAGCACCATCCTGTTGAAAGATGAAGTCGGCGCTGTCGGTCTCCAGTTGTGGCATGAGCCAATTTTCCAGCATGTCCAGACACACGTGTCCTGTAACGTTTTTTCGCAGAAAAAAAGGGGTCGTAAACTTTAAACCGTGAGATTGCACAAAACACGTTAACTTTTGGTGAATTGCGAATTTTCTGCACGAATGCGTGAGGATTCTCTACCGCCCAGATTCGCACATTGTGCCTGTTCACTTCACCATTAAGAAAAAATGTGGCTTCATCACTGAAAACAAGTTTCGCACAGAACGCATCCTCTTCCATGAGCTGTTGCAACCGCGCCGAAAATTCAAAGCGTTTGACTCTGTCATCGGGTGTCAGGGCTTGTAGCAATTGTAAACGGTAAGGCTCCTGCTTTAGCCTTTTCTGTAAGATTTTCCAAACCGTCGGCTGTGGTACGTTTAGCTCCCTGCTTGCTTTATTCGTCGACTTCCGCGGGCTACGCGTGAAACTTGCCCGCACGCGTTCAACCGTTTCTTCGCTCACTGCAGGCCGACCTGTTGATTTCCCCTTACAGAGGCATCCAGAAGCTTTAAACTGCGCATACCATCGCCGAATGGAGTTAGCAGTTGGTGTATCTTTGTTGAACTTCGTCCTGAAGTGTCGTTGCACTGTTATGACTGACTGATTGAGTGCATTTCAAGCGCGACATACGCTTTCTCGGCTCCTGTCGCCATTTTGTCTCACTGCGCTTTCGAGCGCTCTGGCGGCAGAAACCTGAAGTGCGGCTTCAGCCGAACAAAACTTTATGAGTTTTTCTACGTATCTGTAGTGTGTCGTGACCATATGTCAATGAATGGAGCTACAGTGAATTTATGAAATCGCTTCAATCATTTGTAATAGCCCTGTATGTAGTTTTGGACACACTGATTTCCACAATATACGCCTGTAGACATACACTCGTAAAGAACTGAATTACAAATAGCTGCTGTACTAGAAATTGATGTCTTCCGTCTCCGCAGCGACTAGAATAGTTGGAGCTGTCACGTCGTCAGGCCTTCAATCGCCGTAAACGTGGAAGTATGTGCAGGAGTCGCAATATGAGCAAATATCCTAGTGGGCTGACCGTGCGTGCCCATCACATGTGGCTTTCCGGAGCCGTTTGGGCGCTGGACTTACAACGCTCGAAATCTGGAGTATACACTGATAAGCCAAAACGTAATGACCACTGCGCACCGCCATGTTGGATACCGCCTGGTGGCGTTGCAGGGACATAACGCCGTAAAAAAAGCATGTAAGCGGAGCGGACACGGAGGGGGGATCGTTCTAGCGAAGACATGGACTACAAACGAAGAAATCCGTTGAGATAAGCGACTTTAACAAAGGGCAGATCATTATTAAGCGGATCCTGGGAACGAGCATCTCTAAAACAGCGAAGGTGAACGAATGTTCAAGTGCCACTGTCTGGGGAAAGCGGTAGAAGAACAGTGAAACTACAACTAGACGCTAAATTGTTGGACGTCCACGACTCTTCACAGAACGTTGGGTTCGGAGGCTTGTCTATTCTGTAATGTAGGATAGATAGTGATCTGTACCATCTCTGCCGAAACAGCACAATGCTGGTGCACGCACAAGTGTTTCGGAGCACACTGTTCATCGCATATTCTTGGATGTGGGGCACAGCTGCAGACCACCCCAAGATGTTCACATGTTGACACAATGACATCATCAGTTACGATTGCAGTGGTCACCGGACCATGGGATTCGACCGTCGATCAATGGAAATATGTCGGCTCTTCGGATCAGTCAAATTTTTGCTACGTTCGGTCGTTGGTGGTCTCCACAAACATCATCACTGAGGTGAACGGAGGCTCTAAACGTGCAGGTTGCCACGGACACAGAACGTTTTAGGTTTCCCCGACGGGATGTCATTTTTCCACAGTAATATGGTCCATTTCTCAGGGCCAGAACCGTTCTACAGTCGATTGTGCAGCGTTATAGGGAACTCACGTTGATGTCTCGGCTACCAGATTCGCCCGATGCAAGTCCTATGTAACCCATCTGCGTCGCTATCGGGAGCCATCATCGCGTACGTAAATCAGAGGCACGTTATTTACACGAATTACGTGACCTGCTCGTAGACATCTACACTCCTGGAAATGGAAAAAAGAACACATTGACACCGGTGTGTCAGACCCACCATACTTGCTCCGGACACTGCGAGAGGGCTGTACAAGCAATGATCACACGCACGGCACAGCGGACACACCAGGAACCGCGGTGTTGGCCGTCGAATGGCGCTAGCTGCGCAGCATTTGTGCACCGCCGCCGTCAGTGTCAGCCAGTTTGCCGTGGCATACGGAGCTCCATCGTAGTCTTTAACACTGGTAGCATGCCGCGACAGCGTGGACGTGAACCGTATGTGCAGTTGACGGACTTTGAGCGAGGGCGTATAGTGGGCATGCGGGAGGCCGGGTGGACGTACCGTCGAATTGCTCAACACGTGGGGCGTGAGGTCTCCACAGTACATCGATGTTGTCGCCAGTGGTCGGCGGAAGGTGCACGTGCCCGTCGACCTGGGACCGGACCGCAGCAACGCACGGATGCACGCCAAGACCGTAGGATCCTACGCAGTGCCGTAGGGGACCGCACCGCCACTTCCCAGCAAATTAGGGACACTGTTGCTCCTGGGGTATCGGCGAGGACCATTCGCAACCGTCTCCATGAAGCTGGGCTACGGTCCCGCACACCGTTAGGCCGTCTTCCGCTCACGCCCCAACATCGTGCAGCCCGCCTCCAGTGGTGTCGCGACAGGCGTGAATGGAGGGACGAATGAAGACGTGTCGTCTTCATCGATGAGAGTCGCTTCTGCCTTGGTGCCAATGATGGTCGTATGCGCGTTTGGCGCCGTGCAGGTGAGCGCCACAATCAGGACTGCATACGACCAAGGCACACAGGGCCAACACCCGGCATCATGGTGTGGGGAGCGATCTCCTACACTGGCCGTACACCACTGGTGATCGTCGAGGGGACACTGAATAGTGCACGGTACATCCAAACCGTCATCGAACCCATCGTTCTACCGTTCCTAGACCGGCAAGGGAACTTGCTGTTCCAACAGGACAATGCACGTCCGCATGTATCCCGTGCCACCCTAGAAGGTGTAAGTCAACTACCCTGGCCAGCAAGATCTCCGGATCTGTCCCCCATTGAGCATGTTTGGGACTGGATGAAGCGTCGTCTCACGCGGTCTGCACGTCCAGCACGAACGCTGGTCCAACTGAGGCGCCAGGTGGAAATGGCATGGCAAGCCGTTCCACAGGACTACATCCAGCATCTCTACGATCGTCTCCATGGGAGAATAGCAGCCTGCATTGCTGCGAAAGGTGGATATACACTGTACTAGTGCCGACATTGTGCATGCTCTGTTGCCTGTGTCTATGTGCCTGTGGTTCTGTCAGTGTGATCATGTGATGTATCTGACCCCAGGAATGTGTCAATAAAGTTTCCCCTTCCTGGGACAATGAATTCACGGTGTTCTTATTTCAATTTCCAGGAGTGTAATACCACTAATTGTCTCCGCAAACCCACAAACAAACTGAAACTGTTGGATCCGTGATACTCAGTATTAGAGCTGTATTTCGTTCCAAAGAGGGACAAACAAGTTATTAAGCAGGTGGTCACACTGTTTTGTCACCTCGTTGTCTTGTGAGAACCTCGATCTGAAGAATATCACGTTCCCAGAGACAAGTGCCGTATGTAACTAACTGTGATAGAGAGGAGATAGTAGTTGAATATCGCGGATGTAATAGCGGATAAGTAGATCAGAGCCATACGAATTTTTTTCAAATACTGTTCAGGACAACAAAACCAGTGAACTTCAATATCATCATTTATAATCTCCATCCTACCGCTCTAGAAGTCGTCTTCAGTCCACCGTACGCCACAGAGCATATAGAATCGGTAGAGGAAACTGCCATTAAACCCTCGATGCACAGAAAAAGGTTGCGGTAGACATCAGTGCTCGCGAATAGCTGGTTATGAGTACGCTGAAAACCCAGTGACACGATGCGTCCCAATCGCCAATAACAGGACACCATTCGGGCTACGTCATGAAGGTGTTCTAGTGTAGGAGTGGTTACGTAAAGTAAAATGGTGCCCAAAATGCGTTTACTATTGTCTCTCGCCAATGAACTATGCAGAACTTTACTGTTGGCACACAGGTGACCTGTTCTTTCAGTAAGACAATGCACCATCCCATTGCTACCGATTTGACGGAGTGATTTGAGGGAATCTATGTACCTCTTACCTCCCCCCACCCCTCTCTCCTTGAGGTTGCCAATCTTGTCTCAGGAATCACTGAGCTACATGCTGGGTCTTTGACTAACCTTTGAAGACTTTGGTTGAGTTGTGAGCAGCAACTGATGAGAATGGCATGCAACTCTTTCACATTCTATGACAGGTACACTTTAAACACACGTAGAATACTTCCTGATGATTTTACCTTTAATACAAGTGATCATTGCAAAAGTTAAAGTGTCTATAGATAGGAGTTGCACAGAATTCATTCTATCAATCACCTCAAGATACTACTACTGACATTATCAACAAGAAAAGCCGACGCCGATGTAACTGGTAAAGGTCACAATTCATCTGAAGCACTGCGCAGTTCACTGATCAGTAAATTTGTCGTTTTCCCAAGAGCATCGACTTTTCATTGTACGAAAGTGTTTTGTTCTTATGCAAGTGCTATTGACAGGTTTCATGAGAAATATCCAGATACCGTAGCACCGAACAATTAGCAAAATGAAATTAACAGCACGTTTCCGGGAATATGGATCAGTTGTAGAAGAACGCAAAACCACTTGCTGCTTGGAATGTTTCACTGTGTTCGCCTTCAAAAGTCTAAGGAGACTATTTGGTCTATGCCACATTTCATACGGTAGTACGCAGAAAGAGACGCGGAAGTTAAAATAATATTCGCGGTAGACAGGAATCAAAGTCTTCGAATACATGTTCATGGCATCATAGAACTGTTCACTGTAGTGAATATGTGAATACTCATAAGGTAAGTATAAGGGTCAACAGAAAATGCACGTTTCTTATGAAAAAACGTTATACAGTTTGAAAATTGAGGTGTGGTGTGTCGTATCGAGCATTATGTACCAAGCTAAGGTTATACAGTTTATTTCACTAGTTAAGGCTGATGTACGTGACTTTCCTAACATCCTGTATTGATTCGAGCAGCATTTTTATGGCACACTGCCATTACACGTGTAGCGTTAATTTGGGAAGTACATTATATCACTGAAATGTTAGGGCGCTAAAGTAATACTCCTTATTGTGAGCACGTGGCTTCTTTAGTGGTTTACAGTATTATTCAAAATTGCTTATTAGAGCTTTCGTCATTGATATAAGGTATTGCCCTAGAGAATGTTTACATTAACAGATGTTTTCAAGAAACTTGATAAAAATTGCAGCAAAAGCAGCGCTTATTTAGTAATCGTACGGTTAACCAAAGTGCATTTCCAAATTGGATCAATACACTGGCACTCTTTTGTATTCATTACATTATTTCAGTCTTTACTAAATGAAGTCCGTTAACTTAACCAAAATTTAGGTAACACATCCACGCCAACATTACTGAAACCTATAAGTAAACACGAAACGTTTAGCACTGAATCCGTATATCTTGTGGCCAGACATTCCAATAACAAGTATCCGAACTAGGAATATTACTAGTCCATGCCTCTGCCATCAGGATTACTAGGTGGATGTCTCCATTTTAACGCAAATGCGTGCATTTCACTCTTTTTGCGTGTAAGGAAGGAGACGTGATACACTTGATTTATCTGCACTGAAGGACGTCCGAGAATAGCTTTTTCTTCACGTTGTTTATGAACCAACGATTATATGTAGATCTCGCTGTTTTTATCATGTGAGACAATTATTAATACACATCATACTCGTGCACTTTTATGCGCAGAAAATATTTTCATCATATATATAGGAGTATCAATAATGAAACTCTAGATGTACTAGTCCCACTTTTTGAGCAGAGCTGGAGAACTGGGGTGATACTAACTGAATGGCAGTCAGCTTTAATCTATCCTCAACACAAAAAATGCGCAAAAACGAATGTCAATAACTATAGGGGCATCTCATTAGTATCTGCTCCATATAAGATTCTCTCCAAAGCGATACAGAACAGAATAGAAGGTCATCTTAACCAACTGACTGGGTATTATCAAGCTGGTTTCCGAAAGGGCCTTTCTTGTGCAGAACAGACCTGTAACCTGCACAACATCATCAGGTCCAAAGAAACTGGAGAAAATAACTACGTGGTCGTGTTTGTTGATTTTCATAAGGCATATGACTCCATTAGTGAATGTTTGAGGAGGGTTTGGGGTGGATGAGACATCAAAAAAGCTCGTCAAACGAACTCTCACTAACACATTGTCAATAATAAAATTTATGGCTGAGATATCGGAAGCCTTTACAATCACAACGGGTGTAAGACAAGGAGATGGACTATCCACACTCCTTTTCACCGGCGTCTTGGAAAAGGTCATTCGAGAGTAGAGAAAGTCGTTAGCCCAATAAGAAACAAATGAAGAGCGGTTCACACTTGGTCCTAAGAACTGCTTGGCCTTTGCTGATGACCTGGTCATTTTTCCTAATGACATAGAGTCAGCAGCCAACAAGATCAATAGGGTTTCAGAAATTGCTGAAAGGTTTGAACTCCAGATCTCTGTTCAAAAGACAAAAGAAATGACGAACATCTGTGATGGACCTGAATGGATGATCACCAGTCCGGGGAAACTTGGATGAGTTAAGAATTTCAGGTATCTCGGTGAATTCATCCGGGTGAATAGATTAGAAGAAGAAGCAATTAATGTCAGGATGAGGAAGCTGGACCAAGCATACCAACTGACAACGAATACCTATAACAAAAAGTCTGTGAGTATAGGAGCCAAGTTCCGACATTATAATACAGTTGTAAAACCTGAGGGTTTATATGCGTCCGAAACATTGACCATGAGTAGACAAGGTCAGGCTGAGCAGCTGGAAAAGCGAGAGCGTAGGATATTAAGGAAAATCCTAGGTAGTCGAATGGTTGATGAGAATGGCGAATGAGAGCAAATGAGGACTTGTACAGCAAGACAGAACCTATCACAGCATGCATTACGAAGAGGCAATTGTTATTTTACGGTCATCGCATAAAGATGGACGGTGATCGTCTAACAAAAAGATCATGGCATTTCATCCGATCTAAGAAAACAAGGCCAAGATGGTTCGATGAATGTGAAAAAGATCTTAGGCAGATCTGTAGCTTAGAGAGAAAAGTTCCTGACAGGAACAAACTTAGAAGATTGTTGAACAACTACCAAGATTTTAAAATGGCATCAACGTCCAAAAGACGGAGAGGACCAATATCTGAAGAGCATAAACAGTCACTTCTTGGTGGGCTCAGAAGATATTGGCAGAAAGTCAAAGCTGCAAAAAGAACAAGACCTGGACACTAGAGTGAAGCTGGTTGTTACCACGCAGACTATAGAGGCTGAGCCCGAAAAAAACAAAAAACCAGTCTCTGGTACATCGTAAGTCTGTTTACCAATTACTTCTCCGCAGTACAGTGACCATGTTAACCGTTCTATGTAGCAGAATGTGTCTGTAGCAACAACTCCTTAATTGTTATTTAACGTACCTCAAGCAGGAATGTTCTTAGCTTTGTAACAGTGCAATCTTCTTCATCCTTGACATGTCGTGTTGTAATGCATCAGCTAGTATAATAGTTATATATTTCAAGGAAGTTTACGCAACTGTTTTTCTCACATACACATGCATATCGCATTGGTAAATGAACTTCCATCTTCTTAATGCAAGTTCATCTTTTAATACCATACAATACTGTGTACCATAGAGTCAGATCAGATAGTATGCTCGCAAAGTCGAAGGTAGAACAGGCCGTTTAGAACAGTGTGTGTCAGTTTTAGGTATTTATTTCTGATTTAAATACCATTATTTATTTGAATTTCACACATGACTCCCAGTGGAACGAAGAGAAGAAGGTAACGTTTCAACATGTCGTCCGGTACTTGATACAGTAAGTGTAAGGAAAGGACGGCCGAGAGTTTTGTGTGTGCTATAATGCGTTCCTACATTTCGTCTTTAATACGCAGTTGTTTTCTAGAAAATTCTGCAACAACATTTCCAAAGAAGAAATGAGAACTTTCATATTTATTCTCCCACTTCTTTTTTTACAATAATTACTAGATAGAGGGGTTTCGTACGACCCATTTCCCGAGATTCTCTGTACTAAAGCGCTGAAATCTATTCCGCCAACATTCGGTAATCGTGTTCTGCCTCTAAATTTATTTTTGCTCGTCCGCGGAAAAGACGCCGCTGAGCACTGCAACGGTCGTAGGGGAAATTAAACTAGCGCTAATGGCGAACGCTTAATTTTAACGTGCTGCATCTAGAAATTCGGAGACAATCTAATGTTTCTCTCTGCATTTTAACGAAATATTTGCGCGTTTGGCGAGGATTACACAAAGTAAATCTGGGGACAGACTTGGGTAGAATCTCTACCACAGCACTATCCGCCAATGACATCAATGAATTGAAGTCATTCGTTCCACAATCATTTTTCATGACATTGCTACCTGCGTAAATCTGCAACGCTAAGCGTTAATAATAAACACATGCAACCAAGTGCAATGTTTTATCATTAAAACTGTAAAATAATTTGCATAAGAATATTATATTACACGTGTGTATTATTTTTTATTAACAGTCTTACTATACAAAACTTTACATCATATGAATAAACGAATTATGTAATCATTTTTATTCGTTATTCCTTTAAATAGCCAATCTCGTCTGGAATATGTCTTATAGACAGTACTGACAGCTTTATTATAAATAAATTGATTATTTTAGATACACCAATATGCTGCTTTATGAATACAATGTTCATTTATCACTATACTTCAAAACTAATAAACCATTTTAGTTTTCTTGATATGTTGTATCTGAGCTGTCAGATATCATTCAGTCCTCTACATTTAGTATTTACAGAAAACCTACCACCACAGATGTCAGTATTAGCAACTCATCTTGCCACCCCCGCCAACAAAAAATGGCATATTTCAGAACCACGCTACACCGAATTAAAAAAGTACCAATGAGTGACATGGAACAACAAAATGAAATCAATATAATTAAAACAGTTGCTCATAATAATCGATATAAACCCACAATAATAGAAAAACTCCACAACAAAACGCATACAAAAACCACAGATCCACTTCACAGCAGTCACTTCAAGCCAAATCAGTGTGCCACTGACGCCCAACCTAAATATGCTACTCTCCCATACATAGGCCCACTTTCATACCAAATAGCAAACTTACTTAAAAAGAAGAAAAATATCACAATCAGCTTTTTCACAAATAATAAATTACAACAAAAAGTAATCCATGATGTAAATACCTCCAAGAGACCCTACCATAAATCAGGAATATACAAACTCAAATGTGATACATGCCCAAAATTGTACACTGGACAGACAGGCAGAAGTTTTGAAATCAGACACAAAGAACATGTTGAAGCTCTAAGACTTGGTAACTTGAACAAATCAGCATTTGCAGCCCATATTGCTGAAGAAAACCATTCAGTGGGAAACACTGAGGACAACTTAAAAATTTTGCATCTAGCAGAAAAAGGAACCACTATGAATATATTAGAATAATTAGAAGTACACACACACAAAAACAGCACCCCAGACTATATCCTTAACGAACAGTTAGCTAACACCCCTTTACTGAAAAATTTCCAAAAATTACTTTTCAGCCTCCGAAGCAAATAATATTAGTACATCTATCTGCAGATCAAGTAGCTAATTTATATGTTCCTATAATTCTCATGATGCTAAATGTAATTAAATAATATGCCATTTTACCTATACAGTTCTAAATACATACAAAAAACTTTATAATTAATTTAGCAATATAAACTCAAAAATTCAATGTCACTGTACTAATGTAAAAGGCATTACAGTTGTGTAAATGAATATATGATCCTTTCCAAACATAGAACATCATCGTCAAATGTTACGATATATCATAGCGTCTGTGACATATGTTTGTAAGCTCTTTGTATGTATCAAAGCATGTGGTGCGTGGTTGAAATGATCTCAGCGACAAATCTAAAGCGTTCAGTGAGAACTATTTACGCGTGCAACAACGAGAATGCAGTGGGAATGCATTTACATCTGTTGGACGAATGGTATGAAAACAAACATTCGAAACCGACGTTTCACGTAAGTCTCATGAAACGAAAATCTGTAAGGCAACCATCTGTGTATGGCGTGTTTATAATTATGTATTATTTATATTTTAGGACAATTAATCTGTAAAAACACACCACATGTTATAAAGAAAGCGTGTAAACCGTCTGAGGATGAATCACAACGACCCGAAACCGGTAACGGTTTCCTTTGAATGAAGGAACTGAAAGTAAATTTGTGGCTGCATGCTGTCCTAATACCATCCTTCCATATTACGTAAAATTCAATTATGCAGCAAGGACGTGCACCATGCCACTTTGAGTTTGACAACACATTTTTGTTTTGTAATAGCATCTCACAGTGTGACATTTTTTCCTGCAGTTGCGTTTGAAGAATCCATGGCCGCTTCCCATCGACTGAGACGTCGTCCTCAGGGCAACAGTTTTCTCTGCTCGAACTTCCTCCTCTGAGACTATTCTTAGAGAGCAAGTACTGAACTGGGACCAGAAACAAAATGTTGTAGTTGTAGCCGCAGTGGCATATAGTATCATCCCTTCCATAATTATTTCAAAACAAACAATTTGCAACCATTCCTGTACTCGGCTCAGCACACCATCTCTCGTCCAGGTTCGGTATAAGCCAACGGCCGTTCTCTCGAGAACGGCATCCAAGATCGACCTAGCGTCTCCTCTTCCTTTATCGAAGTCGGGAACTGAAACTCTTACAGCACAGCCCTTTTTGTTCCAGCTTGTACGCCTCAGCTCTCTGTATCTTAATAGCACGAGTTGACTAGTGTAAATCAGTCAGGCAGTAGCCATTATTGTGAGGAATACTTTCGTTCTCTCTGTTCTGAACCTCTGTTCCTGTTGGTATGTTATCCTCTTGCTACGGGCATTTACTGTGATTATTATCTTGCAACGTTTCAGTCCCTGTATCACTGTTAACACTCACTTGAATAATTATATTTTCAAGGTCATCCTCAGAGTGAACGTTCATCAACGTTTCAGGAGGTAAACTTGTTGAAGGCAAACGATGTTTAGGTGCGCAGCCAAACATCGTTTCGTACGGAGATTTTTTAATTCCAAAATGCACAGCGCTATTCGTCAGTAGCTGCACAAATCTTAATGCACGGCTCCCGTCAGCGGTGTTGTGCCCCTGCAACCATGCAGTTAGCGTATTTTCTATGTCTTCATTTGCTCGCTCTATGGTGCCTTCGCTCTGACTGTCTAGTTTTCCCGTGGACAATCTTCAAATTGGGCCATAGTTCGGTTAAGCTGCTCATTATTTTCTTAAAGAACTCTCTATCATTGTCAGACTGCAATACTGATGCAATAATAAGCTACGGTGCACTTTCCCTAGCCGAGTGCAGTGACTGTTCACCTTTTTTCAGTTTATGATAAGCTCTCACTGATTATATTAGTGATGGTGTACAGCCACTAGGGAAGGTTTGCTTACTCTAATCTTCCACTTCCACACACATCGCCAGAACTTCACTGTATTATGTTTTACCCTAAGAAGCATACTGCCTCGCGTACTTGCACCTGGTGTGCGTCTCCAGCTGCCGAGCATTTCGGTGGCTCACTATGGTGCACCCGTTCTCCCTCCGTAGTGTCTGCATGAAACCCAGAAGGTGTACTCTCTTCTGATAAGGTGCCGCTGCTGTTACGTAAGGGTCTTAGCGTGGGACGATATACGTAATTTATTTTCTCTCCCAGACGCGTATGGAAGACCTGGAAGAATGATTACTTGAAGGCCTCTCTGCACGGTTGAGTAGTCTACTCCTGGCACTTGGCCCCTGCGGCACTGATACTTTTTTGTTTACTGTCGTTATTTAAAAGAAGTGTACAACTGTTATATTACGGTGGCGTGCGGTGGGACATAGGAGTTGATAGGGTAAATGCAGTGGGGGAATTGTCGCATGGTACTCATGTCACGTACCTGTTAATTAAGCCCCTGAATAAGGGAGACGACTGGTGACACCGAACTCAGGTTGGTATTCGTGCTGTCACCCGGCATTAACACGGTTAATTTCGGATGCCACAGAGCCTGCGGGCGGATGGCGCTGCGTACAGATGTGGCTCCCACATCACACATGAGGGGGACTCCCTCCACCTCAGATACGACAAATTCCTACTTACCGGTACTGCATGGAGAAAAACCGAGCGGGGTAGCACACTAGACTAGCATTCGGAAGATCAATGGTTGAAACCTGCGTCGCCCACCTTGATTTAAGTTTTCTGTGATTTCACTAAATCGCATAAGTCAAATGCCGGATAGTGACTTCGAAAGGGCACGGCCGCTTGTCCTCCATCCTTCCCTAGTGAAGCTTGTGCTCCGTCTCTGGTAACCTCGTTGTCGATGAGGCGTCAAACACTAATCTCCTCCTCCTCCTCCTTCTCCTCCTCACCCTAGATGGAGAAAACAATTAGGTTGGTGCAGGAGTTGGTAGCTTTTCTGGTTTCCGTCATGGTACTCTGTTTGCTAAGGGTTTATTTATCGATTGTTATTTCTTACATGTAATCCACTGTTGATATTTGAATTTGCGTATTGTCATTTTGTCATTTAGAGATAGTGAGAGGAGCTGTGGACGCTAGTAGATGTACTGCCTAGTGGAGACATCGAAAAACTCCGATATATTCTTCTGTTTAAGATCAGTATAGGGGTGATAGCAGCGGAGACGGCAAGAAACATTTGAGCCCTGTGTGGGCATATTTCAAATGTAATGAACTGTGATCATTCCACTATTGTGCAGCATTTGCATGCAGTGGGGAAGGTTCAAAAATCGGGTGTGTGGGTGCCACAAGCTCCAAGGCAAAATCACAAAAATCCCCCCTCCCCATTAATACCTATCTGCTCCTTCTTTGCATTTAACAGTGGAAATCGCATTGCACTCTTAATGTTGCCAGCCCTGTTTTAACTTTCACCGAAGTTTGTTTTGACTTCTCTATAGAATGAGTCAGTCCTTCTGACAATCATTTGTTTTTTTTTTTATTTCTTCATATTTTTCATGCAGCCATTTCATCTTAGCTTCCTTGCACTTCCTGTTTATTTAATTCCTTGTATTTCTGTATTCCTGAGTTTCGCTGAACATTTTTGACTCCCTTCTTTCACCGGGAAAATGAAGTATTTTTTCTGTTACCTATGGTTTCTCTGCAGTTACCTTCTTTCTACCTATGTTTTCATTTCTGAAGTCTGTGATTGCCCTTTTTAGAGATATCCATTCCTCTTAAACTGTAATGCCTACTAAGCTATTCGTTTTTGCACTATGTATAGCCTCAGAGAATTGGAAGCGTATCCCTTCGTTCCTTAATGATACTTTATCCCAATTATTTGCGTATTGATACTTCATGAGTTGTCTCTCGAACTTCAACCAACTTTTAATCACCACTAAATTTTGATCTGAGTCTGTATCTGCTCCTGGTTAGGTCTTACAATCCAGTATCTGATTTCAGAGCGTCTGTCTGACTATGACGTAATCTAACTGAAATCCTCCCGCATCACCAACCTTTCCCAAGCATACTTCCTCCTCTTGTGATTCTTGAATAGAGTATTAGCTATTACTATCTGAAATTTGTTGCAAAACTAAATTAGTCTTTCTCCTCTCTCATTCTTGCTACCAATGCCATATTTCCTGGGACCCTTTCTTCTACTCCTACCCCAGCACTCCAGTCCCCCATAACCAAGAGAATTTCATCTCTCTTTACGAACTGAATTGCCAGTTCAATATCCTCGTATAGTTTCTCTATCTCTTCATCTTCAGCTTGCGAAGTCGGTGTGTACACTCTAACTTTTTTTGTTGGTGTAAGTTTGCTGTTGATCCTGATGAGAACACTCCAATCACTGAACTGTTAACATTAACTCAGTCTCTGCCCTACATTCCTATTCATAACGAATCCTACTCCCGTTATTTTCTGCTGCTGTTGATATTACCCTATTACTCATCTGACCAGAAATCCTAATGTTGTCTCCATTCGCTTTACTGACCCCCGCACCTCTATAATTGCCTTTTCATTTCCATTATCAGATTTTCTGGCCTCCCTAACAAGCCAAACTCTTGAAATGCCACGCCCAGGCTCGTAGAACGTTGTCCTTTCGTTGGTTATTAAATCTTTTTCTCATGGTCACCTCCCCATTGGCTTTCTGCTCTGGAGATTATAATTGGAGCTACTCTGGAACCTTTTTCTACAGGCCACATGTCGTGTGTATACACATTATGTTTCTTTAATGCAGTGGTTTTCATATACTTGTGCATCTCCTTGCCGTTTATCATTGCTGATTCTGGTATCTTTAGGGGCCGTTTCCCGCCCCCAAGAGCAAGAGAGTGCCAAGTGACTTCCTATGCCGCCAATGATGATTTTTATTCAAAATTTATGACGTTTCAGGGCTTGCACGCGGGACCGAAGACGTTTTGAATACCAGTCAATGACGCTACACTTAGACAGGCCCATATTGCGCTATGTTCTGTCGACCTCAGGCAACTAACTCTTTTGTCCCCCCATGAACTCTGCAGGTTAATGTGTGTGAAATCTTATAGGACATAACTGCTAAGGTCATCAGTCCCTAAGCTTACACACTACTTAACCTAAATTATCCTAAGGACAAACACACACACCCATGCCCTTGAGAGGACTCGAACCTCCGCCGGGACCAGCAGCACAGTTCATGACTGCAGCGCCTAAGACCGCTCGGCTAATCCCGCGCGGCATGAAATCTGCAGTTTCAATACTGACGCTTCCGAAGTTATTCAGCTCTCTCTATTCAATTTACACTCATTATTAATGGGTTGTTCACCGAATTTTGGTCATATAGTGTACCTCAACAAAACACAAATATTTTACACTCCTGGAAATTGAAATAAGAACACCTTGAATTCATTGTCCCAGGAAGGGGAAACTTTATTGACACATTCCTGGGGTCAGATACATCACATGATCACACTGACAGAACCACAGGCACATAGACACAGGCAACAGAGCATGCACAAAGTCGGCACTAGTACAGTGTATATCCACCTTTCGCAGCAATGCAGGCTGCTATTCTCCCATGGAGACGATCGTAGAGATGCTGGATGTAGTCCTGTGGAACGGCTTGCCATGCCATTTCCACCTGTTGCCTCTGTTGGACCAGCGTTCGTGCTGGACGTGCAGACCGCGTGAGACGACGCTTCATCCAGTCCCAAACATGCTCAATGGGGGACAGATCCGGAGATCTTGCTGGCCAGGGTAGTTGACTTACACCTTCTAGAGCACGTTGGGTGGCACGGGATACATGCGGACGTGCATTGTCCTGTTGCAACAGCAAGTTCCCTTGCCGGTCTAGGAATGGTAGAACGATGGGTTCGATGACGGTTTGGATGTACCGTGCACTATTCAGTGTCCCCTCGACGATCACCAGTGGTGTACGGCCAGTGTAGGAGATCGCTCCCCACACCATGATGCCAGGTGTTGGCCCTGTGTGCCTCGGTCGTATGCAGTCCTGATTGTGGCGCTCACCTGCACGGCGCCAAACACGCATACGACCATCATTGGCACCAAGGCAGAAGCGACTCTCATCGCTGAAGACGACACGTCTCCATTCGTCCCTCCATTCATGCCTGTCGCGACACCACTGGAGGCGGGCTGCACGATGTTGGGGCGTGAGCGGAAGACGGCCTAACGGTGTGCGGGACCGTAGCCCAGCTTCATGGAGACGGTTGCGAATGGTCCTCGCCGATACCCCAGGAGCAACAGTGTCCCTAATTTGCTGGGAAGTGGCGGTGCGGTCCCCTACGGCACTGCGTAGGATCCTACGGTCTTGGCGTACATCCGTGCGTCGCTGCGGTCCGGTCCCAGGTCGACGGGCATGTGCACCTTCCGCCGACCACTGGCGACAACATCGATTTACTGTGGAGACCTCACGCCCCACGTGTTGAGCAATTCGGCGGTACGTCCACCCGGCCTCCCGCATGCCCACTATACGCCCTCGCTCAAAGTCCGTCAACTGCACATACGGTTCACGTCCATGCATGCTACCAGTGTTAAAGACTGCGATGGAGCTCCGTATGCCACGGCAATCTGGCTGACACTGACGGTGGCGGTTCACAAATGCTGCGCAGCGAGCGCCATTCGACGGCCAACACCGTGGTTCCTGGTGTGTCCGCTGTGCCGTGCGTGTGATCATTGCTTGTACAGCCCTCTCGCAGTGTCCGGAGCAAGTATGGTGGGTCTGACACACCGGCGTCAATGTGTTCTTTTTTCCATTTCCAGGAGTGTAGTTTTGCCTTAAAGAAGTCGCAGTTTGATGCTTTACATTTGTCCGTTTTACCGTGTTTTGAAGCTGCACCCTTTACTGTCATCCCGACATTACTACAAAAAGAATCCTGACCATTAAACTTCCTGTCAGATTAAAACTACGTTCCGAAGCGGGACTCGAACTTGGAGTGTTGTATTTATGCGCCCTTTTACCGACTAAGTTATCGAGGCAAGACTCGCACTCACCATCTTACATTTTTATGAGGGGCGTTCAGTAGGTAATATGAGACTTTTTTTTTTCAAAGCAGGTTGGTTTTATTCAAGATTCCAATACACAATATTATTTACCACTGTTTAAGCTAAGAAACTCAACTTTTAACATAATATCTGTTCAATGTGACTTGCGCCGTCTTAGTGGGATTGGCCTGAGTGGCTACACTGTGACACTGTATTGGTCAACGTCAGAGCCAACAGCTTGCTGCATCAGTAAACTTCCCACTACCTACAGCCTGCTTCCCAATTGGTGCAACCTTCATTGCACCAGACAGTTGCAAGTAGGAAGGTGCGAGTTCCGGGCTGTAGGTTGGATAAGGAAGAACAATCCAATGAAGTTTCGTAAGTTCCTCTCGGTGGTGCACACTTGTGTGAGGTCCTGCAGTCATGGAGAAGGAGAAGTTCTTTTGCAACTTTGTGCCGATAAACGTGCTGAAGCCATTTCTTCAGTTTACTGATGGTACTGCAACACATTTCACAGCTGATCGTTGGAAAATGAGTGAGGACATCAAAGAGAATAACCCCTTCCGGGTTGCATGCGACCGTAGCCATGACTTTAATGGTGGAGGGGGCAGCTTTGATTCTTTTCCTTGGAGCAGAAGTTGTGTGGCGCCACTCCATGTGTCCTGGCATAAGCTGGAGCCAGCACTCCAGGCAGCAAAGAGGCTGCGAGAAGATCGATAATAGACGCCGGAGCATGTGAGCCTACAGGAGAGAGGCAAAAGACAGACTCGCAAGAAAAGCGCCGCCATCGCCCTCTCCACCGCCAATATTTAGATCACCGCTGCGAACCAGATGACCCGGTCAGTCAGTCATCCAGTGAGTCAGTCGGAGGCGCAATCAGAGTCTCAGTCTCGGGCAACACATAGCGACCAGAGTAGTGTACATAGTACTTCACCAGCATTGAGGCTAAAGTGGACTACTACGGAAGAGCTAGCACCACAACACCTGGACTAAGTTACGTAATTTCTTTTTCTTATAAATAACGAACCCTGTTAATTCATGCAAAAAAATGGTTCAAATGGCTCTGAGCACTATGGGACTCATCTGCTGAGGTCATTAGTCCCCTAGAACTTAGAACTAGTTAAACCTAACTAACCTAAGGACATCACAAACATCCATGCCCGAGGCAGGATTCGAACCAGCGACCGTAGCGGTTTTGCGGTTCCAGACTGCAGCGCCTTTAACCGCACGGCCACTTCGGCCAGCTAATTCATGCATTCAGTTCTTGTTGCAGAAAGAGGATGCCTATCATCAGACGACATCCTCTCCTTGTTTCCCAGAGTACAAACCTACACTGACAACGAGACAATACAAAACCATGGACTGCCCTTTCGTTTCCGGTTCGAATTGATGAACCCATGTTCCATCGCCCAGTTATCAGTTCGACAAATAATTGTCACAATCACCCTTGTAAAACGCAAGCACAGATTACCCTTGACTGCTTTTTACGCTGTTCTGTTAGGTGATGTAGGACCCAGTGGGCACACACCTTTCAGTACCCAAACCAAACTGGTGGACGAGTGTGTCGGCACAGCAAACAGAGACATCCAGGTGAGCAGCGAGGTTTTTCTGATCTGCCGATCATCTCGAATGAGTGCAGGAGTCACAACTGTGTGCGGCCAGCTGGTGCACGGGAGGTCAGACACGTCTGCTCGAGCTTATAGTGACGATGACAGTCGCCTCGCCCAACGACTCACTGTGCTTTTGTTCAATGGCATGACTCTATATACACTCTGCAAGCGACTATAAATATCTTAAATGCTTTGGTTATCCACCAAATGGAGCGCTGCCTGGAATGCACCTCAGTTTTAGACGCCATTTTGTGGACTATGTATATCGCCGCCACCTACTGGAACTTCATGAAACAAGCTAAAGCGGGATTAGTCCAAGATTACCCACAACAAATTCCGCACTTTTTCAACCGAAATTCTCCGAGAAAAAAAATGTGTTGCATTACTTATCAAAAGTCCTTCGTAGTTACACCAGCGCCTTCCACCCACCTTGTCAACGACATAGAATGTTTACTGCATATGTTGATTCAAAAGCACTCCTTTAGGCAAGAGCATTCCCAGCGAGAGGCAACGTTCCGAATGCGAAGACCGGTCCAGAAAACAGTCTTAATCTTCTACGAAGTTTCAAAACTTTGCATACTCTGATGCAGAGTGAAACGTTATTTCTGGTCATCTGACGATGAACTCGAGGCAGCTGGGAGCGGCAGTGTGTTGAGTTATCCAGCGCAGCGGCTGCGGTGTCCCAGCAACCTAACAACAAGCCAAACATCGAGCGACACGAGATCTGGGAACGACTCGTGTGATGCATTATTGCCGCTAATTGGGGTCGCAGGAGAGTGCGGGAGCTGCCACAGAAACCCGGCCGTACGGAATGCCGGTAATTAACTCGCGGTGAGAGTAGCACAGGACAAGGGGAAGCAGTGATGTTGCTGCGTAGGTCTTCGGACAAAAGTGACAGGGGCTAGACACGATAATACGAACATCCGCCTAACGTAATTGACTGCCATAATGCAATGTTGCCATTCGGTCTGAGAACCTAACCGTGCTGGATCCGAAGAGGTGAAACAGTATCTTAGAAATGCTGGTACAAGTTTCGTTACATTTTCGTTCAGTCACTGCAGGCTTCTGAATAATGTTCTCCTAGTCTTACTATGTTTCTATTTCTATACTGTTGTGCAAAACTGAAGTACAAAAGTGACACTGCCAAGCAACATAGCTCCAAGAAACTTTGACCGTATATAGAGCTGCTACAGTGTAGCAACGCAACTGAACGAAATACACAAAGAGACGAACAGAAATGACACTTTTATTCAAAGACAGTAATTATGCTAAAGTCACCGTGATTTACACTGAGGTGACAAGTCATGGAATAGCGATGTATGCATTTGTAAATAGTGATAGTATAGCGTACACAAGGTGTGAAAGGGCAGTGAATTGGTGGAACTGTCGTTTGTACTAAAGTGATTCATATGGAAAGGTTTGTAGATAGTGATAGTATAGCGAACTAAAGTGATTCATATGGAAAGGTTTGTAGATAGTGATAGTATAGCGTACACAAGGTGTGAAAGGGCAGTGCATTGGTGGAACTGTCATTTGTACTAAAGTGATTCATATGGAAAGGTTTGTAGATAGTGATAGTATAGCGTACACAAGGTGTGAAAGGGCAGTGCATTGGTGGAACTGTCGTTTGTACTAAAGTGATTCATATGGAAAGGTTTGTAGATAGTGATAGTATAGCGTACACAAGGTGTGAAAGGGCAGTGCATTGGTGGAACTGTCGTTTGTACTAAAGTGATTCATATGGAAAGGTTTGTAGATAGTGATAGTATAGCGTACACAAGGTGTGAAAGGGCAGTGCATTGGTGTAACTGTCGTTTGTACTAAAGTGATTCATATGGAAAGGTTTGTAGATAGTATAGCGTACACAAGGTGTGAAAGGGCAGTGCATTGGTGGAACTGTCGTTTGTACTAAAGTGATTCATATGGAAAGGTTTGTAGATAGTGACAGTATAGCGTACACAAGATGTGAAAGGGCAGTGCATTGGTGGAACTGTCGTTTGTACTAAAGTGATTCATATGGAAAGGTTTGTAGATAGTGATAGTATAGCGTACACAAGGTGTGAAAGGGCAGTGCATTGGTGGAACTGTCGTTTGTACTAAAGTGATTCATATGGAAAGGTTTGTAGATAGTGATAGTATAGCGTACACAAGGTGTGAAAGGGCAGTGCATTGGTGGAACTGTCGTTTGTACTAAAGTGATTCATATGGAAAGGTTTGTAGATAGTGATAGTATAGCGTACACAAGTTGTGAAAGGGCAGTGCATTGGTGGAACTGTCGTTTGTACTAAAGTGATTCATATGGAAAGGTTTGTAGATAGTGACAGTATAGCGTACACAAGATGTGAAAGGGCAGTGCATTGGTGGAACTGTCGTTTGTACTAAAGTGATTCATATGGAAAGGTTTGTAGATAGTGATAGTATAGCGTACACAAGGTGTGAAAGGGCAGTGCATTGGTGGAACTGTCGTTTGTACTAAAGTGATTCATATGGAAAGGTTTGTAGATAGTGATAGTATAGCGTACACAAGGTGTGAAAGGGCAGTGCATTGGTGGAACTGTCGTTTGTACTAAAGTGATTCATATGGAAAGGTTTGTAGATAGTGATAGTATAGCGTACACAAGGTGTGAAAGGGCAGTGCATTGGTGTAACTGTCGTTTGTACTAAAGTGATTCATATGGAAAGGTTTGTAGATAGTATAGCGTACACAAGGTGTGAAAGGGCAGTGCATTGGTGGAACTGTCGTTTGTACTAAAGTGATTCATATGGAAAGGTTTGTAGATAGTGACAGTATAGCGTACACAAGATGTGAAAGGGCAGTGCATTGGTGGAACTGTCGTTTGTACTAAAGTGATTCATATGGAAAGGTTTGTAGATAGTGATAGTATAGCGTACACAAGGTGTGAAAGGGCAGTGCATTGGTGGAACTGTCGTTTGTACTAAAGTGATTCATATGGAAAGGTTTGTAGATAGTGATAGTATAGCGTACACAAGGTGTGAAAGGGCAGTGCATTGGTGGAACTGTCGTTTGTACTAAAGTGATTCATATGGAAAGGTTTGTAGATAGTGATAGTATAGCGTACACAAGGTGTGAAAGGGCAGTGCATTGGTGGAACTGTCGTTTGCACTAAAGTAATTCATATGGAAAGGTTTGTAGATAGTATAGCGTACACAAGTTGTGAAAGGGCAGTGCATTGGTGGAACTGTCGTTTGTACTAAAGTGATTCATATGGAAAGGTTTGTAGATAGTGATAGTATAGCGTACACAAGGTGTGAAAGGGCAGTGCATTGGTGGAACTGTCGTTGGTACTAAAGTGATTCATATGGAAAGGTTTGTAGGTAGTATAGCGTACACAAGGTGTGAAAGGGCAGTACATTGGTGGAACTGTCGTTTGTACTAAAGTGATTCATATGGAAAGGTTTGTAGATAGTGATAGTATAGCGTACACAAGGTGTGAAAGGGCAGTGCATTGGTGGAACTGTCGTTTGTACTAAAGTGATTCATATGGAAAGGTTTGTAGATAGTGATAGTATAGCGTACACAAGGTGTGAAAGGGCAGTGCATTGGTGGAACTGTCGTTTGTACTAAAGTGATTCATATGGAAAGGTTTGTAGATAGTGATAGTATAGCGTACACAAGGTGTGAAAGGGCAGTGCATTGGTGGAACTGTCGTTTGTACTAAAGTGATTCATATGGAAAGGTTTGTAGATAGTGACAGTATAGCGTACACAAGGTGTGAAAGGGCAGTGCATTGGTGGAACTGTCGTTTGTACTAAAGTGATTCATATGGAAAGGTGTCCGAAGTGAATACGGCCGCACGTCGAGAATTAATAGGATATGTACACGAAATGGTTGTTGGAGCTAGACGCATGGAACGTTCCATTCCGGAAATCTTAAGGGAATTCAGTATTCCAAGATCCACAGTGTCAAGAGTGTACCGAGAATACCAAATTTCAGATATTACCTCTCACCACGGAAAACTCAGCTGCAGTTAAAGACCAAGAGCGCCGTCGTTTGCGAAAAGCTTTCCGAGGTAACGGACAAGAAATACTGCGTGAAATAACCACAGATATCAATGTGAGACGTACGACGAACATATCCGTTTGCACAGTGCGGCGAAATTTGGTACCAATGGGCTATGACAGCAGACAACCGACACAAGTGCCTTTCCTAAGTGTACAACATTGCGTGCAGTGGCTCTACATCTACATCTACATTTATACTCCGCAAGCCACCCAACGGTGTGTGGCGGAGGGCACTTTACGTGCCACTGTCATTACCTCCCTCTCCTGTTCCAGTCGCGTATGGTTCGCGGGAAGAACGACTGTCTGAAAGCCTCCGTACGCGCTCGAATCTCTCTAATTTTACTTTCGTGATCTGCTCGGGAGGTATAAGTAGGGGGAAGCAATATATTCGATACCTCATCCAGAAACGCACCCTCTCGAAACCTGGCGAGCAAGCTACACCGTGATGCAGAGCGCCTCTCTTGCAGAGTCTGCCACTTGAGTTTGTTAATCATCTCCGTAACGCTATCACGGTTACCAAATAACCCTGTGACGAAACGCGCCGCTCTTCTTTGGATCGTCTCTATCTCCTCCGTCAACCCGATCTGGTACGGATCCTACACTGATGAGCAATACTCAAGTATAGGTCGAACGAGTGTTTTGTAAGCCACCTTCTTTGTTGATGGACTACATTTTCTAAGGACTCTCCCAATGAATCTCAACCTGGTACCCGCCTTACCAACAATTAATTTTATATGAGCATTCCACTTCAAATCGTTCCGCACGCATACTCCCAGATATTTTACAGAAGTAATTGCTACCAGTGTTTGTTCCGCAATCATATAATCATACAATAAAGGATCCTTCTTTCTATGTATTCGCAATACATTACATTTGTCTATGTTAAGGGTCAGTTGCCACTCCCTGCACCAAGTGTCTATCCGCTGCAGATCTTCCTGCATTTCGCTACAATTTTCTAATGCTGCAACTTCTCTGTATACTACAGCATCATCCGCGAAAAGCCGCATGGGACTTCCGATACTATCTACTAGATCATTTACATGTATTGTGAAAAGCAATGGTCCCATAACACTCCCCTGTGGCACGCCAGAGGTTACTTTAACGTCTGTAGACGTCTCCCCATTGATAACAACATGCTGTGTTCTGTTTGCTAAAAACTCTTCAATCCAGCCACACAGCTGGTCTGATATTCCGTAGGCTCTTACTTTGTTTATCAGGCGACAGTGCGGAAGTGTATCGAACGCCTTCCGGAAGTCTAGAAAAATAGCATCTACCTGGGAGCCTGTATCTAATATTTTCTGGGTCTCATGAAGAAATAAAGCAAGTTGGGTCTCACACGATCGCTGTTTCCGGAATCCGTGTTGATTCCTACATAGTAGATTCTGGGTTTCCAAAAACGACATGATACGCGAACAAAAAACATGTTCTAAAATTCTACAACAGATCGACGTCAGAGATATAAGTCTATAGTTTTGCGCATCTGCTCGACGACCCTTCTTGAAGACTGGGACTACCTGTGCTCTTTTCCAATCATTTGGAACCTTCCGTTCCTCTAGAGACTTGCGGTACACGGCTGTTAGAAGGGGGGCAAGTTCTTTTGTGTACTCTGTGTAGAATCGAATTGGTATCCCGTCAGGTCCAGTGGACTTTGCTCTGTTGAGCGATTCCAGTTGCTTTTCTATTCCTTGGACACTTATTTCGATGTCAGCCATTTTTTCGTTTGTGCGAGGATTTAGAGACGGAACTGTAGTGCGGTCTTCCTCTGCGAAAAAAAAAAAAAATGGAAAAAGGTGTTTGGTATTTCAGCTTTACGCGTGTCATCCTCTGTTTCAATGCCATCATCATCCCGGAGTGTCTGGATATGCTGTTTCGCGCCACTTACTGATTGACCAGAACTTCCTAGATTTTCTGTCAAATCGGTACATAAAATTTTACTTTCGAATTCACTGAACGCTTCACGCATAGCCCTCCTTACGCTAACTTTGACATCGTTTAGCTTCTGTTTGTCTGAGAGGTTTTGGCTGCGTTTAAACTTGGGCTTGGGCTCTCCTGGGCTCATGGCCACATCAGTTGGACCCTAGACGTCAGGAAACCCGTGGCCCTGTCAGACGAGTCCCGATTTCAGTTGCTAATAGGTGATTCTATGGTTCGAACGTGGCACACACCCCACGACGCCATGGACCCAAGTTGTCAACTAGACACTCTGCAAGCTGTTAATGGCTCCATAGTGATATGAGCTGCGCTTACGTGGAACGGATTGGGTCCAATTGAACTGATCAGTGATTGTAAATGTTTATATTCGGCTACTTTGAGACCATTTGCAGCCATTCATAGTTTTCATTTTTCCAAACATCTGACCGGCTCACAATTGTTCACGATTAGTCAGAACAACGTTCTGGGCAGTTCGTGCGTATAATTTGGCCACTCAGATTTCTCAATACGAATGCCATTGAAAATTTGTGCGCTACACTCGAGAGGTCAGCTCACAATTGTTCGCGGTTAGTCAGAACAACGATCTGGGTAGTTCGTGCGTATAATTTGGCCACTCAGATCTCTCAATACGAATGCCATCGAAAATTTGTGCGCTACCCTCGAGAGGTCAGTTCGTGCACAGAATTCTTCACAATTATGGACGGTTATAGAAGCAGCATTGCTTAATATACCTGCAGGGCGCTTCCACGGACTTAGTCCATACCAAGTCGTGACGCTGTTCTACGCCGGGAAGAAGGTGATACAACATGATATTAGAAGGTATCCCATGACTTTTGTCACATCGGTGTGTGACGCTTTCGTAGACGTTACAAAAAAAAGGGTAATGTTTCATAAAAGGGTTCGTGATCACCAAGGACAGCAATGCATACTCAGCAGCGTGCTCAGATCTTGACCACAAGGTTGGTGTTGCGGACATGTTGGACAATTTTTCGATTTCATTACATATTCCTAACTCTTGCCATATGAGGGTTTGTCCACTACTGTCGAACATGATCGTTTTGCTGGTCCAGTTGT
This sequence comes from Schistocerca serialis cubense, assembly GCF_023864345.2. Lineage (NCBI taxonomy): Eukaryota > Metazoa > Arthropoda > Insecta > Orthoptera > Acrididae > Schistocerca > Schistocerca serialis. Next base: position 591,850,130 of record NC_064645.1, on the reverse strand, counting down.
TACAGTGTGGGGAGGCAAAATGTCTCATTAGCGTACTGGCCTACAAATCTTTGAACATCACACACCCACCGGTCAAATGTCAAAACTTATCGTGAGGCTTCACAACTTTTTTCATAGGTGCATACCACATCTACATCTACATGGATACTCTGCATTTAAGTGCATGGCAGAGGATTCATCGAACCACCTTCACAATTCCCAATTATTCAAATCTCGTATAGCGAGCGGAAAGAACGAACACCTGTATCTTCCCGTACGAGTTCTGATTTCCCTTATTTTGTCGTGGTGGTCGTTTCTCCCTACGTAGGTTGGTGTCAACAAATTATTTTCGCATTCGGAGGAGAAAGCTGGTGATTGGAATTTCGTGAGAATATTCCGTCGGAACCGAAAACACCTTTGTCAATAAAACGCAATCTTTGGTTAGCCTTCCCCACAACATTTTCTATGTGTTTCTTCAAATTTAAGTTGTTCCTAATTGTAATACCTAGGTATTTAGTTGAATTTACGGCCTTTATATTTGACTGATATATCGTGTAACGGAAGATTAACGGATTCCTTTTAACACTCATGTGGATGACCTCACACTTGGTCACTGCCAAATTTCGCACCATTCAGATCACTTTTCTAAATCGTTTTGCAGTTTGGTTTGATCACCTGATAACTTTACAAGGCGATAGACGACAGTGTCATGTGCAAATAACTTAAGACGGCTGCTCAGATTGTCTCCCAAATCGTTTATATAGATAAGGAAAAGCAAAGGGCCTATAACAACAGCTTGGGGAATGCCAGAAATCACTTCTGTTTCACTCGATGAGGCTCCGTCAATTACTACGAACTGTGACCTCTCTGACAGGAAGTCACAAATCAAGTCACATAACTGAAACGATATTCCTTAAGCACGCAAATTCACTGAAAAACGCCTGTGTGGTACAGTGTCAAAAACCTTTTGGAAATCCAGAAATACGGAATCGATCTGAAATCCCTTGTCAATGGCACTCAACACTTCATGCGAATAAAGAGATAGTTGTGTTTCACAAGAACCATGTTTTCTGAGCCCATGTTGACTGTGTGTCAATAGACCGTTTTCTTTGAGATAATTCATAATGTTCGAACACAATATATGTCCCAGGATCCTGTCGCATTTCGACGTTAATGATATGGGCCTGTAAAAATCTGGATTACTCCTACTACCTTTCTTGAATATTGGTGTGGCCTGTACAACTTTCCAGTCTTTGTGTACGGATCTTTCGTCGAGCGAACGGTTGTATATGATTGTTAAGTATGGGGCTAATGCATCAGCATACTCCGAAAGGAACCTAATTGGTATACAATCTGGACCAGAAGACTTGCTTTTACGAAGTGTTTTAAGTTTCTGCATTACTCCTAGGATATTTACTTCTACGTTCCTCACGCTGGCAGCTGTTCTTGATACGAATTCTGGAATACTTACTTCTTTTAGAAGGCATTTAGGAAGGCTGTCTTTAGTAACTCTGCTTTGGCCGCACTGTCTTCGATAGTATCTCCATTGCTATCGCGCAAACAAGGCATCGTTAGTTTCTTGCCGCTAACATCACATACGACCAGAATCTCGTTGGATTTTCTGCTAGGCTTCGAGATAAAATTTCGTTGTGGAAAGTGTTATAGGCGTCTCGCACTGAAGTCCGCGCTAAATTTCGAGCTTCTGTAAAAAATCGCCAAACTTGGTGATTTTGCGTCTGTTTAAATTTGGCGTGTTTGTTTCGTTGTTTCTGCAACAGTGTTCTGACCCGTTTTGTGTGCCAAGGGGGATCAGCTGCGTCGTTCGTTAATTTATTGCTGCCGATACTATTTCTCTGAATTTAAGCCACATCTGGTCTGTACTTATATCATTAATTTGGAAAGAGTGGGGATTGTCTCTCAGGAAGCCATCAAGTGAATTTTTATCTGCTTTTTTGAATAGGTATATTTTTCGTTTATTTTTTGCTACGACAAACCTGTGTTCACTAATCTCTGTATCCGTTGTGATGCTCGTTATTACCTCAGGATTATTTATTGCTAAGAGGTCAAGTGTGTTTTCACAACCGTTTACTTTTCACGTGGGCTCATTAAGTAACTGCTCGAAATAATTTCCAGACAATGCGTTAAGGACAATTTCGGATGATGTTTTATGCGTACTTCCGGTATTAAACATGTATTTTCGCCAACATATGGAGGGTAAATTAAAGTCATCGCCAACTGTAATCGTATGAGTCGGCTACGTGTTTGAAATCAACCTAAAGTTTCCTTTGAACCTTTCAGCAACTGTATCATCTGAATTGGGAGGTCAGTAAAAGGATCCATTTATTATATCATTCCGTTTGCCAAACAATGACCACTGCCCATACTAACTCATAGGAACTGTCAACTTCAATTTCGTGGCAAGATAAACTACTTCTAACAGCAACAAAAACGCCAACACCAACCGCGTTTAGCTTATCCTTTCAGAACACCGTTAGGTTCTTCGCAAAAAATTCGGCAGAGCTTATATCCGGCTTTAGCCAGCTTTCAGTGCCTATAACGATTTTAGCGTCAGTGCTTTCTATTAGCGCTTGGAGCTCTGGTACTTTCCCAACACAACTACGACAATTTGCAACTGTTATTGCGCTGGTTCCTGTATCTACGTTCTTCCTCAGTTCGGCCTGCACCCTTTGTGGCTGAAGCCCTTCTCGTGTTTTCCTGAAATCCTCTAACCTAAAAAGCCGTCCAGTCCACGCCACACAGCCGCTGCTACACGTGTAGCCGCCTCCTGCGTATAGTGGACACCTGATCTATTCAGCAGAACCCGAAACCCAACCACGCTTTGGCGCAAGTCGAGGAATCTGCATCCTACACCGTCGCAGAACCGTCCGAGCCTCTGATTCAGACCCTCTACTCGGGTCTGTACCAGAGGTCCGCAATCGGTCCTGTCCACTTTGCTGCAAATGATCAGCTCTGCTTTCATTTTGCAAGCAAGACTGGCAGTCTCTACCACCTCTGTTAGCCGCCCGAACCCAGAGAGAATATCTTCAGATCCAAAGTGACACATATTCATCCAGTAGTATTACTACTACTACTACTACTTATTATTATTATTATTATTATTTCTTTCTTGTCTCAGACGTTATGTCTGGTTAAAAATGGAAGGTGACGCGGACCTTCATCAAGCGTGACTTCCTTTTAACTGTACGGTATATGTTACATTGCATTTAGGAACTTTCTGGTAATTGAACAAGTGTCAATAATTACAGATTTCTGTAGTTGTATATACATTTTTGGATGTAGCTGTATTCCATTGATGTACTGTTGGATATTGTGTGGTATGACTCCTGTAGTTGATAGTATAATTGGTATAACGTCAACTTTATCCTGATGCCACATGTCCTTGGCTTCCTCAGCCAGTTGGATGTATTTTTCAATTTTTTCTCCTGTTTTCTTTTGTATATTTGTTGTATTGGGTATGGATATTTCGATTAGTTGTGTTTATTTCTTCTTTTTATTGGTGAGTATGATGTCAGGTTTGTTATGTGGTGTTGTTTTATCTGTTATAATGGTTCTGTTTCAGTATAAATTGTATTCATCATTCTCCAGTACATTTTGTGGTGCATACTTGTATGTGGGAACGTGTTATTTTATAAGTTTATGTTGTAAGGCAAGCTGTTGATGTATTATTTTTGCTACATTGTCATGTCTTCTGGGGTATTCTGTATTTGCTAGTATTGTACACCCGCTTGTGATGTGATCTACTGTTTCTATTTGTTGTTTGCAAAGTCTGCATTTATCTGTTGTGGTATTGGGAACTTTAATAACATGCTTACTGTAATATCTGGTGTTTATTGTTTGATCCTGTATTGCAATCATGAATCCTTCCATCTCACTGTATATATTGCCTTTTCTTAGCCATGTGTTGGATGCGTCTTGATCGATGTGTGGCTGTGTTAGATGATACGGGTGCTTCCCATGTAGTGTTTTCTTTCTCCAATTTACTTTCTTCGTATCTGTTGATGTTATGTGATCTAAAGGGTTGTAGAAGTGGTTATGAAATTGCAGTGGTGTAGCCGATGTATTTATATTAGTGATTGCTTTGTGTATTTTGCTAGTTTCTGCTCGTTCTGGAAAGAATTTTCTTAAATTGTCTACCTGTCCATAACGTAGGTTTTTTATGTCGATAAATCCCCTTCCTCCTTCCTTTCTGCTTAATGTGAATCTTTCAGTTGCTGAATGTATGTGATGTATTCTATATTTGTGGCATTGTGATCGTGTAAGTGTATTGAGTGCTTCTAGGTCTGTGTTACTAAATTTCACTACTCCAAATGAGTAGGTCGATATTGGTATAGCATAAGTATTTATAGCTTTTGTCTTGTTTCTTGCTGTCAATTCTGTTTTCAGTATTTTTGTTAGAATTTGTCTATATTTTTCTTTTAGTTCTTCTTTAATATTTGTATTATCTATTCCTATTTTTTGTCTGTATCTTAAATATTTATAGGCATCTGTTTTTTCCATCGCTTCTATGCAGTCGCTGTGGTTATCCGATATGTAATCTTCTTGTTTAGTGTGTTTTCCCTTGACTATGCTGTTTTTCTTACATTTGTCTGTTCCAAAAGCCATATTTATATCATTCCTGAATACTTCTGTTATCTTTAGTAATTGGTTGAGTTGTTGGTTTGTTGCTGCCAGTAGTTTTAGATCATCCACATATAGCAAATGTGTGATTTTGTGTGGGTATGTTCCAGTAATATTGTATACATAATTTGTATTATTTAGCATGTTGGATAGTGGGTTCAGAGCAAGGCAGAACCAGAAAGGACTTAATGAGGCTCCTTGGTATATTCCACGCTTAATCTGTATTGGCTGTGTTGAGTCTCCTTGGTATATTCCACGCTTAATCTGTATTGGCTATGATGTGATATTATTTAAATTTGTTTGGATATTAAGTGTGGTTTTCCAATTTTTCAATACTATGTTTAGGAACTGTATCAATTTAGGATCTACTTTGTATATTTCCAATATTTGTAGTAACCATGAGTGGGGTACACTATCAAAAGCTTTTTGGTAATCAATGTATGCGTAGTGTAGCGACCTTTGTTTAGTTTTAGCTTGATATATCTCCTCTGCATCTATTATCACTTGCTCTTTACGTCCTCGTGCTGCTTTGCAACAGCCTTTTTGTTCTTCATTTATAATTTTGTTCTGTGTTGTATGTGTCATTAATTTCTGTGTAATGACTGAAATTAATATTTTGTATATTGTTGGTAGGCATGTTATGGGGCGATGTTTAGCTGGGTTTGCTGTGTCTGCTTGATCTTTAGGTTTCAGATAAGTTATTCCATGTGTAAGTGTATCAGGGAATGTGTATGGGTCTGCAATGTAACTGTTAAATAATTTAGTTAGATGTGAATGTGGCTATGCACACGATGCTGGCAGGTTTTCTGCCGCAACTATTGATCGCAGCTACCTTCGCTGCGTTGCTCCTCCACCTTCCGTCGCAACCTCTCGTAGTGCAGTAGACGGGCTTTGGATCTGAGCACTATGAGACTTAACTGCTGTGGTCATCAGTCCCCTAGAACTTAGAACTACTTAAACCTAACTAACCTAAGGACATCATACACATCCATGCTCGAGGCAGGATTCGAACCTGCGACCGTAGCGATCACGCGGTTCCAGACTGAAGCGCGTAGAACCGCTTGGCCGCTCCGGCCGGCAGTAGGCGGGGATTAGTTGATTAGATAACGCGCTACCCAAGCCTTTCTTGTAGTAGAGACAGCAGTGTTGTCCAAAATCTGTTTCGCAACACGATGTCACCTTGCGATCGAGTCTTCCGTTCGATACAATTGCTCCAGTTAGTATCAGCCATATCGACATACTGTGGAAATCCCGAGATAGTATGTTCTGCCGTACCTCTACAGGCACACTTGGCGTTCTGTCTTCTACCCGTTCGGTGTTAGTACGAACTGTGACTTTCCTCACCGTGGTAACTAGACTTCATCCTGCAACTTGCTGCCTGACGCTTTAACCAACACTGCATTGGTAAATGACGACCACTGATGTCAAGACATAGTCTACCTCCTCTACTAAACATAACGTTTTGTCCTCTAAAATAATCGATTTTGGTAAGCATTTGTAGAAAGGAAGGAACTCATCTCGCAGCTGAGATTCCTCTCTCCTTTTAATACGTTTTCAGCAATCTTGCCTTTCTGCTTCAGCATTGTTGATATTTTTGATGACAGAATTCAGATACTCTTTACTACAACCTACCTTGCTTTTAATGTAATCCGCAATGTACAGCCTGAATAACTTGCTTGATTCCTTCGAACACTTGTACTTCTTTGATTCTTTCTTTTTTGGGTCACTGTCCCGCTGCAACGCAGGGATGGCCGTGTTACTATTTATTTGGCACTTTCAGATGCAAAGGGTGACCTGCCGCCACCTCGAACCCCCAGGACGGAATTAGTGTACCCCAACTGTCTGCGTCTAGTGTAACCCATAGAAGTGAGCGAACGTTTTCAAATGTCTGTGAGTCGTGTAACTGAGTCGGAACGTGATGATCAGTCCGGTATTCACCTAGCAGGACGTGGAAAACCGCCTAAAAATCCCATTTAGGCTGGCTGGCATACCAGCCCTCGTCGTTAATCCACTGGGCGTTCGATCCGGAGCCGGCACTCCTACCCGAGTCCCATTAGCGCTCTCGGCTATCCTGGCAAGTCGCTTGTACTTCTTTGATATCACGTTTTTAAGTGATTGACATGCTGTAGTAAGCTACTCATTGCTGAGAAAACGAAGCAATCCGCTAAAAGTTGAATGGCAAAACAATTATGTAAATAACCGACGAAACAGATGGTTCAAATGACTCTAAGAAACATGGGACTTAACATCTGAGGTCATCGGTCCCATAGACTAATCTAAGGACATCACAGCCATGCCCGAGGCAGGATTCAAACCTGTGACCGTAACAGCAGCACGGTTCTGGACTGAAGCACCTACAATTACTCGCCTACAGTGGCCGGCGACGAAACAGAGTTGCCGAGTGTTGGTGATCCGCTGAATACGTATTATAGAATGTTTTCGGAGCGGCCACTCATGGCAATGTCTTATAGTTATCGAGTGTACTAAAACACATAGGATTTCCTTGATTTATCGATATTTTCCATTGCAAATTTTCCATAGCAAACTCAATTCATCGAGAAATTCGAGTTATCGAAATTCGAGTTAACAAGTGTCGACAGTACATGATAATAGCCTCCGGTGGTAACAACTACAGTGCCTACGGCCAGATGGCGCCACACACGGCATCCACAGCCACTGTTGGGCCAAACCGCAGCCTGCCATGGTGCCACAGCGTCCAACATTGAAATGGACAGGTTTCATATGAAGCTGATAGCTGCTCAGAAGTTAATTTTTATTGGACGTAAGAATAAGCGAAAATTGTTGCTGACGCATCAGTTTATTGACCAATTTAGGAAACATGGTACCCAGTGAATTAATACAACTTTCATTATCTGGAAACGGACGGATAATATAAAAGAACACACAGTTACTAGTTCAAACTGTCCAATGTTTTCCGATAAGTTTACTTGATTATACATCCGTTTGTGTACTTTACCAGCATATCACAGACTGCATAGTAAGTTTTAGCTACTAGACGGTTCAGTGAAGTCTATACTAAAATAACAAAAACTCTGAAATCTGAATTAGGTTTGTTAGAACTTGTATTTGAAGCACACGCATCTAGAAAACTGGGCTGATGGTCTAAACCACTATGTCCATCTGCTTAATAGATTGCTTTTCCGTCTATGGAACGAAATACATCACTGATTCTGCACATCAGGGATCCAACAATTTGTTGAGAAGTTTGCGGAGGTATATTGCATTAGATGTCTACGCACAGGCCACATAATTCATATAAATAACGGGGCGCTGATTTGCGTATGTCGTGATGGCGCCCGATAGAGACCCGGATAGGTTCTATAGGATTTTCATTAAGCGAATTTGGTCGCTGAGTTCCCTATAAGGCTCTTAAAATACTGTAGCACGGTTGTGGCTCCATGACACGGACAGTTTTAGCGCTGAGAAACGCATCGGTATCTGGGAAGACAATGTTCACCTCGATGATGGCGCTTGTGGAGACGATCAGCGACATAATGTAGCAGAAATATGATTCACTCGAAAGGCCGACAAGTTTCCTTTGATCGACGGTCTCGTGACCACTGCAATCGTAATTGACGCTGTCGTTGGGTCGACATGTGAACACGTAGGGGTGGTCTGCTGCGGAGCTACAAGTTCGACAATGTACGTAACGGAGTCCTCCGAAACAGTTGTGTATCTATCAGCATTGTTGCTCCTCCGGCAGTGGTGTCACAGATCACCATCTATCCTTCTTTACAAATGAGACAGGCCTCCCATGTTCTGTGAAGAGTCGTGGACGTCCGACCATTTAGCTCCTAGTGGTGGTTTCATTGCCCTCCTACCTCTTTCCGTGGATGCTCACGAAAGTAGTACGTGAACATTCGTCCAGCTTTCCCGTGTTAAAGATACTCGCTCAAAGATTCTGTGTAATAGTAACCTCCTCTTTGTCAGAGTCGCTTATCTTAATGGAATTCCCCATCTATTGTCCATATCTGATTTAGGCTGATCTCCCATACCTGTCTGCTCCGCTTACATACTTCTGTTACCGTATCACGTGCCCGCAACACCACCATAACGTAGTGATGGGCAGTGGACATAATGTTTTGATTGATTGGTGTGGGTGTGTGTACACTAATGTCCAAAATGAATGCAACAAACCACAATTTCTCCATCCTGTGTCTAATTCACGATATAATCATACACAATTCCAACGTAATATCAGCACAATTCTATTTTTGCATAGAAGGTGGTATTCTGGTCAACGGACAATCACGCTGACGATGACGTCACGGCACCTATCAAACGGGATAGTGTTTACTGGGTAGCCCCACATCCACAATCGCTGTGTACACAGTCACAGACGATGCAGTATGGCACGCCTAGAAGGCTCTCTGCGCTGGAAGGCCACGGCAGAATGGAAGGAGGAGAGTCACAAAGTGATGTGGCCCGATGGCTTAATGTGAACCGTTCTGTTGTTTTTCGGATGGGGCGAAACTGCATCCCGAGGATCAGGGCGGGGCCGCCCACATGTAACATCAGAAAGAGAGGATCGTTGTTTGGCCGGAAACGCACGACGGTACCGTATTAGTACTACACGGCAACCGGCATCCACTGGATGTGTTGTATCGAGGCAAACGGTGCACAGAAGGCTTCTGCAGAATGGCTTTTATTCCAGGAGACCTGCTGTCTGTTTACCCTAACGTGTCTTCCCAGAAGGGATCGTCTAGAGGGCACCTGTCAACATGGCACCTCGACAGCCAACCTGTGGGCCAATTTTCTTTTCACAGATGAACCCCGATTTTGTCTGGACAGTGATTAGCTACGAATTCGCATCTGAACGGAACGTGGAACACGATTTTCAGACCCAACCGTGGTCGAAAGATACTGAGCCGTGTATCAACTCGTGCTACACCTTGTGTTTAGATTGTACTGGTTTTCATTTTCTTCCCCTGACATGTTTGTTTGATAGGTTGTCTGTCATTAAGTGGCTGCTTGGTTGTCTTTTCCCTCTGCTATCGATATCTGCTTCCGGGAAACTGCTATGCAGGAAGTGAGATCTTTGACCGGTTGTAACCTCTTGTGGTGGCGCGGAAGGAGGGGCGTTGCGCGCGCAGAGAGAGTGTAGTGGACACAGGAGGGCAGTGTGGCTGTCCAGCGCGAAGCAGGCGTGGTCGGTTGTACCGAGTCGCCACGTGATGTATTTCGGTTGTGTGTAACGAGCGGGTCGAGTTGACGGAAGAGCTCCACGCGTGTTGGTTGTACACAGAATCGTCCCAGGAGTATAGTTGTTCATTTCGCCTTGGTGGGACGTTAACTAGCTTCTTTAAATCCTCCGTTTAAACACTGGAGTTTAAAAGGAGACACCTGACATGAAGGAGCGGTCACTACCCGTCAACGTTGCACAGAAGACGTCAACTCCGGTGACAGAGCGTGTTGTCGCGTGACCGTGGCGTGTTGGGTACGCTGGCGACGCGTGCGCGGTCGGATGTGGATCCTTGCTATCGGAGGTCGTGTACTGCCTGTTTGAGCATAATTGCAAGTTAAGTTCGTGGAAGGTTTAATCGTTAAGTAATAATTTTGTGTAACCAGCGTCTCTTCTGCCTTGTGGCCTCCGGCGACCTGGTTTCCTGTCCCTGGCACCGGGGTAATTGAAGACAGTGATCTTTCCTCCTCCTCTCGTTACTGTCCGATGGGAGGTGTAGCAGTTTAATAATTTCGCTATTCTGCCGTGGGTTATGAGTAAATTCAAGCTTCTTGTTGGTTAATCATGTGGTCGCTCATTCAGGACTGTGTGGTGTAATGTTTCCTTGCACGAGGTTAGCTCTAATTCTGTCAGCAAGTTAAGCCATCTTATAACAAGTTTTCGCTGGATAAAAGTTGGTGCAGTGACTAGCCTGAGAGTGGCAATTTTGTTTACGGGCGTATTGAGATTGGTCAGTATTCTGCCTAGCCAGAGCATCCCTGAGTGGGTGATTTGTGGCCGCCTTACACGGGTCTATTATGCTCTAATGATATTCCAGGACACTTTAGTTTCAAAAATTTTTAAATTCCTCCAAGTTTGTAAATTCCTTTTATTGCCATTAATCGTGTGATTGCTGAGACTTGTTAAATTTTTTTTAATGCTGGTGTTGGTAGCTTCACTACCTCACTGTACTTTATTAACAATGTTCTGTATTTACTTTAGTAGTCTGTTTTTTAATGTTCTTTAAATTTTTTTAAAATTGTTGTATTGCTATAAATTACTTTGATTGCCGTTAGCGGCGTGTTTTAAAAGGTAGTTTGTTGCCGTCAGCGGCGTGTTTAAAAGGCTGTTTATTGCCGTACCTCTAGTTTCTGTAAGATACGAATAAAACATTCGTGAAAATCTCAACTCGACAGTAAACTACTAGAAATTTGGCCCCATTTCCCAACTGTGGTGTGCCTTGTAGTAACCGTAACCACTGTGTGTGTGTCAGATACTGTTATGTTCATCCCAAATGGTTTGGTCAGGCATTATGTCGCCCACTCTAAGCCCCTGAAATTGTAGGGTTCAACTGACAAAGTTTAACTACTGTCAGGTATCGTGACGAGATCTTGGGACCTCATTTGCAGTTGTCGCATGGTGCTGTGGGCTCGGACTTCGTATTGCTCGACGATAACGCTCGACGCCAAAGAAGACGCGTTTGAAGTTTCCTTGGAAACGGAAAATATTACCTCCAAAGAGCACGTCTGTGACGCACTAGGGACACAGGATGAATGACGTCAGCATGCACCAACCACTCTCAAAGACTTGTGAGCAGCGCTGCAGGAAGAATGGGCGTTATTGCCTCAACATGAGATTGATAGCATCATTCACAGCATGCCTCATTGCTGTCAAGTCTGTACTGCTGCCGGAGGTGGTCACATCACGTACTGAGCGCGTTAACCAGCTGTCGGAATGCTATAGTAAATTCGGTAAGTTGGAAAAAAACGGAGAACATTTTTCTCTACCGTTACGTGTAATGCTACTCATGAGGGTTTATTCACGGAGTGTGGAACGCATACCCGTCTCAGGCTTCGACATTCTCCAGCGCCGAAGCCTCACGTTTCTGGATAAGTTCTACTTCTTGACAGAGAATTGGTGTGCCTTCCCGTACAACAATTGAACTGTTGTCGGTGTTTCTTTGGTGTGTATAAAATTAGCAAGTTGTAAGGGAAGGCACACCAAATGTCTTTCAAGAAGTAGCACGTATCCAGAAACGTGAGGCTTGGGCGCTGGGGAGCTTTGAAGTCTGAATCGGGTATGCGTTCGACATTAACTCAATAAACCCAGGTAAGTAGCATTACAAACGGGCTTGGAACAGTTTATCTCCTACATCAATACAGAGTTTAGATCAGCGGCGCCGAGGCTCGTACATGAACTGTGAGGTTGTCTTCGAAATATTTCTCGAGCAATAAAGGTCCTCCACCGACGTTACAGGTGGGCTACACACCATACTCTTCACACAACGCCACAGAAATTAGTCGAGATGTGTCAGTCGTGGCGAGCGTGCTGGCATGGAACCGGTCTTACTCTGTCAACCCAACGTTACGATTCCACACATCGACATCAAAGTGTGCTGGAGCTCCGTGGTGTTGCAGCCACATGACCATCCGGGCATTTAGTGGCATTACACCCACAGGCAGAAAGTGCTGTAGATCGGCCCTGATAGTCTGTTTTGAAGCCCAGTGATAAGGTCACCAATTATCCCTCCTACCGTAATACCTAGACTTTACGCGAATGGTACGGATAGAGCCGGTATTCATGGACAACACGTCACGCGGCACTTTTACTCGTGTGCAGCTCCTGTGTCATCTGCCGAGTACTGGTGGCTGCCTCCACTACGAAATTTGTCAGCACGCCCTCCTCCATCTGTTCGACCCCAAAGTGGAACACTGGACTCGCATTCGGGAGGACGACGGTTCAATCCCGCATCCGGCCATCCTGATTTAGGTTTTCCGCGATTTCCCTAGATCGCTCCAGGCAAATGCCGGGATGGTTCATGGCAAAGGGCACGCCCGAATTCCTTCCCGTCCTTCCCTAATCCGATGAGACCGATGACCTCGCTGTCTGGTCTCCTTCCCCAAAACAACCCCCCCCCCCCCCAACCAAAAGTGGATGAACCGCGTCACGTTTCGGCATCTACCAGCGGAAAACCGGTAGACTGGGGACAGTATTCACAAGTATCAAGCACAGAGTACTACTACTTTATTGTACAATGAACACATCTCACGCAGAAAATACCTACGTGCAATCTTCCGGCTTCTCTTAGACGAATCGGAAGAGACCGTCAAAACCGGTCGTTTTTAGGCTTCGGCCTTCTCACACCACACACGTGTAAACGGTCCTACCTGTTAAAAGAGGGTGTGGTGGGAAGTCTGCCGTGCCCCTTTAAAGGAACCATCCCGACATTTACCTGAATCGATTTAGGGAAATCATGGGAAATCTAAATGAGGATGGGCGGAGTCTGGTTAGAACTGTCGTCCTCCCGAATGCGAGTCATGTGCTCTAACATACTGCGATACCTCGCTTTGTATGTAATTTGGTCATTCAATGTTTACAGACGTAGTAACATTTTCACAACAAGCATTGAAACCTAAATATGAGTAACATAGCGAGATGAATTTAGTATGCGAGCTGTGTTCATTTTTCACTTACCAAAGGAACAGGATATGCTACAGATGTAACAAAACCTTCGATTTCGTGAAAGGACTCGCAGTAGCCACAGCGAAAGAGAAACCATTATCACTAGTGACTTCACTTACTTCATTAGAAGTTTCCCATCTCTTAAAGCCACAGATTTTCATTTACGGGATCTCTTTAAAGGGGAGGAACTACTAGCCTTTTAACTTAATTAACTTTCTCATAAAAGTGCTAGAAAGACTAAATGCTCTCAGAGTAAAGACGTTAATGAAGTACTGCCGTGCAATATCCATTACGCTTGCTGGAGAAAGGAACTACTGCGGTGTAGAAAGCTTTAGAGAAAATGTTGTAATTATCGAAGTATCGACATTACGTTGATGAGGAGGGATAAGCGTAAAATTCAGTATTGAGCTTATGATCAGGAAATGGGAGCTTGCAAAAGTTTCTTTCGGATAGAATCTACAATGTTTGGGAGTGAAAGGAGTGTGGGGTTCATTGGCATTTCGAGGATGTGGACGATTGAGAAAGCGGTGGAATTTTTAGTCTTCGACTACACGAGATGTTGAGGGTTAACCAGAGGATATAAGATGAGGAAGGAATGTTATTAGGTTGTAAGAGACATACTCTCGACAGTCACTTACCCGAAACGTGACATATCCGGTATTCAGTGTACTAGAAGAGCTTACAACACGGCAAAGGCCGCAAGGAATACAGGAATACACGGGTTGGACAAAATTGTGGAAACACCACTCTAAATTGTATCCTTGAACATAAATGGGGATGTTAGCCATGTCTTCAGGTGCGCTGTTGTCGGTACCTGTGCAATGTCCTCCATAGGTTAAAAGTGTCAGTCGTGGTCAGAAGAGTGTTCTGTGTAACCGTGGGTGCATTATGTCGGATACAAGTACATTCGAAAGTGATGAGATTGTTGGCGCTCGGAAGGCACATGTTTGTTGAGTTCGCATAGTCCAAGACTGGTTTTGTGAGCACGAGGATGGATTGGCACACCCCCCGGGGCCAAGACACTCACCATATTACAATATTGTTGAGCCTTTGGGATCTACTTTCGAGATGGGATGCCTGATCACTATTCACAGCCATCATCATTACCTGAACTTACCACTACTTGGTAAGAAGAAGGGTATAAAATTCCTTTGAAAACCATACAGGATCTCTAATTAGCCGTTCTCAGACGAATGGAAGCTGGTTGAATCCCAACGATTTCCTTACACCGCATTAGGCACGATAATGTAACTTGTTTGTCCGCAGCTCGTGGTCGTGCGGTAGCGTTCTCGCTTCCCACGCCCGGCCTCCCGGGTTCGATTCCCGGCGGGGTAAGGGATTTTCTCTGCCTCGTGATGACTGGGTGTTGTGTGATGTCCTTAGGTTAGTTAGGTTTAAGCAGTTCTAAGTTCTAGGGGACTGATGACCATAGATGTTAAGTCCCATAGTGCTCAGAGCAATTTGAACCATTTTGAATGTAACTTGTTTCATTTTTTCTCACACTTCTGTCGTCATCGTCGTCCCCGCCCCCCCTCCCTGTAAGACGAAGACATCATGAAGCTTTGTAACAAAAATACTTTGCTTCATAACGTAAACTAGACAATAGGCGAAGATGGATAAAATACCGTAGAATAAGAAATTATATCAGAGTGTTTTCGACACACGAGTATTTACCACGGTGGTAATTTTTTAGATATGTATATTGACAAGGAAAGAAATCATAACTGCAATAATGAAAGATCTCTGTCTGAATTATAGTCGGAGAGACCGAATTTTGCTGTAAGACTTTGTGAAGTTCGTATGGGTTAAGTGTTTTGATCGATGTCTTAAACTCCCCACGAGAACCGACGATAACGTCCGCGTACACAGGTAGCCACTGTTTAGTAGACGGCGACACCATGATGTCTTGCGGTGTTCAGTGGACGCAGCAGAAATCCACCGAACGTAGTCATTTATAAGTGTTCATCGAAGGACCTACCCATTCAACAATGTTTTCCAAGCTCGAGACTTTCACCTAACGTCCTACAACGGTCCGGCACATCTAATTAAAATGCGAAAATAAATTCGACAAATACTCGATCAAGCGTTAACTGGGACCCCGTTACCTACGAACATCCACAATTACTGTGCGGGTGAACACGTGCTCTAAGTCTTTTGATCATCACTCGTACACTCAAGACCCTCATCAGCCCTACAGTTACCTACTAAAATGTAGATGCTCCTTCCATGTTCTTCAGCCTTGAACGACAGGCATCCCGCCTCGCTTTCCACATCAGAATGCCTTCTCATACTCTTATTCTGCACGAAGTAATAAAAATCCCAGGCCTCTTCAAACACTTAAGGCAGCATTGTCGATCCTGTGTTACCATAAACTTGATACCGAAGACGTATATCCCATCCGCGAGCATCGTGGTTTGCTGTTGCACCTCTGTCAAAATATAACACTTTTATCTTATCTCCGGACATTCCATATACTTTCCCATTCCAAGTATAACAATATCGATCTCCCACATCATGATGTCATCTCTGAGATCTAAGAGATAAATCCAACATCCTATCCTCTGTATCCCACTCCACCTAATTAAAATCTTACTCATCACTTGATTCCTACGTCTCAACTATCACTTCTTTCCAATAAGTCCCCTCTCATCTTTTTATAGCACATTGTCTCCACAACTGCCTAAATAAATCTTTCTAATGTTCAGTTATCAGCAGCACACAATCATTTACATCGTCAAGGAGGACGTAAAGGCGCAACACCAATATTAGTTTGTGTATATGATCACTGATTGATCATTTTAAAACTTAGTTTTGTTCTCGTTTTATTCGTAAATCATGGGGTGATGAAAGGAAACTCAGTCGCGAGCAGATGGCCAACAACCGGCGGAATGTAAAAAAAGAAACCCTCCCCCTCCCTCACACACACATACACATGCTATGTACTGGATCTTCCCGCGTGCCTCCCGCTCAATGCCATATTGTTTTTATTTACCGGTAATGTATCTCTTGCGGGGGCCATATCAGCGTCACAGTCGCTCTTTATTTCCTATCTCCTTTAATCCTTCTACTAACATGATTTTTTGTTTGAGTGAGCACCACTAGGGTCGTAAAGCCACCAGATAATTTATACAGAACAAACTGGCGGTATTTTAATGAACTAACATAAAAATATTCATTACACCTCTTCACTGTAACAGTCATCTTACTGTTTTCGTAAGTGTTACATTCAAGAAATAAGAGGAAATTTAGGATGGGGTCAAACTGACTCTAGAGGTACTGAATGCAAAAAGACGAACAAATTTTAATGTGGTCTAAATACAAAACTGAAAAAACATCACTGGATACAATTGACACAGAAGGCGAAAATCACATATTTTGAAACTAATAGCTTTGAAGAAAAGGGAGATATATATTTTCAATGGGGTTATGGGATCATACTGACCTCAGTTGGCTAGAAGGGTGAATAAATTGATCGCCAGTCGGGACTTACCACTTTTACCACCTTTCATTTACCGTCTACAGCATATAGGGCACACAGAACAGTTCTAGCGCTTCTTGAAACCTTATATTTGTCTCGTACACGAGGCAATAACTTTGCGACAGCAAAATTCTCTCTGTAAATAGCGGCATCAGACACAATTGTCAACGTCTGACATTTAATTCATAGCTACAGCGGTATCAGAGGAAAACCATTAATGTTATGTGAAATGAATGTCATTTTACTGAATTTATGGAAGCTGCCAGGGCGCGGATTTCGTGGATAGCAATGCCAATTAAAATAATGTATGCAAAAATGCATCATTTCGCATGCGATACTGGCTATTACTGAGGGAGATAATTTGATTGGAAATATATGAGCACCTGTGAACAAATATTACAACGCAAATAAAGGAAAGGCTTTCGATCGTCGAGTTTCCAGACGCAATTTAAAAGTCCATGATCCTCACTATTTATTTATGCATCTGGTTGCAACCAAATAATATCTTCTCAGTATTCAAATGAGCTAAGCTGAGAATAATCAGGTAATAAATCAGTTTTCAGGAGTGGAATTAGTGATAATTCATTTAAGACAAACCCTAAGTCATCCATAGGTGTTGGAACGATATTTCACAGATGCAGGGCTCTAGAATGATTGAAAGCGCGGGTTTGTCTCATTTAAATATTTAGATCCAACAATGAGAGAATAATTCGCCTGAAGCAAAAATTCGTTAACATAGAACTTTAATCAGACCAGGCAATGAATGATGGGTGGTGTCATGGGTGACTAAAGCCTTCTGCGCATTTAAAACCACTCGGACTTAATGTCGCACATGTGGAACCAGTGTGTTGCAGTAAACCTATAAGATCCCTGAAGGTATTTCGTACTGTCATATAGTTTCCTATATTTTTGTAACCAGCTAACAATGGTGGGAGGTCATAGTCTGGATCCCTCCCTCACATCCTGGTATTATTAAGGCGTTGCCGACGTCTTGATTATGAGAGCGAGTGTTCCATCATGCCATCCGCGCTTAACGCAGCTTCATGACGTCATCTCACAGTCATATTAAAGTAACAATAGCAATTTTTATTATAACACTAGCGAACCGAACAAAGCTTTACAGTTACTAAATCTGTATTTCCCATGTCCTCTACACCCTCCATTTGTCCATCTCCTGTCGCGCGCTCTAGGGCGTCTTGTCACGGTCCGCGTGGCTCCTCCCCTGTCCAAGGTTCGAGTCCTCCCTCGGGTATGAGTGTGTGTGTCGTCCTTAGCGTAAGTTAGTTTAAGTAGTGTGTAAGCTTAGGGACCGATGACCTTAGATGTTTGGTCCCATAATACTTTACCACAAATTTCCAAGAAATTTATGCACTTCCTCTCTCCCTCTTCTGTCTCTGTATATCACAGCTCAACCCGTCTCTCTGCCCATCTCTTCTGCCCCCTCTCTGCCTCCATATCCTCCTTCCTCTATCTTTGTCCTTTTCCTCCTCCCTCACCATCTCCATGTCCTCCCTCCACACTGATCATTTTATCTTCTCCCTTCTCTACAACCTTGAACTTAGTTTATCGTTAGTCCCAACAAATCCATCGTTGGAAATTGAAGTCACCGTATGACCGATTTCCCTTCGCCCTGCGTATTTCTCAAAGTTAATCTGAGATTTCACGCTTCGGATGACTTGTACCAGTAAATTTCAACAGGGCAGTGACTGCGTCACTGCAATTCACTTTGGAGGTGTGGCGGTGGGACTTCTAGTCCCGTACCACCCTCTGACGGTGATAGTATTGCATGAGTCAGGCGGAAAAATTTTGCCCAACATGAGCAGGTGAAAGTGTGGCGGTGGTCCCGTGGCGCGACGTGCATCATAGGTGCAGAGGCTTTAACTATAATATCCTGTTATGTATTGGAAGTGACTGCGAGAAACAAACCTACAAATTACGTAATTGTGTACATGATCTATGTTTAAAATTTGGGACAATGAGAAACAATACGTAAAGAGAAACAAAATGTCTGATGCCAAAATGTCATACTCTAGTTAAAGCTGACTGCGGGAGAGAAAATAAAAACGCACGTTTTCACAGTACGACACAACACAACATTTTCTTAATCGCAGTCAGTTTCAAAATTTCTGTTTAGTAAAATATTGAGCCCAAATGTCTCTCTTCGTACGTTGTATGGTATTGTAATCAACTTTTCATTATGTTTAACGCGTACTTTTCGAAGTTTTACTTAACAGTGTTTGCTGAGTACAACTGTTTGTCAGGGTATTGTTTAAGAAGGTGAAGTAAACTGGTCAAGAGATTTTTGCGAGCAACCTTTCCCCTCCATATATATAACAGAAATGATTAGGCTAAGTCCATTCGAACGTTCATTACAGTATTGAATTAAAGGCTAAATATATCTGGCACGAATGTTTCGAGATATTTGGTAACAACGTTAAGCAGAAATTTGTCTTATTGAAGCGGTACATATTATTATGACGGATGAAAATAAATAGCTTTTTACATAAGGAGATGTAATTATTTTCGGTGTTGTAAAATGTTTCCCGACGATTTGTTGTTGAGACGCGTGGAATAACAATAGAAAATTTGTAGGTAAGTGCCATTTGATTTACAGAACACTAC
The DNA here is from genome assembly GCF_023864345.2 of Schistocerca serialis cubense. NCBI lineage: Eukaryota > Metazoa > Arthropoda > Insecta > Orthoptera > Acrididae > Schistocerca > Schistocerca serialis. Next base: position 591,830,769 of record NC_064645.1, on the reverse strand, counting down.
ACTGTCATAAGGAAGGGCCTTCTCTACTTTTGATATCTTACTTACATACTTACTTACGTACTCACTGGTCATACCGGACTAGAGAGTCCATTACCGCAGCAACTTATTTTCGCCATTTGTCCCTGTCCTGGGCTATTTCCTTCCATTCACCTTCAATATCTAGGCTCCTCAAATCAGCCTTCACATTGTCCTCCCATCTACGCCTCGGTCTCCCCACAGGACGTTTTCCTTCTAGGTGCCCTACCAGTACACTGCGCGCTGCCCTGCCCTCATCCATTCGAGCTACGTGACCCGCCCATCGCAACCTACATGATTTAATAATACTGATTATGTCAGGGCTTGAATGAAGTTCGTGAACCTCTTCCTTATGCAGTTTTCGCCACTCTCCGCTAATGTCATCCCCTTTCGCTCCGAAAATTTTCCTCAAAATTTTGTTTTCAAATACTCGAAACGGTTTTTCATTTTGCACAATGAGAGGCCAAGTCTCACATCCATACAGCATAACTGGTAGAATAATAGTTTTGTATATTCTAATCTTTAAATTCCTAGACAATATCCGTGATGAAAGTAATCTATTCAGTGAGAAGTAGCACGCATTTCCCGCCCGTAATCTCTTCTTCAGTTCGGATTCTATCTCATTTCTCGAAGTGATGACCACCCCTAGATACTTAAATGTGTTCACTTTTTCAAACTGCATGTCTCGACTCTTAACATTTCCTGATCAACTGCTGTTGGCATTCTAGTAGTAACCAGGTATTTAGTTTTGTCTTCACTTATCCTTAGACCTACTTTTGATATCTAATGAACAAGCTACGGGTAGTTTTAGTAGACTGTGTAGGTGACATACCTCTTAGTTTTGAATCAAAATTTTCAAATTTCAGTATGTTACAAAGTAAGGGTTTTAATGGAGTGGTGTGCCTCTGATTCTCTTTTCACAATTACTTCAGCACCAATTCAAATTTGAAGGAATTCTTCAGAGCACGAAGGAAGTCACTACAAGTATTTCAAAATTTCTCTTCCTTTTATCATAGAAGATTAGGGTGACACGTTTACTGCGGTTGATTCAGTAAACAGTTCTGTTCCTATAGGACATTATCGTATCACTGGAAGGTGCAATTTGAACTACAACGAGCAATATTGTTATTGGCAATGGCTTTGGTTACTAGAGCCAGCTGCAGGCACTAGCTGTTAAAGGTGCGATATTCACTATATCTTTCCTTGCAGACTACGAGTGCTGCAGCATGTTATCGATGAGGGCATTCTATCTCAAGGACAACGTGGATTCGGCAGAGGACTCTCGACCATGCATCAACTTCCGCGATTATCAGAAGTCATGGAAGCTCAGGACAAGACAGAATAGGACAGAATATTTGGAGGGCCCTCTTGCTACTAGTTTCTCAAGCGTTCGACTCTGCCCTACATAAATTGTACACGCTGGGAATCGTCACGTGACATGTACGGCTGCTATACAGCTGTCTACAAAGCCGCACATCCCACGTTCGGATTGGTGATGGCAGCTTAACAAGTCGTCCAATCCCAGCTGCCGTCACACAGGGCTCGGTGCTTGGCCTGACATTGTACATCTTGTGCACTTCAGAACTACTGCGGACCCCTCGGATGAACATGGCGTCATATACTAATGACAAAGCGCTATTTTCAAAGAGTAGACCTCTACGTCTGATGCGGCAACGGCTTCAAACGACCACAGACCTTGACTGAATCGGCAACGAAATGGCGTTTGGCCTTGAATTCGCAGAAGACCCAAGTAATCATTATCACCCTTCGATGAGTATCGGAAGGGAACGCCCACCGATCATACTGCGTTGCAGTCCAGTTCCACAGACAGTCAGATATCTAGGAGTCAAGCTTGCCAGACGTTGAACGTAGAGGCAGTACATCGAATAAATTCGATGCAAAGGAAGAATGAGAGATTTATATCCAGACCTCAAACCAAACACGTCATTAACCCCTCATTTGGAAATCATAGTCTATATATGCCTCGTTCGTCCACTAATTGCACATGCAACGGAGGTCTGGGGTAATGCGCCAACACCAGCATAAACACACTACAATTTATACAGAACAGGGCCCTTATGGCAGCCCTGCACCTTGCAAGGGACTATGTGAGCTGGCAAATTTATGGTTTAGCCAACGTACAACGGCTACAGCAACGCATCAGTGATACAGTAAGAGAATTGTAAACCCGTGGTCTAGGGGTAGCGTCATTGATTCATAACCAAAACCGTCATCGGTCTCGGGTTCGATCCCCGCCACTGCCTAAATTTTGATAAATAATCAGCATTGGCGGCCGAAGACTTCCGGCATAAGAAATCAGCCTCATTCTGCCATCGGCCTTGTCAAAGAGGCGGAGGAGCGGATATAGGTTCAGTGCACTCTCTTGTCCTAGGGGTGGGAAATTGCCCCTAAACGCGGAAGAATCAGCAATCATCAACGACATTAGGATGCAGAAGGCAATGGAAACCACTGCATTAAAGACACGTAACGTGTATCCACAGGACATGTGGCCGGTATTTAAAGAAATGTCATGATGATCTCTCCATTGGCAAAAGATTCAGGAATAGTCCCCCATTCGGATCTCCGGGAGGGGACTGCCAAGTGGGAGGTTACCATGAGAAAAAGATCGAATAATCAACGAAAGGATAACGTTCTACGAGTCGGGGCGTGGAATGTCAGAAGCTTGAACGTGGTAGGGAAACTAGAAAATCTGAAAAGGGACATGCAAAGGCTCAATCTAGATATAGTAGGGGTCAGTGAAGCGAGGTGGAAGGAAGACAAGGATTTCTGGTCAGATGAGTATCGGGTAATATCGGCAGCAGCAGAAAATGGTATAACAGGTGTAGGATTCGTTATGAACAGGAAACTAGGGCAGAGGGTGTGCTACTGTGAACAATTCAGTGACCAGGTTGTTCTAATCAGAATCGACAGCAGACCAACACCGACAACGGTAGTTCAGGTATACACACCGACGTAGCAAGCTGAAGATGAACAAGTAGAGAAAGTGTATGAGGATAATGAAAGGGTAATGCAGTATGTAAAGGGGGACGAAAATCTAATAGTCATGGGCGACTGGAATGCAGTTGTAGGGGAACGAGTAGAAGAAAAACTTACAGGAGAATATGAGCTTGGGACAAGGAATGAAAGAGGAGAAAGACTAATTGAGTTCTGTAACAAGTTTCAGCTAGTAATAGCGAATACCCTGTACAAGAATCACAAGAGGAGGAGGTATACTTGGAAAAGGCCGGGAGATACGGGAAGATTTCAATTAGATTACATCATGGTCAGACAGAGGTTCCGAAATCAGATACTGGATTGTAAGGCGTACCCAGGTGTAACCTCCCCACCGCAATTTTTAAAGAAAATATAGCAATACTTAATAGAAATGGGAGCCAAGTGTAACCTCCCCACAAAAATTTTAAAAGAAAAGGACGATACTAATTAGAAATGCTGATGGACATGGCTCTATGCGTAACCTGCCCACAATGAAATGTACTGACAATGGCAACAAAAATGTGAAATTCGCAATCTGACTCAAATATAAATCCTTCAAAATATTAAAGTCCATTCAGTGACAAGAAAATTCAATTAAACCGAAATATCGGTCTTTGGCCCTGTGTAAAACAATCAGAATTAAAGTCTTACCTCAGAATAAATGGATGTCACATATCTGCTCTTGTTGTTGCGCACCGCTTGGAGGAACTGCATTGCAAATAATAATATTCTCTTTTTTTGTGATTTTAGTGGAATTTTTCTTCAAAAGAAGTGGAATGAAATGGGAAGTGCAACGAAATCTTGAGTTCAATAAAAAATTAAATTTTTGAGAAAATGCTTTTGAAATAAAAAAATTATTATTGGGAGACTTGTTGGAGAATAATTACAATAAATAAAATTTTTCATTATCTAACGATTATATTAATTAACAGTATACCTTATTCCTCATCTTGACCAGTGTTGCCGACCGCCTACATCACACAACCGCACTGGGCTGCTACTACTGACCGACCGCTCTGCATGACGACTACAGACTGAGTACTGCTCTCAACTAGACAGAGCTACAGACTCGCAACGACTGAACGACTACTACTGACTGAGAACCGCTCGCAACACTCGCGCGGTCAAGCGCATACTCTCTGGTCACAGATGCTACAATGCCTCGCCATCGCTGCTGCGTTACATACGTGTTTCATAACCCTCCACTGGGGGGGCAAAAATTTGGCAGCGATGGTGAGTCATTTGGACTTGCCAAGCGCGGCAAAATTTTTCTTTAACTAACAAAATTCTACAACTTACAGAATATTTAAATGTTGTGCACACGCACTAAGTACAAAATATATCAGACAAAGACAAAATGTGAATACTAAACATAGTAGCAAATCAGAAAAAAGTATATACAAATTTTTTGACAGATAAAGTGCACAGGCACTGAAAAAATTCTTTAGCATATTCAGAACAAATAAACAGACTGGCAAAAAATATTATGTTGACAAGTGTACATGCACTGAAAAATGTCTTTAGTATTTTCACAACAAATAAACATAATGGCAAACATCATGTCGACCAGTGACATAAGTGTACTCGCACTGGAGTTCAGCGAATCGAAAAATGTATAACCTATGAACATAAATGATGTTACCAAAAAATTTTTTTCTTTATGTGACAAGAATCAGGATAGGAAAGGGAAGGATTGCATCATGGTTGTAGCACTTTAGATTGCACACAGCTGCTCTGAAAGTCCATATCTTTCCACAGAAGTACAACACCAAGTGACACAACTTGAAGATCTTTTCCCATCAGAATTTATCAGTGTAGCAAAGACACTGAACTGTCGTAGTAATGTTCCATGTTTTCATTTTGGCAGTACATTAGGTACACCAAACAGTGGGACCATAATAACGTCTTCATTGCTCACGGTGGTGGACAGCATGTCGTGTCAACACCACACTCTTACAAGGCACACCAACGTAGAATTAGTGCAAAACCAAATATAGTGCTCCATGATCACTGGGATAAACAGGACAAATGGACATTGCAGTAATTCAGGGTAGTCAGCTTATGAGGTGAAGGACATCAAGTCACATAATATTGACAATTACAGACTTAATTAGTAGTTTGTGGCATTCATAGCCCAGTTATTGAACATTTCTGTACCAAGTATGTAGTATTACAGAAAAATGTTCATTAATTGTTGTACATAGAATCAGTAGCCTTCTTTTCCTGGTTACAAAGCATTATGAAATAATCGCATTCTTTTCAGTTACAGAGTATAATTAAGAATCAATAGTCTGTTCCTAATTACAGTTAATTAATTATTTGTCATTAATTAATCATTTGTCTAATTACAGTTAATTAATCATTTGTCATTCTAATATAGTAAGAATCATTAGTATTCTCCTAATTACAAAGCATTACTAAACAGTACCATAGCTAATTAATTGTGTCATTCCAATGTAGTAAGAATTATTACCCTTCTCCTAATTACAAAGCATTATTAAACAGTAATTAAGATTCATTAGCCTTCTAATTACAAAACATCCTAATGACAGTTAATTAATCATTTGTCATTCCAATCTATTAAGAATCATTAGCCTTCTTCTAATTACAAAGCATTATTAAACAGTCACATTCTTTTCTGGTTACAAAGTATCAACATTGGAAACAAGAGCTAATCAATGGCATAATTAATCACAATTCGTGGAGTGACATTAATTATTGGCACTCAGTGGCCAGCAAGTATTGAATAGAATCATCATTCAGTATTATTCAGATTATTACGAAGTCATTATTAAAAATCAGTTAATTACAGTCAAATCATTAATAATCACAGGCAGTATAAGTGGTATCATTACAATAAACAGTGTTCCTCCTTCAGTAGTATTCAGACCATTACAAAGTCATTATTAAAATCAGTTAATTACAGGCAAATCATTAGTAATCACAGGCATTATAAGTGGTATCATTACAATAAACAGTGTTCCTCCTTCAGTAGTATTCAGACCATTACAAAGTCATTATTAAAATCAGTTAATTACAGGCAAATCATTAGTAATCACAGGCATTATAAGTGGTATCATTACAATAAACAGTGTTCCTCCTTCAGTAGTATTCAGACCATTACAAAGTCATTATTGAAATCAGTTAATTACAGTCAAATCATTAATAATCACAGGCATTATAAGTGGTATCATTACAATAAACAGTGGCAGTTATTAGCTAGTGACAAAGCATCATTTTGAATATAGTCTCATTAAGAGGTCATTAATCAAGTGACATGCTATTCAGAGTTGATCAGTATTATTCAGAATTTTCTCAAACTGGTATCACTATTGGGGACTGTTAATACATTTTATATATATATATATATTTTTTTTTTTTTTTTTGTTAGCAATGCATTGCGTTGGGATCGATAATTAATTGCTGAAACATAACACTATTTGCTTTTGACCTATTGCAGCAAATGAGGATAGGTAACGTCATTCGTCATGAGTCAGCTGTAGCAAGATTATGTAACAAGGCAGTACATGTGATCACATTTAGAAGTGATAAACACAAATGGGTAAAAAATAAAAATGCAAGTACTAGAACAGGTATAATAACTAACAGGTTTAGTAAGTGTCATGAAAAACTTCTCCTGGAAAAAATACAAAAACGGATTATTGACCTGAAAGAAGAAACGCACACTATGCTGAAAAGTAGTGAACTTCGAATTAACAGGCAGTGAAGTGTGTATAAAAATGTATTCCATAGCTGTCCTTTCCAAAACTTTCCGTCATCCTACTATGCAATATAACACATGCTGTCAAAACAAACTGCAACAAATACTTAAATAACTACGTAGCATAAATACATTACTTCAACATTATCCTCATCTGTAAAGAAAAAAAAAACTTCATTATCCATATCATCATAACTTCACCATTATCATCACCTGTAAAGAAAAACTTCATTATTCATAATACCATATCCTTCATCATTATTCATCAGTATTCACTATCATCTGCAAAAAATCACTTCATTACTCATTACATAACTATTCCTTATCTCTAGCATATTTCATCATTAAAACTAAGATGTGTAGTTCTCTCTGACAGCCTGCATCAATCACCTTGTATTCTGAAAGAAAAAATTAGTTAAGACTGCTATTCTTCGATGAGTATAGTATATTCTTGTTAATGCCTGTTAATCCTGATCCATTTACTCTTCCTCATAAAGTTATTGCATCTCCTTTCGTTTATTCCGTAGGTGAAATTCCCATTTATGTTAAATTTATTTCTTAGAATCATCATTCCTTTCTGAAATTGATGAACAGATATTAATGTCTTGCATTTAAATCATATACCCACTAAATAATGACTGGTTTATGGTGACACAATTAACCATACAGCACAACATGACAGAAAACGTAATATGTTAAAGACGTTGACAGTGTTCAGATGCAAAAATGTACACAGAATAATACAATGCAGTAGCAAAAAAAAATGTTAAACATTCACGATCTTGAGGTGTCATATGGCAACAAAAAATGTCAAAGTCGACTGGTGTGTGTTATATCTTAACTATTTCATAGTGCATACAAACAAAACTGGAGTACAGTCATATACACAAAAAATGGAAAATGTGCACGGTCTGATGTGTAACGACAAGAAAAGCGACCTGCTAACCTTACCTTGCCGGGCACTTGCCAAGAAAAAATACGATAATCATCAATAAGTAGTCACATAAATATAATTGCAGAAATAGTCGTAAATGTGTAAATTCATCTGGAAAAATATGCACGGTCTGATGTGTAACGACAAGAAGAGCGACCTGCTAACCTTACCTTGCCGGGCACTTGCCAAGAAAAAATACGATAATTATCAATAAGTAGTCACCTAGATATAATTGCAGAAATAGTCGTAAATGTGTAAATTCATCTGGAAAAATATGCATGGTCTGATGTGTAACGACAAGAAGAGCGACCTGCTAACCTTACCTTGCCGGGCACTTGCCAAGAAAAAATACGATAATCATCAGTAATTAGTCAGGTGAATTAATTGCATTAGTAAATGGCATCATAGTGTGTTGAATCATACAGTGGTTTCACTCAATAAACGGTTTAATGTTTGAGATATGGTGATTGCCTTTCGATTTTCTGGTTCTCAGAGTTTCGACGTGTACAACATTGGGGTGACGGATGCTGCGAATCCGATATGGACCTGCGTATAGAAGTTCAAATTTACTGCACTTACCTTTTAATTTGCTGGATAAATAGTGTGTACGTACTAGTATCTTCTGTCCAACGTGAAAGACGCGGCGTGTACAAACCTGTTTTTGCTGTCTTCTCCGGCGCTCTGCGGCACGTTTGATGTTGTTCAGCGCAATGTCAATTATTTCGTGGTGTCGTAGGCGACGACTTTTGGGAAATTCTATTAATTCTTTAATTTTGTTCGGTGGTTCAACGTTTCTCAGTATAACAGACGGAGATAGCATAGTGGATTCATTTGGAATGGAATTAATTACATCTTGGAATGAGAGTATGTGTGTATCCCAATCAATATGTCTTTTGTGGCAGTATATTCTACACAGTTTACCAATTTCCTTCATTAATCTTTCACAGGGGTTCGAAGAAGCGTGGTACTTGGATATATAGATCGGAGAAATGTTTCTAGCTCGTAACATGCGTGTCCATACGCTACTACGAAATTGAGATCCATTGTCAGAAATTACTTTCATTACATGCCCTACCTGAGATAGAAAATGTTTTACAAATGCTTTCGAAACAGTTTTAGCAGTAGCTTTGCGTAATGGAGTGAAAGTAACAAATTTTGAAGTGAGCTCAACAGCGACAAAGATGTAGCAAAAACCTTTGTTAGTTCTCGGAATCGGACCAAAAATGTCTACTGCGGCCATGTGTCTTAATTTCACAGGTATAATGGGATATAAAGGAGGAATATGTGAAGTGGTGTCTGATTTAGCTTTCTGGCAAATTTTACAAGACGCTAAAACTCGTCGTATACGTTTCTCCATGTTGGCAAAATAACAGTTCTGTCTCAGTATAAGAAAACATTTTCGTGCTCCGTAATGTGCGTAACTTAAATGAGTGTACCAAATTAATTTGTTAACCAGTTCATCAGGAATGCATAATAACCAATTGTTGCTGTCAGGATGAGAACGGCGAAACAGAATGTCATTGCGTACAGTGTAGTGGTTTCTAATCGTAACATTATTCTTATCTAGCCAAAGGTGTTTAATTTCTTTCCACACGTTGTCTTTATTTTGTTCTTGTGCTATGTCCTGTAATGACGATGAAATAAAATTTTCAAATGCAACTTGCTGAATGTACATGACACTGAAATTTGTTTTACAGAAGTTGGTTGCTACGTCTTGCTGATTGTTGCCGAGAGAACGCGATAGTGCGTCTGCTATAACATTTTGTGTGCCGGGAATGTGAACAATCGTAAAATTAAATTCCTGTAAATACAGTTTCCATCTACTTAATCTATCGTGAGTGAATTTGGCTGAAAGCAAAAATTGTATTGCTCTATGGTCAGTGTAAACGGTGGTGTGTCTGCCATAAAGAAAATGCCTAAATCTCGTGAAAGCCCATACAACACATAATGTTTCAAGTTCTGTAACAGAATAATTTCGCTCAGCAGGTGACAAAATGCGGCTTGCAAATGCGATGTTTTTAATAACTGTTGAACCATCTTCTTCAATTTCCTGGAAAATGTGTACGCCTAAAGCGGTGTTGGAACTGTCGGTAGCAATGGAAAAATTTCTAGTAAGATCCGGGTGCGATAAAAGTGGAGCATTCAACAAAGCATGTTTCAAATAACATTCTCGTGAACAAAATTCTGCGTGTCAAAAGTAATGTTTGCGTTTCTGTAATATGCAATCTGTGCTGTATCTGGTTAAAATCTATCGTACGTGTTATTATTTACGGGCGAATGTTGTGGCATATCCACTATATGAACTGTTCTGTTATTTCTTACTGACGTATTACGCTATGGATGACACCTATTGTCTGGATCATTCATGATAATGTGTTGTTGCTGATGTTGTTGCTGCTCATAAGATCGATCGCTATTAAATGTACGCTGTAAATTGTGCTCATCATTTTTTTTTACCTCTGTCCTGATAGTAATTTCTATACGGCGCATTGCGATACGAGTTGAAATAGTGTGTTGTCTGTACGTAGTTATTTCTTTGCTACCGTGCGTTACTATTTGTTGTAGCTGAGACTTTACGTGCACGCGGCGAAACATTAAAGTTTGGTTGACCTTGTAAACTACATTGTTGGTTAGGTACGCCAAGCGGCTGGTTTTGATGTAGTTGTTGTGAAACACCTCTATTGTTACTAAAGTGTGGTTCCTGTTGCTGAAAATTTTATACATACTGATGATTACGATTTTATCTGTAATTAAAGTTCTCGTGGTTCTGGAGTGCCTAATGAAAATTGTCACTTTCAGTAAAATTTGTCTGATCGGGTTTTCATTACACGTTTCTTAATTCTAGGTAGAGCAATAGTTAAAGAGCAGTTTTGATAGATATAAAGGATAGTAGAAGAAAAGGCAGCAGTGCAGAAAACTAAAGATGAAATAGCACTACTACAGCTCGGGGCCCTATGCTCGCTACGGCACATATTCATTAAAGCGTAATGAATCCCCTGAGGTCTATTACGCACTGCAAATAAATTTTAGCTTTTGCGTTGCAAGCAATAGCGGTAAAATTCCAAAGGCAAATTGTTGTATCCGTGCTAATTCCAGTTTCTGCATTATAGGCAATGCTCTTGTAAATACAAAAATAAATTGTCGCATCTGGTTCAAAGCTAGCTTCTGCATTACAGGCAATAGCGGTGAAAGCATAAAAATAAATTGTCGTATACAGCTCAAAGCGTGTACCTGTACGCTGTCATTGTTAAATTCCTTAGATTTTCTTACAAATGCAAATTGCTCGAAATCTACGTTCTCGTCATTGAATTTGAAAACACGTTCGGGTTTGTGTGTGAACCTTTTCGTCTGTGTCATTTCGGATTTCAAGTTACATAGCTTTTCAGATTTTAAGTCGCGTGTCTTTTCGGATTTTAAGTCGCGTAGTCTCTGTACATTGCTTACATTATACACGCTGCGTGACTCTGATAAATGCTCGCAACGTGGCGGATTCTGTGACGTATTGGTGACTGAAATAATTGTTAATTCTGTTACTTTAATACTTTCGTCAATCTGGTTGTTGTGTCGTGCAAATTTCTCGTCATCTTCCGTATTCGGAGTGTGTGAAACTTCCACTGACTCTAAATTAATTTTGTCGCGAATCTGTACTGCGTTTTTAGGGCATTCTTCAGTGACTGCATTAATTTCGTGTATCACTGTTGCGTTTGCTGAACATTGTTCAGTGACTGCTTTAACTTCGTCTTTATGTAATTCTGTTGTGCTTACACGTGTGCTACTTAATTCTTGTGCAACAGTGCCAACTTTTTCATTACTGTTATTAGCACAAGTCTTAGTATCCACACGTAATTGTCCTCTATTATCATAATAATGCGCGGCAATGGCTTCAATCTTTGCATCAAGCTGTTCATTCCGTTCACTAAGTTGTTTGATTTTTTTATTAATGTTGTCTTGTTCTTCATTCGATTGTTTATACCTTTCATTAATTAATTCATTTCGTTTGAAACTGTTTTCCAGTCTTTCAGTCATTAGTCGTAAAATTGCTATAATGTGATCCCGGCCAAAATTATCTACTCTGTTATCTGTGCTGTTTAATGGTGGATCTGGAATTGTTTCGCTTTCTGTAACCATTTGGTTATTTTTAGATTTACAAAAAGATTTGTCAGTCGAATGTACACTGTCAGACATTATTTCGGAATTAAATAAATCCGCCCTACTTTGTGTGATCTGTTCATTTTCATTAGACAGATTTGTCTGTACATTACTTGAGTTTTCCGAATCGGGTGTGTTAAGCTGGGCAGCGCTCATTACAATAGAGCGTTCTGCGTCATCAATTGTCAAATTAACAGACGAGACAATTGAGTTCGTTTGCTCATCATTAAGGTAAAAGTCATCATTAGTGGTTGGAATGCACTGATTGTTAGTGAACGCAGGATTGTCATCATTACGCTGCGTATCACAATTACTATCGGTCACGTTGTTTAAGTCGGTAATTTCATTCACAATACTTCGCGATACACTATTCACAGTCTTTCGCGGCATTTTTGCAATAGTCACAATTATTCACAAAACAAATAAGCACAATGCAAAAGCAACACACAAATACAACAAAGCAACAAATTGCCGTTGACCTGTAGAGAGAAAGTCACAAGATTAATAAAAGCGTAGCGCCAAATCCTAATTATACTTAAGCAAATAAGAGCAGATATCTGACTGTTGCTCAAAAGACTCTCAACGAAATACGATCCTGGACTGGGTGTCGCCAAGTGTAACCTCCCCACCGCAATTTTTAAAGAAAATATAGCAATACTTAATAGAAATGGGAGCCAAGTGTAACCTCCCCACAAAAATTTTAAAAGAAAAGGACGATACTAATTAGAAATGCTGATGGACATGGCTCTATGCGTAACCTGCCCACAATGAAATGTACTGACAATGGCAACAAAAATGTGAAATTCGCAATCTGACTCAAATATAAATCCTTCAAAATATTAAAGTCCATTCAGTGACAAGAAAATTCAATTAAACCGAAATATCGGTCTTTGGCCCTGTGTAAAACAATCAGAATTAAAGTCTTACCTCAGAATAAATGGATGTCACATATCTGCTCTTGTTGTTGCGCACCGCTTGGAGGAACTGCATTGCAAATAATAATATTCTCTTTTTTTGTGATTTTAGTGGAATTTTTCTTCAAAAGAAGTGGAATGAAATGGGAAGTGCAACGAAATCTTGAGTTCAATAAAAAATTAAATTTTTGAGAAAATGCTTTTGAAATAAAAAAATTATTATTGGGAGACTTGTTGGAGAATAATTACAATAAATAAAATTTTTCATTATCTAACGATTATATTAATTAACAGTATACCTTATTCCTCATCTTGACCAGTGTTGCCGACCGCCTACATCACACAACCGCACTGGGCTGCTACTACTGACCGACCGCTCTGCATGACGACTACAGACTGAGTACTGCTCTCAACTAGACAGAGCTACAGACTCGCAACGACTGAACGACTACTACTGACTGAGAACCGCTCGCAACACTCGCGCGGTCAAGCGCATACTCTCTGGTCACAGATGCTACAATGCCTCGCCATCGCTGCTGCGTTACATACGTGTTTCACAGGAGCAGATATAAACTCAGATCACAATATAATAGTGATGAAGAGTAGGCTGAAGTTCAAGACATTAGTCAGGAAGAATCAATACGCAAAGAAGTGGGATACTGAAGTACTAAGGAATGACGAGATACGTTTGAAGTCCTCTAACGCTATAGATACAGCAATAAGGAATAGCGCAGTAGGCAGTACAGTTGAAGAGGAATGGACATCTCTAAAAAGGGCCATCACAGAAGTTGGGAAGGAAAACATAGGTACAAAGAAGTTAGCTGCGAAGAAACCATGGGTAACAGAATAAATACTTCAGTTGATTGATGAAAGGAGGAAGTACAAACATGTTCCGGGAAAATCAGGAATACAGAAATACAAGCCGTTGAGGAATTAAATAAATAGGAAGTGCAGGGAAGCTAAGACGAAATGGCTGCAGGAAAAATTTGAAGACTGTCGGAAGGACAGACTCAGCATACAGGAAAGTCAAATCAGCCTTTGGTGACATTAAAAGCAACGGTGGTAACATTAAGAGTGCAACGGGAATTCCACTGTTAAATGCAGAGGAGAGAGCAGATAGGTGGAAAGAATACATTGAAAGCCTCTTTGAGGGTGAAGATTTGTCTGATGTGATAGAAGAAGAAACAGGAGTCGATTTAGAAGAGATAGGGGATCCAGTATTAGAATCGGAATTTAAAAGATCTTTGGAGGACTTACGGTCAAATAAGGCAGAAGAGATAGATAACATTCCATCAGAATTTCTAAAATCATTGGGGGAGGTGGCAACAAAACGACTATTCACGTTGGTCTGTAGAATATAAGAGTCTGATGACATACCATCTGACTTTCGGAAAAGCAGCATCCACACAATTCCGAAGACGGCAAGTGCTGACAAGTGCGAGAATTATCGCACAATCAGCTTAACAGCTCATGCATCGAAGCTGCTTACAAGAAGAATGGAAAAGAAAATTGAGAATGCGCTAGGTGACGATCAGTTTGGCTTTAGGAAAAGTAAAGGGACGAGAGAGGCAATTCTGACGTTACGGCTAATAATGGAAGCAAGGCTAAAGAAAAATCAAGACACGTTCATAGGATTCGTCAACCTGGAAAAAGCGTTCGACAATATCAAATGGTGCAAGCTGTTCGAGATTCTGAAAATGTAGGGGTAAGCTATAGGGAGAGACGGGTCATATACAATATGTACAACAGCCAAGAGGGAATAATAAGAGTGGACGATCAAGAACGAAGTGCTCGTATTAAGAAGGGTGTAGACAAGGATGTAGCCTTTCGCCCCTACTCTTCAATCTGTACATCGAGAAAGCAATGATGGAAATAAAAGAAAGGATCAGGAGTGGAATTAAAATACAAGGTGAAAGGATGTCAATGATACGATTCGCTGATGACATTGCTATCCTGAGTGAAAGTGAAGAAGAATTAAATGATCTGCTGAACGGAATGAACAGTCTAATGAGTACACAGTATGGTTTGAGAGTAAATCGGAGAAAGACGAAGGTAATGAGAAGTAGTAGAAATCAGAACAGTGAGAAACTTAACATCACGATTGATGGTCACGAAGTCAATGAAGTTAAGGAATTCTGCTACCTAGGCAGTAAAATAACCAATGGCGGACGGAACAAGGAGGACATCAAAAGCAGACTCGCTATGGCAAAAAAGGCATTTCTGGCCAAGAGAAGTCTACAAATATCAAATACCGGCCTTAATTTGAGGAAGAAATTTCTGAGGATGTACGTCTGGAGTACAGCATTTTATGGTAGTGAAACATTGACTGTGGGAAAACTGGAACAGAACAGAATCGAAGCATTTGAGATGTGGTGCTATAGACGAATGTTGAAAATTAGGTGGACTGATAAGGTAAGGAATGAGGAGGTTCTACGCAGAATCGGAGAGGAAAGAAATATGTGGAAAACACTGATAAGGAGAAGGGACAGGATGATAGGACATTTGCTAAGACATGACTTCCATGGTACTAGAGGGAGCTGTAGAGGGCAAAAACTGTAGAGGAAGACAGAGATTAGAATACGTCATGCAAATAATTGAGGACGTAGGTTGCAAATGCTACTCTGAGATGAAGAGTTTAGCACAGGAAAGGAATTTGTGGCGGGCCGCATCAAACCGGTCAGTAAACTGATGAAAAAAAAAAAATAAAAAAAAATGAAGAATATGTACGGTCCCAGAATGAGAAAATGAAACCATTCAAATCTTGTGGTAAAGGCTTCACTGCGGGCAAGGAATAAGGTGGCCAGACGTTCTGAGACAGTGATAACGTCAACCGTAATCTGGAGGCATCAGTAACGCTGTTATAAACAGCAACCTATGGTGGACCTGTTGAAGAAGCAGAACAAAATCCCTAAGCAGAAAAGCCAACCAAAACAAGTCGATTAGAAATACGGAACACAACCTATCAAGGAGGAAGAGCTGGAAGCACCGATACTTCCAAAACAGGAAAAGAGTCCTTTCGGAAGAGTGAAGGTGTGTTGGTTACAGTTAGCTGACAACAGCTCCACGCCTCTCCTTTTCCTGTCCCAATTGTGGCAGCACATTGCTAAGATTACATAGTGAACAGTACGGGACTTTGGTTTTTGAACAATACTGTAGCATGATACATGACATGGTCACTTTGACAGTGTGGTAACGACAGCCCTATATTACGGGCCTTGAGTGTTTGTCATAATTTGATCATGTTCGTACACCTTGTGACGATGGCAATCATAGTTATATATTTTATTTGCTTTTTTTTGTGAACTTCAAGGACACAGATCAATCTGATGACGATTATTGCGATCTAATCCAGTCGCTGAAACAAATAATTGCTACCATAGTCTGTTGAGGTTTTTATGTCGTATTTTGGCAGTTGAGTGAGGCTGTTTGAACTTGAAAACTCTTTTCTGTAGCGCTTTCCTTTCCCAAGTGCAGTATTTTACGTGTACAGAAGTGTTTTATACTATTGTGGCAATCAGATGAAGTCCACTTTAGTGCGAGTGACGTTAATGATTGAACGTTATCGAAGGCGACTAACATGCAACCTTTTACGCGTTATGTGAACTGTGATGTTAGCAATAGTTACAGTGCTGCTGCTAGGATGGAACTCTTTCTCTCATTTTAATTCCTAGCTTATTGCAGTGAGTATAAGGGACTTGTTCGTCAATGTGACTGATTTGTTTCCGGAATAGTAACAGTTTTACAGAAGAAGCGTGGTGGATCACTTGGTGAACACAGTTCTTTCTGGCTTGCTTGCATTACAGGGCAGCTACGACGTAGAAGTTGCAATTTTCAGTCAAGACACATTAAACGATAGTTAACTGCATTTTTCAGGCTTTAATTCTATACGCATGTTTGCACCCTCGCTGACAGGTTGCCCACCAGAGTTCCACCTCAGTATCCTAGAGTAGACGCAAAACGCTGTCGTACATAAAACGACTTCCCTTATTAAAAACACACGCACGCACATATAAATACACGCACGCACATATAAACACACTCACGCACATATAAAAACACACACACACACACACACACACACACACTATCATTAAGGCTTGTTTAGGTTTTAAAACTTCACATGTGTACAAGAGAGAAATGGCAGACTACAGACTACGTAGTGAGACGCTGTGGGTCAGATGACAATGACATATTCTTGTTCAGTTCCGCCATACCGCATCCCACCTGTGTGGCCGAAACGGAATACGCTATACGCGGATATTTGATTTCAGCTGGCCGAACAGTTTTAGTACTACATTGGCAGTTCACCAAAATAATTTTGCCTATAATATGAATTTTATTTTTTCTGCTTTCTCTTTTCAACACTTAGGGAGAGGAGTAGGGGTAACAAGGCTGATGAATCTATCCCTCATATTACCGAGAAATTTCATTGCCTTGAAATAGATTATACCCATGCGGAATGAGTATTTTAGTTTTTCATTACTCATCGTTAAATAATTGATATCGGTATATTTATATTTTGAGCTAATAGGTCCTGGAACTCAAGTCTATTGTATTCGTGACACGATTTGCGAATATACACAGAAATCAAAGTTAAGAGTGTAGGGTTAGCATTTAAACACATATCCCAAAGACGGTGAGCCCACAGTTTCACAACAATGGAAACTGCCACAGTTCAGTTATGATATTTTGAAAGGCCGCGGATTTCCAGGTGTAATCTTACACGTAATACATGAACTATGAGCATTCCACGTGGCACCTTGAATAAAATCTTATACCAAATTAGAATTGAGCTTCATCTAATTTATAAATTTCTTTTGCTATTTTTGATTACAGACATACATATCGGCAGAAGACGAGTACATTAGTAAAAGGTACCGTTCGTAGCACCTATCACCACTCAGCGTCAGAAACGATACACTTTAATGAGTATTACCGGTTCGGAACTAGCCATTTCTCGGCATACATTAAACTATAATGATTCGTAGTCATTTCACGCGTATCTCAGAAAGATAAAATCATTTGCCGGCTGTAGAAACGCGTATTTCAGGTACATTATGATTAACGGGATCGATTTCCATGAAAGAAGAGAAGGACAAATAAAAGATATATCTCTCCCGAACACATCCAGTCCCATTACGGAACCGTTCTGCCTCTCTCACACGTCCCATTTATTTGCTGATAAGCGAGCGAACGGTCCAATATTTTGATAGCGTGTCGCTTATTGTCTTCCCGTTGCTTATTACAAGCGTTATTATCGTCACCGAGCTATTCCAATTTCCCACCTCTTTTATTTTTAACGCGTGGAGCGCGTGCTTTTTATCCGTTATCACGTGCTGCCCATCACACGTTACAGACACATCAGTGCCAGGGATGTGTCCAATCGCGCAGTGACATGGGCCTTGATTACATTCGAAGCAGCTGGTTGGTAGCCTACGAAGAGGACACGTGTGCGCACGTGAATGAGAAAGTGCCATTCGTATCATAAATCAAGAGAGCAGAGGGGAAAAAGAGTAGAAAAACGTAAAATAACATTGACTCTAATGCGAAACGCCCATTTCAACGCCATACTGTCCTTACCTTCATTTCTGTAGTCGGTTTCGCCAACTTCTCACGACACTATTTACTAAATCAATATTACATGTCTCAAACCTCATTCCATATGGCATCATCTCAGCTGTTTACTTGATTTTATAGTTGCTTTTTGTTTATTATAGATGTTTTGCAGACCTTCATATTCAAGACAATTCAAGATTTGTCCCAGAAAATGGAACACAGATTTCCTCTTTAACCCACAAAGTTAAGCAGCAGACTGCAGAAGCTATCACTGAATTAACGATCATAGGGACAAGTCACCAGGATGAGCACACGAGGCCATGGAGTGGGAGGGTTAGCCCAGTAGCAACATCATCATTGACAGTTCGCGTGATGAAAATTTATTTGTACAAGTTTAACCAGTGAGTGCATGGACTCAATGAAGCAAATTTTTGCTGTATGAAATAATCGAATGAAATGTTGATTACACAGTAAACAATTCTTAGTTAAGAAAAATAAGGCACAACAGTCAGTAAGGCAGGTGTTCGTAAGAATTTCAGTAAATTTTTGATTTAAGAAAACAAGCACCTAACGCTTAATAAACTGTCTGTCTATAACAATTTATCTTTTCATGGCTATTTAAACGAAATTAGCAATTTTAGAAAAGTCCGTACCTGGCGCTTGCTAAACTATCTGTCAATAGCAGCTTACCTATTCAGTACAGTTTAAATAATATTTGCAATTTTAGAAAAATGCCCGCCTGGCATTTACCAAACACCGTTAACAACTTTCCAATTAACAGTTGTAATTAAGAAACATGTGCCGCAGCGATTAATAAGTCTTTAACTGACAGACAGCAATTTAGGTTACAAAATTTTTTAAATTAAAACTCGCCACGCTACTCAACAAATGAGAAATTAAATATCAACATGCCAGTGCGAAGTAAACTCTGAGCTTAAATGTTAAGAGCCATCAGAATAAAGCCAGATGTGTTGAGGAATGTAGTAGACATACAATAAAGTTATCATTGCTTAACAGCTCCGGCCTCGAACCTTTAGCAGACCGACATAAGACGGCTTAGCCTTGTCTAACACCTGTACGTCGATCGGTCACTAAGAGGGCGGATGCCCTAAGCACTCGTCCGTTAACTGGGGAGATGTCACCGGCTGCGGATGGACTGAACTACGACTAAAATTCTAAATCAAAAATTTGTTAAACACAAGAATGAACAATTACAAGTGGGGAACAAACATGTTCCACTGAACCGCAGTGAGAGAGATGTTCGTACACAGGTCCGCACAAACGATGTCTATAAACATCAGCCGGCCGTGGTGACCGAGCGATTCTAGGCGCTACAGTCTGCAACCGCGCGACTGCTACGGACGCAGGTTCGAATATTGCCTCGGGCATGGATGTATGTGATGTCCTTAGGTTAGTTACGTTTAAGTAGTTCTAAGTTCTAGGGGACTGATGACCTCAGATGTTAAGTCCCATATAAACATCAGTAGTGGCTTTGAATTTAAGCTACAACAAACTGGGAACTCAACCACAAGTCAGTCAGTTAATATTGATCTCAGAACATCAATAACAGTCAACAAACTGAAAGTAGAATTTTGGGCTTATGAGAGCACTGTGATTTGTCCGACAGTCATGACTATATACCATTTTTTGAACATCACAAATTATATTGCTTCGGGACACTTCGTCTTACGGGACGACTTATCACGCCTGAACGAATGGTAGAACTATTGACCATAAGCTCCACTAGACACCGGTTCCCGTGAGATCACCAAAGTTAAGCGATGTCGGGCGTGGTCGGCACTTGGATGGGTGACCATTCAGACCGTCATGCGCTGATGCCATTTTTCGAGGCGCACTCAGCCTCGTGATGCCAATTGAGGAGCTACTCCACTGAATGGTAGCGGCTTCGGTCAAAAATACCATCATAACGACCGGGAGAGCGGTGTGCTGACCCCACGCCCCTCCTATCCGCATCCTCCACTGAGGATGACATGGCGGTCGGATGGTCCCGGTAGGCCACTCGTGGCCTGAAGACGGAGTGCTTTTTTTATTTTAAACGTCCGCAAGAATTCCAAAGCAGCGCAGGACTCTGTCCTTTACATGTGAACAAGCATTTATATGGTGAAATGTGTCACCAGATTCTGAAACTGGAATTGGCCACATGGGTTTCTTAGAAGTCCAGGATGTAAATCGGCATCTCAAGGTTGTTGCTGCTCCCAACGGTGATATCAACGTCAAAGACGACACACGCAGCATCCCCACCGACCACGGCACGGTCCGTCTCCTCGCCTCCGCACACGCCACTAGCCGCATCCACTACAAGTTCCTAACTAGCTCACTTTTCACCGCGTGGCGTCCGGCGCCCCTCTATATCCCTCGGCCTCACTCGTTGCCGACCTACCACTCGTGACCTCTCTCGTACTTTCCTTATACCACAAACCTGCCAGTTCTGCATGCCAGGATCGCGAACCAGCCCGCTAGCGATATATCGAAAGGAGCGCCATGGCTCAATCACTATGATTCACTGAAATGTTCTGTAAATGTTTTGTCTTAAGGGATGCTAACTCACAGCGTCCAAGACTCTTAGCATGCATCTGGTAAATTTGTGCTGTAAAATTAGAAGACTGTTGTATGAGGTAGTTTACTACCCTTTATTTCCAGTAGGCTGTGCACAGAGACCCCCGCAGCATAAGCGTTGCTGTAACCCACATGGGTTGCTACGTACTTACATACAAGCTCACGCACAGATCAGAAGTACAGCGGAATTTTACACTCATCCGTTTCCTGGTACAGGAGTGGCTGCATACAGGAGTGAAATGGCGCTGGGGGCAAGCTGAGATTTTTCAGGGTTCTGCTGTTGGATACACCAGAGAAAGACATCGATGTTGGCTAAGGGGTTATATATGGCGACATCGATGTTGGCTAAGGAGTTATATATGGCGGTGATACGGAAATGAGGCTCTGGGTTGGTTTAATGGTCACATTGTTATTGTTTATTGACGTGTTGGCAATTAACCCGCAGAGTAGCACGTACATAGATGAGGCTTACTAGATTCACCAATCAGTTACCAAAATAAATGGTCACCCCGGCCCGTTACTAACTTTCTAAATAATTTTAAGTCATACACTGGTCATAATGACACTGTCGTACAGAGAAAGGAACATGTATGGGAATGCGCGGTGGAAACCAATAACCCTAACCCAGGGCAAGCTTTGAAAGTCCTTCTTAGCACGTAAGATTAGTAAATTCTCGTTCAGTCTGTTGTGGTCTCGCTCATCCGAGTCTGCTGTCGCTGGAACTCTCGAACTCGACATTTACCTCGCTTGGCGTATGAGTGACTCTATATACGGCATTCTGTGCTGCTTCGTAAAGATGGGACGTGACTCAGTGGCATTTTACCTCCGATCCGCAGTCAGTGGGAGTGAAATCAGGGGTTTCTCAATGCGTTGAACCTCTTCACGGACTACCAAAAGCGGCTCACCCTGGTTTACAGCCAGTTTTCATACTTTGTAATGCCACCTCACACACTCTCCGTTTCGTATTCTCTTGCAACTCCAGTCCATGCTTGTCTTCTGTCCCTAACAAACTACTCATCGACGGCACGTTGAACATCAATTACCTATTGACTAGATTCGTGTGGATTATTTCATTTTCACTTTATATGGTCTACAAAGTAAGTAAAAATACATTTAATGAAAAACAGATATTTTTCCTGCCCGCAGCTCGTGGTCGTGCGGTAGTGTTCTCGCTTCCCACGCCCGGGTTCCCTGGTTCGATTCCCGGCGGGTCAGGGATTTTCTCTGTCTCGTGATGGCTGGGTGTTGTGTGCTGTCATTAGGTTAGTTAGGTTTAAGTAGTTCTAAGTTCTAGGGGACTGATGACCTCAGATGTTGAATCCCATAGTCCTCAGAACCATTTGAACCATTTGCCATATTTTTCCTCGTACAGGGAAGTGTAAGTCCTAACAATGAATTTGACGTTCAGTATTTTTTACCACTTTTATACGCATTATCAGTTATCTGTTTTAGGGTCATTGTAACCAAAGTAATGAAAATCGTCCACGTCTGCTTACTTCTTGTGTCTATCCTTTACAAAAATGACACCGAAACCCATGCTCAAAAAGCTCTTTAATATACCACTGTACTATTTGATGATTCTCGTGGACAATTTCTCTTTGGATTCATAGGTTTGGGTGCAAAAGATATTAACCTGAGGCCACTTAAGATATACAGATCACAACAGACTTGCAGTTTGCCGTTTCCTGCAGTCTAACTCCTGGTATCATTTCACAAACGCTAAACTAAGTAATTTCTCAACCATCTACGTGATAATATCTTGTTTCAGTATCTTGCGGTCACCAAGTATCCTAAATCTTTAAATACCGCTACTACAGTAGAAGATGGCCCGATTTTGTTAAGTCGGCGGATGAAAGAAGATTGAAGGTTAAACATGAAATTCAAAAGTGCTGTAATTTGTGCATTGATCCACTTATAAATTTTACGTGTGTGTGATTCTGAAAATAAAATATTCCAAGACTCTACTACTCATTCAATGCTTGCAATGTGATTCATATTTCCCTCTTCAAGTTAGCCTGGAAAAGGCCACGGTTGGCTGAAAAGCTCTCACTAAATGAGTTTTCCAGTCGTGTTTTGCTGGTATCGGTTTTGTCGTAACAGCATCAAATACGGGTACTTTTAAAGGTGTGTGCATTTTGAGAAAGAACGTTTGTATTTTCCACTCAGGCCATCAAACATATGCAATCATCCTCAGAAGCGTTTTGAAGAAATGAGCTGTTGAAACATAGATCCCACTGTAGTACTCTAACAAATATTTTAAAACTCTTTGTTTGGAAACGAAATTAAAAATTTTAAACTGTAATTCAAGATATGAACGCCAACGGACACTTAGATCAAGCCTACGAACCCGGATTCCTTGATTTTGTTCTATAAACTTTGAGGTAACAGAAACCTGTATAATCATCTCCGATTTCTTTCGTCGAAGCATCGTCTTGTATAGTATCTCTGTGCTCAGAGAACTATTCATCTAAGTACTGCTTGTAGATGATTATGTTCTCTGATCATTTTGTATTAACATCCGTAGAAGACAGTGCAATTTTTGATCTTTGTAACGTCCTTATCAGTGTTTATGTGACGCCTAAGCACCTTATTTGCGTCTCAGTATTCATAAATATCAGGTTATAGTTCGTGATACCTCTTGTGTGGCCTTACGAGAAGTGGGAAACCATTTATGGTAACTGTCTCCCCTCACCTTGATCATCTTTGATCCTAATTTGTCTTCTGAATCAAACACGGAGATGGTCAAAGCACTGAATCATAAGAGATAAACATCAGACGAAATTATTTTAAAAAATTCAGTTGAAGTCGAACAAATTCCAGAAACTGTCAATGATAGAAATGAATAGTTTAATTTTTGGTAAAATAATACAACGTTTCTACCAGATTTGACGTGAGTGACGAACTACGTGTTGGAAATCCTTCACAGCAGCATGAAAAGAAATATATTAACATACCGCACGTAGTTACTAAACGGTAAGCTGACAAAGGAGTAAACTAATTAATTTATAAAAAAGAAGAAATAAGGGCAGTTGTCACCTCAAGTTATATCTGGGTAATACCATTAGTTTCCAAGACATAAAAAGAGACATTATAAAAGAAGAAAAATTTCTAAGAGCAAATTTTCTTTTCTTTTTAATTTTGCCTCAGTATCATTGTTCGTAGGAGCTTTATAGATAGTGGACTTAAATTAGTAATTAATTTTAAACAAAAGTTTCTGATCAATACTTTTAGTACAAAAAGTAAATAAGATTTGTATTTAGTTTTTCATTCCTTTTGTTTTTCATATGTGTGGTTCGAGGAGCACTCCTTCCCTTTTTCCCCTCGAGCCCAAAATACACTGATTTCAAGTGCTATGGAACCAAACTGGGGATAATACAAAACAAACTGAACCTAAGAAAATAAGAGGCGCACTATTGATCCATCAAGGCATGCAATTTAACGTTACAGTTATAGGCAATTACATTAGGTAATACTGCTTGAACGTAATGAAAAGCTTACTTTTTTATTCAGAAACATATACTACTACAACATATACTATTGAGAAAGTTGACCCGATTTTGATTAGTCAGTGAACGAAAGAAGACCCAAAGTTAAAAATGAAATTTTAAAACGCTGTTATTCATGTGTTGATCCACTTATAAATTTTACGTGTAAGTGTTTCTTAATGTAAAATATACGAAAAATGCACTAATCATATAATGCTTGCATTCGCTGTTGTGACAGGCTTATCAGCATCTACAAGTTTTGTTTCAATATATTTCAATGGAGTGGATAGTGAGTTTCCCAATTTAACCAGCTTCACAACTCCGAGTTTATGGGAGATAGAGCACGCATATTTTGGATCCACAAGTGCGACGCTAAATTTATGTCTCATAAGGGAGCAACATAAACTTTTCACACTTTTTATTTTCCAATAAAGTTTCCTCCGCCGACCGTACTCTTGTTTCGGCAAGTTTCCACTTTTCCACCCCTTGGGAGCAATAGCTTCCGTCAAGTTCCATAAAACACTCTGTTAGAGAGGCACTCGTCTTATGGACTGTTGCCACCAACCGTAACTTTCTTGTTGGGAGTGGGAAGACAGATCAGGAGAACAGTGCATTACAGGAAACAATGATTCAAATCCGAAATATTCCCATCCGCTGTTGAGACTGGTCTTCTGTTGTCTCCGTGAAACAACACACTCTTATTTGCTATTACATGATTTTTCGCCGTTGCACGGTTGTTTATTTATCCAGATGATTTCGCTGTATTGTATTCGTTAATCGCGACGCTACGATGGTATAAATGTCACCAGGAGTTTCACGGATTACCCTGGCGACTCCGAAAGCTATGCATTCGACTATAGTAATAGTAATATTCTGTTATTGTTACATGTTCCTCTTCGCACCTCATACGACTCATTACATGAGAAATGTCATGACATCCTTTTTTTCTCAAAAATTGTCAGTTTCTCGATTGATTTGTTGCTGTATACCTCCTTTATCTAAATTTTCATCTCTACGAACTTTTACTCTCAAGATCCTCTATAACATTTAAATCTACCAGTGACAGGTTCACTGATATTCAAAGCCGTAGTAGAAGTTCCACTAACCAGTTTTTTCTTCTGGTGAGGAACTTCATACAATCCTGTTTCCTCATCAGTTCGTTCTAGTACTGCGTTTCGTACTTTACCCACCCATTTAATTTGTAACATTTTGTAGAGCTGGATTTTGGGCGAGGGGCGGGTAGACGAGGGCTTCATTCATGAAGTATTTATAAGCACAGAAGTATTTTCAAATAAACATAGTGACATCAAAGAATGTTAGGCCAGTAACAAATCAACAATACTCTGCCTAGATCCTATTCTTATGGAAAAATAAGCATGATACAATAAATCACTATGGAAAAAGGCTTCCTAACTAATGATTATACACGAGTATCTACGAGATGAGTCACGTAAGAGGCATCAACCCTTTTACTTCTAGGTGGAGTTCCAGGCTTCGAAGTGAGGTTTTCTGCAAATTATAATACGCTGAGAGGCATTTGCACTGGTATGTGATAATGTGTCGTAACTGTTGTGGCGATTGAGATATTGAAGCACATATGATTTTTAAATATAATGAAATACATTCCTAAAGTCATCCGAAAGCGCCTGAAGAGACGAGGACAATGATATAATTCTTGTTAATATTGAGACTGAAACTACTGGGAAAACTATCCGCAAAATGTACAAATATTGGAAAGCAATGTGGCCGGCTCGTCGACATATGCAGCAAGTCAGACCTACACTACTAAGATAAAATCTTATTTTCTATACGACGTAGATAAAGGGACAGCTATGACTTACGTACATGGAAGTACGACGTGTGATAGGTTCTCGTGCACCAGGTGGGGCTCAGGAAAACTATTTCAAATGTGTGTACAGTTTCAGCTTTTTGTGGAAACAGCTACAGTTTCGTCAGGCAATTTTCCACTTCAATCCTCCCCGTTGCTGCTTAAATGTCAAAGCTAAAACAGAGAAGTTAGTCATTCATACTTCAGAGTAATAAACAGTCTTATTCAAGGGAAAAAGTAAACTATTCTACTACATTCTTAGATTTAGAAAAATTGTTCTGTCATTGCCGACGCGTGAATGCTTGTTTAAGTAAACCATCTGCAGTCGAACAAATGTGTCCTGCTAGAAATTGTAATTGGACGGAATACAATTTAAATAAACTACAAAGTTTATTCAGAACAACTGACGACATGTCACCTACAAAGTAGACACTTCGCGTAGTGAAAAGTAGTTTTACACTTTACTGAAGTAAGTGCTCAAATTGTTTACCATCGAGTGCAAGACACATTTACAATCGGATACATGAACAGATGACACTACATTGTTTGAGATGCGATTACATGCTATGACAGTTCAACGGCGCATATCTTCTGGCGTAGCTGACGATTAGTTATAGAATGTTTCTTTCACTGCATCCATAGAAAGAAATCAAGAGAAGTCAAGAGAACTGTACTGCCACTAAACAGCAGCATTCCATCCTATCCAACGGTCAGTATCTGGGTTGCAACACGGGAAGACTTAGCTCGTCAGCCGTCTTGTAGGAACCACACACAGTCACTTATCCAGTGATGCATCTTCTACAAGAATAGGTGGAATGTTCGTAAGAAAAAGTGCATGCATATTTCGATTTGACATTTATGGATTAACTGGGGTCCCACAAAGGAATTTCCTGTGATGCCGCACCATGGGTGTACGCTACACGCTTCTCTCCTGACTATGGCAGGGTGCATTTTCAGCAGCCCAATAGTGCATGTAACCTAAATTTACATTACCGTGTTTCGTAGACGTTGTTTCGTCGGTAAGGGGCACACTTACAGCAATGTACCGTGGTAAACACTCCTTCCAACCTAATACAGATGTGTGTTTTGTACAACAGCGGAACCTGCAATCAGCTTTGAGATAAGATACAATATGAAGGACTCTGCTGTGCCCCAACGGCCATACCGTGTGATATCAGACAAATGACGAACACTTCATATTCAAAACCCTTATACCAGCTACAGGTTGTGTTCACTATGCACACCGCTCTACTGATGATATAATCTCACAAGCAACTCCGCCACCCACCGACAATGCGACCACTAAGCGACACTGCTAGTGCTCTGTGTATTCCAGCAATACGTAGAACACTCTTCTCCGTATCGGGTTGTGGTGGTCTTATCTAGCCACCCGATAAAGACACGTTAGTTCCTCCAGGTAGGCGACGTCAATAACAGCTTGGCCACCCCCTACATTGACCTCTGACTGCACAGGATGCCTGTTTACTTGGCACACCTTATACTCGTGGCTGTTCACCATCCGATTACCTACCAGCTCCCACTGTGGCTCATTGCGACAACTTAGTCCTGGCACTTCATATCCTACATGAGTCGGGCCAGTGTCCCACACTAGGTGCAGCGCCTCCCCATGACAGCTCATCTTCTAGATTCCGCGGCTTCTGGCACAGGTTGAAGTGGTCGGCACTTCAGGCCCAGTGCGCTTCCACCAACTGTTGAATCCTACCATGGCGTCAAATATGTGGGGTCTAGGAAAACTGCCTTCTCGGATCGCTACATAACATTCAAACAAATCGTATTTATGAGTTTTTTTTACGACATGAACAAATGGTTCAAATGGCTCTGAGCACTATGGGACTCAACTGCTGAGGTCATTAGTCCCCTAGAACTTAGAACTAGTTAAACCTAACTAACCTAAGGACATCACAAACATCCATGCCCGAGGCAGGATTTGAACCTGCGACCGTAGCGGTCTTGCGGTTCCAGACTGCAGCGCCTTTAACCGCACGGCCACTTCGGCCGGCCGACATGAACAACGACAACATTACTTAACTTCGATAATAACATAGAAGCATCGCAGGCAAAGGGCGACATGCAAATAAGAAATCTCTTCAGTATACGAGGTGCGGCTAGAAAAAAACCGGACTGATGCTGGAAAAAACATTTATTTACAATTATTTACAATTTCATGTTATCTCCCTCAATGTACTCTCCTCCTCGGTCTCTACACCGCTCCGTACGAATTTTCCACGGTTCATAGCAATGCTGCAGATCATTTTCGGTAAGTCCATACATTACTTCCGTCGCTTTTTCTTTTACTGCTTCAACAGTCTCAAATCTAGTTCCTTTCAAAGCTGACTTGACTTTAAGGAAAAGAAAAAAGTCACAGGGGGCCAAATCAGGTGAGTAGGGTGGATGATCTAAGATGGGAATGTTGTGTTTATCCAAAAACGTCTTCACTGACAACGCACAGTGAGCTGGGGCATTGTCTTGGTGAAGGATCCATGACTTTTTTCTCCACAAATCGTTCCGTATTCTCCGTACTCGCTCACGTAGGGTAGCCAGGACGCTAATGTAGTAATGCTGATTCACTGTTTGTCCCTCTGGTACCCAATCAATGTGCACAATCCCTTTGATGTCAAAGAAACAATCATCATTGCCTTGAATTTCGAGCCGGCCGAAGTGGCCGTGCGGTTAAAGGCGCTGCAGTCTGGAACCGCAAGACCGCTACGGTCGCAGGTTCGAATCCTGCCTCGGGCATGGATGTTTGTGATGTCCTTAGGTTAGTTAGGTTTAACTAGTTCTAAGTTCTAGGGGACTAATGACCTCAGCAGTTGAGTCCCATAGTGCTCAGAGCCATTTGAACCATTTGAATTTCGATTTTGACATTCGTGCTTTTTTTTGTCGTGGAGAACCAGGAGTTTTCCAATGCATCGATTGGCGTTTAGTTTCGGGATCGTAAGTAAAAAACCACGATTCATCGCAAGTAATAACATTTTGTAAGAAGGTGGGATTTGATGTTAACACACTGTTCTTTCTGTACACTCAACATTTTCCGACGCACAGACAAAACGTCAACTACTTAAAACAGACGCCACGGGCAGACTGAGTGCAGGAGGCAGATGAAACTCGAGCAGTAGGCGGAGTGAGAGTCACGTGACAGGCCACGCGACTTTCAGCCTTATTGCATTCGTTTTATTGTTTCACCAGTACTAGTCCGGTTTTTTTCTAGCCACACCTCGTATACTAATGCTACGTCGCTGCTGTTGAA
The DNA here is from genome assembly GCF_023864345.2 of Schistocerca serialis cubense. NCBI lineage: Eukaryota > Metazoa > Arthropoda > Insecta > Orthoptera > Acrididae > Schistocerca > Schistocerca serialis. Next base: position 591,801,328 of record NC_064645.1, on the reverse strand, counting down.
GTGTCTAATCTTGATGCTAGTGTAGAAGTGGGGCAGCGACCAGTCTGGAGCGGCGCTTATGTTTTCTTCATATAGAGTTCGCTGCTGTCGCGTTGTCGACATAGAGAGGGATCGGTCATCGTGCAATTGGCTGACGTCTTCTTCACATCCCTCTCTACTCCCTCGTTTCCGACTGGCGTTCCGGCGCTTGACTTTACGCCGTAGTACAAACAACGTCAGCTGTTGCCCCACGGCCTGACCACAGGCGGCGCACAACAGGCTGCTGCTGCGGCGCTGGCCTGCGGGATACGTTGACAGTACGAATCGGAGCAGGTGACTGACCTTTAGCAACTCACGCCACGCCACGAGCATCTCGCCTCATAGCGGCACCTCTCAGTCAAAATACGCAGCCAACCACGCCTTGTCACCAAAACTAAAGGCGTCTGAAGAGGGTTGCCTCTGCCGGTTGAATGGGAAAGAAGGACAACATGGCGTGCATTTCGTTCAAGCCACGACAATTTAAGTCCTTCCAATTTATTCCTCTCTGTTTACCGATTCCGAATATTTCATTTTGGTAAAATGAGGCGCTAAGACACATATCTCAGAAATTTTTTGCCTTGGTGCTGTGGACATCATGTGACGACGGCACCACGCACTACTTTTATGTTGTGCGGGTTGCATTGATCCCCTACGAGGAAGACGCCGAGGAACTTCGGGACGCTGGAACTCTGCTGCCAGACCAGAAGAGAGTGAAACAGCGTTCCGGCCAGACCAGCAGACGGCTGTCAAAGCGCCAGTAGTGTTTGCTGGTACCACACACTACTACAGCCGCGTGACAGGGAGTAAGACCGAATGTATCCTGGCGGCGAGGGTGGTTCTTAGGCCGCCGCGCAGGACCTGGATAGCCGGTTCATTCACAGCGAGCTTTCTGGGCCAGGCGGAGAATGCTGATGCACTTCCACAGTCAGAGGCTCACTCCAAGGACGTCACTACGCTGCAATCGCCGTCCGACTCAGCCTCCTCGCTCTGGATCTTGCAGCGGGACCTCTCTACAGAAGACACGGCTCCAACTACAAGACTTGGTTATCGGATTCGTATACTTCTGTGACTGCCTGTAGTTCGGTCTCACTGGACTTCGAAAATTCTTCACAGGAACTTTGTCTCTATTCCGTACCGGACTTTGCTTTTACGTTGGAGGGGTAAGATTTTCTATTGGACCTTGTCCTTATCCTAACTTCGAAGAACCTTAGCCATGTACTTTGCTTATGTAGTGTTGTATCGGATATGTGTTAAAAGCTAATGATCAGAGCTTTTCTCCATCTTTTAGTTCCAAGACGTGGTATAGTAATTACCAGGCAGTGGGACTGTTTTTATGTTCTACTCGGAAGAGTTCATTTGGATTTTCCTTTTCGGAGAGTGTCCAGAAATTTAAAACTTAGTTTCCTCCTTCAAAGGGTAGAAGGAAGTTTGTGTTTAACACTAGAAGCACCAGACTTTTTCATACCTCTAGTAGTACCATGTGGGTCATTTTTTGACCCACAGGGGCAAACTTTCATTTTATTGGTTTTTGGATAGTATTTCGGGTTTTGCCATGTTGACATTACATTCAAGAAGTCTCTAACTCGCTAAAAACTTATAAAGTATTCTCTATAATAAATAATACATGGCCAAAAGTAAATTTTTAGGAATATATTTTGCTTTTATTTTAAATTTTACAAAAGGAATTACACTGTCTTTCATCAAACTTAGTTAAAACAAATAAAATAATTTTATAATGTTTACGTTTTAAAAAACTGAAACATAGTTTGTATGACTATTCATAGTAATTTTACTTTTACAGACATGGAAGGTAAGTACGGTGTATTTGTAAAAGATTCTAAATTGCTACAATTTTTCTTGCTTATTGAAATCAAGGGACAAAAATATAAAAACAAACAATTTCAATCTATAATTGTAAGTGTTAGGAATTATTTAGGAACAAATAGTTGACAGTATTGTGTATGCTGGGATGGGCTCACAGTTTAGACACTGAACAAGTTTGGGCATGGCAGCTTTTGCAGACGTACTTGTTGCCCTTGAAGCACATGTTTGATGTTTTATTTCTCCTTTGTTGCTTGTAGGAAACTTGAATTTGACAACGCCTTCCATTTCCATACTGGTCAAGGCTGGTGCCGAGTGCTTGAGAGGGGAGACTGGCTTCTTTTGAGTTTCTAGGGGGCAGCAAGCTCATCTGCTACTCTGGGAATGAATTGCCGTCGTGAAATCTTCTTCGAGGAACATAACTTAGACACTGTATGAGCATTTATCATTGTAATGTCAAGAATATTGTAAAAAACACGCACAGTCTGCGAGGGGTCCACTTGCATGTGGAGCCCGATTTTGTAATATATTTCATGAAAAATTACATTAAATGGTTATCACATGCAGAAGAGATCGTGTCGTTGACACCACTGAACCAGAGATGTTGCCTGAGTGGCAGAATCGACTATAAATAGGGCCTCGCGGAGCGAAGAAGCAAATGCCGTTGCACTCTGTTAAAGGTATGATGTAAGTCTTTTGCTTCCACGTTCAACAATACTGACATATCTACATTAGTCTAATTCTTGGATTGGGCAATTCTTGAATGGGCACCTGCATTTGCAAGGATACAGCTACTCATCGACAGTCATTTTCTCGCCTGGATTGTAGCAGGCAATGCAGTTGTCAACAAATAGATTCCATATTTCTGAAGCAAGGCAAAATTTATCAGTTTCCTGGCGTTATCTCCTTCATGATGTAGAATCTAACCTAAGGTGACAGCATATTTCTGCAAATCTGTTCCTTGACATCGTGCTTTGAAGAAAAGGAGGTCCCCACATATTGTTCCATTAGTTTTTTATGAACTCCACGAGCGTACAATAATCCAAAGAAAGAATTAGGGACCACTCATTAATTCCAAGTGTGCTGTGAGCCTTTTCTTCAGTGCCCCTTTTTTATCAGTTTCAGTGCCGGTTCACTGACATACAGCCGCAAGGCAAGGAGTGCTGAGTCATCCGAAACAAGACGTTTCGCTTGTGCTTTCGGACCCAGTACCTCTCACAACACATTTTGGGCACTACACCTACCTGCTCTGTCGCCAGACTCAATCCGTGTGCACTCAGTGCCATCAGAATTCTTCACTTCCCAGCCAGGGCGTGGGTGCCGCACAGCGCTTCCTCTTTCTCGTCCAAGATGAGTTGCTGAACCACTACTGGCACCCATTGCACTGTGACCGTGTCCAGATCTCACAACTCTGTCAACCGCAATGCCTGCCACGCCATCGGCATCTTGCGAGTCGCCCACAACAACGTTGTCACCTGCAGATTGAATCGTCTGTCAAAATTCTTTGTAGTTAGTACCGATTTGATCTCGGAACTGACCCATAGCTCCTCCGCCCTGCCGTCTTCGTCCTTGTCGCAGGCCACTTTCTACATTGCACACACATTTGGCTCCTCGTCGGGATTGACATCCATGCCCTTGGGTAAAATCCATAAATCCGACACCTAAAGGATAGAACTAATAAGGCCATACAGTGGACTGCGCGCTTATTGGTTCCAAAACAGGTAGAATGGTTCATGCTTACGTTGTGGAAGAGGTACAGAATTTTCAGGTATTTCAGATTCTGTGTGCCATTTATTTGATGTCTCCGAATCAGTTGACTCAGCAGTTTCCAATGGAACAAAATTACGATAATGTTGCAAATTTAAATGTAGAGTACAAATAATGCGGCTACACATTGATGTTTCTGGCAGATAAGCTACAGTTCCTGACGGGGATGTTTATGGTGAGTCCGCTACAATCAGAATGCTTGATTTAGGTCGCCGCTCTCGAATCCTACCATCGAGGTGACTGACTTTAGTGCATATTTCCATCCAAGCTTCGTAACCTTTGCACTGTCCTTTACTCAGCTACCAGTGGAATACAAACCAAAACCACTGGAATAAGGTAAAATGTACATGAAGTAATAGCGACTTGCTACGGACAATTACTGACATCAAGCACCCGAACGATGACAGGCAATTTTTTAGGAAATTTGTGGTGAGATCCTATGGGACCAAACCGCCGAGGTCATCGGTCTCTAAGCTTTTTTTTTTGGTCGTCAGTCTACTGACTGGTTTGATGCGGCCCGCCACGAATTCCTTTCCTGTGCTAACCTCTTCATCTCAGAGTAGCACTTGCAACCTACGTCCTCAATTATTAGCTTTACGTATTCCAATCTCTGTCTTCCTCTACAGATTTTGACCTCTACAGCTCCCTCTAGTACCATGGAAGTCATTCCCTCATGTCTTAGCAGATGTCCTATCATCCTGTACCTTCTCCTTATCAGTGTTTTCCACACATTCCTTTCCTCTCCGATTCTGCATAGAAGCTCCTCATTCCTTACCTTATCAGTCCACCTAATTTTCAACATTCGTCTATAGCACCACATCTCAAATGCTTCGATTCTCTTCTGTTCCGGTTTTCCCACAGTCCATGTTTCACTACCATACAATGCTGCACTCCAGACGTACATCCTCAGAAATTTCTTCCTCGAGTTAAGGCCGGTATTTGATATTAGTTGACTTCTCTTGTCCAGAAATGCCTTTTTTGCATAGCGAGTCTGCTTTTGATGTCCTCCTTGCTCCGTCCGTCATTGGTTATTTTACTGCCTAGGTAGCAGAAATCCTTAACTTCATTGACTTCGTGACCATCAATCCTGATGTTAAGTTTCTCGCTGTTCTCATTTCTACTACTTCTCATTACCTTCGTCTTTCTCCGATTTACTCTCAAACCATACTGTGTACTCATTAGGCTGTTCATTCCGTTCAGCAGGTCATCTAATTCTTCTTCACTTTCACTCAGAATAGCAATGTATTCAGCGAATCGTATCATTGATATCCTTTCACCTTGTCTTTTAATTCCACTCCTGAACCTTTCTTTTATTTCCATCATTGCTTCCTCGATGTACAGATTGAAGAGTAGGGGCGAAAGGCTACAGCCATGTCTTACACCCTTCTTAATACGAGCACTTCGTACTTGATCGTCCACTCTTATTATTCCCTCTTGGTTGTTGTACATATTGTATATGACCCGTCTCTCCCTATAGCTTACCCCTACTTTTTTCAGAATCTCGAACAGCTTGCACCATTTTATATTGTCGAACGCTTTTTCCAGGTCGACAAATCCTATGAAAGTGTCTTGATTTTTCTTTAGCCTTGCTTACATTATTAGCCGTAACGTCAGAATTGCATCTCTCGTCCCTTTACTTTTCCTAAAGCCAAACTGATCGTCACCTAGCGGATTATCAATTTTCTTTTCCATTCTTCTGTATATTATTCTTGTAAGCAGCTTCGATGCATGAGCTGTTAAGCTGATTGTGCGATAATTCTCGCGCTTGTCAGCTCTTGCCGTCTTCGGAATTGTGTGGATGATGCTTTTCCGAAAGTCAGATGGTATGTCGCCAGACTCATATAGTCTACACACCAACGTGAATAGTCGTTTTGTTGCCACTTCCCCAATAATTTTAGAAATTCTGATAGAATATTATCTATCCCTTCTGCCTTATTTGACCGTAAGCCCTCCAAAGCTCTTTTAAATTCCGATTCTAATACTGGATCCCCTATCTCTTCTAAATCGACTCCTGTTTCTTCTTCTATCACATCAGACGAATCTTCACCCACAGCCGGCCGCGGTGGTCTAGCGGTTCAGGTGCTCAGTCGGCAACCGCGCGACTACTACGGTCGCAGGTTCGAATCCTGCCTCGGGCATGGTTGTGTGTGATGTCCTTAGGTTAGTTACGTTTAAGTAGTTCTAAGTTCTAGGGGACTGATGACCACAGATGTTAAGTCCCATAGTGCTCAGAGCCATTTTTTCTTCACCCACATAGAGGCTTTCAATGTATTCTTTCCACCTATCTGCTCTCTCCTCTGCATTTAACAGTGGAATTCCCGTTGCACTCTTAATGTTACCACCGTTGCTTTTAATGACACCAAAGGTTGTTTTGACTTTCCTGTATGCTGAGTCTGTCCTTCTGACAATCATATCTTTTTTGATGTCTTCACATTTTTCCTGTAGTCATTTCGTCTTAGCTTCCCTGCGCTTCCTACTTATTTCATTTCTCAGCGATTTGTATTTCTGTATTCCTGATTTTCCCGGAACATGTTTGTACTTCCTCCTTTCTTCAATCAACTGAAGTATTTCCTCTGTTACCCATGGTTTCATCGCAGCTACCTTCTTTGTACCTATGTTTTCCTTCTCAACTTCTGTGATGGCCCTTTTTAGAGATGTCCATTCCTCTTCAACTGTACTTCCTGCTGCGCTATTCCTTATTGCTGTATGTATAGCGTTAGAGAACTTCAAACGTATCTCGTCATTCCCTAGTACTTCCGTATCCGACTTCTTTGCGTATTGATTCTTTCTGACTAATATCTTGAACTTCAGCCTACTCTTCATCACTACTATATTGTGATCTGAGTCTATATCTGCTCCAGGGTGCGCCTTAGAGTCCAGTATCTGATTTCGGAATCTCTGTCTGACCATGATGTAATCTAATTGAAATCTTCCCGTATCTCCCAGCCTTTCCCAAGTATACCTCCTCCTCTTGTGATTCTTGAACAGCGTATTCGCTATTACTTGCTGAAACTTGTTACAGGACTCAATTAGTCTTTCTCCTCTTTCATTCCTTGTCCCAAGCCCATATTCTCCTGTAACCTTTTCTTCTACTCCTTCACCTACAACTGCATTCCAGTCGCCCATGACTATTAGAGTTTCGTCCCCCTTTACATACTGCATCACCTTTTCAATATCCTCATACACTTTCTCTATCTGTTCATCTTCAGCTTGCGACGTCGCCATGTATACCTGAACTGTCGTTGTCGGTGTTGGTCTGCTGTCGATTCTGATTAGAACAACCTGGTCACTGAACTGTTCACAGTAACACACCCTTTGCCCTACCTTCCTATTCATAAGGAATCCTACACCTGTTATACCATTTTCTGCTGCTGTTCATATTACCCGATACTCATCTGACCAGAAATCCTTGTCTTCCTTCCACTTCACTGACCCCTAGTATATCTAGATTGAGCCTTTGCATTTCCCTTTTCTGATTTGCTAGTTTCCCTACCACGTTCAAGCTTCTGACATTCCACGCCCCGACTCGTAGAACGTTATCCTTTCGTTGATTATTCAATCTTTTTCTCATGGTAACCTCACCCTTGGCAGTCCCCTCCCGGAGATCCGACTATTCCGGAATCTTTTGCCAATGGAGAGATCATCATGACACTTCTACAATTACAGGCCACATGTCCTGTGAATACACGTTACGTGTCTTTAATGCAGTGGTTTCCATTGCCTTCTGCATCCTCATGTCGTTGATCATTGCTGATTCTCCCGCCTTTAGGGGCAATTTCCCACCCCTAGGACAAGAGAGTGCCCTGAACCTGTATCCGCTCCCCCGCCCTCTTTGACAAGGCCGTTGGCAGAATGAGGCTGACTTCTTATGCCGGAAGTCTTCGGCCACCAATGCTGATTGTTTATCAAAATTTAGGCAGTGGCGGGGATCGAACCCGGGACCGAAGACGTTTTGATTATGAATCAAACCGCTACCCCTAGCTTACACACTATTTAATCTATCTTAAACTAGCTTACGTTAAGGACAAAACATACACCCGTGCCCGACGGAGGACCCGAACCTCCGTCTGGTGGAGCCGCGCTAATAGTCACTTCGTGTACTAGTCCGTGCGGCGGTGACAGGCAAGGACAAGTTGTGCACCCTCTGTTCTGCTCTGCAGGCCACAGCTGTGTTTAGAGGTGGACATTCATTATAGGGTACAACCATCCACCACCTACCCTGTCTCCCTCCCCCGCGCCCCACCTCCACCCCGACGAAGCACCTACTCCTGTTGAAAGCTGTGAGCAATTTGAAGTGGGTCGCACTGCGGGTCTGCGGGAAACTGGATCGACGTATCAACGGACTGCTGGACATTTTGTGCACAGGGTATCAATGGTGTGTCGCTGCTATCCAGTTTGGTGTATGGAACATTGTCAGACCTCTAGACCAGGTTCTGGACATCTGCGTAGCTCAGACAAACGTTGAGATTGAAGCATTATGCTAGTAGCAGTGGTCGACCAAACAAGGCCGGGGCAAAATCGTGCACATGTTGCACGTGATGTGTAACCAGAGACCAATGGAAACCGCCTTCTACCAGCAGGACTACGATCAAGTGTCGATCACGTTCGTCTCTGGCCAGGCCACCAAGCATGGCTACTGTAGTGTCATGAATGAGTAGATTACAGAGTGAAATGGTGCTTTGTTGTCATCAGAAACGAGAGTAGTTTCTGTCTGTACGCTAGTGATGTATGTACACGAGTAAGGCATAGATCTGGTGAGCTGCCTATTCCAGAGAGCATTCCCCCATGACACGTCCCACCCCAGGATCCATAGTGTGTGTGTGTGTGTGTGTGTGTGTGTGTGTGTGTGTGTGTGTGAGGGGGGGGAGGGGAGGGGGGGAGGCTGGTATCACCAGCAATACTCGGTCGTATTTTGTGTTTCTGCAGTGTAAAGTAACTATTGCCCACTGCATTGCAAAGGTTCTTGTCCCCATGCCACTGCCATTTCTTCGACATGAGGTGGTGTGCTTTATCAGCAGAACAACGCACGACCACACACAGTCGCTGCGAGGCTACTTGCTGCTAGTGGTGTGCAGGAACAGCCCTGGCCAGCAATATCACAAGACCTCCCCATAAGACCTTCTGTCAGCATAACATGTAAGACATTATCATGCGCGAACTTATTCTTTTTCCAGAGCCTACAAGAACCATTGCCAAGTAGCAATAAACGATGCAAGATGTTTGGGACAAGTGTAAATGATGGACTGTCATTTCACTTTTCAATAAAACAATGTGCTTCAGGGCCCTGCATTTTTGTCGGCAGTGTATATTGCGTATCAAAATAATCATAGCTAGCCAATAAAACTGACTCCAATCCTACATGTTTGTTCTGTTGTGCCTGAACATTGTGTGTACCATGGAAGCAAACCTTTTACTCCTTGATCTGTAGTATTTACCTCTTGAACGTTACCATCGTAGCAATTGTTGTTATTCAAAATGTTCAAATGTTTGTGAAATCTTATGGGACTTAACTGCTGAGGTCATCCGCCCCTAAGCTTACACGCTACTTAACCTAAATTATCCTAAGGAAAAATGACAAACACCCATGCCCGAGGGAGGATTCGAACCTCCGCCGGGACCAGCCGCACAGTCCATGACTGCAGCGCCCTAGACCGGTCGGCTAATCCCGCGCGGCAATTGTTGTTATTGATGTCGTTATTTTCAGCTGCCTGTAAAGTATTCCAGACGTCCGTTCATTTATAAGATAACTACACAAATGTTATTGTTCGTTGAAGTCTACGATTTTCTTTTGTCTCAGTATTTACGATACGAAATGTTAATGACTTTAGTGCGGTATGACAGATACGCTTCCGTGAGCAAACTTACCCGCACGCACCCACCCACCCACCCACACACACACACACACACACACACACACACAACGTAAATAATTGGTCATACGTTTGTAATTCACCGTCAGCGGTTTCATGAAGTGCACGAGAAAATGTGCCAGGGTGGCATGGCGCCTGTTGTGATGCAAATAACGACCTACTATGTTGGCTCTTCTGCTAGAATAAAGCACCTACAGCTCGTTGCACTTAAAATAATTGTTAATGCTTGGGAGCACTAATTACTGGCCAGCAGGCAAAACACACACACACATACACACACACAGATTTAGAAGGGGTGTTTGCCTTTTTGCGGTGGTTTGTCCCAGTTTTATTCCAGCTGGACTGCAGGGTGTACATTTAATTACGCAGCGAAAGTCGACTCTCCACGGGAGGTGACTGCAGCAGTCGGACTCTGATGCTGTTGCAGTAAATGGGCTGTTAGGCAGCCAGCTAGAATTGTGGGCGCGTTGATGTACGGCATTAATCTTACGTTGTAGCGAGTCTGCTGCAGCCGTTGTGGTCTATGGATGGGTACCTCTGTCACACTCTACTGGATGGGAGGTTGAAAATTCGATTTTACAGTGCTACCTACAATGTTAGTCCGCCTACTCCCCGACAGTAACTCGTATGAGCGACCGGTACGAAGCAGACAGGACTATGGAGCCACTGAGACGGATAGACTATCACAAATACGCTGTCTAGGAAGGGCTCTCGCCTGCGATATATCGAGTTTGACTGAAGTTACTTTGGGATTTGTATCGTCGTTCATACGTGGAAAACACGAAAGCTCTTGTCTGGTACTCTGTCGAAGGCATTTTGCGTGAGGAAAAATTAGATTCAAATCTGTAGTTTTTTAGTAGATGTTGCCGTGAATTGTTTGTCACGTAGAAAGCTGAGTCAAACTATTTACATCTACAGTCATACCTATACGCAGACGAATCCTGGCGGTGTGTCTTGGAGTGTGGTTCTGCTTCGACTTTTTCTTTCCCTCCTTCACATTCCACTCACGGATGATGCGTGATAAGAATGACTGTGCGTTTCGCTCAGTATTAGCTCCAATTTATCGGACTTTCTCGTTGTGATCATTTAGAGAGATGCATGTGGGTGGAAGTAATATATTGCCTGACTCTTTCCGAACCGCACTTCTTGGTAATTTCAACAGTAAACTCTTGTCAGCCACTGGGGTTTGTCGAAGATCTCCGTGATGCTCTTGGCTGACTGAACGTTACTGTAACGAAACGCGACGCCCTTCGTTGAATTTTGTGCATCTCTATTACAACTGAACCTTGTAAGGGCCCCAGAGCTATGAGTAAGGCTCAGGAATCGGTCGAATGTTTTTTAAGCTACTTTTCTCGTTGAGGAATTAATTTCCTTAAGATTATTCTAAGCTCCACTGGGAGACTAATGTTTGCAACACAGTCGGTGTAGAAAATAATACTCCCTGAAAACATCGATACACAGTAGGATTAAAAAACACAGAGTGAGGCAGTGAAGACAAGAAACCAAAAGTATATCTAGAATATATGTCGAAGTTCGATTTTAGTTAGGTGTTATAGCTTGTAACGTATATGCAACCAACAAGTAACATAACTGCAATGTGTATGTCTATGATCTTCAGTGAAAATGGCGTCGATAAGCATCCTGAGCCATCAGTTATCTTAATCTAACCTGCATAACACTGTGCTTTTTCCATGAGTGTCAGTTTCACTCTCATTTAAGCCCTCAACAGATCTTTTCATGAAAAACTTAAAACTAACATATGGATAAGCTGTCTGACCGTATTTGAATATGAAAAACGACAGGAACAATGAACCTGTAACAATGAATACCTACGCTATCTGACTGTGTTTTTGTACAAGAATTTACAAGTAATGCAGAATCTGCTTGTACCGCAGAATTTACGGGATTAGAGTACATGACATGTTGTGGCGTGGCAGTGTCGCTGTTTTGGCCCTAAGTTTTGCACTAACCTCTTTAGATGATTGCCTTTTTCAATGTGGTTTACAACAATTCGCAGCAGCACGCAGCAGCAGCGGCTAATGCTTGTTGTTAATAAGAATGAATTTAATAAAAAGGTGTTTGCGTAGGTCCTATTAATTGCTAAATAACTTTTAAGAAGGGATTTCGTGAATTAAGTCTATTTGAAACTTCAGAACAATCACAATCCGTAACCATTAATAGACACTAACGATTACAATGACATAGGTATCAATAATTGCTGAGTGCCAGATTAACAAACTACTTCAGTTTCAAAGCTACATTAACATTTAATAACCAAATCATTTATTTATTAATTAGATGTGGAGATTAATTATTATTAATCGGAAAAATAGGAGGCTTCCTTAAATGACAAGCAAAACACGCGATTATTGCAAACTCAGACTGACAATGCTTTTGTTCTATGCTTGCGAATTTCATCTTGATTTCCATCCTCAAACGTCTCTAAAGTTCTCCTGGCTGTATGAGTGAAATCAGGCCTTGGGTGTGGTAAGATCCGCTATCACTGACGTGAGGGCAGCATGTCACGTTTTCTGTCTCCGAACTCTCGACCGACACTACTACTTCCATCCTCGCAGATAGACTTCGTCTCCCAACAATGGTTAGAATCGCGCTCCTGTGTTACTATCGATATCTGTATACTTACACAATGCAAAGAATAGCGTCAAGTTGGCTATACTGTTTTCAATGTCATGGAGAGTTCTGACACACTCCTTACAAGCTGCCGAATGACTACACCGACCTCGTTTCACTTTTTGGTAATGGAACTACATATTTTTTCCTGTGGCGCTGTAAAGACCCTTCAAAGGCGTGGTACTGTAAGGCAGAAGTTTTTCTCATATCTTCTCCTGACGGGGGAATTCCATCAGCGGGTGTCGTCAAGTTCTTTATCGTAGTGTGTTTTCTGACTTTAGTAAATTCGGACAATGAGAATTCAAAAGTATGAACGTAAGAGAAGTCCCTGTCCCGCGAAGAAATTGTGACTACGAACGGCAAATAAGCTGTGACAATAGAACAGAGACAACTAGGATCCCCTGTAAAGACCAAGGAACACAGTTTATTTCAAAACCGCTGATGTTTAGTGGAACATTTAGTATCTTTGCTTTCCCCGAGACGACAGCATATATAAAGATGCCAAAATGACAGTGTGTGACCTCTGAGGTGTCAGTAATCATCGAGTAGGCAGTTATTCGATATGTCTCCTGTAGGTTGACGGCTATCGGGTGTACGGTCTGATTATACTTAATGTTGCCTTGTGGTCACTGTAGTTGTGATTTCTGATCGAAGTGTTATTACTTAGGGTCTCGGTTATTATTTGTGAATGACGACTCAGTGCCCATTTAGCCAATTTAAGGGCAACAGGAGATCACTGGAAAAAATGTGGATACAGTACGAAGGGCGTACAGTAAGTAATGCAACTTGTCTTCTGAAAGCAGGATGGATTTACTCAGCATTCCAACAAATATATTATTTCCCACTATTCTGGCTGAAAAAAATGTTTTTCAATATAATCTCCGTTGAGTGTAACGGCCATACATCATGTTATTGGGAGCGCTTGTATGCCCGCATTGTTCCACTCCAGTGAACGACTTCGGTGGCCATCGTCTTGCTAATCAGTAAGCTCCCCGTCAAACACGTACTGCTTCCCGCTGAGTGCGTCATCCATTAAGCCATACAGATGGAAGTCGGAAGGTTCGAGATCCGTGACGTAGGGTGGACGAGCAACAACAGTCCATTGGAGTTTTGTGAGCTCCACTTGAGAGCGACGACTTGTGCGAGGTCGTGCGTTGTCATGGAGAAGGAAGGCTTCGTTTGCAATTTTGTGGCGACGAACACATTGAAGTCATCTATTCAATTTCGTGAAGGTAACACAAGACACTTCAGAGTTGATCGTTGCACCATGAGCGAGGACATCAAACATAATCTCTTCAGAGCCCCAGAAGACCATCATCATGACTTTTCCGGCCGCGGGTGTAGCTTTCAATCTTATCTTCAAAGGAAAAATTGTGTGTTGTGACTGCATGGGTTGCAGTTTGTTTCCGGCTTGGATAGATGAAGCACTGTTTCATCGCCTGTGACATGGTGTGGCGCGACTCCATAGGTTACAGTTCGTTTCTGGTTCGAAGAGATGTCTCATTGCATCTGACGATGTTCCACAAAATATTGTCACCATGAGCCTCGTAACGCGTAAGCATTTCCGCACAGATGGTCCTTCGTTGTTCTTTGTGCTGTTCTGTTAGGCAGCGAAGAAGCAGTAGGCACACACTTTTGGTTACCGTAACTGGTGGATGAGTGTGTCGGCACTACCGATAGAGACGTCCAGTTGAGCAATGATGAGTTTGATTGTGATCCGTCGATCATTTCGACTGAAAGTGCCCGAACATTCCAACATTGCATGGGTCACAGCCGTGTGCGGCCGACAGGCACCCAGGACATTGGACAGGTTTGCGCGACCTTGTTGCGATGATGACAGATGCCTCACCCAAAGACTCATCGTGCTTTTGTTCACTGTCAGTTCTCCGTAGACATTTGGAATGCGCTTAAAATATTATCGACGCTCTGGTTTTCTGCCAGAAGGTACTCAATGAAAGCTTTCTGCTTGCAACGCACCTCGGTTATGGACAATATTTTGAAGGCTACGTGTAGCTCCGTCACCTAGCGTAACTTCTTAACATTGTAAGGGCTCAAGCAGGAATTTTCCTCGTAATCCCACAACAAATTCCGAATTTTACAACCGAAAACCCGCCAAGAAAAAAAAAATGTGTTGCGCTACTTAATAAACGCTCGTCGTGCTTCTGTGAGTGACCGTTGCTCAAGACAAGTCAGATTCATGAGTAGATGTTGTCTCAGTAGCTACTTGAAATGAAAAAATTGCGTGCCGATAATTCTTCATGATAATCTCGAGACTTCTGTGTTTGAGAAGCGGTGTATTCATATATTGAGAGAACAGATCTGGATAGTCTCGTAATTTTATGAAAGTGGCCTGCATCCACTTTAACATCTGCATGGCTAACAGAAAACAGTGTACGAGCTTAAGCAATAGATTGTTGCACAACAAGTGATATCCGTAATACTTAGGAGTCATGCTTGATAACACTCGTAAACGCCCTCCTAGGTTTTAGAGGTGGACTAATTGAAATGATAAGTTTGGATGTGCCCTGAATTGTAGGAAATGCCCTCTCATGTACAATAATTAATCCCACTGAAGATATTAGCAACGGGATCTGCCTACTAATATTGTGGTATATTACGTATCCAGTAACACTCCCTTCCCGCGGCGGAAGCAGCAAAGCAACTGAATTTAAATGAAGCTGAATAACGCTAATAAACATATGAGTTTGCTTGAAAACTTGTAAGCAACTGGCTTATATCATCGTGCAGTGCTTGAGACTTCAGGTGTCAGCCCTGGTTTGAATATAAGCTGCAGCGAGAGAACCATGAAAAAGTTAACTTATTGCAAGATGCACGTAGCACATTACGCTTTTGGTGTCGTACCTGACCGCTGTTTTCGAGTCAGCGCAAACTATGCTAAATAGGAAATCAACTAACTGACAGGGAAAAGGATCGAAAGAACATTTGAGTAGAAACTGGGTGACATATGTGATGTGATATCTTCTAATATCGTTTCGGACCTCATTTTGCCCGGTGTAGTGAAGCAACGCCACATTGTGTGGTAGGTCGGTGGAAGTCCCTCCGGAAACGTTTATCATTGATGGCTCTATAGCCGTCTATAACTGCCGAAGTGTTCCCGGAGCAGTATTTTGTGCACGAACTGACCTCTCGGTTATGTCCCAAGAACGTGCGATGGATTCATGTCGGGCGATCTGGGTGGCCAAGTCATTCGCTCGAACTGACCTTAATTTTCTTCAAACCAACGACGAACAATTGTGGCCCAGTGACATGTCGCACTGTCATCCATAAACATGCAGTCAGTGAGTGCCTGCAAATGGTCTCCAATTAGTCAAACATAACCATTTACAGCCAATAATTGGTCCAGTAGGACCAAAGTATCAAGTTCTTTCCACGAAAATACAGCCAACACCAGTATGGAGCCATCAGCTGCTTGCACAGTGCACTGTTGACAACTTGGGTCCATGGACTTGTGGGGTTTGCGCCACATTCTAATCTTACCGTCAGTTCTTACGAACGGAAATCGGGACTCATCTGAGCACGCCACTGTTTTCCGGTCGCCTGGTGTGCAATCGATATGGTTACGAGCGCAGGACGGGCGCTGCAGGCGATGTCGTGGTGATAGTAAAGGCACTCGCGTTGGTCGTCTGCTGCCACAGCCCAATAACGGCAAATTTCGCTGCAGTGTCCTAACAGATTCGTTCGTCTTACGTCCTATATGGATTACTGCGGATACTTCACGCAGTATTGCTTGTCTATTAGCACTTACAATTGCACGCAAATGCCGCTGCTCTCAGTCGTTAAGTGAAGGCCGTTCTCAAAGGTAGTGTCTGAGTTATGGTATTCTCGGCACTCTTGACACTGTGGATCTCGGAATTGATTTCGGAAATGGAACGTCACATGCGTCTAGCTCCAACTGCCACTTGTAATGTTTGGGGACATTTGTAAACATCCCAACACACCATTGTAAAGCCGTCGACAAGAGAGGCTGATGAGTAAATTGAATAAGGATAAATGTAGTGGGAAAGGGAAACTGTGTGTTTTCCTCTCATGTGCGCAGTGAATGTGAAGTAGTGGTGGAGCCGGCGAGAAGGGGACCAGTAAAAATGGCATTACAACCAATGGTCGTCCGGGAGACATTTGTGCCATGGTGCAGCAAGTGCCTGAGTCCGAGAGCCATGGAGTAAATGACGCACCAACAAGGGCATAATGAACAATTGAACAGTGGTAGTTGTTTATCTGGGTTGCTTGGTTCCAATGGTTCAAATGGCTCTAAGCACTATGGGACTTAAATTCTGAGGTCATCAGTCCCTTAGAACTTAGAACTACTTAAACCTAACTAACCTAATGACAGCACACATCCATGCCCGAGGCAGGATTCGAACCTGTGACCGTAGCGATCGTGTGGTTCCACACTGTAGCGCCTAGAACCGCTCGGCCACCGCGGCCGGCTCTGGGTTGCTCTCTCAGGTCCTAAAGTACGCGTGAACGGACGTTTTTGAATGAACTCAAGAGAGTGGTATTAGCGTAGCAATTGTTTGTTGTGTTGATAAAAGAAATAGTGAAAATGTTGGGCGAAACATACCCCTGTTTGTGAGAAGTGTGGCTAATTATTTACTAGCGCAGTAGAGAGAACTTGCGGAAGCATTCCAGGAATCTTCACCGCAGTTGGATCGACATGGAGGTGGCACGGAAGGATCCGGACCACCAAACAACTACTCTGAGAAAAGAGGATAAAGGTAATACTACTTCCGTCTGGCGGTGTATTAGGGTCGGCAAAATATTGCCCAGTTATATCGGCCAGGGACGCAACTTCCCGCTAGTGCTAGTGTAAGACGTACCACAAACCATACAAAATGTAGATCAGTAGGAGAAGAGGGAAAAATACACTCCACACTCCGCGTTCTAAGTCTGTTAATATCGTTTGGCCATAATGACGTCGGAAATCATTTCACACGAACCACCGAAGAGCAAATGACAGCTTCGCTAAAACACTGTCCTTTTATACCTTGTGTTCGTGATACTAGTGTCATCTGTATAAGTGCATATCACTATCCCATGACTTTTGTCACCTCGCTGGAAAGTATTACCATAGTCTCTAATGATAATAAAATCACGATATCGTGTAAAACATTAAACTCCAGGAAACACGTGACACCCGGTTTTCCAACACAGAGGGAAACTGAACAAAGAAAATTCAGTACAAGTCGCAAAATACCAACCAAGCATCATTAACAGAAAGTGTGACAAAATAAGGTTCAAATAGACTGATGAACTGAGAAGAAACAAATTCCCCATCAAGTATCGGAGCCTGCTCCCTTCACAAAAGACGGTAGACCAGCTCTCCACTTCAGGACATGACAGTTTCACTGCAGTCCTATACCCTCAATTCCACAATACGAACCAAGAAAATCATTTCGCATGAACTATACCATTTTCGTGAATCAATCAAAAATTCATATTACAAATGTCTTCACAACGCACACCGTTAAAGTATGTCTTACCATACTGTAAAGCTGCGAACAGCAACCCGTTCCATCAGACTGCATAACACGAACTTTTACTACACTCGGCAGCACACACCAGAATGCCTCTTTAAACTCGTGCCTCAACTTTCTCAGCGAGGCGGGATGCGAACTCAATGGCTGCCACAACCGGAACTCAAAGAATACTTCATGAATACTGCACAAGCTCGATCAAAAACAACCAAGATTTTCGAAATCGGTAAAACGTACGCAACTGAGTCCTTGCAGTAAGCTTAAGTAACGAGAACACGAAATAATTCAGTTGCAAAAACAACAGATCAAATACGGAAAGTTGCAATGTGACAGCCACCATTCAAACCCTGTTCTTTAAACAACACCTAACATTTCCAACAGAATCCAAAAACTATTCGCAGCTTCGTGGGAACACTCCACTGGTACACTTTAGTGTTCTCCCTTGAAACTGATTTAGCCAGTAGTGGAATGTTGTACCCGTGTATGGCTGAATGAACGCCATTAAAAATGTTCGATGTGCAAAGGAACCACACCGTTAGATCTACAGCCGTTGGATCTACAGGTGTTGCACAAAAATATGTAGGCCAAACAACACGAAAAATGCACGCCTGAATATAAATGAGAATGTTATCCAGGCCTGCAGGTTTCACTGTTTTGTTTGACCACCAACGACACCTGTGCCATGTCCTCAACAAGTAGCAAGGGTAGTCGAGGTCAGGACAATGTTCTGTGCAGTAGGGATTGGATTATGTTCGAGCGAGGTTAATTCAAACGTGGATAATTTGTTGCCGCTTATACAATAGCCAGAGTGTCCTGTTTTTATAGAGGCACCGTATCGAAGATTTATCCCACAATATTTGTTCCGCGTGAGGGAGACCGGATAAACATCATCCACTAAGTCAGAAAACGGAAGAAATTGTGTGCTGAGTGATCGTGACATAAGGTCATTGAAGAGGATTTTGACAAAAAATGTTGTTTTACACTGTTCTCAACTTCTGGCGGAGTTTAGTCCCAAGTGCGAAATATGATGGGGTTCAGTGATGCTACTGGTAGCCATATTGTGATGTTTCATGGGCCCGTGATTACTCTGTAAGGTCGCATTAGTGCAAAGGATAACGTGACCATTTTGGTTGGTCAGATCCATTCCAAAGTACACTGTTTGTTCCCCAGTGGTGATACTGTGTTCGAAAACGACAGGGCCCAGGTTCACATATCTTCCATCGCCAAGGACTGGTTTTGTGAGCACGAGAATGAATTGTCACATTTCCCCTGGCCACTAATGTCACGGTATCTCAATATCAATGAGGCTTTATGGTGTACTTTGGATGAGAAGGATGCGTAATCTATATTCACCTCTATCAACTTTGCACTGTTTTGCAGAAAGACTGGTAAACGATTCCCTTGAATACCATACAGGACTTTATCGTCTAATGCGACTGTAAGCCGTTTTGAGTGCCAGTGGCTTTCGTAACCGTATGAGACATTGTGTTTGTGGTGTTTCCATAAATAGTTGTCCACACCCTGTACATCAAGCCACTAGGTTCTAGGTTCCATCCATTCCCCACCTCCAATGATACGGACATCCATAGCATTTGTCAGTGAATGATGAATAAATCCACTCCAGTTGTACTTGAAAAATCTTTTGTTTACAGTTGATCCTGGCTTCTGGATGTAAATCCCAGCTTCTACTCCTACAAGAAACAAAGAGAAACAGGAGAGATACTAGATACATGAAAAAAAGTTTTACATTACCTCGGTTCCGAGAGTTCCCGGACCTGTACAGAAAATTGGAACAGGGATCAACATTAACATCATTTCCACCATTTTCATGACTCATGGAAACCACACACTGCATATTGTACCACCATACAGCGAGACCTTCAAAGATGACGGTCCCGATTGCTGTACACACCGGTACATTTAATACCCAGTAGCACTCCCTCTGACATTGATGCCTGCCTGTATTCGTGGTGTCATACTGTTCACAAGTTTATGAAGACACTATTGGTCCAGATTGTCCCACTCCTCAACGGCGATTCGGCGTAGATCCCTCAGAGTGGTTGGTATGTCACGTCGTCCATAGATAGCCCTTTTCAATGTATCGCAGGAATGTTCGATGGGTTTGATGTCTGGAGAACATGCTGGCCACTCTAGTCGAGCGATGTCGTTATCCTGACGGAAGTAAAGGAAGTCGTTCACATGATGTGTAAGATGGGGGTGTGAATCGTCGTCCATGAAGACGAATTCCCTGCCAAAACGCTGCCGATATGGTTTCACTATCGGTCGGAGGATAGCATTCATGTATCATATAGCCGTTACGGCGAGTTCCATGACCACCAGCGGCGTACGTCGGCCCCACATAATGCCATCCCAAAAGAGCAAGAAACCTCCACCTTGCTGCACCACGCTGCACAGTGTGTCTAAGGCGTTCTGCCTGAACGAACTGCCTCCAAACGCGTCTCCGACGATTGTCTAGCCGAAGGTATATGCGACACTCATCGGTGAAGAGAACTTGATGACAATCCTTAGCGGTCGATTCTAAATGTTATTGGGCCTATCTGTACCGTGCTTCATGGTGTCGTGGTTGCATAGATGGACCTCGCCATGGACGTCGGGATTGAAGTTTCACATCATGCAGCCTATTGCGCCCATTTGCGCCTGTTTGCTCTTGATAGATTTGTGTAGGCCACAGAGTGTCTGATACGACATGTCACTGATAATGGTTTTTCTGTGCTCGAGGACTTCAATTGGTACTGGACCTTGGATGTCAGAAAAGATGGTAAGCTTCACCTTGCCTGCTGAGGGCACAGCTTTGAATTTTTTAGGGGGAGGTAACACGATGTCCTTTGGCTTCACGAAAGGCGATATTCAACATGATAGCGTTGCTGTCAGGGTTCCTCTGAGCCATAAGCCGTAGGTAGATTTCATCCACTGCAGTGCTATCCCCGGGGACACCTGAACGAGGCATGTCATCAACAGTTCCTGTATCTCTGTATCTACTCCACGTCCGAGCAACATCGCTTTGGTTCCTTCCCAGACGCCTGGACACTTCCCTTGTTGAGAGCCCTTGCTGGCGCAAAGTAACAATGCGGACGCGATAGACCCGCAGTATTGACCGTCCAGGCGTGGTTGAACTACAGACAACACGAGCCGTGTAACTCCTTGCTCGTACTATGATTAGATCTGATCGGCTTTCGGACCCCTACCGTCTAACAGACGCTTGTCATGCATGGTTGTTTATATATTTGGGCGATTTTAGTGACAACTATGAAGAGTCAAAGTGACTGTGTCATGATACAACATCCACAGCCAATGTCTATCTTCAGGAGTTCTGGGAACCGGGGTGATGCAAAACTTTCTTTGATGTATGAATATAAAATTAATTAACAATAAAAGGATAGATACGAATGTGTACATCAAGTCATTCCTTGATTGCGTACGAGAAAATCGTAACAGCAATGTAAAAAAGGCACCAAATGTATCATGTAGGATGCGAGATCCCGTTCGGATGTGGAACGAAGAGATCCTTTGAATCAACCATGATCACAGGGGATAAGCGGGGCCTAACCAAGCAAACAGGATTAATTCAGAAAATGAAGACTCACTGCCTGACTAACATAATTTCCTAACCAACTGAAAAGGCCCTGACAAGGGACATAGGCTTAAGAACGTAAAATAAAGGCATAAAAACCGAAGAATTCCAATTAGTAAACCTCAGAAATAGCTTACCGTGTTAGCGCCTATCCCGCCGCATGTCGTGGACGCCCGGAGAGGCCGTTCAACCGAATGCAGAGCCAAACGCAATGAGATGCCTTACACTATGTGATCAAAATTATCCGGACACCTGGCTGAAAATGACTTACAAGTTCGTGTCGCCCTCCATCGGCAATGCTGGAATTCAATATAGTGTTGACCCACGCTTGGTCTTGATGACAGCTTCCACTCTCGCAGGCATACGTTCAATCAGGTGCTGGAAGGTTTCTTGGGGAATGGCAGCCCATTCTTCACCGAGTACTGCTTTCAGGAGAGGTATCGCTGTCGGTCGGTGAGGCCTGGCACGAAGTCGGCGTTCCAAAACGTCCCACAGGATTCGGGTCAGTGCAGGCCAGTTCGTTACAGGGATGCTATTGTCGTGTATCCACTCCGCCACACGTCGTGCATTTTGAACAGGTGCTCGATTCGCCATACCCGAATTGCTCTTCAACAGTTGGAAGTAAAAAAGTGCTTAAAACATCAATGTAGGCCTGTGCTGTGATACTGCCACACTATACAACAAGGGGTGTAAGCCCCCTCCATGAAGAACACGACCACACAATAACACCACCGCATTTTATTTTTGGCACTACACACGCTGGCAGATGACGTTCACAGGGCATTTGCCATACCCAAAACCTTACCATTGAATTACCACATTGTGTACCGTGATTCTTCACTCCACACAATTTTTTTTCCACTGTTCAATTGCCGAATGTTTACGCTCCTTACACCAAGCGAGGCTTCGTTTGGCATTTGCCGGAGTGGTGTGTGGCTTATGAAATCCTAGTTCTCTCACCTCTCGCCTAACTATCATCGTACTTGCTGTGGATCCTGATGCAGTTTGGAATTCATTTTTGATTGTCTGGGTAGATGACTGCCTATTACACATTACGGCCCTCTTCAACTGTCGGCGGTCTCTGTCAGTCAACAGGAGAGGTCGGCCTGTACGCTTTTGTACAGTTCGTGTCCCTTTACGACACCACTTCGCTATCACTTCGGACACAGAGGGCGTAGGGGTGTTTAGTAGTGTAGAAATCTCGCGGACAGACGTATGACACAGGTGACACCCAATCACCTAACCAAGTTCGAAGTCCATGAGTTCCGCGAAGCGTCCCTTTCTGCTCTCTCAAGATATCTTATGACCACTGAGGTCTCTGATATGGAGTACCTGGCAGTAGATGGGAGCATAATTCACCTAAAATGAAAATCTTATGTTTTGGGGGTGTCCGGATACTGTTGATAACATAGTGTATGTGCGTCATTGAGTATCCGTCAGCAGAACTAATACAGTAATAAGGTTTTAGTGCTATTTTGTAACGGGTGACGCTTGGAAGTAAGCGTGGGGATGCGATATGCTGTTAGCTATGATTGCTTCGGTGTTCCTCCCGCCCTCGGTATTAGTTCTTGCCACTGTACGACAACATTTGTACTGAGCCGTCTCATTTGGATTCGCGTGGTAGTCTGATGTGAGGTCTTGCTGAGGGTCGTGCTGTCGGGGTGGCCGAGCGGTTCTAGGCGCTTCAGTCTGGAACCGCGCGACCGCTACGGTCGCAGTTTCGAATCCTGCCTCGAGCATGGATGTGTGTGATGTCCTTAGGTTAGTTAGGTTTAAGTAGTTCTAAGTTCTAGGGGACTGATGACCTCAGAAGTTTAGTCCCATAGTGCTCAGATCCATTTGAACCATTTTTTTGCACGACACGTGGCGAGCTGGGTAATTATGTCGTAAGCTACGTTCACAAATTGGCGTCGTACAGTATTTATGCTTTCATTTTACTTTTTTAGGCCTATGCCACAGGTTCGCAGTTGGTCCGTAGGTTACATTAATGTGGCTATGAGTGTTTATTTGTCGATTCCTTTTTTTCTGGTAGGCACTTTTTCGGTGTGGTACTACATGACTAAAAGAATCTTTTAATGCCTCACCGGCAAGGAATTTCGGATGCTACTACATAAATTTGGTAGGTTTTTGACAAGACTGCCACGATTTTCTCGTACAGATTCAGGGTATGAGCTGATGTTTTTCATTTTTATGGGCCTTAAAATAGTATCTCTCGTACTTCCTCTTGTGTTTTGTAGGACATGAAGATGTGTGTAAGATTTTACCCAAGTAATAAATTAGGCAATAACAATTGGAGCAGATCATTCATCACGAGGAATTTCAGCGGGTCTCAGTATCACTGAGATTGGTGTATGGATTAAAGCTGGTTGCTAGTGTCTAGATGTGAAGGAGTGGGCAAAAATATGGAAACGCTGCAAACACAGTGTCTATTACAGTATAGCAAAACACATTTATATAGGCCTTTTTAATATTACTTTAATATTAATGACATACGAAGGCACAGGCTCGCTGGCTGTGGCAAGAACATTTTGAGCGAAAGAAACAACACTGCAGAAGCCTGAAGTTAGAAATCATTATTCACGTGCGTTACAGAAGACCCATATTATGAAAGAAAATCAGTGGTTGTTGCAGTGTTTCAATATGTGATACATTTCTTTTGCTTCATTCTGACGGACGTAATTTTACTCCACATGTGCATTATTGGACAGAAAGTGGAAGCGCAAGGTAAAATCATCTTCTATTTTTCTTTCCAGTGTGGTGCGCGGCAGTGGCACAATGACACGAGGCGTAAGTAAGACGTCGTAACGAGCCGGAGGAACGAAGGCAGAGGCGGTTGAGGAAACGACGCAAGGAGCCCGCCGAAAACGCCGCTTCAGCTGCTCCTCGTGGGCGGGAAGAAAGCAGGCCGTGCGATATTAGTTTATCGCGAGGGCCCCACCGCGACCTTATCCGACGCCCACCCGAGCGAGGCGCGGTGGGCTATCCCTCCGCACCGCCGCCCACCGTCGTCACACCGCAATTTTATTCCGGAGGGATGGTGGTGAAGATAGGGTGGGGGGGAGGGGGGGAGGGCGGGAAAGGTGGCAAAAATATGAGCGGCCGCGTCGTTTGCTCTGGCAGCAAATTGAGAGCGAGGGTCGCGATCCCGTGAGCTCGCTCGGTCGCCGTAGCCGAGCCTCCCGTTCCTTACCTGGCCGGCAGATCCCCCCCACATTCTCGCCAGCCACGTGTAATATTACTTTTCTGGGGATGGAGATAAATTGTCGGCCATATACCGCCGCTTACCGTGCGTCCTGAGATGGGGGAGGCAGCGGCTCCGCGGGAACTGTTTCATTATTTATGGGGGGAACAGATTTAGTGGTCGTTATCCAGGCAGCGGCCGTTCCTCGTCCGGATGAAGCTGTAACCTGAGACGCAACGCGCCGAACGGCCGCCTGATGTAGAGCAGTTGTTAACTGAATTTAGGGCGCCGGCTGATCTGGCACTATTATAAAGCCTCCAGGAGCAACCAATAAAGTGGAGGAGGACGCAAAGTATACACCTAACTTTTTCTTAAATACTCGATGTGCGTCTGCGTTGCATCTTTTGCTGTTTGTGATGCCTTAACCGAACATGACAGGTAACAGTGCGCTTGAATGCTGCTGATCTTCATTTACGGGTATTATACGGGGAGTTGTTTATCAGATTTGTCAGATACATTTTCACCTGCGTTTCGATAAATATTTGCTATATCCTGTAGCTGTAGTCAGCCGAAACAAATGTCGCTCATTAGCGGCCCCAAGTGGTGACGGAAAGGGTCGGTTTTGTTCACCTTGACGAAGAAAGTGATTTTTGAAACAGGATTTTACGTGCCCATTCGAGTGGCCAGAGATTAGTCCAGAACGACATTTTATCCATATACACTCCTGGAAATTGAAATAAGAACACCGTGAATTCATTGTCCCAGGAAGGGGAAACTTTATTGACACATTCCTAGGGTCAGATACATCACATGATCACACTGACAGAACCACAGGCACATAGACACAGGCAACAGAGCATGCACAAGGTCGGCACTAGTACAGTGTATATCCACCTTTCGCAGCAATCCAGGCTGCTATTCTCCCATGGAGACGATCGTAGAGATGCTGGATGTAGTCCCGTGGAACGGCTTGCCATGCCATTTCCACTTGGCGCCTCAGTTGGACCAGCGTTCGTGCTGGACGTGCAGACCGCGTGAGACGACGCTTCATCCAGTCCCAAACATGCTCAATGGGGGACAGATCCGGAGATCTTGCTGGCCAGGGTAGTTGACTTACACCTTCTAGAGCACGTTGGGTGGCACGGGATACATGCGGACGTGCATTGTCCTGTTGGAACAGCAAGTTCCCTTGCCGGTCTAGGAATGGTAGAACGATGGGTTCGATGACGGTTTGGATGTACCGTGCACTATTCAGTGTCCCCTCGACGATCACCAGTGGTGTACGGCCAGTGTAGGAGATCGCTCCCCACACCATGATGCCGGGTGTTGGCCCTGTGTGCCTCGGTCGTATGCAGTCCTGATTGTGGCGCTCACCTGCACGGCGCCAAACACGCATACGACCATCATTGGCACCAAGGCAGAAGCGACTCTCATCGCTGAAGACGACACGTCTCCATTCGTCCCTCCATTCACGCCTGTCGCGACACCACTGGAGGCGGGCTGCACGATGTTGGGGCGTGAGCGGAAGACGGCCTAACGGTGTGCGGGACCGCAGCCCAGCTTCATGGAGACGGTTGCGAATGGTCCTCGCCGATACCCCAGGAGCAACAGTGTCCCTAATTTGCTGGGAAGTGGTGGTGCGGTCCCCTACGGCACTGCGTAGGATCCTACGGTCTTGGCGTGCATCCGTGAGTCGCTGCGGTCCGGTCCCAGGTTGACGGGCACGTGCACCTTCCGCCGACCACTGGCGACAACATCGATGTACTGTGGAGACCTCACGCGTCACATGTTGAGCAATCCGGCGGTACGTCCACCCGGCCTCCCGCATGCCCACTATACGCCCTCGCTCAAAGTCCGTCAACTGCACATACGGTTCACGTCCACGCTGTCGCGGCATGCTACCAGTGTTAAAGACTGCGATGGAGCTCCGTATGCCACGGCAAACTGGCTGACACTGACGGCGGCGGTGAACAAATGCTGCGCAGCTAGCGCCATTCGACGGCCAACATCACGGTTGCTTGTACAGCCCTCTCGCAGTGTCCGGAGCAAGTATGGTGGGTCCTACACACCGGTGTCAATGTGTTCTTTTTTCCATTTCCAGTAGTGTATATTAACACAGTCAGCGAAACAACTAGTATAACAGGTACTCTATGAGCGACTGAGTAGCGCTGCTGCTCGGCAGTGGCACTCCGTGGGCACCAGGGCGGTAGTGTCCCTGGTAACATGTATCCATGAAGCGAATACAGCACTAGACTAATTAGGAATCGCTCTAGCGAAAGGACACGATAAATTCCTCTCTGAAAGTCGGTTTGGGGCGCCATATGAAAACGCGGAGAGCACTGATTCCATTTACGAAAGTCTTATGTCTGACGAAACATTAGAGACAGTGCTCCTAATGATCATAGGAGAGACACACAGAATATGTATTTATACAACTCGACCCAATAACAAATAAACAACATACAACAGCTAATTAACTTTATGAGAATTTAAAAGCATAGGTGAAAATGAAACACCACAGTTAAACAGAGATGAGAGAGCGGATAGATGCGCAGACAACGTTGTGGACCTCTGCACAAAAATGTGAAATTATTGACCATATAGGGATTGTTGCTCTGACCGTGACTTGTCGGGGCTCCGCAGTGGAGAGTGCTGTCTGTCTGCCACACTTACGTGCTCAACACAAAATGGTTCAGATGGCTCTGAGCACAATGCGAATTAACTTCTGAGGTCATCATTCACCTACAACTTAGAACCACTTAAACCTAACTAACCTAAGTACATCACACACATCCATGTCCGAGGCAGGATTCGAACCTGCGACAGTAGCGGTCGTGCGGTTGCAGACTGTAGCGCCTAGAACCGCTCGGCCACCCCGGCCGATTCCATGTTCGGTATCTTGTTTCAAAACTGTGAGTAAACAGTTTAATAACATAGAAATTATCGGTCATATTGATTGTTTATTCGTCCCCTGAAGTAAATTTTTGTAGGACCAGAGAAAAGCGTATTCAAACCTATTCCTTTAAATTTGAGCCTATTTCTTCAAATTTTATCACAATTTAGGAAAATAATTTCTTAGAAAGAATGTGCGTTAACAATAACTTATTTGATGTTCAAATAAGAAATAAATTATCTCTGCAAAAAATCTAACGAATCATATTCCACATTGGAATGCACTGTCATGTGCTCAGAAGCACTATAAATGATTACCTAAGCGAAGTTCACTTGGGGCTACTTGTTCTGCTAACAAATGGTGGATACTACTAATTGAACAGAAGACTGATACTGACTGGCTTTCCAAAATCAGTTCCTGTCACAAGCGCAGACCGGATCCATGACCGAAATAAAACACTGGATAAGCAGTATAAGTTGCAGAATTTACCTCATAAATTGTGAGTTATTAAGAGCAAAGGATGACTAGCGCTAAAAAGGGACCCTAAGTAGTTCCATTTAGTGAAATCTATTCCAGGCTATTACCAGGCGTCCCTCTCTATTGATGTGACCACACGGCAATGCATCTCTGCACCATCTCTGCTCAACTCGTGTTCCTCTCTGTTTCCAGAAAACCATGGCTAGAAGGCAGAGTTCACAACTTCCGCCACATTGACGATCAAGAAATACTCTCATAGCAAGCCTGCCAATATTTCTCTACAGTAACTTTCAGAATGTCCATTAACTGGCTAGGGGTTGGTGCACTGTATATGATGTGTGGCTACTTATTGATTCCAAACATTCACTCTTCAGTTTGACTGGCATCATGCTGATGGTTAGATTCCAGAACTTGCCACACTGGACATGGAAAAATGACAGTGTCAAAGGACCTGCGGTTATTCTGCTACAGCTTCCAAGTCCTGTGCCGCCTCGCGAACAACGGAAACTGGTCAGAGTGTTGCCCTAACATTTCCAAGAACCAGCAGCCGAGCAGGAGCGCCTTGAACCGTCCCATTATCATAGCACTGAGGCCACCCACATCCATCGCTGCACTCTTTTAGGCTGGCTACAGCGCAGGGAAAATCACGAATCTTATTGTAGAAGCCACTAACTGTGTATTTCCCTCCAGCACGGTTAAGAAAATTAAGTTACCAATTTGATTTATCATCAAAAAGTTACTTGTGATGGTGCTGCCACAAAAGAAACTACCTGCTGGCGTGATACAAAAAGAAATGTGTGTGATATGGTAGAAGTATTCCTGTATTAGTGCCACAGTTTGAAAAAGACCTTTGAAGGACTGTTGATTAAACAAGCCAGAAGGGATGGATAAAATTGCTTCAGAAATCTTAAAATTGTCAGCGAATTGCTAACCAAACAGTTAAACAAGACTGGAGATACTATAGGATTTTCCATTGCATGACATTAAAACAATATCAAAGAAAAGAAAGGCATAAGAACGTGAGAGTTACTGCGTCATAACTGAGCCTTGGCGACAGATATGATTACGTCATTACGTGCTGCTTCATCAGTAAGCCAGAGGTTATCAATTGTAGTGGCTGTCTAGTGATGATATGCACGTCTTTTGACAACGCACGGCCACATATTTTCAGTGGTTTAGAGATCAGGAGAACGTGTTAGTTAGAGTAAAAGTCGAATACCCTCGATATCAGAGTAGGTGAGGACACTATAGGCAACCTGCAGGCTTGTGTTATATTGCTGGAAGATAATGTCAGAGGACCTCGGAGAAAGGGCTCAATCACCGGCCTTAAGAGATCAGAAATATAACTGCTGCTGTTTGTTTCTTGCCCAATGACACCAAAAACCATTGCTAGAGAAGCTGGGCCCATATAACAATGACGAATGGAGTTTGGCAACGTTCGTTTCCTTCAGGACCTCCATTTACGAATACCCCAATCATGTTGCTGTATACGGAACGAAGACTTATCTGAAAAGGCCTTAGGGTGCTACTACTGCGTGCTGTGTTACCTCCTGTCGTTGGGGAAACACTAACGACGCCTCTGTCTCTCTAGCAACCATACTCGTGCTGCTGACAATTCGTCGTGATAGAGAAGTCGTCACAGTGTACTTGTGGATACTCACTTTGCTGCAAATAAGTCTACGGTATATGGCGTGGTTGTGTGAACCCGCACGGTCAGTCGAAAAGTGTGTGTGCCCTCTCGGGCGCTAGTCACGTAGGACAGCTGAATTTGATTGTTCTGTGTTCAGTGCTTAGGAGATCAGTACGCCCATAGAACATGTTGCGTCTCGTTCACCTAAACGAACATGTTCGCCAATGTTCCTGGGTCCACTATGTGTTCCCAGCTCTTGCCATATCAGGGCATGTATCGCATCCAGGAAGATTATCGAACAGGGTACACTCAGCGGTCAACGTCACTGTGACAATGAACTGCGTTCCTACGTGCCTCTTTTCAGGGATACATTTGGCGCTCGCTTCATTTCTGTGGATGACTATGCATGACCACGTCGAACTGGGCGGGTGACAGATGTCTTCGAAGGACAGATATTAGGCGAAAGACCCGGCCTGACCGCTCCTCCGTTAAATCCCACCTACCACGTGTGAGATGCGTTGGACAGACGTATTGCAGCGTTTCCGCATGCACCAAAGACAATCCAGTAGTTATCAACTACGCTGATGGAAGAATGGAACGCTCTACCACAAGAACTACTTACAAGCCCAGTGGGCCACATGAGAGAACATTGTAGAGCATATTGCTATCCGTTGTGATCACACAGCCTACTAAGAACCACATGCTGCCGTTTGTATTGTCCAGGGGACCATCATGAATCGCGATGACTTGAGTGTAATTATTGTCTTTGAATAAAAGTGTCATTTCTGTTCGTCTCATTACGTATTTCTTTCAGTCCGATGCAGCAGTTCTTTCTATATATAGTCCAGTTTCATCAAGCTATGTTACATGTGAGTGACACATCAGGCAAAACTTACTTTCGTCCTTCAGTTTCAATAATACTATTATTGCAGCCATATATCCATAAATGTTCGAAGTTCAATTATAATAACAAACAAAATTACAAAATTGTACACAGTGTGGTAAATATAATCATTTATTAACTGTGTCATTTTGGTACAAATTTCTGTATGGTAATTTCTGCATATTTGATGACACATTTTACTCCAAACATTACGTCTGGTTCATGATACGACGTGTTGTTGCAAATAAGGCTGTGGAAACCACTGACTGACTTCCTGGTGATGTCATGTGTCATCCGTAAGTTTTCCTTTGTCAATGTTCGGTCAATCACGGTGCCTGTGCTGTAAAATTCTGGAGTTATGTGCACCCTTTCTTCCTTGAATGTTTGTAATAAACTTTCCCAAGCGGTGGTGTTGGGTAGCATCAGGTTTGTCCGTAGGTCTTCAATAAGAAAGGATTCCATTACCAACAGGTACGCGAGTCTATGTCCTTTTGTTTTGGACAGTTCGATTGATTTCTTTATAGAGTTCACTTTTACTATTTCTACTGCCGATAGGTCTTTCACTGTGAGTTGTGGTCCGGAGATTTCTATGACGAAGTCAGTACTGGCGAGATTTTGGCCACTGCCATTTTCCGTTGCAGTCTATAGCCCGAGGGCTCTAGTACGTTCTACTTCATGGACAGCTGTTATTGCGTGGACTGCTTTCACTGTTACATGTTCTGTGAAATATTTTGCACTTGTTTATATCGTGAACCATAGTGTCTTGAACTTTGGAAGGATTTTCAGTTTTCTCTCCCCTATGAAGATCTCGGCCGATGCAGGTGCTCTTCACCCATTTCTGAGCACCAACTTTTCTGTTTTCGCCATATTTATTTCGAAGCATTGTTCGGCGCACCAATCTTCCGTATAGATTATTGTTTCTTCTAGCTCTGCAATGTCCTTCGAGCCTATTACAAAATATCATCTGAATAAGCGTATGAGATTACACCCTCCATTTCTAACAATTTCTTCCTCGGCGAGGATAAATAACAGAGGACTCGGTGGGTCCCCCTTAAGTACTCTGTTCAGTTGGAGCATAGGCTCTGATAGGGAGAGGTTGCCAGAGATCCTTATTGCGTCCCATCGCAGTATTGCACTCATGATTCGTGTCTACCTGTTGTTCTCGCTAAGAGTTTCATTTATCTTATGTCATTACTAGCTTTCTGCCAATACATTATTGATTGAAAAATCATACAGCGCAACAGGTGTTAAAATACATAGGCCAACAGGAACATATTTCAATCGATAAAGTTCGAGATTTTAACACAGACTGGAGATGCATCATTGATGACGATTTATATCATTTGAGGAGGGACGAAATCTTTGCCTAGCTACGCCAAGTTTTATTCTGCGGCATTCTGTAACTTCCTGTACCATATGGCATAACATTTATACAAACCAGAAGATGCAACTTAAAAGTTGCGAAAACGGTTGTTTGGGTCTCTAATAGACTTAAATAAATACAGCTGCAGCGCACTATTGGACTTTTAATTCAGTTTAGTATTTTAGTAGTTGTAGCATTTCTATTTACACACCTCTTGTGCTGTATGAATTGTCAATCAATTATGTTTAAATATTTTAGCTGCGGCTGCCCAGTTTTAAAAATTTCTGTTTACAAAGTCAAAAGCTTTTGTGAAGTAAATAAGAATTACATAATTTTTTTCTCTCTCTTCAAGGGCTTTCCACACGCTCTGTAACAAGTTATATTGCACTCACACTTGATTTTCCTTACCTGAACCCCATTTGGCTTTCGGGGAGGTGTTTGTAGATTGTTTGCTTTGATCTTTCCCTTGTTATTTTTAAGGATGTTTTGAAAGATATGTTTCCTAGTGCTCTGCTTCTATATTTGAGCTCCGCACACCAGCACGCACATCGATGGTAAATTAACTTCATTTATAAAGACGTAGGCGATTTTATGGGTACACTTAACCTTTTTACAAGATTTTGTAATGATGGGTTGCGCAGAGGTAGAGTGGCTTGATCTCAGTGCGCTGAGTCCTAATGATTCATACAAGTGCTGAAAAAACGAGCCATTATCTAAATATGAATGGTAACAAAGAGAACAAGAAACTAAATGTCGGGGAAACGCTTCGGCGTCTGAGTGTTCAGCAACTCCCACCATCCGGGAATAAACGGTTGTTATATTAGTTTTTCGCCCTCTTCGCACGGGCTCCCGCTGAAAACGAGGTGACAAATCGTGAAGTGAGTTATTGGTGCAGGCTGAGGCTGCGTCGACGGGCGTTTCCTGGCCGACAAGTGCGGGGTGTCTGGGCGTAGCGGGGCAGCGGACGTTCAGGGGCCGTGGGCCGCAGGCGGGAGAATAGCCATTTCCTGCAGCTGCAGGGCAGACTGGCCCGTGGGCGCGCTCACACACACAGGGAGAGGGAGAGAGAGAGAGAGAGAGAGACAGAGAGAGCTGGAACGGGTGCGCGCGTCATTACTCGCTGCTGCCGGCTTTCTGATTTACGCCGGCCATTATTCGCTGCGTTTGCACAACAGCAGCCACCGCGCTGTGCCATGCCCGCTGGTCTGGTGCGGTCTTCGTGGCGACGCCCACCACTCACTGACCAGTGAGGAGCGAGGCCGCGTCCGCAGCAGCGAAATATTTCATACCTCTGGCGCACCTATCTGCAGCGCCCTTGCACTTGCACGATCACTGTCGTCAACGAGAAAGGCCCTGGATGTGATAGTATTCCAGGAGCCCACAATATGATACCACCGAAAAAGTTAGAAATGTTAGCAATAAGAGGAGCAACA
The DNA here is from genome assembly GCF_023864345.2 of Schistocerca serialis cubense. NCBI lineage: Eukaryota > Metazoa > Arthropoda > Insecta > Orthoptera > Acrididae > Schistocerca > Schistocerca serialis. The sequence continues at coordinate 591,768,274 of NC_064645.1, read as the reverse complement.
AATTTATAGTCCCAGTAATAGGTGGAAAACGACGTGAAAGAGAATAGAAACAATATGGGCTTGCAATGAAGCGAAATTTTTGTAAAAAAAATTTAGCATACCCAACATATATTAATACTTGAGTTATTGAAAGCAGCACGTTAAGACCTTTACTAATCGTTATATATCATCACGAACACTTTACCGATATTCTTAGATACATGGAAAAAGCTCCCTTCGTCGATGACAGCAACATCGTAATTAGAGACAAAGTACCGTATTTTTGGTACAGAAAGCGACTTAAATTCTCAAGAATATTTAATAGTTATAAAAGTAGCCAAGCTCAATGAAAAATCTGTTTGATACTAACTGCATTGTTAAAGTGCATCGACCAATCCATTATGTAGGTTAATAAAACATTTTTATTTACCACGCTAACAGCTTTGATCATGTTCATGCAACAAGAGCCCGTCTGACGTAGACGTACCGAAAAATTGTAAAACACTGTAAACGATGCTTTCTGCGAGGAAACGAACTATAAAACAAATATCGCAACTTGTTGAAAGCTATAAGTAATGAGACCCTAGTTTAAGGAGGCACTTGGGGCATACCTCTTAAGTAGGTAATGCATGTGTTGTCACCGCCAGACACCACACTTGCTAGGTGGTAGCCTTTAAATCGGCCGCGGTCCATTGATATACGTCGGACCCGCGTGTCGCCACTGTCAGTGATTGCAGACCGAGCGCCGCTACACGGTAGGTCTAGAGAGACTTCCTAGCACTCGCCCCAGTTGTACAGCCGACTTTGCTAGCGATGGTTCACTGACAAATTACGCTCTCAATTGCATAGCCTTCAGCTACGTCATTTGCTACGACCTAGCAAGGCGCCATTATCATTTGCTATTTATCTTGTCATGCATGTACCGTCAGAACGATGTTCACCAATTATGAATTAAAGTTAAGTATTCCAGTAGTTACTTACGTTCTTTGCTACTATAAATTCACTTACCTGTTCCAGACCTCACGCCAGCCTGCGTGAGCTTAAACGCGTGCCTTTCGGCTTCCTCTCCTAGTGGCTTGGCTGTCTTGCCAAGTCACAACAATGCATACTACACGATAAATAATTATGTGAACAACAAAATGTAGGGGTTGTAAAAAGTATTAGGGTTGGTAAACAGTAAACTATAAAAAATGTGTCATTACACTGTATTCTTTCAGAGCATAATGTCTGTTACTCTTAAATTTTAAGCTGTCTGTGATTCAAAAGTTAGTCTCCTTTAATCTTCCTGACCTCAAGACCCTCTTCATCATGGAAGCACACTGACACTGAGAAAAAAATCCAGCCAGGGAAGGGCTAAGACACTGTGTATGTAGTGAAGAGACACTGATAACATTACACCTCCTACTGAAACATAATGATATGCATAAAAAGCGTGCAGGTAGTTCACCTGCAAGTAATTATACGCCTGCACGATTATTAGCTGGAATTATGTTTTATTGTTGTTTCCAGCTACTACCTCTTGTATCTTTGTAAAAGACACTAAGGTGACATAAGTCATGGGATACATACTCTTATCGTGTCGGACCTCCTTTTTCCCGGCGTTGTTGTTGTGGTCTTCAGTCCTGAGACTGGTTTGATGCAGCTCTCCATGCTACTCTATCCTGTGCAAGCTTCTTCATCTCCCATCTCCCATCTGTTTCCTCAATATACAGATTGAACAACATCGGGGAGAGGCTACAACCCTGTCTTACTCCCTTCCCAACCACTGCTTCCCTTTCATAACCCTCGACTCTTATAACTGCCATCTGGTTTCTGTACAAATCTACATCCTTCTGAATCTGCTTAGTGTATTAATCTCTTGGTATCCCTCTACGATTTTTACCCTCCACGCTGCCCTCCAATACTAAATTGGTGATCCCTTGATGCCTCAGAACATGTATTACCAACCGATCCCGTCTTCTGGTCAAGTTGTGCCACAAACTTCTCTTCTCCCCAATCCTATTCAATACTTCCTCATTAGTTATGTGATCTACCCATCTAATCTTCAGCATTCTTCTGTAGCACCACATTTCGAATGCTTCTATTCTCTTCTTGTTCAAACTATTTATCGTCCATGTTTCACTTCCATACACGGCTACACTCCATACAAATACTTTCAAAAAGGACATGAAGGGGAAGCAGTGGTTGGGAAGGGAGTAAGACAGGGTTGTAGCGTCTCCCCGATGTTGTTCAATCTGTATATTGAGCAAGCAGTAAAGGAAACAAAAGAAAAATTCGGAGTAGGTATTAAAATCCATGGAGAAGAAATAAAAACTTTGAGGTTCGCTGATGACATTGTAATTCTGTCAGAGACAGCAAAGGACTTGGAAGAGCAGTTGAATGGAATGGACAGTGTCTTGAAAGGAGGATATAAGATGAACATCAACAAAAGCAAAACGAGGATAATGGAATGTAGTCGAATTAAGTCGGGTGATGCTGAGGGAATTAGATTAGGAAATGAGACACTTAAAGTAGTAAAGGAGTTTTGCTATTTGGGGAGTAAAATAACTGATGATGGTCGAACTAGAGAGGATATAAAATGTAGACTGGCAATGGCAAGGAAAGCTTTTCTGAAGAAGAAAAATTTGTTAACATCAAGTATAGATTTAAGTGTCAGGAAGTCATTTCTGAAAGTATTTGTATGGAGTGTAGCCATGTATGGAAGTGAAACATGGACGATAAATAGTTTGGACAAGAAGAGAATAGAAGCTTTCGAAATGTGGTGCTACAGAAGAATGCTGAAGATTAGGTGGGTAGATCACATAACTAATGAGGAAGTATTGAATAGGATTGGGGAGAAGAGAAGTTTGTGGCACAACTTGACCAGAAGAAGGGATCGGTTGGTAGGACATGTCCTGAGGCATCACGGGATCAACAATTTAGTATTTGAGGGCAGCGTGGAGGGTAAAAATCGTAGAGGGAGACCTAGAGATCAATACACTAAGCAGATTCAGAAGGATGTAGGTTGCAGTAGGTACTGGGAGATGAAAAAGCTTGCACAGGATAGAGTAGCATGGAGAGGTGCATCAAACCAGTCTCAGGACTGAAGACCACAACAACAACAACAACAACAACGTCCCATGAGTCTAGCTCCTACTACTAATCTGCGTTCAAAGTCTGTTATTTCCCATCGTGCGTTCAGAATCACGTCAGACTACTTTTCACATGAATCGCCTGAATACGAGCGAAAGCTCCGCCAACGCACTGACATTTTATGTTTTGTATAAGCAATGCTGCCACCTTCTGCGTGTCTGCATATCGCTATTCCACGACATTTGTCACTTCACTGTAATATGTATGTGAATAAACACGTTGGCTGTACTTTTTTAAATTTCTTCTTCGTTCCAGAGTTAGTTCACGACTTTTAAGCCATTATCCAGTACTTTTAAGTCATTATCGACTGGTTACCTCTATTAGAAGGAACACCACATTACTGCAATGAAACGGTAACTCAGAGGGTTGGATGTAAGTTAATGGAAGAACAGTTCCCTAGAATTAGGCCTATCAAAAGTAGCAAAAAAAAAATTAAACTATTAAACACGTTTGGTGCCGAAAAATATTTTTCGGCATCAAACGTTTATTAATAGTTTAACTACAAATAATAAAACTCGTCATTGTGGGTATTAAGAATGAAATTTCTACTTTGTTTCTGATTAACCATAAGCATTATGTGACATAGATTATAGAGATACTTTCCGTCTGTTCGCTGATGAGTGTACCGAGTTGATTTAAAAATAAAGTTTGGATGTCATGTATAATATTAATGTTCTTTCTGTTCTTTTTGTGATGAGGATCATATTTTTATCAAGTTGTTTATTAAATGTGTCTCGAATGAACTTGGATTATTATGTTCTGATTTCATGTGTGTCTTAAAGTGTGAATCGTAAAACCAATCCTAAAGTTCCTCTCAATTTGCCAGATGTACACCACATGACCATCGTAACACCCATTTTTGTATATTTCCGATGTATTTACTAGTTACATTCAGTGGATAGTGTGTCTTATAATAGTTTTAGTAACTTTGTCGGTGCGACATCCAATTTTGGTTTTCATGCTTTTAAAAGTTTACATTAATTTGTTACGCAGTAATGGGGACGTGCCGGGAAATTAATATTTCCTTTAACTCCTCTTGCATGTCATCTCTTCAGTGGCTGAGGTTTCTTGTAATTTATTTTTGTGACTTTCAGATTTTGTCATGTTTTTGTCCTACTATATCAGCGACTCGTCCCAACCACCCAGTTGTAGACGGTGCCATTAGCCAGCTTACTTCCTTGATTGGCCGAATACCCAGACTTGGTATCTTACTTGCTGGGTATACTACCACTGCAGTGAACTTCAGGCTCATAAATATTAACAATGCGGTCCTCTGGCTGTCTCCTCTAATGATTACAGTACACAATACACCGTTTACCGAATCAGAGCTCATTACACCCAGCCATATAATCAAACTGAGTTATCCCAGTGGAAAGCTTACTGACGAACCACTACCGGAGCAGCCATTACACAGGGTACACACAATGTGATGAAAGTCTGATTCAGTTCTTTGATAAGCAAAAATTGATCTTTATGTCCCTTTAACAGAGAGGTGAAGTTGTTTTGTCCATGTAATTCGACCATTCATGTAACGTTATTTTCTTGTTAGAGGGGTTGCTAACTGAAGCCCACAGTCATCTACCGCAAGGGTATCAGGCTAAAGAATCTCTGTTGACTGCGGATTTCCCAGTAGCCAAAAATTAAACGGAAGCATCTGTTTACTGGCAGATCGTTATTATAACAAGACTTTTCTGCTGAACTGATATAGCAGACATGTCGGATGGGCTACAAGGAATGTGCTCTGCCGAAAAGAATTAGTTCTTCCTTTTAGAGGTTTCTAATCCACTCATGATATTTTTCATAATTCAAATATATATATATATATATATATATATATATATATATATATATAGTTAACGGAAGACGTAGAAACGATATTCCGAAACGAATACGTATAGCGTAAGTCAAACGTTCGAATTAGAATAGAGACCCCACGAACACAAATTTGCTGTGGCAGGTATGAAATATAAACTCCGTTACTCCCTCGTTACACTTGAATGACGGGTGTTGAATGGGCCGAAACGAGCCGCCGCATAACAGCGTAGTTGCCTGCTAACTTCGAAAGAAGGTAGATGCGGTCCCTAGCGCAACTTATAACATTGTCGAAAATCAGTGCGGACGGGAGAGCTTTGGTACAACCTGTTAAAAAAACGGAAAAATGGAGGCGGTACAATTGGAGACCGATCCGCCTTCACCAACTCACCAACATGCATAAGCAATTCATTAATACTTTATATATATATATATATATATATATATAATTTGAATTACAAAAAACTAATAATATAAAAAATTGCATGGCGCGAGATTTGATCCGGCGACCTTCGGATTACGAACCCGAGAGCTTACCGCTGCGCCACGACGCTGTAGAAAATTATTAATCGTCGAGAGTATTTCACCGCAACGGTTTCTTTTATCTGTCGATTTTCTCGACAACGGCTGAGAAGTGTATCTTGGTGCTTTGCCACATTACACCTCTGGCCACGAGCTTTTATTATGCGCAGTATGAACCGAATCTGAATTTCACAATTGGCGGCCTCCCCTTGTAAGTTAGTTTAAGTAGTGTGGAAGCCTAGGCACCGATGACCTCAGATGTTTGGTCACATAAGAACTTCACAAATTTCCAATGTCCGACTAATAACACACTATACGAGGCAGTGCTCACCAGATCTACGTCCTACGAGGATACGATCAGCACTTAAGTGCAAGCTGACTGTTGTTTCTTCGCTGAAGACCATGCCGCGTCATTCCATCTTCCAGGCACCAGTTGATCCGTGCACGTCGATGCTGTAGCATGAGCGGAAGATGGGCTAGCCGTTTGCGGACCTGCATTACCAGTGCAAATAACCAGTTCGCAAAAGCTCGTGTTGACACGTCTTGTCTCACAAGCTCTGTTATCAGTCCGGTGGTTGCTGTACCACCTGCCACTACTGTCCTTACAGTACGACGATCCTGGCGGGCATCTATACTGCCTGGACGTCCAGAAACTAGTATACGGATGTCAGTGTGTTCACGTGACCACTGATACTAGTATCGTTGCACAGCTGACGCAGTACGTCCAACGTGTAGGGCAGTTCTCCGAAAGGACCACTTTGCCACTTGGAAGGCCCCAATCTGACCCCTTTCAAACTCGCTCAGTTGGCTGTAGGAAGCAAGAGAGCATCTCCGTGACATGTTTGCCTGCTTGCTTCACACGTCTGCACCACACTGAACCTTCTGTTTGTGAGCTTTCTCTTGTAGATTTGTAACTACTCAGTCTGATTGCGGTCTACGTTGAAACCATTATCAGTACATCCACTATCCCGCATGTGGCATATTCCGTCATCGGATCAAAATCGACGTCTTCCCAGGGGTATTAAGTCAACGGACATTGCCATATATTCACATGTTAGTCCAATATGTATTTCAATTCATCATAACTTCCATAAAGTACTGAGGGTATTCAGTAAAGAGAAAAGCAATAAGATTTTAAAATTATTAACAGCTCCATTTGATAAAGCACTCTGAATAAGATAATAATTCCAATCCCAAAGAAAGCAGGTGTCGACAGATGTGAAATTTACCGAACCATCAGTTTAATAAGTCACAGCTGCATAATACTAACACGAATGCTTCACAGACGAATGGAAAAACTGGTAGAGGCCGACCTCGGGAAAGATCAGTTTGGATTCCGTAGAAATATTGGAGCACGTGAGGCAATACTGACATTACGACTTATCATAGAAGAAAGATTAAGGAAAGGCAAACCTACGTTTCTAGCATTTGTAGACTTATAGAAGGCTTCTGACAATGCTGACTGGAATACTCTCTTTCAGATTCTGAAGTATTACAATTTGTACAGAAACCACATGGCAGTTATAAGAGTCGAGGGGCATGAAAGGGAAGCAGTGGTTGGGAAGGGAGTGAGACAGGGGTGTAGCCTCACCCCGATGCTATTCAATCTGTATATTGAGCAAGCAGTAAAGGAATCAAAGAAAAATTCGGAGAAGAAATAAAAACTTTGAGGTTCGCCGATGACATTGTGATTCTATCAGAGGCAGCAAAGGACTTGGAAGAGCAGTTGAACGGAATGGGCCGGCCAGAGTGGCCGAGCGGTTCTAGGCGCTTCAGTCTGGAAACGGGCGACCGCTACGGTCACAGGTTCGAATCCTGCCTCGGCCATGGATGTGTGTGATGTCCTTAGGTTAGTTACGTTTAAGTAGTTCTAAGTTCTAGGGGACTGATGACCTCAGATGTTAAGCTCCATAGTGCTCAGAGCCATTTGAACCATTTTGAACGGAATGGACAGTATCTTGAAAGGAGGATACAAGATGAACATCAACAAAAGCAAAACGAGGATAATAGAATGTGGTCGAATTATGCCGGGTGATGCTGAGGGAATTAGATTAGGAAGTGAGACACTTAAAGTAGTAATGGAGTTTTGCTATTTGGGGAGCAAAATAACTGATGACGGTCGAAGTAGAGAGGATATAAAATGTAGACTGGTAATGGCAAGGAAAGCGTTTCTGAAGAAGAGAAATTTGTTAACATCGAGTATAGACTTAAGTGTCAGGAAGTCGTTTGTGAAAGTATTTGTATGGAGTGTAGCCATGTATGGAAGTGAAACATGGACGATACATAGTTTGGACAAGAAGAGAATAGAAGCTTTCGAAATGTGGTGCTACAGAAGAATGCTAACGATTAGATGGGTAGATCACATAACTAATGATGAGGTGTTGAATAGAATTGGGGAGAAGAGGAGTTTATGGAACAACTTGACTAGAAGAAGGGATCGGTTGGTAGGACATGTTCTGAGGCATAAAGGGATCACAAATTCAGCATTGGAGGGCAGCGTGGAGGGTGAAAATCGTAGAGGGAGACCAAGAGATGACAGCAGATTCAGAAGGATGTAGGTTGCAATAAGTACTGGGAGATGAAGAAGCTTGCACAGGATAGGGTAACATGGAGAGCTGCATCAAACCAGTCTCAGGACTGAAGACCACAACAACAACATATTCCAATATGTGTTTCAATTCATCCTAACTGCCATACACTACTGAGGGTATTCAGTAAAGAAGAAAGCAATAAGATTTTAAAATTATTAACAGCTGCATTTGATTAAGCACTCTGAATAATATGAAATCAAACTCAATGGGAACTATAATGGAGGCAAATACGTCAACACGTAAATATGTGTAAAGGCCCTATTTGTGCAGAAGTGATGGTCAATAATTGACACATGGAAAATCCATGCCACAAATAGCTGAAAAGCTCCAGTAAACATAGGTCCACATATCAACAGCTGTAGAAATACATTTTTTGTTGCCGTTCATAGCGTCTAGGAACACATATCATCTGTAAACTGTAAAGTAGGTCACTAAAATCTTTCTGAGTTTGAGGGCGCATTGTCAACTATAAAATTCCGACGTTTCATCGACTGTTACAAGAACCCTTCCTCAGGGGTACTGCTGACTGCTGAGTGAGCACTTGCTTGGTTGCTTAAATACTATGGAGGTGTGCTGTCATTGGGTATGAGGGTGAGGAAAAAGGGTATGAGGTGTGCTTTCATTGGTCATTGCAGTGAGTGTTGTCACTGGGAGCACTCCTCCATAGTATATAAGCAACCAAAATAGGTGCTCACTCAGCATTTAGCACTACATCCTGAGGAAGGCGTCTTGCAACAGTCGCCGAAACGTCAGAATTTTATAGCTGTCAATGCGGCCTCAAAACCATAAGAATTTTATTGATAGTGACAACGGCCGCGGAAGCCTACGTTTACAGTTAAAGTAGGTGTTCGAAATGTTGCCCTTGCATCGGAATGTAACATTGAACTCGTCTCTGAAATGAGTTGCGAATCCTCACAGGCAGTCCTGGAGAATTCTGAAAATATTGAAAGGCTGCTTCAACCCGCGAGCGTAGTTCCTCAAGAGAGTTGACCTTGGTAGCATAGACCATTCTTTTGACGTGCCCCCCCCCCCCCCGCTACACACACACACACACACACACATAGCCATAGTATTGAAATCCGGAGGCCTTGGGAAGCATTGCACAAGCCCTCCTCTAAGATGCCGGCGCACTCGTTAATGATAATGTGCTGGAGCACCGTCATGCATGAACCACATGTTCAGTGGGACATCATCATGTACATCTGGAAATACAGTCCGCATTAACCGCATGCACTGCTGTCCGGTTAATCTCTGTGGTAGGGAGTGGGGTCCAATTATGCGATCTTCGAGCAGTCCTGCCAACACGTTCAACGAATAACGCAGCTGATGTGATGCGTATGCTCCATTCGGATTGAAATTAACCAAAATGTGACAGCTATGGTAGTTAAAAATACCGTCATGGGCAAATCCAGCCTCATCCAAGAACGGAATACGGCTTCCAAACAGGGGATTCATGGTACACTGCTGTAGCGCTCATTTTCGGAAATTCTCTCTAGGAGCGAAGTCTGCGTTGTTGAGGGGTTGCACTCACTGTACATGTTATGGGTAGAGTCTACGTCTACATCTACGTGATTACTTTGCTATTCACAATCAAGTGCCTGGCAGAGGGTTCAATGAACCACCTTCAAGCTGTCTCTCTATCGTTCCACTCTCGAATGGCGAGCGGAAAAAACGAGCACTTAAATTTTTCTGTGGGAGTTCTGATCTCTCTAATCTTATCATGATGATTCTTTCTTCCTATGTAGGTGGGCGTCAACAGATTTTTTTCGCTATCGGAGGAAATGGAAATGTCGTGTGACGAGGGCCTCCCGTCGGGTAGACCGTTCGCCTGGGGCAAGTCTTTCGATTTGACGCCACTTCGGCGACTTGCGCGTCGATGGGGATGAAATGAAGATGATTAGGACAACACAACACCCAGTCCCTGAGCGGAGAAAATCTCCGGCCCAGCCGGGAATCCAACCCGGGCCCTTTGGATTGACAGTCTGTCGCGCTGACCACTCAGCTACCGTGGGCGGACGCTATCGGAGGAGAGAACTGGTGACTGAAATTAAATGAGAAGATCACGTGGCAAAGAAAAACGCCTATGTTTTAATGATTGTCACTCCAATTCACGTATCATGTCTGTGGCTCTATCTCTCTTATTTCGCGATAATACAAAACGAGCTGCCCTTCTTTGAGCTTTCTCGATGTCATCCGTCAGTCCCACCTGATGCGGATCCCACACGGCACCGCAATACTGCAGAATAGGGCGGACAAGCGTGGGGTAAGCAATCTCTTTATTAGACCTGTTGCACCTTCCAAGTGTTCTGCCAATGAATCGCAGTCTTTGGTTTGCTCTTCCCACAACATTATCTTTGTGATCATTCCAATTTAGGCTATTTGTAATTGTAATTTCTAAGTATTTTGTTGAATTTACAGCTTTCAGATTTGTGCGACTTATCATATAATTAAAATTTAGCGCATTCTTTTTAGTACTCAAGTGAATAACTTCACACTTTTCTTTGTTCAGGGACAATTGCCACTTTTCGCACCATAGAGATATCTTACATAAATCATTTTGAAATTCGTTTTGATCATCTGATGACTTTACAAGACGGTAAATGACGGCATCATCTGCAAACAATCTAGGACGGCTACTGAGATTGTCTCCTATGTCGTTCACATAGATCAGGAACAACAGAAGGCCTATTACACTTCCTTGAGCATCGCCATATATGGTCATACGTTAACACGGCGTCCGATGTACACGCTTCAACCGCGCCATTACTGGATTCCACGCATTGATGAGCTACAGGCCACCGTCTGTATTTTGGACGTTATTGGGTATTTTCGTATCAGTGGTTCTTTAATTATAAATTCCCAGAAACTGTTAGTGCGAGTCATGTCGTAAGTTTCGGCAACTTTTATGCGGTGTCGATTTTCTAAAGCATGCTCAGCTAATGTAGATATCTCGGGATAGAGTAGGCGATAAAATCTCTCAGTCTCCTTTCTGTCTTGTTCCACAGAGCGTACTGTTTTTCCGACGTAAGACCGGCCACACTCGCAAGGTTGTCTTGCATACCCCACGTGTTCTAAAACTTGCTGTCTCTCTAACTGCTCTCAATAATTGAAAGATTTTTGTCGGAGCCCGTAAGACCGATTTGATCTTCTGTTTTTCAGCAGTCGGCTTATGTTTCCCAACACGGAGCCACAGAATGGCAACGAAGCAACTATCTTTTCGTTTTCTTCGTCAATTGTCTTGTTGTGAGTCTTTCTTGAAATCACTTCATATATTTGATGAACTTTATAGCCCTTGCTCCTAAAGAACTTACGTAGATGGCTCAGTTTATGGCGCTGTCATTTTTGCATGATGCACGGCATTAGCCCTCGTCACCCGGTACAAGCACACAGATTTACAAACATTGGTGCAGTTTCAAAGAAAGTCGGCAACCTAAGTTCGCTCCCCTAGATAGGGTTTCCCGTATCAGCTGGAAAAGCCTAGCAACAAGAGTTTATGGACTATACTAACAATAAGCGCGTCTGTCGTTTCAAACACGCTCATCGCGCCATTGTGCATACACAAAGGTCAGAGGTGATGTTCGGCGGCAAAAATGTTGTATTAATTGGCGCTTGATCTATGCTGGGACATTGCTGCATTGTAGCGACGTCTTTGTTAGTTGATCAGGAAGGCGCCACGTTCTCCATTTCGTCCACTTTGAAACAGCTATTGCTCAAAGTTCCAAAAACGAACTTCCACGTCTTCTTCCACACCGAGATCCGCAATGACGTAGCCAATGTCCAAGCAGTGCTCTGTTAACAAACAATTTATGGAGTTGAAATTGGAATGTAAAAAGACTAATTGAGATCCGCAATAAATATCAGTTGTTAATAGCGAATACTCTATTGAAGAATCTCAAGAAGAGGAGATATACTTGGACAGGCCGGGAGATACGAGATTTCAGTTAGATTACATCACGGTCAGGCAGAGATTCCGAAATGAAATATTGGATTGTAAGGCTTGCCCAGGAGCAGATATTGACTCAGACGGTGATAAACTGAAGTTTAAGATACTAGTCAGGAAGAATCCATACGCAAATAAATGGGAAGTACTAAGGAACGAAGAGACACGCTGTGGCTAAAGATACCGCAATAATCAACAGCTATGTACAAACTTTAGTTGAAGAGGAATGGAGTTCTCTAGAAACGACCTTCATAGAAGTTGGAACGAAAATCGTTGACACACGGAAGGTAACTGAGAAGAAACCGTGGGTAACAGAAGAAATGTTTTAGTTCATCGACGAAAGAAGGTAGTTCGAAAGTGTTCAGGAAAATTCAGGAATACGCAAATGCAAGCTATTTAGGAATAAAATAAACAGGAAGCGCAGTGAAGCTAAGTCGAAAGGGTGAATGAACAATGTGAAGAAATCTGAAACGATTGTCGGAAGGACTGACTCAGTATACAGAAAAGTCAAAACAACCTTCGGTGAAATCAAAAGCAGGGGTGATAATATTAAGAGTGCAACGAGAAATCCACTGATGACTGCAGAGGAAAGAGCGGATGGGTGGAAAGAGAACATGTGAGGCCTCAACGAGGAGGAAGACTTCTCTCATGACGTGATAGAAGAAAGAAAAGGAGTCGACATGGAAGACAGAGGCGATCCAGTTATAGAATCAGAATTTAAAAAAAAGTTTTGGACGACTTAAGATCAAATAAGGGGGAAAGGACAGCTAACACTTCATCGAAATTTATGAAATCATAATGTGAAGTGACAAGAAAACAACTGTTCACCTTGGTGTGTACAATGTGTTAGACTGGAAAAACACTAGTAAACATTTCGGAAAAACATCATCCAGTCATTCAGACAGTTCCACCGATAAGAAGAGCCGCCAAGTGCGAGAATCATCACACAATCAATTTAACAGCTCATGCATCGATATCGCTGACAATAATGATAGTCAGAGGAATGGATTTGTTACAAGGCAATCAGTTCGGCCTTAGGAAAGGTAAACGAACCAGAGAGCCAGTCCCCACGTTCTGGTTTATAATGAATGCAAAACTGATGGAAAATCAAGACACGTTCATAGGATCGGTTGACCTGGAAAAGCGTTCGACAGTCCAAAATGGAGCAAGGGGTTCTAAATCCTGAGAAGAATAGGTGTAAGTTATAGGGAAAGACGTGTGATATACAGTACGTACAAGAGCCAAGAGGGAAGATTAAGACTAGAAGACCAAGAACAAAGTGCTCGGACTGAAGGACTGAAAGAGTGTAAGGCAGGAGTGAGGCCTTTCTCTCCCACTATTCAATGTGTACATCGAAGAGGCAATGACGCAAATAAAAATTCAAGGTGGAAGGATGTCAGTGATAAGATTCGCTAATAACATTGCTATCCTGAGTAAAAGTGAAGGGGAATTTTACAGATTCTGCTGAATGGAATGAGTACACTATGTGAATTGAGAGTAAATCGAAGAAAGACTAAAGTAATACGAAGCAGCAGAAATTAGAACCGCGAAAAAATTATCATCATAATTGGGGATCACGGAGCAGACAGAGTTAACGAATCCTGCTACCTAGGAAGCAAAATAACCCGTAACAAACTGAGCAAGGACAACGTATAAATCAGACTAGCACTGGAATGTAGGACTTTTCTGGCCACCATGAGTTCGTTTCTATCAAACATTAGTTTTAATTTGAGAAAGACGTTTCTGAGAATGTACGTTTGGAGGACAGCAATGTATGGTAGTTAGACTTTGGCTGTGGTAAAACTGGAACAGAAGAGAATAGTAGCGTTTAAGATGTGTTGCTACATAAGAAAATTGAAATGTGGACTGAGGAAATAACAAACGAAAGACACTGAGAAGGAAGAGAATGATAGGACATCTGTTAAGACATTAGCGGATAACTTCCTCGGTACTGGATGGAGATGTAGAGGGTAAAAACTATAGAGGAAAACAAAAATCTGGAAGATATCCAGCAAGTAATTGAAGACGTACGTTGAAATTGATACTCTGGGATGAAGAGGTGTGCACAGGACAAGAATTTGTGGTTCAAATGGCTCTGAGCACTATGGGACTCAACATCTATGGTCATCAGTCCCCTAGAACTTAGAACTACTTAAACCTAACTAGCCTAAGGACATCACACAACACCCAGTGAAGAATTTGTGGTGGGCCGTTTCAAAGCCGTCAGAAGACTCCCTCAATTCCTTTTATACTAGCCAATGTAAAAGGGTGCGGTGAAAATTGTGTCATTGGAGGGCCCTATGACTTCGAACGTGATTCACTGCATGTCACCTGAGTAAAGAATCAATCAGGGACGTGTCAACTCTTTTACAGCAGCCCAAATCCATCGACCATAGGTAAAACAAGATCGGATACAGCTCATGTACTAATGGACATGGACCGTCGAGCACTGCGGATGGTGGTTGTAAAAAAATGCATGAAATCCTCGGACTTCTGATCACATTGTGTATGACTATGATGACTGGCCTTCTATCTTGTAAGCCTGTTCGTAGCAGTTCTTGTCAAACAGAATACACGTAGAGGTTCAAACGTTCCTTAGAAGGTCCACGATTTACCTGTACGTACCTCTCTGATCTGCTTCGAAGACTCCTAATAGTACCCTCGTGAAGAGGGAAAACTGTCGTGAAGTTTAAATTCCACGGGTTACGATGTGGGTTTTCGAATTTGCTAACTTATATGCACTTATCCCTACATGTCAGAAGTGTGTAATGGAACTGTATAATGGAACGCGAACATTTCTGAAGATGGGGCAATGTAATTTATATCTACACTACTATAGGAAGACAATTCGTTGTTTAACGTTGTTCCCAAAAATATAAGTTCATTAGCGATTTACTTCAAATTTTTACAAGATACTTTAATGGGAAATATTATTAACAAAAACAATCCAATAAGCATTCAGATGGGCAGTATAGTTTTTTAAACATCATTTTAATGATTTTGTGTTAAAATTCAGAGCGAGAAAAAAAATGTTGTGCTGTGAAAACGTGAGATTACGCTTTCTCTTTCGCAGTCAGTTTCAACTAACATAACAGGGCATTTATACCATTATACAAATTGTATCTAACATACATCATGTGATCAAAAGTATCCGGACACCAACAAACCATATGGTTTTTCATATTAGTTGTATTTTACTTCCACCTACTGCCGGATACTCCATATTAGCGACCTCAGTAGTTATTAAACACTGTGAGAGAGCAGAATGGGGCGCTCGGCGCAACTCACAGACATCGAACGTGGTCAGGTGATCGGGTGTCACTTGTCTCACACGTTTGTACGCGAGATTTCTACACTCGTAAACATCCCTAGGTCCACTGTTTCCGATGTGATAGTGAAGCGGAAGCGTGAAGGGACACGTAATGCACAAAAGCATAAAGTCTGATCTCGTCTGTTGACCGATAGAGGCCGCCGGCAGTTGAAGAGGATCGTAACGTGTAATAGGCAGACATCTATCCAGACCATCACACAGGAGTTCCAAACTGCATCAGGGCCCACTGCAAGTGCTATGGCAGTTAGGCAGGAGATGAGAAAACTTGGATTTCAAGGTCGAGCGGCTGCTCATAAGCCACACATCCCGCCAGCAAATGCCAAACGATACCTCGCTTGGTGTAAGAAGCGTAAACATGGGACGAATGAACAGTGGAAAAAAATTGTGTGGAGTGACGAATCACGGTACACAATGTGGCAGTCCGATGGCAGGTTATGGGTATGGCGAATGTCCGGTGAACATTATCTGCCAGCGTATGTAGTGACAATAGTAAAATTAGGAGGCAGTGGTGTTATGGGGTTGTCGTGTTTTTCATGGAGGGGGCTTGCACCCCTTGTTGTTTTGTGCGGCACAGGCCTACACTGAAATTTTAGACACCTTCTTGCTTCCCACTGTTGAAAAGCAATTCGGGGATGCGATTGCATCTTTCAACACGATCGAGCACCTGTTCATAATGCATGGCCGGTGGCGGAGTGGTTACACGACAATAACATCCCTGTAATGGACTGGCCTACGTAGAGTCATGACCTGAGTCCAGTAGTACACCTTTGGAATGTTTTAGAACGCCGAATTAGTGCCAGGTCTCACCGACCGACATCGATACCTCTCCTCCGTGCAGCGTGTGAAGAATGGTCTGCCATTTCCCATGAAACCTTCCAGCAACTGATTGAAAGTATTCCTGCGAGAGCGGAAGCTGTCATCAAGGCTAAAGTTGGGCCAACACCGTATTGAATTCCAGCATTACCGATGGAGGGTGCCACGAACTTGTAAGTCAGTTTCAGCCAGGTATTCGCATATTTTTGATCTCATAGTGTATGTATTCTTTCTTCTTATGTGTAATTTTAAACAAATATTGTATGCGCAACAAGGATCTGTTTTGTTTTCTTCCTCGCTGTCGGTTTGAAAAGAAAACAGCAGAACTGTACTTCTGGCTTAATGGCTTACGTGTAGAACACTAGTACGGAGTCAGAACCGTCGTAATCTTTGTAATACCGTCCTTTCGCAGATTAAAACCATGCGAAGTACTGTCACTGAAGCTACTATCCTCACCGATGAAGCAGTTGGAGAGTTCTTTCTCATACCCGTAAACCAATTATACCAATCGATTTGCCCATTTATGTAAAGAAATTCCGAAGTAAGGTTACGTTTGCAATAACAATAACAAGCATTAAGGCCATAGAGAGAGGGCACGAGAAGAAGGACGAAGAGGAGGCGGAAAAAATGGACAGAGAGGGGAAATGAGGAAAGAAAGAAAGAAAGAAAGAGGATGGGGGAGGAGATGGGCAGGAGAGGACGTAATGGACCGAGGAATGGGGAAGGAGGAGATAAACAGAAAGGGGGGAGAAGTGGATGTATATCCATTTTCCATCACATATTCAGCAACAGCGAAGCATTGTCGGGTTCACTAGTACTCCTGGATCCTAGCAAGTCCATATAACATTGTGGGCACAGACCTTTCCTGGTATCTGCTCGGTAGGTTACACGTTTGGGGATGTATCAGGATTCTCTCATAGCCCTGTTTAAGAGGTCTGTGTTCTCTCGGAACGTCTGAGATACAAACTGTGGATAATGTCCATAGGACCGAAAACAGCCGTGGTATTTAAAATAAACATAAAATCGCAACTAGGGCTGTCATATTATTCCAACTCTACTTGGCAGAATATTCCTGTAGTCCTTTACAGCCTGCGTTGGTTTCACCTTTTCCGCTGCTCCTTTAACAGCCATATGACAACCTGGGCTTTGTCTGCTAGAGGGACTGCGGTGTCGTTATGTTTCCTCTGAAAACGCAAAGCTGCCCTCAGTCTTTTTATAGGCGTTGTTTCTGGCCTTTGCACGCTTATTGGAAGACGAAATATCTTTCATCTGACCTCAACTGCTTAGGAGGTCTCGAAATGTTTTTTTTCCTCTGTGCTGATGGTACAATAGGCGGGTGCTGCGGGCGAGACACGGTGATTACGGACGGAACACAAGCTCGCACAGGACATTTCGTGTTTACGATATCTCAGACTTACTGCAGCCCAGGCTTTGTGAGAACAAGTGCATTATCCACATGTACAACATGATTTTTCAGAATGCAATGATGTTGGAGATCAGCAACCAGTGATGATATAGTATTGAGATACAAACTCTTCCCGTAATACAAATGCAAGTGCACGTAATTGCAAGGTTCGAAAATGTACAAAAATAGTAAAAAATCGAAGATATCAAAACATGCAAGAAATGTACATACCAAACGCAGTTAAATAAAGTAAAGGGGCAGCTGTAAATGCCGTACATCAAGAAATGCGTATGGTATACCAGGCACAATAACCTTTCACTCGTACAGATAGTCACCAAATGTACCAGGGTCAGAGTGTCAGATAACAGGCGCTATGGTTGATTGAGGGCACCTGGGGCTAGTACAATTCATGCAGCGCAACCGCCAGCATCATTAGGAAATTTAATAAGAGTTGTACATTAAGATTACCAAGTAAAGCTGAAAGACAGAAATTGTGTTAGACATGACAGAACTGTTGCAAACGTAAAAATTACAGGATATTAGAAAATTAACTCAAAGCTGCAGCAAACGTCACCGAACATTTTATGTTGTCAATAACGGCCGCAAAGAGCGTACGATTTTTACTCCCAATGTCAACTGAAGAAATAATCGAGGAAGGAAAAAAAAAACCGTCTCTTGTTCCACTGATCTGTTCATTAAGTAATCGGTCATGGAAGCTCCGCCTATGTACGAAAATTTCTGGACCTTTGAATTTAAGCAACCAATCTCCTTAAATGCTGAACAAGAAGAAACAGACTTCGTATAAACCTTCAAGGATTGTAATCAATTTCCGTTGGCTGTAAGGAGTCCAAATAAATTTGAAACGGCACGATACTTCCGTTTATGCATTTGATCAATACGGGAGTACTACACGTCTACTTTAGAAAGCGAATATAAACAAATCTGTCAAGTCAGTTGGATGTCTCCTTGTGTCCAACATACAACAGCAAATTATGTAATTTCAAGTAATCCGAAATCCATCCATCTTGCTGATAAATTACGAAAGGTACATTGTAGAATACCAAGTAACTGAATGTAACTTGGAACAAAGAACCTATGCCTGCCGGGCTTCACAACGTACAGATTAATTGGCGCGTGAAATTTATTATCCCTTGTGTCTATCTCTTCTCATCCATGCTTTAAGCTTAGCCCAGAGAACTATTCTCCTAAAGTTCACGCGTGCTCCGATGCTCATTACCTCCAGTGAGTTAACGTGAAAAGTTAATGAAGGAGAACCACCTTTAGCATGCATCTCCCATGCCGTAATTCACTGCTGCTAACAAACTCATTGCCATTGCCTGTTTAAGCCACATTTCCACGTAAACAGCTACATATAAGCTTCATCCTTTCTCAGGTACTTTTCTGTTTGGTCTGAAATAAAGTTGATAGAAAGTTCTCAAAAATATCACACACAACGCTAATGGAGTTGGTACCTATTTTCATTAAAACTTAAGAAATAGACATAAATCTTATAAAGTTATTTGCAGAACGTACTAATTATTCAGGCTTTTCTTCATACTGGTTTGTTGCCTATTCATACATGGCTGATGGGAGAAAATAAGTTTAAGCTTTTAAGTCTCATCGCTTATGAAGTTGTTACGTACTGAGCTGAAATACAGACCGGGTAACGATGAAAGGGGTTACAGAAAGCAACCTCTTCAAAGGATCAGCTCCGACATTCGCCTGAGACAAATTACAGAACCCACAGAAACTTCTACGAAGATGTCGAGCAGTATTCATATAACAATGATGAATTTTTATCATGTCCCTAACAAAAGAGATAGTCAAACAACCCTTGTATTTAAATGTAAATTTCTTTTAATCAGCATTAATTTGTGACACCATATAGGGCACAAATAAACTGTTGGCGTATTAACAGAGATAAAGAGTTTTGTTCTAGCAGAGGATTTTCGTAACAATATAACAAAAAAATATAACTCATTGCCGTACTCGTAGAAAGATTCTTCTTCACGTAACTATATCGCCCATCACGCGTACCAACCTTTGAAAATCTTCTTGCTGTAAATCAGATAAAACGTATTTTTTTAATGACACGGGAAATACATCATTGCTTATCAAACTATCAAGTGTTCGTGTTGCGGACACTGGTCACCCATTTAATGAAATGACCTATGATCTTTTCAACCCACAGGAAATGAACAAAGGCCATGTAATTTGCATTCATTACCAACCGTCCTAAGTACCGAATGACCGAGCAGAAAGTAGCATAGTGAACTATTTATTAACATCTTCTGCTCTTGATATTTTTAATTAACGCAAGAATTACACTGTAACATCTCACGATATTGGGTTAAAGTATGTTTATAATAATATATGAGCCCAATGTCATAAGTTTCATTATGTATGATCAAGTTCTTGCACTCCATTCGAAACGTCTCTGTGAAGCATAATTTTGGATTTCTCTTTCGTGTGCCACAGAGGAAGAATATACTCTTGTAATATTTTTGTGTATGTTTCTGTCATAAGTTAATAAACAGCAAGAAGCACTGTGGTATACAGACCAACAAATATTACATTTTTATTGTTATGTGCAACAGTTCTTTAATGGTCAAAGTGACAGCGACCAAATACTTCTCGCTTCAAATAGGTGTGTATCAAATACAGCGCAGTGTAATAACATATGGATACCTAAAGATGACAGCGTATTGCCTAAATGCGACAGATCAATGTTTCAGTTTACAAAAGTGACAGCGTAGATGCATTTGTTTTATACAAATCTAAATATTAATGATCCAATTAATAACGGAAGCTGTAGCTCGTGCGAAAAAATAGAATGTTCCGTATTTGGGTTTATTAAATAAATATTATTCTGAATTAGAATGCATTTCGTCAGTCTGCGTAACGTACGCTTAAATGAATATGTAAGTTAACTTATTGACGATACTGCTAAAGTTGCAGTAGGGCTATTCGGAAAGTAAGTACCTATCGGTCGTGAAATGGAAACTAGAGGGAAAATTCAATTAATCTTTTCACAGATGTGTTGGGCAGTGTCCCTAGTATCTCCGTCGATGGCGTCAATTTGCGCTTTTCAGTTCTGAGTGCCCAGGCCGGCCACGGTGGCCGTGCGGTTCTAGGCGCTGCAGTCCGGAACCGCGGGGCTGCTGCGGTCGCAGGTTCGAATCCTGCCTCGGGCATGGATGTGTGTGATGTCCTTAGGTTAGTTACTTTTAAGTAGTTCTAAGTTCTAGGCGACTGATGACCGAAGATGTTAAGTCCCATAGTGCTCAGAGCCTTTTTTTTGAGTGCCCAGTCTGCTCGTAAAGATGCATAGGAAATAGCGTCTCACGGAAAGTATGAGCTTCTGATGTCATGCCGCCCACACGACAAAACTGTCATTTGGTTCCTTGGTTGGTCGATTTGGGAGAGAGTACCAAACAACGAGCTCATCGGTCCCATCGGGTTAGGGAAGGATAGGGAAGGAAGTCGGCTGTACTCTTTCAAAGGAACCATCCTGGAATTCGCCCAAAGCGATTTAGACAAATCACGGAAGACCTAAATCAGGATGGCCGGATGCAGGTTTGAACCGTCGTCCTAATGAATGCGAGTCCAGTGTGCTAACCACTGTGCCACCTAGATCGATTTTGTAAATTTGTGGTTAGCTCCTATGGGGCCAAACTGCTAAGGTCATCGGTCACTAGGCTTATACAGTACTTAACGTAACTTAAGATAAGCTAAGGACGACACACACACCCATGCCCGAGAGAGGACACGAAACCTCCGACAGGGGGAGCTGCGCGAATCGTGGCAAGGAGCCCGAGATTGCGCGGCTACACCGCGCGATATACAGTTTCTTCTTCATTACAATTTTGAGCCGCACTCTGGAGGGCAATGACTATGCTCCAGCAGCGTTTTCCATGGGATGTGTTTGATCACCCACAATACAGTGCATAAATGGATGCCCTTGAGTTTCATATCTGCTCCCATTAACCGCTGGTAATGAAGACAGCATTTTGGCAGAGACAACGAGCTGTAGACCAGCGTATAGAATTGATGAAAAGCGGACGCTGCTGCCTTCTTTGCCGTGGCAGTTATCTATATATATATATAACAAAGTCGGGTTTGTTACAACACTTGTAACTCGAGATCTGCTGGACCAATTTTCATGGTTTTTGATTTGTTTGATTTGTCTCCGCCCCGAATAGCAGAATACATCTTAAAAATAATGAAAAATTGACGAATACTTGAAAAAAGCGTTATTTTCCATAAAAGTTCTTTAGTTTCGGAGCTGTCAAATTTTTTTGTCAAAATCTGTAAGTAATGATTGACATTTATGCACGCGTTCATAAACTATTTAAAATGGATGAATAAAATGTTGTGTGTATTTTTTTTAAAAAAAGATTGAAATATATTACGCGTGCGTTCAGAAATGTGTAATGAATACTTAATCTATATATATAAAAGAAAGTCGTGTTAGTTACACTATTTATAACTGAAGAACGGCTGGACCGATTTGGCTGAAAATTGGTGGAGAGGTAGCTTAGAACCAGGAGACGGGCATAGGATACTTTTTATCCCCTTCGACCGCTATAAAACGTAGTATAACAGAAACGCATCTGGCGTGGAATAACAAAACGCAAATTAGATTTAGTAGTTCAAACGAATGTACCCCTGTTGAACCCCCAACGAAAGGAAGTTTATGATACATTAATGAAGGCAATTGATGATGGAAATAGTGGTTTATATTTCCTGGATGCCCCTGGTGGAACTGGCAAGACATTCCTCATGTCAGTAGTTTTAGCCTCTGTTCGTGCGAGATCCAACATTGCGGTTGCAGTTGGTTCTTCCGGAATAGCAGACACATTGTTAGAAAGATGCCGTACGGCTCAGTCAGCATAAAAATTACCGCTAAATCCTCAAGCTATTGAATAACCAACATGTAATATTACAAAAAACTCAGCAGTGGCCGAAGTTTTATCAGCATCCAAGATCTGGGACGAATGCACAATGGCTCATAAACGTGCATTAGAGGCACTTAACCGAACATTGAAAGATCTGCGCAATGACTCGAGATGTTTTGGAGGAGCAATGATTTTACTGTCTGGCGAATTCCGCCAAACACTGCCAGTAGTTCCAAGATCAATGGCTGCAGATGAAATAAATGCCTGCCTCAAATCATCGAATCTATGGCGCTTTGTGAAGAAACTTTAACTGACAACAAACATGAGAGCTGCATTGCTTAATGATACATGTGCTGAAGATTTCTTTGAGCAATTGCTGACTATCGGTAATGGTCGAGTACCTGTCGAAGAATCGAGCGGATTGATTTCATTTCCTCATAATTTCTGTAACTTTGTCTCATCGAAAGACGAACTTATCAACAAAGTATTCCCAAACATAATTACTAACTACAAAAGTAATGAATGGTTGAGTGAGCGAGCAATTTTAGCGGCTAAGAATAAAGATGTAGATGACCTAAACTACATAATTCAGAATGAGATCATTGGTAAAATGCATTCATTCAAATCTATTGACTGTGTAACAAATGAAGATGAAGCCACCAACTATCCAATTGAATTTTTAAACGCTTAGGATGTGCCTGACATACCACCGCACAATTTACGCCTAAAAGTTGGCTCCGTAGTAATCATGCTTCGAAACATAAACCAACCAGAACTGTGCAACGGTAAACGTTTTGAGGTAAGTAAATTGATGACCAATGTTATTTACGCGACGATACTCAAAGGAAAATTCGAGGGTGAGGAAGTTCTCATTCAGAGGATCCCGATGGTCCCAACCGATGTGCCGTTTGAGTTTAAAAGACTTCAATTTCCGATCCGTCTTGCATTCGCCATGACCATTAACAAATCACAAGGCCAATCCTTGAAAGTTTGTGGCTTAAATCTGGCATATCCATATTTTTCAAATGGTCTATTATATGTGGCATGTTCACGGGTCGGAAGACCATATGCGTTGTTTGTTCTTGCGCCTGATAATAAAACAAAAAATGTCGTGTATCACAAGGTACTGAATTGAAGAGTGGAAGCTATGCACCAAAAAACATAAAGAATCATTAAAATACTTAATTTGTATTTGTCCTAATACAAAATTGAACTTAACATCCAAAATCTGATTATTTATTGGCTTTAAGGCGGAACAGAGTTCGCCGGGTCAGCTAGTAAGGTATAGCTAACTGTTGTAAATAACACATTTTTGATTTTCACAGTGGTTTCCATTTCGCGACCGATCGGATCTCACATTCCTAAAGCCCTTCGTATTTCCGTTTATCGGAATGAATACGTATTGACACAGAGTAAAATTGTTCTACGGTTTTCGCGTAGAGTAATTCAGATTTCAGACTGTAATTTGCACTGTCTGATACACTGCGAATAAAACGGTAAAACTGAAACAACTGACATTCCATCGGAGTGCTCGCAGCTAACATTGACCAAATAACTGCCATTATTGTAGTTTTTACCGCTATATTTCTGCCTACGTGCAAATAAGCTATACATGTATCCGCGTGAAGTTAACACACATACCTCAAAATAAAGTCATTCGTAAGCTGATTAAAGAAAACGAAAGATTTTAAATCAGCAAACTACCTTGACGTTTACATTCGATAATATTAAGAAGAATCGATGAGCTATGGTTGCACTTTCATATTTAAACGCCTCCACACCAGACCAGTACTTTTCAAAATATCAATAACTCTTGATAAAGCCTCGTCCTACAAAATATATACAGAAAAACCTAAAGCAAATCTGAGATCGCGCAGTAACATCAAACAGATGCCGAGTGTACCTCAACTCGTCCATTACGATGCTCTTCCTTAAGCTCCTTACGCAGGGTCAGTAGTGGCAGATAGCCATCTGGCCGGGACAGTAGTTTATGATGACAGTAATGGCATCTAGTTAAACTTTCTAGTGACAGCCAATAGATAGTTCGTGCGTGCACGTGGTAAGTGCAAGATTGTTTGAGGATGTATGAGAAGATGGAGGAGACTGATAAAGAGTGCTAGGAAATGTTGATGAGGTTGTGAGCTGAATTATACAATGTTTAAGTCAAGAGCTTCAAGAAATATTAACCGAACATAGGTCGTGCAGGATTAAATACTGGGTATGTCGTAGAGATAAGCTGGGAGCTTCGTCTACAGAACTTCTGGAACTTGCGGAGAAGAAAAGTTAAGAGTAGCCCTGTCTCTGTACATGATTAACATTTCTAAGAAGAGGAGCACATTCTTAGCAATACTGGCGCCTTGAAAGGAAATGAATGAAGAAATGTGCATGTATATTTTGGGGTTGGCACTAATGACAATTATGTCAACCATGACAACCTGAATCTCTCTTTTGTCAGCACTGATTGAATTTGGTCCTAGTATTTAAGTCTAATTTTCAGGGGAAGGTCTGCTAACTGCACTACAACATATTTCTCAAATAAGACAACTTTGTCGGGCTGAAATCTACTTAAAATTGACGGCGACTTTCGGCTATCTTCTATAACTTCACAATGACATTCTCAACTTTTACCAATTTGTTTTTACTCCATTTTTCTTATTGGATCTCAGAAGAGCAGGCAAGAGTGGCGATTGAGATGAGCCCTTGACT
Organism: Schistocerca serialis cubense; assembly: GCF_023864345.2. Classification (NCBI taxonomy): domain Eukaryota; kingdom Metazoa; phylum Arthropoda; class Insecta; order Orthoptera; family Acrididae; genus Schistocerca; species Schistocerca serialis. Next base: position 591,743,145 of record NC_064645.1, on the reverse strand, counting down.
TTCTGTGCTATGCAATTGAGGTCAAATGCTCCAGTTTCGTCATCCGTCGCATCACCGTTAACTGTGGTAGCTGGTGTAACGACTACCAATAATAAACCGCACTCATAGCTCTCAAGGTTTGTGCTAATGTGTTTGTATGCACTTGCAAATCTTAGTTTGTAACTAACGTTTCTTTTCCAGATTCTGAGAACAACGGAGGAATGGGTAGAAAAAAATTAAAACAAAATGAAAGTATCGTTTATGCTGTGGTGCTATTGGTGGAAAGCATGTGGCCACAAAGCGTTCGTCTGGGAATTTCTCTCAGTTTTACAATTACAAAGGAGGTTACAGCTTTTCACTTTTGGCATTGGTAGGTGCTGATTGTAAAACACACATCTGAAAACTGTTTCGTAAACGAGGAAGAAACTGGCTGAGTATTTCAGCAGCTAAGAAAGAGTATTTTGGCAGACTAATGCTGTTGGCATGTAGTAAGTAGTAAATTCAATTGTACTTCAGCCATACTTTGTTACTGACGAAGTCTGTAAAATAAATTGTTCTGAATATCTTACTAGTGTTATTATTCGCTGATCACATAGCTTGTTTAAACGTCAATAATTGATAACGTTAAACAGAACGCAAAATATTTTGAAACACAAGGTTCGTAATCGTAGTCGCCCGATGCAGCCTTATTAAATCATAAATTTTACGAAGTGTTTCCTTTTGAAGTAATTATTATTATCCCTTTCCCCTTATGTTTACAAATATGTTTATTGCTTTTGTTTCTGTTTTAGTAAGTAATAGAAATTATATGACCTGTTGTCTAGGAAGGTGGCAATTAATTGAATACCTGTTTACTGATTTACCTGGGCTCACAGACAAAGACTGATAATCAAACTTCCCAAATTCAATGTTGACCTCCTCGTGATGATTATATCTCTCAGGGAACTGTCGGCTCCAGTGAATACCGGTAGCTTCGGTACGCAGTTGTCGTCAGTGCCTTCTCAGCTTGCCTTTGATGAACTCCCTTTCAAGGGTTCACCTTTGTACCTTGCCTTTATACGGGCCCTCGAAAAGCACTTGACGGGAAGTGCGACATCCGGTCCCACTAAGTCATTTTTAAAGTTCATCATAGAAGTATCGCTCTTCGCCATGTTGGCGTAATCACAGTGACGTATGTTGCATAATAGTTGATGGTTTACTAAAGTTTATAAAATTTTACCTATTTTTTTCTGCACTCCATTTTACAGCGCCAGTTGCTTTTGACTGCGCTTCTTCAGAGACTGAGGACACTTAACAAAAGTACACACAACAATAGGTCGTCACTTAACAGCGTCCAGCGCTCTACTGGTGCTCAGTATTTTATAGGGCACGTGCATTAATTGCTGCCACTAGATCACGTGACCGTGTTCCTGGGCCTTTGGCGTCCATTAAACTCAAACCTGTTTCAGTTTGCTGGCCTCCCGTAGCCTACTGGACGGTGAAGCGGAAGTACCCTACACACGGGGACAATTGAGGTTAGCACTAATGGCGGCCACTACGTCCCCCCTTGCAGGAGGCTTTAGAACTCGTCCACTCTGCTACCCAATACTGTGATGATGATGTTTGGTCTGCGGGGCGCTCAACTGCGCGGCCATAACGCCAGTACAAAGTTGCAATTTTTACACAGCCAAATTTTTAACCCAATCCAATCAAGTCACTGTCTTGAATGATGACGATGATGACAACACATACACCAAGTCCCCGTGCAAAGAAAATCCCCAACCCTTGCCGGGAATCGAACCCGGGACCAGGTGATCCAGAGGCAGCAACGCTCGCCACTTTTTATTTATTTATTTTTATTTTTATTTTTATTTATTTATTTATTTATTTTTTTGATCGTTGTGTTTGGTCGTTGCGGACGTCACATGACATCCGATCAAGTTCGTTTTGTTGATCCTTCCATTCAGGTTTTTATTACAGAGGCCAACCAGCTCTCTGACCGAACACGCTGAGCTACCGTGCCGGCTCCACTACACCACGAGCTGCAGGCTCCTAATACTGTGATACAGTGTGGCTATTACACTACTGGCCATTAAAATTGCTACACCAAGAAGAAATGCAGATGATAAACGGGTATTCATTGGACAACTACTAGACAACTACTAGAATTGACATGTGATTACATTTTCACGCTATTTGGGCGCATAGATCTTGAGAAATAAGTACACAGAACAACCACCTCTGGTCGTAATAACGGCCTTGATAAGCCTGGGCATTGAGTCAAACAGAGCTTGGATGGCGTGTACAGGTACAGCTACCCATGAAGCTTCAACACGATACCACAGTTCAGCAAGAGTACTGACTGGCGTATTGTGACGAGCCACTTGCACGGCCATTATTGACCAGACGTTTTCAATTGGTGAGAGATCTGGAGAATGTGCTGTCCAGGGCAGCAGTCTAACACTTTCCGTATCCAGAAAGGCCAGTACAGGACCTGCAAAGTGCGGTCGTGCATTATCCTGCTGAAATGTATGGTTTCGCACCGATCGAATGAAGGGTACAGCCGGCCGAAGTGGCCGTGCGTTCTAGGCGCTGCAGTCTGGAACCGCGTGACCGCTAAGGTCGCAGGTTCGAATCCTGCCTCGGGCATGGATGTGTCTGATGTCCTTAGGTTAATTAGGTTTAACTAGTTCTAAGTTCTAGGGGACTAATGACCTCAGAAGTCGAGTCCCATAGTGCTCAGAGCCATTTGAACCATTTGGAGGGTAGAGCCACGGGTCGTAACACATCTGAAAAATAACGTCCACTGTTCAAAGTGCCGTCAATGCGAACAAGAGATGACCGAGACGTGTAACCAATGGCACCCATTACCGTCACACCGGGTCATACGACAGTATGGCGATGACGAGTACACGCTTCCAATGTGCGTTCACCGCGATGTTGCCAAACACGGATGCGACCATCATGATGCTGTAAACAGAACCTCGATTCATCAGAAAAAATGTGTTGCCATTTGCGCACCCAAGTTCGTCGTTGAGTACACCACCGCAGGCGCTCCTGTCTATGATGCAGCATCAAGGGTAACCGCAGACATGGTCTCAGATCTGATAGTCCATGCTTTTGCAAACATCGTCGAACTGTACGTGCAGATGGTTGTCGTCTTGCAAACGTCCCCATCTGTTGACTTAGGGATCGAGACGTGGCTGCACGATCCGTTACAGCCATGCAGATAAGATGCCTGTCATCTCGGCTGCTTGTGATACGAGGCCGTTGGCATCCAGCTCCGTGTTCCGTATTACCCTCCTAAACCCACCGATTCCATATTCTGCTAACAGTCATTGGATCTCGACCAACGCTCGATAAACAGCAATTGCGATAGGCTACAATGCGACCTTTATCAAAGTTGGAAACGTGATGGTACGCATTTCTCCTCCTTACACTGGGCATCACAACAACGTTTCACTAGGCAACGCCGGTCAACTGCTGTTTGTGTATGAGAAATCGGTTGGAAACTCTCCTCATGTCAGCACGTTCTAGGTATCGCCGCCGGCGCCAGCCTTATGTGAATGCTCTGAAAAGCTAATCAATTGCACATCACAGCATCGTCTTCCTGTCGGGTAAATTTCTCCTCTGTAGCACGTCATCTTCATGGTGTAGTAATTTGTAGTAATTTTAATTGCCAGTAGTATAAGTTCACATGAGAGGAAAAATGTTGTTGACTTCAATTCAGCAATGAAGACAATAAGATGTTGTGTCAGATCTGCTCCTTGTCATTACTTACAGCCTCTATTCCACACTGCACCGCTAGATCTTGGAACACAAGAATGCCTCTTTCAAGGAAAATTAAAAGTTAGTTAAGATCTACCAACACTTACAATGGACCGGTTAAAAGCAAGGCTGTTACCTTTCATGCTAGCAGCATCGCTGCAGGCAGTGTATTTCAGCATCAACAAGAAGTAACCAGAAACATGGAGTAATGTCGCTCACGAGGAATATTAGTCTCTCATAAGACCTGCCACAAACCAGCCGGCATGGAATTAGTAGGGCGTGCTTGGAAAACAATTAGCAGGATTCATTCACGCAGTGGAATATGTGCAGAAAGACTTCACCAATCGGAAAACGTTTCACGTTCTCAATGTGACTGTAGCAATGAACATTAGACCACCAAACACATTGTAACAAGTTTCCCCTGGAAATGTGGAAGAGTTATTCTGAAGAGACAGTGGAAGCCCTTCAATGACTGAAAATTTGAATACTACTCGTAGTTTCGAGACTTTGTTGTTTAGTTCTCTTTATTTTGTGAAATTATGTAATTCGTGTTTCTTAGTTGCAATTGTAGTTGCCATATGGTAAATAGATAAATCGTTAAATGTAAGTTTGCTACGAAAAGAAAGCAGTGCTACTATGTTCTTTGCAAGCAGTGATACGCTTTGAGTGTGACTTGATCTCGACTGCCGCAAAGTCCGTCTCCACAGCCCAGGTCACAGTCGCCCGTCGCTAGGCTACCGGCACGGACGTCTTGTTTACGCCCTCACCGCACAGTCCGCTCAGGGAGTTGTTTACGTGATTCTGCCGCCTTAGCGGGCAATATTTTCGTAGAAAGAGAATGGCTTATGCCCACGGAAAATGGACACTGAAGATCAGCTTTTCAACTGACCATGCTCGACCCAAAGCATTTGAAATCGAACACTTTGTCAAATATTAAGTGAAGAATGAGTGCAGCGATCTTGTAGGCGTTCACCTGTCAGAAACCGAGAATTACCAGGATCATGGAAGTGACACAAAGGACTAGGCCTCTTTAACTAACATCTTCTACCTTGAGCAACAGCATTTATTTTTATATTTTTTGGGGGGTAATAACAGGTACCCTTTGAGAAACAGTTAAGAAAATTGAAGTTTATTTGACACTGCAAAGATGTTGGTGTTCCAAATAATAAATAATACAGCCATTTAATTACAATAATAATAATGTCGAACCTATAGAAGAAATAAGACCTTAACAATATAAGCCTTTTTAAAATTTTAAATTAAACAATTATAATTAAATACACCAATTGAAATAACTAAAATAGCTCTAGATAAATCTTCTCAAAACATTAGGCAGTACGGCAAAAGATTACCATCAAAAGACTTACAATAAATATAAAGCATGGTGGTTGTTGTTGTTGTTGTTGTGGTCTTCAAAATTCAAATGTCTCTGAGCACTATGCGACTTAACATCTGAGGTCATCAGTCCCCTAGACTTAGAACTACTTAAACGTAACTAACCTAAGGACATCACACACATCCAATCTCAAGTGGCAGACTCTGCAAGAGTGGCGCTCTGCATCGCGGTGTAGCTTGCTCGCCAGGTTTCGAGAGGGTGCGTTTCTGGATGAGGTATCGAATATATTGCTTCCCCCTACTTATACCTCGCGAGGAGATCACGAATGTAAAATTAGAGAGATTCGAGCGCGCACGGAGGCTTTCAGACAGTCGTTCTTCCCGCGGACGATACGCGACTGGAACAGAAAAGGGAGGTAATGACAGTGGCACGTAAAGTGCCCTCCGCCACACACCGTTGGATGGCTTGCGGTGTATAAATGTAGATGTAGATCCATTCCTGAGGCAGGATTCGAACCTGCGACCGTAGTAGCAGCGCCGTTCCTGACTGAAGCGCCTCTCCCAGCAACTTAGTAAATGGTGTTAACTAACAAGAAAGATAAGTGACTGGATTATACTACAATTAAAGTTATGGTTTAACCGTGATTGCACCTATAAGACGTTTGGAATAAGTTCATACACGCTAGGAATTAAGCTTCGCTAACAAAGAACTACGGAAAGTAAGCTGTGAGTCCTTACAGACAGGAATATAATAAACAACTCGCTTGGGTCATACCATTAACTATACCTCAAAGCATGATTAAAAGAGTTGAAAAATAGTGATACCGGAACCCAACAGCTTCCAAAACATCGTGAAAACAAATATTAAACATCGAAAGAGCTGGTCGTCTTCCATGTTGTTGTTGTGGTCTTCAGTCCTGAGACTGGTTTGATGCAGCTCTCCATGCTACTCTATCCTGTGCAAGTTTCTTCATCTCCCAGTACCTACTGCAACCTACATCCTTCTGAATCTGCTTAGTGTATTCATCTCTTGGTCTCCCTCTACGATTTTTACCCTCCACGCTGCCCTCCAATGCTAAATTTGTGATCCCTTGATGCCTCAAAACATGTCCTACCAACCGATCCCTTCTTCTAGTCAAGTTGTGCCACAAACTTCTTTTCTCCGCAATCCTATTCAATACCTCCTCATTAGTTACGTGATCTACCCACCTTATCTTCAGCATTCTTCTGTAGCACCACATTTCGAAAGCTTCTATTCTCTTCTAGTCCCAACTAGTTATCGTCCAAGTTTCACTTCCATACATGGCTACACTCCATACAAATACTTTCAGAAACGGCTTCCTGACACTTAAATCTATACTCGATGTTAACAAATTTCTCTTCTTCAGAAACGATTTCCTTGCCATTGCCAGTCTACATTTTATATCCTCTCTACTTCGACCATCATCAGTTATTTTACTCCCTAAATAGCAAAACTCCTTTACTACTTTAAGTGTCTCATTTCCTAATCTAATCCCCTCAGCATCACCCGATTTAATTTGACTACATTCCATTATCTTCGTTTTGCTTTTGTTGATGTTCATCTTATATCCTCCTTTCAAGACACTGTCCATTCCGTTCAACTGCTCTTCCAAGTCCTTTGCTGTCTCTGACAGAATTACAATGTCATCGGCAAACCTCAAAGTTTTTATTTCTTCTCCATGGATTTTAATACCATACTCCGAATTTTTCTTTTGTTTCCTTTACTGCTTGCTCAATATACAGATTGAATAACATCGGGGAGAGGCTACAACCCTGTCTCACTCCTTTCCCAACCACTGCTTCCCTTTCATGCCCCTCGACTCTTATAACTGCCATCTGGTTTCTGTACAAATTGTAAATAGCCTTTCGCTCCCTGTATTTTACCCCTGCCACCTTCAGAATTTGAAAGAGAGTATTCCAGTTAACGTTGTCAAAAGCTTTCTCTAAGTCTACAAATGCTAGAAACGTAGGTTTGCCTTTTCTTAATCTTTCTTCTAAGATAAGTCGTAAGGTTAGTATTGCCTCACGTGTTCCAACATTTCTACGGAATCCAAACTGATCTTCCCCGATGTCCGCTTCTACCAGTTTTTCCATTCGTCTGTAAAGAATTCGCGTTAGTATTTTGCAGCTGTGACTTATTAAACTGATAGTTCGGTAATTTTCACATCTGTCAACACCTACTTTCTTTGGGATTGGAATTATTATATTCTTCTTGAAGTCTGTGGTTATTTCGCCTGTCTCATACATCTTGCTCACCAGATGGTAGAGTTTTGTCATGACTGGCTCTCCCAAGGCCATCAGTAGTTCTAATGGAATGTTGTCTACTCCCGGGGCCTTGTTTCGACTCAGGTCTCTCAGTGCTCTGTCAAACTCTTCACGCAGTATCTTATCTCCCGTTTCATATTCATCTACATCCTCTTCCATTTACATAATATTGTCCTCAAGTACATCGCCCTTGTATAAACCCTCTATATATTCCTTCCACCTTTCTGCCTTCCCTTCATTGCTTAGAACTGGGTTGCCATCTGAGCTCTTGATATTCATACAAGTGGTTCTCTTCTCTCCAAAGGTCTCTTTAATTTTCCTGTAGGCAGTATCTATCTTACCCCTAGTCTTCCATAAGAATTTTAAAACCAGCATTTTTTTTAAAAAAAAAGGAGAAGAAAGAAAGATAAAAAAGAAAACCAGATAAGGTGTACGCCCCTGAAACAACTATGAGTGACAACTGGGCACATTATATAACCATAGCAACATTAACCACGGGAAATTTTTGGAGAGGGAACGCTGGTCAGCAGATTAAGACAAAATGGTTCAAATGGCTCTGAGTACTATGAGACTTAACATCTGAGGTCATCAGTCCCCTAGAACTTAGAACTAACTAAACCTAACTAACCTAAGGACATCACACACATCCATACCCGAGCCAGGATTCGAACCTGCGACCGTAGCGGTAGCGCGGTTCCAGACTGAAGCGCCTAGAACCGCTCGGTCACTGCGGCCGGCGCAGATTAAGACAAGGTACTTCAAAATCACACAGAGTGGACACGGCAATACACTATCCCTAAAATTGCAGAGAGAGAGAAAAAAAAAAAAAAACAAGATACAAGGCGTGCGTGATGACTCACTACAGACAGTGAGCCGTGGCGGCTGATTTCACTATTGATTAACTTTTACCTGGCATCCCACCAGGGATGGAGGTTACTCCCCTCTGTGGTTATCCGTCCTTCTGCCCAGTCCTGGCGAAGAAGAGTGAACGACGACCCTAAAAATGACGTCGTGCCGATTCTCATCGCATGTCCGTTGCTCCAAGCACTGCCACTGCCTCGGCTCCACACTGTGCGATAACTACGAGCCTACTGCTCTCCGGACTCCTCTCTCTTCCTAGACGTGATTTCATCGGTCGCCTTAGAAAAACCAGGCGAGGGACCGATAACCGCAGAGGGGAGTATCCTCCATCCCTGGTGGGATGCCAGGTAAAAGTTAATCAATAGTGAAATCAGCCGCCACGGCTCACTGTCTGTAGCGAGCACTGTAGTGTAAGTGAAACTGATCACTGAAGAGGTATGTGAGAGAATTCTACGTGCAACTAGATGTAGTTTCAAATTCCGTTACTCTTATGAACACATCGGTGACATACTCGTAACTATGGTGCATGCGGTTTATGGACTATGAACGATCCGTGTATTTGAAACCCTTTCGAGGTGCCTTCAAAAGTGGGGATATCTGCATTCCGCCCGTGTGGTTAGGTGATTCGCCATACAGCTGAAAAGTTGGTTGCCGGCCGGGATGGCCGAACGGTTCAGCGCGCTGCAGTCTGGAACCGGGCGACCGCTACGGTCGCAGGTTCGAATCCTGCCTCAGGCATGGAGCTGTGTGATGTCCTTAGGTTAGTTAGGTTTAAGTAGTTCTAAGTTCTAGGAAACTGATGACCTCAGAAGTTAAGTCCCATATTGCTCAGAGCCATTTGAACCATTTTGAAAAGTTGGTCCAATTCACTACATACCCGGTTCTCAATGAAGTACGGCACATCCGCATATAGCCAATACATTTGCCGTCTTACTTATACATAGTGGTCCATTGATCGTGACCGGGCCAAATAGCTCACGAAATAAGTGTGAAACGAAAAAACTGCAAAGAACGAACTTGTCTAGCTGGAAGGGGGAAACCCGATGGCGCTAGGGTTGGCTCCTAGATTGTGCTGCCATAGGTCAAACGGATATCAACTGCATTTCTATAAATAGGAAACCCTACTTTTTATTACATATCCGTGTAGTACGTAAAGAAATATGAATGTTTTAGTTGGACCACTTTTTTCGCTTTCTAACAGATGGAGCTGTAATGGTCACAAACATATGGTTCACAATTTTAGGCGAACAGTTGGTAACGGGTAGGTTTTATAAATTAAAATACAGAACGTAGGTACGTTTGAACATTTTATTTGTGATACAATGTACTCCCCTGAAGTTTTCATTCCGTGGCAAGTGCGAAGATATTGGGTAAAAGAACAGCTCGTGCTTTACTAAATAACAACGAACATCAGGACAGGGATATTTCAAAATTGAATCTTCCACTTTGCAGCATAGCGAGCGCGCTATTGGAGAACTTATCGACAGATTATAAATCCATAGGACCGGACTGTGCCTCTAAGGTGGAGCCCCTACATTTCATTCGTATTCATGTTGTCCGAAACGCTAGACATGGAAAGCACAACATTCAGTAAATCTCTCCAACTTCCAAAAACAACGTCGAAGCTCAGCCCCACTCCAAGCTCTGCTAGTACAGCAATCACCGCAAATTCCAGTGCCGGTTTAAACACAATCCTGGTACGGCTTGGAGTGTGCCATCAAGAGGAACGGCGTCGGCGAGAGACGTCTATCCGTGTGTATTTCTACGGTAGGTTAGGTCACGCACAAAAAAGGAAAGAATTACACGTAGTTCGAATGCATAGTAGTTGGAATCTGCATCCAGCAGGTCTTTCCGTAGAGGAGCGTTTGGTTCATTGTTGAGTTCAGCTGGAGGGTGACAGTTAGTATAGAGTGTCGCAGTCTCTGTATGGCTGTATTTTGCACCTTTAATGTTTATATTCATGGTCAGGATCGGTTTAACGGCCAAGCGGCACAAGCCGACGCTTGTGGCGCCAAGCTGATGGGACGGCAGGGGCGTCCACGTTCTGTACACTATGGCTATTACATTCAGTTGCGAAAACTGACATGGGTGAAAGCGTGCGCTTTGAAATACGTACACAAAAGCTATCTGAACAAAACCAGTTCCACCATTCGTCTTTGAGGAATGACAGCCCATTCTTCCTCAGGAGGTGTAGTCAGAAGTAGTGATGTTGGTCGCCGGGGTCTACAGCGAAATCGACTTCTTAACTCATCCCAAAGGTGTTCTATTGGGTTCAGTTCAAGGTTCAAGACAGACCACTACATTCCAGGAATGACTCACAGAAGCTGCTTTATGACATGGTGCGCTGTAATGCTGATACAGCCAACGTCTCCGAACGGTTCCTACACTGTACACACTACACAATGCTCTAAAATCTGTTCCTATCCTTCCGTACTTGGTGTTTTATTAAGCGCTATAAGGTGACCTCAACCTAATAACGAAAACACCTTAAAGCATGCCGGCCGGAGTGGCCGCGCGGTTCTAGTCGCTTCAGTCCGAAACCGCGTTGCTGCTACGGTCGCAGGTTCGAATCCTGCCTGGGGCATGGATGTGTGTGATGTCCTTAGGTTGGTTAGGTTTAAGTAGTTCTAAGTCTAGGGGACTGATGACCTGAGAAGTTGAGTCCCATAGTGCTCAGAGCCATTTGAACCATTTTGAACCTTAATGCATAACACCATCGCCTCAGTAGTTCACTGTTAGGATTACACATGATGGCAGGTGACGCTCCCATGGAATTTGCCAAACCGAATGGTTTTATCGGATTGCCACAGGGTACAGTGTGATTCCTCGCTCCGAACCATTTGTTTCCAGCCATCCACTGCCTAATGGCTTCGCCTCACGCGTCGCTTAGCACTGGCTGGAGGTATGTGTCGCTTATGTGTTGCGGCCACATGTAGTAAGCGTTGCTTCACGCAGTGGAGAATGGCAAAACAGAGGCACGCCAGCGACTGAGGCGTTGCGAAGTAGGCGGGCACAGATAGCATTGCTGACCGCAGCAGTCTACCAACAGACTGACGCAAGGACGCACACAGACGGAACGCCGAGCGAAGCCTGGAGAGTGCTGAGTAAGGGGAAGTGAGGCCAGCACGCTAAGATGCAATATACTGCGTGAGTAACAACAAAAAGCTAGGACCGAGGGTAAAAAAGTCCTCCTGCCGGATATAAATAGTGGGGCGCAGGCAGCAACAGACAGAAGCCATTAGGAAGCAGTTCGGATCTGAAGACGGATGTGATCTCTGTCCGAATGTTCAATCTTCGTAGGTGACGATTCCAGAAGTGTGTTCCAGATCACAGGAGTCATCCGTTGGCCGCCAGGTCAACTTCAGCTCTGAAGGTCGACCCGAGTTCGGCCGGCACCTTGGCTGACTAACTACAGCGAGAACTTCCAGCAGGACTGGCTGCAGCACGGTCTTGGTCACAGGCGCTGCCGGGGACTGACGCCCGGACTTCACGGCCTCCCGGCCCAAGGCGCGTGGTCCGTCCATGACGGGAGCTCACGAACATCGCGACTGACGGCTTCCCAGCCGCCGGTGCAGCAGGCATCGGCAGCTGACCTCACGGCGTCGCGGCTCCGTGAGCATGCCACACTGGGGTACCCGAGTGGCGACGAGTTCATCTCAAAAACAGGGCATCCTTGCTTCAGCGGAGCACTGGTGGCTTGCCGATCCAGAGTGCGATCAGCAGTGCGCATTGCGTGCATTGTTGGGCAACCTACACAGCATCAGCCAGGCAGAGGGATCCGCAGGGCTGGACAGCGACGACGAGGGAGAAATTGTAAAGTAAGTTCAATAAATAATTGTAAAGCTCCAAGCCGTCTCAGTCTTTGGTGCAGCCACTGTGTCTACTGCTAACAAGTGGTGCAGAAGTCATAACAAGTGGTGTCAGGCGCATCCACGCCACGACTTTGACTAGCACCGTGTGGATCAACCGAGAAACACCGAATAGGGTGAGTCCAGCAACTGTCTTCTCTCTATGTGTTTTGTGTAGCTAGACATGTCGAGGGTAACGTTAAGGTATGTCAGAGTGTCATTTGAAAGGCCTAGCTGCCCTGTAGACTTATCGCAGTTTCGTGGGAATAATAGTCACGTTAACTTAGTACCATCTAAATGTGTAGTGTGTGGATTCACAGGTCACGTCGCTCCTTGCGATAAATTTGTACCAAGAACTTGTGCTTGGTACAAATACGATTTAATAGACGACCTAGGAAAGTGGAAATGAGATACGTGATTATATTGTATAATTGGTTGTAAATTCAAGTTAGCATCGGGAACAAGGCACTTGGCTTCCGAAAAAGAAGTACCCGTGAATTAGGGTACAAGCTATCACAAAGACCCAATATGTCTGCACGAGTCCATGAAGAACATACAATGAGCTTAATTGATGGAGAAATGGTTGCTCGTTGGGGAGACTTTGTTATCAATTCATTCGTATGGGGTTTTTACCTCAGAGGTTGATTTTCACTAAACTTGATACTAATCGTGAAGACGAGGTTGTAACCATGGGCGAGGGGTTAGAAAATGCGACTGAGTTGGATTCATAATGTCATGGACTTAACGATGAAAACTTGATTCCATAAACTCTTTCGTATTCTATGTACTCACAAGGTCATGGACATTTTCTACCCTAGCGCCCATGGCTGGGTTTATAACTCCACGCGAATCAATTGATAACAAAGTCTTCCTAGTGGGCAATTATTTAGAATAACCGCATATAAAGGAAATGTTCTCGCCAAGAACTGCAAACACGCCAGATGCATATCGTCTCCAGTCATTACTGGCTCCTCTAAAATTTGATTATTTTTATTTTCTCTCTTCGAGATGTTGTGAGGGAAGCTTGGCCAACTCTGACTGCTTCTGGACACTTTCAGCAAATCAGCGCGCAATTAGGAGCCAGTAATGGCTGGAGACGATATGCATCTGGCGTGTTTGCAGTTCCTGGCGAGAACATTTCGTTTACATGCGTTTATTCTAATTAATTGCTCACTAGGAAGACTTCGTTATCAATTGATTCGCGAGGAGTTATAAACCCAGCCATGGGCGCTAGGGTAGGAAATGTCCGAGCCCTTGTGAGTACATAGAATACGAAGAATTTTATGGAATCACGTTTTCGTCGTTAAGTCCATGACATTATGAAATCAACTCAGTCACATTTTCTACCCCAGCGCCCATGGCTACAACCTCGTCTTCACGATTAATATCAAGTTTAGTGAAAATCAACCTCAGGGCTAATAACCCCATAGGAATGAATTGATAAGAATGTCTCCCCAGTGAACAAACATTTCTCCATCAATTTAGCTCATTGTATGTTCTTCATGGACTCGTGCAGACATATTTGAGTCTTTGTGATAGCTTGTACCCTCAACGCACAGGCACTTGTTTTTTGGAAGCCAAGTGTCTTGTGCCCGATGCTAACTTGAATTTACAACCAATTATACGATATAATCAGATATGCGGTATCTCATTTCCACTTTTCTAGGTCGTTTATTAGATGCTAAACGCGAAACTCGGCGTTTACCACGTGTTTATTTATTGCTGTGCCTCCATGCACATGCCATAAGCGTGTGGCGTCATGCTAAATACTAAGTATTTATGACGTAATATCGCTTGAACAATGTGTCGTACAATACTATAATTTTGCAGGTACATTCAGCGGTATATGTGGATATCGTTTGCATAATGTGTTGGGAATGCAGTCTGTAGCAACGAAGTCACACTTTATCTGTCATGAACGATGAAGCACTTTTTTCACGCACCTCACTGTTTACGGTGTTGTATCTTCTGGAATATGTGTTGTACAATGATATAATATTATGGGTACATACTGTCTGAGAAAATGGTACAATGCTGTAATCTTGCACTTACATTCATTTGTATATGTGCATACTATCTGTGAAACGAGTCGCGAAGACAGTTTATAGTAAAAAAGTAGTAAATTATAACGTCACCCCACATGCGGCATTTTTACTGCATGAACAGTGGAAGAATATTAAGCAATAAACATATTTCCTTTCATAACTTTTTAAAGGTTGTCAGTGAAAAATATTTCCTAAAAGTTTGAAATTATGTGTAAAATTTGTTACCACTTGCTAAGTGCTCTCATTCTCAAATACAGGATGAGTGAAGTCCGGGAATTCAAGCTTTGCGGGCTATTCTCCACTTTCACCCACACCTCCACCCACCTAGGTGGGAAGTTCTTACCCCCACAGTAATTTTCGCCTGGCAGTAAGGTGTATGCGAACCAAGTTTGGCTAAAATCGGTCCAGTGGTTTAGGAGGAGATCTGGAAAACACACATTTACAGACACATATTTTTAAATATGTATGCAACTTTCTTTTTTGCTGCAGTTTTGTGTTTTCTTGTGGCAAGTTCTCACCTTTGTCTACCCAAGAGCTGCACTTCACGGAGCAGATAAAGCATTTAATATGTAAAATGGTTTTCTCTTGTTTATAGTATTAATTTCCCTATTTTCCGCGCAGTTTCATCTCAGAAGGTAGTTTTAACAATGAATGTTGAATGGAGAATAACTGCGGCTGAGAATATAAAGTGCATGTTAGGTCGTTGTGTTCGGTATTATTTAAAAGGTCATGATTTTTAAAACTTCCGAACTGAGCCTTGTTCACATGATTCTGAGCCATATTGCCAGCAGTTCTTCAATCCTGATATTTGACTATTGCAATTACAGAGAGGGTGTTTTGATCCGATTTGAATAGTGACGGACTATTCGTTGGTCACCACCAATCTTAGTAGGAGCTTACAGATGATCTTTGTATTCTCTGATGATCAGATATTCATGCTATCCGTGTCATTCATAGCTGCGCTATTTGGAATAACCTGCCACAACATTATGATCACCTATCTAACAGCCGGTCTGTCCACTTTTCGCACGGATAACAGTGGCGACGCGTCGTGACAGATAAGCAATGAGGCCTTGGTAGGTTGCTAGAGAGAGTTGTCATTACATCTGCACACACAAATCACCCAATACCCCTGAATTCCGGGGAGAGCGGCGATGTGTCCTGACGCCACGTTCAATCACATCCCACTTGTGTTCGATCAGGTTCAGGTCTAGCGAGCTGGGAGGCCAGCATATCAGTGCGAACTCGCCATTGCATTCCTCGAACCACACCGTTACACTCCTGGCCCTTTTGCACAGTGCATTGTGATGATGAAAAATGCCACTGCCAACGAGAAACATGGTCGTAATGAATGAGTGTGTGTGGCCTGCAACCGGTTTACAATACTCCTTGGCCGTCACGCTGTCTTGCACGGTCTCCACTGGACCCATGGACGCCCACGTGAACGTTCCCCACAGGATAATGGAGCAACTGATAGCCTGTCTCCGTCCCGCTTAACAGGTGGCAAGGAGCTGTCCTCCTGGAAGGCGACGGATTCGCCCCTTCCCTTCGGCATGATGAAGAATGTATCGGGATTCATCACACTATGAAGCGTTCTGCCACTGTGCCAATAGCCCAGTGGCGATGGTGGCGAGCCCATTTCAGTCGTAGTTGCCGACGTCGTTGTGTTAACATTGGCACATGCGTGAGTCGTCGGCTGTGGAGGCCCATCGTCAGGAGTGTTCGGTGAACTGCGTGTTCAGACACACTCGTGCTCTGTGAAGCATTAAAGTGTCATGTACGTTCCACCAGAGTTCGCCGCCTCTCGGGTTTTACCATTCTGCTCAGCCTACGACTTCCGACATCTGTAAATAGGGGTGGCCGCCCCATTCCTCAAGTGTTGAAGACACTCACCACAGAACTCCGCGGACACCCAACAAGTCATGCAGTTTCCTACATCTCGTGCCGAGCTACCGGGCCACCAAAGTCTCCTCTCGGTCAAACTCAAATAGACTGCGTGCATTCCCCCATGCTACACATGGACACCTCGCTCACTGATACTACATGAAATGTGCGTGTGTAAGACTAGCAGGCATTCCACGCCAAGTGACGTTGCTCTAACCTGGACGAGCTTATATCAGATAATGGCCATACTGTTCTGGGTGATGACCATATGTAGGTGTGAGCTACTCTTTTCAGCTTAAGGAATTGAAGGGTCGCTAGTTTGATTCTAGCAAGATATAGCTTCAATAAAGCAGGGCCTAATGATTCTACCTGCACTAGTAATTCTACTGCGCAAGATAGCAGCCGACTTATAAGCATAGCTGTGTGTCGCAGTAAGTTAATGCTAAATCTGACGGCAACGGCCAGCTGAGATTTGAGGTAAGCAGCTGGATATTGTTAGGCTTGTACGGGTGGCGCCTGCGCTGCTGGAATTGGATGGAGGCTGTTTCTTTTGCGCGTCTGCGGACGCCAATTGGCCGTGGCAAGTTGCGCTGGCAGGCCCAGCAGGCACGGCGCCAAGCTGTGGAACTTGATGCCGCTTGCGCTTATCTCCGCGGTGGTTTTGGCTGCGGTTCCACAACGAGTGGGCGGAAAAACGAATGGAATATATCGCCTGCGAGATCGGGATCGACGAGGGCCTCAAGCGGGGAAGAACCTAAACGGTAGCGGAAGCCGATGTAGCGGATTTTCCCATTAGCTAAGTAGTTCTGGTGTCAAACTAACGGGAGTATCTCCCGTCCGTCGACCGACACAGCCTCGGGGTACAGGTGTTAATTTCCCTGGCGCACATCAGCCTTCGAATTAGCAAGCCGTATCGCCAAAACACGAGTAGAATGTCAATTGCATATTCCCTTGCATTAAAAAAAAATGGAATCTAGAAAACTCCTCTTGGATCAATACCCGAAACTGCCAAACTGCCTGTTCACAACCACTTACAGAGGCGGTATTCGCATCTAGCTCATGATACTTTCAGGCAAAGTTAACTATTAGCCCTTTTGTACTGTAACATAGTTACGTTTATGATTATGTGTGTTTAATTCACAGCATTCTAAATAATACATCACTGACATAAGAATATGTCTATTTTTGGAGAGTTGCAGAAAGCATTAACCATTATTCGGCTATATTGAACAACACGTTACTTTTATCTGTGAAGGTGTTCGAGACGTGCCCATGTAACAAAATCTTAGTTTCTTTCTTGCAGCACAAGATAGCTGTGAGAGCCCTACGTTTCTGAGGAGTGCCAGTCTATCACAGTCCCGTGTCCACCGCTCTCTTACGCGATGCAGACCGCTGGTCTTCCCGTCTCACTGCTTCAAATTCTGGCTGAGATGCTTGCATTGATGGCGAAAAAGATTCAGCGACTCTCGTATTTCTACAGATTTCTGCAACCCAAAACTAGTGAGTCCTGGTTCTGGACATTTTTAACAAAGAATACGATGTTAATAAAGCACATCGTATGTTGATGTATCCTTCCACTAAGCAAAACAGTGAGGCAAATGGAACACTTCAAAATTGTTACAGTTATTCGTTTAAATTAATGCTAGTAACCATCTAACTCTCTTGGTATGCACTATGTTCAACCCATTCAAATACGCCATTGTATATATTCTCTCTCGAGAAATGACGCGATGTTAGTTTTCAGCTACGCCGGTAAGACAAAGTGAGAGAGACTTTTTCACATAGTGTGTCCCGGCATTTGCTTTTTTTTCTACCGTGTAGCATAGTCCTATGGAATTTTTCGACAAATCTTGTTTATCCATAGATAAACAATTTATAATAAAGACAATTCGAGATAATTTATTCGTCTCCATTCCTGCAATGGCTAGTAACTGTCACATTTGTGTTCGTCGGTACCTCAAGCTGTGGTATGAACACGGAATACTGTTTAGCACAGTATTTAACCAACTGAAACCAGAAGTAGCTCGTTACCTGCTAGTCTTACAAGTTACAATTTCACATTGTTGGTAATTTTAAGGTACAAAATCAAGAACATTGCGCGTGTGGCTCCGTCAGAAAACAAATCACTTCTCTCTCTCTCGCTCTCTCTCTCTCTCTTTCCCGCCCCCCCCCCACCCTCCCATCACACACACACACACACACACACACACACACACACATACACACACACACACACACACACACACACACATACACACACACTACACACATACATTACAATGTAGATAAACGTTAATGTAAAGATACTGACACCGGTTTGGTTAAACATTTATACAGGATGCCACATAGCTGTTTGTCCAGAAGAAAAATAAAAAATGAAACAACAAAATTATGTATAGTTACTAGGGGGACATTAACGAGCATGAATGCTTTTCTTGTAAGTTAGTTTGCTACGAAAATATGAACCATAGGACACTCCTTTTTTAATAGGAGCCTACGTATTTTATTCGGTAATCCAGTTGCTTTCCTCAACACCGAAACGTATTACTGAGCGAAAATGACGTTATTAACAATGTAACGCAAAACTCACTTTGACACTACTTATTAGGAAACAGTGCGGGTACCGGGATTAAGGTGACTTGTCTGCTTGCTGGAGTCGACAGTGAACAGATGGAAACACAAGAAAAATACAGACCGTTCGATCAGTCAACCGTTTTCAGTTGAACGTTTGTGCGAGTAAAATTTACTAAAAACATTCCAATAAAATGGAGATAAAAACGCTACTCATCTATGGAGATGTAGCATGCCAGAACAGTAATTTCAAATAAAATTTTCTTATTTATAGTGTGGGTACAGTAAGAGTAAGTATAGTACTGCAGCAGCCAGAATGAGATTTTCACCCTGCAGCGCAGTGTGCGCTGTTATGAAAGTTCCTCGCAGGTTAAAACCCTGTACCCGGCCGAGACTCGAAATCGGGACCTCTGCCTTTTCGGGCGAATGCGCTATAGACCGAGCTACACAAGCACGACTCAGGACACACCCTTACAGCTTTACTTCGGCAAGTACCTTCCAAAGTAGGCGAGGTACTGGTGGAAGTAAAGCCGTGAGGATGTGTCATGAGTCGTGCTTGGGTAGCTCCATCAGTAGACACTTGCCCGAGATGGGCAAAGGTCCCGATATCGAATCTCGGTCCGACACATGGTTCTAATCTACCAGGAAGTTTCAGTACTGCAGTACTATTAAACGATATGTGGTGTACAGTCAGGGTACATATTAATTAAAAACTACTTCATCACTACTTTTTATTTTAAAAGGTTGTCATCATGCCACTAAGGCAGACGAACTGTACGGTGAGCGATATCCCGATGGTTGACTGAATGTGCATCATCATTTTCGTTCCATTTGTTTACTGTCAGCTCCAGCAAGTGGATGAGTTTCCTTACTCCTGGTACTTACATGTCTGTTATTACCGGAATGCAGGAGAGTCACAGTCAATTTTGAGTTAAGTTTTTACTAACTTCGTGTTTACGTGTTTTAGCACGTCTTTAGGAGAGCAAGTGGATTACACACTAAAAAAATTAGAGTAATATTTAAAAACGACATACTGTTGAGCGAAGGAAGTTACAACAAGAGCAGTTACGCTGGTTAATGTCCCACTGGTTGCTAAATAACATTTTCTTAATACTTCTTTGTTTTACTTCTGGACAAAAACTTATTCGCAGTGGGGACGACAAATGAGAGACCCTGGTCGCAACAAACGGGAGGCCCTGAATACACTCTACATCTACATCTACATCTACATGGATACTCTGCAAACCACATTTCAGTGCCGGGCAGAGGGTTCATCGAGCCACCTCCACTATAATTCTCTATTATGTAGTAAAAGTCCAATCACCGTCTCGCTAAGCTTCTGATATACCTACCCAGACGCTGTTTGCACTTGCTAAATTGAGCAATTGTCTTACAGCTTCCTGTCTTGATCGTGATCCGTGCAAAACCCCTTGACCAGTGTGCACCGGCCGCCACGGCGTGCATGCTACATCTACATCTACATACATAATCCACAATCCACCACACAGTGCGTGACGGAGGGTACCTCGTACCACAACTAGCATCTTCTCTCCCTCTTCCACTCCCAAACAGAACGAAGGAAAAATGACTGCCTATATGCCTCTGTATGAGCCCTAATCTCTCTCTTATCTTTGTCGTCTTTCCGCGAAATGTAAGTTGGCGGCAGTAAAATTGTACTGCAGTCAGCCTCAAATGCTGGTTCTCTCAATTTCCTCAGTAGCGATTCACGAAGAGAACGTCTCCTTTCCTCTAGAGACTCCCACCCGAGTTCCTGAAGCATTTCCGTAACACTCGCGTGATGATCAAACCTACCAGTAACAAATCCAGCAGCCCGCCTCAGAATTGCTTCTATGTCCTCCCTCCATCCGACCTGATAGGGATCCCAAACGCTCGAGCAGTACTGAAGAATAGGTCGTATTAGTGTTTTATAAGCGGTCTCCTTTACAGATGAACCACATCTTCCCAAAATTCTACCAATGAACCGAAGACGACTATCCGCCTTCCCCACAACTGCCAGTACATGCTCGTCCCACTTCATATCGCTCTGCAATGTTACGCCCAAATATTTAATCGACGTGACTGTGTGAAGCGCTACACTGCTAATGG
Source organism: Schistocerca serialis cubense (assembly GCF_023864345.2). NCBI lineage: Eukaryota > Metazoa > Arthropoda > Insecta > Orthoptera > Acrididae > Schistocerca > Schistocerca serialis. The sequence continues at coordinate 591,722,483 of NC_064645.1, read as the reverse complement.
AGTATTCAAACATTACAGGATTCTTTTTTCTATTCATCTGCATTAATTTACATTTATCTATATTTAGAGTTAGCTGCCATTCTTTACACCAATCAGAAATCCTGTCTAAGTCATCTTTTATCGCCCTACAGTCACTCAACAATGACACCTTCCCGTACACCACAGTATCATCAGCAAACAGCCGCACATTGCTATCCACACTATCCAAAAGATCATTTATGTAGACAGAAAACAGCAGCGGACCTACCACACTTCCCTGGGGCACTCCAGATGATACCGTCACCTCCGATGAACACTCACACCTTCCTGAATGTAAAATGTTACTTAAGCGGGAGTGCATCGTGTTTTCGATATTCGTACAGTTTCAAAAGACAGGGCAGGCATTCTCGTGCCTTTCCCTTCTTGCCTGTCATCAACCCTCAATGGGATTCAATCAAGCCAGAGTGCAAGACGAGTGATTATGCCGCTCATCTCTAGTGTAGATGTCCTAAGAGCTGTGGCGGCTATCGGCATGGTTGTCAACGACTGACGACTTTCAATCAGGCGGTTCCTGATGGACTGGGAGACAATTTATTGGTATTGCACCTTTTCCGATGAGGCCCAGACCGGAATGCTGCTGAATGCGAGATCAGATACCTAAGAAGGCGAGGCCACCTGGCCAGCTGATTGGCTCGTCAGCGGAGCCTCCCTCCGGTACGCCCCCAGCGGCGTTCTAATTGCGAGCTCCTCGTTAGCGCAGCCCGGCTGATGGCTGTGATCTGCCGCTCCTCTCGCCTCTCCCCGCGGCAGTCTTAATATCTCTGCGTCGGCGCCTCCAGCTGCTGCAAAGTAATTAATACCGAGGGGGCGGGACCAGCCCAGTCCAGGAGCCCCCACTTCTGCAGACTCTGAATCCCCTGTATTATGCAGCCAGCCTGGGCACTAGATGTTTGCTGCTAGCAGCCTTGAGTTTCACTGCGGGTTGATTAACAGGTGAAAAGTTCCGAAGGAAGCTTCGCTCCTCGATACTTACACAGGACCAAACTTCTCCAACATCTTTAGTCTGCACTTAAAGCATTCTTAGCTAAAAGAGCAGTGACTCCTGCGGGATCTAATGTCACACTGTAACTCGCCACCAAAGTAGGCACGCCGAGATCACATTACCTAAATATACGACAATTTAAATTGTTAATGAAAGTTACGAACAAAATATAAGGAGCGATCAAAAAAATCGATAATAAGGCCTCGCAGTCCAGAATCGCTAAGCCAATGAGGCAAAATCACCATGAGATTGGTACATTCATCCCACAAGGTTGACAATACCCGTTTGGTAAAACATTGTGTCCAGCTGCGTGAAGAATTCCTTAAGGCGTTTTTAAAGAGTCGAAGGCGAGATCATCGCAAGGGGAGAGATCAGGCAGGCCGGTGCGGCCAAGTGGTTCTAGGCGCTTCAGTCTGGAACCGTTCGACCGCTACGGTCGCAGGTTCGAATCCTGCCCCGGGCACGGATGCGTGTGATGTCCTTAGGTTAGTTAGGTTTTAGCAGTTCCAAGTTCTAGGGAACTGATGGCCTCAGATGTTAAGTCCCATAGTGCTCAGAGCCATTTGAACCATTTGAAGAAATCAGGACCTTAGGACGGGTGCTCTAATGTCTCTCACTTGAGTTGGCATAACTTATGCGCTACGACGTCTGCGAATGGCGACATCAGTTAGCATGAAGCAACAGCACCCCTTGTCACGCAGTTATCCACAATGGTGGTTGTCGACAGACATGTTGCACCGTACACATTCTCCATTCTCCCGACGACACCTAGCAGTAAAACTTTCAACATAGCTGCTAAGGTTCAGCGACCTGTCACAAATATTAAGTCAAAATTGTGTAAAGCAGATAAATATGTAACTTCATCTTATTATTAGTACTTACGTTATGCCTGAATCAGCTTCATTACAATTTCATGTGTCTAATTTTGAATGTACAGTAGCCTAATTTTTTCTGCGGCTACTAGATGGCGCTCGTAGCAACACCATGTTTACTTGCCCACACCTTCTAACGTGGGCACCTCAGTTTTGTTGCAATCCGTGTTCACTCAGGTACGAGCAGCCCTTAGCGGCTAGCCATCTTACCTTATTTACACTTCTCATGATGTCGCCTTTCCGGCTTATGTTTTTTTTTTAGAATGTGACTTTTTTAAGTTCTGCATCTCTTTCTAGCCAGTACATACTTCAGTTTATTAATGTCTTATATATCTATTATGTTTTTAGAACAGTTAGTTTAACTCTGAAGACGACGCTCATAGTAGCGTCGAAACCTGGTCAATTTTGGCTTAATATTTGTGACGAGGGCTTATATGGTCTAATACCTAGTAGTGTTTGTCATTCGGCAGTCAAGAAACTAATAACATCACGTTGATCCTGTTTGGACCCATTTAATAACAACGGCACCAACGTTCACGTTTCCGCACTTAACGCATGGACGGCGTAAGGACAGGAATGTCACACTAATAGCTTGCCTTCATGTCGGTGCTTATGTACCCGCATCGGAGTTGCGCTATGTTGCACATATGTTGCAGTAAAGCCCTCAAATGAAAACATTTTGATCGCCTCTTATATTACACCAATACTTTGGGCTAGATTATGCTGCGCCATACGCCGAAAGGAAATTCCTTACTACTCATCACGAAACAAATAGATGAAACAAGCATTAATATTACCAGTTAGTTACGACTTATGCCTAATGCCAATGTAATGTATTTCAATGAACAGCGTAAAGACAGGAATGTTCCACTAACCGCTTGCCTTCATGTCGGTGCTTATGTATACGCATCGGAGTTGCGCTTCGTTGCACATATGCTGCAGTAAAGGCCTCAAACGAAAACTTTTTGATCGCCCCTTATATTACATCAATACTTTGGTCAAGATTATGCTGCGCCATACGCCAAAAGGAAATTTCTTACTGCTCATCACGAAACAAATAGATGAAACAAGCATTAATATTACCAGTTAGTTACAAAAAGAATCCTGATTTCAGCCTGTTGAAAAGATGGAAGCGCTTATAAATGCTTTATAAAAATTCTTCAAACATTCTCGAGGTATACCAATGCTTGCAGAGAATATTTATATGCGAACACTTAAAGTCTTTAAAAAAGGAAAGCGAATGCTATAGTAGGTGCTGCATATATTTGCTTATGTGAAGCGAAGTTCGAGAAGGAATTAACTCCAAGTGAAAGAAATGGAGATGGCATTGCAGTAGAAAATGAGACACTGAAAGTGGTTGATGAGTGCTGCTACGTCTGCTACAAAATAACTTCGAATTACAAGAAAAGTGATTTTGAGTAAAATGTACATTTTCAGATGGAAATGTTTTGAAATCGATCCTGTAGGCTTTTATCTGGTGTGTAGCCCTGGAAGGAAGTGAAACATTGGGCCATAAACAATGCACTGAAACTACCCAAGTCTCTGAATCGGGGTCCAGCAGAAGCTTACTGAAAATCGGATGGGTAGATAGCATATGCAATGAAAAGATACTGTATCGAATTGCAGATAAAACAAATTTCTGCCACAGAAGTGATAGATTGATAACCACGTCCTGAGACATCAATGAATGGTCAATCTGGCAATGAAGGCAGTGGTTGGGGGGTAAAAACTGCAGATGCAGACCTAGGCTCGGCTATAGTAATAAGGTTCAAGTGGGAACAGGTCGTAGTAGCCTGTAAATAAAGAGGCTAGGTAGGATAGACTACCGGGGAGAGATGAACGAAACAACTTTTCCGATTGAAGAGAACGATAGCAACAAGAACGACGAATAAGTCGGTGATTAAAAGTGTGCTGCCTATGTTGTCGTAGATACTTCTAGGGACAGAGTTGTTAATACAGTTACGAAATACAGGTTGAAAACATATGACGCGCAATTATTCAATCATGCCTAATGCCAACGTAATGTATTTTAATGAGATTCGATGCACGACTGAACGTGCAGGTTCGTCTACCGCTGGTTGCGGTATATTTTCCGCTAGCTCACTAAAGAGTGGAGAGAGTATTCCATATCTTACAAAAATATTTCACTTGCAAACATTTCGGTCTCCGCATACATGTAACCATGACCCTACGTACGGTTACGTTGTGACAAAGAAGCACCCACAGGAATACAAAACATAAAGTTGAAGGACGCACGTGATTCTTATTACTCTGTAAAAAGGCCCGTACACCTGACGCTGTTCTTCATAATGGAAGCAAAACTAAAGAAGACATTTTCATAGGATTTGTCGACCTGGAAAAAGCGTTCGACAATGTAAAATGGTAAAAGGTGCTCTGAATTCTGAAAATACAGGGGAACGCTGTAGGGACAGACGGGTAATATACAATATGTATAGGAGCCGAGAGGGAATAATAAGAGTGGACGACCAAGAACGAAATGTTCGGATTAAAAAGGGTGTAAGACAAGGACGTAGTCTTTCGCCCCTGCTGTTCAATCTGTACATCAAGGTAGCAGTTATGGAAATAAAAGAAAGGTTCAGGAGTGGATTTAAAATTCAAGGTGAAAGCATATCAGTGATAGAATTCGCTTATGCCTTTGTTATCCTGAGTGAAAGAGAAGAGGAATTACATGATCGACTGAACAGAATGAACAATCTAATGAGTACAGAATAAGGATTTAAAGTAAATCAAAGAAAGGCGAAGTAATGAGAACTAGCAAAAACGAGAACAGCAAGAAATTTAACATCAGAATGGTGATCACGAAGTAGACTTAGCGAAGGAATTATTCTACCTAGGTAGCAAAATTACCCGCGATGGTCGAAGCAAAGATTGCATAAAAAACAGACTAGCACTGGCAAAAAGGATATTCGAGGCCAAGAGAAATAGACTAGTATCAAATAAAGAACTTAATTTGAGGAAGAAATTTCTGAGAATGTACGTTTGGTGCACAGCTTTGTATGAGACCTGAACTGTGGTAAAATCGGAATAGAAGAGAATTGAAGCATTTGAGATGTGGCGCTACAGACGAATATTCAGAGGTGGACTGATAAGGTAAGGAATGAGGAGATTCAGCGCATCGGAGAAGAAAAGGATACGTGGAAAACACTTACAAGAAGAAAGGACAGGATGATAGGATATCAGTTATGGTATCAGGGAATAATTTCCATGGTACTGGAGTAAGCTCTAGAGGATAAATACTGTAGAGGAAGACAGAGACTGGAATACATCCAGCAAATAACTGATGAGGTAGGTCGCAAGTGCTGCTCTGAGATAAAGAGGATGTCTCAGGAGAGAAATTCGTGCCGAGCCGCATAAACCAATCAGAAGACTGATGACTCAAAAAAAAGGACAAAAAAAGAGAGAGGAGATATGGCCATAGCAGGGACTCTCTTGGTCAAATGCGTGCGTACAGCAAAGCCAAGTTAAAGTAGAGAGCGTTGCTAGCAGAGCGTGGAAGCTTACTCTTAACAAAATTTAATCTGTTTGCGATGAGAAGGAAAAAGCAGCGAGATACAGATGGAAAATGGAGACGGAATGCGCAAACAAAACCCCTGCTTCTCCCTTCGGACGCTCTCGGCATTACTCCGGGAAACAGATGACGAGGAATTAGACCTAACGCGATTACAAGAAGAATAAATAAAGGACTTTGCAACTTGCGTGTCACAATGCCCCTCCCTGAACCATGGATCTTGCCGTTGGTGGGGAGGCTTGCGTGCCTCAACGATACAGATAGCAGTACCGTAAGTGCAACCACAGCGAAAGGGGTATCTGTAGAGAGGTCAGACAAATGTGTGGTTCCTGAAGAGGGGCAGCAGCCTTTTCAGTAGTTGCAGGGGCAACAGTCTGGATGATTGACTGATCTGGCCTTGTAACAATAACCAAAAGAGCCTTGCTGTTCTGGTACTGCGAACGGCTGAAAGCAAGGGCAAACTACAGCCGTAATTTTTCCCGAGGGCATGCAGCTTTACTGTATGATTAAATGATGATGGCGTCCTCTTGGGTAAAATATTCCGGACGTAAAATAGTCCCCCATTCGGATTCCCGTTAGGGGACAACTGAAGAGGACGTCGTTATCAGGAGAAAGAAAACTGGCGTTCTACGAATCGGAGCGTGGAATGTCAGATCCCTTAATGCGGCAGGTAGGTTAGAAAATTTTAAAAGGGAAATGGATAGGTTAAAGTTAGATATAGTGGGAATTAGTGAAGTTAGGTGGCAGGAGGAACAAGACTTTTGGTCAGGTGGATACAGGGTTATGAATACAAAATCAAGTAGGGGTAATGCAGGAGTAGGTTTAACAATGAATAAAAAATAGGAGCACGGGTAAGCTACTACAAACAGCATAGTGAACGCATTATTGTGGCCAAGATAGACACGACGCCCACACCCACTACAGTAGTACAAGTTTGTATGCCAACTAGCTCTGCAGATGACGAAGAAATTGATGAAATGTATGATGAGATAAAAGAAATTATTCAGGTAGTGAAGGGAGACGAAAATTTAATAGTCATGGGTGACTAGAATTCGAGAGTAGGAAAATGGAGAGAAGGGAACATAGTAGGTGAATATGGATTGGGGGTAAGAAATGAAAAAGGAAGCAGCCTGGTAGAATTGTACACAGAGCATAATCATAGCTAACACTTGGTTCAAGAATCATGAAAGAAGGTTGTATACATGGAAGAACCCTGGAGATACTAAAAGGTATCAGATAGATTATAATGGTAAGACAGAGATTTGGGAACCAGGTTTTAAATTGTAAGACATTTCCAGGGGCAGATGTGGACTCTGACCACAACCTATTGGTTATGAAGTGTAGATTAAAACTGAAGAAACTACAAAAAGGTGGGAATTTAAGGAGATGGGACCTGGATAAACTGAAAAACCAGAGGTTGTACAGAGTTTCAGGGAGAACATTAGGGAAAAATAGACAGGAATTGGCGAAAGAAATACAGTAGAAGAAGAATGGGTAGTTTTAGGGATGAAATAGTGAAGGCAGCAGCGGATCAAATAGGTAAAAAGACGAGGGCTAGTAGAAACCCTTGGGTAACAGAAGAAAACTGAATTTAATTGATGAAAGGAGAAAATATAAAAATGCAGTAAATGAAGCAGGCAAAAACGAATACAAACAAGGAACGATATCGACAGGAAGTGCAAAATGGCTACGCAGGGATGGCTAGAGGACAAATGTAAGGATGTAGAGGCTTATCTCACTAGGGGTAAGATATATACTGCCTACAAGACAATTAAGGAAACCTTTGGAGAGAGGAGAACCACTTGCATGAATATGAAGAGCTTTGATGGAAACCAAGTTCTAAGCAAAGAAGGGAAAGCAGAAAGGTGGAAGGAGTATATGGAGGGTCTATACAAGGGCGATGTACTTGAGGACAATATTATGCAAATGGAAGAGAATGTAGATGAAGATGAAATGGGAGATATGATACTGCGTGAAGAGTTTGAGAGAGCACCGAAAGACCTAAGCCGAAACAAGGCCCCCAGAATAGACAACATTCCATTAGAACTACTGACAGCCTTGGGAGAGCCAGTCCTGAAAGAATATAATAATTAAAATCCCAAAGAAAGCAGGTGTTGACAGAAATGAAAATTACCGAATCAGTTTAATAAGTCAATGCTGCAAAATACTAACGCGAATTCTTTACAGACGAATGGAAAAACAGATAGAAGCTGACCTCGGGGAAGATCGGTTTGGATTCTGTAGAAATGTTGGAACACGTGAGGCAATACTGACCCTACGACTTATCTAATCTTATCTAAGATTAAGGAAAGGCAAACCTACGTTTCTAGGATTTGTAGATATAGAGAAAGCTTTTGACACTGTTGATTGGAATACTCTCTTTAAAATTCTGAAGGTGGAAGGGGTAAAATACAGGAAGCGAAAGGCTAATTACAATTTGTACAGAAAGCAGATGTCAGTTATATGAGTCGAGGGGTATGAAAGGGAAGCAGTGGTTGGGAAGGGACTGAGACAGGGTTGTAGCCTATCCACGATGATATTCAATCTGTATATTGAGCAAGCAATAAAGGAAACAAAAGAAAAGTCCGGAGTAGGTATTAAAATCCATGGAGAAGAAATAAAAACATTGAGGTTCGCCGATGATACTGTAATTCTGTCAGAGACAGCAAAGAACTTGGAAGAGCAGTTGAACGGAATGGACAGTATCTTGAAAGGAGGGTATAAGATGAACATCAACAAAAGGAAAACGAGGATAATGGAATGTAGTCGAATTAAGTCAGGTGATGCTGAGGGAATTAGGTTAGCAAATGAGACACTTAAAGTAGTAAAGGAGATTTGCTATTTGGGGAGCAAAATAACTGATGATGGTCGAAGTAGAGAGGATATAAAATGTAGACTGGCAATGGCAAGGAAAGCGTTTCTGAAGAAGAGAAATTTGTTAACATCGAGTATAGATTTAAGTGTCAGGAAGTCGTTTCTGGAAGTATTTGTATGGAGTGTAGCCATGTATGGAAGTGAAACGTGGACGATAAATAGTTTACACAAGAAGAGAATAGAATCTTTCGAAATGTGGTGCTGCAGAAGAATGCTGAAGATTAGGTGGGTAGATCACATAACTAATGAGGAGGTATTGAATACAAGTGGGGAGAAGAGGAGCTCCTGGCACAACTTGACTAGAAGAAGGGATCGGTTGGTAGGACATGTTCAGAGACATCGAGGGATCACAAATTTAGCATTGGAGGGCAGCGTGGTGATGACCGAGCGAGATGACGCAGTGGTTAGCACAAGGACTCGGGTTCGGGAGGACGTCGGTTGAAACCCACATCCGCTAGTCCTGATTTACATTTTCCAAGATTTCATTAAATACACTACTGCCCGTTAAAATTGCTACACCAAGGACAAATGCAGATCGTAAACAGATCGTAAAGAAGAAGAAACAGGAGTAGATTTAGAAGAGATAGGGGATCCAGTATTAGAAGCGGAATTTAAAAGAGCTTTGGAGGACTTGCGGTCAATAAGGCAGAAGGGATAGATAACATTCCATCAGAATTTCTAAAATCATTGGGGGAAGTGGCAACAAAACGATTATTCACGTTGGTGTGTAGAATATATGAGTCTGGCGATATACCATGTGACTTTCGGAAAAGCATCATCCACACAATTCCGAAGACGGCAAGGGCTGACAAGTGCGAGAATTATCGCACATTCAACTTAACAGCTCATGCATCGAAGCTGCTTACAAGAATAATATACATAAGAATAGAAAAGAAAATTGAGAATGCGCTAGGTGACTATCAGTTTGGCTTTAGGAAAAGTAAAGGGACGAGAGAGGCAATTCTGACGTTACGGCTAATAATGGAAGCAAGGCTAAAGAAAAATCAAGAAACTTTCATAGGATTTGTCGACCTGGAAAAAGCGTTCGACGATATAAAATGGTGCAAGCTGTTCGAGATTCCGAAAAAAGTAGGGGTAAGATATCAATGATACGATTCGCTGATGACATTGCTATCCTGAGTGAAAGTGAAGAAGAATTAAATGATCTGCTGAACGGAATGAACAGTCTAACGAGTACACAGTATGGTTTGAGAGTAAATCGGAGAAAGACGAAGGTAATGAGAAGTAGTAGAAATGAGAACAGCGAGAAACTTAACATAAGGATTGATGGTCACGAAGTCAATAAAGTTAAGGAATTCTGCTACCTAGGCAGCAAAATAACCAATGACGGACGGAGCAAGGAGGACATCAAAAGCAGACTCGCTATGGCAGAAAAGACATTTCTGGCCAAGAGAAGTCTACTAATATCAAACACCGGCCATAATTTGACGAAGAAATTTCTGAGGATGTACGTCTGGAGTACAGCATTGTATGGTAGTGAAACATGGACTGTGGGAAAACCGGAACAGAAGAGACTCGAAGCATTTGAGATGTGGTGCTATAGACGAATGTTGAAAATTAGGTGGACTGATAAGGTAAGGAATGAGGAGGTTCTACGCAGAATCGAAGAGGAAAGGAATATGTGGAAAACACTGATAAGGAGAAGGGACAGGATGATAGGACATCTGCTAAGACATGAGGGAGTGACTTCCATGGTACTAGAGGGAGCTGTAGAGGGCAAAAACTGTAGAGGAAGACAGAGATTGGAATACGTCAAGCAAATAATTGAGGACGTAGGTTGCAAGTGCTACTCTGAGATGAAGAGGTTAGCACAGGAAAGGAATTCGTGGCGGGCCGCATCAAACCAGTCAGTAGACCGATGACAAAAAAAAAAAAAAAAAAAAAAACAACAGACAGAGCCACACATGCTCATCGCACATAACTTGAATAAAAGGTAGGATATTCAAACATTGTTGAAAATCAGAGTATTAGATTATGTAGTGGGATACACCCCCTCCCCATTCCCCCCCCCCCCCCCCCCCCACGGAAAAAAATCTCTAATACCATTGTCGTGGACGGAGCTTCCGTAGTACGTATTTCTACCGCTATGCATGTATTGCCGGCCTGTGTGGCCGACCTGACCTGCTCCTCTGCAGTGATTGTTTTTGCCAGCGCTGTTTTGTTCTTCTCCCGTTTTTTGCTATGCAAAGCTTAAGTGAACGACGTGTGGCAGGGAAATTTTGTTTTCTGTTAGGTAAAAATGCTGCGGAAACTGTTTTAATGTTAAAAACAGCTTACCAAGGTGACGCTATGGGAAAAACTCAAATTTACCAGTAGTTTGTCTAATTCAAATTGTCGGTTGAAAACAAACTTCGTTCTGGACGTCCATCCATTCCCCAAACCGGGGATAATTGAAAAACAATTCGGGAGCTTCTTCTCACAGACCGTCGAGAGACAACTGATCAACTTCTTTGGCTGTCTTAAGAAGATGGCGCAACAGTGTTAGTCCAAAAAAGACCTGATTTGTTGCAGACAGGAAACTGGTTCTTCCACCACGACAACGCACCTGCACACACAGCCAAATCTGTTACACAGTTTTGGGATAAAATGTAAAGGTTCTGTTACCACACGCACCTTACTGGCCTGACCTGGGTCCGTGCGACTTTTTCTTATTTCCACGCATGGAAAGAGGCATGAAAGGACACCCATTTGAGAACATGGAAGAAGTCAAGATAAAAAGAGAGAGGAGCTGTCAGCCATTCCTAAAGGTGACTACAAAAGCGGTTTCGAACAGTGGGAGCACTGGTCGGACAAACGTATTAATTCTAATTTTGTAGGGATAAGGTTGTTTTGTAATGGAGACTGGTCGGACAAACGCATTAATTCTAATTTTGTAGGGATAAGGTTGTTTTGTAATGGATTTGAATATTTACAGCTTTTAAAAAATAATTCCTGTTTTGTTGGTTACCCCTAGGATGAACTTTTTACGAGTGAGAATGATCGCACAGTTGATAACGATTTTTGTTTATGCCTGGTATCCTTTCGTTGCACAAAGTAAGCTGTGCTCACCATTTCTTTCCTCTTAAACTAAGCTCTACAAATTACATCTCGGGGCTAAGCTTTATTGCAGAAGACAGTATTTATTCAGGGCATGTTTTAGGATGAATATTCTCATGTACTTCGAATACTTTTGTAAGGTGATCAGCTTAAAGCTTCGGCGCCCATGCGTAACATGCGATTTGAGCACTAGCTCTCATCAATGTCACGAAGATTGCGCAACTGTATCCACATGTTACATCCGTAGCTCGTACAACAAATGCGCAAATAAGTTCTTGAGTATTCTGGAGACTCTCGCATTTGTTTACTTGAAAACTGATACCAGCTTTAAAGAAGGATGTCACAGAATCGCACTCACACTTTACCAAGCTTTATCCGGCGCTGTAGCCTTGCTCGTTCACGTCCCTTCGACAGCCGGCAGCGACAGTGTGAGCCCCCGCAGTCCCCGGGCACTACTGCCGCGGCGGGCATTCCGCACACGTAAGCCGCGCGCCCGATGCTGCCTCTCGCAGCCGCGTGGGGTGACGACCGCCTCACGAGCCTAAACGCATTTGTTTCGACAGCGGCTCGCTGCGCCGCCCCCGCAGAGGAGCTCTGAGAGGGCGCCGCCGACCCGGGCGATTTATAGACCAAGTTGGGGCGGACGTTTCCAATTGGCAGGCGCATTTTTCGCATCGCACCGTTTCTGGGCCCGCGTACAGTGTTTGCCGACTGTTCGGCCCTATGATTTATCGGGCGGCTGAGGCGGAACCGGCACCAGCACCAGAAGCCTGGGCTGCGTTCTCCTCCGCTCTCATCTTTATGGATGACGGCCGGGCTGTCGGCCGGGGCGGCCTCTGCTCCCGCCCTAATGAATGGAGGCCCAGGATCAACACAGAGGTCCACAGGGGCAGCGCTCCGTCTACCCACAGTGAGCGACCGATAGCGGGAAAAGCTGTGCTCAAAGTACTGGGACAGATACCGTAAAAAACCAAAAAGTACTCTGATTGTTCGTTGCCACTGAGGGCTTGAGAGCGTTCCCTCTGACCTACAGATTCAGTCACCTTTAATATTTTCGATTTAATAACTTATATATCTACATCTACATTCTACATTTATACTCCGCAAGCCACCCAACGGTGTGTGGCGGAGGGCACTTTACGTGCCACTGTCATTACCTCCCTTTCCTGTTCCAGTCGCGTATGGTTCGCGGGAAGAACGACTGTCTGAAAGCCTCCGTGCGCGCTCTAATCTCTCTAATTTTACATTCGTGATCTCCTCGGGAGGTATAAGTAGGGGGAAGCAATATATTCGATACCTCATCCAGAAACGCACCCTCTCGAAACTTGGCGAGCAAGCTACACCACGATGCAGAGCGCCTCTCTCGCAGAGTCTGCCACTTGAGTTTATTAAACATCTCCGTAACGCTATCACGGTTACGAAATAACCCTGTGACGAAACGCGCCGCTCTTCTTTGGATCTTGAGAGGTAGATTCCGAAATTCACTGAAATTTGAATTATGTGTGCCAGTAGCTATGAGCGCATTAAAATACCAATAGGTCTCTCCCTAAGTATTCTACTTAAATCAAAGTGGCAAGTCTCTGTGAGTTGAATGCTTTAGTTACATTTTGGTCAGGAGTTCCGCGGTTGCTCACGTAAAAGACCAGTGTGTTTGTACAAATTTTTGTTTTTATCTTGGGACAAGAGCATCACATGCAGGTCAGAAACACACTTGCGACAGGTATAACTGCACAGAAAAGTAAGGGGTAGAAAATCAGAAATTTTTTATAAAACTCATTCCAGCTGACACAGGAAATATCAAGTTAGACAGAGACAGTGGCTGAAGCACAAAGTGTACCGTTATGTCGAAAGACGGTCAGGAATTTGACACATTACAACACCTTATGCCGAGTGAGAAATATGCATTCAGAAGACAGAAGACCGCAACAGAAAACCAGCGGAGAGGGATAATCATATTCACTAGCTCATATGTCATGATGCTAGAAATGATACCTCTTCCCCAATAATACGTAGTGACTAACTGATACAGCAGTTAAGAACCTGTGGTCAATATACAGAATAAAAAGGCCATTAATCATTGAACTTTTCTAATATTTAAGATTAGATTACATTTTACTTTCATCCCAATTGATCCGTAGTGAGGAGGACCTCCAGGATGTAGAACATGTCAGAAGAACAACAATAGATGACAAATATTTACAACTCAAACAAACAAGCTAATGTACCATTTCACAGGTCTCAAGTGGAACGATCGTCATTTTTCAATGAAAACTATATGAAATAATCATTTTATTAATACTAATGCACTGAATTTAAAATTAATAAAAAGCTTTTTTTAAATTTATTTATAAGGAAATAAACGTGTAATACAACGTCTCTTCGACAACGACGTCGTTAGAGACCTAGCACAAGCTCAGATTCTTTCAAGGATGGGGAAGGAAATCGGCCTTGCCATGTTAAAGGAACCATTACAGCTTTTGCCTGGAGCTATTAAGGGAAAGCACTTAAAACACGAGCTTGGATGGCCGTGCATGACATTCAACCGTTGTTCTCTTGAAGTAGAGTCCACTATGCTGAACACTGCACCTCCTCGCTCTGTAGCACCTTGGGAATAGGTTACATATAAATGTATTCTGTTAGAACAGGGCAGGATTGTAGCAAACTCTGTGCCACGTTCAAGGTGATCAGCAGCAATAATGTGTGAAAGTCTGCAGGAAATTTACACAACTGCTCCAAGACGGTCCAAAAGGTTGAACTGATGACGCAGGTTGCTGTATCGGCATTGCAACTAAAGAGTAATCGTCGCAGTGCGAGAGTCCTCCTTCACCGCCGGCGAAGGTCGACAGGTCCTGAATACTATTAAGTCCTTTTTGATTTTTTGCTTATTGGAGAGATTGTTCATAAAGAGTTTAGCCAACGATACAGAATTTTATCACAATGTTCTACGAAAGTAGCACAAAACGTCCAAAAACGACTGGGTACTCCTACATGACGGTGGACCACTGCATTATTCTGGTGTAATTGACTAAAAATAAGGTGGTAGTAGATTCCCACTCGCCGTACTCACCTCGTCCCAAAGATCAATTTTTTTAAGATGGGAAAGATTTAAGCGGTATTAAACAAAAAATGGTTCAAATGGCTCTGAAAACTATGGTACCTAATATCTGAGGTCATCAGTCCCCTAGAACATTAAGTACTTAAACCTAACTAACCTAAGGACATCACACACATCCATGACCGAGGCAGGATTCGAACCTGCGACCGTAGCGGTCGCGCGGTTCCAGACTGAAGCGACTAGAACCGCTCGACCATTCCGGCCGGATGGTATTAAACACTCTTGACCAACAGACACATCCAGGATGTTTTCAAAAGGTGGATGACGCCTTCGAGTAGGGTTGTACGCTTCCAGAGGGGCTACGTTGAAGTGATGTTACCCAACAAAAGGCGTGAAAATTTTAATTTATTTCCGAAACTTGTGGATACCGCAATAAATGTACGCCTGAACAGAAATGAAGGTTGTCCTGATGAAATTGGCCACGAACGGCACCTGTACAATGTCTTCAGTACCTTTCAAGTGTGAGGCGTGATCGGGAAAGTGTTGTGTGTAGTGGTAAGTGCGTTATGTCGGAGCAAATTGAACTCGAATGTAGGCAAATTGTTGAATCTCGCATGGTGGCTCCTTCTGTAACCAAGGTAACCAAAGTGTTCTGTCTTTCTACAGACACCGTACCGAGTATTTGTACAACTTGCAGGGAAACCGGGAAAACATCGTCCGCTTAGTCAAAACGCATACGAAAATGTGTGCTATGTGATCCTGACGGACGGCCATTGAGGAGGATTGTGACAAAGAGTAAAAGGACTATGGCTCCAAAATTCACTTATGAACCCTGTCAGCATGAAAACAATACAAAGAGCGATCCAGTAGATGGGCACTGCAGAGCAAGATGGAATTCCAAAACAACTCATCAGTGATGCAAATACCGGTAAAGGGAAAACGTGGTGCCAAATCCATAAAACCTGGGCTATGAAGCACTCGAAGGATTTCATTTGTTCGAAGTCGTCTTGTTTCGAAGCTTCCAACCTCTGGTATCCCAAGAGTTAAATATGGCGAGGGTTCGACGATGATTCGGACAGCCATATCGCGGTATTCCATGAGCTCATGGTTACTCTGCAGCGCTGCATTACTGCCAAATATTATGTGACCATTTTAGTTGATCAAGTCGATCCCATGGTACAATGTTTGTTTCCGAATAGTGATGCTGTGTTTGAAGATTGCAGGACCCCGTCTTCACAGAGCTAGCAACGCCCGTGATTGGTTTTGTGAGCACGAGGATGAATTGTCGCACTTGCCGTCGTAATTACAACAGTCACCCGATCTTAATGTTACTGAGGCTTTGTCATGCGCTTCGAAGAGAAGCGTTATAGATTTCGAACTCCATCGTCGTTACCTGAACGTGCCACTATTTTGCTGTAATAGAGATATAAAATTCCTTCGAAAACTATGCAGGACTTTTATTTATCCATTACGGCACGACTGGAAACTGTTTTGAGTGTCAACCGTTTCCTACTTCGTATTGGTCACGGTAGTGTGTCATGTTTCTGATGTTTCCTTATTTTTGTCCATCCTCTGTACACAGCGTTTCAATTAAACGCACGTTTAGATCAAGGTGTTAATTACCCGCAAATTTCGTCACTCCCCTGGAATACACCGGAACCACCGAATAGAGCATTTCCACAAGGAAACTGCATATAGCTTTCAGAGACATAAAGGGCCAGAGAATACTTCGTAGCGCCACCAACAATTTTCTCCTTTTGTACGACCCAAGTGCCTGGTCTAAAGCAGAGGTAGTTTATATATGCCGCTCCGGTTTGGAATCGCATGACAGAGTGGCATAGTAGAGTCAAGAAGTTTCTTACACCTTACACCAACAGAGAGCAATGAGCACCTTCAGTTAGCACTGGTTGAACCTTCAGCAACAATAGTGATCTTTATAACCGATTTCACCAACAGAACTATATGCAATGATTATTTAGTATTACCTAGCGTTACGTCTCTTATAGCTAATCATGTATTACGCTCTTACTAATAGTGTTATCTATACTGGATAACAACCGACCTACAGATCGAGTAGCACGATGGTATGACTGAACATTCGAAGTCCGGTCTTACTGCCACGAGTGGCCTCTCTCCCTCTTGTACAGTTTCTGAAGTACGTGGCACAGGGGACTAAGCGATAGTATTAAAGTGTCATTTTTCGAGACCAGAGCCATTTTCTCTGATTCAAGGTAATGACCGCTATCCCCTGCAAGGTGAACTGGATGGCCTTGTAGTCCTTTCATAAAGAAAACTAAATGCTTGATCACAATGAAGATCACCAAGGTTCTCAATTGGAGAATTATTTAAGCTTGCATAAAATATCCCCATTTTCCTTGTGGCATTAAAGCAGAGCAAAACTCTAGTTACCAAAGGCAAACTGTTGCCTCTAACAAGGACCATTGAGATTATCGTCGAACGCGTTAATTTTAATCTGATGCGTCAACGTTTCCGAGGTATTTTTGTGTAGGAATGTCGGAGAAAACTTTGTCTCCAATAAGCTGGATTCTCTACGTTACATGACGCTTTTTTTTTTTTCAAAATATTTTCAGGGAAGCCTCGGAGCATGTAGGACGTAGCACGTGGATTCTGAAACATACTTAACGATTTACTACATATATAGATGGACGATTTCATGAATCCACATTTCAACGCCACTGAATGCAACTATTTTATCTTAGTGCTATTACTGCTAATTAGAATGGTTTCAGCATTGTCATTTATCTGTCTATGCTTTCTACTGAGCGCCCTGTAGGGTTTTGTTCTCTTAGCTACAACTACGAAGAAGTACTTTTGCTCCATCGACTTCCTGCGGTCTTACCTCACTCTCAGCCGTATAATACGCTACTAAACCATGACGGTTCTACTCTTCGTATACCGCTGTGAATATGACGTTTTTTTCCAGACTCAAGCCAAAGAGACAGTTTCCCGTAAGATAATTACACCAAGTAGCATACGTTCGTGCTCGTAGCACGAAAGGATGAACTGCCTGCTTCCTACGTAACGATGCTCGTTTCCCGAGGTGTCTCAAGTTTCTCCGCTTCGTCGACGTTAACAGCCACTAACGCGGCTTTAATTACGGTAGTCCCTTGGGTAATGTCCTCGTTGTGTAACGTTGTTATAACAAGCCCTCGCCAGCTTGTGACAAGGAAGATATAGCGTACTATTCGCTTCACAAAAGCAATGAATTGATGTTACTTACTTAAAATTTGCTTTGATACTCTTCATTAACCTGTTCTCTGATGCTCTGACAACAGAACACGCCGGAAATTTGCAGATAAAAAGTTTCAACAACTAGGTCTTGTTTTTAGCGATCTAAAGCGGAGACAATGACGTGCTCAGTTATTCCATACGTCGGTCGCAAGCCCCACGCTTCGCATTCATACCGCAAGTTAAACCTATTAGAGCTTTCTCGACATACTGAGTTGTCTTACAGTTGTGTAATCATGATACGAAAACGACTTTCGAGACGAATCAGGTAACCAAATCCCATGACTGAAGTTTCAAATACAGCAAAGTTCTGTGGGCGTGTGTGAAATCTTACGGGACTTAACTGCTAAGGTCATCAGTCCCTAAGCTTACACACTGCTTAGCCTATAGTATCCTAAGGACAAACACAATCACCCATGCCCGAGGGAGGACTCGAACCTCCGCCGTGACCAGCCACACAGTCCATGACTGCAGCGCCTTAGACCGCTCGGCTAATCCTGCAGTTCTGTGGGACATAGCTTCTTTTTGTTTGTAGTCACAAGTATTCCCACAGGTTTGATGCCATCCTCCTAACAGTTATGTAGTGCAGTGGTTAAGGAACTGAGTACGCGTTGTGTATTAGTGAGGCGCAGATCAACGGTAGATCATCAGGGTTAGGTTCTCTGTGATTTCTCTAATTGGCCGGCCGAAGTGGCCGTGCGGTTAAAGGCGCTGCAGTCTGGAACCGCAAGACCGCTACGGTCGCAGGTTCGAATCCTGCCTCAGGCATGGATGTTTGTGATGTCCTTAGGTTAGTTAGGTTTAACTAGTTCTAAGGTCTAGGGGACTAATGACCTCAGCAGTTGAGTCCCATAGTGCTCAGAGCCATTTGAACAATTTTTTTCTCTAATTCATCTGAACTGGCTCTGAGCACTATGGGACTTAATATCTATGGTCATCAGTCCCCTAGAACTTAGAACTACTTAAACCTAACTAACCTAAGGACAGCACACAACACCCAGCCATCACGAGGCAGAGAAAATCCATGACCCCGCCGGGAATCGAACCCGGGCGTGGGAAGCGAGAACGCTACCGTACGACCACGAGAGGCGGGCATCTGAACTAAATACCGAAATATTTCCTTTAAAAAGTAAGAGGTCAATTACTTTTGGTGTTGCACGTTCCCGTCTTGCGGTCCGTCTGTAACAGTGCTACCTACCCCTGAAAGGTAGAATTAAATTTTATGAGGGACAAAAAGAAATGGGTTCAATTGTGTTTCGTTCACGTAACTAAATTAGTTTTTAAATTTCTTGCTGATATCACAATTTCACAAACCAGAAATACTGATTTCGTAAGTTACCAACAATTATATTTCTTTTACAAATACTAGTATTTACGTGTGATACGGTATTGTGTAAGTTACAGCTTGTGGAACGAACGAATGAACCACACTTCCTCACACAGTCCAATCAGTACAAATATATTTTGTATCAGGCATCTACACTGATGCTCATAAATTAAGGGTAATGCTGATTCATGGTGGAACAACACTCTGGTGGGTGGTTTCGACTTTATATCACCTAGGGGTATGGGCATGCGGTGCATTTGACCTGCAGTCTTCGCACAGTGGCGCTGGCAGCAGTACACGTACGCAGAGGTGTGTTGGTGCATGTCAGAGTACGGTACGGCGAGTAAGTGTGCATACGTTTTCAGACGTGCTAATGGTGACTGTGTGTTAAAAATGGCTCAAAGAACACATGTTGATGACGTTATGAGGGGTAGAATACTAGGGCGACTGGAGGCTGGTCAAACGCAGCAGGTCGTAGCACGGGTCCTCCACGTGCCACAAAGTGTGATCTCAAGGTTATGGCCACAATTCCAGCAGACAGGAAAAGTGTCCAGGCGCTACAGTACGGGACTTCCACAGTGTACACCACCACAAGAAGACCGATATCTCACCATCAGTGCCCGCAGATGGCCACGGACTACTGCAGGTAGCCTTTCTCGGGACCTTACTGCAGCCACTGTAACAGTTGTCTCCAGACACACAGTCTCCGGACGATTGAACAGACATGGTTTATTTGAATGGAGACCTGCAAGGTGGATTACACTGACCCCTGGTCACAGGAGAGCCCGTAAAGCCTGGTGTCAAGAACACAGTCATTGGAACAGAGGTCATTGGAACGTGTGACGTCACAAGAAGGAGTGAAGTCCAGGTATAGTCTGAACAGTGATTCTCGCGGGGCTTTCACCTGGCGTGAACCTGGAACCAGGAACCAGGTATGTCTTCGAAAGGGACCTGTATGGAGGTCGTGGTTTGATCGTGTGGGGTGGGATTATGATTGGTGCACGTACACACCTGCATGTCTTTTATAGAGGAACTGTAACAGGTCAGGCGTATCGAGATGTCAATTTGCACCAGTATGTCCGCCTTTCCAGGGGTGCAGTGGATCCCACCTTCCTCCTGATGAATGATAACGGACGGCCCCACCGAGTTGCCATCGTGGAGAAGTACCTTGAGACGGAAGGTATCAGGCGAATGGAGTAGCCTGCCTGTTCTCCAGACCTAAACCCCACCGAGCGAGGTGGCGCAGTGGTTAGCACACTGGACTCGCATTCGGGAGGACGACGGTTCAATCCCGTCTCCGGCCATCCTGATTTAGGTTTTCCGTGATTTCCCTAAATCGCTTCAGGCAAATGCCGGGATGGTTTCTTTGACAGGGCACGGTCGATTTCCTTCCCCATCCTTCGCTCACCCGAGCTTGCGCTCCGTCTCTAATGACCTCGTTGTCGACGGGACGTTAAACACTAATCTCCTCCTCCTCCTAAACCCCATCGAGCACCTCCGGGATGCTCTCGGTCGACGTATCGCTGCACGTCTTCAAACCCCTACGACACTTCAGGAGCTCCGACAGGCACTGGTGCAAGAGTGTGAGGCTATACCCCAGCAGCTGCTCGACCACCTGATCCAGAGTATGCTAACCCGTTGTGCGGCCTGTGTATGTGTGCATGGTGATCATACCCATACTGATGTCGGTGTACATGCGCAGGATACAGTGGTGTTTTGTAGCACATGTGTTTCTGGACGGTTTTCTCAACTTTCACCAATTCCATGGACTTACAGATCTGTGTCGTGTGTGTTCCCTACGTGCCTATGCTTTTAGCGCCAGTGTTGTATGGTGGCACCTTGTATGGCTTCACATTCCTCAATTATCCTTAATTTATCAGCACTAATGTATGTCTGTAAGATTGACGCATATACTGTTCCTCACGTATGCTTACATATCTCCTGAAAATACAATCTCTCCGTTCTAGTTAGTTCCCGCAATAATCCATAAGAAAAGCTTCTTTATGCACTTTGCAAATGATAAACTAATTGACAGCACAACACAACACTAGGTACGTTATGGCTACCATCAGAGGTGATCAAAACATTTTCGTTTGGGGGCGCTACTGCTGCGTATGTGAAACGTAGCGCGACTCAGATGCAGTTACACGAACACCGACATGTAGGCAAAGGATCAGTGCAGCATTAGTGCCTTTCCGACGTCCGTGCGGTACATGGTTCAAATGGCTCTGAGCACTATGGGACTTAACTTCAGAGGTCATCAGTCCCCTAGAACTTAGAACTACTTAAACCTAACTAACCTAAGGACATCACACACATCCATGGCCGAGGCAGGATTCGAACCTGCGACCGTAGCGGTCGCGCAGTTTCAGACTGTAGTGGCTAGAAACGCACGGCCACCCCGGCCGGCCGTGCGGTATATACGGAAATGTGGACTATGGCGCGTTATTACCAAGTGCGTCCAAACAGGATCGACGTGCTGTTATTTTGGTTTTGGCTGCCGAAGGACAGACAGACAACCATAGACATCCATCTAAATGTATGGAGCAGCTTATTTGTCGAATGTATTGTCAACAAGACGCCGGTCGATCTGAGACTGCAGCCTCATCCAAATGGGAGACACTCGAGCACACACCCTATAGTTCTGATCTTTCCCTATGCTGCAATCATGCCTTGTGTCCCTTATAAAAGATCTTGAAGTGTGGGCGATTCCTGTCGGACATGGCTGAGTATCAAGCAGTTACGGAATTCTTCACGCAGCAGAACATGGCGATTTACCAAACGGATACCTTTAACTTGGTGCGTCGGTAAGATGATTGCCTCAGTGCATACCGATTATCAACCATACGGCCTTTGAACGGTAACATTTCTATCGTCCCTGATACATTGCTGCATGGCCTACATGGTATTACCGCTATTGCTGTTACTGTTAGTGGCAGTCATCAGACACAAAGCACTGACAGCATGAAATTTTCCAGTTTCTGTCACTTCAGCTGTCCGGCGACTAAGTGATATACAAACAGTAAGTATAGTGCACACTGCTTGTCTTGGTTGAATTTAAATGGGGTACAAGTTGTGGGTGAAGCAAATTCCAGTAGAGAGAAGGGTGGTGCAGGGGAAGAACTTATTACAAGAGGAATCTGCCTCAGTTTGGATACTAATCTGTGTTTTCTAAGATGGAGTTGCAAGTAGCTCTCTCAATGCACTGAGAATAGCTTCATCACCGTATAGAAAAAAGTTGTTAGAAATAACAAGTATCCAGTGTCTCACTCATTCATCAGTTCGTGGTTTAATAAAACACCAAAAAAAAAAATTAACTTCATTTCTCGTCATTTTAAATGTAATGTGTTCAAAGAACATTATTTTTCATTATAAAGTTTAGTCAGGCTCTAATGTTGATGATGGCGACGAGGAGGGATCGGGGTTGTTTAGGTGACGAGACCAGACAGTGAGGACATCGGCCTCATCGGATTAGGGAAGGACGGGGAAGGAAGTCATCCGTGCCCTTTCAAAGGAAACATCGGGGCATTTGCCTGGAGTGATTTAGCGAAATCACGGAAAACCTAAATCGGGATAGCCGGATTCGGGATTGAACCGTCGTCCTCCCGAATGTGAGTCCAGTGTGCTAGCCGCTGCGAGAAGGGATCGGGTTGTAGCTAATATCTAGCTACACTCAGGGGTACTAGCCTCAGAACGGCTGGGAGTCACTGCTCTACAATGATCTTCACGCCACTTTAAATCCTAATCTTTTCTGCTCGCCGTTCAAGTATTGGTGACGGTCTCCAAAAACCTTTATTCCCTAGGAAAACTACTAGTATCATTTTCAGGTGGCCTCCTAACTGAGTGTTTCTCTCTCTGTCTGTTGATTGTATTACTTAATATTCCATTCGGCTTCCCTCGGAGCTTTCGTGGCATCGAGCGAAGTCTACTCTATTTCAGGGTCTTGGAGTTATGACATTATTCGCACTTATCACATCTGAGCTG
The DNA here is from genome assembly GCF_023864345.2 of Schistocerca serialis cubense. NCBI lineage: Eukaryota > Metazoa > Arthropoda > Insecta > Orthoptera > Acrididae > Schistocerca > Schistocerca serialis. The sequence continues at coordinate 591,699,515 of NC_064645.1, read as the reverse complement.
TGTGAGGAAACAGTGGCCGACCACTGTGGCCGATCAGTTCTAGCCGCTGCTGCTACGGTCGCAGGTTCGAATCCTGCCTCGGACATCGATGTATAAGTAGTTCTGTCTTGGGGACTGATGACCTCAGATGTTAAGTCCCATTGTTCTTAGAGCTATTTGAACTTTTTTTTTTTTTTTTTTTTTTTTTTTTTGAGAATACAGTAGCAAGGGTGTGACGTCATAAGAAGGAGTGAAGTAAGAACGGCATATCTTGTTGCCTGGCGACATCCCGGTAAATTGCGCCTTCTGAAACGACTTGAATTCAGCCAAGCTTGTGTAATAACAAATAGAGAGATTATCCTGTGGACTCTGCGTCAAAACTAATATTTTCGATTATTAATTATTACTAAATTAATGCCGGCCGATGTGGCCGAGCGGTTCTAGACGCTTGCGTCCGGAACCGCGTGCCTGCTGCGATCGCATGTTCGAATCATCCCTCGGGCATGGATGTGTGTAATGTCCTTAGGTTAGCTTTGTTTAAGTAGTTCTAAGTCTAGGGAACTGATGACCTCTGATGTTAAGTCCTATAGTGCTTAGAGCCATTTGATTTGAAGTAAATTAATATTCAGGTTTTGGTCATTACAATACGAGACAATTTCATACTACTGTGTTATCATTACGCAATCAAACCAATTTTATTATCAGCTTTAAGTAGACAACTAAATTACTAGAAAGAGTGCCATCATTTCGTATGTCATGGGCTTCGTTACGAATGAGCTTCTCGCGAAGTGGTTCAATTCAAACAGTTCAGTTGCTGTCTCTGGGATGAAATACTGAGTTCCAGGTCGTTTATGATGTAGTGCGCGTCTAACACGGCTATATGCGACAAATGCAGATTTTTACTGAACTTAGAGAAGTATTGCCATATGTTGATAATGTTTGTTACTCGGAATGAAGGTGATACAGGATTCTGTTTTGACTAATAAGAGTCACTGGTATCTTTAGGATTGATTCTTGTCGTTATCAGTGGCCCCTACAGAGATCAACACGAGCAGAAATTCGTGATGCTGGGCAGCAGAAGAGCGGCCTTTACTCCCCGCTACCGAGAACATAGCAGGAGGTGCTGATTCAGGATGAAACTCGTGTTTAATGTATCGCAGCTAATTGGCCGCTTACAAACAGTAAAAAAACAAACAACAAAATTACCGCCTCCATATTAACGCACCATCATTACCCGCCAACGCAACGGATGTGCCTAATTGCCTTGATGCGTAGGCCAGGTTTAACGTATTGCGCGCTAGATTATAAAATGAAGCGTTCTGAAATGGGTTTCATTTAGCGAACGCTTGTGCACCACAGCTAATTGTCGTACATAAGTGAGGGCCACGACCGTCCCCAATTAACGCTGAGCGTGCCTAGCCACACGCGCACTCATTAAGCTGAATTATGACCTACCCGATGTCAGAACGCGATATTTACGTCGAAAAAGCGGATTGCAACCGAGAGAAATCTCGTACACCAGCACCATCCAGTTGCAATATAGTCTTCGCCTATATTTCTTAATATGCGCTTAAAAACCTAAGTTTCATATTAGGAAGTAAAATTTACAAGGAAAATGCCCAGTGGTGTGGAACATCGCCCTGTCTTAGCACGGTTTTCAGGTGGTTTTCCGCGCTCAATTAGGCAAGTACTGAGCTCCTGCTGAAAACTCCGTCTCATACGATACGACACACAGGAAGTTAAATACGATAAACACGAAACAATGTTTACTCGATTCACAGGCAAACGACTTCGCTCTCTTAGGTTAACTGACGGCTATGGTGACGAGAGGTCTGTCCGGCCAATTTTTAAAATGAAAAAGAAGTTCCAGATTATGAAGTGGCCTGCGTACGGGAAGCTTGGAGAAAATTATGACACGACGTAATAACTCATATTTTAACAGTAACATAGACGGATACCACAGCCTCCAGACTTAAAACGCTTTTCTGCTGTAATGGATTGGTATCTGCTAATAAGGTGTGCATTCCATAACGCAGACACCATTACTGGAAAATATCAAGGAGGATTTTGTCACGGGAGATCTACTGTCGACCAAATCTTTGTCCTACGGCAGATCGTAGAAAAAGGTGAGAGTTTGGCCGAGAACTACACATGCTGTTTGTCGACTTCAAAAAAGCATATGACTGCAATCATCGGGAAAGTATGCTGACGTATCTGGAAGAGTTCGGTTTTGCCAGGAAACTACACTCCTGGAAATTGAAATAAGAACACCGTGAATTCATTGTCCCAGGAAGGGGAAACTTTATTGACACATTCCTGGGGGTCAGATACATCACATGATCACACTGACAGAACCACAGGCACATAGACACAGGCAACAGAGCATGCACAATGTCGGCACTAGTACAGTGTGTATCCACCTTTCGCAGCAATGTAGGCTGCTATTCTCCCATGGAGACGATCGTAGAGATGCTGGATGTAGTCCTGTGGAACGGCTTGCCATGCCATTTCCACCTGGCGCCTCAGTTGGACCAGCGTTCGTGCTGGACGTGCAGACCGCGTGAGACGACGCTTCATCCAGTCCCAAACATGCTCAATGGGGGACAGATCCGGAGATCTTGCTGGCCAGGGTAGTTGACTTACACCTTCTAGAGCACGTTGGGTGGCACGGGATACATGCGGACGTGCATTGTCCTGTTGGAACAGCAAGTTCCCTTGCCGGTCTGGGAATGGTAGAACGATGGGTTCGATGACGGTTTGGATGTACCGTGCACTATTCAGTGTCCCCTCGACGATCACCAGTGGTGTACGGCCAGTGTAGGAGATCGCTCCCCACACCATGATGCCGGGTGTTGGCCCTGTGTGCCTCGGTCGTATGCAGTCCTGATTGTGGCGCTCACCTGCACGGCGCCAAACACGCATACGACCATCATTGGCACCAAGGCAGAAGCGACTCTCATCGCTGAAGACGACACGTCTCCATTCGTCCCTCCATTCACGCCTGTAGCGACACCACTGGAAGCGGGCTGCACGATGTTGGGGCGTGAGCGGAAGACGGCCTAACGGTGTGCGGGACCGTAGCCCAGCTTCATGGAGACGGTTGCGAATGGTCCTCGCCGATACCCCAGGAGCAACAGTGTCCCTAATTTGCTGGGAAGTGGCGGTGCGGTCCCCTACGGCACTGCGTAGGATCCTACGGTCTTGGCGTGCATCCGTGCGTCGCTGCGGTCCGGTCCCAGGTCGACGGGCACGTGCACCTTCCGCCGACCACTGGCGACAACATCGATGTACTGTGGAGACCTCACGCCCCACGTGTTGAGCAATTCGGCGGTACGTCCACCCGGCCTCCCACATGCCCGCTATACGCCCTCGCTCAAAGTCCGTCAAGTGCACGTACGGTTCACGTCCACGCTGTCGCGGCATGCTGCCAGTGTTAAAGACTGCGATGGAGCTCCGTATGCCACGGCAAACTGGCTGACACTGACGGCGGCGGTGCACAAATGCTGCGCAGCTAGCGCCATTCGACGGCCAACACCGCGGTTCCTGGTGTGTCCGCTGTGCCGTGCGTGTGATCATTGCTTGTACAGCCCTCTCGCAGTGTCCGGAGCAAGTATGGTGGGTCTGACACACCGGTGTCAATGTGTTCTTTTTTCCATTTCCAGGAGTGTAGTAAGCCTCACAAAGGCCTGCCTGATCGATAATACAGCAAAGGTAAAAATTGGAAATAAGTTGTCTGAAAGATTCAAAAGACAAACTGGGCTACGGCAGGGCGATGGACTATCACTTGTTGTTTTCAATCTTGCATTAGAGAAGATAATGCGAGAGATATCATCTAATGAACTCACAGGAGTCGAGACCGGGAATGTAAACATGAAGTACCTCGGATATGCCGATTATACAGTGCAGCTGTCTGGGTCACAAGAAGAATTAGGGGAAATGACTGAAATTCTGTAAGAAACAACAGCGAGGAATATTGTATCTCAAATCAATCGTGACAAGACGGAATACACGGTTCTACACCGTAGACATAATGAAACTCAAGAATCACTTCCACCTTTACAGACAACTGAAGGTTCTTATCGTCAAGTCAGGGAGTTCAAACATCTGGGCGCAAATTCAGAGATGAACCATACAGTAAAATGGAAGGACAGGCAAGAGTACAGGAAGGTAATCGATGTTACGACGGTCTTAATGCTCTCCTCAAAACCCGAAGTCTGTCAAGACATTTCAAAATAAACATCTAAAAACACTCCTTCAGCCAGTAATACTACTCGTGTATGGATGTGCCACCTGAAAGTCCTTCGAAGATTTTTAAACCAATTTACGATAATGACAGCGAAAATTGGAGGATTCGTCATAATACATAGTTGTATATGTAGAAATAGCCAAACATCGTGGCTATAATGAAGACACGATGACTCCAGTGGATAGGGCATGTTGCTCCAATGCAGGACAACCGATGGCTGGAAACTGTACACAACACCAAGCAAATCGGCAGAAGGCCGTAGGAAGACATAGAACTCGATGGAGTGTTGCTTATCCAAAAACCTTCAGAGAGTGGGAGTGCTGAAGGATGGCAGAACGGAGCCGAAGACAGGCTGAAGTGGAGGCAATCTCTCAAAGCAGCACGGTCCATTTGGCCTGATCGCGTAAAGTAAGTAAAGCAAGTAAGTATTCCATTACGTTGTGAGCACATTGGGAAGGACGTATGATACCGAGAACGCAACAGTTGTGGTTTAACGGAAATGTTAAATATATGTTTCGGTATTTTCAGGTTCCGTGAAAGATAATCTACTTCGTCGAAGATGTAAAGAGTGGTAGAGTGATTCCCACGAAAGGCAAACGTCGTTTTCTATTTCCGATCATCCAGAACTATTCACTCTTCTCCGTCAAATGTGAGGAATTTATGCCGTCGTAACAAGTATTAGAGAGTATATAATCTGGATCGACAGCGCTTGTAGCAGTGTTCTAGCACCGAATAGTACTTCTGTTTACTTCGTACGATCCCAACTCTCTTTTCAGCACACTCACCTGCTTTGCTAGATTCCGTCATGAAAGTTAATATTCCGTCAAAAGTAATTCATTACGGACACGTTTATCACTCCTATAGGCTGTAGAATAAATAGACGTTAGCCACCAATAAGGGGACATCATCACGATCGAAAACCACCATGAATGTGTCATAGCCGGCCAGAGTGACCGAGCGGCTATAGGCGCTACAGTCTGGAACCGCATGACCGCTACGGTCGCAGGTTTGAATGCTGCCTCGGGCATGGATGTGTGTGATGTCCTTAGGTTTGTTAGGTTTAAGAAGTTCTAAGTTCTAGGGTACTGATGACCTCAGAAGTTAAGTTCCATAGTGCCCAGAGCCATTTGAACCAATGTGTCATTAAATTTTTCCTTGTTTCGTACCAACGTCCATTATCATCTGGTAGACACAAATACTAATACGCGTATATTATCTGAAAAAAAAACACACTCGAACATCTATATTCATGCCGTCAGAACCCCGAAGTTAAGCGCTGTCGAGCTGGGCCAGCACTTGGATGGGTGACCGTCAGGTCTGCCGAGCACTGTTGGCAAGCGGAGTGCATTCAGCTCTCGTGAGGCAAACTGAGGAGCTACTTGATTGACAAGTAGCGGGAGAGCAGTGAGCTGACCACATACCCCTCCATTTCCGCATCCAGTGACGCCAGTGGACTGAGGATGACACGGCGGCTGGTCGGTAACCTTTGGCCTTCCAAGGTCTGTTCGGACGGAGGAGAGTTGGTATTCCTTAATCCTGTGCATTCTCTCCCCGTGTTGATATTACATCTATTGCAGCCGAAACCAACAAATTATTTTGAACGATAATGGTTATGTCTACATGCGATTCCAAGCACAGAGAAACATGCTACGTACTGTAAACGCTTTTCGTGAACTTTGAAGAACAGCGACTACACCAAAACAAAGCACTTCATATAAGAAACAGTGCTGTCTCCAGTGGACGTATGTCGGATATGAATGACCACTTGGCTGGACACAAGATCACGAGACTGCCCACAAACGGCGACTTTCTGCTTGGCTGTGGCGATAATCAGGTGTATTTAAAACCTGTGGAATCGAAGAGCACTCGCTTTTCTTAGATGGCTAGTCTCTGACCAAGACCGACAGGAACACCTCAACAGCTGCACCTACTACTCTCAACGTCAAAGATGGTTATGTCAACATGTTGTTGTAGTAATAATGCTCAGAAACAAACAAACAAAAAATAAACTGTATGAATCAGGCTAGCAGATTCCCACATTCCTTTTCTTATTTAAGGTAGGTCCCCTTCATACAGCATCTCACCTTCATAAACTTGTAGTTTACAATTTTCCACACCTTGCATAACTGGTGGGCTTGAATAGCAGTTATACTCATCCTTTAACAGAGTAAGGCTCTGTGGCCAGAACCAATTAACCTAAAAGCTTCGTAGGTATGATGCCGTGTCCATTTTAAAATAACTATCACTGGAAAAAATATTACAGAGAATCCTTGTAGCTAGACCCGTGGCAGAAAAGTAAGTTTTACCCAGAGATAATAATTTTTAAATATTATGAGGCGCCACACCGAGAAAAATTTTTTCAGGTAATTCTGCTTCCTCCGTTTGAAGAAATAGGCCCAAAAAGAAACACATCGTTGGCCGCACTGCTCCGGGCGCGGCCCACTGCTGACATCGCAGGATGCCTTCGCACGCGTGCGCTTCAATACACAGCGACTGGCCACCCATGACACTTAGCGCTGGCCGCCCAGAATATACAGCGACTCCAGCCGCCGGATCCAGTTCTCATCGTGCTATGTTTCTACTCCATAATTCGGAAATGCTACGCTGCGATGGACCTGCTGTTAGAGGGTGATTCGGCTGCGCTCCGGACTTAGAATCCGAATGCTATGCTGCAACTTGGACTTCAACGATCACTAGGCTTAGTATGTCAACGGACTTGTGATTTCCGCCGGAATTCTGCATTTCACTTGCGCTTCCTGGACAATAGTACAACCACCATCAATTTATATAACTTTCCATAAAATGTTCATCTACAATTTGGCGCTTGATAACAGAATTATTTATATCAGTATTGCGTCAATGAACCGTAGAACAGTGATATATTTATAGGTTTATTCCTAGTTATAACACAAAAACCCAGGAAGAACAATGTGGATTCACGGCTGGGAGATCATGTGTAGACCATATTTTCACATTACGACAGATTTTGGAGAAATATAGGGAAAAATCAAAAAATATAGGATTAATTTTCATAGATCTAGAAAAAGCGTATGATACTGTTCCAAGAAAATTACTTTGGAGAGCACTACATATGGCAAACATAAACCCTTCCTTTATTAAAATAATACTACAGATGTAAAAAGATAACATTTGCCAAGTTAAAGTTGGTAATAAACTTTCACAGAAATTTAGAACAAGCAAAGGCCTTTTACAGGGCTGTCCCATGTCACCATCATTATTTAAAATCTGTATAGATATTAGCCTTACAACATGGTCTCGTAAATGTAATAGTATGGGATTAGAAATAAGAGATGAAGTGTACCTACATCATTTATTATTTGCTGATGATCAAGTAGTCGTAGCACAAGATGGGGAGGATGCTAACTATATGTGCAATCAACTAGCAGTAGCATACAAAACTTGGGGTTTGAAGATTAATTACCAAAAAACAGAATACTTTACTAATGATTCAGATGAGCTATACATTGAAGGAAAGAAAATCATAAAGATAAACACTTTCTGTTATTTGGGATCCATTTTAGAAGTCGAGGGAAAATCAGAGTCAGAAATCAATAAAAGAATTAGTAGCGGACGGAGGGTCATAGGGATGCTTAACTCAGTCTTATGGAGCAGGAATTTAATGAGCAGAACTAGAAAATTAATATACAAATCCATATTAGAGAGTATGGTTTTAGGATCCATTTTACAAATCGAGGGAAAATCAGAGTCAGAAATCAATAAAAGAATTAGTAGCGGACGGAGGGTCATTGGGATGCTTAACTCAGTCTTATGGAGCAGGAATGTAATGAGCAGAACTAAAAACTTAATATACTAATCCATATTAGAGAGTGGGGTTCTGTATGGAACGTAGACCTGGACAATTAACATGAAACACATTAAAAAATTACAAGCTCTAGAGATGGACTTTTGGAGAATATCGGCAAGAATCTCCAGGAAAGAAAAGATAAGGAGCACCGAAGTAATAAGGAGAATGGAAATAAAAGAAAGAATATTTGACGTAATGGATAGGAAGAAATTACAGTGGTACGGGCATGTACGACGAATGGAGGAAGCCAGAATACCAAAACTGATACTGGAGTGGGAACCGCAGGGGAGAAGAAGAAGACGACGACCTGTGACCACCTGGCTCCAAAATGTACTGCACACAATGAGGAGAATGGGCGCAGAGGAAGAGGACACGCAAGATCGAAACACCTGGAGAAATATTTTGAGAGTATAGTTGAAGAACGTTTATTGTTTGTATTGTAATTTCCAAGTAAATTATTATGTTGGAGATAAGCCTCTGTAATGAGGAAAAGCTCAAAAAATAATAGTAACACAAAAAATTGCAACCATTTACACTGGAAGCTCTACTCACGCAACTTATTCCTCAGCAGGACGAGAACCAAAAGCTGCTACTGAACACCCTCCAATCACTTATTCATGGCTTACTGCAGACGCAGGCAACACAAAAAGTGCCAGCTTTTTCTTCCTTTATGAGGCCTTAGAGTATTGGGAAGGCTGCGAAACAAGACTACTGGAGAATTTCCACACATTCAAGGTAACTGATGCCAGCTTCAGGAAATCTTTCTTTTGTCATAGCAAAAACATGAGATTTATCGGCTACCGTACAAATCGGCCCCCTTATCTAAACTTTCAGAGCACACCTTTTCAAATATTCGCTACCTAAATATAACTAGCAGCATGCCCATGTTATTTCCTCCCCGGTAGCATTTCACCAGTGCCAGAAACAGCGAAATCAGGCTCATAGAGAATTGGCCCCAGAGTTGCAAGGTCTAGGGCGAAAATATCATTTTCTTACCCCTAAAAGCAAGGAGTCATATGCAGAAGAAATGATCAGAGGTTTCTAGCAGGAGGCACTTCATCTCGAAGAAACGTCATTAGACAAAGCTTCGAAGTGACCCGAGCAGCAGGCAAGAAACTGGAGTCATGGAGAGAGCTCCAATAAACCTTTTGTAGATGTGAAGATTGGAGAGAAACCAGTTCAATTACAAGTAGACACCGGCGCAACCATGAACACTCTAAATTACTGTACCTATTTGAAACTTGGAGCTCCTCCTTTTGCAAGAAACAAAGACGCGTCTAATGGCGTATAAGAAACATACCATGCCTGCAGGTGGTCAAGTCGAACTGCCAACGACATATCATAATGTCACCGGCCACATTACCTTCTTAGCTGTTAACAGTGAGTCCGCTGAGAACTTGTTTTGACTTGACTCTTTTCAGAAATTTGGATATTCAATAGACGACTCTGTGAATTTGGTATTTGAAGATGTTCCGTCCTCGGACCTAGAGACACTTTGCCAGGATAATGAGGACCTATTCACTGCGGAACTCGGCACTACAAAGGATTTTGAGGCGCACATCACACTGAAACGCAATGCACGGCCTCGGTACTTTCGAGCACGCTCCGTTCCGTTAGCCACCGGGGAAGATCATGTACGGCGATTTTAAGGTTACTGTCAACGCCCAATCAGAGTTTGAGACACATCCTATTCCGAATCCAGAAGAATTACTGTCAGAATTAAAAGGCGGAAACTTCATCTCTAAAGTAGACTTAGCGGATGCATATCTCCAACTTTCCTTTGATGCAGAATCTCAACAGTTTCTTACACTTAACACGCCTCAAAAACTTTGTCGTTTGAAACGTCTAATGTTTGGGATAGCAAGTGCCCTCCGCCATTTTTCAACGGTTTGTGGGACAATTAGATTTCAGAGTGGATAGATGCATTAAGTATATATACGACATCACTGTAAAAGTGAGAACCACGGGGTAACACCTTCGCATTCACAAATCTTTATTCAGCTTATTAAGGGAGGCTGGCCTAAAATGCAGAAATGCAAAAAGTTGTTTTTCCAGCCTTTGACTAATTACCTCATCCACATCATTTCCAGCTTGTGCATTCATCCTCTCACACCAACAACGCTTATACAAATTCGTTCCTTTCTGGGGACGATATCGTATTACCGAAAGCTCTTACCTGCAGCAGCAAACGAAACCATCTCCTTGTCATAGTTATGCAAAACAGGGGTGCCTTCCCAGTGGACACAGCTTGCGAGCGCGCCTTCCACAGGTTGAAATCCCAGTTGTTGACGTCCCAGGGCGTGGCACCTTTCGAACCAACAAAGCAGATAGGTTCTGCGACATGCTAATCAACTTTGTCCATGATTAGTTCGCAACACCTCTTTCCGACCCCTCTTCGCATCAGTCAGAGTAACACCAGACTTATACATGCCTTGGCGCACAGCAAGCTGACCAACACCACACGTCAACAAGAGCGACTTACCAGAGACGTCGACCAGCCCCAAAGGCTTCCCTTCCCGGACTGCGAGCTGTCGACCGGTCACCAACGACGACTAATTCTCGATGAAGATGAAGACATGCCGCTGACTTCTCCTTCTCCTCCGGCTCTGTAGCTAAGTTCCAAACCACACAACCTTCGCTTCCAGCCTGGGCGTCTTCATCCCTATGCCCCTACGCCCCGAGTCACCAACACTACTGAGGACTCGGAGGAGGACCCACATGGAAATGGCGTTCATTTGCTGCAGATGCTTTCCTGCTTCCCCGAGAGGGAAGTCGTGTGGCATCCACCATTATTATATCTCCGCACCGTGCAGCGGCTCGCTCCATTACGTGCGGCCACGAAATGCATCGTTGGCCGTACTTCTCCGTGCGCGGCCCGCTGCTAACATCGCACGACGGCCACTCAGAGACTGGTCACCCACAATATACAGCGACCCCGGCCGCTGGCACCATTCCTTATTTAAAGCCACTCCTCACGTCTACAAACCAGTTCGCATCGTGCTATGTTTGTACTCCACAACTCGGAAGGGCTACGCTGCGGTGAACCTGCTGTTGGAGGTTGATTCGGTTCCCCTCTGGAGTTAGAATCCGAATGCTATACTGGATCTTTAGCTTTCACTAGGCTTAATATGTCAGCAGACTTGTAATTTCCACCGGAATTCTGCGTTTCACTTACACTTATTTGACATTGGTATAACCACCAGCAATTTATATAATTTTCCGTAAAGTGTGCGTAAAGTGTGCTTGGTAATACAATTTCTTGTGTCACCGTTATGTCAATAAACCATAGAACAGTGATATCTTTATTGTGGTATTGCTAGTTGTAACAGTATGCTTTGCTCTGTTCATTGTATGTTTCACACAGATGTGAACATTGTGTTACAGAGGGTGCTTAACGGTTCTAGGCGCTACAGCCTGGAACCGCGCGACAGCTACGGCCGCAGGTTCGAATCCTGCCTCCGGCATGGATGTGTGTGACGTCCTTAGGTTAGTTAGGTTTAAGTAGTTCTAAGTTCTAGGGGACTGATGACCTCAGAAGTTAAGTTCCATAATACTCAGAGCCATTTTAACCATTTGAAGAGCGATTAAACTGCCGCTGCTGTTAGATTTTACGTAACCCGCATTGCCTCCAAAAGGACACATGAGATCATGGTAATCTCTCGTGTGCTTTGCGAGAGCTATTAGTACCACAGAAATAGAATGAACGTAGTTTGTGTAGGAAATTTGAAGTTATTAAATTTTGTACCTGGAAACGTTTACGCTGGAGGCCACGTTCTTCAAGTAATTCTAGGAAAAAACGTTTAAAAATCACTTTTATACGTTTTTCATGAATAACTGGAAAATTGTGGCCTCTAGCGAAACCGTATCCGCAGTATAAATTATAACTAAATTGAGTTTCCTGCAAAAACGTATCTTTCATTTTCCTGTAGGATTAGTAGTTTGCATGTAACGAGCGAGAGAATATGAAAATGTTTCTGCTGGTATTTCAATCTGTTGTGGCTTGCATACAACCCAGCGATAGGGGCAACTGAATCATCCTGTATATTCCTTTGCGTTTCTTGCTACTTCTCTGCCGGGGAACAAATCGCTTCCTATGGACTGAGTCTTTTACTATTATTACGTCGGATTTATGCTGCAGCCCAGTAGCTCGCACCTCGCCTTGCGACTAGCATGGAACGGATATACACTCCTGGAAATTGAAATAAGAACACCGTGAATTCATTGTCCCAGGAAGGGGAAACTTTATTGACACATTCCTGGGGTCAGATACATCACATGATCACACTGACAGAACCACAGGCACATAGACACAGGCAACAGAGCATGCACAATGTCGGCACTAGTACAGTGTATATCCACCTTTCGCAGCAATGCAGGCTGCTATTCTCCCATGGAGACGATCGTAGAGATGCTGGATGTAGTCCTGTGGAACGGCTTGCCATGCCATTTCCACCTGGCGCCTCAGTTGGACCAGCGTTCGTGCTGGACGTGCAGACCGCGTGAGACGACGCTTCATCCCGTCCCAAACATGCTCAATGGGGGACAGATCCGGAGATCTTGCTGGCCAGGGTAGTTGACTTACACCTTCTAGAGCACGTTGGGTGGCACGGGATACATGCGGACGTGCATTGTCCTGTTGGAACAGCAAGTTCCCTTGCCGGTCTAGGAATGGTAGAACGATGGGTTCGATGACGGTTTGGATGTACCGTGCACTATTCAGTGTCCCTTCGACGATCACCAGTGGTGTACGGCCAGTGTAGGAGATCGCTCCCCACACCATGATGCCGGGTGTTGGCCATGTGTGCCTCGGTCGTATGCAGTCCTGATTGTGGCGCTCACCTGCACGGCGCCAAACACGCATACGACCATCATTGGCACCAAGGCAGAAGCGACTCTCATCGCTGAAGACGACACGTCTCCATTCGTCCCTCCATTCACGCCTGTCGCGACACCACTGGAGGCGGGCTGCACGATGTTGGGCGTGAGCGGAAGACGGCCTAACGGTGTGCGGGACCGTAGCCCAGCTTCATGGAGACGGTTGCGAATGGTCCTCGCCGATACCCCAGGACCAACAGTGTCCTTAATTTGCTGGGAAGTGGCGGTGCGGTCCCCTACGGCACTGCGTAGGATCCTACGGTCTTGGCGTGCATCCGTGCGTCGCTGCGGTCCGGTCCCAGGTCGACGGGCACGTGCACCTTCCGCCGACCACTGGCGACAACATCGATGTACTGTGGAGACCTCACGCCCCACGTGTTGAGCAATTCGGCGGTACGTCCACCCGGCCTCCCGCATGCCCACTATACGCCCTCGCTCAAAGTCCGTCAACTGCACATACGGTTCACGTCCACGCTGTCGCGGCATGCTACCAGTGTTAAAGACTGCGATGGAGCTCCGTATGCCACGGCAAACTGGCTGACACTGACGGTGGCGGTGCACAAATGCTGCGCAGCTAGCGCCATTCGACGGCCAACACCGCGGTTCCTGGTGTGTCCGCTGTGCCGTGCGTGTGATCATTGCTTGTACAGCCCTCTCGCAGTGTCCGGAGCAAGTATGGTGGGTCTGACACACCGGTGTCAATGTGTTCTTTTTTCCATTTCCAGGAGTGTAGTAACACAAGTTCTGAGGCTAAATGTTCGCCTGTCTAGTGGTAATCCTTTAATGCTACTGAAACCAACTAACCCTACAGCGTGTTTGTAATTACCGAGCAATCCTGTAGTGGGCTGCTGTGGTGTTCTTGCAACCGCGCAACTACAGAGGCACCGAAGGAAAGAGTTACATTCAGTGACATTAAAGGTGGGCCTCCGGACAAGTTTACGTTTAGAATTGCTGCGTATGTCGTCACAGGTATCCCACTATAACCGCACCTTCATTGGTGCACTAACGCGCCATTGAGATCTGCATCAGACGACGATTACACTACACTACTTATAGCATAGCTGCTCAACTAAACTCAGATTCACAGCCTGGTAGCGCACTCCCTTAGAGAACTGACGGTTACGGCGAAAGAGAGGGCATCCCAAAGAATTCACCAAAACCTCCAGAAAACCCCGATGGTTAAGGTGCTCTATTTTTGGATGGATTGGAAATCTAGGTAAATGGTCGTTCAAAATGAGCTGAAGGTTTTCCAAAACAGGCAACGGCCTTGCCGCAGTGGATACACCGGTTCCCGTGAGATCACCAAAGTTAAGCGCTGTCGGGCGTGTTCGGCACGTGGATCGGTGACCATTCAGGCCGCCATGTATCCATTTTTCGGGGTGCACTCAGCCTCGTGATGCAAATTGAGTAGCTACTCGACCGAATAGTAGCGGCATCGGTCAAGAATACCATCGTAACGACCGGGCGAACGGTGTGCGGAACCCACGCCCCTCCTATCCGCATCCTCCACGGAGGATGACACGGTGGTCGGATGGTCCCGGTAGGCCACTCGTGGCCTGAAGACGGGGTGCTTTTTTCCAAAACACACAATGGATTTTGATTATATACAATGGTTATAGCAAAAGTCAACAGATCATATTTCATAATTAATGTCAAACAAACATATGCAGTGGTTCTAATTTCGGATAGGGTTATTCTTAAGGAAAATTCAAGGCTGCATACCTGCAGGTATATTGTATTACAAAAAAGTAGCATTGAGATAATTCCAGTTTGATTGTAATAATAATAGACTTGAAACTACACTGAGGTTATCATGTGTTCTCTGCCTCGTGATGACTGGGTGTTGTGTGCTGTCCGTAGGTTAGTTAGGTTTAAGTAGTTCTAAGTTCTAGGGGACTGATGACCATAGATGTTAAGTCCCATAGTGCTCAGAGCCATCTGAATTTGTTATCATGTGCAGTTTTGACATTTGTGCGTCTCCTCGTTCCGTTTCTCTTTATTTGTAATAGATTCCAATGCCTTCTTCATATTTTCCTCTGCCCAATACTTTCTTTTCAGCTCGCACATCTCCTGGAAAGTAGTAATAAGTGCAATCTTTAAAGGAGTCCAGTTTTCCGTGTTGTCTAAGTAAGGCACCCTTGCAGTATCCGAAATTAGGCACTGTACCACATAGGAAATATCGCTGAACAACCGAAACATGTATTTAATTATAGCATTTAAAAATTCTCTCCAGTTCTATTAAATACGATATATCACTAATACGAGGGCTATTCGGAAAGTAAGGAACGATAGGTCACGAAATGAAAACCACAGTGAAAATCAAAACCGTTTTATTTGCAGCAGTTAGCTACAACACCCAGCTACTTACCTCCATAGTCGCAGATCCTACTTAGACGTTTGTCGTAGCGTTGTACCAACTTTGCAGTACCCTCGTTACAGAAGGCAGCCGCCAGTACTTTCTGCCAATTCTCTATGCTGGCCTACAGCTCGTTGTCTGTGCCAAAATGTTGTCTTCATAGACAGCAGTTCATTTGAGCAGAGGGAGACAATTACAGGATGTATTGCGGGTAACCAAACATTTCTAATTTATAACGGTGAAGGGGCATCTTCATTGCCCGTGCAGAATTCGGCTGAGAATTGTCTTGAAAAAGAAAACGCACGACAGTTATGTAATGTAGGCTGCATAGTTTCAGGCGAAATTTCTCACCAGGCGCTCATACTTGGCGGGAGACAGTATTGCTTTAGGTATATTTATGGGATCCCTGTGTGCTCAGAACTAAAAACAACGACGTAACTATATCGACGGGCATACTAGAAATGCTGCCCAACACACATATGCATAACTTCATCAGATTTTCACTGTGGTTTCCATTTCACGACCGATATTTCCTTACTTTTCGAATAACCCTCGTAGATAACATTAAAGTATCAAACGTCTCACCGTGCAGCTGTGGTGCTCACGTTGTGTATACAAAATATTACATTCAAAAGCAAGATATTAAGAAAAAATCAACTGCTAACACAAAACGCGATTAATGCACCTGGCGACTAGCACAGCACTAAACGGACGGAAGCGTAAGGAATTCAGGTAGTTGCCGCATCGGTAACAGTCCAGGAGGCGAATATCCACCTACCGATATTAGGGCACCGTTCGAATATAGGGCAATTCACCCTACTAGTCAGGATTAGCGCTAGGGAGAAGAAGAAGACGAACAGCAACAAGAACAACAACAACAAGTGGAAGAAGAAGAAGAACAAGATGATGATGATGATGATGATGATGATGGTGATGATGATGATGATGAAGACGAAGTACTATTTTATTGATGCAAGTGATTGCCATCGTCATGTCAGGAGTATACGGTTTACCTGTGTTCTGTTTTCTCTTTCCTTGTATTTAATACACAAATACAGACACTCCAATAAACTCAGACGTTATTTCTGAAATTTATCGTATCGGCAGAAGCATTTTTTTTAGAACTTTTGCCGTCACGAGGCGTCACACGTCCGTGGTGATTTAAAATGACGTGAAATTATGTGGTGACGCAATGGCTGTGCGATTCTCTCGCCCTGTACGGGAGCCGACTGCTGTCGGCAACGGCGCAGCGCCAGCGCTATCCAACGAAGACGGCACGCTGTTGAGTGCAAGACCGAATGTTCTGGAAGAGGACGGAATAGGCAGGCGCGTGAGTAGCCGTTGGGACGTTGGCGGCAGACAGAGTGAGTGTACGATCTCAAAGGATGGAAGTATGGGACGTCTGGTGCTGTTTTGGTGTCAAGAAGTCTGTTACTTGGTGTTTCTGGAGACCACGACTTGGGTCAGAGCCTTAATTTGGGTGTGTGAGTTTTATATATTGCGGACCCTGGGTGCAGAGAAATTTGTTAAGTATGGTTCCCCTGCGGCCAATATTGTAATTACAATAAGGGCAGACATTAGTACTGTGTGGCGTATATTGGCCTTTACTCTCTGTGTAAAAGTTGACTGCATGATACTGGTATTAACTAATTTTAAGTAACTGAACATATCTTCATACACCAGCATTCAACACCCAAATTATATTTGTCATTAGTAAGGGTTGTGCTACTGGGTAATGAAACTTATCTGGGATGAGTTATGCTTAATGACAGATTTTTTGTCATTGTGTAATTTAGCAGGCCCTGTGGGCACATTTAAGTAGAGCAACTTTCGTATGTATTTTCTCTCTGTTGCACTGTTTGATTTTATTTAGCCCTCTGGTTCCATTTCCTTTGAGCTTAATAAGGAGCTTGTTTCTCTTTCGTAACCGCCTTATTCCATGACTTTGCCGACTTCAAATTAACTGACTCATTTTAAATGTTATGGTTACTATCTCTTGTAACTTTCTGGGTTTGTTCTACCATTATGGATCTTAATTATTCTCATAATGACTTCTGTTGATTCCCGTGATTCAGCAAGCCGTATTCCGTTACTAAATATTTGTTTTTATTTGCTGCTTTGAATGGTGAGTTGTGGGTTTTCTATGAAGGTTCGAACAGTCATTCATAGTCTTAAATAAAATGTTACTGTTTACGTCCTCTTAGCACTACCACTTCCCTGGTGGTAGATCATGGTTAGGGCGTAGCAAGCTGTTTGTCACAAGAAGACTAATTTTTAGGAATTTTCGAGGGCATTAAGCACATTTTTGATAGATTTTTAAGGAATCTTCGTGATTACGCTTCACTACAGATCATAAAATAACTTCAGACTGTTCATAACACCAATGAGCGACAAGACAATATAAACACATCGGGTGAGGCAGATGAATTGACTGACCAATGAGATTTGGAACAAGAACTTCGTGAATTAAACCAGTAGCATGGTGACTGTCAAAAACTGTAAACAATTTCATTGATTCAGCAACCCCCATTGTACTCACCTTACACTAATAGCGATAAATAAATGATACACAAGTAGGGCCTATATCTAGTGACGTCACATCATGTGCGCCTCATGTCCAGCTGCTGAGCTGGCGATTGTTTACATTTTGGCTGAACTTTCTAAGAAATGTTGCCACTCCTGTTGCTCTTGCTAGAGTATATAGTCGTATAGATGGGTATCGAATGTCTGTAAGGGAGATGTTATGACACACAACGGAAGTACACTCGCCAGGAACACCGTCAGAGGTGATAAACTGAACATCTTGATGTGACAGAGGGTTCACAGTTAGCCACATCACTTTTCCTAACCTCAAGAAAATTGACGTGGTTAACTGTGAGACACAGGAGAGATTGTCTACACAACTCTTGTCCTTGCTCTTGTGGAGTACTGCTGCGCGATCTGCGATTATTTCCTGATTGGATTAACGGAGAACGTCGACAAACTTCAAAGAAGAGCAGCACGTTTTGTATTATCACGAAACAGGGAAGAGTGTCACTGACGTAATACAGGATCTGGGTTGGACATCGTTGAGGCACATACGTTTTCTGTTGCAGACAAATCTTCTCACGAAATTTCAATCTCTAGCTTTTTCCTCCAAATGCGAAAATATTTTGTTGACAGTGACCTACATTGGGAGAAACGATCATCAGAATAAAAGAAGTGAAGTCAGAGATCGAGCAGAAACATGTAGGTGTTCGTTTTTCCCGTACGCTGTTCGAGATTGGAATAACAGATTTATTGCGAATGTGATGCGATAAATCCCGTGTCAGGCATATAAGTGTGATTTACAGGCTATCAATGTAGATGTAGACGTAGAAGTCTTCCCCTATGGTGATGATATCATCCAGCAGGGTAACTGTCCTCGTTGCAAGGTCAGAATCGTGCTACAGTGGTTTGAGGGACATTATAGTGAACTCACAATGGTATCTTGGCCAGGAAATGTTCCTGATCTGTACCCACACATATGGGGTTTCAGCTCCGTGCCCGTAAACTACCATCACTTAAATTGCGGAATTGCTTGTCCTGTGCGTAGACATTTTGTTTCACACAATCCTCGAATCCTGTCAAGAACTTGTGGAGTCTATGCCAAGCAGAATCTCTGTTGTACTGTGTTTGAAAAGAGAAAAAGGTGAGGAATATTACAACTGTGAAACTCAAGGAGTGTGTCGGATGATGAGGGTCTTACTGTGGTAAAATTCGTCTGATAGAAATTAGACAAAGAATTGATAACGTACACAGCATTCAAATGTTGTGGTTGCGTCGTACCCTCGACGTTATAGATGCTAGACGAATTGAACAAGAAGTCGCTATAATTGGTATGCAGCACTCTTTATCATACACTGTGTTATGGTGTAAGGAGTATACTGGGTGTCCTAACCTTTAGGGAGACTGAAGAGGGTACTAAGCTCTTTTAGGTAAGGAACCAACGTGCGAAAAGGTACAAGAGGTACACTACGTGATCAAAAGTATCAATACAGCACCAAAAACATACGTTTTTCCCAATTAGGCGCATTGTGCTGCCACCTACTGCCAGGTACTCCATATCAGCAACCTCAGCAGTCGTTAGACATCGTGAGAGAGCAGAATGGGGCGCTCCGCGGAACTCACGGACTTCGAACGTGCTCAGGTGATTATGTGTCACTTGTGTCATACGTCTAAACGCGAGATTTCCATATTCCTAAACACCCTAGCTCCACTTTTTCCAATGTGATAGTGAAGTGGAAACGTGAAGGGACTTGTACAGCACAAACGTGTACAGGCTGGCCTCGTCTGTTGACTGACAAAGACCGCCGACTGTCGATGAGGGTCGTAATGTGTAATAGGCAAACATCTATCCAAACCACATCGCAAAGGGAATTCCAAACTGCATCAGGCTACACTGCAAGTGCTATGACCGTTAGGCGGGAGGTGAGAAAACTAGGATTTGCTGCTCATAAGCCACACATCGCGCCGGTGAATGCCAAACGACGCCTCGCTTTGCGTAAGGAGCGTAAACATTGGACGATTGAACAGTGAAAAAACGTTGTTTGTAGTGATGAATCAGGGTACACAATGTGGCGATCCTATGGTAAGGTATGGGCATGGCGAATGCCCGACGAACGTCTTCTGACAGCGTGTGTAGTGCCAACAGTAAAATTCGGAGTAGGTGATGTTATGTTGTGGTCGTGTTTTTCATGGAGGGGGTTTGCACCCTTTCTTCATTTGCGTGGCACTATCACAGCACAGGCCTAACCGATATTTTAAGCACTTTCTTGGTTCCTACTGTTGAAGAGCAATTCGGGGATAGCGATTGGATTTTTAAACACGATCGAGCACCTGTTCACAATGAAAGGCCTGTGGCAGAGTGGTTACACGACAATAAAATCCCTGTAATGGACTGGTCTGCACAGAATCATGATCTGGATCATATAGAACACCCTTGAGATGTTTTGGAATGCCGACTTCGTGCCAGCCCCCGCCGACCGACATCAATCACTCCCCTCAGTGGAGCAATCTTTGAATAAAGGGCTTCCATTCCCGAAGAAACCTTCCAGCAACTGATTAAACATATGCCTGCGAGAGTGGAAGCTGTCATCAAAGCTAAGGGTGGACCAACACCGTATTGAATTCCAGCATTACCGATGGAGGTCTCCACGAACTTGTAAGTCACTTTTAGCCAATGTCCGGATACTTTATATCATGTAGTGTATGTTCAAAATGTGACACGAATTTTGTACTCGTATTTTTGTGTGTTGTTATTCCGATTAATGCGACTTTACGGTATTTAATTTACAAATAGTTCTCAAAGGTTCGTTTAAGAGTTAGCTATTATGGATATTTAGTCTGTTGTCAGCTTCCGTGGAGATTATACCGACGGATGTGGCTCAGTGATTAGCACACTCTGCCTGCATTCGGGAGGGAGACGGGTCAAACCCGCGTCCAGCCATCCAGATTTAGGTTTTCCGTTATTTCCCTCATTCGCTTCATGCAAATGCCCGGACTGTTCCATTGAAAGGGCATGCTGATTTCCTTCCCCATCCTTCCCTAATACGAGCTCTAATGACATCCTTTCCTTCGAAGAGATTACATATGCTTTTGTAGTAAAGGCGATTATTTATTTTGTATAAAATAGTTCACGTAATTTGTACTAAATTTTGGTTTAAAAAGCGAGTAAAGTGCAGCGTAGTCTTAGAAACGTGGAGTATTACTTATGGTCAGTCTTCTATGAGCAAAACGAGAGCTTACGAGTGGTGAAGTCGTTTCGCAGAAGTCCAGAAAGATGTTGGAGATTATGAGCACCCTGAACGCCACAGCATATCGTCGATAGGCAAAATCGTGGAAAAAGTGAAAGATATGGTAATGAACGATCGCCGAATCACAGTTAAGGAAGTATCTGATGACGCTGACTTGTCAACTGGCTCATGACATGAAATGTTTTCGTATGATTTGTATATGAAACGTGTGAGAGCAAAGTTTGTTCAAAAATCGCTGAATTAGGAACACGAACATCGGTGAATTCAGGGGTCACTGGATCAAGTTATCAACGGTAGGGAAAAACTGAAACGTAGTATGATCAACGGTGAAAAATGGGTTAGCGTGTTCGACATTCAAACTAAGGCTCAATGCCCTAGTTGGTATCCTGGAACTCCAAAACCGAAAAGCAACCCGAAAAACCGCCTGGCTTTCTGGAGAAGGAGTTCGTGTCTTTTCCATCACTATAACACATCTGCCCACACTTCGATGTTTCTCCGTAAATTCTTAGCCAAATACAAAAATGCAATAGTACCCCAGACTCAATATTGGGCAGAATTTGACCCATGCGAAGCTTCTCCAGTGCCAAAAAAAAAAAAAAAAAAATAAAATAAAATAAAATAAAATAAAAATAAAAAATAAAAAAAAATGCTTATGGTCAGTCGTTTTACAAGGTAGCTGCAAGAGCTCCAGAACTGGTTTTTGGAATTAGCAAACGCGCTGGAATACTTGTATAATGTCAAGTCGGAATTATTTTCAGGCCGGCCTTTGTGGCCGAGTGGTTCTAGCGCGTCAGTCCGGAACCGCGCTGCTGTTACGGTCGCAGGTTCGAATCCTGCCTCTGGCATGTATGTGTGTGATGTCCTTAGGTTGGTTAGGTTTAAGTATTTGTAAGTCTACGGGACTGATGACCTCAGATGTTAAGTCCCATAGTGCTCAGAGCCATTTGAACCATTTGAACTATTTTGAAGGGAATAACACTGATGGGGACGAATAAATTTGTTTCCAAACAACAAAAAATACCCTTGTACGGATAATGTGTACAAGGCACGTCTATGTAAACTACTTCTGTATCATAATAGCCAACTGTGTTCCGTACCGCATTTTAGAAAACTTGCATTTAATGTATTGTGCAACAGGAAACAGTGACCGGAAAGTCGAACGAATGTACAGAGAAAAGTCTGTGAACGTCATCCTAAATGCAATAAATTCATAGCAGATGTAAACCTGCACGAAACTGAGTGGCACAAAGAGGTGAGCTGCCTATGATTCTCGAGAATTATCTTCCCGCGCAGTAGAATTCGAGGAGGTGGTATTAAATCATGCACGAGAAAATTCATCAATGTAGGCTGGCGTCGACTGCTATCACTTATCCACCAGATTTAGATTTGTAATTTACCAGCTCACCTTCCAAATGACGGAACTGCTATGTAAATCTCAACCGATATATCTTTCTTGTGTGCTTAATTAACTATATCTTTTTCGTTTTTTCAATTATTAATAAACTGTAAGGAGATCGCTTGTTACTTGTATCTGACAGTTTCAAAGAATTATGTTCCTTTAATTAAAATGATTTTATCCTGACTATTTCGGTACTCTACATAACGATGAAGTAACGTTTTTCTGAAGTATTGAACTGGTTTTCCACTGATATAACGGAATATCGTCATGGCGCATTGAACCATCGTGTCATGTTTAATTAAGCCCTATCTTATGGGTGTATAATTGGGTGTGAATGTGCTGTCACAATGGAGGTGTGTATCGAATTGCTAATTACCTTTTTCAGCTTGTTTCACCGTCTGTTCCTGGTATCAGCGTTGCCATTCAGCGTTACAGCTGTTTGTTTTTCTGTGTTTGCTAATTACTGCCGCTAAAATGTAGGATAACCTTATTTAAATCTTTCGGAACGCACGGGGGATTAAAGGAGTAATTCAGTGTCCTTTTATTCAATTTTCAAAATTATCTCGCTTGGTCGTGGTTCTCTTTTCGTCAGTTGTTACACAAAATCCGACTGTCATAATTGTGGATTTTTTTCCTGGTTGAAGTCTGAGTCACATTTTAGTACACAGGCCTACCGCCATTTCTATCAAACACAAATTTTGTGATCTTCTGCATAGCTGAGTTTCTATACATAGCACACTTTGTAACTGCAAGCCGTTCGCTATAGGCGTTACAGCGCCCCTACGACTTGCGAGACAATCCGCCCCGTTAAATTCTTCGTAAGATATCTTGTCGCAACATAATAATTACAGGAGCTGTAACATCACCCACACGTGCAACATGTACAAATACTTAAAAAAGTTAAAAGCGTGTTTTTGGTGCAAGGCTTGTGAAAATCACTCTAATCATAAATTTCTTTGTGTTGGTCACTTGCGTTCTGAATGACGTTTTGTGGATGTAGTACGAACACCATCATACTCCGAGTTATCGTTGACCGTTCTGTTAATCATAATAGCCTAATTCTCTGTTAAGTTTCTATAGTACTTTTTAGTAAATAAAAACAAAAATTATTTTCGTACATGTTTTTGGCTTATGGAGGTGTTCAAACATTTTTACAGGTGACTAATAAAGTTAAATTTGCCGAGCACTCGCCGAGTAATGGCATTTTTTCTGCAAAGTGGTTTGTTGCACAGTTGCCAGTTCCTTATACAATTCCAAAAAAAGAGTAACATCAAAATACCCTAATTAACGCAACAGGTGGTGATTCCGAATAAGGGAACAACTGTGATAAAGACACTTTGCACAGTTATGTTTCCTTTACTGTTTTGGAGTACTTTATTAAGAGATTGACTGTCAGTAGTCTGAAGCGACATAGCAGGCCGAAAGCATCACAGTGCTGTCAGCTAGAGGTGCGAATCTGGAGCGAGTCAACGTTTGTCGGTGGACAGTCAACGAGAACGAACCCCACTGCAAAGCTGGTGTGCCAGGCAGCCAGGGCTAAGATTCCACTAAAGGTCGACAGAAGGCGTGGCCGCAGAGTGTGCACATTAAACAGGACAGGAGACAAGTAGGTGCCTTTCCTGGACGAGAGGACAGTAACTCCACTTGGCACCCAGGGGTTTCTGTAACACGTGAGGAGTACTGAAAGTATACTTTAGTGCCCGACAGAGAAATTTGGTTAAATGAGCAGATTGTAACTGTGTTTTGTGGGCAATAAAGGGCACAAGCAGTATTCATTTTTTTTCCTTTATTGAGGTGCGATTCCCCCTAAAAGGGGGCGGGCTGGCAGCAGCTTATTACGCCGCTCTTCAGCCTACAGAATTTGTTTTAAAAAGATGAAGAGAAGTAAAAATAATAACAGTTGGCGATAAAATCGGTGACTTACAGGTAAAATGGCAGAAAATGCTGGAGCTTAAAACATAAAACACTGGGTTGATGATGCTAATAAAATACACAGGAAGCAGAAAAATAATAGACAGACAATTAAAAAAACACAGCGACAGTCTGGGTTCTGTTCGCAAGAGATATAACATGCACACCCAGCGACAGCATGATTTCTGTTCGCAACACTGTGGAAAGACGCACAACACTGAACACTCACTTAAACAATGCACTAAAAAGTTGGCACAAATATGACATACCACACCCAAGAGCAGGTGGGGGAAACTGGTCAGATGACAGGAAGAAAAGGGGAGGGGGGAAGGGGGGAAGGAGAGGAAAAGTGAAGTGGGAGGGGGGAAAGGAGGCAATGGAAGAGGAGGATCCAGAAGAGGGGTGGGGGGTGCTGAGCAGACGTGCCAGGGAGTGGGGAAGGCAGAGGAGGGGAGTACAAAAGGACTCGGGGGTGGGGGAGAAGGGAGAGGGTAGGCAGGGAGAAAACACAGGATGGAAGAGGGGAGGAAGAGGGAGCCCAGGGAAAGGACGGAGGAAAGGAGGGGGGTGAGGATCAGAGTTGACAGGAGGGATAAATGGAGAGAGGGCACCGTTCGGGAAGGGGAGTTGATGGAAGCCACGTTGGGAAACGAGATGTAGGATGTAGAGATGGAGGGTAGGGGGGATACAACAGTGAAGACATGGCAGGGGGCGGGGATGGGAGAGGAGAGGAGCAACCAGGGGGTGAGGGGGTTCAAGGCGGCGGGAGGTGTATAGGATGCAGATATGTTTGAGGAAGAGGAGCAGATGGGGGAAAGGAATGAGATCATAGAGGATCCGCATGGGGGAGCAGTAACGATTTGTAAGTGATAGTCCACACAGAAGAATTGAGTACACACTGCGGCGTGTTGAATTTACTGCGTTCGTTTGCACGCCATTGGCCCAGTTGTTTTCTTTAAACGAGAGCTGTAGCAATCTTGTATGCTGTTACCACGTAGTGACTGTATCCAGAATTTTGTATGCTATTTTTCAGAGAATTGTAGTTTCTAATTCTACGAAGGTGCGTTAGTACTGGTGATAATAGTGAGTAACTGATGAAGGGAATGATCAATAGATCCAGTATTTAGCTTAACTGTAAATTTATGAAAGACCAGTTACATCTGAGGGATGCGTTCTGATTTAATATCTCTGTTTACAATCAACAAAGAGAGTTGAAGTAACGAAACTCATTTTTTTTTCTAGGCCATTTTTGATTGAAAAAATGCGGAATTTGTTGAGGGACAACCTCCACAGCGCCGGTCGTCCCCAGCACAGCTGTGTCTCCTACAATGATGGAACGTGCAGGCCTCTCATTCGAGGTGATCGACGGATCACAATGAGGCACCTTGCTGGACAACTGGACTCACAGAAGTCTGTGCACCCGAGATGAGCTCACAAAACATCACTGGACCCTCATCCAACCTACAGCCCACATCTCACGGTGCACTGCGCAGGAAGCAGTACTTGGATGAGGGGTAAATTACTGATGCAGCGACACGTTGGCTTCGATGTCGACCAGTAGAGTGATACCATGCGGGCACACGGGGCCTCCAAGTAATGTGGCGCAAGGCTGTCACATTGAACGGATATTGTGCTGAAATTTAAGAGTTTTGTAGACGAAAGAGTGGGAATAACTTGGTGTACTGGAATACTGCATAAAACCGCCCTGCTTTCAGAAAAATGAGAATTGTGTTACTTATTCTATGCCCCTCGTGCTATCATTGTGTGATTATTGTATCCTTCGGAGAAGAGGTCCAATATCGTGAAGTGTCTGGTACCGCGCGCCGCGGAATTTGAATCCGCGCCAGACGTCATGGACGTCGAAGACCCACAGAGGTCGCTGCACCGTAAGCTGTGGCGGCTCGCGCCTCCTGGCCCACTTTTATTGTGGGGGCGCCACCAGTGGAACTCGTGGTCCCAGCGGCCAGTAGCGGCGCCCCCGAGAGCGTACTTAAGCGCCAGCCACTCGCACATCAAAGTCCGCCGTCTCCTCCTACCGTCCCATCAGCCTTACCTCGGTCTTCAGCAAGGTCCTGGAATCCATCCTCACCCGACGCATCCACCAGCATCTCCGCCAGCACCGCCTCCTTCCCATTACCCAGTGTGGCTTTCGGCCGTCCTCCTCTTCCGACGACCTTCTCCTTCACCTCACTCATCTCCTTTCCGAGCAACTTAATTCCCGTTGCTCCGCAATCTTCCTCTCCCTGGACCTCGAACGTGCCTATGACCGCGTATGGCATTCCAGTGTCCTCTTCAAGCTCCAAACCTTCGCCCTTCCCATTAACTACGTCCGTCTGATCGACTCCTTCTCTCCCACCTTCCTTCCTACATCACCATCCATAACACGGATTCCTACACCTTTTTTCCCTCCGCCGGTGTGACCCAAGGCTCCGTCCTCTCCCCCCTTCTGTACCTTTTGTATACGGCGGACATGCCGCCGCCGTAACCCCCCGTCCCCCTTCCCCAGTTTGCCGATGACACCGCCTTCCTTGCCCTTGCTCCCACCCTGCAGCGCTCCCAACACCTTCTCCAATCCCATCTTGACTGGTTCACCGCTTGGTGCAACCAGTGGTTGCTCAAAGTCAATCCCTCCAAAACGCAGGTGATCATTGTAGGCCAAACCACCCCTTCCTTCCGCCTCCTCGATTTCTATCTCACTGTCTATGGCCGTCCTATTGCCCTCACCCCCACCCTTAAGTACCTTGTCGTCACACTCGACCGCCGCCTCTCCTGGACCCCCCATCTCCGGACAATCCAAGCCAAGGCTCCTCAAGCTCCTTTCCAGCAGTACGTGGGGTCTGGACCTCTCCACCATACACCACACCTGTAAATCCCTCATCCGCCCTATCTTTTGTTACGCCCATCCGGTCTGGATCTCCGCCTTCCTACCTTTTATAAATCCCTTCAGATCGTTGAACGCCATGCTCTCCGCCTCGCCTACCGCATCCGTCTCCCCTCCCCCACGTGGATCCTGTATGACCTCATTCCGTCCCCCACCTCCTCCTTTTCCTTGAAAGGATACAGATCCTGTACACCTTCCGTAAACTCGATCCTCCTCACCCACTTGTCTCACCCATCCTCTCCCACCCCTGCCCACTGCCGCACCTGTATTCCCACATCCCACCTGGTCTCCATCCCTACTTACCCTCTGACAAGGTATCTTCCGCCAGCTCTCCCTCCCTGATGATGTCCTCCTCTCCTCCATCTACCCCTCCTATCAAATTTCATCCTCCCCTCCCACTTCCTGTGTCTTTTCCTTTGGGCACCCTCCCTCCCTTCTCTCTCCTTCTCCCCTTCCTCCACCCCCCTTCCCCCTGGCTTTCCCTCCCCCTTCCTCCCTCCCCCTATCTCCCCTGCCTGTGGCATCTTTGCCCTCCCTGCTCCCTCTCCCACCCCCCCTCCTCCTCTCTTGGCAGGTCCCCAGACTCGCACACGCTCAGTGGACATTCGCGTGCTGGAGATCATCGCCATCAGTGTCTCGTGTGTGTGCCTTCGTTTTGATTTTAGTGTTATTTCGCCGTCACGCCACTACTGCTCACCTGTGCCGTCGCAGTCGCCCGTGTTTTGTGCGCCGTGTCAACAGGTGTTAGTGTTTTTTCTCGTCCAGCGTGAATGGCTTCATGTTTATTGTTTTTCGTGTCTACAGTTTTTGCACGCCGTTTTTATTGTATTATCTGTACCACCTATATGTCATATTTATTGTACCACTCGCGGCTGAAGAGCAGCGTATTATACTGCTGACAGCCCGCCTTTGTATAAGGTGATTAAAATAACAATAAAGAAAAAGAAACAAAAAAAGCACATCAAATGAGTCTTATCTCGCTAACGTCGCTTTGCACCTCGCTTGCGCTAGACTGCTTTCTTCCTGGTTCGTGTACGAGTTTGTTTCCTTGTGACTCTGTTGTTCGGTCTTGTCGTATTCGTTCTGCCCTACGTTGGTCGTGTCCCTCCTCTCCCGTTGTGTTGTTGTTCGCGGGCCGCTCCGCGGGTCCCGCCGCGCCTTTCGTCAGTGCTACCCCGCGAGGATATAGACTGGGACACTCAGATGTTTAGGACGGGTGGTAGGGACAGAGCATCGAGTGACATTATACTGAATGCACTATCCGAAAATTACCTCGAGCAATTAAACACAGAACCGACTCGTGGAGATAACATCTTGGACCTACTGATAACAAACAGACCCGAACTTTTCGACTCTGTATGTACAGAACAGGGAATCAGTGATCATAAGGCCGTTGCAGCATCCCTGAATATGGAAAATAATAGGAATATAAAAAAAGGGAGGAAAGTTTATCTGTTTAGCAAGAGTAATAGAAGGCAGATTTCAGACTACCTAACTGACAATGTTGAGTGTTTATGGAAAAAGGTCAAGGCAATCGTAAAATGCGTTTTAGACAGGTACGTGCCGAGTAAAGCTGTGAGGGACGGGAAAAACCCACCGTGGTACAACAAGAAAGTTAGGAAACTACTGTGAAAGCAAAGAGAGCTTCACTCAAAGTTTAAACGCAGCCAAAACCTCTCAGACAAACATAAGCTTAACGATGTCAAAGTTAGCGTAAGGAGGGCTATGCGTGAAGCGTTCAGTGAATTCGAAAGTAAAATTCTATGTAGCGACTTGACAGAAAATCCTAGGAATTTCTGGTCTTACGTTAAATCAGTAAGTGGCTCGAAACAGCATATCCAGACACTCCGGGATGATGATGGCATTGAAACAGAGGATGACACGCGTAAAGCTGAAATACTAAACACCTTTTTCCAAAGCTGTTTCACAGAGGAAGACCGCACTGCAGTTCCTTCTCTAAATCCTCGCACAAACGAAAAAATGGCTGACATCGAAATAAGTGTCCAAGGAATAGAAAAGCAACTGGAATCACTCAACAGAGGAAAGTCCACTGGACCTGACGGGATACCAATTCGATTCTACACAGAGTACGCGAAAGAACTTGCCCCCCTTCTAACAGCCGTGTACCGCAAGTCTCTAGAGGAACGGAAGGTTCCAAATGATTGGAAAAGAGCACAGGTAGTCCCAGTCTTCAAGAAGGGTCGTCGAGCAGATGCGCAAAACTATAGATCTATATCTCTGACGTCGATCTGTTGTAGAATTTTAGAACATGTTTTTTGCTCGAGTATCATGTCGTTTTTGGAAACCCAGAATCTACTATGTAGGAATCAACATGGATTCCGGAAACAGCGATCGTGTGAGATCCAACTCGCTTTATTTGTTCATGAGACCCAGAAAATATTAGATACAGGCTCCCAGGTAGATGCTATTTTTCTTGACTTCCGGAAGGCGTTCGATACAGTTCCGCACTGTCGCCTGATAAACAAAGTAAGAGCCTACGGAATATCAGACCAGCTGTGTGGCTGAATTGAAGAGTTTTTAGCAAACAGAACACAGCATTTTGTTATCAATGGAGAGACATCTACAGACGTTAAAGTAACCTCTGGCGTGCCACAGGGGAGTGTTATGGGACCATTGCTTTTCACAATATATATAAATGACCTAGTAGATAGTGTCGGAAGTTCCATGCGGCTTTTCGCGGATGATGCTGTAGTATACAGAGAAGTTGCAGCATTAGAAAATTGTAGCGAATTGCAGGAAGATCTGCAGCGGATAGGCACTTGGTGCAGGGAGTGGCAACTGACCCTTAACATAGACAAATGTAATGTATTGCGAATACATAGAAAGAAGGATCCTTTATTGTATGATTAAAAGATAGCGGAACAAACACTGGTAGCAGTTACTTCTGTAAAATATCTGGGAGTATGCGTGCGGAACGATTTGAAGTGGAATGATCATATAAAATTAATTGTTGGTAAGGCGGGTACCAGGTTGAGATTCATTGGGAGAGTGCTTAGAAAATGTAGTCCATCAACAAAGGAGGTGGCTTACAAAACACTCGTTCGACCTATACTTGAGTATTGCTCATCAGTGTGGGATCCGTACCAGATCGGTCTGACGGAGGACATAGAGAAGATCCAAAGAAGAGCGGCGCGTTTCGTCATAGGGTTATTTGGTAACCGTGATAGCGTTACGGAGATGTTTAATAAACTCAAGTGGCAGACTCTGCAAGAGACGCGCTCTGCATCGCGGTCTAGCTTGCTCGCCAGGTTTCGAGAGGGTGCGTTTCTGGATGAGGTATCGAATATATTGCTTCCCCCTACTTATACCTCCCGAGGAGATCACGAATGTAAAATTAGAGAGATTAGAGCGCGCACGGAGGCTTTCAGACAGTCGTTCTTCCCGCGAACCATACGCGACTGGAACAAGAAAGGGAGGTAATGACAGTGGCACGTAAAGTCCCTCCGCCACACACCGTTGGGTGGCTTGCGGAGTATAAATGTAGATGTAGATGTAGACCCTACTGGTCGCAGTTACAACGAAGTGTCTGTATTCTTGTTAATGCTCCAAATTTTTGTGTTACTGGGACGGCGTTAATTTCAAATTGATTTTCATTACATGAAGAAATTGTAAGTTCATTTACTGTGGAAGTGTTATTCTAATGCCCATCTACAGTTCATTTATTGTGCTGTCGTAATTCTCATGTTTGAGGAGCTGTAACTGAGCCACAGTTTTGAATTCAGTTCAGCAGTTTTCTTTTTAAATGTCAACGAAGATATTTCAGATTTAATAATCACTGTTTATCAAAATTGAGCCCACTCCTGCACACCCCAGTCCAAATCTACTCCACACAACTCTACACAGCAGTATGTAAGATGTACGAAGGTTGTCGCGTTGTGGAAGTTATTCCCGAAATTTTTCTGCTTCAGACTATCAGAAATACGAACTGTAGGCACAAGATGTGTATTTGGTTGTTCTATCCGGCGGCAAACGACAGAGTGGCCGTTCAGTAAACGCTTCCTCTTAAATATATACGTCTCTTTCAGTATAACGGCTGTGTGGTAGAAGCTTTACGGCGGTCCGGGATGTGTTTTTTATACATCAGCGAACGCCCCCGGCACCATCGGCACCTCCGCGCTGTCGGAGCCGGCGTTAGAATCGCCTCGTTACGGCTGAGCGGGCCGACTATGGATTTATAGCTCGCAGAGAGGTGGCCCGGCCTCCCCTACCCCCTTCCCACACCAACCTTTTCCTCTCCCTTTCCTGCCAGGAACCATTACAATTCACATCCCACGGGAAAAGTGGGAGATGGCGGCGGGCGCCTGCCAAAGAATTCGTAATTCAGCCATTCACATTTCGTTCACGCCCGTGAGTCGCGTGAAGCTGGCCGTGCTGGAACAGCCCAGCCAGGGGGATGGGGCGGAGTTTGGGGAAGACGGCTGTAGAGTGCGGCCCGACCTGTCGGAACGAATCTTCTGAATAAATTAGACGTTGACAAAACGGCGCTCCGCCGGCCGTGAGTGCCGCGGAAAGACGCGCCCCGCGGCGGGAGACCCCGCACACCTCGCGTGGCAAATTACGCTAACAACTTCCCTCATCAGCACAGACCCGCCCCCGCACCGGAGACGCCGCGGCGATGGGCTATGTAAATGCCCCCTCCCCTGCCGAGAGGACTCTCTTCTCCCCGCTGGTTTCATCGGAGATGGAACGTAAGTACACAGGACGAGGGAAAATGTTCTTCTACTGTGGTAAGAAATTTGGATAGTTCCTTTAGTCTTCTTTTTACAGTATTTACCTGACTATATACGCTGTATATGACACTTTTCATTTCCCCCTGCGAAGAGACAAGGCTCTGGAGACACTGGATAACTGCACTGGTGAGCAAAACTTAAAGATGAAAGTACACTTCTGGCCATTAAAATTGCTACTTCACGAAATTTAACCGACAGGGAGAAGATGCTGTGATATGCAAATGATTAGCTTTTCAGAGAATTCACACAATGTTGCCGTCGGTGGTGACACATACAACATGCTGACGTGAGGAAAGTTTCCAATCGATTTCTCATACACAAACAGCAGTTGACCGGCGTTGCCTGGTGAAACGTTGTTGTGATGCCTCGTGTAAGGAGGAGAAATGCATAGCCTCACGTTTCCTACTTTGATAAAGGTCGGATTGTAGCCTATCACGATTGCGGTTTATCGTATCCCGACACTGCTGTTCGCGTTGGTCGAGATCCAATGACTGTTAGCAGAATATGGAATCGGTGGGTTCAGGAGTGTAATACGGAACGCCGTGCTGGATCCCAACGGCCACGTATCACTAGCAGTCGAGATGACAGGTATCTAATCCGCATGGCTGTAACGGATCGTACAGCCACGTCTCGATCCCTGAGTCAACACATGGGGACGTTTTCAAGACAACAACCATCTGCACGAACAGTTCGACGGCGTTTGCAGCAGCATGGACTATCAGCTCGGAGACCATGTCTGCGGTTACCCTTGATGCTGCATCACAGACAGGAGCACCTGCGATGGTGTACTCAACGACGAACCTCGATGCACGAATGGCAAAACGTCATTTTTTCGGATGAATCCAGGTTATGGTTACAGCATCATGATGGTCGCATACGTGTTTGTCGACATCGCGGTGAACGCACATTGGAAACGTGTTTCCATCATCGCCATACTGGCGTATCACCCGGCGTGATGGTATGGGGTGCCACTGGTTACACGTCTTGGTCACCTCTTGCTCGCATTGACGGCACTTTGAACAGTGGGCGTTGCATTTCGGATCTGTTACGACCCGTGGCTCTACCTTTCGTTCGATCCCTGCGAAACCCTACATTTCAGCGGGATAATGCATGACCGCATGTTGCAGATCCTGTACTGGCCTTTCTGGATACAGAAAATGTTCGACTGCTGCCCTGGCCAGCACATTCTCCAGACCTCTCACCAACTGAAAACGTCTGCTCAAAGGTGGCCGAGCAACTGGCTCGTCACAATACGGCAGTCACTACACTTAATGAACAGTGGTATCGTGTGGCGGCTGCATGGTCAGCTATACCTGTACACGCCATCCAAGCTCTGTTTGGCTCAATGCCCAGGGTATCAACGGCGTTATTACGGCCGGAGGTGGTTGATCTGGGTACTAATTTCTCAGGATCTATGCACCCAAACTGCGTGAAAATGTAATCACATGTCACTTCTAGTATAATATATTTGTCCAATGAAAACCCGTTCATCATCTGCATTTCATCCTGGTGCAGCAATTTTAATGGCCAGTAGTGTAGTTTTCGTGTGATGTGTTACCGTCAAGTAACATGGTTTGATGTTACTTGGAATGTAAATAATAAGAACTGCTACAGTACAGTACAGAAGGTTATTGAGAGAAGAACTCAACGAGACGAACAGAAATAGAATTCGTAGAAATAGAATATTTCCACTGATGTCACAGCGATTCATTATGTTTCTTTGGACACTGAATACGACTAGACGTTGTTCCGAATTGGGTATGCACAGCAGTGCATACTCTACAACGTGCTTAGAACTTCTGGACGTGCCATCATACAGCGATAGATGGTAGCACGTAAAGCAACCCAGGAACACTGTCGAACATGGTGGTCCGAGATTATGGTTTGGAGAGGCATAATGTTGCGAGGCCATACTGAGATAAAGAATTCTGAAGACTGTACCTTTACTCGTCAAAGTTATTATGACTCTGTACTTCTTCTCCAAGTCTGTATTTTCATTAATGTTTTCGACTATGACCTAATTTTTATAGATGACATTAGGGTAGGCGGATGCATGTAAAATACTGTATGGAGAAACAAATTTATGACAAACGAGGGAAAAATAGAAATATGTAAGACAATGGTGCGTCCATTTTTGACATATGCAGGGTAACCTAGAGCACTGAAACTTTCTCCCAGCGCAAAATTACTTTACGGTATATTACCCCAGAAAGATACTACTTAGTTTATTTCTCAAGGACTGTTAATTTCTTCGATGTAGGCGATGGAAAAATCGAATATCATTAAGAGCAGTGATGAAATAGTATAAAACTGCTACGAAATACGTGAGTTAAGAACGGATATTGAATGTGTCAATCACATGTAGTAGAGCCATATTCGGGGATCAGTTGTGTTTTGGTGGCCTAACAGGGTGCCGTGGGAGAGGTTGGAGGGCAAAAGCGCGGAATGTGGTAATTCACTTTCCTTCTTAACACGTTTGAAGATAAGTGATGCGCTAACCTATCTACCCCACTGCGTCACAAGAAGCAACTAAGGTTGTTTTCACGAAGTTGTACTGACACTCCGCTGAGTGCGTTATGAATCACCGATGATGCAATGTACAGACATTTTACGTGGGTGTTTATTTTCAAAAAAATGGAATAATAGGCACAGTAACTTCACTGCGCTCGTGTTTATACGATGGAGCTATTTTCTGTGAACTGAATGAGTACTTATTTGCAGTTGTTACGTGAGCTTTTATGTAAAATGCGATCCTATAAACAATGGCTGAGATGTGCGTAATTTGTGTCACATCACTCACTGGTGCTATGTTGGTTGGAAAAGAATGGGTTGGTAACTGTCACACCTTACTGCTGTCTTTCATAGATAGCGTATAGATGCGAAATTATGTTGTTGACTCTTAGTGGTGAATAAATTAATGACTAGACAGTTTCTGAACTTCCCTCATTATTAAATAACCGCATAAATCTCTTCCATTCAGGAATTGCTGGACTGGTCTGCACTGCGTAGGGCCACTTAATACACATCCTGAGTTTCTCTTTAAACTTGGGTGTAATATGTCTGACGGAATGAGCCCGAACACATTCATGTCTCTGACAGTAATCTGCTGCAATGTATTGCTGCCTCTGTGTTCAAATATATGAAGTTCCATAATGCCTACGTGACTTAGTTCTCTTGTGGATGGAGACAATTTTAAGCTGATCAGTCTCTTCAGATGTTGGGAGATCTGAGGCTGGAGTGACCCCTCAATCTGTCAGAAATAATCCAGCCAGTGATAATGGGAAAAGTGAAATTTTTCAATACATACTGACAACATGATGCAGTTGGAAAAGTCTCATTAGTGTGGCAGACACCTGATAGGTCTAGTTGTTGAAGCTTTTTACAGAATACCTCACTTGGTTTGCCTCTACAGTTTTTGTTCCTCAGATTTCCTCCCATTACAAAATTGCTTATTCCTTGATGCCTACCAACGGATCGGCTCTTTTAGTCAAGATGTGTCATAAATTTCTTTTTCCCCCAACTTCATTCAATACTGTCTTAATACTTATTCGATGGGTCTAACCTTCAACATTCTTCTGTACTATCACATTTCCAAAGCTTATATTCTCTGTCTTTCTGAACTTCTGCACAAAGTTAAATTCTAGACAAAAACTCTCAGATGAGATTTCCTACCACTTTCATCTACATTAGTCACAAACAAATTACTCTTTTTCAGAAATGCTTTTCTTGCTGTTGGCAATCTGCATTTTATATGCTCTTTATTTCAGTCATCATCAGTTATTTTACTATCCAAAAAACAAGACTCATCTACTACTTTTGCTGCCTCGTTTCCTAACCTAATTCCCTCAGCATCGCCTGCTAAAATCGACTGCGTCCCATTACCCTTCTTTTACGTTTGTTGATGTTTATCTTACAACATTTTTTAAAGACTCTACCCATTTTGTTCATTTGGTCTTCCAAGTCTTTTACTCTCTCTGACAATATTAGATTCTCGTCGATAGCTCTCGAAGCCTTTATTTCTTCTCCCTGAACCATGCTTCCGTTATTAAACTTCTCCATGATTTTCTTAACTGCTTGCTTAATTTATCGACTAAATAATACTGGGGAAAGGCTACAGCCTTGTTTCACTCCATTATCAACGGCTACTTCCTTTTTATTTCCTTCGACTCTTATAAATGCAATGTGGTTTCTGTAGAAGTTGTACATAACATTTCTATCCCTGCATTTTATACCATCTACCTTCACTGTCTCTACTCAATATTGTCAAATGCTTTGTCTACACCAACAAATGCTGTAAACGCAAGTTTCCCTTTCCTTAACATATCATCTAAGATAAGTCGTAATTTCAGTATTGCCTCTCGTGAATCTAAAAGTTTTCAGCCCCAAACTGAAAGACAGCAGACGTTTGTAAAAGGCCGTGTTTAAGAACTACTGAGAGCTTCTGATGAAATAAGCCTTTATTCCTTACGTAGAAATAGATATGATCGGAGCAATGAAGAAACTTAAATCACTTAGAAAAAGCAAGTCTTAGGAGACTTCATATCGGTTAAGTTTCTTTCCACAGTTCATTGAATAATCATTGAATATTCAATGAACTGTGGATAACGCCCGACCAACAGGCATTACATGCATGGAACAAAAATAATACTGCATTGAGAATGGCTAGTTTGTAGCCTAAATCTAGATCTGCCAATAAAAATTTAGAAAGGACGACTGATAGCTGAAATCTACTATTTACAAGTCAATATAACAGTCACTGCGTGCAACAGCCTTTTGAATGGAAGGTAACCTGATGATTATTAGAAAAGATTTCCTGGCACTTAAAGTTATACACGATGTTAACAAATTTCTCTTCTTCAGAAACGCTTTCCTTGGCATTGGCAGTCTACATCTTATGTCCCCTCTACTTCGATCATCATGTGTTATTTTACTCCACAAATAGCGAAACTCGCCTATTACTTTGTCTCCTTTACTAATCTAATTCCCTGAGCATCACTTGATTTAATCACACTACGTTCCATTATTCTTGTTTTGCTTTTGCTGATGTCCATCTTATATCCTCCTTTCAAGACACTGTCCATTCCGTTCAACTGTTATTCCAGATCCTTTGCTGTCTCTGACAGAATTACACTGTCACCGGCCAACCTCAAAGCTTTTATCTCTACTCCATCGATTTTAATTCCTACTGCAAATTTTTCTTTTGTTTCCTTTACTGCTTGCTCAATATACAGATTATATAACATCGGAGGTAGACTGCAACCCTGTCTCACTCCCTTCCTAACCACTGCTTCCCTTTCGTGCCCTTCGATTTTTGAATAGCCATCTTGTTTCTGTACGAATTGTAAATAGCCTTTCGCTCCCTGTATTTCACCTCTGATACCTTCAGAATTTAAAACAGAGTATTCCAGTCATATTTGACAAAGGCTTTCCCTGAGTCGACGAATGCTAGAAACGTCGGTTTCCCTTTCCTTAACCTATCTTCTACGATAAGTCTTAGCGTCAGTATTGGCTCACGTTTTCCAGCATTTCTACGGAATCCACAATGATCTTCCCGAAGTTTCTACCAGTTATTCCAATCGTCTGCAAAGAATTCGTGTCACGCAGCAGAGACTTATTAAAGTGATAGTTTGGTAATTTTCACACCTGCCAAAATCTGCTTCCTTTGGGACTGGAATTATAATATTCCTCTTGAAATCTGAGAGTATTTCGCCTGTCTCACACTCCTGGGACCCTGTTTACAGTTAGATAATTCAGCGCTCTGTCAAATTCTTCAAGTAGTATCATATGTTCCAATTCATCTTCACTTACGTCCTATTGCATTTCAATAATATTGCCCGCAAATACATTGCCCTCGTATAGACCCTTTATATACTACTTCCATCTTTCTGCTTTCCCTTCTCTGCTTATTACTTGCTTTCCATCTGATCTCTTGATAGTCACCCAACTGGTTCTCTTTTCTCCAAAGGTCTCTTTAATTTTCCTGTTGGCGGTATCTATCTTACCTAGTCATATATGCCTCTACATCCTTACATTTGTCCTCTAGCCTTTGTCGATCTCATTTTTGAGACGTTTGTATTCCTTTTTGCCTGCTTCATTTAATGCATTTTTAAACTTTCTCCTTTAGTCAATTAAATCTCTTCTGTTATCCAAGATTTCTACTAGCCCTCGTCTCTTTACCTACATGAACATATGCTGCCTTCACTATTTCATCTCTCAGAGCTATCCATTCTTTTTCTACTGTATTTCTTTCCCCCATTTCTGTCAATTGATCCCTAATGCTCTCTCTGAAACTCTCTACAGCCTCTGGTTCTTTGAGTTTATCCAGGTCCCATCTCCTTAAACTCCCACCTTTTTGCAGTTTCTTCACTTTTAATCTACAGTTCATGACGAATAGACTGGCCAGAATCCACATCTGCCGCTGGAAATGTCTTACAATTTAATAATTGGTTTCTAAATCACTGTCTTACCATTATATAATCTATTAGAAACCTTCCAGTGTCTCCAGGCCTCTTCCACGCATACAACCTTCTTTCATGATTATTAAACCAAGGCAGGTGCGTTTCCTAGTAATCATGATAAATAGAATAAAAGAAATTTCGTGTACAGTAAATGGGGGGTAAGCTATTGGCAGTATCAACTTACTTCATCAAAACATCAGGGAAATAAAAAAATAAAGTGAATGAGCTATTAGTGTGTTTAGATGATCTCAGAAATAAAAATGAGATTGATATAGTCTATCTGTCTGAACACCATGTAACTCTGGGAATGGATAGTATCGGTATAAATGCGTGTAACTTACCATCTTACACTTGTAGCTCTAGGGTGCATAAAGGAGGAGTTGCCACTTTCATAAAACAAGGGTATAAATACAAAACTGTAAAAGTAAGTAAATTTTCTGTTGATCAGTACTTTGAGGATCGTGGATGTGAACTTCAGCTAGATCATGTAGTATTGATATTGGCAACAGCGTACAGGTCCCCATTAGGAGACTGGGAGCTATTCATAAAAAGTTTGGCTCACTATCATGCTGTCTTCGGACAAAAAGAAGAAGTTATTAATCTGTGGTGATTTCAACGAAAACTTATAGGAAAAGTGAACCAGAAGTTTTATTAACAACATATAACTTAGAATAAGCAGTCAATTTCCCTACACGTATAGCTCAAGACTGTAGCACTGTAATTTATAATGTATTTGTACAGAAAGATGATGTAAAACAAACACATGCTATCCCTGTGGTAAATGGATTGTCAGACCATGCTGCACAACTGATTAACTTACAAAACCTAACAGGTGTACAGATAAAAAACCATTAAGTAAAATTGTGAAGCTGCTTAACCCAGTATCTATAGAGCACTTCAGAGAAAGTTTAAGATATGGTAATTGGGGAGATGCGTATAATGAGTCAAATGCTAATAATAAATGAAACATGTTTCATGATAAATTTATATCCCTTTTAGAAAATAGTTTCCCAAGGAAAACTACTAAATGTAGCTCCACACACTTTTCAAAGAAACCTTGGATAACTACAGGTATTAAAGTGCCTTCATAAAGAAAAATAATACTGTATGAGACAGCAAGAACTAGTAAAGATCCCGAAGTAGTTGTACACTATAAAAACAAATTTAACACACTGATAAAAGTTTTAAGGAAATCAGGAAATATGAATGTTAAAGAAGAAATTAACAACTCCAGCAATAAAATCAAATCAATATGGAATGTTGTTCAAAAGGAGACAGAAAAAGTAACCACAGGGTAAGTACTATTACTATTAAAGAGAATGAGACCATCCTACCTAACAGTACACAAGTAGCTATTTTATCTAACAACCATTTCTTAAGTGTAGGGGCAAAAATTGGTGAGAATAGTTCCAAAGAAAAAGCCAGGCAGTACATGGAAGAGTCAGTTTTGAAAAAATTTAGTCTGATTGATTTTCACCTAACAACCTCTTGTGAAATAAGTAATATTGTTAAATATTTGAAAAATAAATGTTTTGTTGGAGTAGATGACATCTCTAATAAGATATTAAATCAATGCGGAGCAATTACAGCTGATGTTCTGTGTCACACGTGTGATGCATCACTAACTCAAGTTATTTTCCCAGACAGGTTGAAATATGCTATTTTCAGGCATCTCTACAAAAAGGAGAACACCACAGGTATCAATAATTATCGGCCAGTATCCTTGCTTACAGCATTTTCAAAAATCTTCGAGAAAATAATGTACCCAAGAGTTGTTAGCCATCTCAACAGTAATGGATATTTCGTAAATCACCGTTCAGATTTCAAAGATGCTGCTCCACTGTGACAGCAATATACAATTTCACTGACCACATAATAGTCTTTAAATAGCAAAATGTTACCAACAGGATTTTTCTGTGACTTGTCCAAAGCACTTGATTGTGTGAACCATGACATTATGTTACAGAAATTACAATTCTATGGTATAAATGGAATAGCAAATGACTGCTTAAAGTCATACCTACAGAACAAGAAACAAAACGTTTCTTTATATGAGTCAAGTGATTTAAATAAGTTTCCCACTTCATCTAAACGGGGTGAAATTACATTAGGTGTTCCACAGGGTTCAGTCATGAGATCCCATCTGCTGTTGATGTATGTGAACGACCTGCCTTCCTATCTGAAACAAAAAGCTGAACTGACACTGTTTGCTGATGATACAAGCATCATTATTAATCCAGTAAAGGAAACTCCAATTGAAAATAGTACAAATATTGTCTTTGGAAAAGTCATTAATTGGTTTTCTACAAATGGGCGTGCTCTAAACTTAAAAAAAAAACCACACTACATCCAATTTTCTGCTGCAAAAAGTGCATTTCCTTAAAATAAATATAACACGTAAACAGAAGTCAGTAGATGGGATAGAGCAAACTAAGTTTATGGGTGTACATATAGATGAGATTCTTAATCGGAAAATTTATATTTTGGATCTTCTAAAGCGACTAGGTTCGGCAACTTTTGTAATCAGAGTAACTGCCAATTTTGAGGATATAGAAATTAGTAAGCTAACGTACTTTGCATACTTTCTGATGTCTTTTGGAATAATATTTTGGGGTAGCTCAACAGACAAAAAGTATTCACTGCTCAAAAGAAAGCGGTTAGAATAACTTGTGGGGTTCATACTCGCATGTCTTGTAGGCTTGTTTTAAAAACGTTGGGAAGTCTTGCAACAGCCTCACAGTACACTTACTTATTCTTGAAATTTGTTCTTAGCAACATGGACCACTTTGAAAGCAACAGTGGCATTCACGATTATAATACCAGAAATAAGAAAGACTTATACTATCCTTTACTCAACCTGTCTTTGGCACAGAAAGGGGTAAAATATGCTGCTTTAAAAATTTTTCACAGAGTATCAGATGAAACAAACTGTCTGATGTACAGCAGTAATAGCTTCAAAAATAAATTAAATCATGTCTCCTTGGCAACTCCTTCTATACCACAGATGAATTTTTGAGTAGGAATAAATAAATCTATTAATGTAGTATATAATGTGCCATTTAAAGGAATGGCGTAAATAATAGAAACATTAATTCTTAACACTGTAATTTTATATATATATATATATATATATATATATATATATATATATATATATATATATGTGTGTGTGTGTGTGTGTGTGTGTGTGTGTGTGTGCGTGAAAGAATGTACGACCGATCCATTACATGTAAGTAATTATATGTTACCAGGTGATGATGAAATGAGGTGATGAATAATGTTTC
Organism: Schistocerca serialis cubense; assembly: GCF_023864345.2. Taxonomy (NCBI): domain Eukaryota; kingdom Metazoa; phylum Arthropoda; class Insecta; order Orthoptera; family Acrididae; genus Schistocerca; species Schistocerca serialis. The sequence continues at coordinate 591,657,775 of NC_064645.1, read as the reverse complement.
ACTTCATCAATTGCTCTTATATATCTCATATGTGATTTTCTTCGAATATTTACGAGCTGTGGGGCAGCATCTGAACAAAATACCTACCATTTACATTTCACCAGAAACAGCCCGAAATATTCACTATCTGACTATAAGTAACGGATTACGTGCTGGTGGACGTTAAAATGGGGTATTTGCATCCTTCATCTTGATGACGGATTCAACATTGCTTGCGACACGTTCAGTGATGTATCTGGATGTCTGTGTAGAAATGTTATTCCTCAAGAGCAGAAACCAGAGATGGTTGTGTTGTTAGACGCCGGAGTCTGCAGCAAAGCCGACGTTCTAAATCATTCCTAAGATGCTTCATTGGTTTCAGATCGGGACACTGGGCAGGACACACATCGCTGCCTCCTAGATACTTTACGACAGGGTGCTTCGTCATGGTAATACAAATAATCATCGCCTCCGAACTGTGCCTCTGCTGTACGCAGTACATAGTGCTGGAAAATGAGATAATATTGTTCCTCATCTCCTCTGTACTTCGCTGGTAGCACTTCACATGATGGTAGATAATGTTTTGCTTGTATCCGACAAACACAAACTCTTCCATCGGACTGCTGTAGGAGATGGCGTCATACATCAATCCAAATAAGACGTATTCAGTCATCCACTGTACAGTGGATGACTCTCATTTCATCACCCCAAGCGTCACTGACTACAGAAATGTGCAGCTTACAAGGAGCTGCTTAACCTTTGTACGCCATTCTTCTCGACTCCATTAGCAGAGTAGAGCTACACGACACCTAGTTATTATATGGGTCCTATGAGATATGAGGCAGTGACTAGAACTACTTATTTCGTTGATAGTAGGACCTTAAGATGACGCACATGTAGCACTGAAACTACACTCATGCTCATAAAAAGGATAATTGCAGAATATGGTGCTACACAACGTGGCACTGCACAAAACGGGCACTAATAGCATAGGCACATAGGGAACACACACGATACCTATCTGTAAGCCCACGATTTTGGTGATACACTCCTGGATATGGAAAGAAGAACACATTGACACCGGTGTGTCAGACCCACCATACTTGCTCCGGACACTGCGAGAGGGCTGTACAAGCAATGATCACACGCACGGCACAGCGGACACACCATGAACCGCGGTGTTGGCCGTCGAATGGAGCTAGCTGCGCAGCATTTGTGCACCGCCGCCGTCAGTGTCAGCCAGTTTGCCGTGGCATACGGAGCTCCATCGCAGTCTTTAACACTGGTAGCATGCCGCGACAGCGTGGACGTGAACCGTATGTGCAGTTGACGGACTATGAGCGAGGGCGTATAGTGGGCATGCGGGAGGCCGGGTGGACGTACCGCCGAATTGCTCAACACGTGGGGCGTGAGGTCTCCACAGTACATCGATGTTGTCGCCAGTGGTCGGCGGAAGGTGCACGTGCCCGTCGACCTGGGACCGGACCGCAGCAACGCACGGATGCACGCCAAGACCGTAGGATCCTACGCAGTGCCGTAGGGGACCGCACCGCCACTTCCCAGCAAATTAGGGACACTGTTGCTCCTGGGGTATCGGCGAGGACCATTCGCAACCGTCTCCATGAAGCTGGGCTACGGTCCCGCACACCGTTAGGCCGTCTTCCGCTCACGCCCCAACATCGTGCAGCCCGCCTCCAGTGGTGTCGCTACAGGCGTGAATGGAGGGACGAATGGAGACGTGTCGTCTTCAGCGATGAGAGTCGCTTCTGCCTTGGTGCCAATGATGGTCGTATGCGTGTTTGGCGCCGTGAAGGTGAGCGCCACAATTAGGACTGCATACGACCGAGGCACACAGGGCCAACACACGGCATCATGGTGTGGGGAGCGATCTCCTACACTGGCCGTACACCACTGGTGATCGTCGAGGGGACACTGAATAGTGCACGGTACATCCAAACCGTCATCGAACCCATCGTTCTACCATTCCTAGACCGGCAAGGGAACTTGCTGTTCCAGCAGGACAATGCACGTCCGCATGTATCCCGTGCCACCCAACGTGCTCTATAAGGTGTAAGTCAACTACCCTGGCCAGCAAGATCTCCGGATCTGTCCCCCATTGAGCATGTTTGGGACTGGATGAAGCGTCGTCTCACGCGGTCTGCACGTCCAGCACGAACGCTGGTCCAACTGAGGCGCCAGGTGGAAATGGCATGGCAAGCCGTTCCACAGGACTACATCCAGCATCTCTACGATCGTCTCCATGGGAGAATAGCAGCCTGCATTGCTGCGAAAGGTGGATATACACTGTACTAGTGCCGACATTGTGCATGCTCTGTTGCCTGTGTCTATGTGCCTGTGGTTCTGTCAGTGTGATCATGTGATGTATCTGACCCCAGGAATGTGTCAAAAAAGTTTCCCCTTCTTGGGACAATGAATTCACGGTGTTCTTATTTCAATTTCCAGGAGTGTAAGTTGGGAAAACTTTCCGGAAACACATGTGCTATAAAACCACACTGTTTTCTGCGCATGTACCCCATCATCAATAGGGGATATGATCACCATGCACACGTACACAGGCCGCACAACGCATCGTCATACTCTGGATTAGGTCGTCGAGCAGCTACTGGGTTATAGCCTCCCATTCTTGCACCAGTGCCTGTCGGAGCTCCTGAAGTGTCGCCGGGGTTTGAAAACGTGCAGCGATACGTCGACCGAGAGCATCACAGACGTGCTCGATAGAGCTTAGGTCTGGAGAAGAGGCAGGCCACTCAAGTCGCCTGATATCTTCTGTTTCAATGTGTTCCTCCACGACGGCAACTCGGTGGGGCAGTGCGTTATCATCCATCAGGAGGAAGGTGGGACCCACTGCACCTCTGAAAAGGTGGACATACTGGTGCAAAATGACGTCCCGATACACCTTGCCCGTTACAGTTCCTCTGTCAAAGACACGCAAGTATGTACGTGAACCAATCATAATCCCACTCCACACCATCAAACCACGACATCTATACAGATCCCTTTTAAGAAAATTAAGCTGTCGGTATCTGGTTCCTGGTTCATGCCAGATGAAAACCCGGCGAGAATCACTGTCCAGACTACACCTGATCTCGTCCGCGAACATAACATGGGACCACTGTTCCAATAAACATGTACTGTGTTCTTCACACCAGGCTTTAAATGCTCTCCTGTGGCCAGGGGTCAGTGGAATGCACCTTGCAAGTCTCTGGGTGAATAAACCACGTCTGTTCAGTGTATGTAGGCAACTGTTCCACTGGCTGCGTTAAGGTCCCGAGCAAGGCTAGCCGCAGTATTCCGTGGCCGTCTGCGCGCACTGATGGCGAGATATCGGTCTTCTTGTGGTGTTACACACTGTGGATGTCCCGTAGTGTAGAGCCTGAACACGTTTCCTGTCTGCTGGAATCGTGGCCATGATCTTGAGATCACACTCTGTGGCACACCGAGGGCCCGTGCTACGACCTACTGTGGTTGACCAGTCCCCAGTAGCCCTAGTAGTCTACCCTTCATAACGTCATCAATATGTGTTCTTTGAGCCATTTTCGACACACAGTCACCATCAGCATGTCTGAAAACGTCTGCACACTTACTCTCTGAACCGTACTCTGACATGCATCAACACACCTCTGCATATGTGAACTGTACATCGAAAAAGTTCTAAGAAAGGGAGCACGTTTAGTATTATGGCGAAATATGGGAGAGAGTGTCACAGAAATGATACACGATTTGGGCTGGAAATCATTAAAAGGAAGGCATTTTTCGTTGGGACGGAATCTTCTCAGGAAGTTCCAGTCACTAACTTTCTCATCCGAATGCGAAAATATTTTGTTGACACCGACATACACAGGGAGGAACGATAACCACGATAAAATAGGGGAAATCAGAGCTCGTACGGAAAGATATAGGTGTTCATTCTTTCCGCGCGCTATACGAGATTGGAATAATAGAAAATTTTGAAGGTGTTTCGATGAACCCTCTGCCAGGCACTTAAATGTAATTTGCAGAGTATCCATGCAAATGTAGATGTAGATACTGGCTCTGCCACCGTGAGACGTCCTCAGGTTGATTTAAACCCGCAAACTGCCCACCAGATCGTTGTTGCACCATGTACCAACATTATCCTTAATGTATGAGGATGAGTGTACATAGTTTGAAAGGAGCAATAGGTCCGGAACCACAAGAGAAACGCACTGTGGTAGATGACATGGCACAAGGCAACGCTGCAACTTAGTGCAAAATATCGGCACTTATGTGAAATAAAACAGACTGCCCTATTATTCCACACATCTAACGACTGAGAAAAAAATAAATCAATGACATTGATGGAAAGCGTGTTAAGTGTTGTTAGAAGCAGCATGTAATCTTGCTAGTCATGAGAAACATCAAATGTGACATCTACTAACGGAACATTACGGCTAATGCTACGACATATCTGCTAATACTTCTGTATTCTCCCATGCTGTAACTAAAATTTAATTTTAGCATTTTGGTAAGACCGAGTGACATTTTTTTTGTTCTTCTGTCACGTGGTAAACTGAGCCTCCTCGAGGAGGCATTCTTCCTTTTCACTGACTCTCTGTACGCTAAACCGTGCCTACCGCACCCCGTTGAGTAACACTCCTGTAGAGCATAGTGGAACAACGCGTTAAACAATGGACTCGACTTCGAGGGCTACGCTGCAAATCCTCCTCATGCCATCCAGATGTAAGTTTTTTGTGGTTTCCCTAAATCGCTTAAAGTAAATAGCGGGACTGTCTCTTTTGATAAGTGAGGGCTAAATTCCTACCTTCTTCAGTTCTCCAACTCTTATGACATTGTCCTTTATGGGGCGTTAAACTTTCAGGAGTATATTTTTTCCCGTTCGAACACGTCCCATCGACGGGGTTAAAGGTCTATTCTGGCAATGGTTGTCACCATCCATTCGACGCAAGGCATAGATCCTCTCTCCATGTTGTCGATTAAGTGCAGGTGACTCGTTCATCTTTACCTGAAACCACTTTTTGCACTGCCACAATGAATCTAACATAGGGAGACCTGTCTTGGCAGCAAGAAACTCTGACAATATTTCATTATACCAAAGAACAGAGTGCAACGTTCCAGTTCCACGGTCAACTCGTTTTCCTTGTTCCTCACTCCTCGAATTTTGTTCTCTAATGGGGTGATTAAAATCAAATATGCATGTTTACATCTCTAACTGACCACTTCTCTGCGGTGAGAGAGTAATAAATAAATTTACTTGTCCCTTCCTACGACGTTATTGTAGCAGGGGAGCTCATACATCAGCTGTCTTCCGTTTAACTTTCCAGTGATCCATTTGCCTACTTGGATTTACGTATTGACATTACGTATAATGCGTAAGTGAACAAAACAACTTATCCAGTCGACTGATTATCACTCATAGCAGCCTCAGAGAAAATGTACATCTAGGCAGAGCCAAGGCTTCCTTTTGCATTTTTATAAATTGCAAAAACTCTCTTGTTGGTTAAAAATTGTATGTAATTTTTTCTGTTGTATTAACATACAAGAGGTAATAAACGGAAAGGCAAATAACTATAGTGATATAAGTAGTCAGTCACTACGGAAGGTGACGCATCGACTAATAATTCACACTTAATGTGAGTGAATAAAGTCATTCACTCATTATCTTATTCTACTGAACTGGCTGAATGTGGCTGAAAGTTTCTGCAAACAAACAAATAGGTTCAGTGAATAATTATCCATCCACGCAAAAACAACGATTTACTAGAGACACTGTTATGAAAAATTCTGTGGACTCTAATGGCTTCAGCAATTAAAAAATAGTGGATTATTTGATCGTGCAGCACAACGCTGTACATTTGCAGCCGAATTCCAAGATAAAGAGCACGAAACATTTGAGGAAGAATTTTAAAATCTCGCAACTAGCCATGCGAACAAAGAGCATTTTAACTATAACTCTGTGAGGATCATATAGTGTCTTCCGAAATTAATTAAGCCGTGGCCACTAATAATCGTCGTTAAAGTGAACACAACGTTGCACATATCCATCTGACTCTTGTTTCTTCGATATAACCAACAACACTTCCGAAAATATTTTTTTGACTATGGCTTAAAACATGACCAACATCAAGTACACTTTCGGAACTTCCTGGCAGATTAAAACTGTGTGCACGACCGAGACTCGAACTCGGGACCTTTGCCTTTCGCGGGCAAGTGCTCTACCATCTGAGCTATCGAAGCACGACTCACGCCCGGTCCTCACAGCTTTACTTCTGCCAGTATCTCGTCTCCTACCTTCCAAACTTTACAGAAGCTCTCCTGCGAACCTGCAGAACTAGCACTCCTGAAAGAAAGGATACTGCGGAAACATGGCTTAGCCTGGGGGATGTTTCCAGAATGAGATTTTCACTCTGCAGCGGAGTGTGCGCTAATATGAAACTTCCTGGCAGATTAAAACTGTGTGATGGTAGAGCACTTGCCCGCGAAAGCAAAGGTCCCGAGTTCGAGTCTTGGTCGGGTACACAGTTTTAATCTGCCAGGAAGTTTCATATAAGCGCACACTCCGCTGCAGAGTGAAAATCTCATTCTGAAACATCCCCCAGGTTGTGGCTAAGCCATGTATCCGCAGTATCCTTTCTTTCTGAAGTGCTAGTTCTGCAAGGTTCGCAGGAGAGCTTCTGTAAAGTTTGGAAGGTAGGAGACGAGATACTGGCAGAAGTAAGGGCAAAGGTCCCGAGTTCGAGTCTCGGTCGGGCACAAAGTTTTAATCTGCCAGGAAGCTTCATATCAGCGCACACTCCGCTGCAGAGTGAAAATCTCATTCTGGAAGTACACTTTCATTCCACACGATACGGGATCGACAAACTAGCGGTTAAATTACGTGCATGTGAGTTTGACTACCTGTAAACTCCGATCTTTAGCAGCCAATACAGGCTCACAGCAGCTCTTCATCGAGCAATGCGTCGTTGCAAATATGTCCAATCTCAGCAACCTTCAAACGAATATTTCTGTGGTTTACCACACAATAGCTCACGTCATACTAGACCCAGAAATAATGTAAAATATTACTGGGTTTTACTTATCTCTGGGTTTTACATATCTAGGTTATATTGTTGCTAAAGGAGATGAAAATATTGACTATTTTTGATACACCGTTCTCGGCCTGCGAACATTTTGAGTGTCGTACGCTAGTCTGTCCAGCGCAAGGGTCACGACATTTAGAGTTAGTCTAAAAGGGATTCCCTTATCTGTTACAGTAGTCATACGTTGTTATGAGGAGTCATCCCTGTTGGCTTCATAATTTCTTCTCGTTGCATGTGCGTTCTATGAAGCCACCAATGTAAAAAGAATGTGGTGAAAAATTCACATCTCAGTCGTTCACGAAACCCTCGGGTTTACTTGTTGATTACGGTGAACTTTCTAACCTGCGTAATCGTGATATAAGCTCTTTGCCCGTAGCTAGCTACTTCGCTACCCGAAGGAGAAGGTGCGTGTGCGTGTGCGTGTGTGTGTGTGTGTGTGTGTGTGTGTGTGTGTGTGCGCGCGCGCGCGCGCGCGCGCTCGCGTGTGCGTTGCTAAGCTCTCAGTTTACATACGTGAGAAGCACCTCGGCCTCGGTATAGTCTATACGAATTGGTATTCCGAGGGATCAGCTGCGCTTTAGGGTTCTTTGTATTATGGGTTTTACGACTGAGTCAATCCCTGAGTTATTTAAAAGGAGTTTACCAATCGCGCTACCTTACATTGGTGAATTTTGTATCTCATTGTTGTTTCTGTGTATTGGCTTTTTCCGCGTGGTCTCAGGCGTCCTGTGACGGTTCGCACTGCTCCCCCCTTCGGAGGTTCGAGTCATCCCTCGGGCATGGGTGTGTGTGTGTTGTCCTTAGAGTAAGTTAAAGTTAGATTAAGTAGTGTATAAGCTTAGGGACTGATTACCTAAAAAGCTGGGTCCCATAAGACCTTACCACAAATTTCCAGTTTAATGAACTTCGAGCCTTGTTGATAATTTATGAATATTATATATGTATACTGTATTTATATTGCGGATTGATAAGTCCGGTAAAAAGCAAGAAACGTATTTGTTTCGTAAAAAGCTCACCTTACTTCTTGACGTAGTCTCAATTGAATGATATACACTTGATGCAGCGAACTACCAGCCTTTTCATCTAATCAGAAAGATAGGTTCTGTCAAAGCCTGCAAAATACTCGGTGACTCGAACTGTCATTTCCATATTTGACGAAAATTTCTTTCCATGAAGCCAAAGTTTCAAGTTCGGGAACAGGCGGGTCTAGGCGCTTCAGTCTGGAACCGCGCGACCGCTACGGTCGCAGGTTCGAATCCTGCCTCGGGCATGGATGTGTGTGATGTCCTTAGGTTAGTTAGGCTTACGTAGTTCTAAGTTATATGGAACTGATAGCCTCAGATGTTAAGTCCCATAGTGCTCAGAGCCATTTGGGGAACAGGAAGGAGTCACAAGGGGCTAAATCTGAGGAGGAGTGGATGAGGAACCAATTCTTTTCATTTTAAGCCCAATTCATACACCTAAGCCATTTTTATCACTGACGTGTAGGGCTGTGCATTATCCTGGTGAAAGAGCCCTTTTTTGCCTGTAAATCTTGGTCTTTTTTAAAGAGCGCAAGTTGTAAGCTATCCAACAATGAAACATAGTAGGGTCCTGTTACAGTTCTGCCTCTTTCCAAGTGATTTGTTAAGTTTATTGCTTGCGAATCCCAAAAAAGTTTAACCATCACCCTACCGACTGATTAAATTGTCTTTGTCTCCTGCAGTGCACTTTCACCTACTCTTGTCCATTGCTTTGCCTCTAGTGTGTAATGATGGATCCAGGTTTCGGCAAAAGTCACAAATCCGTGCAAAAACATGCTTTGTACATTGTTAGAGCTTTCTGTCTATCGTTGTCACAGGTAATACTCTCTATCAGGTCCTAGTCCGGCTGTTAATTTATCAGAATTGTTTGTGGCCGCTTTGGTATTGAGGAATAATACTAATGCCTGTAGCTGAAGGCAGCTGGGTGCTGTTCAAAACTTCTATTGGTACATCTCTTATTCTTGCCATTTGTTTCACGCTTTTTCTTTCTTTTTTTTTTTTGGGAATGGAAAGTTATCTGTTCCAATAACTAAATGTTTATTCGTGTTGAAATTATTACTCTTGGCACACACGTTAACTGAAATATTTTCCTCCCTTTTTAATTTACTTCTGTAATTTATCCAGTTTATGTAAAATAGAACCACTGGTGTCGGGTGGAAATGAACGATTTGATGTCTCAAGTATTATTATTGAATTTCTAATTCAGACATCGTATTGATCATTTTCCTGCATTCATTTGAGTTTCTCAGTGGTGAAGAAACACATAACTATTTGGAGTACGCTTTCAGAAATAATGTTGTCGTTTCTAGTTCAAATATTTTGTTCTTTTCTTTTTCTTCTTTTTTTTTTTTTTACCAGCCACTTTTCCCCTTCCAGCTTCTCGCTTGCGGTATTATTTCACTCTCTAGCGATCTCCGTTGTGTCGAGAAACAAACTTTTTGGTCTCAAGAGTATATTTATTTCTAATCGCTTCACCCTTCAACAATGACATTTAATTCTTTTGAGACAATTTGTAGACGTTCAGGATCAGATATGCCCTTCATTTCTGCGCTATTATTGTCTTATTGTGTAGCCATACTGCAGTTACATAACGAGTATGACTAACAAGATGTACAAATGTGTGTTTTACTTCATTTAAATTTTGAGAAGACAAGATTCCACTACCAAGTTATTAATTGTCAAGTTTTTGAAAGTATCATGTCATTAAATGACATGGGGTCATATCTTCCCGAAACGTGTTGTAACTTCAAACTACATAAATAACGCATTCGGCCAACTGGTGCGTCATGATCTCCGTACTGATGCGGTAAGTTTCATTCGGCAGTACGGCGGTAACAAATGCTTTCACGAATCAGTTCCATTTCAGTCCGTTTCTATCACAGCGATCAATCAAAGACAACTCTTGCGCTGTAGAACTGACGAAACGACCGTGACCAAGTGCATAACGGTCCTACCGTGAACTTCAATCTCGTTTCAATTACGCGGACATTCAATTCTCAGTTTACTATTGGCGTCCATAAATCAAGTATCGCGAACGCTGTAAACCAACTGTCACATCAGCTTTCAATTCGTTCCACCGTTTCTCAATGTTTTAAAACCGTGATCGCTGAAAATTACGTCGTACATCAGAATTTCACATTTCACCATCAAAATGTATACGGAGCGCTACGTGCAATTCATTAAATTCACATGTGTTCGTTGCTGCGGATGAAAATAATCTTTTGAGCCCCATATATCTCTTCTTTTATTCATTACTTTCTCAAAAGCGTACTGTATAAGCTGTAATCTTGCTGTACACATTAAAAACGTCTGAACATAAACATTGGGAATCTTCTATGGAGTGATTAGCATTGAAAGTAGAACGCAAGCAGCAACAAATAGTTTTTATAGATTTCGTTTTATAGCTGCGGTCGTTTCGAGCTGTTATGTCGATATTGAAGTGGCTTCGCTTGTCTTACCACAGCATTGCATTCGACAGTGGCCTGCAGTCTGCTCCTGTAATAGCCCGAACCCGGTTATGGAAGTAAAGCTTCTGAAAAGTATTTCTAGCTGGTTGCCTTCCCCTTAGTTGAATAACGTCCTCAGAATTACACAAGATCCAGCTTGGATAAAATAAGCTTAAAAGCAGAAATAATATCATACCGCAGTGTTTTTAAAGGCCTAATCACGTTGGAGATTGTCCGTCATGAGTTAGGAATGAGCGTAGTGGAATGGTTATGGAGAATTTTATCGTTTAGAGAGGAATATGATCTGGTGTGAAACTAATCTTTTTTTCCGCACACCATACCTGGCAGAACTGAAAATAATGAAAACGACCAGAGAATAGTACTGTGAAAGATATCTTAAGGTTTCATATGAGACTCTGGTTTTGTGGTATTATACTTAGCGCAGATTCACAAAAGCACTACGGGGGAAATTTTTACGTAGGTGTGTACCGGAGTAGGAACTGAACCTTTCTTTGGAAGGAGGAGAGAGAACGTCCTATTGGGACGCAACTATATAGTATTGAGAATCTTGGGAGTTTAACTTCAATGTCTAGTGTACTTACTGGGTAGCTGGAGGTTATTTTGCTAGCTGATGGACAAGACGCGATATTTTGGCCGAACATCCAGCAACTGAATTGGTACATCGAATGGATTTCTCAGAGGGATGTCTGTCAAACAGCGTACTGAAGGGCTTGGGCGAAAGGGAATCCATGCTCCCAACAAACAAATTACAGCACCAAGCCTCAATAGCGGATCAGAGGCCAACATTAAACTTCATGCATCACTTTTTTTCAGTTGCTATGGTAGGAGCTATTAAGGAGTGTTAAGGTGCCGGGGTAGTTTGAATTCAGACATCCTTTAAAATAAATTTACTAACTAACATTTCTTACCCAGCAGTTATTAGAAAGTATATTGTGCGACCGATTTATTTTTTAAATGGTCCTATTCCTAGGTTTACTCTCAATTAGTAATATTTACACTGTTCCAAAATACCTGTGATACAGTAGTGCCAAATGTGAGCACATAGCGCCGGCCGGTGTGGCCGAGCGGTTCTAGGCGCTACGGTCTGGAACCGCGCGACCGCTACTGTCGCAGGATCGAATCCTGCCTCGGGCATGGATGTGTGTGATGTCCTTAGGTTAGTTAGGTTTAAGTAGTTCTTAGTTCTAGGGGACTGATGACCTCAGATGTTAAGTCCCATAGTGCTCAGAGCCATTTGAACCCTGGTTGCGTTGACCCACGAATACTGGATAACCCCGCGTGCACTTATAGAAGAAGAATGGGTGAATATCGGTTCGGATATAACGAAAAAGTTTGTTTACACGATGCCACAAAGACTGGGGACTGTAATACAGAGAAAGGGACGCATTACCAAATACTGACTGCTGGCTGTCTGAATACTTTTGCCCATTGTGGTTTTCTCTCTCTCTTTTTTTTTTTTTTTTTTTTTTTACACACGGCGTTTTGTTACTTCTTATTCTGCATATGTTCAGATTGACATATGAACTACAGATTTGTAAACAATAAAATGTATGTTTTGAGTTAAAACACATTTGACTTTTACTTCTCTCATTAGTCCCAGTGTCTGAGTACTCTTGTCCGCCTCTGTACATGGACTGCTCCCAGCACAGGGCCCCGCTTGCCGCCTTCCTCGCGCAGCTGGTAACTCAAGACTTCTTCGCTGCCCGAGCCAAGCCCCCTCGCGGACCACATTTGCACCACAAGCCTCTCCGGCAAAAAGACTCTACACAATCAGAAATTCCACCAGAGAGACAAACAGTCTAAAAATAGCAAACTTAGCGGGAGGTTTCAACGCAAGTCACGATTTTTCCGACTGGTTTGCTGTGGCCCGCCGCGAGTTCCTGTCCTGCACCGACTTCCTCATTTCGGGGTAGTACTTGCAAGCTACGTCCTCAATTATTTTCGAGCAATAATGATTCATAGAGTGAAAAGTAACTGAAGCTTCTGTTTGGTTGACATATATTTTGTTACGCTTCTCAGATTAGGATATTTTGTTACCAGCGTGGCTCCTCTTATCTCGTGACCTGCTTGGAAACATACGCCTGGAGAACGCGCTTGGAGAAGAAGTGTTCAGTTAGCGGCTTCAGCGAACGTTCCAGGTTCAGAACGCTGGTCTCTTAAGTAAACTAATATAACCGGTATCACTTACAGCCCGAGTAACGAATAATGAATCGTCGTAAGAGCTGATTTAGCGTTCGAATTAACGGCAACAATATTGATTCGTTGATGTTATAAACGAACATATGAAGCAAGGTCTGAAAATTTATTGGAATTTTGCCTTTTAGACTGGGCCCTGTGGTGGCCTTTTGTTGACTTGAAGGGAATACAGGTCTGATGCGGAGGTGTAAAGCAGTACTAAACCGTATCTCTACAGAGGCTATCTATACACACCTCATTTAAGAAAGAAGACTACTAAAGTCTCATCGTTTGGAAACGGAAGAAAGAAAGCAAAAATATTACAAATTTTGGAAGCTAAGAAGCAACATTGTAACAGAATATATTATTCGCGAATGTTGGTTGGCCTTTGGTTCTGGACCAAGAGGATACCGAAATCATTTTCAGTTAATCGTTACCAACCCTAATATCTGGAGGAATATCATAATATGTACAAAGCTGTGGAAAATCTGCAAGCCTCATCCACAGAACTTTTTAAGCGGTGATTCTTAATTACACTGAAAAGATTTTGGGAACCCGGGAAGGTATGAAGTTGAACTGGAACTCACGTCAATAGAAGTGTTTCGCATTGCTAGAGGGAAACAGTTTGCACTAATATCCATTCTTCGGCATGTGTTCTGTCCAAGGGTGATAGTAATTAACTGTCAACCATTTAATTTCGATATTTGAATGGATCTAACAAATGCGATGGAAAAAGAGTTAGCACTTATGAGAAGTATGTGTAGGTACTGTAAAATCGATGCGATACACTATTCAATTTTTCTGCATTCTGATTTTCAATGATAGCTTAGGCCACAGCGCTTGGTAAACTGAGTGCGCTTATAAACAAACTGCAGTTCAGAAAGAATAGTTCTGCTGTGATAGCGGCAATTTACTTGGATTTTACATGTTTATTCTCGTTTCGCAGCTCAAATGGAATACAAATGTGTACACACCTACACTTGCAAGCACGCACAAACGCACGCGCGCGCTCGCTCGCACACACACACACACACACACACACACACACACACACACACACACGCACACGTGTAATAATGATCTTCCGGAATATCCCACAATGTTTAAAGATTCGAATTCCCATTTATAAAACAGCTTGAAACCTCTATCTATTTTACGAAAGAATCGATGTGTTAAATGTTTAATTTTAGTTACGTAAGCGAGGAAAAGCTTAGAAAATACTTTAATTATGTTCAAAGTTTGTTGTAAATCGCTAAGAGTTCTCATCACCAAACACTGGATGAGCGTTATCTGGATGGTTCACGTTCCGTTTTAATAAAAGGGAAATTCTCATTGTTTATGACGTCATATTTCCTGAACTATGCGCCATACAAAGACAACGTTTTGCAGATATATTCAATAGCAAGTGTGGATACTGTCTGGAAAGTGTGCTACTATTAGAATTAGTAGTAAAGAAGTAATAAATTAAAACATCATGCCTGATGCGAGAGTTTTACTGCACGAACAACAAATAAGTGATAACCTTTTTATCATAATTCATTTTGTGAGGGGTATAGCGAGAAAGCGTTTCTTGAAGGTTTGATTTTATATGCAAAATTAGCTGGAAGTCACTAAGAGCCTCATTATCAAATGAATTTAGTCTGGACGTTTACACGCAGTTGCAGTGCCTCAAGACATACACAGTTTCTAACAGTAATATTTGTCTTACTCTTCTACAATTGTACGATAAAACTACACTCTCAATGAGTAGATTATGACAGCATTTTAAACTTTCAGATGCGATTAATAACTATATTAAATACAAAAAAGGTTTTTGTGCTGAAAGCAGTTAGATACTAGAGTATGATAAAAGAAAAAGAAATAAATTATATCAAATGAATTTCGATTTTAATCTGATAATTATATATGTATTGTTCTTCATACTAGCTTGTCGTGTCCCCAGTTTGGTACAGCTTTGCCACAGGAAACACGAAAGAGGTAAAAGACGTCCGTCTTCTGGTCGACTCCAGATCGTTGTCAGAAGGAGGCTAGTTTTTGATTACGCAAAGGCTTCTATTATTCGGAGAAGAACAACTCGGATTCCTTTACGTAATCGGTTGTTGTTGTTGTGGTCTGCAGTCCTGAGACTGGTTTGATGCAGCTCTCCATGCTACTCTATCCTGTGCAAGCCTCTTCATCTCCCACTACCTACTGCAACCTACATCCTTCTGTACCTGTTTAGTGTATTCATCTCTTGGTCTCCCTCTACGTAATCGGTATGAATTTTATAATTACCTAAGGGACTGTTAACAATGATCAATAAAAAAATCGCATTTGCCAATTAAATCATTAATAAATGGGGTGGCCATGAGTTGTATTGCAAACTAGGAACGACCTTCTGTCTATGACCAGGCTGCCGCAGTATTCTCTGCCGTGGTAAAGGCTGTTTGACATTTATAAAAATAATAAGACATGGAGGTAAAAAACAAGGAAAAAAATAGAATAAGAAAGCTAGTAAACACTAAATGTATTCAAATAATTCTCACAAGCAGTTAGGGCTTATTTATAAACAGAATAACTTACATAAGTAATTTTCTGACTGTTTTGGTGCGATCAGATTTCAGCCTGTCTTGTACTCACTTCTTGGTTCACGTCTTTGTCACCAATTACACTCATTACTTTTCTCCTTCCTTCGAGACAATTCTTTCATCGTGCAACACCTTCATAAGAATAACTAGCCGATTTACAGTATCGAACATAAATTGAATTTTATTAATTAATAACTGTTGTCTGCACGCTGGCAAGACCGCTCACTTTTATGGCTTAAAGACGACCTTCTTTACGCTTTCGCATTACAAGAAGAAGTACGGTAAAATCTGAAGATCAACAAATGTTTTTAGCGTCATATTTTTTATTTAGATCGATGCGGAATGCTCATTTCAGCTTCTGTTAAAATGTTTCTTTGACTGCGCAATCGATATATTAGCGTTCGCGCTAGATGCGCATCTTTACAGTTACGTAAATTATATAAAAGAAATGTCTTTCAAAGAATAGGTCTCATCTCATAAGTTGGTCATTTAATACACAGCTAGGTGAATGCCTTTCCAAGGGTACTCACATCTCTCATACAACGGAAAGCCCAATAATATTACAATACTCGTTCTGCACCTGGGCCGTATGTCGAGAACCGGATTAGCCGCGCAGTAACTGTGTTTCTTCCCAATCTTTTCATTTTCAAATCTTACAATCAGGGTTGGAAAAAAGTAGCTACTCTTATGAATACAAAACGAACGACTGGAATTCTGAAATAACTGAACGTTTTATTGAAGCTACAGGATTATTTATAACATTCTTGCTCGAATGTCTTCGTTGATACATTTCGTCAGACGACCTGGGAGCTTAGCTTATTTGTTCACACAATCGCTTATTAAAATCAGTGACTTCAATAGTAACTTTATTCAGTTGTTTGCAGTTCTATAGCATACACGTTATCTTTAACGTATCACCAAAAGAAGAAATCCATTGTTCTGGAGATCGAGGTGGAATTTCTACCGCCCCTCCCCGTCCAATCACTTTCCCCCAGAATTCATTGGAATACGTCTTCACAAAGGATCATAATCAACACTCAGCAATGTCAGAGATGTTTGATTTAATAGCATTGCAGTCTGATGTTTGTGTCTATAATTATACACATACAAACCAGATTACCTTAATTTTTTCAATGGATTACGATGGGTAGTGACTTTTGACACACCCCGTATATTGATGATGATGAGTGTCACGTACCAAGGTGTTCGAAATTTGTGGTACCCAACAAGGTTACTGTAGTTGACAAAGGTAAGCTCGCCTGTTTAGAAGCTCATTCTAAATACACCACCATGTTACCGAAAATACTTTCGAAACTACCCTTCTGACAGATACGTACAATTTTCCCCAAACTTGGAGATGTATTGTAGACCTTTCGTAACTGAAATACATTTACACTACTTGTTAGTAATAAAATATTATACAAGGTACTTCGTGGTGCATATTTTTATTGTTAGTTAATATTTACGTGATAATACCACAAAACACTTGAAGTGAATATCCCACTGCGAAGTTTAAGACCCCTAAACAAAACATACCACGTTTTCACTTTCTTACTGACTACTAATATATCATCGTTGTAATGATTTTCAGCTTAACTTTATTGTCAGCGGTTGCTTACTGTTACAGGACGTCTACATGCAAGTTTCTAGTTTCCTTGGAATAACGTAATGTCAGCGAATGTCCACGCTAAAGAGAAATGAGGCAACAGTCACGTCGCAGAACCTCATTAGGTTACTTCAGGCCGGCAGTGTCTTAATTACTGTCCCAGCTCTACATAATTACGTTACATCCAGCAATAAATTTTGAGTTCTCTGGGGCAGAAAACGATGCACAGTAGTCATAAAATTCAAGGCCGGAAAGAGCACGGCCTAGGGTAATGCCCGCTGCTACTGACAGGTCCTTAATGAGCGACAACCAACGCGAACCCGAGTGTCACTCTCTTCCTCTTTTTTTTTCTCGTTTCTCTCTTACTGTCCTCCCCACCCCTCGTTCCCTATATCGCCATTCTACTCTGCTGTCCTTACTCTTAACACGCAACTTTTGATTGAGAAAGTTCCCAGGGAAGAAAGTTGTTTAAGAAGACAAAAATTGTGTTTAAGCTGGGACGGATAGCGGGGGATGAGGAGGCGTGATGGCGCTGGAAGAGGAAGAGCAAAAAGTGGCCCCGACGCGACCCGAAAAAAGTGCGGCACCCCTCGCAGTTATTAAATTACACGCTGGCGGCGGCTGTATCCCTGACGCGACAACGGGGCAAACATGAGGTGCTGCAGGCACGGTGACCGTGTGGCGGATTACTGGACGACATTCAGTAAGCGCAGTGTTAATATTCGCATTGGTTCTTGCTAAGGTGCTACTTCAGTGGCTTATGCTGTTATGACAAGTATGCGCCACTATAGGGTTACTGTTAATATACAAGCGGCAGTCAAATGAAATAGAAAGAAACTATACAGCGTGATTCATCTGCCCCTGCTGATGTTATTTTAAACAACCCCAATTGCATGTGTGGCCTTCAAAAACCACGCGTGTGATTTTCATATTCACTTGCTTCTTACGCGTAAACTATTAGTCACGCAGAAATAAGCAAATGCACTTTTGTGTAGGAAATTTAATGTAGTTAAATGTACTTCGATACGTTTTCGCTAGATGCCATAGTTTCAGAGTTATTCAAGAAAAGCGTACAGAAGCTACCATCAAACACACCTCCACGTTCACCCGTCACTTGTCAGGATTTCTAGTATGCTGTTCGTTGCACTCCTTCCTAGAAGTCTCTATTTATTGGGATATTACGCCACCAGCATAGTCAGCTATTTTGTTAACATATTAATTTAAAGGTGCCGTTGAGGGTAGTGAAAAACTTTCTAAACGTTATGCTATAATTTATTACGGGACTATTCTATACAGACGTAACCCTTACCGACTTCGAAGTTCGAATCCATAGAGACCGGAAAGCTCGGATATTGCGAATAGTTCCTCTAGTTGCAAAATTGTAAAAGTATTGTACAGTTGTGGGAGGAAGTGCGGTGAACAACCGACTATAAATCCTGACTGCTGAGGGTCACTTTTGTGCGTTTTTCTTGATAACTCGGAAACTACGGCCTCTAGCGAAAACGTATAGAAATACAATATTTAACTATGTTGAAGTTCCTACACAAAAGTTCTGTCCAATTTTTCTACATGAGTAATAGTTTGCTCCTAAGGAGCGAGTGAATATGAAAATCTCACGCGTGGTTTTTGAAGGTCATAGAATTGTGGGTTGGATAGAACGACAATGCCAGGGGCAGCTGAATCTCTCCCTATAACGAGCATGGCGAGGACGTTGATAACGCAGTTAGACGGCTCTGAGCACTATGGGACTTAACTTCTGGGGTAATCAGTCCCCTAGAACTCAGAACTACTTAAACCTAACTAACCTAAGGACATTACACACATCCATGCCCGAGGCAGGATTTAACGCAGTGTCCTCTATTGTGAATCAGGAAGGAACAGGACGAACGTCCATCGATGTGCCATTTATCCGTTAGAAGCACTCGACGTGAAGTCTGCGAGTAGTGTGTGTGTTCGACTTCACTTTGAGGGCGGAAGAGTAACAGCAAGGTATAGTGCGGTTTTTGACTTCTGATGGAGTGTCAAGAAGTGAATTTTCTGCTGGAATGTCAGCTGAGTATGGCGAAAACAATATGTGACGTGCGCGTGCGTTTGCTTGGAATAAAGATTTCGCGAAAGTCGAGATCATGGGAAAATAGCAGTGGAGCAGAGCAGGCAGCGGTTAACTCTGCCGTCAGAAATGACCGACGGTGGACGTTGGAGGATACTCGATTCGTGTTGACACGCTACCGCTCACGTCGTCATGAACGAGCATCTGAATTTCCTGGGAATCTGTACACAGTGGGTTCCCGACAAGCTGATGGAGGAGCAGACGTTGGACAGTACATCGACGTGACTGATGCATCTGGAACAGTATCGACATGATGAATGTCGTTTCCTGTCCCGTACAACATCGTATCATAATTTTGAGAGCAGCCGTCAGAGCCAACAAAGGAAGCACATAGATCCATAGCACCCGAAAAATTCCAGAGCCGTGCACATCAGTTCCGTAGAAGTCGTAATGATTTTTTTCTTTGACTGCAGGGGCCCGCACAGCGATACGTGGACACTTTGCAAAAACTAAGCGCACCAGATGTCCAAATGCCCAGGAATGTTGACGGACGGCATCATGCTACTGCAGGATAACGCACGCCTACATGTTGCCAAGGTTGTTTGGACTACGCTGCAGTCTCCATGCTAGGAAGCCTTTACATATGGGCTATACATTCTCAATCTCCCACATCGGATTTTCGTGTATTTGGAGTCCTGAAGAAAGACATTCGTTGCCGTCGATTTGCTTCGGATGAAGAAGTGCACGCCTGGGTACATTCATGGTTTTGCAGCCATCCACAAACATTTTTCCTCGAGGGCACTGACCGACTTCTCTCGCTGGGATTAATGTATTAAAAGTTATGGTTATTATTAATGAAATAATTAACAGTTTACTTAGTTTTTCTACATTGTTGTCATTTGACTATCACTTGTGTATAAAGGAACATAACAAACTGTTTAAACGGCATAAAACCATATATTTATTTTTATTTTTAACGCTATAAATCATGTTAACTGCCATCATCATCATCATCTTGGACAGTTTCCAGCCACTGGCTGGGTCGGTCGGGAACACAAGCCTCTCCATCGTATTCTGTCTTTCCACCATTCCCCCTCTTCCACCTTCGTCCAGTTCTCTCCTCATCACACATTCCTTCACTCCCTTCACCCATCTATCTCTTGGTCTTCCTCTGGGCCTCTTCCCCTCCAGTTGCAGATCAAACATCCTCTTTGGAATTCTTCCCTCATCCATTCTCTTCATGTGTCCATACAACTGCAGTCTTTATTTTTCTATCCCGTCCTGTACTGGTTCCTCCTTTAGTCTTTCCCTCACATACACATTTCGCAATCTGTCTCGTCTTGTTACACCCAACCTGCTCCTCTGGAATTTCATTTCACTAGCCTGTACTCTACTTTTGTCGCTTTTGTGCATTACCCATGTCTCACTTCCGTGTGCCAATATGGGGACAAAGTAGGTTCGGTATATAATTCCCTTGGATTTCTGTGGCACCTCCTTGCTCCAAATAAGCCCCCTAATGCATTTGTAGAACTGCCCTGCTTTTCTGCACCTTTCATTTATTTCCATTGCGTTTCCCCCCT
Organism: Schistocerca serialis cubense; assembly: GCF_023864345.2. Classification (NCBI taxonomy): domain Eukaryota; kingdom Metazoa; phylum Arthropoda; class Insecta; order Orthoptera; family Acrididae; genus Schistocerca; species Schistocerca serialis. Next base: position 591,637,252 of record NC_064645.1, on the reverse strand, counting down.
TACTTTTAATCACGCTTCCCAGGTACTTGAAGTTCTCTACCACTTGTAAATTTTCCCCTCCACAAGTTATATCCACATTTGGCCTATTCTTCTTCCTTGATGTGACGATTATTTCACTTTTCTTTGCAGAGAAATGCATTCCATATTGTGCTGCCATTGCCTCCCATGCATCTAGCTGCTCTTGCATCTCCTTCTCGCAATTTCCCCATAACATCAGGTCATCGGCAAAAAGCACTGCTTTCATTTTATGATCTCCAATTGCATCTGATACTTGCTGTAGGATTTCATCCATAACGATAATAAACAATAAAGGCGAAAGTGCACTTCCCTGTCGCAGCCCATTTTCCAGCTTGAACCATGCATGTTAACTGCCATCCTTTTGATAAAACAAACACACATGCCGGTGATATAGGAAAATAAATTATTGACAAACTATAATTACATAGATCATCTCATCTACGCATGTTGAGTCATAGCCCCTACTAGATCCATCAGTAACTGTATTGCAAAGTCATTGGTCGCTATCAGTGAGGCCGAACACCTCAATACTGGCATTTTTCACTTGCAAAATCCCTTAGCAACTTCGATGTCTGGTCTTCCCATTCGGCGCATTTCGAAACTGAACTGTATACGATCTGTAACGCCCACTTCGACGCAGTCGCCCAACGGATGTGGTACTACGTTAATTAGACCAACTGCTGTGCAACATGGTAGTGACAGGCATTAAAACTTGTTTAATATTCCGAGCGTTGTTTTTGTGTTGTACTTTCCTCCAACTGGCTGTGAGACTGTCCACTATTTCTGCCATTCGTCTCGTCGCATTTCGCTAGAAGATGCTACGCAGGAACGTTTATAATGTCCATTACCTGCATTAGCGAGGATATTTATAATCTCTTTGCCAATGTGTTGTTCTGGGCTTTAATCAAGTATACGCTGTCTCTGTAAGACTTTCTTTGTAACTATCTTACGTATGATATTATCTCTTGTGCTATCGAGTAGTTATTCTGCCTTCGGTAAAACTTCTTATGGAAAAAAGCGCAGGGGTTCTACCAGATAGGAAAGTTCTTTTCCGGTGGCACATGACACGCTCAAAGACTTCCCAAAATTGTCCTACTTTTAACCGTTATTTTGTGGACTAGCTTAGAGTCCGCTGCTTCCCTCGCGTAGTCTGCATGACCTCCAGAAATTCTTTGTGTTTTTATTTAATCGAATTTTTATATTGTTCACTATGTGCAACATCCAAACTTCTCAAACTAATTAACACCATGTGACGTCACGCCACTGCGCGGAAGATAGCGGCAACGGAATTTTGCTGTAGTCAGGGTGTGAGTCGGACATTCAACTAAGCAGCGATCCCCCTTGAAAATGTCCTCCGCAGATGAGAAGGAAACGTCGGGTTTTAAAGTGAAATCCCTTCGACCACAACATAACAGCTCGGAATGTTTTATTAACTGTGACAATTCCAGCCGTGAAACTTTAGACTTTACACACAACTATATGTTGTTTTGTTTGCTTCCTTGCGGTGGACTTGAACAGAAATCAGGAAAGTTGTGTTTTCAGCTTACCATTTTATGGTTAGCATTTTACTATTGAATCGGGATCGTTCGAAACTTTGAAATCCTACCCTTTTGTAGGTTGAAACTATGCGAAATACTGTCATCGAACCCACTGTCCTGACAGATGAAGCAGCAATAGAGGTTTCTCATAGCCTTATACCAATGATTCCAACAGATTCTAAAATGTATTTTAAGCAGCTTCAGCTGGTTATTGAGGTTTTGTTGCCGGTAAGAATAAACAAGGCTGAAAGTCAGGGAGAGGGAAGGGGGGGGGGGGGAGGTAGAAAGATAGGTGTTAGGAGAGGAATTGTACATTTAATTGGGTTCAAATGGTTCAAATGGCTCTGAGCACAATGGGACTTAACATCTGAGGTCATCAGTCCTCTAGAACTTAGAACTACTTAAACCTAACTAAGCTAAGGATATCACACACATCCATGCCCGAGGCAGGATTCGAACCTGCGACCGTAGCAGTCGCGCGGTTCCTGACTGAAGCGCCTAGAAGCGCTCGGCCACCGCGGCCGGCATCTAACTGGGAAAGGTGGAGTAGGAAGGAGGAGATGGACAGGGGAATAAATGCAGGTGAAGAGAGAAAGGAGGAGGGGGCAATAGAGAGAGGGGCAGCAAGAAGACAAGGACAAAGAGACAGGAGAGGTGGAAACGGACAGAGAGAGGAAGGAGAAGGAGATTAGGACGTATACCAAATTTCAGCACATACCGGGTAATCAAAATGTCAGTATAAATTTGAAAACTGAATAAATCACGGACTAATGTAGATAGAGAGGTACAAATCACACACATGCTTGGAATGACATGGGGTTTATTAGAACCAAAAAAATACAAAAGTTCAAAAAATGTCCGACGCTTCATCTGATCAGAATATCAATAATTAGCATAACAAAGTAAGACAGAGCGAAGATGATGTTCTTTACAGGAAATGCTAAATACGGCCACCATCATTCCTCAACAATAGCTGTACTCGAGGAACAATGTTGTGAACAGCACTGTGAGGCATGTCCGGAGTTATGGTGAGGCACTGGCGTCGGATGTTGTCTTTCAGCATCCCTAGAGATGTCGGTCGATCTCGATACACTTGCGACTTCAGGTAACCCAAAAGCCAATAATCGCACAGACTGAGGTCTGGGGACTTTGGAGGCCAAGCATGACGAAAGTCGCGGCTGAGCACACGATCATCACCAAACGGCGCAGGCAAGAGATCAAAAATGGCTCTGAACACTATGGGACTTAACTTCTGAGGTCATCAGTTCCCTAGAACTTAGAACTACTTAAACCTAACTAACCTAAGTACGTCACACACACCCGTGCCCGAGGCAGGATTCGAACCTGCGACCGTAGCGGTCGCGCGGTTCCAGACTGTAGCGCCTAGAACCGCTCGGCCACCTCGTCCGGCCGCAATACATCTTTTACGCCTCTAGCAATGTGGGGTGGAGCGCCATCCTGCTTAAACATCGAACGTTCCAGCAGGAGTTTATCAGCCAGACTGGGAATGATGCGATTCTGTAACATATCGGCGTACCTCTCATCCGTCACGGTAGTAGTTACAAAACCAGAATCACGCATTTCCTCAAAGAAAAAAGGCCCGATAACGGTAGATGTGGTAAATCCAACCCATACCATGACTTTCTCGTCGTGCAATGGAGTTTCCACGACACTTGCGGGATTTTCGGTAGCCCAAATTCTGCAGTTGTGGGCGTTGACAGTCCCTCGGAGCGTGAAATGAGCTTCGTCGGTCCACAACACGTTACTCAACCAATTGTCATCTTCCGCCATCTTTTGAAACACCCACACCGCAAATGCCAACCGCTTCACTAAATCGCCAGATAACAGTTCATGATGGCGATGGATTTTGTACGGATAGGTTCGGAAGGTACGCCTAAGTGCCAACCAAACAGTAGTGCATGGAATACCGGTGCGACGTGCGACTGCACGAGCGCTGACTTCCCCGTGCATAGACGAACCCGCTACAGAGTCCATTTCTTCCTGAACTGTCTCAGCAGCATTACGTCTTGTGCTCGGTCGGTCACTACGGAGTCTATCGTCTAAACAACCCGTGGCTTCGAACTTCGAAATCATTCTCGCCACAGCTGCATTCATCAACGGACCCTTACCCGTTCGAATCCCCTTCCTATGGCAATAGGATCGTAACGCTGAACTAGCACATTCCCCATTCTGATAATACAGCTTCACGAAAAGCACCTTTTCAGGTAAAGTGAACATGCTGCGACTGCTGGCGCATCTGATTCTCTCTCTCATTACTGGTCCTTTTATACACGATTGTCATGCGCAGTCACTGACGTTTTGCTGTCCAGCGCCATCTGTCGTACATTTTGTGAACTTCGTTTTTTTTTGTTCTAAAAGAACACCACGTCATTCCAAGCATGTGTGTCAATTTTTACCTCTCTATCTACGTTATTCCGTTGCTTATTAAGTTTTCAAATTTATACTGACTTTTTGTTCACCCGGTATATAACAACTGTGAAACATCACCGGGTGCGCTCTTGTAACATAATTTGAAACACTTGCTGACTGGTTCAACAAAAGACTCGAATGAAACGAGATATTTTAGATTGTGTCCATTCTATTCCTGAAACACTTTCACGCTTAGAAGTGAGACTGCGCGGAGATTAACTCTGCCTGCCGTAATGAACGTGCTAACGTTTTAGATGGTGACGATAGGCGTGTATGGCAGCGCGAGCTGTAGGACGGATTAGTGTCTGGTTCTGGTTCGGTTTATTGACCATGAAAATGGCGGCGCTCGTAAAGCTAGTGTTACGGCGTAATCTTCAGCCGCATGCAGCGGTAATTAAAGCCGTAAAACTCGCCTGGCCAACAACTTGTTTGCGAGGCCAATCAGTCTCAACAGGCAGGCCGACAACAGTGCACAACGTTGAGCGCTCCTGGGCGGCTCGGCGGCTTGGAAGTGGCACGGGATGACCTGCGCGAGCGCTGAATGCTCAATGGACGCGAGAGAGCAGCTCTTGGAGCCTAACGCAGCGAGCGGCTGTTGCACCAGCGTTCGCATTTCACGTCGTGTGCTCGTATTCGAGCTTAAGCCGTCGTCACCTCATGTTGCGTCGAACTAGGCTATAATCAGGTTTTATGAGACGACATAAAAGCTTTGTTATATATATTACCAGAATGAGAAGTGCTCCCCTTGTAGCCCAGAGCCCAGAAAACTCTTTTTACTATTTGGTATTAGTAGCCATGAAGAGGATGTAGATGAAGATGAAATGGGAGATAAGATACTGCGTGAAGAGTTTCACAGAGCACTGAAAGACCTGAGTCGAAACAAGGCCCCGGGAGTAGACAACATTCCATTAGAACTACTGATGGCCTTGGGAGAGCCAGTCATGACAAAACTCTACCATCTGGTGAGCAAGATGTATGAGACAGGCGAAATACCCTCAGACCTCAAGAAGAATATAATAATTCCAATCCCAAAGAAAGCAGGTGTTGACAGATGTGAAAATTACCGAACTATCAGTTTAATAAGTCACGGGTGCAAAATACTAACGCGAATTCTTTACAGACGAATGGAAAAACTGGTAGAAGCGGACCTCGGGGAAGATCAGTTTGGATTCCGTAGAAATGTTGGAACACGTGAGGCAATACTAACCTTACGACTTATCTTAGAAGAAAGATTAAGAAAAGGCAAACCTACGTTTCTAGCATTTGTAGACTTAGAGAAAGTTTTTGACAACGTTAACTGGAATACTCCCTTTCAAATTCTGAAGGTGGCAGGGGTAAAATACAAGGAGCGAAAGGCTATTTACAATTTGTACAGAAACCAGATGGCAGTTAGAAGAGTCGAGGGGCATGAAAGGGAAGCAGTGGTTGGGAAAGGAGTGAGACAGGATTGTAGCCTCTCCCCGATGTTATTCAATCTGTATATTGAGCAAGCAGTAAAGGAAACAAAAGAAAAATACGGAGTGGGTATTAAAATCCATGGAGAAGAAATAAAAACTTTAAGGTTCGCCGATGACATTGTAATTCTGTCAGAGACAGCAAAGGACTTGGAAGAGCAGTTGAACGGAATGGACCGTGTCTTGAAAGGAGGATATACGATGAACATCAACAAAAGTAAAACGAGGATAATGGAATGTAGTCAAATTAAATCGGGTGATGCTGAGGGAATTAGATTAGGAAATGAGACACTTAAAGTAGTAAAGGAGTTTTGCTATTTAGGGAGTAAAAGAACTGATAATGGTCGAAGTAGAGAGGATATAAAATGTAGACTGGCAATGGCAAGGAAATCGTTTCTGAATAAGAGAAATTTGTTAACATCGAGTATAGATTTAAGTGTCAGGAAGTCGTTTCTGAAAGTATTTGTATGGAGTGTAGCCATGTATGGAAGTGAAACATGGACGATAACCAGTTTGGACAAGAAGAGAATAGAAGCTTTCGAAATGTGGTGCTACAGAAGAATGCTGAAGATAAGGTGGGTAGATCACGTAACTAATGAGGAGGTATTGAATAGGATTGGGGAGCAGAGAAGTTTGGGGCACAACTTGACTAGAAGAAGGGATCGGTTGGTAGGACATGTTTTGAGGCATCAAGGGATCACAAATTTAGCACTGGAGGGCAGCGTGGAGGGTAAAAATCGTAGAGGGAGACCAAGAGATCAATACACTAAGCAGATTCAGAAGGATGTAGGTTGCAGTAGGTACTGGGAGATGAAGAAGCTTGCACAGGATAGAGTAGCATGGAGAGCTGCATCAAACCAGTCTCAGGACTGAAGACCACAACAACAACAACATTAGTAGCCATCTCATGTAATACAACATATCACTTCAAGTAACGCGATATCAGATGTCATGTCGTATAACAAGACACATGCTATCATGTTCTCCGACATTTCATTTGTTAAGTCGTGCAGCGTGCAGTATGCCACAAAGTATTGTTGAAGTTTAGGATGCATGGATCATTGGAATACTTCCCAGTAAAGATGCTCCCCTACACTCGGATACTTCCTATTGTTGATGCATCCAACTCTCTACTAGTTGTCTATTCCCTCTTACACGCCTCACCATATATGTAACAGTGAGTGGGTCTCAGAGAGCTCACTGCACTGGGAAAATAGGGTAAACTCACAAAAAAATCGCGAATATGGCAAGACGTTTCGCTTTGAACGTCTTAGAAACTGCCAGGTAAGTCGAAAGGCTGTTTGCCCTCTTGTACATTCCCAGCTACTACAATAGAAGAAAGTTTAATTCAGGTACTCAACTTTTACTCTACCACAATTTTCAAATTAGTCCCCCATACCCTGCAAAGTAACGGATATTTTTGTTGAGCGACGACTGATCCGGCACAGGTATTCTTTCATTGTCTTTCCAATCATGTTCGTTATATCGTGGCGACGGATGAAATTTCACAAAAAAGGTTGACAATTCCTTAAATAAATTTGTATACCTTTTTATTAAAAAATTAAACCTATTCGCATACGTTTAAATCACAGAACTTTACTGCATAAAAACCTCACAAAAAAACATGTTCTTGCACGTGAGATCCGAATGAGGCTAGATTTTTGAAAATGAATTTTAAGCTTTATTGTAAGAACACATATTTATACGATTCATTTTAAACCGTTTCCGCGCACTCAATTCACGTGAAAACGAAATATACGAGATGCATTTACTCTAATCAGCGAGTACCTCGGGACCAACGACATACTAATAATACAGGGTGTTTCAAAAATGACCGGTATATTCGAAACGGCAATAAAAACTAAACGAGCAGCGATAGAAATACACCGTTTGTTGCAATATGCTTGGGACAACAGTACATTTTCAGGCGGACAAACTTTCGAAATTACAGTAGTTACAATTTTCAACAACAGATGGCGCTGCAAGTGATGTGAAAGATATAGAAGACAACGCAGTCTGTGGGTGCTCCATTCTGTACGTCGTCTTTCTGCTGTAAGCGTGTGCTGTTCACAACGTGCAAGTGTGCTGTAGACAACATGGTTTATTCCTTAGAACAGAGGATTTTTCTGGTGTTGGAATTATACCGCCTAGAACACAGTGTTGTTGCAAGACGAAGTTTTCAACGGAGGTTTAATGTAACCAATGGACCGAAAAGCGATACAATAAAGGATCTGTTTGAAAAATTTCAACGGACTGGGAACGTGACGGATGAACGTGCTGGAAAGGTAGGGCGACCGTGTACGGCAACCACAGAGGGCAACGCGCAGCTAGTGCAGCAAGTGATCCAACAGCGGCCTCGGGTTTCCGTTCGCCGTGTTGCAGCTGCGGTCCAAATGACGCCAACGTCCACGTATCGTCTCATGCGCCAGAGTTTACACCTCTATCCATACAAAATTCAAACGCGGCAACCCCTCAGCGCCGCTACCATTGCTGCACGAGAGACATTCGCTAACGATATAGTGCACAGGATTGATGATGGCGATATGCATGTGGGCAGCATTGGTTTACTGACGAAGCTTATTTTTACCTGGACGGCTTCGTCAATAAACAGAACTGGCGCATATGGGGAACCGAAAAGCCCCATGTTGCAGTCCCATCGTCCCTGCATCCTCAAAAAGTACTGGTCTGGGCCGCCATTTCTTCCAAAGGAATCATTGGCCCATTTTTCAGATCCGAAACGATTACTGCATCACGCTATCTGGACATTCTTCGTGAATTTGTGGCGGTACAAACTGCCTTAGACGACACTGCGAACACCTCGTGGTTTATGCAAGATGGTGCCCGGCCACATCGCACGGCCGACGTCTTTAATTTCCTGAATGAATATTTCGATGATCGTGTGATTGCTTTGGGCTATCCGAAACATACAGGAGGCGGCGTGGATTGGCCTCCCTATTCGCCAGACATGAACCCCTGTGACTTCTTTCTGTGGGGACACTTGAAAGACCAGGTGTACCGCCAGAATCCAGAAACAATTGAACAGCTGAAGCAGTACATCTCATCTGCATGTGAAGCCATTCCGCCAGACACGTTGTCAAAGGTTTCGGGTAATTTCATTCAGAGACTACGCCAGATTATTGCTACGCATGGTGGATATGTGGAAAATATCGTACTATAGTGTTTCCCAGACCGCAGCGCCATCTGTTGTTGAAAATTGTAACTACTGTAATTTCGAAAGTTTGTCTGCCTGCAAATGTACTATTGTCCCAAGCATATTGCAACAAACGGTGTATTTCTATCGCTGCTCGTTTAGTTTTTATTGCCGTTTCAAATATACGGGTCATTTTTGAAACACCCTGTATAAACCCGTCCAGGCGATAGCAGCGTCACCTGGCGATGAGTGACTGCTAGTCGCACACTTGCACGGTACATGTAGTATCAATGAGCGTGCTGTCCGTCTGTAGAAAGGGGAAGGCGCGTGATCTATCTCAGTTTGACCGAGGGCAGATTGTGATGGCCTGGCGACTCGGCACGAGTATTTCGGAAACTGCACGACTTCTCGGGTGTTCGAAGAGCCCTGTGGTGAGTGTCATCAACGCATGGCGATTCCAAGTCTGGGCGAACTGGTAAAACAGACAGTTGGCAAGCTGCGCCGGAACTAACATCACGCTTTCATGCTGGGCAGAGTACACAGTGCACTGAACACTACCAACGATGGGCCTCCTCATTCGACGACCCATGCAAGTGCCTACATTAACACCACGACATCGTGGACACGGGACCATCAGCACTGGACGTTGGCGCAGCGGCAGAGCGTTGCATGGCCTGATGGATCGTGATACCTTCTTCATCATGCCGATGGGACAGCGCGAATCCGTCATCATCCAGGGGAACAGATCCTTGACACTTGGGGGCAGGATGGAGACAAGCTGGAGGCAACATTCACGTGGGCTTCCACAGGTCCAGTGGAGCTCCTGGAAGGCACCTAGACGGCCAAGGAGTATCGTATACCGGTTGTAGACCACGTACACCGCTTATTGAAGATCATGTTTACCTACGGCAGTGACATTTTTCAGTAGCGTAATGTACGATATCACAAGGCCAGGACTGATTGTTCGAGGAACAGAGTGGCGAGTTCCAGTGGATGAACTGGTCTCCCAAATCGCCGTATCGGATCTCGATGGGACACATCTGGGACACGATTTATCGCGGTGTCGGAGCCCATCGCCCTCCCCCCCCCCCCTAATTTACGCGAATTGGGGGACTTGTGTGTGAATGTGTGTTTCCAACTCCCTTCAAAAACCTAGCAAGCCCCCATCTCTTCCGTGTGACGACGCATCGTCGCTGTTATCGAAGCCAAAGGTGGAGATACAGGCTCTGAAGTAGATGGTCATATTTTTCTTGCCGATCAGTGTAGCTCGACTTTAAACCATGTAAGAAGGTTATTGGAGGAACAAAATTCGTTTTCTCACCCATTTATCTACCTTCGTGCAAAGTTTTGAGCAATTCCTATAACTTTAAAGCATAGAGTGGAGCGCTTGAAACGGTTAAATCTTATCCTATACCAAGGTCCGTATACCGGTGAGCCGAATTTCAACCGTCATTCTCACTCCAGTCAGGGTTTATTTAAGAGTGAGGTAAGATTCCAAGAAGCGTGACCATTATTGCACATAAAATCGGAACGGTGAACATACAAATGGTGCCATTAGCTGAGAATTTATTTCAGCCCAGCGCTAGCTCAAGTTCCTCGTTCAAACAGTCCTCACAACATTGTAACATAGCTTCAATAAGACAAATGTTCGAATGGCTGTACAAATGTCCACTGGTCCGGGTTAAACCAAACACTTTTGAATCCTTGTTCCTCGTTCAAAAAAGAACTGAGCATCAGACGACCCGCCACGCCGCCTCCCCCATACCCGTGATTCTGCTCGCGGCAAGTTTATATGCCTTGTCGACCAAGAGGCACGCGATTTGTTGTAAATTTGTTCTTTATTTAAGGATCTGGAAACGCATGAAGATTTTACATCAAGTCTTCTTTATTTGGACTAATAGCTGGCAGCTGATTTTTAGTCTAAACCAGTAATCAGTCCACATAAAGGATTCCGGTGCGATCTTGACATCATGGCTTTTCAAAACCTAATTTAAGAAGAAAGACTTTTCAGCCATGTTTGTTACAGCAGCTACTTTTACTCAGTGATGTACTACAGTTCAATGTGACACAGGTACATAACCCCATACTTCAATATAGCCACGAAGTCACTGCAGACAAGAGTCGGAACCTTCTTCCAATCGTTCAGTTCCTCGATGATAGAAATCCACTCCTTGGCCACGGAGCCATTCGAAAACCACTGAATGTATGTCGTCGTCGTTGGGAAACGTATTTCACTCCATATGTTCCGTTAGCTTGAGGAAGTGATGGAGATCCCATTGCACAAAATCATGATCGTTAGCATCAACATCTGAGTGGCCTTTGTCAAATTGTTGGCATCATTTCACAACAACTGGACACAACATTGCATTTTGTCCCTGAATTGCACGATCAATATGTCTGCGGTTTAGATGTTTTAACCCCAAGAATCGTATAGTTCTAACTGTATCAACTTTGGGAGAACGTGTCCACTTGCCATGCCATTTCAATTGGACAATGTGGCGCATCTGTTGTCCTTCCCGATGCAGAACTATGTCTTCAGGGAACCCGGAACGTGTACTCTTTTCTGACCACACGTCACTCTTGTTGTGCGTCGGTCTTAGGGTGGGACAACATATGTGTCTTACTTTCCGAAGTGCCTGCCGGCATTCCATTCGGAGCTCATCATCAATATGCTGGTCACTAATGTTCGTCGGAACTTACTTCCCACCAGCACTTTGTAACGGGTCTGTACGAAGGGTCCCCGAGACCTAGGTAAAGAAACTTCGCCGATGTACTAAGATTAAAGATGAATGTAAATTTCGCATGTGTGTTACGTATCTAGATGAAACTTGGACCATACACAGAAAGAACTGCTACAGTATGTACACAGGGTAACTGAAAGTAATACCCAATGAGACGAACAGAAACACTTTTATTCAAAGACTAATTACATCATATTCACCGCAGTTCATGGTAGCCCCCTGATATTCCAAAAGTACGGACATGATTCCTAATAAGGTGTATGATACCCATGGACGGAAACGCAATCTCACCATGACCATAAGGTTGGTGAGCAGCTCTTCCGGTAGGACGTTCCATTTCTTCACCAGCGCTCTCCACAACCGATGCTTGGCCGTTGATGAGTGTGGAAGTGCAGTAATACGCGTCCCCAATGCATCCCACACATTTTCGATGAGATCGCAGACGAAGCAAGCTGCAGGCCAGTCCATTCGCTGACAATCCTTCCGTTTCAACAACTCCTCTGTCTACACTCTTCGATACAATTGTGCAATGTCTTCCGTAAAAATGAAAACAGAGCTGATGACATCAATTAAAAGACGCACATGGGGAGGGAGTACAGTACCACAATAACGTTGAACGGTGAGCGTACCGTGTTCAAAGATTTGGAGATCACTTCATCTATCCATCATCTTGCCACCTGACACCATAACACCTGGAGCACGAAAACGACAACGCTGGACATACCCTCATATGATGGGGTTGGAACCACGTATTACAACCAGGAACATTGTCTAACGTGGTTGTTCTAGAACCGCTCGGCCACACTGGCCCGCGGTTTGCAGAGCATCCATGCAGATGTAGATGTGAAGTAATTTAATGACCATCACGTAATAAATTTAAATTCATTTTCAGACGATGTTCCGTGATGTATTCCAGTGGTACCTCGTTAATAAACTAATGTGTGTACGTGGATTGTTCCACGTCACTATCTCACCCACATATTTACTATATACGCTATACATTGTAATGGTAACCAAATAATTGTTTTTCGATTACATGTGGTCTACGTTTCCACTGCCGGTGGGACAGTGGTTCGGCGGAACAGTGATTTAAGGTGCTATTACCCAGTTATCACAGGACCTTTATCCACTTACGTCAGTCGTTGAAGTCCGGTCCGGAGACTGTTCATTTAACCAGTAGAAAGCGTAGAATTCAGTTTGAAACGTGTCGGTGTCATAATTCGGGAGCTATAAAAGATAAAATTAACTTCCTTACCTCATAACATTCTACATACTGTGAACTTTAACTCATTCCAAACACCAGCTCATATATTTACTCGGTTTGGATACAGTTTTGCAGATTTCTTAGCTGCGTCACCCTGTATTCTCTAGCACGCAACTCGAGGAACACGAACGCCTTAATGGATACTTCAGGTCAATTCAAAGTGCTGCAAGAATAATTTACAAAAGAATGGAAAATAAAATTAAGGATCTATTTAACTACGGCCTGTCCGGGCTTAGTAATCGTGAAGACAATAGACGGTCAGTTATGATGTTAAGATGATAATGGGGGCAAGAACCATGAAAAATCAAGGAAAATCGCTGTGATTTTTAGACCAAGAAAAAATGTTCACTAAAACTGCGCAACAAAATAGGTGTAATTATAGGAAACGACGGGTATATACGAGACTTGCCCAGAAAGTAATGAACCAAATTTTTTTTCTCAGCCGGAAACAATGCTACGAATACGAAACGTTACGTATGTGTTATTTTAAGTCTCCTGGGTGAGCGCGCTAAGTTTTCGTCACTTCCGACAGATAGCGTAGCTGCAGCACAGTTTCAAAATGGCGTTGTAGGTGATATATGTTGCAAGCATCGTGGCGTCATTGAATGTGTCACTGCAGAGAAAGAAACAGTGGGGAACATTCAGAAACCCTTCTTCAAAGTCTATGGAGCATCAGCTGTCAACAGAAGTACAGTTTCCAGAATGAGATTTTCAATCTGCAGCGGAGTGTGAGCTGATATGAAACTTCTTGAAAGAAAGGAGTGCTAGTTCTGCAAGGTTCGCAGGAAGCGTCTGTAAAGTTTGGAAGGTAGGAGACGAGGTACTGGCAGAAGTAAAGCTGTGGGGACGGGGCGTGAGTCGTGCTTGGGTAGCTCAGTTGGTAGATCACTTGCCCGCGAAAGGCGAAGGTTCCGAGTTCGAGTCTCGGTCCGGCACACAGTTTTAATCTGCCAGGAAGTTTCAGATGTACGGTTAGTCGCTTTGCATGGAGGGTGAGGTCATCAGAAGCCGGTTCGGCAGCTCCACGATTTGCAGCGGTCATGGAGACCATCCACGGCTGTCACAGCTGACATGTTGCAGCGAGCTGATGTTGTCATTCACCATTAAAGATGCCATAAGTGGAAGACATTTTGAGGACGATGAGGAGGTGATTCACACAGCAAAGTACTGGCTCCGTCACAGGGTCAAGGATTGGTACCCACAGGGCACAGACGCCCTTGTTTCGCGCCGGAGGAAGGCCATAGGACGGGATGGAGATAAAACACCATTCTTTCGTGAGTGTAGTCCCCATTATGTTCATAACGAATTTTTGAAGATAAAAAACGATGTCTATTACTTTCTGGGCGACCCTCGTACAATACGTAAAATTCCAAGCAGAGAAAAATAAGAATGGAAGGCCTAAAACGACGTGTTCGAAGAAAATGGTGTACGGCAGGCATGCAGTTTTCCACCACTACTTTTTATTCCTTAATTCGAGCAAACGATGTTGCAAATAAAAGAAAAGTTCAAGGTCAGCAGTAAAAACCTGGCTGAAAGGATGTCAATGATAAAATTCGCTGATGTCAGTGCTATCCTCAATGAAAGCGAAAAACAACTGAAAAATGAATAGAGATGTGCAGAATGAATAGACGAAAGTCTGCTAGTACCAAAAAAAGGCCTTAATATGAGGAATAAATATCTGAGATTGTACGTTAGAAGCACAGCACTGTATAGCAGTCTATCGGGAACCGTGGAGAGACAGGAAGACAGAATCGAGGCATTTGAGATGTGGTCCTATAGATGCACGTTGAAAATTAATTGTAACGATAAGAAATGTGGAGCCTCTCCGTAGAATAAGTGAGGAGACCAATATGTATAAATTACTGCAGGAAGAAGGGGCAGAATGATAGACGCACAAAGAGAAAACGTCGATGGTGATTCATCGAGCTGTGAAGTGTAAAAAGTGAAGAGGGAAACAGTAACTGGAATGTAACTAATAAATAAATGAGAAAGTTTGCTGTTAGTGCTACATTGAGATTAGGAGATTGGGAGACGAGAGGAATTCATGGCGAGCTACACCTAATAATTCAGAAGCTTAACGAAAAGAAATAAAGAGGAATAACGTAGGATGATGGATTTAAACACTTAATGGACATCATCTAACGCATCAGCAAAAAATTAAATTGAATTAAATTAAAATTAAAATAAAGTAAAAAGGAGGCTGATGGAAGAGGCACGTCGTCGACAGAGCACTTATCGCAAAAAAGAAAGAAAAGAGGAGTGAAGAAAACGATGTGACACGAAATTTATTAGGGAAACGAATTGCTGTCGTAGCGTTCGGGAAGTTTAAGACAGACGGACCCAGGACGAAGAGGGAAGCAGCTACGTACGTGGCCGATCTATCGCGAATCGCCAATGATCGGACACTGTAGGCGGCTAATTACTGTTATAGAAGTTTACCGTAAAGGTGCGTCTGACGTGCCAGGTGCGACGCGATATAGTGGTTGTCATTGCCATATGTCTTCTTTAAGGCATGAAACTTAATGTTGCGTAGCTAACAGTGGAAGTTCAAGCCAACATGGTGGTGCGATGTGAGATCTGGTGATCTGTAGAAGGCTTGGAGAGACGGCGGAGTATGAAAGTGCAATTCATGTCATGTTGGATGTAGACAGAAAAACTATCAGCAATGGAAGCTAACGACGGCCATGAACGCCGAAATAAGTAATTTAGGAATACAGACCAACTGGTTACCAGCAGTCAACAGAAGGTTACGAAAGTTGACTAACAGTTTTTTTTGTCATCAGTCTGCTGACTGGTTTGATGCGGCCCGCCACGAATTCATTTCCTGTACTAACCTCTTCATCTCAGAGTAGCACTTGCAACCTACGTCTTCAATTATTTGCTTGACGTATTCCAATCTCTGTCTTCCTCTACAGTTTTTGCCCTCTACAGCTCCCTCTAGTACCATGGAATTCATTCCCTCATGTCTTAGCAGATGTCCTATCATCCTGTCCCTTCTCCTTATCAGTGTTTTCCACATATTCCTTTCCGATTCTGCGTAGGACCCCCTCATTCCTTACCTTATCAGTACACCTAATTTTCAACATTCGTCTATAGCACCACATCTCAAATGCTTCGAGTCTCTTCTGTCCCGGTTTTCCCACAGTCCATGTTTCACTACCATACAATGCTCTACTCCAAACGCACATCCTCAGAAATTTCTTCCTCAAATTAAGGCCGGTATTTGATATTAGTAGACTTCTCTTGGCCAGAAATGCCTTTTTTGCCATAGCGAGTCTGCTTTTCATGTCCTCCTTGCTCTGTCCGTCATTGGTTATTTTACTGCCTAGGTAGCAGAATTCCTTAACTTCAATGACTTCGTGACCATCAATACTGATGTTAAGTTTTTCGCTGTTCTCATTTCTACTACTTCTCATTACCTTCGTCTTTCTCCGATTTACTCTCAACCATACTGTGTACTCATTAGAGTGTTTATTCCGTTCAGCAGATCATTTAATTCTTCTTCACTTTCACTCAGGATAGCAATGTCATCAGCGAATCGTATCATTGGTATCATTTCACCTTGTATTTTAATTCCACTCCTGAACGTTTCTTTTATTTCCATCATTGCTTCCTCGATGTACAGATTGAAGAGTAGGGGCGAAAGGCTATAGCCTTGTCTTACACCCTTCTTAATACGGGCACTTCGTTCTTGATCGTCCACTCTTATTATTCCCTCTTGGTTGTTGTACATATTGTATACGACACGTCTCTCCCTATAGCTGACCCCTACTTTTTTCAGAATCTCGAACAGCTTGCACCATTTTATATTGTCGAACACTTTTTCCAGGTCGACAAATCCTACGAAAGTGTCTTGAATTTTCTTTAGCCTTGCATCCATTATTAGCCGTAATGTCAGAATTGCCTCTCTCGTCCCTTTACTTTTCCTAAAGCCAAACTGATCGTCACCTAGCGCATTCTCAATTTTCTTTTCCATTCTTCTGTATATTAATCTTGTAAGCAGCTTCGATGCATGAGCTGCTAAGCTGATTGTGCGATAATTCTCGCACTTGTCAGCTCTTGCCGCCTTCGGAATTGTGTGGATGATGCTTTTCCGAAAGTCAGATGGTATGTCGCCAGACTCATATATTCTACATACCAACGTGAATAGTCGTTTTGTTGCCACTTGCCCCAATGATTTTAGAAATTCTGATGGAATGTTATCTATCCCTTCTGCCTTATTTGACCGTAAGTCCCCCAAAGCTCTTTTAAATTCCGATTCTAATACTGGATCCCCTATCTCTTCTAAATCGACTCCTGTTTCTTCTTCTATCACATCAGACAGTACCTTTGAAGTTGAAAAGAGGCTTTCAATGTATTCTTTCCACCTGTCTGCTCTCTCCTCTGTATTTAACAGTGGAATTCCCGTTGCACTCTTAATGTTACCACCGTTGCTTTTAATGTCACCAGAGGTTGTTTTGACTTTCCTGTATGCTGAGTCTGTCCTTCCGACAATCATATCTTTTTACATGTCTTCACATTTTTCCTGCAGCCATTTCGTCTTAGCTTCCCTGCACTTCCTATTTATTTCATTCCTCTGCGACTTGTATTTCTGTATTCCTGATTTTCCCGGAACATGTTGGTACTTCCTCCTTTCATCAATCAACTGAAGTATTTCTTCTGTTACCCATGGCTTCTTCGCAGCTACCTTCTTTGTACCTATGTTTTCCTTCCCAACTTCTGTGATGGCCCTTTTTAGAGATGTCCATTCCTCTTCAACTGTACTGCCTACTGCGCTATTCCTTATAGCTGTATCTATAGCGTTAGAGAACTTCAAACGTATCTCGTCATTCCTTAGTACTTCCGTATCCCACTTCTTTGCGTATTGCTTCTTCCTGACTAATGTCTTGAACTTTAGCCTACTCTTCATCACTACTATATTGTGATCTGAGTCTATATCGTTAGAACCATTATAGAAAGTGATCTTCCTTTACGATATCAGAGCCCAATGAAACCCGAAAGACTGAAAACGTAGGATATATTTCACTGTATGGTTTTGCGTTACCATTTTCAACTTCCGGAAATGTTTACCAATGAATAAACGTCTCATAAAACTGTGTTCCATGTTGCTGGTTTCGTCGACAGACATTACGGTCACTATGGAGAGGGTGTGGATCTTCCTGAATGTGTTGAATCGAAGAATTACAGATCTTGATATTACTGGTCCTTTCGTTTTTCGTACAATGGTAACTGATGAAAGACAGCTGGAAATGCTGCAAGACAGTGTGTGAGCTAGCACGCGTTCAGTTCGACAACACAAAAATCCTTCACTTTATGAAGGAGTTTGCCATTTACTCAAGTCCCAAATGACATGCGTGAGATTGGTAGTCAGGATGATGAAGTGACAGTCGTGTCAAACATTAAAAACCCGCCCTCGGATTAGGTTATTTGGGAGTGGGAAAAGCAGGGATACGCCTAGATAAACTTGAAACTCTAGTTGAGCTAGCAGAGAAAGTTATCTCTGTACACGCATTGCGACAGGTTGAGAGCAGCAGTAGCATTCGTATCGGCTGTCTCAGAACATGCAGTATGAAGACATTAGTCGAAATTTGATGTCAAACACTCACACGATTCCTTTGTAAAAGAAAGGGTACTTCCAATCGCTTCCTTGTGTGCTATGAACCTATGTGACTTCTCTGAAGCACAGTAAAATAATATTCTTCATTTCGCCTCAAGGCGTAACGTACGAGGGGCATCCCGAAAGTAAGGTCCTCTATTTCTTGCCGGCCGCGGTGGTCTAGCGGTTCAGGCGCTCAGTCCGGAACCGCACGACTGCTACGGTCGCAGGTTCGAATCCTGCCTCGGGCATGGATGTGTGTGATGTCCTTAGGTTAGTTAGGTTTAAGTAGTTCTAATTTCTAGGGGATTGATGACCACAGATGGTAAGTCCCATAGAGCTCAGAGCCATTTGAACCTCTATTTCTTATAAGCACATAGACCTGTTTATTTCTACAATGGTTTACGTCAGTTTACAGCTTGAACATTTAGCTATTTTTCGACATAATCACCATGTCTGTCGATGAATTTTTGTAGACGCTGCGGCAGTTTTCTACGCCCTTCTCATACCAGGTCGCCGCCATGCTGTTTCTGGACTCAATTGTCACGGGTGACGAAACCTGGACATACAACTTTACACCTGAGACAAGCAACAATCACGCCAGTGGCGGCATGCTTCTTCGCCAAAGCAGCGGAAATTCAAACACAGTCTGCCAGTAAAGCCATGACAAACGTGTTTTGGGATTGGAAATTGGTATTGTTGGTTGACTTTATGCCCAATGGGACCACAACTAACGCTAACAAGTACTGTGAGACTCTGAAAAATCTCAAACGAGCAATTCAGAAGAGGAGAAGAGGAATGTAGAGCAAGGGCTTACACATTTTCCGTGACAACTCTCTCCCACACATCGCTCGACAACCGGTGCTCTCCTGCAACAGTTTCAGTGGACCATAATCACCCACTCACCCTATAGTCCTGACTTGCCGCCATGTGACTATCACCTGTTCTCTAAGTTAAAAGAACATTTGGCCGGAAAGCGATTCATCTCCGACGATGTGGAGAAAGGAGAGGTTCATAACTTTCTGAACAGCATGGCGGCGAGATGGTATGACAAGGGCATACAAAAACTGCCACAGCATCTACAAAAATGCATCGACAGAAATGGTGATTATGTCGAAAAATGCCAAATGTTCAAGGTGTAAACTGATGTAAACCATTGCAGAAATAAACAGGTCTACGTACTTACCTTTGGGATTACCGTCGCATAATAAATGATTCAGAATAGTGAAATTTCATCATAAATAATTAACACAAATGGACGAGATTAATCAAGCTCTCTGTTCTGCTCCGGTGCTCAAGGACCAACGTTTGTTTAAGGCTGTGGAACGATACGTTGGCCAGAAAGTACTGTATACAGGGTGTTACAAAAAGGTACGGCCAAACTTTCAGGAAACATTCCTCACACACAAATAAAGAAAAGATGTTATGAGGACATGTGTCCGGATACGCTTAATTTCCATGTTAGAGCTCATTTTAGTTTCGTCAGTATGTACTGTACTTCCTCGATTCACCGCCAGTTGGCCCAATTGAAGGAAGGTAATGTTGACTTCGGTGCTTGTGGTGACATGCGACTCATTGCTCTACAGTACTAGCGTCAAGCACATCAGTACGTAGCATCAACAGGTTAGTGTTCATCACGAACGTGCTTTTGCAGTCAGTGAAATGTTTAGAAATGCGGAGTTGGGAGATGCCCATTTGATGTATGGATTAGCACAGGGCAATAGCAGTGGCGCGGTACGTTTGTATCGAGACAGATTTCCAGAACGAAGGTGTCCCGACAGGAAGACGTTCGAAGCAATTGATCGACGTCTTAGGGAGCACGGAACATTCCAGCCTATGACTCGCGACTGGGGAAGACCTAGAACGACGAGGACACCTGCAATGGACGAGGCAATTCTTCGTGCAGTTGACGATAACCCTAATGTCAGCGTCAGAGAAGTTGCTGCAGTACAAGGTAACGTTGACCACGTCACTGTGTGGAGAGTGCTACGGGAGAACAAGTTGTTTCCGTACCATGTACAGCGTGTGCAGGCACTATCAGCAGCTGATTGGCCTCCACGGGTACACTTCTGCGAATGGTTCATCCAACAATGTGTCAATCCTCATTTCAGTGCTAATGTTCTCTTTACGGATGAGGCTTCGTTCCAATTTGATCAAATTGTAAATTTTCACAATCAACATGTGTGGGCTGACGAGAATCCGCACGCAATTGTGCAATCACGTCATCAACATAGATTTTCTGTGAACGTTTGGGTAGGTATTGTTGGTGATGTCTTGATTGGGCCCCATGTTCTTCCACCTACGCTCAATGGAGCACATTATCATGATGTCATACGGGATACTCTACCTGTGCTTCTAGAACGTGTGCCTTTACAAGTACGACACAACATGTGGTTCATGCAGAATGGAGCTCCTGCACATTTCAGTCGAAGTGTTCGTACGCTTCTCAACAACAGATTCGGTGACCGATGGATCGGTAGAAGGGACCAATTCCATGGCCTCTACGCTCTCCTGACCTCAACCCTCTTGACTTTCAATTATGGGCATTTGAGAGCTCTTGTCTACGCAACCTCGGTATCAAATATAGAGACTCTTCGTGCTCGTATTGTGGACGACTGTGATACAATACGCCATTCTCCAGGGCTGCATCAGCGCATCAGGGATTCCATGCGACGGAGGGTGGATGCATTGAACATTTCCTGTAACAAAGTGTTTGAAGTCACGCTGGTACGTTCTGTTGCTGCGTGTTTCCATTCCATGATTAATGTGATTTGAAGATAAGTAATAAAATGAGCTCTAACATGGAAAGTAAGCGTTTCCGGACACATGTCCTCATAACATAATTTCTTTCTTTGAGTGTGAGGAATGTTTCCTGAAAGTTTGGCCGTACCTTTATGTAACACCTTGTATAGTGAGACAGTAATTACTCTGGCCCTACAAGAGGATTCATGTATCTGATCTCTGTAACAAGATATACACACGTAAGGCAGTACACATCTGTCAGCGGTGGACCACTTCCCATTATTAAGGCCGCTGACGCGCTCCCGTGGCGTTTTGAACTGTCTGTGGCTAGGTGATCCGACAACGTGACGCGCTTTAGCGCGACGACGCTGCAGCAACTGCTCCTCCGGCTGCAGTAATCGGATCGGAGGCGACAGTGCGATTAGTTCAGCTGTTATTAGCGTCACGCCAGCACTCAGCGCTGCTGATGCATTACCCGAGTCTCCTTACCGTGGGCCGGCGCCGGCGGCGTTCAGCGAGCTACTCGGGTAACATTACACGGAGGGGTTTCACTTTCCATCTCGTCTATTAGTCATTAGCTGTATCCGCATATTCAGGGTGTCCGGCTAGAAGTACTCACAAACAAATGCTTATAACAAAATAACTCTACATTTTATCCTGTTGGTAAGCTATCGATAGAGGCAGCCTCCGATATGTGATCCTCAGCATTTCATGAACAGCTCTGAGGCGCATTGAATTGCCCTCTCTGTTTATTGATTGCATAGCCACTGAATTGCTATTTATTTATTCAATGGGATAATAGTAATTATTAAAAGGTGGCAACTTTATTTAAGCACTGTTTTTACTCTTGCGATTGTTGCGAGTCAGCGATAGTGCAATGCTGCTCGCTTTGGAGAATACACATGGAGGTAAGAATAGAGGGAGACGCCGTGACGTCACAGCTGCGAAGCCATGTGAAGCCGAGGGTAGCCATCTCAATCCGACCAAAACATTGCTGCTGGAAGCTTGTGTGCATAGGCTTGTCGCTCGCTTTTGGAAGGATTTTGCGGTGTTATGGTGACTTGTGTGGTGTTCGGATGTACGAATCGTTCTGATTGTGATGCGAAATCGAAGGGAATAACATTTCATGTGTAAGTTGTCTCGTTAAGTGTGATTTTACAACTTCATTGTGAATGAACGTGTGCTACATCGGTACTTGTACTATAGCGTGTTTTTCTCCTGTATGATTTTAGATTTCCTAAAAATGAAAGTCGGAAAGCTCTGTGGGAGAATGCCGTGAGGAGGAATAATTGGCGTGCACTATATGTTCTCAGCATTTCCGAGAAGAGGACATAGACCGAACTTCCCTTTCAACAGTAAGGCTCCGAGAAAATGCTGTACCATCAGTTTTACCTACACACCCAAAACATTTGCAAAAGGTATGTTAATTCAAAGAATTAAATTCTTAGTTTTCAAGTTCACGTTTCAGTATAATACGTACGTATCGTCGATAATCCAAGTGTTGAGTAACTCACTTTGTCTTCATCATGTAGCAAATTAAAAGTTAACACTACATTAACTGGCGTAAAGTATAGGCCTGAACAGGACAGTGTGTAGATTTGCCATTCTATGTACCGTATTTCAGTAAATATTAGTGGTAGTGAACAGTGTTTCCCAGTAGTGTAACGTAACTGAAATGTCCCAATACGTATTACAAACAAGATGTATTTATGGGGCTTTGGAGGGAGGGTATAGCTAACTTGGTTTTCAGTTTCTATTATTTAGTTTGTGATACACGTTTATTACTGAATTAACAAAATTGTATCGTTTACATTGAAGGCTAGCTGTTCGCAATATTACATTAAAAACTATTTTTAATCAGAAGAAACGGGGAATTTCGCCTTTGCGAGGTTTTATTTTAAACAAAAACTTTGAAACAACCAATCTGATGACGTTACATGCGTACATGGTGCAATTAGCGACTGTAATACACGCAGCGCTATAGCACACTGGCAATGTTGTGGTCAGAGTGTCATGGCAGCGAGCCACGCCCCCATGGCTTCAAAACGTAGTACGGCTGGGATACGTAGCGCCATCTCCCCTTATTCTACCTCCATGAGAATACACAAGAATTATTTGGTCCAGGAAACACTTTTGCGATCACGGTTGCGATTTAGACGGTATTCGCGTAATTGTACTGATTAAAAGTTACCGTTTCCGAAAGACGCAGGTTCGATTAAAGCTGTGTGAACTTTTGCGCGTATAATGAAAATATTCATAACACGTCGCGTAACAAAAAGAAACATGCGAATCACAACCGTGATCGAACGAAGAAAATATATGATAAGATAAATGTTCTTCGCCGGCCGCGGTGGTCTCGCGGTTCTAGGCGCGCAGTCCGGAACCGCGCGACTGCTACGGTCGCAGGTTCGAATCCTGCCTCGGGCATGGATGTGTGTGATGTCCTTAGGTTAGTTAGGTTTAAGTAGTTCTAAGTTCTAGGGGACTGAAGACCACAGCTGTTAAGTCCCATAGTGCTCAGAGCCATTTTTTGAAATGTTCTTCGCTGTTACTCAGGACAGGCTCAGATTAGACCTTGCTATTTTTAGTTATAGGAAATCACAAGACGTTACGCTTTAGAGATATTTGTTTTGAATAACTTTTATTTACCTTCTCTCACTCTCCTTTTTACAGCCTTTATACCTTCACATCGATTAAGGAACTTTTCCTTCTCTACCGACCAGTACGAGAACAAAATTCAGACTCAACAAAATGTCTTACATCGAATTATTACATGCTTAACCCTTAACAATCATATATAGTTTCGTAGTACAAACAATGCTAATTTATTCCTTGCACTAGAGAGTCTTTGATACACTGAGCACAAAAATGAAAATAATAAAATTATAATTACATTTTTAATATCATGAATACTTCTTTAAATCATGAAAATAAGGTTTGACATCGTCGTAATATTAATTTTCATCGTTGTAGCACTACAGCATGCACACAAACACTGTGCAGTATAAAGACGTACTCCTCACAGCCAGCATGTGGATGTGCGGACGTCTCAACGAAAGGCGAATTGTGTGCTATGTATAGCAGAATTACAATCTGCAACTCTTATTCAGCGGTGCGCAAGAAGAGAATGGAATGTGGATCCTACCACACATAAATCCGTTTATCAGCGGCACAGAACTCTTCGAGCTACGGTGACTTTGATTCCAAATACTGGAAAACATCCTAAAACGCATTTGAATTTAGAGACAGTAGAACTTGTGCAAGTACTCGCTAGAAGCCGACGTAAATCCATTAGCCAAGCTAGTGTGGAACTAGCCGTCCCCGTTTGACGATGCGCGACATTGTGCACAAATGTCTCCGGTTGCTTGCTTAGAATCCGCAACTTTTGAATCACAATAAGCCTGAGGATCACCGCAGATGAAATCTACGACTACCTCAATGCAGTACTGTGCAGTGTTGAGTCTGTCTTAGACGTCTGTGTCAAAGTTAGCCGACGTAATTGTCGGATATGGGGAAGTTGCCCTCCAGGGGAGATGACTGAATACGAAAGGGACACACCAAAGGTTGATAATGAGGTTGCTATTACATAAACATGGTATGATTTTTCCTTTTCTTATGGAGTCTACACTGACAGAATACACCTGTCTGGACATTTGGGCGACCAGACGCCCCCCAGCCATTTTTCAGCAGGATGGTACTCCAGCCCACTACAATAAGACGTTTCCTGTCTGTTGATCGGAAAAGGGGGGAGAGGAGTTTGGTATTGCTTGACCCGTCGGTCTCCCGATCTGACACCACTGGATTTCAGTGCATGGGACATTATCAAGGACATTGTTTACACAACAAAGGTTCGAGATATGAGAGATTTCTAAGAACGGATCTACGCCGCAGTAGGAGCCTCAGTACCAATCATGCTTATGATCATGTAGCGAGAAGTGAAATAGCGTTTCGAAATGTGTGGAGGTACGTACGGAGCCCATACTGTACTATACCACCGCGTATAAAAATGTTTGAGTTCCTGTGCACAATGTTAGACAAATAAAATTATAACCTGAAATAGAGTATAAATGTATGTTTTTGTGTAACTCTAGCCTGAATACCCTGCATATCGTCGCCTCACGTATTTTTTCTGATTTCCTCCTCGGTGAATCTGTCCCAGTATGTAGCTCTTAACACACATCATATGATCTGTTGATCGTGATGCAAATAAAACTCGTAGGCGATATATATGTAACATGAAATAGAAATTATTGTAGTCAGTCTTATTAAGGTTTGATTCCATCAAACGTGTATGCATTCCCAGGATTATACCTCTCTCATCAGCAGGAAACACGTCAATAAAGCAAGGCTAATTTGTATACACATCTGTATAGCCTGTGGTACTGTCCTTCAGTGGTCGCATTCCACTTTTCTAATGCTGATTTCATCACAATGACTTTCAAGAAACTTAACTACACAAAGGTGGCATATATATCTCTTTTTCGTCATGTGACAATACGATGTACAGCCACTGTAATATTTAGTTTGATCTTATGATATTGTTAGTGCTCGAATTTACTCTTCTTGTATTCAGTACGGAGCTGATTAGCGGATGTGTCATGCCTGAAATTGGCAACTGCTTGTCGAAACCCGTAAAATGACTAATTTATGTAAAGTCATCATAACGTAATAAAGTATTGTAGAAAGCTGAAGTGTTAGGATCTATGAAGTCCATTTGATAGGTGGTAATTCCTGAAGCAGTTAAGTTCAGTGGTTATCTTGAGGAGAATATAACTCTCCCACCACTTCAATTATGACAGGGGCAACCAGCATTTGCAAGTCAGAGAGGGGCTATTCCTTCGCGATGGAGTGGATATGATGGTTTTTCTACGGATTGCAGCGCAGAGTGAATCGTGATGTGGAGATACTTGGAAACAAAGGAATGGTTGGTGTCACAGCGGCGGCTTACAGACATTCTAAATGGTCTTTTTGCAGTATTGTGTTTTCAGAGGCATGGAAAGAGCACACGCATGTCCATCACAAGGCAGAGACCGACAAACAGAGGACATAATACAGCTAATGGAAATCTCTGCCTGTGAGCTGTGTCACAAATGGGCACTGTGAAGAGTTCAAACTCTGTATGCATTCATCCGATGTTTAATCCAGTGTGGGGAGTCTCAGTTACTACATGCAACTGAACAGCTACTCCGGAAAATCATATAACAATCTTTTTGCCTTTGTTGCATTAACAAATATATCAGGTCGACAAGAACATTAGTTTCCTTTTGTTTCTAACGTGAATCTTCATGATTAAAGTGACTCGCTTCTTCACATGGCTAGTAGCTATTAAGGCGCTGAAAAATACGTTAAATTGATAAATACTGATAATGATGGGCATAAATAATTGTTTAAGAGAGGTCACTGTCCGTGTATAACTCTATTATATTTACTAAGATGTCTGTTATATGTGCGAGGAGGATGCGTACATTGAAACAAAGATTTATAGGACGCACCAAACGATTTCTTATAATAAATACAAACAGCAGCAAGGAAGGCAGCAAAAGGAACTGGCCATGTAGTTTATTCCCAATGCGCTATTTAAGGGCAAACCACCAATAATAATAATAAATACAAACATATGGGTGGATATTTATTTTCCCCTTCACGTCTCATCTGTATAATGTTTAATCGCTTTTATCAGGTTATATTCATTAATTCCTCTTTGTTTCTCCTTCTTGGAATCATATTTCCGCTTATAAATGACATTCTGTCAGTAATATTCCGCCTCGATACCTCAGGTCGAGCGCTACTAAACTGCTGTACATTAGCGAAACTGGCCACAGAGGTGACTTAGTGTTTACATTATCTCCTGGAAATACCACGTTATCCGCGGTAGTAGACTGTTTTAATGAATGAAACCTTCATGATCGGTAAACATAGCAATTCACTTAAAGGTATATACAATAATGTGTTGCAAAGACCAATTTGCCCCAATTGGACAAATTGGTAACTTTTTTCGTGCAACGTTTTAAAACTGTAGCGACCGCAATAACTAATAAATATTATATTAAAGCGCGGTGTCTGTTCTTTTGAAGGTGTCCGAAAGAACAGACACCAAGCGAAATCGGCAGCTGTGATACATTTCTTATGTTAAGGGAAGGTCAGACAAAAGGGGAGAGAAAAGGATATCTGGTGCCAGCTGCATAGGGACAGTACGCGGAATCAGCGTCTAGTGAAAATGTGCACCAGGCCGGAATTCGAACCGTGGATTTCCTGCTTAACGGGAAGATGCATTAGCCACTGCACAACCCAGCACGCAGTGTTGTAACTGTGCCAACAGCGTCGGCGCGCCTTCACAGCCGACCCATATTAACCGTCGAACGCCACCCATCCGCAGTTGCTGCCCATTTCCTCCATTGTTGTTTCTATGAGATTGCAGTATGGGGTCGGACGCACTTATGCAGCCGCAGTGAAGAAGGTGGATCTATTGCCCATCCAGGTAAATCAGTTGTATGAATGTGTGGTTCTGTCCTTTCAGACATGTCTGAAAATGTGGTTAACGCACCTGTTTAGTAATCAGGAGATCCTGGGTTCGAATCCCGGTCCAGTACACATTTTCACTCGCCATCGCTGATTTTGCATAACGTCCCAAAGCTGCTGACATCAGTAAACCATTCCCTTTCCTTTCCTTCCCCCCCCCCCCTCCCCCTTTCTTCATCACTTTACATATAAAATAAACATTAAATGGCGAAAATTAGAAGTAAAAACGAATCAGCTAGCTTTTCGAAACATGCATCTCTGGCTCATGCACTTAAGTGAAATGCATTTTTTATTCGGAGCTATGCTGATAGTGAAGTTATTAATTTTTTATTGTTGCAGTGGTTTTACTATAAGACGAAACGAGAAAAAAATTGATCAATGAGATACCCCTAATAAATCGTCTACACTCATCTGAAGACGAGTCTGATCGTAATCACGTATGGTAACGAGTAATAAAATAATTTCCGCATTTCATCAGTTTGGCAGCTAGCTGCTTCACGACTACATTATCTTGCCATACAGCTGAAATTGCCTTCTGCATGACAAGAAGTAGAAGGGACGGCGTTTAACCTCCCGTCCACGAGAAGGTCATTAGAAGTGTGAAAAAAAGCTGGGATTGGGAAGTACAAGGAAGGGAATCTGCTGCCTTTTAAATAAATAGTTCCGACATTTGTCTTACACGAATCAGGAAAATCATGAAACACCTAAATCTGGATGTCTGGACATGGGTTTGAACCGGGGTCATCTTGAACGCAAGCCCAGCCCCCTAACTGCAGCACTACCTACTAACAAGAAATGCGCTAGGAATAATAAATACATACACCCTATTTTCGGTACCCGCATCACTGTATTTCACTTTTTGCACTGATATTTCCACTAATATAATAAAACCTTACATTTAAGTACTCAAATACGATAGATGTCTCACCTAAGACAATACGTTTATTATCATGCTCGTAGTAGCTTACTCCCATTTACTTAATAATTATGAGGGCTATTCCTAGTGACCCCTGTTTAATTTTGCGTTGATAGCCATGTATTGACCTTACCAGAAGTCACCTTCTTCCTGCCAACGCATTTCACTAATTCTGGCAATGTGTCCATTCCCCTTTTTTAAATTCTGCAGTGCGGTAGCGTTCTCGCTTTCCACGCCCGGGTTCCCGGGTTCGATTCCCGGCGGGGTCAGGGATTTTCTCTGCCTCGTGATGGCTGGGTGTTGTGTGATGTCCTTAGGTTAGTTAGGTTTAAGTAGTTCTAAGTTCTAGGGGACTGATGACCATAGATGTTAAGTCCCATAGTGCTCAGAGCCATTTGAACCATTTAAATTCTGCAACCTAACTACCCGATTAACAGATCTAATACTTCACGCTTCGATTACAGTTTTTAATACTGTACGGAAGAATTCTACTCGGAAAATAGAACGGAATCTATTCCAAGCGTTTTCGCGGCGAATATAGTTAGTAAACAGGAACACTAATCAGAAGACGGTACTCTGGACGTAGGGTAATGACAAGTAGAAGTCAATCTGTTCGTAGTATTTTTGCTGCGAATCTATTAATGAAAGAGAAACACACAAAACGGTCGTATAAACGCTAGGTAATGGCAAGTGATGGCAGATATTCTACAAATCGGAGAATCACGTATTTCCTCAACATCTGTGATGCTTTTTGCCAAGGAATTTGTGTGAGAAACTACTGAATTTTGTGGATAGCACACATTTTGCGACGTAATTTTGCCGAAGAATTCTGGAATATGACAACTGTTTCAGTACAATACTGTAGAGAAGTTTAATGTTATCAGTAAAATTCACCATAACTGTCAGTTTAAAAGTATTTCTTGATACGAGAGACGCACGAAGTGCCGTATTTAATTTGTTGGTATTCAGAGTGATCTTTAACCTACACTAACGACCTTCCTCTTCACAGCCCTTTCCCCACGTCAAACACGTAATTGAATATCTCATCTCCTACATATCGGAGCGAAGTAACCTTTCGATTAAAATGACACGTTTTCAGTAACATATTTAAACAGATGTAACGGAAAAATGTAGCCACAGAATTTCATGTGAAATGGAAAATGGAAAATGAGCGACATGTGTGTTTGAAAGGAAGGAGATAAAGCGCAGCCAGCTCAGCGGTGACAGACGTGTTTTATACACACGCATGGCGTTTCGAAAGGGTGAAAAATGTTAAAACGTTTCGTCATAGCTGCGCTGAATGACCGCGCTGTTTGAGGCGCCATGTCACGGATTGCGCGGCCCCTCCCGCTGGAGGTTCGAGTCCTCCTCGGGCATGGGTGTGTGTGTTGTCCTTAGCGTAAGTTAGTTTAAGTAGTGTTTAAGTCTAGGGACATATGACCGTAGCAGTTTGGTCCCTTAGAAATTCACACAGATTTGAACATTTTTTTTCGTCATAATTTCGTTGATTGGCATTCTTTAGACCTTGTAGTAGTGACAGCTGATAAGGTGTAACAGTTTGTCATCGTATTTTGAAATTTTATCACATTGTTGGATTTCCAGGTTTTCGAAACACATGTTAATTGTTCTTTATTTTCAGCAGAGAACCTCTGTTCGCGTCAGTGAGGGACACTGAGAACTTATAACACGGCCTAATATGTTGTCGTCAGCCTGTAACACTCTTTTTGGAAACAGATGTAATTAAAATATTTCGTTCTTTGGTATGTTTTGTTCGCTCTCATCCAAGCGCAACCAACGCCTGAAAATTTCGTACGTGACACTTCGTACTTCTCACCTAACGAAAGACACCTTACAGTTTCCGTAGGTTAACGTTGCTTTAACTTTATGTCATCACGACAACTTCAGATAGAGATCAAACTCACTGTTTTTGTGGTAGGACTATACGAGCGAGCGTAGAGGTTCCAGGATGTGCTGTGCATCTTACGAGATTCTGTCGAACATCTGGTTGAAATATTACGAGAGAACATTTGCCAGGTTAGAGTGGTACCATTGCGCTGTGGAATGTGGTAATTAGATATTCCAGTGCGCATCACCTGCCTTGTGATCCGACTCGAACTGCGAAAATGATCGTTCACGATTTTAAAACACGGCGCGCACAGTAGAGTTATCAAGGCAGGTGCATCCTTTTCCTCCCTACAAGTGACGTAGCTGCCAAATGGGAGGTAGAAACTTCTCTCAAACCCCGTAGAACAGAAAGCGCCCTAAAACCGTCTTTTGTTTGTTTCGCGGCCGTTAGCCACTAGTCACTTGAATCAGCAGTTGTCTTGTGACAGCCAGAGCGAGAGCACCAGCAGCAGCGAGTACTGTTTGTATAAAGCGTTTATTTTGCATTTTGTTTACGACCTTCCACTAAGGAAGGGATTCTATTTGAGTTTATCTGCTCTGCATAGTAACTAACAGTTCTTGATAAAACTTTACGTAGTTTTCGTGTTAGATTTCTTAGTGTTTTCTTGATCGTTTAGAACAGAAAGCGCCCTAAAACCGTCTTTTGTTTGTTTCGCGGCCGTTAGCCACTAGTCACTTGAATCAGCAGTTGTCTTGTGACAGCCAGAGCGAGAGCACCAGCAGCAGCGAGTACTGTTTGTATAAAGCGTTTTTGTACTTATTTGCTGCGCTTAGCTTTTAAATAGTTTTTCTGGGAAAACCTAGCGTAGTTTTCGCGTCTCGTATTTCAGTGAGTGTTTCTTGATTATCAGAGTAGCTCATCAGAAGATTATCTTGGGAATTTGTCACCGTATAGGGTAGGGTAAACATAGTCATATGTATGGACTGTGGTTGTTGTGAGCGGACGCAAGGAGAATTGGCCACTCTTCGGGGGCAGGTGGAGGCTTTGTCTGTTAGGCTCATCGAGCTCGAGGCGCAGGCGTCGGCTCGTAGTGGCGTTGGGGCAACTGTGGTGAGACCTATGCCTACTTCGGTGGCCTTGGAATCACATGGAACCCCTGATGTCGCTGCGTCTTCCGGCAGTGAGCATCTTACCGGTCAGCCATCACTCCAGGGTGAATGGCGGACAGTGGTGGGCTCGCGCGTGCCTGGCCGAAAGGCGAAGGTGGGATCTGGCCGCGTGGCAGCTGCCTTACCCCTCTCCAACAGGTACGGGGTGCTTCCTAGTGGTTATGACATCGTTTCCGAGCCACCACAGGATGCCTCGCCTGTTGGGCCAGTGGCCGATTCTCCGGCAAGGTCCCGACAGTCACAGAGGGCGGGCCTATTAGTTATAGGGAGCTCCAACGTTAGGCGGGTTATGGAGCCCCTTAGGAAAATAGCGGGTAGGTCGGGGAAGAATGCCAGTGTGCACTCGGTGTGCTTGCCGGGGGGTCTCGTCCGTAATGTGGAGGAGGCCCTTCCGGCAGCTATTGAACGCACTGGGTGTGACCGGCTGCAGAAAGTAGCACATGTCGGAACGAATGACGCCTGCCGCTTGGGTTCTGAGGCCATCCTTGGTTCCTTCCGGCGGCTGGCTGATTTGGTGAAGACAACCAGCATCGCACGCGGAGTGCAAGCTGAGCTTAATATCTGCAGTATAGTGCCCAGAGTCGATCGCGGTCCTCTGGTTTGGAGCCGTGTGGAGCGTCTAAACCAGAGGCTCAGACGACTCTGCGACTATAATGGTTGCAAATTCATCGACCTCCGTTATTGGGTGGAGAACTGTAGGGCCCCCCTAGACAGGTCAGGCGTGCACTACACACCGGAAGCAGCTACTAGGGTAGCAGAGTACGTGTGGCGTGCACACGGGGGTTTTTTAGGTTAGAGGGACCCCCCTTGGGCGAAACGATAAAATACCTGACGGCTTACCAGAGAGGACATTATTATCGTTGATAAAGAACGTCCGTCCTCAGAGACCAAAAACAGGAAAAGTTAACGTAATATTGGTAAACTGCAGGAGTATCCAGGGCAAGGTTCCTGAATTAGTATCTCTTATTGAAGGAAATAGTGCGCATATAGTATTAGGAACGGAAAGTTGGTTAAAACCGGAAGTGAACAGTAACGAAATCCTAGACACAGAATGGAATATATACCGCAAGGATAGGATAAACGCCAATGGTGGAGGAGTATTTATAGCAGTAAAGAATTCAATAATATCCAGTGAAGTTATTAGCGAATGCGAATGTGAAATAATCTGGGTTAAGTTAAGTATCAAAGGTGGGTCAGATATGATAGTCGGATGCTTCTATAGACCACCTGCATCAGCAACCGTAGTAGTTGAGCGCCTCAGAGAGAACCTGCAGAACGTCGTGAAGAAGTTTCGTGATCATACTATTGTAATAGGGGGAGACTTCAATCTACCAGGTATAGAATGGGATAGTCACACAATCAGAACTGGAGCCAGGGACAGAGACTCTTGTGACATTATCCTGACTGCCTTGTCCGAGAATTACTTCGAGCAGATAGTTAGAGAACCAACTCGTGAAGCTAACGTTTTAGACCTCATAGCAACAAATAGACCGGAACTTTTCGACTCCGTGAATGTAGAAGAGGGTATCAGTGAACATAAGTCAGTGGTTGCATCAATGACTACAAGTGTAATAAGAAATGCCAAGAAAGGAAGGAAAATATATTTGCTTAACAAGAGTGATAGGGCACAAATCGCAGAATATCTGAGTGACCACCATGAAACGTTCATTTCTGAGGAAGAGGATGTGGAACAAAAATGGAAAAAATTCAGAAACATCGTCCAGTACGCCTTAGATAAGTTCGTACCGACTAAGGTCCAAAGCGAGGGGAAAGATCCACCGTGGTATAACATTCATGTACGAAAGGTACTACGGAAACAAAGAAAGCTTCATCATAGGTTTAAGAGTAGTCGAATCATAGCTGATAAGGAAAAGCTGAACGAAGCGAAAAAGAGCGTAAAGAGAGCAATGAGAGAAGCATTCAACGAATTCGAACATAAAACATTGGCAAACAATCTAAACAAGAACCCTAAAAAGTTTTGGTCATATGTAAAATCGGTAAGCGGATCTAAATCCCCTATTCAGTCACTCGTTGACCACGATGGCACCGAAACAGAGGACGACCGAAGAAAGGCAGAAATACTGAATTCAGTGTTCCGAAACTGTTTCACTGCGGAAAATCGTAACACGGTCCCTGACTTCAGCCGTCGCACGGACGCCAAAATGGAAAATATTGAAATAAACGATATCGGAATTGAAAAACAACTGCTATCACTTAGTAGCGGAAAAGCATCCGGACCAGACGAGATACCCTTAAGATTCTACAGTGATTATGCTAAAGAACTTGCCCCCTTTCTATCAGCAATTTATCGTAGATCGCTGGAAGAACGTAAAGTACCTAGCGACTGGAAGAAAGCGCAGGTCGTTCCCATTTTCAAGAAGGGTCATAAATCAGATGCGAATAATTATAGGCCTATTTCGCTTACGTCAATCTGTTGTAGAATAATGGAACATGTTTTGTGTTCTCGTATTATGACGTTCTTAGATAATACAAATCTCCTTCATCATAACCAACATGGATTCCGCAAACAGAGATCATGTGAAACTCAGCTCGCCCTATTTGCCCAAGAAATTCACAGTGCCGTAGACACTGGCGAGCAGATTGATGCCGTATTCCTGGACTTCAGGAAGGCATTTGATACGGTTCCGCACTTACGTTTAGTGAAAAAAATACGAGCTTACGGAATATCGGACCAGGTTTGTGATTGGATTCAGGATTTCCTAGAAGAAAGAACACAACATGTCATTCTTAACGGTTCAAAATCTGCAGATGTAGAGGTAATTTCGGGAGTACCGCAGGGAAGCGTGATAGGACCTTTATTGTTTACAATATACATAAATGACTTAGTTGACAACATCGGTAGCTCCGTGAGGCTATTTGCAGATGACACGGTTGTCTACAAGAAAGTAGCAACATCAGAAGACTCGTACGTACTCCAGGAGGACCTGCAGAGGATTAATGCATGGTGCGACAGCTGGCAGCTTTCCCTAAACGTAGATAAATGTAATATAATGCGCATACATAGGGGCAGAAATCCATTCCAGTACGATTATGCCATAGGTGGTAAATCATTGGAAGCGGTAACGACCGTAAAATACTTAGGAGTTACTATCCGGAGCGATCTGAAGTGGAATGATCACATAAAACAAATAGTGGGAAAAGCAGGTGCCAGGTTGAGATTCATAGGAAGAATTCTAAGAAAATGTGACTCATCGACGAAAGAAGTAGCTTACAAAACGCTTGTTCGTCCGATTCTTGAGTATTGCTCATCAGTATGGGACCCTTACCAGGTTGGATTAATAGAAGAGATAGACATGATCCAGCGAAAAGCAGCGCGATTCGTCATGGGGACATTTAGTCAGCGCG
Organism: Schistocerca serialis cubense; assembly: GCF_023864345.2. NCBI lineage: Eukaryota > Metazoa > Arthropoda > Insecta > Orthoptera > Acrididae > Schistocerca > Schistocerca serialis. The sequence continues at coordinate 591,602,502 of NC_064645.1, read as the reverse complement.
AGAGCGTTACGGAGATGCTGAACAAGCTCCAGTGGCGGACACTTCAAGAAAGGCGTTACGCAATACGGAGAGGTTTATTATCGAAATTACGAGAGAGCACATTCCGGGAAGAGATGGGCAACATATTACTACCGCCCACATATATCTCGCGTAATGATCACAACGAAAAGATCCGAGAAATTAGAGCAAATACGGAGACTTACAAGCAGTCGTTCTTCCTACGCACAATTCGTGAATGGAACAGGGAAGGGGGGATCAGATAGTGGTACAATAAGTACCCTCCGCCACACACCGTAAGGTGGCTCGCGGAGTATAGATGTAGATGTACTGGAACTCTGTACATCTGCAAATGCTACACATGACATTTAAAGGCCGATTTGTAAAGCGAAGCTCAAAGCCTCAGAGCACTATGCGACGTAACTTCTGAGGTCATCAGTCGCCTAGAATTAAAAACTAATCAAACCTAACTAACCTATGGACATCACACACATCCATGACCGAGGCAAGATTCGAACCTGCGACCGTAGCGGTCGCTCGGTTCCAGACTGTAGCACCTAGAACCGCACGGCCACTCCGGCCGGCAAAGCGAAGCCATCAGTAAAACCTTGTGACATATAATAGGTACATAGGAGACCAACTTGAAAACTATATTGAAAACAGATATGAACTTCAAGGATTTGTCATATTTCCCCAGATGAAAAAATTAGCCGATACGTTGATACATCGACCTCTCACTACCGCCCGGTTCATTCCACTAACAGAATTTCATAGAGTTGGTAGTGTTAAGTGCGTAATTAGGAGATCTGTGCTTCACCGTTAGGCGTTGTAACTTAGCTGCCGACACTATTTGAGAAAATTGATCTAGTCAGGAACGATATTGACCTCAAAACCTCAAAAAGTGTTTTAATAAAACGAAATAAGTGATTATAGGCAGACTTCCATAGATCTCATCAGCAATTACTAGTAACTACATGCCCATTAAAGAAAATAGGTATCTAACGTTTTGAATCAAGATAAACCCGATCAGACCCAGAAAATCAATGTAGTAATTGAACAAGGCTATTTTCCCGTGGATGTCGAGTTATTTCACTCTTGATGCTGGCACAGGGAGTACTGGTAGTGGATGGTTTACTTTAGCCATTGTCCGATGTGAGAATGCGTCTCTACCTGAATTGGAATCATTCGCCCACCGAGATGTCATCGCTTACAAGACCTGGCATTGTGGAATAGATGCTAAGTCCCAATCTAGACCTACTTATGTGCATAGTAATATGCCTTTTACATTGTATACCCGTTCCTGTCGTAAATTTTCTAAAGATGAGGTCATTTTTTGCCAATCGTAATATAAACTTGAAACTAAAACTCCAAATGATTAAATATTATGTAATCTTAGTAATGTTTCAGAATGGAGGAGTGGAGACTTAATAAGGTAGCAATGAAGAAGATAGAGACATGCGAAATTTGGATGTGTGGGCAAGTGTTACAATATCCTGGAGACAAAGAATTACAAGTGAAAACATTCTGAGACAAATAAGTCAGGAGAATCGATTGGAGCCCACAAAACCAGAATTTGTAGTAAGTTGGTCACGACATCAGGAGCTGATACCTGGGAGCAAAACACAGTAATAATAAAAACAACAAAAAATAATGTAACTGCTACGTTTCACCAATATTTCCCGTCATCACAAGATGATAGGCAATTACTTCCCCGAAATATTGCATAACTTGGATCGCACTATCCGACACAGCGCTCATGACCTGACTGCCAGAAAAGGTCTTAACCACATGTCGCGTCCGCAACTGCGGAAAACTAAAATAAATCAAAAGGAAATTTAGGTAATAATGTCCCTCAGTTATATCCTTGGGACCTTGAAAATATCTCTTTCTTCTGCTGGACAACTTTTAATCTCCCGTATATCGTACGTTCTTGGATCACAGAGTTAAATCAAATGCAACTAAATGGAAAGAGCACTGTGCCAGCACGTAGCTAGCGAAACCACTGCAGTTTTATGGTTACAGAGAACGGGGAAAAAGGTAATTACTGTAAGAGTGCTTGAAGCGATACCACCCCGTGCACATGAATAGAATTTCAACGATGTTTCCCTTTGCCGCTCGACTACATCTCACTACTGTTGCTGTTGCTTTTTTGGATTGGAAATTAGTTTATAATGAAGCATCATATTACTCGTCCTTCTGCAGTCTCTACCTTTATCGCACTTGTGTTCTCCAGTAGCTGGACCTTTGCAGAAGGAACGCAAGGGAGGATGTAATAGAACAAAGTTAGTTTACGTAATGCTTGGCAACATGTAGCAATAAATCTTAATGTTCTCGTCGACACGGGATATCTGGCGCAAAAAAGGGCAGCACGAATATCACCGGAGATGTAAATATGCGAGGCAGCCGTAATTTTCTGCGTGGCCTTATACTGTCACCGGCAGTGAAACATTGGCCCTGACGCCGCAATAAACGGAATATGTTCTTGGCCATCCGTCTCACAGCGCAGCAAGATAAACGGCTGGCGCGAGCGTCAGTCTGGGACCGGACTGTGCACTGGCTGGGCCAAGGGCGAGCGCTAACCGTGAATTCAATGGACGATGATGCACATTGTCTGATCTGAATGGCAATACACTGTCTTACCACCACATTAAAGAGGAAGTCTGAAATATGGCACTGGGTTGTCACCTACTGGTTAGCGTACACAATTCATTCACTTTCTCGTGACGCTCGTATCCCTGAATGAGATTTTCACTCTGCAGCGGAGTGTGCGCTGATATGAAACTTCCTGGCACATTAAAACTGTGTGTCCGAGCGAGACTCGAGCTCGAGACCTTTGCCTTTCGCGGGCAAGTGCTCTACCAACTGAGCTACCCAAGCACGACCACGCCCCGTCCTCGCAGCTTTAATTCTGCCAGTACCTCGTCTCCTACCCTCCAAACTTTACAGAAGCTGTCCTGCGAACCTTGCAGAACTAGCACTAACGAAAGAAAGGATATTGCGGAGACGTGACTTAGCCACGGCCTGGGGGATGTTTCCAGGAAGTTTCATATCAGCGCACACTCCGCTGCAGAGTGAAAATCTCATTCTGGAAACATCCCCCAGGATGTGGCTAACCCATGTCTCCGCAATATCCTTTCTTTCAGGAGTGCTAGTTCTACAAGGTTCGTAGGAGAGCTTCTGTAAAGTCTGGAGGTAGGAGACGAGATACTGGCAGAAGTAAAGCTGTGAGGAACGGGCGTGAGTCGTGCTTCGGTAGCTCAGATGGCAGAGCACTTGCCCGCGAAAGGCAAAGGTCCCGAGTTCTAGTCTCGGTCGGACACACAGTTTTAATCTGCCAGGAAGTTTCGCTAGTATCCCTGTTTCACAGACTGAAGATGGCTTCCGGCAAATAGCGTGACTTCATCACTAGTTGCTACGTTCTTTGCAGTCCAACAACACTTCGCATACGAGGAGACCGTTTTATACTTCAAATGCCGCTTTCATATGAAATCTCCTACACCCAGTGCTCTAAAAAGTCGTGACCCACACTCTTAGTAGATACTACTGGTCCAAACTATGAAATATGACCTATAGGCATCGTGCACAGATGACAAAATTGTACCACTTTTGAGATTTTATATTTTATAGCCCCAAACAGTAAGTTACAAAATTATTTGAACAATACTTTCCTGAACTGCAGGAAGTTATTCTTACGTTATCTGAAATTCGGAGTGATACAAATGCAATACGCTCAATTTCCTAAACATCTGCAAGCTGTACATATTAACAATATGGTTTTTTAAATTTGTACCTGTGGGTACATAGGTCATACCACCCTCATAAACATTGTGCCTAAGCTTTAAGGATATCTACAAGTCTAAGCTTAAGGAAATATTCCACATTTTACTTTACTATTTTCCGGCATTGCTATCTAACTTTTTCACTTTTTCTAGACCCCCTGAATATTTTGCTGGAATGCACATTTGCATATAATGCTTTTGATCATTTCTTTCATTCTTTATTCCCATTCCTTATTCCTCGCACAACTCACCATACCATATCTATGTCTTATGATTGTTCTCGTGGGGGTTTCCCCGTTATGTCTCCAAAACACTTCCTTTTCATAGGTGGAGGCGTTCTTCTAAATTTCTTCTCCTTTACTTCGGTTAAATTATTATTATATTTTCTTTTTTTTTTTTTTTTTTTTTTTTTTTTTTTTTTTGTGACCTGTTCGTCACAGGGTCCTTGGCTACTATGTCTTGAAGTTTTGTAGCAGCTTTTATTATTTCCCTCGGATTTGGCGATATTCAACCTATTTTTTGTCTGCCACGTCATTTTTTTCGTTCAAATTATGGGACAATCATTTTCGTCGTGAAGTATCGAACGCTAGTTTTCTTACGTCCAACATGCTGATGTGGAACATCATTTCTTCAAGTATAAGGATTTGCACTTCCAGCTTGTTTTTAACTTCGTTGTACAACACTTTACTTCAGCCAAAAAGACTGGTTGGGCTTGTGGCATTTTACTTTCAATCTTCAAAAATGGTTCAAATGGCTCTGAGCACTGTGGGACTTAACATCCATGATCATCAGTCCCCTAGAACTTAGAACTACTTAAACCTAACTAACCTAAGGACATCACAACACCCAGTCATCACGAGGCAGTGCATCCAATCTTCAACTTGTACATATTTTACAAAGACGGCTATTTTATACGTCGTACTGGATCATCTCTTTTTAAGGCAGGCTCAGGAACAACTGACAATCCTTGTTACCGTTCCACATATTGGTCTCCCTATAACATCTGCTGTAGAATTGCATATAATGGGCGTTTAATGCTATTTTTTCTTATGCAACCGACCGTTTCCTCCTTTATTACCTCTATTACGAGGTGATGGTTTACAATGTCAGTCGGTTTCGATGAAGCGTACAATTACATACTGTCATAGCCCTGTTGGAGGCTAATGATGATGTTTTTCAGTGCTTATTTAACTCATTTTTACGATTTCAATCATCTGAAGATGGTTGTTGAAAGCAGCCGAAACTAGTCATCGTGTTTTAATTATATAATGAAAATTGCAGTCGACGTAGTAAGAGTATTTTTACGTTGAAAATTTTTTTATTCAATAAAAAAATATGCCTATTTGCATTTTGGTTTTTATTTCCAGCACGCATCTGAACTATCGACATTTTGTACTGATGCACATTAATTTAATCTCTAATCCCCATTGAGATATGCTCTTACACATAAATGCGATTCACGTGTGCTCCACTTTCCGTAACTCCTTTCTCTTACCATAGTTTGTAACGCCGGAAATGCATATCCTCCTATTTCCATCTATTGTACCGTAAATTTTTTCTTTATTTTGTTACCTGAATATATGACATTTCTGTGACTTTATATATTGTAATTGTTTTACTATTTGTATATATATATATATATATATATATATATATATATATATATTTATGCATTTATGTCGATGTATTTGTTTCGTAAATATTATTTGTATTTTTACGATGGGTCTTGCCTAGGGAAAACTGCTATCGAACGATTACATCGATAGGTCGTGTGAAGAATCAAAGTGTGTAGGATCTTTGGTAGTGTTAACTCTGCCGCGTGGAGCGCGGGCAGAGCAAAGAGAGAGTCTGGCTGGAGTAGCGAGTGGAGCAGGTGTGTTGTGTGTAGCTCCCGCGAGTTGCCGCGCTTTCGGGGTTTGGCAGCATGTAATTGCGCTCGACTTGCGATGATAGTTTCTGGCATGGTGTCACGGACGGGAAGCATTAGCTGGCGCACATCAAGAGCCCGTTTCGTCTGGTGACCGTGTTCAGAAGAAGGCGCGCCAACATCCAGCTTCTGCAACAGCGACGGCCGACAATGAGTGACTGTCGCCACCTCCTCGATCGACGGCTTCAAACCTTCAATCAACCAACAAGGAAGACTGAAAGGACGTAAAGTTTCAGAACTGTATGGCAGACCTCAGCTTTTCAAATTGTTCCATTTGCCTCGCAAAATTACAGCAACTTAGCATGAACCTTTGTTGCTCATTGTCCCAATTGCATTGCCAAGCAGGGTCCCTTCCTTTTCCGAAATGAACCCGAGTGTCGTTGAAATTCAAACGCCAGCATTAAAATAATATAATTAGATTTCACTGCTCTAATTTCAAAGTTCAGTTAAAGTAATCATAGCTGGCTACAATATTTAGATTACACGAGCACAAATTAAGAGTTCGAGTTTTGTTAGCATATTTTAGCTTAACTGTGACTGCAGCTCAGCTTGGTACGTACTAAATTTTACCGTTGTTAATTGTTCAGAATCATTTAATTCAAGTTCAAAGTTAAATCTCTTGTTTCTAAATTGCGTAGAGTCAAGTTGCTTTTGAAATGATTGTTGAGGTAGTCCAAGACTAACAGTATTTTACTGGATTTCGATGTGCTTCAGAAAGAAAGCTCACTATTAACTTCAGTCACTAAATTAACTTTCGATTTTCCGGTTTTATTAATTCTTTTGCTAAATTAAGTGTAGCAAAATTTATTACTTCTGACAAACTTTCAGTTTTCACACTACACGTGTCAACCTTCAGTTGCCACGCTTCTAGTGCTAATTATATGTGTAATAACCTTTCTTTTTCAGTTACTATAGTAATTGTCCTTAGGACTGGCGACCGTGATTTCCCCCAAATCTCAAATATCTAATTACCGCTAGTTAATTGTTGACGTAACGGCCGCACATTTACTTTCTTTATTAACTTTACCCCTTTTCAAAATTAATTTCCACCAGTTTCATTTGCATTTTTCCTTTCATTTAGATGTAACCCTTTCCTCCCTCTTTACCGACAGATTAACTTCGGTGACGATTGCTTTCCCAAATTTCCATTAGGTACACGCGGTTTAATTTTTCACTGTCATTAAGGTCGATAAGTGAGGGGGAGGTTACAAGTTATAAAAACATTTTAGTATTTTATCCATCCTCAGCAATTGTAGTTTTATATACCGAAATAATCATCAACCAGTTGCATACAAGAAATGTAGTGCCCTTCTTCAGAAGGGAATCATTCGCAAAAAGGGCACTCCCCTCATAGGGAACAGCGAGTATTACGTTGCGATAGAAGATGATTTTGAGAACAGTGGGCGAAGAACAGGGACTGCCGATGGCATAAACCACGCTATAGTAACGTGAATTCTGTAAGAGAGTTACTTTAAGATTTCATTTACACCATGCGACAGCCCTCAAAACAAACGACCATCATGACGGATTACAGATCTCCCCACTGTTTCGACAAATGAGGTCTGATTCAGGAATCAAGAATAGATTTGGAAATTTGTATCATGGGTTCCAGGCATTATGTAACACTTCTCCCTGTGAACTGATGCAAAGTCTGGTCGAAAGAAGTCATCCCTTACAGAGAGCCATCCCCCCACTTAGTTTACCTGTTTTCGTGTTCTTTTACGACAGACCCATGCGAAAATTCGTCGAAATGGCTTTGTACATGGATTAATTGTCACATATAGCGCCTCGAAAACATTTCTGAGGCAATAATACTTACTTTTCGTTCTACGACGAAGCTGGTTTTATTCTATTGAAGAAGTTACAGGCATCTTCTGAAGGGTATGGGTACTTTTTTCTTTATATTTTACGTTAGTGGTACTTTTCTCGCTTCGTTAACAGCCTGTATGTTCTCTTAAATTTTTTCTATGTTTTCCCCTACAAGAGCTTTCAGGTTAACCTATTTCTGGCTCATTAGATACTCAACAGCTGTTATAAATTTCACTTCGCACTATTTCTTTTTCCTGGCATAAAACTGTGATCAATAATTGTCTTCTCATTCACTCCTCTCTCTTCTCACTTTCTCTCTCTCTCTCTCTCTCTCTCTCTCTCTCTCTCTCTCTCTCTCTCTATCTATCTATCTCTCTCTCACACACACACACTTTCTCTCTCTCTCTCTCTCTCTCTCTCTCTCTCTCTCTTTCTCTTATGCTATTAGTGATCATGCTTTTTACTCGATTATGCATTTAATTCACTGACGACTATTCTTCCTAATGGAAATGAGTATTTTGATACTGCAGGGGATGCGTGTCTGTCACTCTTAAATAGTAAAATTCGTATACTGGATTCCCATACTGCAATAGTTCGAACATCGGTGGAGAAATGGAGAAACAATCCGGAATTTACTTTAGTGCATGTGGAAAACAACATGACAACCGCACGCAAATGAACCAGGGTAGTAAGTAAAACGTTCTGATAAACCACATAAGGCGTTTGTTTATAATCAAATCTCCAGATAATCCGTCAATGCCTTTATCTTGGAATGGCTCTCAAACTTGTAGTCCAACGCAATGAACGGTGCGCTATGTAAACTGACCCCAAGCCATATTTGCAAGGGTGTATCACCTCTTCGGTACCCCGACGTTACAGTAATGTACCATATTACTACTACATTACTTCTGACAAACGGTTCAGCATTATTAGGTGGACCAATTTTAGAAAGAGGTTAGGGAGAATGAGAAGGAAAAGGAGAGAGAGAGAGAGAGAGAGAGAGAGAGAGAGAGAGAGAGAGAGGGGGGGGGGGGGGGAGAGGGAGAGAGAGAGAGAGAGAGAGAGAGAGAGAGAGAGAGAGAGAGAGAGAGTGTGAACATGGTGAAAAGGCAAAATGAAACGACTGGATCGTGTAAATTTGTACCCAACATGAATAAAACAACACTGTAGGTTATTCGAGAAGAAGGCAGGAAGGGAAGTGCGAGCAGTTGCTCACCAGAAACAGAGAGAGAACAAGAAGGGACGTAATCATTCCTAAAGTGTGGACCCCGCCGGATGTACCGAGGATAAAAGGCTGTCGTTGTTGTCGTCAACCTCCGGCCGACCCATCGCTTGCCTCCGGAAGGCATTGAGCCAAAGGGTCACCGGAACGGCGGAGCAGTTGGGCGCTAGCGCTCTGTATTCTTGACGCTGCTCCTTTTGTGACGACAAAGGCTCTCTTCCAAGAGAGTAGATTAGGAAGTAGAGCTTTCTTCGGGCTTCTTTAAATATTTACGGCCCGCGAGCGCGAACAAAACGTGTGCTGCGCGAGAATTGCAGGGCCAACGGGACTCTTGGAGCAGCAAAGTTCGTTCTGAGTGGCTAGTTTTACCGTTGTAGTTACTATTTGTACGGCTTTAATAACATATAAGGTGGACAGACATCTTCTAATTCACCAGATCTTACTTTTCCATTGTACGATACTAATGTAGCTTGAGCCTTTACATACGCACTTCATACGTACGTCTGTTACTTGCATGGAAATTTCGAGAGGAAAACCGTATTGAGACATGCAGTTGTATCGTAAGATCAGGTATTCAACGGGGTGCCATCTAACATGTTGTAAGAAACTGGGAACCCATGTCGATTCAAAAGAAAATGTTTTAACAAAAGATCTAAATACACTGAACAGTAAAAGTACCTGCGAACTAATGAGGAACTGTATCATTTTTCAGTGTAACGCTGTATGCTATGTAGTGTTTACAGACGGACGTAACCAATTTGTTTCAAAGGTACCATTATAGTCAAGTAATTGTTTAACTCCCAAGAGAAATATGACTGAGAAGGCTGTACTTTCTTTAAAGTAGCGGTTCTTCTTTCAGTTTCCTGTTAAATTTAGCTGGTGCAAGCACAATTGGCATGAAGCAGTATATTTACATTTTTTTAAAAAAATAACACAGTACACTAATCTTCTACAAGTTACTTGTCTTCTGATGACGTATGTTTTGATTCAGCTCCACTCTGCAAGTTTCCCCTCATCGATAAAATCTGCAGACACAATGAATGGACGAATGGTGATTAATGAGACAAAAACCGGTCATCAGAAGACAGGAAAACAAGTGATCTAGGAAACTGAAATAGCACTAAAAGTGAGCATTTAAACCAAATTTTCCGGAAGACTTATTTTCCTGTGTGACTCTATACGTGGTGTTCCAAATCATTCAGGTCGAATTTAAACCGAATGTAGGACAATAAAGTATAATGGCAGTGCTAGTGACTTTGCTCTTGCGACTCCACAAACTACTGGCTACATTCGTAATCTAGACATACAGGTGTAAATTTTAATCGTGATAGATGTTGTATCTCTAGCCATACGCTAAATAAATAAATACACTCATGAAAGACGTGTCTAAACTTTAAGGTAAGAAGTAACTGTCAGAAATGAATTTTATACCTTTTTGTACATACGAACTAAAGTAACAACTTAAAACGTGTAGATACCGCTCAACACTACTGCTAGTTTCACAGCCTACATTACAACATAATTCACTGGCGAAACATTTGGTCTTATTTATTTGTACGTGTCGCTTTAGATAGCTCTGGAATAGCTGCTCCATCAGGAAGTTGAGCAGTCCTTGCTCCAAATTACGCTTCTCGTTTGGAGGGTACTTAATGATGAATATTCTCTCACACTTGATAAGATCGTTCTCTCAAATAAAACTACAAAGCATTCTCTAGGCAAACTCTATGGGGTTTTAAACATGAAGTTTCATGTGCCTTTCCATCAAAGGCGAATTACACCTTCCACTTGGAATGCATCTTTTTATAAAGATTATTTCTGTATACATCCTTTCGGTTTCCCGGTGAGTACACCCTCAAGAACCATACACTACATGTACGTCAGCAAATTATTGTAAACCGTAATTCTCCGTCTTCGAGAACCAGTCACAAACAACAAACGTTTTCAACACTGCCACATCACTTGCTCAGCTGATTCAAGACTGAAATATTAATATCCATCTATTGGCTAATAACTTAAAATATTCAATTTAGGATGTTTTGGAAGGCCCTGTAGAAGAAAAAAAAAAAAGGTTTTCAGAACAGTATAGACAAAGGCTCTACTCTGAGATCATCGTGCCGTAGCTTACAACACACTGACCCAACTCGTATCAATTTCTTTATTTCCTTTTTAGGGAAATCGATTTAAGCATGGTAGTATAAGGAAGATCAAACCGTGAATGATGTGGGAGAGTATTTACAGTACTAGATTTTCCTACAAACAAGGAAATCTCCCGACAGCATTTATAGAAAAAATGCCATTTTGAGAATGTTGAAGTAGTGTCAATGACAGCAAATCTACTGAAAGGTGCGTCACTCATACATCTGAAAATGAAAACAAATGGTTCAAAAGGCTCTGGGCACTATGGGACTTAACATCTGAGGTCATCAGTCCCCTAGAACTTACAACTACTTAAACCTAACTAACCTAAGGACATAATACACATCCATGCCCGAGGCAGGATACGAACCTGCCACCGTAGCAGTAGCGCGGCTCCGAACTGAAGCGCCTAAAACCGCTCGGCCACAACGGCCTGCGAAAATGCAAACAGAAGAGGATACTAATCGTAAAGGTAAATGGAAAATTTTCTGGAGGAAAATATTGCTTCAAGTAAGCTTCAGGCAAATGTTCCACAATCAAAGTTTTCTGACATATTTAATTTCACATATTCCTGTAATTTTTAATCTGGTTTCCATTCCGTATGCGAAATAAGCGTAAGGATTGTTGAATATCTATGCTTGCTGCTGCAAACCTCCGATTTTGCACAAGCAAAAGTAACTGAAACTGCGTACGAAGGATTATAGCAAGTGTTTCCTTCATTAATCAACAGAAACGTTTTTTAAATATCGAAGGGGCAACTATAATGACTAAACGAAGCACTAACAAACTTTATTATTATTGTACAACTTAGGTTTTGGGTTATAAGACTTTTAACTAGTACACAACTGATCCTAACGATGAGACAACCAAGTATCTTAATTAATTGATTCTTGAATTAAACTATAAGAGTTAAATCTCTTGACAATTTCGACGTGGTAACACTTTTATTCTCCAACGTCCAGGAAAATTAGAGAAACCTTTGGAGAGAAAAAAAGGACCACTTGTATGAATATAAAAAGCTCAGATAGAAAACCAGTCTAAGCAAAGAAGGGAAAGCAGAAAAGTGGAAGGAGTGTATGGGGGCGATGTACTTAAGGGAAATACTATGGAAATGTAAGAGGACGTAGATGAAGATGAGATGGGAGATACACGATAATAGTTATCGAACTACATAGCTATATGAAAAAAAAAACATTAATCAGTTACAAACTATGGAAAGCACACACTGTATTCGACATGCAAACGTCACTACAGATATATGAATTTAGCTTATTACATGTTCTATATGCGTGCTATCTTTGGCTACGATGAGACATAGGAGAATAGCAGTATTCTGCACACCACACAGTCACCCGTTGAGGGCGAAGACACTTCTCGACCGCGAAATGCGGATTGTCTGTCCCTCAAATGCACCAATTTTGCTTATTGACGAACCCATCCAAATGAAGGAGGGCTTCGTCGCTAGACTAAACCATGGATGCGCATACTCATTCCCATCATGCCCCGCGGCCAACCGCGCAGTTTGAACGTCGTATCGCAAACCATTAAGAGGTTATGACGATTTTATTTCTTATAGTTCAATAATTGTCACCCTGTATCAATACTATGTGAAGGATTTCACAGAGCACTGGAAGACCTAAGTCTAAACAAAGGCTCCTGAAGTAGACAACATCCCGTTAGAGCTGCTGATGGCCTTGGGAGAGCCAGTCTTGACAAAACTCTACCATCTGGTGAGCAAGATGTGTCGGACAGGCGAAACACCCTCAGGCTTGAGGAAGAAAGTAATGATTCCTTTTCCGAAGAAAGCAGCTGCTGTCAGGTATGAAAGTTACCAAACTATCGGTTTAACAAGTCACTGTTGCAAAATACCAATTCCGCACACACGAATGGAAAAACTGATAGTAGTCGGTGGAGGTCACTTTGGATTCCGCAGAAATATAGGAAGGCGCCAGGCAGTACGAACCTTACGACTGTCTTAGGAGATACATTAAGGAAAGTAAACCACTTTTACAGCAATTGTAGACTTAGAGACATCTCTTGACAATGTTGACTGGAATACACTCTTTTAGAGCCTGAAGGTGGCAGGGGTAAAATACAGCGACGGGAAGGCTGTTTGCAATTTGTACACGAACCAGATGGCAGTTATAAAGTCGAGTGGCACGACAGGGAGGTAGTGGCCGAGGTGGGAGTGAGACAGCGTTGTAACATATCCCCGATGCTACTCTATATATTGATCAAGCAGTAAAGGAAAAGGGAAAATTTGGAATAGGAATTAAAATCCAAGGAGAAGAAGTAAAAACTTTGAGGTTTTCGATGACAATGTAGTTCTGTGAGAGACAGGAACGGACTAGCCGTACATAGTGGCCGCGCGGTTAGAGGCACCATGTCACGAACTTGTGCCACACAGAGGAAAGAGCTTCGAAGGAGCTGTTGAACGGAATGGATAGTGTCTTGAGGATGTAAGAAGAATATTAACAAAATCAAAACGAGGCTAATGGAATGTAGTCGAATTAAATCAGGTGATGCTGAGGGGAATAAGATTAGGAAATGAGGCACATAAAGTAGTAGAAGAGTTTTACTATTTTGGCAGCAAAATAACTGATGGTGGTCGAAGTAGAGAGGATATAAAATGTAGACTGGCGATGGCAAGAAAAGTATCACAACCGCAGATGGAAGCATAAGCGGCCAAACACCCTACTAGCTAGGGAATAACCACATGTGGTAAGCTAGCATACCCACAAGCGGCAAATGTCGGGAAGCCCCTGCATATAAGCAACAGCTGCCATTAAAGCCGACATTCTGGACAGTTCAAGCAAATGGTTTGGCCACCCATGTCATCCGACACTAATTCCATAGAACATTAATGGGACATAGTGAGATATCAGTTCGTGCACAAAATCCTGCACCAGCAACACTTTTGCAATTGCGGCCGGCTACAGAGGCAACATGGCTCAATATTTTTGCAGTGTCCTTCCGAAGACTTGTTGAGCTCGTACCACGTGAGCTCCTGCACTATATTGAGCAAAAGGAGGTCCGACAGGATACCATTAGTTATCCAAGGATTTTTGTCACCTCAGTGAACTGCACAGTATACAGTTATGGTCCTGTAACTTCTTCTAAGATGCTTCTCAGCCGGCGAACCTACTGTGAAGAACAAAATGCTAAATATTTTCTAGAATATGTACCATTGAATCACAGAGCCATGCTGGAACTGATTCCGTAAGTTCGTCAGTGTCCACAAGGCAGCTTAGCTGAACTGCACCGTCTTCGTCAAAACAATTTTCGTTGGTTACCTACCACGGTCGGTTATGTAATTAGCAATTAACTGGGTATTAATGCGACGTGTCATAGAAGGAACCGAAGTAACATCTTCCTTTTGCGGAACGATTGCGGCCTTCTCTACCGTTCTAACCTTCACAATAATAACTAAACGACTTTAACACTTATTCACTGACTTGGGATACTTCGTTAGATCGGTATTTTTATTTCTTATTTAATCGTGTCCAAGCCATAGACAACCCACATATTACATATACACACAAATACAAATACAATACACATATGTATAAGTAAAACAAACCCAAAATGGGGAGTCACATTACAATATAAAGACAAACATAGTATATATATCATATCATGTCGCGCCAAAATTCAGCGCATTTAACTGCCACTGCCCTAGCGTTTGCCAGATCTTCTTTCCTGCACACTTTCCCCATGTTGCTGCATTCCAGGAGGTGGTCCGTTGTTAGGGTCTGTCCGCACTGGCACGTGTCCGTCCCGTCTCGGTATCCCCATTTACACATGTTTACGTTGCATCTGCCCACCCCAGTTCGTAGGCGGTTGAGGGTTCTCCATAATGGCCATTTTAGTTCATTTCCAGAGGCCAATTGTTCGTTGGGTGAGATTAGAGGTGCCTGGTCTCCCGTAGGCAGTGTTGCTTTCCATTTTGACAATCTGGCCTTTTGTTTTGAGGTTTCGATCGGTTGAACTGAGGTGAGGAAACTCCGTCTTGATTTTAGACGTGTGTGTGGAGGGTTTTGTCCGAAGAGAGGATGGCGCTGGTCGCGCAGCTGCTTGAGGCGCTCTGCTTCGCTTGCTATAGCTCGTCTGATGTTGGGTGGAGCTATGCCACTAAGCAAATAAAGTTGGCTAACCAGGGTGGGTCTTAGGCATCCCGTGATTACGCGACAGGCATCGTTCAGCAGAGGATCCACTCGTTTGGCATGCGCTGATCTTTCCCAAACTGGAGCAGCGTATTCAGCAACCGCGTAGCAGAGTGCAAGTGCCGACGTACGTAAAGTATGTGGGTGGGCACCCCATTTTGTGGAGATGAGCTTACTCAGAAGGCTGTTTCTTGTTCATAGTTTGCCTCTGACCTTGTCTACATGATGTCTGTAAGTAAGTGTGCGATCAAGGGTGACGCCTAAATAACAAGGAGTGTTGCTGAACGCAATCCGTTGGTTGTTCCACGTGATGTTTAGGGTATGTTTGGCGTCTCGGTTTCGAAGATGGAATAGGCAGGATAATGTTTTTGCTGCGTTCGGGCGTAGGCAGTTGGCTTCGTAGTATAGCGTTAGACCGTTGAGGGCATTCGTAAGGCTAATTTCTATGTCGTTAAAGTTCCGACCCTGCACGGCTATTGCAAGATTATCCGCGTAAGCAAAGCTCCTATTCCCTGGTGCAACTGGTTGATCATTCACATATATGTTGAAAAGAGTGGGTGCGAGGACACTGCCTTGGGGTAGTCCATTTTTCTGGGTACGCCATCGGCTTCGCTTCCCTCCTAGGTTTACGATGAACCGTCTGTTGCTGAGAAGAGTTGATATAATTTGTTGTTGTTGTTGTGGTCTTCAGTCCTGAGACTGGTTTGATGCAGCTCTCCATGCTACTCTATCCTGTGCAAGCTTTTTCATCTCCCAGTACCTACTGCAACCTACATCCTTCTGAATCTGCATAGTGTACTCATCTCTTGGTCTCCCTCTACGATTTTTACCCTCCACGCTGCCCTCCAATACTAAATTGGTGATCCCTTGATGCCTCAGATCATGTCCTACCAACCGATCCCTTCTTCTGGTCAAGTTGCGCCACAAACTTCTCTTCTCCCCAATCCTATTCAATACTTCCTCATTAGTTATGTGATCTACCCATCTAATCTTCAGCATTCTTCTGTAGCACCACATTTCGAAAGCTTCTATTCTCTTCTTGTCCAAACTATTTATCGTCCATGTTTCACTTCCATACATGGCTACACTCCATACAAATACTTTCAGAAATGACTTCCTGACACTTAAATCAATACTGGATGTTAACAAATTTCTCTTCTTCAGAAACGCTTTCCTTGCCATTGCCAGCCTACATTTTATATCCTCTCTACTTCGACCATCAGCAGTTATTTTGCTCCCCAAATAGCAAAACTCCTTTACTACTTTAAGTGCCTCATTTCCTAATCTAATTCCCTCAGCATCACCCGACTTAATTAGACTACATTCCATTATCCTTGTTTTGCTTTTGTTGATGTTCATCTTATACCTTCCTTTCAAGACACTGTCCATTCCATTCAACTGCTCTTCCAAGTCCTTTGCTGTCTCTGACAGAATTACAATGTCATCGGCGAACCTCAAAGTTTTTATTTCTTCTCCATGAATTTTAATACCTACTCCGAATTTTTCTTTTGTTTCCTTTACTGCTTGCTCAATATACAGATTGAACAACATCGGGGAGAGGCTACAACCCTGTCTTACTCCCTTCCCAACCACTGCTTCCCTTTCATGTCCCTCGACTCTTATAACTGCCATCTGGTTTCTGTACAAATTGTAAATAGCCTTCCGCTCCCTGTATTTTACCCCTGCCACCTTTAGAATTTGAAAGAGAGTATTCCAGTCAACATTGTCAAAAGCTTTCACTAAGTCTACAAATGCTAGAAACGTAGGTTTGCCTTTCCTTAATCTTTCTTCCAAGATAAGTCGTAAGGTCAGTATTGCCTCACGTGTTCCAGTGTTTCTACGGAATCCAAACTGGTCTTCCCCGAGGTTGGCTTCTACTAGTTTTTCCATTCGTCTGTAAATAATTCGTGTTAGTATTTTGCAGCTGTGACTTATTAAGCTGATAGTTCGGTAATTTTCACATCTGTCAACACCTGCTTTCTTTGGGATTGGAATTATTATATTCTTCTTGAAGTCTGAGGGTATTTCGCCTGTCTCATACATCTTCCTCACCAGATGGTAGAGTTTTGTCCGGACTGGCTCTCCCACGGCCGTCAGTAGTTCCAATGGAATATTGTCTACTCCGGGGGCTTTGTTTCGACTCAGGTCTTTCAGTGCTCTGTCAAACTCTTCACGCAGTATCATATCTCCCATTTCATCTTCATCTACATCCTCTTCCATTTCCATAATATTGTCCTCAAGTACATCGCCCTTGTATAGACCCCCTATATACTCCTTCCACCTTTCTGCTTTCCCTTCTTTGCTTAGAACTGGCTTTCCATCTGAGCTCTTGATATTCATACAAGTCATTCTCTTATCTCCAAAGGTCTCTCTAATTTTCCTGTAGGCGGTATCTATCTTACCCCTAGTGAGATAGGCCTCTACATCCTTACATTTGTCCTCTAGCCATCCCTGCTTAGCCATTTTGCACTTCCTGTCGATCTCATTTTTGAGACGTTTGTATTCCTTTTTGCCCGTTTCACTTACTGCATTTTTATATTTTCTCCTTTCATCAATTAAATTCAATATTTCTTCTGTTACCCAAGGATTTCTACTAGCCCTCGTCTTTTTACCTACTTGATCCTCTGCTGCCTTCACTACTTCATCCCTCAAAGCTACCCATTCTTCTTCTACTGTATTTATTTCCCCCATTCCTGTGAATTGCTCCCTTATGCTCTCCCTGAATCTCTGTACAACCTCTGGTTCTTTTAGTTTATCCAGGTCCCATCTCCTTAAATTCCCACCTTTTTGCAGTTTCTTCAGTTTTAGTCTACAGGTCATAACCAATAGACTGTGGTCAGAGTCCACATCTGCCCCTGGAAATGTCTTACAATTTAAAACCTGGTTCCTAAATCTCTGTCTTACCATTATATAATCTATCTGATACCTTTTAGTATCTCCAGGGTTCTTCCATGTATACAACCTTCTTTCGTGATTCTTAAACCAAGTGTTAGTTATGATTATGTTATGCTCTGTGCAAAATTCTACCAGGCGGCTTCCTCTTTCATTTCTGTCCCCCAATCCATATTCACCTACTATGTTTCCTTCTCTCCCTTTTCCTACACTCGAATTCCAGTCACCCATGACTATTAAATTTTCGTCTCCCTTCACAATCTGAATAATTTCTTTTATTTCATCACACATTTCTTCAATTTCTTCGTCATCTGCAGAGCTAGTTGGCATATAAACTTGTACTACTGTAGTAGGTGTGGGCTTCGTATCTATCTTGGCCACAATAATGCGTTCACTATGCTGTTTGTAGTAGCTTACCCGCATTCCTATTTTCCTATTCATTATTAAACCTACTCCTGCATTACCCCTATTTGATTTTGTGTTTATAACCCTGTAGTCACCTGACCAGAAGTCTTGTTCCTCCTGCCACCGAACTTCACTAATTCCCACTATATCTAACTTCAACCTATCCATTTCCCTTTTTAAATTTTCTAACCTACCTGCCCGATTAAGGGATCTGACATTCCACGCTCCGATCCGTAGAACGCCAGTTTTCTTTCTCCTGATAACAACATCCTCTTGAGTAGTCCCCGCCCGGAGATCCGAATGGGGGACTATTTTACCTCCGGAATATTTTACCCAAGAGGACGCCATCATCATGTAATCATACAGTAAAGCTGCATGCCCTCGGGAAAAATTACGGCTGTAGTTTCCCCTTGCTTTCAGCCGTTCGCAGTACCGGCACGGCAATGCCGTTTTGGTTATTGTTACAAGGCCAGCTCAGTCAATCATCCAGACTGTTGCCCTTGCAACTACTGAAAAGGCTGCTGCCCCTCTTCAGGAACCACACGTTTGTCTGGCCTCTCAACAGATACCCCTCCGTTGTGGTTGCACCTACGGTACGGCTATCTGTATCGCTGAGGCACGCAAGCCTCCCCACCAACGGCAAGGTCCATGGTTCATTTGTATCAGCCCGAAATCATTAGTCATAGCGTATATTTTAGTGAGCAGCAGTTTGTGATTTACAGTGTCGAATGCGGATGAGAGGTCGACAAGTACGGCTCCAGTACTTAGACGGTTCTCGTACCCATGCTCTATGAACTGGGTAAGGTTCAAGACCTGTCCAGTGCAAGTTTTCCCAGGGCGAAACCCCGCCTGTTCCGGAATTATCTGATGATCAATATTAGGCACAAGTCGATTCAGCAGCATGCGCTCGAACACCTTGTACAAGCAGCAAAGTAATGTTACCGGTCTGAAATTTTGTGGCTCGTCCAATGGTTTGCCGGGTTTTGGAATGGCTATGACCTTGCCCTTTCTCCAGATTTTCGGGATGTTGTTTAGCCGGATACAGGTATTGAAAAGTAGGAGCAGCCAGTTTTTCGTGTACTCGCCAAATTTAAGGATCTGTTCATTCCTAAGGTCGTCTAGCCCTGCTGCTTTGCCAGGTTTCAGAGATTTAAGTGCGGACTCTAGCTCTTCGATGGTAAATGGACGGCTGTAGTAGTTCGTGTCACTTTCGCCACTTCTTATTGGGATGGTTTTTGCTGGAGTCTTCGTTTTCCCATTAAGAACGAGTTGGTGCGCTATTTGGTTGGCTGTTACTCTTGGTGCTTCCGTTTGCTGCTTAGGGTCATTATTTAGCTTCTTAATTGTCTTCCAGGCAATCCGGCTAGAATGTTTCATGTCTACACTTTCAATTAGCTGTTGCCATTCTTCTCAGCGCTTCTCGATTAGCTGGTCGGTAAGTGCATTTGCAAGTTCAAGAGTTTCTTCAGAGAATGGGTTCTCCTCATACTTTTCCTTAGATCGGTAGATAAGGTATTATTTAAGAAGTCGTGTAATCGTTCTAGGATTGCTTTCCTTGCGATAGCTTTGATATCGTTGGCCTTTTCTCATCCAAGTATTAGCTTCTTCTAAGTCTGTGACGCTTTTTTCTTTAGCAGCAACTTGCTAACTCCCCTACTGAAACGTGGCGCCGGCCGGGGTGGCCTTGCGGTTCTAGGCGCTTCGGTCTGGAGCCGCGCGACCGCTCCGGTCACAGTTTCGAGTCCTGCCTCGGGCATGGATGTGTGTGATGTCCTTAGGTTAGTTAGGTTTAAGTAGTTCTAAGTTCTAGGGGACTGATGACCACAGATATTAAGTCCCATAGTGCTCAGAGCCATTTGAACCATTTTTTTGAAACGTGGCAGGAGTTCTCTAGCCACAGGCCCTTGCTCCGCACATTTCCGTCCAAAGCAACTCCTGTAACTATCATGAATTTTAACTAACCACTGTTACATTATTGACTGCGGAGGAAAATGTCCTCAATAGAGAGCTGCACATCTATGCATTATTGTCAGACGCAGTATTTTCTGAGAGAAATCAAAATATTGTTTTCATGCTAGTAAAAAATTCCACAAGCATCTTTTGCAAACTTAACCAGTTTCTATTGCGCTGTTACTTCTCCGTTAGTATGAATTACCAATTCGATTCATCAATAAAATTTTTCTGATCTGTGAGAGCGTAATATACAGTGACACGGCTACCGACTTTTCGGTTACAAGTGCAGAAAATCATCATTGCTGCTTTCAGCAGTAGATGAAACATACACTTTTCCATTTTTGTCAACTGTTTTTCATTCCTTTCATACAGCCACTATGTATATCGTTATCGTTTTCTTTAATTCAAAGTACCAAAGTCACTGTTCAGTAACATTGCGAGGGAAAGCAGAGAAACACATTTGGTCGCAGAAACTTTACTGTGGGCCATAAATAAATAAAAACGATATCGAAAGGCTTCAACGGCGTTTATCTAAGTAAATAGGAATGAAACAATGTACACTCATTCTTGATAATATTCAGTAAGCAAATACCGTTTCAATGTGGTAATGTGTACATCTCAATCTAGACGATTGTCTGTGGGATCAGCTATCGAGGGGTATGTATCAGGTAAGGAGCTTTACTTCACTTTTTTTGGAACTCTTTGCATAAAATAAAGTGACCAACTTTTGCCGATGAAAGCGAATTAAATTCACAGGAGTATTCAGACTACGAATAATATGAACACAGTACAGGCGAGACTTCCATTGTTTACTTTTTGAACTGAGGGAAATTTCATTTATATCGAGCTGCGTCATTGCAGTAGTCTGGCAACAAATATTTCGCTGCTGCGAAATGCTGAACACACGAAGGAAAAAATTTTATTGCACAAAAACTTCAAATAAAAGCGCGGTCGTGGGTAGTGTGATTTTGCGTGATACAACACAAACTTTTGCTTTTGTTCTACAACGATCTCTAACCGGAATGTCTATATTCAACACCCTAAAATACAAACTGTGGCTTCATCGTAAATTCGAAACAATCGGCAGGATAGGAACAGTCTTTTTAAAAAGTAAATGCCAGTGCCACAAATCAAGGAAGTGTCACATGATCCGTTCGCAGTTGTCCTCTTCGGTTCTGCCAGATTCGTTACAGAGATGAGACAACATCCACACAAAGAGAAGTAGCATTTTATAAAGACACCCCCATATGTGCCATAGTTAAAATTGGACATAACACTGCAGGAAAAAAATAAAATATAAATTTCTGGTTTGCCCTGTGCAGAGGACTTGGCTCTAGAAACCAATTACTTATCTGGAATATCTGTAACTTTACGTTATGCGAAACAAGCAGATACGATGAAAGTGGCA
This sequence comes from Schistocerca serialis cubense, assembly GCF_023864345.2. Taxonomy (NCBI): domain Eukaryota; kingdom Metazoa; phylum Arthropoda; class Insecta; order Orthoptera; family Acrididae; genus Schistocerca; species Schistocerca serialis. The sequence goes on along the minus strand of NC_064645.1, from coordinate 591,580,811 downwards.
GCATAAAACCTGTACTTCTCAGTATTGAATCACAAGGAATATACATTACGAATAAACAATTAGCCGTTTAGTTATGATTGTATGGAATATGCGATTTTTTTAATTATTGTCTACTGCTGACATGTGGTCTGTACCGTCGTTTACTTCGAGAAACGAAATTTTATACACAGAATAATATTTCTGAAAGTTTCTCCGCTAGCCTGTAGGTTCATGGGACAAATAGCGTGTAGTTTTCACATAATTGTTTATAACCTTGTACTGTTTGTGCTGTACCTCAAATTGCCTATTTCCGACTTTACCCCTCTCATCAATGAAGTATTAATTTAGGTATACTTTGAAATTTCTGCTATTGAATACAATCTCAGATCTTACTCTCTTTGACATATTATCCCTGTTTCCGTGATTCGTATATCTCCTTCTTCTTTTGCTTTACTGTGCTGGATGCGCGTTTCACTTAGTTCTCCAATGACACTAATTTTTTCCTCCAGTCATCATCAATATACGAGTACCAACAATGCTAACAGCACGCCGCAACGCATCTCCACTTAAACGAAGCTTGGTGCCTGGATCGGTAGTTGAACCGCAGTAGTACATATGCAACTCATTGTGCATAAAGAGCTGAAAACCCCAATAAAGTACGATTACCTACTGTCGAACAATCACTGAAAGCAGGGAAATTCATCAAATATCTGTTGTCGCGAGACTGTCAGCAGAGCGCCAGTTTCTACAATTTTATTATAACTCGTCGGAGGCAATATCAACATATTTATAGAATAAGCCTTTCGACTGGCGAAGCCTGTTTCACGAAGGACGCAGAGAATTCTCATAATACGCACGAGTAGACAGAAGGAAATTCCAATTGGACTCGAGTCCCAGGGCACGAAGTAAAGTGTTCTGTCAGAATCTGGTGTGACATTATTCGATCATTGTTCCGTAGGCCACGTGTGCTAGGTCCAGGTGTCACCAAATAGTCATATATAAGCTTCCTGATTTGCTAGCTCCGAGGATATCGATCAGAATTATTGGAAGAAGTTAGTCTGGCCGATCGAGTGTGTTCACGCATGATGGAGCAACAGCTCGCTTCTGAGCCACAACGTCACGCCACATGAAGAGTTACTTTCCTTCAAAATGCATTAGTCGTGGACGGCCTGTAATTCGGCCATCTAGCTCCCCAGATCGTAATCACACTTAATTAGGTTTATGGAATCATCTGAAATCCCTCTTTTACCGTGGAAAGATTTCTAGCATTCGGTTCCTGCAACACAACATTGAAATATAGCACGAATCTGTCAGTATGTCGATAGACGGAAATATGTTGGACCGTCTTCAGCAATCCTTTGCGCGAAGAGGAGAATTAAGACATAAACACCATGGCCTTAACGTTGAATACTGCTTACGCATGGCCAGTGCAGCTTAAGATGTCGCCCTGACACGTTATTTCAGACTGTCGTAAGTGTGTTGCAATGTTACAGACTTTATCTTCATTACATTTCCAAGATTTTTGTATTGGTGGGACCATAGCTGAACAGTATTCGTTTCAAAACAAACAAAACAAAAGACCTTGAAGTCAGTGCTTGAATTAGGTATTGTGATTCTTTGTTCGAGTTCGCAAAAACTACGATATAATGAAAAAATAATACAGTTACTTCTTAGCACAGTGTTCCGGTAAGAACTGGCCGCGACGTGACGAAGCAAGAGAAAAAATAAATATAAAAAAGATAAAGAAATGAATGATACCTTTCTGCCAGTCATTTGGGCAGAGCGTCGCGTGACGCCATGTACATTCCTCCGTAATCTCCGGCAGCGACTGCGACAGCGCCCACAACTCGTGCAGTCTTCCTGCCCTTCTGTACTGACTCATACCGACCCAAAAGTTCCCTCCACATTTCTCAATTTTTAGGAAGTCCTGTCCCATAACTATTTCTAGCCTTAGGATCATGGGCAAAATTTATTTCGATTTTACAGCTCAATGTGTGAGTTATGCACGATAATTTTTTTTTCACTGATGATTGACTCTACACAAATGATTCAGCCTTATTTATGGATGGCCGGCCGTGGTGGTCTCGCGGTTCTAGGCGCGCAGCCCGGAACCGTGCGACTGCTACGGTCGCAGGTTCGAATCCTGCCTCGGGCATGGATGTGTGTGATGTCCTTAGGTTAGTTAGGTTTAAGTAGTTCTAAGTTCTAGGGGACTGATAACCACAGCAGTTGAGTCCCATAGTGCTCAGAGCCAGTTTTTTATTTATGGATGTTTATTATGTTCCAAAGATTTGTGTGTCCTCTTTCCTTCAGTTGCTGCCACAGTTAACGACCCATGTTGCATTTAAATATACAGTAGAACAATATGCTCATGATATGAATAAATATCATGTGCTTAACACTGATAACTCTGCTGCTGTGGTCGAACACAAGAGTGTGTCTTGGGCATAACTTAAGGTAAGGGAGAAGAAGAGCGAGGGGGAACTCATGTTACTTTTGTGATGAATGACGTAATATTTGGATTTCATGATAAATGGCTCTAGGTTCACTTGCTGCTTGTCAGTGTGCAGTACATGATGTGGCTTTTCGGCTGGTCCCGGCGGAGGTTCGCGTCCTCCCTCGGGCATGGGTGTGTTTGTTTGTCCTTAGGATGATTTAGGTTAAGTAGTGTGTAAGTTTAGGGACTGATGACCTTAACAGTTAAGTCCCATAAGATTTCACACACATTTGAACATTTCTGATGTGTTTTTTTTTGTTTTCAAACTGGTACTAATATAATAAGTCTGTCTCGGTGGCGGTGCAGGTTACATGTTTGGCTTGTGGAATCTTTACTTGGGTTTGGGATGGGGAGGGGGGAGGGCAGCTGCTTCCTCCTGTAAATCACTGTGTTCACGCTTATACCTGATATTGGCCTAAAAAGATGACCGTTCCTATACGTCATCACCGATTTCGTCCATATTTATAGTATATGCATTGCTTGACCAGAAATTAAAGTGACAGAAATTGGAGCTGCAGAGCTCAATGAGTAGACAATTGTAATCCTAGGGCCGCGGGGTCAAGTACTACGGAGAGACTTGTTCCATTTTTCTATTTTTACGTTACTTGCACTGCAAGTATACCGAAATAATGCTATATGTATTGTATTTATTAATATTTCCTTAAAAGGCGTGGAAAAGAAAGACAAAAGAACATTTGGAATTGCAAATAAATTTCCAGCAAGGGATTGTGAAGCGTACACAAGAACTCCATATACAGAACTAGATACTTTCATTAATTTACAGTTCATGATTTACATGTGCTGTGGTGTTCAGGGTGTAAAAACAGGGGAAGTAGTAATTGTCTGCCATCTTCCACACATTATAAGTGCCGCATTTTTGAGTTACATGGTTGTTTTAAAGTTTCTATAGAAACACGAATCAGTTCTCCCTCACAGCGCAGTTCAGCAGCAATCCACGCGTAACGCATCATTTCGCCAAATGTTGGCAAGTACTGCTCGAGATGTGCTATGCAGTCTTCTCGGAACGTGATTTCCATTTCACTCTCGGCGGGCACATTTTGTCTGACCCGGGAACCTATTACTCACGTGCATCTGTCGAGGGCTGCTAGAAGTCAAAATGAAACTAACCGAGTACGAAATCTCGTATGCTTTAATTGCAATCTCTTCTCGGAGAGTTATTTGAAATCCCGAATTTTCCTCTGACAAGGGGAGGCCGCCAATTGTGAAATTCAGATTCGATTCATACTGCGCATAATAAATGCTCATGGCCAGAGGTGTAATGTGGCAAAGCACCAAGATGCACTTCTCAGCCGTTGTCGAGAAAATCGAGTTAAAATAAACCGTTACGGTGAAATACTCTCTACGATTGGTAATTCTCTACAGCGTCGTGGCGCAGTGGTAAGCGCTCAGGTTCGTAATCCGAAGGTCACCGGATCGAATCTCCCGCCATGCTACCTTTTTTATTGTATTTGTTTTTTGTAATTCAAATGTGTGTGTACACACACACACACACACACACCCACACACACACACACACACACACACCCACACACCCACACACCCACACACCCACACACCCACACACCCACACACCCACACACCCACACACCCACACACCCACACACCCACACACCCACACACCCACACACCCACACACCCACACACCCACACACCCACACACCCACACACCCACACACCCACACCCACACCCACATATATATATATATATATATATATATATATATATATATATATATATATATATATTCCCGGCAATCAGTTGCAACAATTATCCATATAATAAGTTGTTGAAAGTCGTTTGTCGTGGAAAAACTGGCGACTTCGAACATCATTATGTTTTCCGCAAACAAAGTTGTATTTCACAAATGTTATTAATTGTCTTCATGATGTTAACCACGTATAGTTAACGGAAGACGTAGAAACGATATTCCGAAACGAATACGTATAGCGTAAATCAAACGTTCGAATTCGAATAGAAACCCCACGAACACAAATTTGCTGTGGCAGGTATGAAATATAAACCCCGTTACTCGCTCGTTACACTTTAAGGACAGATGTTGAATGGGCCGAAACGAGCCGCCGCATAATAGCGTAGTTGCCTGCTAACTTCGAAAGAAGGTAGATGCGGTCCCTAGCGCAACTTATATCATCGTCGAAAATCAGTGCGGACGTGAGAGCTTTGGTACACCCTGTTAAACAAACTGAAAAATGGAGGCGGTACAATTGGAGAGCGATCCGCCTTCACCAACATGGATAAGCAATTCATTAATAGTTATATATATATATATATATATATATATATATATATATATATATATATATATATGTATATGAAGTACAAAAAACTAATAATTAAAAATAGTGTTGCATGGCACGAGATTCGATCCGGCGACCTTCGGATTACGAAACCGAGCGCTTACCGCTGCGCCACGACGCTGTAGAAAATTATTATTCGTAGAGAGTATTTCACCGCAACGGTTTATTTTAACTGTCGATTTTCTCGACAACGGCTGAGAAGTGCATCTTGGTGCTTTGCCACATTACAACTCTGGCCATGAGCTTTTATTATGCGCAGTATGAATCGAATCTGAATTTCACAATTGGCGGCCTCCCCTTGTGTAAGCATTTTGGGAAAATATTAATAAATACAATATGTAGAGCGTTATTTCGGTTTATTCGCTGTGTAATTAATGTAAAAATAAAAAATAATAATTTAAGAGTTTCTTCATAGGCATTCGACCCCATGACTCTCGGAATACTGGTCTCTCAGTTTTTCGACAGCATGACTCGAATTACTCATGTCTAGTTTTTCCACTGGAAACTACGCTGACAAACTGCACATACCCCGGCTATGTTGACCCGCGTCAGAAATACTACTTTTTCTAATCGTTTATTTCTACCCAAGAGCGCAATATACTATAAAATGTTCAAATGTGTGTGGGATCTTATGGGACTTAAATGCTAAGGTCATCAGTCCCTAAGCTTACACACAATTTATCCTAAATCATCCTAAGGACAAACACACACACCCATGCCCGAGGGAGGACTCGAACCTCCGCCGGAACCATCCGCAATATACTATTGATTTGTGCGAAATCGGTGATGATGAGTAGGGGTAGTCCTATCGCAAAGATAGGTCGTGCTAAGGTATTGATTTTTGTTGAGCTAGAGTTTTTAACCTCCGCCTCACTTATCGACCGTAATGACAGTGAAAAATTAAACCGCGTGTACCTAATGCAAATTTGGGAAAAGCAACCGTCACCGAAGTTAATCTGTAGGTAAAGAGGGAGGAAAGGGTTACATCTAAATGAAAGGAAAAATGCAAATGAAATTGGTGGAAATTAATTTTGAGAAAAGGGTAAAATTAATAAAGAAAGTAAATGTGCGGCTGTTACGTTAACAATTAACTAGCGGTCCTATGGACAATTACTATAGTAACTGAAAAAGAAAGGTTATTACACATATAACTAGCACTAGAAGCGTGGCAACTGAAGGTTGACACGTGTAGTGTGAAAACTGAAAGTTTGACAGAAGTAATAAATTTCGCTATACTCTGACTTAATTTAGCAAAAAAATTAATAAAACCGGAAAATTTAAAGTTAATTTAGTGACTGAAATTAATAGTGAGCTTTGTTTCTGAAGCATATCGAAATTCAGTAAAATACGGTTAGTCTCTGACTACCTCAACGATCATTTCAAAAGCTACTTGAATCTACGCAACTTAGAAATAAGAGATTTAACTTTGAACTTGAACTAAATGATTCTGAACAATTAACAATAGTAAAATTTAGTACGTACCAAGCTGAGCTGCAGTCACAGGTAAGCTAAAATATGCTAACAAAACTCGCACTCTTAATTTGTGCTTGTGTAATCAAAATATTGCAGCCAGCTATGAATACCTTAACTGAACTTTGAAATTAAAGCAGTGAAATTGAATGATATTACTTTAATGCTGGCGTCTGAATTTCAACGACACTCGGGTTCATTTCGGAAAAGGAAGGGACCCTGCCTGGTAATGCAATTGGGACAATGAGCAACAAAGGTTCATGCTAAGTTGCTGTAATTTTGTGATTTGAACAGTTTGAAAAGCTGAGGTCTGCCATACAGTTCTAAAACTTTACGTGCTTCCAGTCTTCCCTGTTGGTTGATTGAAGGTTTGAAGCTGTTGATCGAGGAGGTGGCGACAGTCACTCATTGTCGGCCGTCGCTGTTGCAGAAGCTGGATGTTGGCGCGCCTTCTTCTCGACACGGTCTCCAGCCGAAACGGGATGTTGATGTGTGCCAGCTAACGCTTCCCGTCCGCGACACCAAACCCCGAAAGCGCGGCAACTCGCGGGAGCGTCACACAACACACCTGCTCCACTGCACTACTCCAGCCAGACCCTCACTCTGCCCGCGCTCCAGCCGGCAGAGTTAACACTCTCAAAGATGGTAAGCACTTTGGTTCTCCACACGACCTATCGATGTAATGGTTCGATAGCATAGTTTTCCCTAGGCAGGACCCAGCGTAAAAATACAAATAATATTTACAAAACAAACCAATTATACATCGACATAAATGCATAAATATATATATACAAATAGTAAAACAATTACAATATATAAAAACACAGAAATGTCATATCTTCAGGCAACAAAGTAAAAAAAAATATAATTATAGTACTATAGATGTAAATAGGAGGATATGCATTTCCGGCGTTACAAGTTACGATTTCATGAAAATGATAGCGGTGGAGTCTGAAATATTTACTACCACGTTGAAATTCTTACAGCGAGAGGGCTCATTTCTAACTATCTCCCACAAATTTGGCTGGAGACGGTACTCAGAAGCGGGACTCGGATACCGTATAAAAGAAAGAAAGAAAAAAAAGATGGGGCAGCGGGATAACGCGTGGGAGAGATAACACATAAAAAGTCCCATTATTCCGCTAATCCAGCTTATGAGTCCATCAGCCGGTGGAATTCAATTACCTGCGTGGAAGGAGTGAGGGCTTTGTCCGCCCTTCTCCGCCCACTGAGCCGATGAGAGCTTTTTAACGCCAAAAGCCCTTTACACAGCGCAGGAGGTGCGGCGTGTAAAATTTCGCGTGCTTGTTGCGGAAACTTCCAGCCTGTGTCGCCCTTTAATCCTCCACCATCCCCACCGGCGGGGTTAGACACAAACTGTGTTGTACGTTGCGAGGTGATTTTTTGACGTACTGCCGGTATTAGCTATTTAATTACAAACGGATATCCACGTTACCCATGTCATTTCCCCAGACTCCAACCAATGTCAACAGTGCGGGTTAAGAGGACGAACAATAATTTAAGTTACTTAGACACAGAATGAAAACGCTCGCTATCGGCATCTTCGTAATTACTGTGCACATCTCGCACGAATCATTCGCTTTGTATAGTATACTCATAAATAAATACACTTTCACTTTCACGAGAATCTGAACTTTTTTTTGTCTGGGACGCATTGTCGCAGAATTAAACTCAAAATATTTGTCATCCTTCGCTTCAGCCGGAAGACGTGGGCAGGATTTCCTGTTTGTAAAGCAAATGTTGGAAATTGATATCCTCTCCCACCTAATCCCAGTAGGGAATGCGACGCCCTTGACCTTCAGAGCGAAAACTAGAAAAAAAGTTGTACTCTCTAGATAGAAAATGGAAAAGATATACTTCACGCGTTTTGATGAAATACATTGAAATACTTACTTAACAAGTCATCAGGTTCTTTTCTTGTGTTCACATAAACACACACACACACACACACACACACACACACACACACACACACACAACCTTTTCGAGAGCTTCCTAGTTGTTGTGACGGAAATCAAGACAATGGTTTTGCAATATGGGACTGGTGTCTGTGTGCATATTTCACTTGTGTGAGATTTAATACACTTGACATCGAGAGTGAGGAGAATAACTCCCTTACGTAAATATACATGTTTAAGTTAGGTAAAAACAGGGTGGAGGCATCACTGGAGGGGAAGCCAGTATTAGTTAGCCACGCTGAGGCACAATGGCCTGCAGAGCCGCAGCCTAGTCAAGGCCAAGAGCAGGTAGCTGGCACGACAGAGAACTGGGGCAAGAACGGGATATCACGTGAGAGGCACATGAAGACGTTACTTACCATTCCTGTGGATGATGGAGTGTTCAAAATGGGTTTGAGCACTATGGGACTTAACATCTGAGGTCATCAGTCCCCTAGAAGTTAGAACTACTTAACCCTAAGGACAGCACACACATCCATGCCCGAGGCAGGATTCGAACCTACGACCGTAGCGGTCACGCTGATCCAGACTGAAGCGCCTAGAACCGCTTGGCCACACCGGCCGGCTGATGGAGTGTTAATAAGGGGGCAACAGACCAGGCTGTTCACTTGAAAGCCAGCCAATTAGACACTGTAGTTATTAAGCTATTTGCTAGTTGGGTAGCCATGAAAGAGCGACTGCCATTGGCTGTTCCATCCAGTGTCCAACCCCACTGTTGAAGGAAGTGAAGCTAGGCTGAGGAGACGCGCAACTGCCCGGAGTGACTGACACTTTTCCTCGACACGTCGTCGAATGTGGTCACGGGGATTCCTCTCTGACGTGACGACAGGGAAAGGAGAGATGTATTGGTGTGAACACATTCTTCACCCGACTCCAAAATTCAGTCTAGCGCTGGCTGAATTTTTTTCGTAAATTGCCTAAGCGGAGAACGGATTACCACGTTACCCATGTCATTTCCCCAGAATTCAACCAATGTCAACAGTTCTTTCGAGAACAGTGAGGGCAGAGTAACACGCAGCACGCCAGCCTTGCGCATGTACTCAGCCATTAAAAGCAGACTAGGGTGACGTTAACGTTTATCGCTTCACGAAAACTCAGGGCAAGTTTGCTGATAGAGAATCAGCTAAGCTCATTACAGGATTTTGATAGATTTACAGACCCGACGACACATGGCAGCAGCCAAGCCGACTACGCTGTGCGACACAAGGTAATGAACGCAGCATGCCATTAAATGTAAATGTTGTGTCACAAGCCAGTTTTTACTCCAGTGATACGAAACTCAGAGTAGGAAGACCTGCCCTCCTTGTAGTATTTCCCAAAATTAAAGTATTTCCTTCATGCGCTCGATGGCTTTCTTTCGTTAACACTTGTGAGGAAAGAATAAAATTTGTTAGAGCTGGTAACATTGTTCAGCTCTACATTAGGATAGTCTTCCACCAGATATTCTTTTTCTTAGTTGAAAGAATTAACTGTCCTGTATTTTGTGATATTATTCATCTTTTATATTTTATGTTATTTGAGAAATTTAATATCAGGATATCCCTTGTCTGAGCAGGCGATATCTGTGATTGATCTTGAGCATTGTAATAACCCAACATGTGCAAAAGTGCTTCCGATAAATACAATTACAGGGAATAGTTACGGCCTATTCTAAGAGACAGGTCCCCTTCCTTCTGAAGTCCCAAACCCTTGGCGAGTAATAGCTCGTTTCCTTACAGTTTGGGTTCAAACTGCGTTATACATGCTAAGTGGAATCGTGCACACAATCCAAACATAGAATTCACTTATTACCAACCAGAGGCATGTTTAGGTCTTCGCATCTTCTTGGGAATCCCCTTTTTTCCATTACCTTTCTCTTTATGTGCCCACACCATCTTAGCCTTGATATTTGTCTGCTCTGCAAGGGTTCCTTTTTCACTAATTCCCTTATTCTTTCATTTCTCATCCTGTCTCACCTTGTTACTCCTTTCCTACATCTGAGAAACTTCATTTCACACGCCTGTAATCTGCTAATTGTTTTGAACCCGTTATTAAGATGGACAGATCAATATTGGGGGTATAGTAACTTCCATATATCACTTCTTTGCTGCTGTGTAGGACGTCTTTGTTCCAAAACAAGCTCCTTACACTACACAGGAATGCTTCTGCCGGTCTGCCACGTTCACTGATCTCTTTCTCATTTCTTTCATTTTCCTCACTCATACTTCCCAAGTACTTGACATTTTCCACCTTCTTCAATTGTTTACCTCCACTAGCAGGTTTACATTTCCTTCTAGGTATAATCAGGATCTCACATTTGTTTAAATTAAATTTCATCCCTTACTGATCCACAGTTTATTTCCAAACATCCAGCCGTTTCTGAATCTCTTCCTCCCCATTTTCCCACGTAGTGAAATTGCCTGTGAACATCATCGCTTCGATCTTGTCTTCTCCAGTTGTTTTCTGCCGTTTTAGTCATTCTCTCAAGCGGACCACAATGAAGAGGAGCAATGACAATGCACTGCCTTGATTCACACAATTTGTTTGCTGGAACCAATCCGTCCTTTTATTTCCCACTTCCTTACAACTCAGACTTTCACAGTACAGCCCCTCCACTCTATACATTGTCTCTTTTCCGCTCCTTTCTTTTCTAGTGCGTCCCATACCTTTCTTCTACAGGTGTTATCAAATGTCTTTTCTATATCGAGAAAGGCCATCAGAATGTCTTTCCCAAATTTGTAGATGTGCTCCTGGAGCTGCCTCACGTCAAATATGAGGTCAACAGTTGACCTCCCAGGTCTAAGGCCATGCAGTTCATCTTGAATTTGTTCTTGATCCTTGCCCGGGTTCTGCTCTCCATCATTTTTTCATATACCTTGGCGCACTGTAGTATCAGTGTGACTCCACTGTAGTTTTTACAATCTTTGGTACCCCTTCTTGAATACAGGGACAATCCTCAAAGTACTCCTTCCACACTATCTTCAATGTCTCTTTGTTCTTAAAACTCATTGCAATTTCTGTTTATCATTGATGCATCCTCTCTCAAATATCTCCTGTTACTTTTGACCATTCCGCATGGTAGAGGAAAAGGTATAAATGTGGATTGCAGCTAGTAATCGGGAATACTATGGTTTCTCGCCATTAAGTGCTGTACTTCCGCGAGTTGCTTGAAAACTACTTCACCAACTGCTTTGGGATGTATTCATACCACAGTTGGGATCCTCTGACAGCGAGTGAAGCTGTTTTAACGAATTCAATAGAAGGAATAATTGTTGCAGTTTACTGGTTGTCAGTTTAAATCTTGTCATAATACATGGATTATTAATATATTTCGTAAACAGACGTTCAGCTAAAATATTGATCCGTAAAACTGCGTGTTTGTTGCCTATGTAAATTTAGTTATAGATTTTATTTTATTTTCTGAATTTCAAGATGGCTGTGTCATTAATGCGGAATACTAGTATTCCATATTGGTACCTTAGTTTCACAACCTGTTTTAGTTATAGAAATTACTTCAGAAATGACTTCACTAGCTCTAAACCAATGGGATGAGTCAGTTATACAAATACCAATTGAAAATATTAGAGGAAGAAAATGGTACACTCCAGAAATCTGAATGTTATAAATATGGCAAGCAAAACAATGTCAACGTCTTGTGTCTGGCTCCTCATGCTTCTACAAGATGCAACCACAGGATAGAACTTTCGAGTGTCCTTTGGAAACATGTTATTCTGACCAGGCAAGCGTATGAATGCGGGAAAGTGCACTTCCAGTAACAAACATGGACATCACCGAACTGAATGGGAAGACCTATCTCAAGTGCCAGCCAGAGGAGGTAGCGGTCAATGGGCTTTGGGTGACAGGAATATATCTGTTCAACCCTCATATTTCACAGATGCAGATTTTATTGTCAGCAATGAAGAAATAATTGAAGATTTACCCAATGATCCAGTCAATCAGCCATCTGAAGGAGCTGTGGTTTCTAGAAGTGGAAAGGCTAGTACTGAAGTCGAGGGAGGAACATGTGCCACCACATGTGAAATTATACCTTGGCAAATCTTACCCGTTGCACAAATAAAGAAGAGGCCAGGCACAAGGGTAAGGAAAGTAGGTCCTTCAACAGTCGTAACGTTGTCTCCATAGATGAGAAATCTTGATGTGTCGACGATAGCAACAAATGAACCAGAGTCAAGGAAGCAGACGCCAGCACAGCCTACGAAGCAAGAACATTCTGATTGTGAGGATGATGTTTTTAGTGCGAGAGATGATTGCCCACCATCAGTAGCGTTCTGCACAACAGGTATCCACCAATGAATATGGCAATTGTGTATTTTGCTCAGGTAAATTTTCGGAAAACGAGGCAGAGGAAGAATGGGTAATGTGTCTAATGTGCGAAATGTGGGCGCACACTGATTGGGCAGGTTATGGTAAAGGTTAATACGTGTGAGATATCAGCAAGTGAAATTACTTAGAGTAAGGAATTTAATATTTGAAATTGGTATATTTCGTGTGTTTTTATATTGTGTTATTATGTTATTGACAATGAATTATTAGATTTTTCATTATTTTTTTTAACTTTAACGAACTTGAAACGAATTGATCTATTCCATAATTGTACCCTATAGTCTGAAATGCAAAAAAATCGCAAACACTGTGTGAAGCCTAATTTAGTAATGTTCCTAACGTAGTATGTATTCGAAAATATAGGATGGATTAAAATATATCCCAAACTATGTGTTACAGATATTTTGTTTGCTTAATGTGGATAACTGAGAAATTTATGAACGAAAATCAAAATGGTATTCCGTATATGTACCACTTCCTCTACTTTGTTGCTGCCTCTGCCATCTTCCTCCATCACCTTTGTCCATTCTTCCATCCACTTTAGTTGGCTCTTTCTTGTAGCGGTATGTATTCTTAATCCATTTTCTGCCAAAATTGTTTCTGTGTGTGATGTCTTCGCACATTTATTGGAAAGAGGATGCACGTTAATGCTCTAGAACGTTATGGGCGTCCTTCATAGAGCTTCCCCGTAGACATCTTCTGGCCTGCATGAGGCACGTCTCTCCGTCTGCGCTAGTTTTACGCATCTTACTTCTTCTGACACCATTATGACTACTGTCTCCGGGGAAACCAAACGGTCTGCTGTGCATCCCACTGAGATTTGGTCTCTGGTCTATTGTCTTCAGCTAATTAGAATGCTACATGTTTCATTCATTACCAAACTTATTCCACTTCCGGTTGAGAATGATATTGCCTTTCATATGGAAATCTCGAAAAGAATTTCTGTTGATTTTAAATAAAGGTTAAAATTTATTTAGTTATTAAATTTAACGAAATTGTGGCTACGACAATTTTAATATATGGAAGCTATTCGTTGACACTTGCCAAGAAAAACAGAAGACTAATACAGTTGCCTGAGATAAAAATTTTAAAGGAAGTTAAGGTGGTGGTGGTGGTTAGTGTTTAACGTCCCGTCGACAACGAGGTCATTAGAGACGGAGCGCAAGCTCGGGTTAGGGAAGGATTGGGAAGGAAATCGGCCGTGCCCTTTGAAAGGAACCATCCCGGCATTTGCCTGAAATGATTTAGGGAAATCACGGAAAACCTAAATCAGGATGGCCGGAGACGGGATTGAACCGTCGTCCTCCCGAATGCGAGTCCAGTGTGCTAGCCACTGCGCCACCTCGCTCGGTAAGGAAGTTAAGGGATATATCCATAGATATCAAATACAAAACAATATTATGTGAGAATAACTTAACATATCTATGCTAATATGTAAAAATGAAACGTTTTTAAGAAAATTCTCGAAAAGTTCTTGACCGATTGACTCAAATTTTTACACGAAACTCTAACATTCCGACAGACAGACATAGACAAATATTTTTAGGAATAACAGTGTACAGGTTATCTCTGTTAAAACCAACTTCGAAAAAGAAAAGAAAATGTTCTGCAGTGCTATAAAAATGTGAGGTTTTGTTTCCTTCCTTGCAATAGGTTCTAACTACGATGCCAGGGCATTTAAACAATTATGCAAATGGTTGGTCCCAAATGTATTGTTTCTCTATATACACAAAGTGTCGCAGTAGGAGTTGTAAATATTCTGCGATATGACAGGCTTGATCATTCGAAAGAAAAAGTCAAGTAAACATGGACTCTAAAACCCATGCCTTAAGAGCAAATCGCCACTTCTTGATCTGCGATAGAGTGAGAGATATCCCTTCTACTGAAAGCTCTTTCCTTTCCATATTTTAGGAAGTTGTAGTATTGATCAAAACGAGCAAAAATTTTCAGTGAACACGTGCTCTAAACTGCATACCTTAAAAGCCATGAGCACTTTTTCAGTAGAAGAGTTGTATTTCAAAGCAGCGAAGATGAACCAGGGGCCACAGTTCTTAACGTATGCATTTTAAAGCCCTTGTTTCCCAGAACATTTACTCTTGTTGTGGCCCACACTGCCCCCTATCAAAATATGGAACACAATGAGCTTCAAGAAGAATTCTTTTGTTTCGCAGTATCGAAGATCAGGAAGTGCTCATAGCTGTTAAGACAAGCGCTTTAGAGCCCATGTTTACTTGAGCACTTGATTCGAACGATCGTTCCGGTCAAATTAATAAATATTTACCATTCCTCCTGTCTAAACCCGTATAACACTCCATGAAAATTGTTTGTACAGCAATGTGCTGCATTGTTTCGCTCATCGTACATAGTTTTAACAGAAAACCTTTGTATTGGGTAAGTTGTATTTACGAAGAGAATAATATTTGGCATAGTGAATCACCCGAAAATTAGTAATACTACACGTCCACAGATTAAAACTTTGCGAAATAATGTCACTAGAGTTATTAGGCTCATAAACCCAGTAGATAATGAGGTCTGTGTCATACCCCTATAAGCATTCAGTTTTAGCTATTAATGATGCAGTAACGGTAAAGAAGGTTCAAGATCGGGCAATCAGATTAGATGGATTTGCTTTACGACGAAAGTGTTTTCAGCGTAGTCATATGTAGACTTTCACCGTCAGTTTAGAGCAGAGTTTCCCATAATTAGAACCGCAGAACACTCGTGTACCTAAATAAGTGAATAAGGTGTCCGCGAAGAAGTATTAATAACATCTTTTTTGTTTCGGCAATTTGAAGATGCTAATTATTTTAAGAAATTGTTATGATTTCTTCGTTACTACTTACGATTTAAATCTGATATGAACACTGAATAAAACAGTTATTTCTCTTTTTTGAAATTGTATTAACCTTCAAAATTAACAAGAGACCCAGAATTCTGAAAGTGCTCCGTCAGAAAAAAATTTTGGGAACCCCATGTTTAGAAAGCCAGTTCACTCATATCATACGATATGCAAAACACGAAAAATGTAGAGTCCCAAATTTTATAGTTTGTGTCTCTTAGAAAAAAATAAATAAATCTTAAAAACAGCAAGAACCAATAAAGCAAACGATGGGTCTTTTTTATTCATATTCACCTGCAAAGTGGGTGAAGCCGCTATGGGGTTGGGTTGCTTGGGGAAAGAGACCAGTCAGCGAGGGCATCGATCTCATCGGATTAGGGAAGGACGGGGAAGGAAGTCGGCCGTGCCCTTTGAAAGGAACCATCCCGGAATTTGCCTGGAGCGATTTAGGGACATCACGGAAAACCTAAATCAGGATGGCCGGACGCGTGATTGAACCGTTGTCCTCCCGAATGCGAGTCCAGTGTCTAACCACCGCGCCACCTCGCTCGGTAAGACGCTATGAAGAAAAGAAATTTGCGCCCTGAGAAAACTCCCACACATGTTTAGCAAGTTTGAAGCACTGCTGGGTTCGCTAGTACTGTATAAATAAAAACATAGAGCAACGATACATAAACATCATATCAGCAGAGCGGAGTAACAAAGATTGGTTTTGAATATTATCAGCTGTTAAGCAATAGGAAACAGTCATTTAGGACGGCCGAGGAACCTACAGTTTTACTGATGACGGAACTGGTTGTGCTCCTAGTCCACGATGGAAACAAGTAAGAAGAAGAAAAGGAGAAGAACAAGATCAAAAGTCATGTAGTGTCTGGTAAACATTGCAGTGTGGGCACAGTAGTTCGTTTCATGAAAACAACCTGGACGCCACCTTTCAGCTTTGGAATTGCTCTGCGAAAAAGGTACGCAACAGAAGACTATGAAGAGCGGGGAAGGTTCTGTTTAATGTCTGAGGTATTTGTCTGGTCCTAGATGTACGAAATTGCGCCTGCAGTGCCTACTGTGACCGGTGAAGTTGTCAACGGTAGTACAGAACGCCAACTGCCAATGTCCGCATTGTCCAGTGGCAGCAGGTGTGAAAACGTCGCTGTGGCAGTGTTCTCTCGGTCTGGCGGGGTTCATCCGCTATCGAGCTCACGGCTCGGCACTTCGGTGGCGTCCAAGTGTGAACGAGGGTCGTAGCGTTACATCGATCTCCGCGACGCAACCTCCCCCCCCCTCCCCCCCCCCCCCCCCCCCCCCCGCTGGGCCATTTGCCTGTCGCGTCCCAAATATTGCAGTCCGCCGGCCACCCCCTACTGGGCGTGTTAGCGCGCGTGTGAGGCTGCGCTTCCGTGTACAAGGGACGCGTCCGCTGGTGCGGCGCAATCCGATCCCTCCCTGTAGCAATTGTCTCCGCCGTCCCGTTCTCTCCATCAGCGCAGTGTCTCGCACACACCGCAAACATGCTGTTCCGGGAAGGCATGGCCTAATGAATGGACTGCAGACGGCTGATGTCTGCATAGCGTCTAACACAGGGCTTAACAACTGGCCGGTTTTGAGCGCGAGCACTCGCGTCTGCTCAGGCACGTGCTCGCGAGCAGGTGCAAGGTCGCGGAATAGGGAGGGAGGGGAAATGCGCGCGCACGTTTGAATGTGATCTCGCGTTCTTAGCAGGTTTAACTAGCTATCTGAATGCTTTGAACATCTACATCTACATCTACATTGAAACTCCGCAAGCCACCCAACGGTGTGTGGCGGAGGGCACTTTACGTGCCACTGTCATTACCTCCCTTTCCTGTTCCAGTCGCGTATGGTTCGCGGGAAGAACGACTGTCTGAAAGCCTCCGTGCGCGCTCTAATCTCTCTAATTTTACATTCGTGATCTCCTCGGGAGGTATAAGTAGGGGGAAGCAATATATTCGATACCTCATCCAGAAACGCACTCTCTCGAAACCTGGCGAGCAAGCTACACCGCGATGCAGAGCGCCTCTCTTGCAGAGTCTGCCACTTGAGTTTATTAAACATCTCCGTAACGCTATCACGGTTACCAAATAACCCTGTGACGAAACGCGCCGCTCTTCTTTGGATCTTCTCTATCTCCTCCGTCAGAGCGATCTGGTACGGATCCCACACTGATGAGCAATACTCAAGTACAGGTCGAACGAGTGTTTTGTAAGCCACATCCTTTGTTGATGGACTACATTTTCTAAGCACTCTCCCAATGAATCTCAACCTGGTACCCGCCTTACCAACAATTAATTTTATATGATCATTCCACTTCAAATCGTTCCGCACGCATACTCCCAGATATTTTACAGAAGTAACTGCTACCAGTGTTTGTTCCGCTATCATATAATCATACAATAAAGGATCCTTCTTTCTATGTATTCGCAATACATTACATTTGTCTATGTTAAGGGTCAGTTGCCACTCCCTGCACCAAGTGCCTATCCGCTGCAGATCTTCCTGCATTTCGCTACAATTTTCTAATGCTGCAACTTCTCTGTATACTACAGCATCATCCGCGAAAAGCCGCATGGAACTTCCGACACTATCTACTAAGTCATTTATATATATTGTGAAAAGCAATGGTCCCATAACACTCCCCTGTGGCACGCCAGAGGTTACTTTAACGTCTGTAGACGTCTCTCCATTGATAACAACATGCTGTGTTCTGTTTGCTAAAAACTCTTCAATCCAGTCACACAGCTGGTCTGATATTCCGTAGGCTCTTACTTTGTTTATCAGGCGACAGTGCGGAACTGTATCGAACGCCTTCCGGAAGTCAAGAAAAATAGCATCTACCTGGGAGCCTGTATCTAATATTTTCTGGGTCTCATGAACAAATAAAGCGAGTTGGGTCTCACACGATCGCTGTTTCCGGAATCCATGTTGATTCCTACATAGTAGATTCTGGGTTTCCAGAAATGACATGATACGCGAGCAAAAACATTTTACTACAAGGTAAAGATCTGCTAATTACTCATTTCATAGATCGAATACGAGCTTTTAAAATGAAATTGACACTTTGGGTGAGTCAGCTGGAAACAGGAAACCTAGCTCATTTTCCTAAATTGTCATCCATGCAATATGTTCACAAAGACTGTGAACGTTATTCGCATAGTTTAGTTGATCAGCGCTTTCAATATCTGCAGCACTAGACAGTCATTTTGATCTGTTCTCTCCATATTCAGCGAATATTTGAGATTCGTCCTGAGCTGCAGCAAGAAATTATTGACCTGCAGTGTGACAGAGAATACAGAGACAAATTTCAGAACAAGAAAAACATTTTGGAATTCTACAGACACTTCCCTCAGGATAGATTTCCTCGTTTGCACAAACTGGCGGCTACAATAATATCAATGTTCGGTTCCACGTATGTTTGTGAACAACTGTTCTCTGCAATGAAATGTAACAAGACGTGCCTGAGAAACGCATTGTCTGATCGAAATTTAAAGTGCACGCTGCGCCTAAAATGCACAAGAACAATTACTCCGAACATAGACGCAATTGTAAAGGGCAAAAAGTACAAGATAACCGAGAATTCCACACTTCAGTGACACCTTTTATTGTGTAACAGTTCACAAATTAATGCGAATGTAGAGGCATACACTAAGCTAATAAAATTATGTGGCATGTGTACATTCTCCTTTATTTGTTTCATTTGTCGCAGTAATAAATCGTGGGTGACATCCCTGGAGGTGGCCGCGGATTTACATTGACTGGCGGCAGCTGTTGTGTGCCCCACTTGACTTTCCCCACTCTCCGCTCTGGTCCGGTAGTGGGGGGGTAGCGTGCTCGCACTGCTCCGTGCTCGCGCCTTGCTGCTCACAGCTTGCTCCGCGAGTATGTATGTTGTGAAGCCCTGGTCTAACACAATTACAGGGGGAACATAAAGGCGTATTAGTAAAATTCATAAACTAAATACTTTCTAAAATAATTAGTGCTAAAGCTTTCATGGTTCTTTCTAGCGCTCAGTGCCTCAAACGGTACAAAACCAAGAATTATACGATCGCTTAGTTGTCCGGCTGTCCGTCGTTCTACGGAACGCATAGTCAGTCGCATCACGCTCAGTTTCATAAATTCCGTCATCCCTTGGAGGCGCCAAACATTTAAGCTTCTAAATAAGTGCAATCAAAAGTTATGTGAGCCGTGGGTGGCTCCTGTTCCCGCCATCATGTATTTTACACCTAGTTTTTAACGTACTTCCACCTCACTATGTTAATTTAAATTACTACTGTCACTGAGATGCTGCTTTGCCTGACCGTGACCGGCGTTAGCTGTGCGTATCGATATATCCCCTCTCGCAGTATCTTTGCTCGACTGCTATTACTTCCCGGTCTTTGTCTGTCGTGAGGCAGTTCGGGTCGCGAGTTCGGGCTGCCACTCACAAGGGAACCTCCCCATCGCACCCCCCTCAGATTTAGTTATAAGTTGGCACAGTGGATAGGCCTTCAAAAACTGAACACAGATCAATTGAGAAAACTGGAAGAAGTTGTGTGGAACTGTGAAAAAATAAGCAAAATATACAAACTGAGTAGTTCATGGCATGATATTCAACATCAAGGACACTGCGAACGCAAGAGCGCTGTGGTCTCGTGGTAACGTGAGCAGCTGCGGAACTAGAGGTCCTTGGTTCAAATCTACTATCGAGTGAAAAGTTTAATTTTTTATTATCAGTTTATGTGATAAACTCTTATGTTTTCATCACTTTTTTGGGAGTGATTATCACATCCACAAGAAAACCTAAATCGGGCAAGGTAGAAGAATCTTTTTACCCATTCGCCAAGTGTACAAATTAGGTGGGTCGACAACATATGCCTGTCATGTGACACACATGCCGTCACTAGTGTCGTATAGAACATATCAGACATGTTTCCCTGTGGAGGAATCGGTTGACCTATGACCTTGCGATCAAATGTTTTCGGATCCCATTGGAGAGGCACGTCCTTTCGTCTACTAATCGCACGGTTTTGCGATGCGGACGCAAAACACAGACACTAAACTTATTACAGTGAACAGAGATGTCAATGAACGAACGGACAGATCATAACTATGCAAAAGTAAAGAAAGTAAAATTTTCGCTTGAGGGAAGACTTGAACCAAAGACCTCTTGCTTTCTAGCTGCCCACGCTACCACGGGACCACGGCGCTCCTGAGCTCACATTGTCATGATGTTGCCTATGTGACCCATGGACTACTCAGTTTGTATATTTTGCTTATTTTTTCACAGTTCCACACAACTTCTTCCTGTTTTCTCAATTGATCCGTGTTCAGTTTATCAAGGCCTATCCACTGTGCCAACTTATAACTAAATCTGAGGGGGGTGCGATCGGGAGGTTCCCTCGTCAGTTGTAACGCGTCTGGAGCGCAGTCCGGACCTGCCAGTCGCGGATTTGCAATGCGGCACTAGTGCAGTCGGGTTGAAGTAGCAGTGAGGTCTGCGTCCACATGGCTCGCCCGACCATTGCCGCCACGCATCACTTGAGGTGGCCCACGGTCTTGGTGGATAGTCGGTCGGTCGTCCTGCTGGACGACGCGCTTAGGCTCGCCAATCGCGCGCGCGCGCGCGCGCGCGCGTGTGTGTGTGTGTGTGTGTGTGTGTGTGTGTGTGTGTGTGCGCGCATCGACTCCCGATTTGTCTTTGTGCGTGCTTAGTTGCTGTTGCGTACCGTTCAGGTCTTCTTGCAGTGTTTCTCAGGTTGTGTGTGTAGTTGGCCTTATTTCCACTGACGACTATTTTAGATGTTTTCGGCGTTCTACGGGCAGTCGGTCGGTTGCTGCAGACCAGGGAAGTTATCTCCGCGTGGTGCAGTCGGCTGGGGCCACTGGCGGTCCCTGCACAGTCTCGGAGCGCGTGTGGAGCTCTCCGATCGCTACGACCTTCGTGGTTCACTGACCCAGGACGTCAAAGTTGAGTAGTGGCTTCAAGTACCCAAGCCACGTCCATTCATGTTCTGTGGTTCGTTTCGGTGGTTCGTTGTTCGGGAGATATTCCTGTGAGCAACACCGAGTGTTTATATTGCTCAAATTTAGCCGCCATGCGTTGGAATTTTCTGCCTTGTGGCCGTTGGTGTTCCGGTTAACTGCCCAGGCCGCTAACGTAATTTCAGGCAGTGTCCTTTCCCCACCTGTTGTCACTGTCCAAGACAGTGTGTAGTTTTGACAGCATAATACATATACATATTTGATTGTGGATAATCACGCCCATAACAATTTGTGTTTGAATTCTAATGTACCGATTGGTGGCAAGCAAGTCGTTTGTCGGTCGGTCCGTGGCTGTCCCTTGGATGGGTTCCGACTGATCAACTGTAGTTGGGCTCATCACCTGTCTCACCTAAGTGAACGAGGGCAGATCGTCCCGCTGGAGGATTCTGAGTGTTGTCCTTACTGACTTTCTTACCGGTGTTTAATTGTCTGTTTATAATCTATCATAGCCAATGATAAAAAAATTTTTGTTTTATTGTGTTTTATGTAAGTTTGAATTCCAGCAAGTGGATATTGGCTGAAAGGTTATTGCTACTGTTTTTTCTTTTAGTCCAGTTTCAGATACTTAAAACTTAAGGCTTATGGTTATACGATTTTAAAATTTTCGGAAATTAATTGTGGGCCGTCAGCCTTGGAAACTTATTCTTAAAATTACCTTTCAAGCTCGAACATTGCAGCCTTCTGCCTTTGAAAGGTTATAGTAATTTATTTTAAAATCTAGAAAATTTTATTGTGGGCTTTCAGCCGTTTGTCTTGCGTCTTGTTTATGTTTGCCTCTCCACTCTTGCCTTGAGGCTTTCAGCCTAGCTGTGATCTCTATATATTTTAATTATTTTACTTGTAATTGTTCCTGTGTGTTTTCAGTCACTTGAAATTTATCTTGTTAATTTTTAAGATTTCTTGTTTGGAGGCCTTCAGCCGTGAAAGATTTGGAGTTTGAAACTCATAGTTGTAAAAGTTCGGCTATTTGCCGCTTTGCTTTTAAATGTGTTATTAAATTATTATAAATCACAATTTTAAGGTAAAACTAACCCAAACCTCATTTGGCGATTTCCACAATCCTAATCACCTGTTCTGCCCATCGGGTTTAGCGGGCGTTTGATTATGGTCTTCTGCGTCACATATACTGAAGAGCCAAAGAAACTGGTACACCTGCCGCGAGCACGCGAAAGTGCCGCAACACCATGTACCGACTAATGTCCGATATAGCGCAGGAGGGAATAGAAACCAGGAATTCGTAAGAGTAAGAGTGCCAGGGGCGGAGATCTCTTCTGAACAGCACGTTCCAATGTATCCGACATATGCTCAATAACGGTCACGTCTGGGGAGTTTGGTGCCCAGGGGAAGTGTTTAATCTCGTAAGAGTGTTTCTGGAGCCACTTTGTACCAATTCTTGACGGTGAGGTGTCCATTGTCCTGCTGGAATTGCACAAGTTCTTCGGAATACACAATCTACATGAATGGATGCCGGTGATCAGACAGCTTGCTTATGTACGTGTCGCCTTTCAGAGTCGTATCTAGACGTATCAGGGTTCCCCATATCACTCCTACTGCACACGCCCTCATCATTACAGAGCCTCCACCAGCTTGAGTAGTCTCATGCTGATGTGCAGGATCCACGGATTCATGAGGTTGTCTCCACAATCATACAGGTCCATCCGCTCGATACAATTTGAAATGAGATTCGTCCGACTAGGAAACATGTTTCCAGTCACCAAAAGTCCAGTGACTGTGTTGACGGAGCAATGCTAGGCTAACCTCTGTGTCGTGCAGTCATCAAGAGTACACGAGAGGCCCTTCGACTCAGAAAGCCCATGTCGATGTTTCGTTGAATGGCTCCCACGCTGACAGACCATATATCGGCCAAAGATAACATTTATCCTAGAAGAGAGCTGTACCCGCATCGAGTGGTAAGTTCGCTGTGACTAAAATGTAACTCGGCAATGGAGATGTAAACTTCACTTCTCTCTTGTACTCGGGCAACAATAGTACGCATGTTAAGCACGGCTGGATTGTTTGAAACTGACTTGAAGTTTAAAGTTATACGATATAGACTGGAAATATTAGTCAGAAGTCGGACTAATGTAGGATCATCTTTACCGTTAGGCAAATTACGGGATATTGATGTATGTGACAGAAAAGTTATTCTTGTGATGTCTGATTTCTGATAGGACTTAGCCTTTGTGATACTTAATAGTCACGAACATCAAAGGACACAGAAAGAGATTGATCGCCGACATAAACTCGATTATTAGACTTGAGTAGACCGCAAGTAAACGCAATCACGAAGAGATTACAATTTCGACTTGTAGTCAGAAGTTAGCGTCAAGATCAGAATTACTGATGTAGACATACATAATTCCCTGCATGACATATCGGTGTGCATGCTCAGTGAAGGGACAAACAATAATTACGAAAAGCAATAAACCTTAAGTCAACTTTAATTAGTCGTGTCTCCTACATCATTTAATGGACATTTAAAGAGTATTTGTGGAACTGACTGAGTCTTCGGATAACATAAAAGTGTCAAGTGAATTAGTGATATTTAAAATATGAACAGCAATAACTTTACACCAAAATTACGACGCATTCTGAACATTGCTTACGGATATGTTATCTCTGGAGTTACGTCATGCAGTTGTTGAATACGCGACGTGGCGACGCGTTGACATCTTAATATCCTCGCAAAATTTGTAATGTGGCCTCGACATGGGTGATGGAATTAAGATTTAAGACACTATTTTTTAACGTTTGAATAACCATTCTCAAAATGAGCATAAGAACTACAGTTAGCGAGTTCGCGAACACGCAAGGGACTTTTGGTTGTTTCAGGTCAATGGAGGCATCGCGTTATCGAGTGGTGCAGTCGCTACACTTGTAAGTGAAGAAGATCGACAGACAACTAACACAACTGCTTTCATTACAAGTATGGGCGGCATGAGTACACACTCCGGCGTGCTGTTCCATCAAGATATTGACACCAGTTTCGAGATACAGTATCTGAAAGTAACCAAATCACGCGAGGAGTTTTTTTTTTCTAATAGTTACATGTTCCAAGTCATCTCGACTGGGACACCCATGACCATCGAGCCTAGAGAGAACAGCGCCACAAGGTACACTCGTGAAATGGTCGTACGGGAAAGTCCCCACTACATCGCTACCTCGGAGATGCTGTGTCCCATCGCTCGTGCGCCAACTGTAAAACCTCTGTTATTTTGTATGGACACAAATGCAAATTAGTTTTTAACATTTACTGTACAGACTGTCAAAAGATCGCAAGCTGTGGTGCTGTTTCCCTTGTTTATTTTCCAGGGCTCTTCAGTACCGCTGCTATGACAGCCTCGACACCCTGCAGAAAACGAATATTGGCAGGCCGTTCACGCTTCCTCTCGAGCACTGGATCATCGTTATCAAATGTTTTTCAGAATGATCGAGTTTCAAAATGTGAATGAAACCGTCTCTGTTAAAGCACACAATGTTTCGTTTCATGAAAAAATAACGCCATGTTATCGCGCTGTTCATCAGTCAATTCTCCTTTGGTAGCCATTTTAGAACGATACACAAACAGTGCTCTCAGAAATAAATGAAACTAATCTCCATGAAATACTCTCACTTCTGCCAATATAGCACAACAACAATTGATAAGCTCAAAACGTAATGCCAAAACAAATGTTCATCATTTCGCGTGCCATTCTGGAAACTTTCTTTGAGTCTGGAATGTCCCCTTAGGCTATGTCAGTCAGCTTTTTACGTCCTTGTTCCGTCTGTCATCTTTACTGCATCTAACTCTCTTGTGTTGTGATGTTCACCACAAATCTCATTTCGGTTACTCCTTATTACTTTTAGCTTCAATCGGTTTACTCTCAAACCATAGACTGCACTCATTAGTTTGTTCTAACTCACTTAAATCTTGATAACCTGAAATTGTAGCAGTAGTAACATCTGCGCCAGACACTTGTTGTCTTATATAGGTCTTGCCGATCGCAGCGCGTCTTCTGCCTGTTTACGTAGTTCTGTATTTGAATACGTATGCCTATACCAGTTTCTTTGGGGCATCAATGTATTTTGAAAATCGAAAATCCACTCATGGAAACACATAATAAGCTTCCCGTTCACCTAGACTCGCGAAATTTGACAATAAGCAAGAAAAGGAAAAATTCCGAAAATTTGTAATTTGTAACTATATAACACGAAAAACCACGAGCCCGTTACGCTGTCGTAACAGGCAGAGATGTACTACTCCGACGTGGAGCGTCCCCAGGTGGTTGATAGGTGGGGGTGGGGGGTGGGGGACGTATTCACTGGCTTGCCAGCGGCCTTGATCGAAATAAAGTAACTCTCGCGGATTAAACACAAATCCTCTGGACTAACACTCCAGTTGTATCTCGGGCAATCTTCGGAAAGCTCCACCACTGCAATCTTACAAATTTTTTATCTATTATGAGTGGAAAAGAAACCAAATTACCCTAGGGAGTAAAATCTCTCGACCTTAGGTCGCAAGGAGGCATTTCGGATTCTGGGGAGCCTGCTCTTCTTTTATCGACAGTACCTGAAGAACTCAAATTCAAGGATAAATATAACATACGAACATTAACTCACTGATCAAAGCCGGAAAACATGAAGAACTGACTCACGCACTTGAACACCATAATATTCAAATTCGGTCACTACATGAAACTCGCTATACTGATGAAAATTCCTTTGAAACGGGCAATTACTGAATTTATAAAGGGAAACCAACAGAATATATCTTCGGAAAATGCCCTCTATTGGGTACAGCGTTTATTGTTAGAAGAAGTATTACGGAGCCCGTAAAAACTTCAGCTCTACATCGAACAGGCTCTCAACATTGACGATCAAATGTAGAAACAAAATGTGTACGCTAGTGAATGCTCATACTCCAACAAATATTTACAATAAAAAAAAAATCCGAACAGAGTACAGACTTTCTGGGAAGAACTAGAAGAGACGATTCAGAAGATTCCAAAGGAAAATGTCATCATTCTGCTCGGGGATTTTAATGCACAGCTCGGCAAGGAGAAGAAATACAAAAACATCATTGCAGAATACCTAGCGCATAAGCGGACAAACAACAACGGAATAAGACTTGTGGAACTCTGCCAAATCTTCAACCTCAAAATGATGACTAAACACTTCAAGAAACATCCCAAGAGGATGAGGACGTGGAAAGCACCATATCAAGTTCTTGGAGAGTTCCAAATTGACCACATAGCCATTTCTAGAAGAGAATTTAAGACAATTAAAAATATTAAGGTACAGAAAGGAGCCAAAATAGATACGTATCACTACCCTGTTAACTCTAAAATTAAATTCATCCCAAATTCAGGAAGAAATAATAATGAACCTATGAGAAAGCATTTTGAAACCAGAGATATTTGGGCAGATACTCAAAATTATTTCAAATCAATATTGCAAGGTGAGACATGGGGCAAAATGAAGTCTAAATAATTAAAGCGGCAGAGGAATCTCTTCCAACCAAAACGAAACACAATAATGTCTCGTGGAATGAAAAGTGCAATGAAGCTTTGGAAAAGAGACAAAAGCTACGGGAAAAATTTAAATCGAATCCGACACAAAACAACCTGGAAAGGTTCAGAGAAGGTAGAAAAATAGCTTCCTACACAACCAGAAACAAAAAGAGACTGTATGAAAGACTATCCCTTCAACAAATGCAGGTGTACTTCACTGAAAACAAACCCAGAGACTATTAACAATCTTTCAAAAGACATATGAAAGGTTTGAACCACCTAGTTTAAATTTTCGTGACAAGTGAGGGAATTTAGGTACAAATGACCAAGAACACTGCAAAATTTTAGCATACTATTTTATAGACTTTCTCAACTGTAAAGAGTATCCAGAGAAACCGGAGTTCAAAATTCCAGAAGAAATCTCTACAGAATCACTTCCACCAACTCTAAATGAAGTCTGACAAGCTCTAAAACCCCTGAAGAATAACAAATCCTCTGATGAAGATGGAATCACAGCTGAACTTTTGAAATTAGGTGAGGAAAAAGCAGCACTACATATCGGTACAGTTTTTAAGGTAATTTGGAGAACCGAGAAGATCCCAGAAGATTTGGAGACGGTACTTATACATCCACTTCACAAAAATGGTGATGTATCAGAAGTGAACAATTACAGGGGGATTTCCCTTCTATTCGTTTCATACAAGATACTTTCCAAGGTATTACTAAATAGGATTGAATCAGTTCTCAATGCACAGATAGGAGAATACCAAGGTGGATTTAGAAAATAGAGTAGCTGTTCAGAGAAAATTATTAGCCTTAAAGCAATAGTTCGAGCACGTGCTGGTCAACTACATGTTAGGACGTTTATTGGTTTTATAAAAGCGTATGACTCCATAGACAGATAAAGGCTCATTAGAACGCTGGAGGAATTTGGAATAAACAGAAAAAGTAGATAGATAATAAAGCAAACACTGACAGATACCATGTTCAAAGTCAAATTTAGAGGCAAGACTTTTGAACCTTTTAAAATCCAAATGAGTTTGAGACAAGGGGATGGGCTCTCCCCAGTTCTGTTCAACATCACTCGGGAAAAGATTATGAGGGAGACATTCGAGGAACATACGCAACAAAAAGTAAAGGAAAATTCCTTTGGAGGATCAGTTGAAGGCCTTAGAGTACATGCACTAGCTTTTGCAGATAATATTACTCCCCTATCCACAAATATAGCAGATGCAACTAAACAAATAGAAATCTTACCAAAACATGCAGCTAAATATGGTTTAGAGATATCACAAGAAAAAACTAAATTCATGCCTAACAAATATGAGAAAACGAAAGAATTGGACACAATTGTTGGATGTATCGAAACGGTGAAATACTTTAAACGTTTGGGAGAAACAATACCGGATACTGGCATAGAAAAAGAAGCTGTCAAACTTCGAGTAGATAAACTTAAGAGGGCACACATTTGAACACAGAAGCTGTACAACAAAAAATGCCTATCTCGAAATGCAAAGTTATTACGCTACAATACAGTGACGAGGACACAAGTTCAATACGCAGCAGAAATACTCTCCCTCAAGGACAAAGGACTAGTAGATGAGCTCGAGAAGAAGGAAAGAGTAATTCTGAGGAAGATTTTTGGTGGACACAAAATAATTGGTGAAAAATGGGTAAAGATGAGCAATGAAAAGATCTACTAATTTATTAAACCAGTCACAACTGAAATGAGAAAGAGAAGGCTGATGTTCTTTGGTCATCTAGTGAGAATGGATTATGGCAGATCAACGAAGAAAATCTTCAATATAATTCTAGAAAAACACCGAACTCTTGGTTGCAAGGAATAAAGAAAGACCTCGGTGAACTTGGACTTACATAAATGGACGCAATGAACAAGGACAAATACAGAAAGTCAATATCTGAATTGGAGGTTTTTCAGGGGGGTCCAAAACCGAAGACCAACAGGAAACTAACAGCTGAACATCTGGAAAAAAATGGCAGCAGGCAGAAGAGCTCCACGAGAGAAGATAAAGTGAAAAGTGAACATGAAATAAAATTTGTAACGCGGTCTTTAGTTGGCCAATTTGTGTAAATAAATAAATAATAACACGAAAAAAAGATTATAATTTCTTATCCGTCTCTCTGTCTGTCTCTTAATGCGCTTTTTAAGTGGAGCAGTTTGAGGTATCAGGTTGCTAAAATTTATCACGTGCTGAAGTCGATGATTCCTTAGCGGTGCAAAAATTTTAGGCTACTAGGTTAATTCAGTCAAATTGGTAGAAGCTGACTCCGTGGAAGATTTTCTTGGATCCCGAAGTAATGTAAAAACTCGGGAAGCACTAATGATTCAACAAATGACTTAGAACACAGTTTAAAACAAGGCAGACTGATGTTTAAGGCATTTGTATATTTAGAGAAAGCTTTTGACAACGTTGGAATGGATTCTTTGAAATTCAGGAGATAACAAGCATAAAATGCAAGAAGCGAAAGGTTATTTACAAGTTGCACATCGCATTCGGGAGGACGACGGTTCAATCCCGCGTCCGGCCATCCTGATTTAGGTTTTCCGTGATTTCCCTAAATCGCTCCAAGCAAATGCCGGGATGGTTCCTCTAAAAGGGCACGGCCGACTTCCTTCCCTAATCCGATGAGACCGATGACCACGCTGTCTGGTCTCCTTCCCCAAAACAACCAACCAACCAACAAGTTGCACAACAAACCGACTGCCGTTATGAGAATCGAAGGACATGAAAGGGAAGCAGTGGTTGAGACGAGAGTGAGAAAACTTTTTAGTATTTTCCCGATGTCATTCAATCTGTGTATTCAACAAATATATAAAAGCAAGGAAAAAATTTTGAGAGGGAATTATAGTTCAGGTAGAAGAATAAGAACGTTGATGTTTGCCGCCGAACCGTAATTCTGTCAGAGATAGTGAAGACCTTGGATGTGCAACTGAATCAAATGGGTAGTGCAATGAAAAAATGTTATAAGATGGGCAATAAAAAGAGCAAAACAAGGGCAGTTGAATGTAGTCCAGTTAAATCAGGTAATGGTGAAGAACTTACATTAGGAGATGGGGGGGGGGGGGGGAGATTCTAAAAGGAGTAAATGAGTTTTGCTCTTTGGGCAACAAAATAACTGATGATGGCCGAAGTAGAGAGGATATCAAAAGCAGACTGGTTGTAGCATAAGAAGCATTTATGAAAAACAAAAATTTTTTTGCCATAAAAATAAATTTAAATATTATGAAGTCTCTTTTGGCAGTATTTTGTGGTGTGTAATCTTACACGAAAAATGAACCGTTGATTATAAGAGTTTGACACAAGAAGAGAATAGAGGCTTCGAAAACGTTAGAATAAGAAAGTACTAAATCTACTTGAGAAAGAAAAGAGATTTATGCAACAACTTGACTAAAGGAAGGTTCAAAAAATGGCTCTGAGCACTATGGGACTTAACTACTGAGGTCATCAGTCCCCTAGAACTTAGAACTACTTAAACCTAACTAACCTAAGGACATCACACACATCCATGCCCGAGGCAGGATTCGAACCTGCGACCGTAGCGGTCACGCGGTTCCAAACTGACGCGCTTAGAACAGCACGGCCACACCGGCCGGCTCGACTAAAGGAACGGATCGGTTGACAGGGTATATCTTGACGCATGATTGGTCGTTAAATTCCGTAACGGAGCGAAATGCGTGGGGTAAAAATTATACAGAGAGACTAAGGGATGAATACAGCAAGCAGATTCAAAAGGATGTTGTTTGCAGTATTTACTCGTAAGTGAAGAGGCTACCACAGAATAGAGTACCACGGAGAGCTGCATAAATGTCTTCTGGCAAAAGATCTCAAGAACAACAACAGTTAACTATGAGATCTGGACGGTAAATGTTTAAATATGTATATAAATGTTCTTCGTATTAATGGATAACATAGAATGGAGAATATAGGAAGTAAGACATGGTGTTTACATGTCACTCACATTTACTCACTCATTTATTGGAGCCGTTTTCGCAGTCTTCATTGCTACTGACAGGGCAGAAATTTAGTTACGCAGTAACTGTTACTTCTTCTCCCTACTCACTTTCGCCAGAACAACAGAGTATAAAACTGGAAAATATTTAAACAGCCAGGAAAAGGATATTAATTAAATCGAACTCGAAAATAATTACAACCTGGAAACAGCAATTAACAGACGTAGAAATAAAGGTTTAAATCCGTGTTCACGATTTATCTGTACATGAGTTATTCATGTTTAAAATTAATGAGCTCTCCTCTTTGGTAAACGATGCGATTAAAGTGCGACTGCAATCTCTATAATTAGGAACACTGAAAAAAATTTAAAAAAACGATTTCAAATTACCAAATATTTTTCAGTACCAAATATTTTTCTAATTTTTCCCTTAAATTTAAGATTACCAACTCATCTGCTAAGGAAGTTCCTCAACAGTACCGAGTTTGAGAAAAGTGGCTGAATAGCTTCAAGTAAAAATCGTAATTATTTAGCGTTGCTTTCCGTCTTGAATATGGCTTAAAGATGTAAGATGGTAAAAGGTTGCATTTTGTACAACTCTATGTAGCGTCGTCGTTCAGCAGTTATTACTTATCATATTTTATCTCCTTCAAGACTGTTGAATGCCACATAACGACTCAGAGAGGAAAGGATCTCGATGTTTTCTATCCCTTTCCGAACGCTCAAATTCTCCGTTGACTGTTAATATTAATTCCCGCTTTTCGATTGCAAGTTCGTCGTTGCACAGGGAGAAAAATAAAAGATAATAACAACAAGAATGAAGATCATCGTTTAACATCTCATCGACAACTAGGCTCCTCGGACTGGAGCGCAAGGTCAAAATAAGGAAAGATGAAGGAAGAAGTCGGCCCTATTCTTTCCAAGACAGCCATTCCGGGATTAGACTTAAGTGATTTGGAGAAAAAGTGGAGAAACTAAATCTGAGTGGTTGAATGTGGATTTGAACAGTCGTCGTCCCAACTGCGAGTTCCATGTACTAACATCTGGGCCACCTCACTCGGCGAAAATATAACTGGATAGGTAGAGCAGATGTGTCCGCAAAAGGGCAGAAAGTACGGGAAGGTTCCAACCGGATTTCATCATGATCAGAGAGAGATTCCGGAATCAGATTGACAGGATGTCCCCTGGAGCAAATATATTTTTGGATCTCAATGACGAAGAGTAGACCGAAGTTGAAGAGTATCAACTAGAAGAACCTGTATTCAAAGAAGTGGAACACTGAAGTACCGCCTGCCGGAGTGGCCGAGCGGTTCTAGGCGCTACAGTCTGGAGCCTTTCAACCGCTACGGTCGCAGGTTCGAATGCTGCCTCGGGCATGGATGTGTGTGATGTCCTTAGGTTATTTAGGTTTAAGTCGTTCTAAGTTCTAGGGGACTGATGACCAAAGCAGTTAAGTCCCATAGTGCTCAGAGCCATTTGAACCATTTGAACTGAAGTACCGAGGTACGATGCGATTAGTTTGAAATTCTCTGAGACTGCAGATACTGCAATAATAAACACCCCAGGAAGTTATGCAAATGAAGAGGAATGGACTCACTAAAGTTAGGGAGACAAACATAGATAAATGGAAGGTATCTGCTGAGAAACCTTGGTAACGGAAGAAATACAATTGACTGATCAAAGAAAATCCTAGGGGAAGTTCAGGAATACAGAAATTCAAGTCATTTAGGAACAATAACAGCAAGTCAGGGAACCCAAGGCGAAATGACTGCAGAAAAAATGTGAAGAAATCGGAAAAAATGGTCCTCGAAAGGACAGATGAAATATGCTGAAAAGTTAAATCAGCCTTCGCTGAAATTAGAAGAATGGCATCAACACTGTTTAACGCAGCAGAGAGAGCGGGCAGGTGGAAAGAGTACCTTGAAAGCCTCTGCGAGATAAAGGATTTGTCTTAAGACCTAGCTGAGTACGGAATTGTTCTATATAAAGCATAGGGAATCTAGCATTGGCGTCAGCGTTCAGCAGATCTCTAGAAAAATTTCAGTCAAAAATCGCTGAAGGGATAGATAACATTTCTTCGGAATTTTTGTATGCCTTCGGGGAGGATTTAACCAAGCTGCTATTCAAGTTGGTGTAGAATCTACTAGATGAAGACGTGCTAGCTGACATCCGGAAAAATATCACCCATACAATCTCGAAGATAGGTAGAGCTGACAACTACCGCACAATCAGTTTAACGGCTCATACAAGCAAGAAGGTGACAGGAATAACATAAAGAAGAATGGAAAAGAAAACTGAACATTTGCTATAAGACGGACAGTTTGAATTTCGGAAAGGTTGTGCCACCAGGGAGGCAGTGCTGACGTTGCGCTTGATAATGGAAGCAAGAATCTATAGGGTATAACACTGGGATGCAGTCTTTTTACCCTGCTGTTCACTCTACAGGTCATGAAGGAAATAAAAGCATATTCGAGAGTGGGATTAAAAACTCAGGATATAAAGATATCAAAGATAACATTCGCTGACACATTATCGACCTAAGCGAATGTGAAGGAGAATTACAGGATTTGTCCGATGGAATAAAAGTTCTAACGAATATAAAATTATTAAATACAAACGGAAGAAATATGAAAGTAACGGCAAGCAGCAGAACTGTGGTTAGCAAGAAGCTTAACATCAAACTGATGATCACGAAAGAGACAAAGCTGAGGAATTCTTCTACCCTCGATACAAAATAGCTTATGATGGACGAAGCAGGGATGACATAAAAATCAGGATAGCACAGGCAAGGAATGCACTCGTGGCCAAAAGAAGCCTACTGCGGTCAACATAGCCCTCAAGTTAAGGAAGAAACCTCTGTTAATATACGTTCGGAGCACAGCATTCTGTTGTAGTATATCATTGACGAAGGGGAGAAACAGAAAAGATGAGAACCGAAGCGGGAACATGCGGGGATAAGTTGAAACAGAGCAGTGATGACTGTGACGAAATTTTTCATGTATCTGTCGCCCACAGCATTGATTCTAAATTTTAAAAAAGTTACCTCCATGTAATTAAATAATTCACCAACCTTTTGTTGTACGTGTGATAAACTTCAAAAAATGGTTGAAATGGCTCTGAGCACTGTGGGACTTAACATCTGTGGTCATCAGTCCCCTAGAACTTAGAACTACTTAAACATAACTAACCTAAGGACAGCACACAATACCCAGTCATCACGAGGCAGAGAAAATCCCTGACCCCGCCGGGAATCGAACCCGGGAGATAAACTTCTCTCGAGGCTCCAGCGTGAATAAAAATAGAAAACCAGTCCCCCGAAAAAATAATTTTCGTTTCTTCAATGAAATTCAATAGATTCTAATCCAGAGCAACTGTCTGTTTACCTTCCAGTTACAAGTAATCATTTATTGATGTTGCAATCTTTGCGTACTAAAATGAACAAAAAATCTGGTAAATTCAATCTCATTCCACGAGCATAAAGTTACGAATGTCGATGAAAGTCTCATGGAAAGAAGGGAGAATGTGTGAGCGGTGACTTCAGGAACGACGCCTTAAGGCTTGCGACTAAATATCTTAATTCGACAGAGCTGCCCGTCAACAGAGCTTCCATGCATTCTGTCCTTGATCAGCCATTACAAGAAACGAAAAAAAATCAGTGTCCTTAGCAACATAACAGATATGTATGTTAAAATGTAATATAACTTGTAACATGACTTGTAAATTCAACAAAATAGGCTAAAAACTGTCTTGATCGCATAAATATTTTAGTTAAAGTGGTGACTGGTTCCCGTCTATTGTACTCAATCACCATCAGACCTGGCACTCAGCAGAGAGAGTAGTAAATCAATGCAGAGGTAACAAATTCATGAAATACACGCATCAAAAAAAGTTTTCTATCACCTCGATTCAGAAAGTTCGGGGACCTGTACAGAAAATTGAAATAGAGATCAACATGAACATCATTTCCGCCGTGACTTCTGAAATTTTCCCGGCGTATTTCGTATTCTAATAATTTCCGGGTATGCAGTCGGATCCCGTCGACATTCTGCCACGATATTTCGGTCCAGAGACGTCCGGCCATCATCAGGTGAGTACACAACTACTGAAGAGCCCAGGTGCAGTCGCGGTATTTATGCCGAATCTCGCGCATGCAAAATAAAAATTCGGAGTAGGTATTAAAATTCATGGAGAAGAAGTAAAAACTTTGAGGTTCGCCGATGACATTGTAATTCTGTCAGAGACAGCAAAGGACTTGGAAGAGCAGTTGAACGGAATGGACAGTGTCTTGAAAGGAGGATATAAGATGAACATCAACAAAAGCAAAACGAGGATAATGGAATGTAGTCAAATTAAATCGGGTGATGCTGAGGGAATTAGATTAGGAAATGAGACACTTAAAGTAGTAAAGGAGTTTTGCTATTTAGGGAGTAAAATAACTGATAATGGTCGAAGTAGAGAGGATATAAAATGTAGACTGGAAATGGCAAGGAAATCGTTTCTGAAGAAGAGAAATTTGTTAACATCGAGTATAGATTTAAGTGTCAGGAAGTTGTTTCTGAAAGTATTTGTATGGAGTGTAGCCATGTATGGAAGTGAAACATGGACGATAACTAGTTTGGACAAGAAGAGAATAGAAGCTTTCGAAATGTGGTGCTACAGAAGAATGCTGAAGATAAGGTGGGTAGATGACGTAACTAATGAGGAGGTATTGAATAGGATTGAAGAGAAGTTTGTGGCACAACTTGACTAGAAGAAGGGATCGGTTGGTAGGACATGTTCTGGGGCATCAAGGGATCACCAATTTAGTACTGGAGGGCAGCGTGGAGGGTAAAAATCGCAGAGGGAGACCGAGAGATGGATACACTAAACAGATTCAGAAGGATGTAGGTTGCAGTAGGTACTGGGAGATGAAGAAGCTTGCACAGGATAGAGTAGCATGGAGAGCTGCATCAAACCAGTCTCAGGACTGAAGACCACAACAACAACAACTCGCGCATGCGAAATGTACTGTCATCGAACCACCTTCATACTCGCTATTATTCCACTCTCGAACAGAGCGCGGTAAAAAAAGAACGTCTTTATCTTTTCGTGCGAGTTCTGATGCCAGTACATTTCGCAGGCGCAAGATTCGGCATAAATACCGCGACTGCACCTGGGCTCTTCAGTAGTTGTGTACTCACCTGATGATGGCCGGACGTCTCTGGGCCGAAATATCGTGGCAGAATGTCGACGGGATCCGGCTGCATACCCGGAAATTATTAGAAGATTTCCGCCCTTTCTATTGCTCATGAAAGCCATACATTGCAGGTTGCACCATCATACAGCAAGACTTTTACAGGAGGTGGTCCAGACTGCTGTACACATCGGTATGTGTAATACCCAGTAGCACGTCGTCTCGCTTTGATGTATGCCTCTATTCGTCGTGGCATACGATACGTAAGTTCATAAAGGCACTGTTGGTCCGGACTGTCCCACTCCTCAACGGCGATTCGGCGTCGATCCCTCAGAGTGGATGGTGGGTCACGTCGTCCATAAACAGCCATTTTCTATCCATCCCAGGCACGCTGGATAGGGTTCATGTCTGTAGAACATGCTTGCTACTCTAGTCGAGTGAAAGGAATTTGGCAAAAACTGTCTGACGATCATCTACAACCACATCAACGAGAATACTCTGGAAATTACGTGTAAGTACCCGGCGAAGGGTCATCGAACCACCTTCATACTCACTATTATTCCACTCTCGAACAGAGCGCGGTAAAAAAAAGAACGTCTTTATCTTTTCGTGCGAGTTCTGATTTCCCTTATTTTATTGTGATGATCTTTTCTCCCTACGTAGGTGTGCGACAACAAAATAGTTTTGCATCCGGAGGAGTAAGCTGATGATTGAAATTTCGTGAAAAGATCCCTCCGAAACGAAAACCGACTTCGTTCTAATGATTTCCAACCAAAATCCTGTGTCATGTCCGTGAGACTCTCCTCTGTTTCTCTATAACACAAAATGCGCTGAACTTCTTTGAACTTTCTCGATGTACTCCGTTAATCCTATTTGGTAAGGATCCCACATTGCGAAATAAGAACCCCGAAGAGGTCGGACAAGCGTGGTGCAGGCAGCCTCTTTAATAGGTCTCTTGCACCTTCTAAGTGTTCTGCCAATAAAAAGCAGTCTTTGATTCGCCTTCCGCACAAGGTTTTCTGTGTGTTCTTTCCAGTTTACGTTCTTCGTAGTTGTAATTCCAAGGTAATTAGTTAAATGTACGGCTTTTAGATGTAACTGATTTATCGTGTAACCGACGTTCAGCGGATTCCATTTAAGGTTCATGTGGATGACCTCGCACTTTTCATTTTTAGGGTCAGTTACCATTTTTATCACCATACAAATATCGTATCTACATCGTTTTGCAATTGGTTTTGACCTTTTGATGAATTTAATAGGCCATAACTCCAGCATCATCTGAAAACAACATAAGACAGCAGATCAGATTATCTTCTAAATCGTTTTAAAGTTAAAGAAGAACAATGGGCCTACAACACTACCTTGGGGAACTTTAGAAATCACTTCTGTTTCCTGGATGACTTTCCGTCAGTTTCTACGAACTGTGTCCTTTCCAACAGGAAATCACGAATCCAGTCGCATAACTGAAACGATATTCCGTAAGCACGCAATTTAATTACAAGCCGCTTCTGAGGCGCGGTCTCAAAAGCCTTCTGGAAATCTAGAAATACGGAATCAATTTCAAATCTCTTGTGTCGATGGCATTCAATACTTCACGTGATTAAAGAGCTAATTCTTTTTACAAGAACGATGTTTTCTAAATCTCTGGTGACTGTGAGTTAATAGACCGTTCTCTTTGGCGTAATTCATAATGTTCCAACACAAGATTTGTTCGAAAACCCTGCAACATGTCGTTGTTAATGACATGGTCCTATAATTTAATTGATTACTCCTACTGTCTTTCTAGAACATTGGTGTGACCTGGGCAATCTTCTAGTCGATGTGTATGGATGTTTCGTCGGGCAAGTTGTTGTGTGTGATTATTAAGTATGGAGCTGCTGCATCAGAATATTCTCAAAGGAATCTGGACTGGAAGACTTGCCTTTTTTAAGTGATTTAAGTAGCTTCACTTCTTCGAGGATATCTATTATACTTCTGCGTCACTCATGCTACTAGCTAGTCTTGACTCCAGTTCTGAAATATTTACCTCGTCTACTTTGGTGAAGGAATCTCGGATGTCTGTGTTTAGCAACTTTGCTTAGCAACACTGTCGTGGATAGTATTTCCATTGCTATTGCGCAAGGTAGGCATTGACTGTGTATTGCCACTAGCATTCTTTACATACGACCAAAATTTCTTTTGATTTTCTGCCAGGGTTATAGATAAAGTTCCGTCGTGAAAATTATATATACTGCTGAATTCCGTGCGAAATTAGATGCTGAATACCACTCCTATCTGAATTTTTTAATATGAATTAACATAAAAACAGCCTACTGCGCTGAATGGGTTTAAACCCGTCTGTTCTTCTGAATACCATACTACAGTTTAAGTTTGACGGACACTGCATTATTTGTTCTATTGTGGTTCTGGACGTCCCGTTTTTTACCTTGATCCTTGTGCCACCAGATCCTTATATAAAATACTAACGTTGAATTATGGAATTATATGAATTAGAGATCACGGCACAGTAGACCAATAGTTGCTAAAGTATGATATTATGAGCAAACTGATTCGCTTAGCCTAAATAACAGATCTAAGTCACAACAGCCAGTCGTTATAAGATGAGCTGTTAAACACCTCAGCCAGAACGTCGTTGTGTAATCTTCCGTAGCAATTTCGGTATAATTACAACAGTGTCTACGGTA
Organism: Schistocerca serialis cubense; assembly: GCF_023864345.2. Lineage (NCBI taxonomy): Eukaryota > Metazoa > Arthropoda > Insecta > Orthoptera > Acrididae > Schistocerca > Schistocerca serialis. The sequence continues at coordinate 591,542,039 of NC_064645.1, read as the reverse complement.
CCCAAAGTTGGTTGGTAGCAGACGTCACTCGTAGCATTCCAAGCAAACAGACTTACACGAAACTGACACTTAAGAATTCTAAACGACAATAATAGAAAACAGTTCTGGTGAACTATTTACTTGCTATACTAGTATCTGAGTTTCCCATCCCCGTTGAAGCTGCCGAACGCCTTTTTTTCTCTCCGTCTTTTCCTCACACATCGATCGTCTCCGTCCTACTGACCACCTCAGCACACTAAGCAGCGCTGCGCAGTTGATGTCTGTATCGGGTAAATCGACCCAGTCGACCAGTCTAATCGACCTGAGAGCCTCTTACGCAAGAGATCTCGAAGATGCGACCTGAGAGACGCGCGTCAGCATGGAGCTATACCTGCTCGAAGATTTACGTATATGTTTCCGTGTAAAGGTCGAATGAGGGCTATTGTTTGAGGATAATTACTTATTAACGCGTTAGTTTTGACAAAATTTGTTTTACTTATTTACTGCCATTTCATCTCAACATGACATGAAATTTTGTTGCAAGTCGTTTGAAATATGAGCGGTTAAGTTACAATCGCTTATTGTCAAACCACAGTCACAAAGTTACCTGCCGAAAAACAGAATATTTAACATACCACGATCAGTGTAATAAAATGAAATGACTAGAAATAAATTGTAATGAACGTATCACCAACTACACTGCTGGCCACCGTAAATGCAACACCAAGAAGGAAGCATCCGAATCAAGTGAAATTTACACCATGAGTTTGCAGCGATGAGATATGCAACTGATTAGAATTTCAGCGCAGACGCACATCACGCGCGCCTGTGGCGCCACCTCATAGCGCCATTTAAGGCTTGGCGATTTCGACGAGTGTACGTTCGGCACGTGTGTTTACCTTGTGGCTGTTTCACAAGACGATCAGTTATGCCTCGTAGACAAGAGCGAACATCGTTTGATCAAGTATCCGAGTTCGACAGAGGAAGGATAGTGGCTTACCGAGATTGTGGATTATCATACAGAGAAATCGCTAGTCGTGTTGGACGAAACCAAACAACTGTAATGCGGATATGTGACCGTTGGATGCAGGAGGGTACGACGGACCGACGTGGTCGATCGCATTCACCTCGGTGCACCACTGCACGTGCTGATAGGCAAATTGTGCGCATGGCAGTGACGGATCGCTCAGTGACATCCCGAACCATAGCACAGCACATTGCGTCTGTAACGCATCATCCAGTGTCTGCGCGTACCATTCGACGCCGTTTACAGCAGAGTGGTCTGTCCGCAAGACGTCCATTGCTTCGTCTACCATTGACGCAGAACCACAGACGTCTCCGTCGCCAATGGTGTGATGACAGACGGATGTGGACGGCAGAATGGAATGACGTTGTCTTTGCTGACGAGGCACGCTTCTGTCTGCAGCACCACGATGGTCGGATTCGAGTGTGGAGACACCGTGGAGAGAGGATGCTGGACAGCTGCATTATGCACCGCCACACTGGTCTTGCACCGGGTATTATGGTATGGGGCGGTATTGGATATTACTCTCGCACGCCTCTAGTACGCATTGCCGGTACTTTAAATAGCCGGCGCTACATATCCGAGGTGCTGGAGCCAGTTGTCCTTCCTTACCTTCAGGGCTCGGCCACAGCCATATTTCAACAGGATAATCCGCGACCAAACGTGGCACGCATTGTCCAAAGGTTTTTCGTCAATAACCAGATTGAATTGCTTCCCTGGCCGGCTCGCTCTCCGGATCTTTCGCCGATAGAAAACATGTGGTCCATGGTTGCTCAACGAGTGACCCAGATTACATCCCCAGCTGCCACACCAGATGATCTTTGGCAACGTGTGGAAGCTGCTTGGGCTGCTGTACCCCAGGAACACATCCAACGTCTCTTTGACTCAATGCCGAGACGTGTGGCAGCGGTGATCTCCAACAATGGCGGCTACTCTGGCTACTGACTCTGGCAGGAACCACACGTCACAGACGTCTGTAAACGTAATCATTTGATACTTGGTCAACATGTTATCTACAAACTAAATTTTGTTGTGCTACCTCTTGTCTTTCTTGGTGTTGCATTTACGGTGGCCAGCAGTGTAAAAAAAAGTAACCCCATTCAAGTACTTCTCTTTCGGATCTATTCTACACACATTTATGGTCTCACGACTATCTCGGAAGGACTTCGAATCTTCCACTTCCTGGTCGTTCATTCTGGCAACACTGTACCTAATCTACTCGGTACCACCCGGTTGTTGCATGTCTATGGACTGACAGAGGCCTCCTAAGTCGGTGAACGTTACCACTATTTCAGTTTTGAAGTATACACACTACACACATAACACTGTTCAAAACAGGCAATTAGGTTCTGCTGACCTTTACATACAAGTTGAAATATATCCCTGAAAAGAGGCCAGGCAAGCGAATTAGAGTGATCTACTTTTTAAGCTTGGTGTGGAGCAGTGTCCACCGAGGAACACAGTCCTCGCACTCTTAGGAGGTTCTTCAACTTTCCAGAACAAATTTACTGACTTGCATGTGTCATGAGTGAACTAGCTACGTGCTGTGTAACTACACATTTATGAATGTCGTTTACCAATTTTAAAATTTTACTGCGACCAGTGTCGATGACCACTAGTAACCTCGACCGTTATCTCACTTGGGATAATATGTGTGAACCATTTTCCTTTCCTGATATCGGGTAATATGCAATGAAATGTTCAAGCTTTTGTAAGTTTACCTCATTCACGCTCCCAAGTCGGCAAATTTTTCTCGTGGAGAGCCATTAAATAAATACGCTTTATTAGGGCAGTTATCAGCTTGTAAATGGTTTACAGCTCGCATGACACACTAATTCCGATTTCATCTATATTCTAATCCGATGGGTTTCCGTCATAAACCATGCTCACGATCGTCGAAAAATTAATCTGCAGCCAAATTACACATCAAAAGTAAAAATACTGTTCATTTCGAATATTAAAACTATGTTGTCTCTGAGAAGAGTTTATTCTCTTCAGATAGTTGCTCTCCACAAACATATATAATAATTGTTATGTTCCAAAGAAACAATATTTTTAGTCTTGATGTGTAAAGGTGGCTGCAGATTAATCTTTAGACGACCGCGAACGTGGTTTAAGACCAATATCTGGCGGAATAAAATATAAATTAAGTCGGGTTTTGTGTGTCATGCATTTCATAAAGTATTAAATAGACAGCCGATGTTTTCTTCGCCATATTAAGAAATTCGTTGGCAGTTAGTCTCAGCAGGTTTTTTCGACTAGATCAAGATTCTTCACCGGGTTTCTATTTTATTGTGAGACAAAATCGACTATACGTTGCGTTTTACCCTGAGATTTATCTCCAAGCAGCCGGAAAAACTCTGTAGAAGTACACTACTGGTCATTAAAATTGCTACACCACGAAAATGACGTGCTACAGACGCGAAATTTAACCTACAGGAAGCAGATGCTGTGATATACAAATGATTAGCTTTTCATAGCATTCACACAAGGTTGGCGCCGGTGGTGACACCTACAACGTGCTGACATGAGGAAAGTTTCCAACCAATTTCTCATACACAAACAGCAGTTGACCGGCGTTGCCTGGTGGAACATTGTTGTGATGCCTCGTGTAAGGAGGAGAATTGCGAACCATCACGTTTCCGACTTTGATAAAGATCGGATTGTAGCATTTTGCGATTGTGGTTTATCGTATCGCGACATTGCTCCTCGTGTTGGTCGAGATCCAATGACTGTTAGCAGAATATGGAATCGGTGGCTTCAGGAGGGTAATGCGGAACGCCATGCTGGATCCCAACGGCCTCGTATCACTAGCAGTCGAGATGACAGTCATCTTATCCGCATGGCTGTAGCGGATCGTGCAGCCACATCGCGATCCCTGAGTCAACGGATGGGGACGTTTGCAAGACAACAACCATCTGCACGAAGAGTTCGACGACGTTTGCAGCGGTATGAACCATCAGCTCGGAGACCATGGCTGCGGTTACCCTTGACGCTGCATCACAGATAGGAGCGCCTGCGATGGTGTACTCAACGACGAACCTGGGTGCACGAATGGCAAAACGTCATTTTTTCGGATGAATCCAGGTTCTGTTTACAACATCATGATGGTCTCATCGGTGTTTGGCGACATCTCGGTGAACGCACACTGGAAGCGTGTATTCGTCGTATCACCCAGCGTGATGGTATGGGGTGGCATTGGTTACACGTCTCGGTCACCTCTTGTTCGCATTGACGGCACTTTGAACAGTGAAAGTTACATATCAGATGGGTTACGACCCGTGGCTCTACCCTTTATTCGATCCCTGCGAAACCCTACCTTTCAGCAGGATAATGCACGACCGCATGTTGCAGGTCCTGTAAGGGCCTTTCTGGATACAGAAAATGTTCGAATGCTGCCCTGGCTAGCACATTCTCCAGATCTCTCACCAATTGAAAATCTGGTGAATGGTGGCCGAGCAACTGGCTAGTCGCATTACGTCAGTCAATACTCTTGATGAACTCTGGTATCGTGTTGGAGCTGCATGGGTAGCTGTACCTGTACACGCCATTCAAGCTCTGTTTGACTCAATGCCCAGGCGTATCATAGCCGATATTACGGTCAGAGGTATTTGTTCTGGGTACTGATTTCTCAGGATCTGTGCACCCAAATTGCGTGAAAATGTAACCACATGTCAGTTATAGTATAATATATTTGTCTAATGAATACCCGTTTATCATCTGCATTTCTTGTTGGTGTAGCACTTTTAATGACCAGTAGTGTATTACCTATGTTGCCATGAATCAGTGCCGGCCGAAGTGGCCGTGCGGTTAAAGGCGCTGCAGTCTGGAACCGCAAGACCGCTACGGTCGCAGGTTCGAATCCTGCCTCGGGCATGGATGTTTGTGATGTCCTTAGGTTAGTTAGGTTTAACTAGTTCTAAGTTCTAGGGGACTAATGACTTCAACAGTTGAGTCCGATAGTGCTCAGAGCCATTTGAACCATTTTTTGATGAATCAGTCTGCAGAAACGTGTTTGGGTCATGTATAAAAATGATTACCAAAATTATAAAAAAAAAAATCCCTTCGACTGAACGATACCCGGTGCACAAAGACCCTAAGCTCATGGAAAATATATGCCTCACTGACACGAAACCAATTCATCATACTATCCTCTTCCCCCCCCCCCCCCATCCCTACTCTCATCGCCCCCCCCCCCCCACCCATTCCCTCATCACGCCCACAGCTTTTACTAGGTCTTTGCTTCTGGTTTGTTGGTGTGTTGGTGGAACATCGTTCGTGTATTTAGGAGCACTTTCTCACATCACAAACCTCTGTCGAAGTGTTGCTTGAAGTCTCTCACACTCATAGCGTTTTATCCCCTATAATGATACTTAAACGCACAAAGTTTGTTTCAAATCACTCCATACGATACTTAGCTACTTCCACATAACATTTCTTCCTCCTCCACTCCCAACCACAGGGCTAAAATGTATTCAATGCTACGTAGAGGCTCTTAAGAGTATCCCAGAAATAGTATAAAAACTGTTTACACCATTTTCGTAATTGTATACATCTTGACGTAATAAGCAGATAACAAGGCTTAAAAGCGTTACTGCCTTAAGTGCTTGTAGGAGTCAAAGAATCTGATGCACGCAGTTTGAACTACAGATAGCACGGTTAAACGTAATTACGAACAGATAGTTCAGGAACAACAGCTGTAGCATGATACTAATTACATACACACCCATTAAGAATGGAATACCTCTGGGAATCATGTTGATAACTAGTCATTAGTCGAATCAGTCACGTTAACAGAGCGCCACGGTACTGACGCAGGAGCTATTATTTGGTCGCAATAAACTTCGACAGCGTCTGTACTCTTAAGTGGGCCAAAATATTAAAAACAGGATTGACATTTATGTGTATTTGAGTTTACTGAAGCAAAATCGTAATGAAAAAAATACATGACGAAAACCTGTTTCTCTTAGTGAATACAAAACTGTAAAGGAAAATTACAGTCCAGATCGATGACTTGAGAGCACATCTGCAGCTTACGCGTCGGTGTCGTGTGATTTTATGCTAACCAGGTGAGTGACTCCACGCATCACCGCCGTATGTCAATACTGGTTGTAATACAGACTGAGATTTGATCCATATGGACATTTTTCATCATAAAGTTAAAGCATAACAAATGTGGACTCGCTAAAAAGATGGAGACTCATGTCAAATGTTTAGAATTCGTGCTTTGTTTGTGCGCCGCATATATTGACTTGTGGAAATAACAAACTACGACTCTTTTGGTGAAGTGAATTACCTTGACGTCTAAAGTGTTCCAGTATGCTTAATTTCTCATCATACACTGATGAACCAAAACATTATGAACACGTGCTTGCCGGCCGCTGTGGCCGAGCGGTTACAGGCACTTCAGTCTGGATCCGCGCTACCGCTACGGTCGCAAGTTCGAATCCTGCCTCGGGCATGGATTGTGTGATGTCCTTAGGTTAATTAGGCTTAAGTAGTTCTTATAAGTTCTAGGGGACTGATGACCTCAGATGTTAAGTCTCATAGTGGTCAGAGCCATTTGAGCCATCTGAACACCTGCTTAACAGCTGGTTTGTCCGTCTTTGGAACGAAATACATAATTGATTCTGCGTATCAGGGATCCGATAGTTCGTCGGGACGTTTGTGGAATATTGAGAAATTAGATGTCGACGCACAGGTCACATAATTTTCATAAATAACGGTGCGCTGATTTGCGTACGCGGTGATGGCCCTCGATAGCGGCCCAGATAGATTCCTTAGGATTTACATAAGGCGAATTTAGTCGCCGAGATATCAACATGAGTTCACCATAATGCTTATCAAACCACTGTAGCACCATTCTGGCGCCGAAACATTGAGCATTATACTCCCGAATGACGACATCGCTGTCGGGGAACATCAAGTATAAAGGGATGCAGGTGGCTCGCAGCTGTTAGAATGTCTTAGATTACTACTACAGGTCACGTGCAATTGTAGAAGAATGTCTCCAATAGCATAATACTGCTCTCACCAGCTTCCGCCCGTGTCGTGCAGCACGTCTCGAGCCGCCGTTCATCTCGATGACGGCATTTGTGGAATCCACCATCGACCTAGTGTAGCAAAAATGTGATTCACCCCAAGAGTCGACACGTTTCCATTGATCGGCGATCTAGTCCCGAAGGACCCGTGTGCACTGCAATCGTAACTGACGATATCGCTGGGTCAACGTGAGAATACGTAGGGGTGGTATGCTGCGGATCTCCATTATCAGCAATGTAAGAAGAACGGTGTGTTCGGAAACACTTGCGCGTGCCCCAGCGTTGTGCTCTTTCGGCAGAGATGCCACACAGACCATCATCTATCCTGCTTTGCAGAGCAGACAAGCCACATGTTCAGTGATGAGTTATAGACGTCCAACCATTTAGCATCTGGTGGTAGTTTCTCTGTTCTTCTACCTCTTTCAATAGATGCTCATAACAGTAGCACGTGAACATCCGATCAGCTTCGCCGTTCACAGGCTCTGCGTATAGTTGCTCCTTGTCAAAACCGCTTATCTCAATGGATTTCCCCATTTGTAGGCCATATCATCGCTAGGGTGATACGCCGTCCCCGTCTGCTGGGCTTTCGTTCTTTTGTTGCAGCGTCACGTGCTCCTTACGCCACCAGGCGGCATCCCACGTCGCGGTAGGCAGTGGTCATAATGTTTTACCTCATCAGTATATACTCCTTGTCTGATCACTTACTTCAAGTAGGTTTCTATATTGCTTCCTTGCAATAGAGCATTTAGTTTCCTGACATTGTTATGAATAATTACAGTATCCAAACTTCACATTCAACAATACGTGAAATAATACAACCACGTTTCATAAATAAATTTCGATGCAGACCTAACTCAAGTTACACTGGTGTGCAAAACTTAAGGACAGAGGTAAATTTCGAAAATAACTGCCAAGTACCATAGCTCGAGGAAACATGAACCAAACAGAAAAGGAACGGCTACATTACAGTAGGTACACAATGCAAAACGCGTCCCACACGTACACGATGGGATTTGAGTTGGGCAGGCCAATCCAATCGCCGTTCACCCTCGCGTTCCAGGAGCTTTTCCAAATGTGCTGTTGGTGCCAGCCATTAAAATGGATGCACCTATGAAGGGACGCACTTGTGTACGGAGTACAGTGTCACAACAATGTTGACCATTAAGTGTGCTGTGTTCGAAGATTTTGATTACAGTATATATGTGCAGGGTAATGCATCCCCACACCATAAACCCTGGACTGTCAGAACAATCACTTTCGACAGTGTTGGACGTATATTTGTTACTGTAAAAATAGGATAATTAGCAAATCCTAGAATTAACTGCTGGAACCTAAGACTTACAATCACGGCGTCATAAAAGTCGTAAATCTCTAATTATATGGCCAGATTTCGAGCTTTCACTAAGAAATGTTGGTAAAGCTTAGGATGCACCCATACCAACTGGTAAAACCGTATTCATTTTTAAAAAATCAGCTTACAAATTTATTGAAATAGTTTGTATTTATTGTAAATTTGTGTATTTTAAACATTCTTACATTCCAGTGTGATAATAATGAACAGCATTCCACATTAGAAAAGCACGTTGTTACCTTGTGAACGTTAATTTTTGTTACACGGCTGACTATTGTGGCATTTCGAATTACATAATAAGGAAGACGATTTACACAAACATTTTTTGTTGAACACTTTTTTAAGCAATTGCACTTTTTGAACCCTTGCCGTCCGACGAAATACTGTTTGGCAACCACTTCCCGTAGCCTACTTTCTCCTCTTGATAGTTCTTCGAAGTTGATAAAATTTTCCTTGCAGAATGAAAATTGGTTCCTAGTGTGCAATGACTTCAATTAACCATCTTTGGTACCAAGTTTATAAAATACGTCAACCTGAATATTTATCACTACCGCTATTATAGATTTTGCGTCAATCTTTGCACTGTCTGCATCCGGTAGTTTAATTCTCACGTTCTGTCGAACTGTAAGTTTTGGAATTTTGTTACATCAGGCTGCTTTCATTTTCTTCGCCTGCAATTGAAGACGTTCTTTGCAGCTTGTCGGATCCGCTTCACTTCATTAACACTGTTGGAAGTTGTCAGCGTCTCGTCACAACCATCAGCTGGTGCCGGTGTCTCGTTAACAGTCGTCAAATCCCGTGTCTCTGGTGCTTCTTCACCTGCTGTAGCCACACTTCCTGCCTCCGTTCCTTCTGTTCCAGTACTTGATTCACTGGCATCAGTTGCTTCGTTGTCATTTTCCATTTGCTGTGAGTCAGTGGAAGTGGTGTTTAACACTATTTCAAAAGTCTTCTTCAGTGTTTAATTTTTTTATTAAATCACGTGGAATAACTGAGGTCGCAATGCCCATTTTCATTTGTTTCCATCCAAGTCGATAACATTTTTAAATATCTTGATTTGCTCTTTCGATTGATCCCTGAGACTGACTGTGCCTCGGCGTCCCTTGGACTATCTTTATATCACTCCACAAAACACATAAACTTTGAATATCTCTACCATTATCAGAATGAAGGATACTTGGGGCATCAAAGGTGGTAAAAATGTCAAAAAGATGATATGCTACTTCATCAGCCCTTTTCGAAGTTAGTGCGCCGGGGATAAAACATTTTGTCAAATGATCTTGGTACACAAGTATGAACTTTGAATAATTGTATGGGTTTGCCTGCAAGTCGATTAAGTCAAATTTGTCATTGAGAATTCATTTCACTGTGTATGATAGGTTTCACTACAACTCCCCTTTTAAATGCTTTTGGCTTTTTCTGACATGGTCCACATAATCTCAAATAAGTAACCAATGATTCAACAGTCAAATTCCTGTACTCAAGATTCAGTCCCACAATTATCCGTGTTCGGCCGCCATGACCTGTAGCAGTATGGGTCTCATATAATACGTTAAACAGCTCATGAAAACGAACGTAATAACCAGTTTCAGGTGCTATGAGTTTATATTCACCTCCGATGTTGAGAACATCATATGGCTTCAAAGATCTGTAGTGAACAGAATTTTTATTGGAAATGACTTTTGCATTTTTCACTTAACAGAATATAATATAGCTCAGCAATTAAATAAAAATTGTTGTCCTCATTCTTATTCACTGATCCACTTAAAAGTTCGTAAAATGTTTTACACGTAACATCACTCATTCTAATGCAAAGCTGCAGAAGAAACAACACTAAAACGAGTCGCAAAAATGACCGCACGCACGATGCTCGACACTAACAAACTACGCAGCGGTGAGCGAACTGAGGACCCATAATTGTCAACAAACAAACTTATCTGAACACAAAGTCGTCGAGCCAGCTTTTACCAGTTTGCATTAGTAAAGCCTAAGATTTAACATTGTCTCTTTGTAAAGTTCGAAATCTGTGCATACAATGTGAAATTTCGGACTTTTACCAAACTGCGAAGGTAAATCCTCGGTTTCACCGGTTAATTCCAGGATTTACTAATTATCTTGCCGTTACAGTAACATCTTCATCTGACAGGTTTGGTGGTCCAGGTGCTATGGGTGTGTTGAGGAATAATGCTGCATAGGCGTACTAACCTCCGTATCGGTGGGCACGGTACATTTGCCGCTCAAAGTTACTTCGTCGTTGAACTCCTTCCTCAAACTCTTCTTTTTAGGGATCCATACGGCCCTGACTTCATTTTATGAATAACAAAGCGCAGAAGCATCGAACAGCGCAAGTGGATGAATCCTTGGAACGACGGAATATTCGGCGAATGGCCTAAGCCGTACTCAGACTTAAATCCTGTCGGGCAGGTATGGGATCCGTTGGGAAGACATACTGTGGTACGTCCACATCCACCAACGATCATCCAGTAATTATCGACCAGGCTGATGGGGGAATGGAAACATCTACCACAAGATCTCTTTACTAATCTTGTGGCCGGCAATGGAGGAAGTTGCTACGTAGGTACTGGCGTCCCACGTGACCACAAACCGTAACCAGAACGATGTTCTGCCTTTTGTAGTATCCAGGAGCAAATCATAGCTCACGGTGACTTCAGTGTAATTATTGTCTTTCAGTAAAACTGTCATTTTTGTTAGATTCACTGCGAGTTTGAGTTACATTACGCACTAGAAGTTAGCAGTTCTTTATATGTGTGGTCCAGGTTTTATCGACCTATGTTACTAGGTACTGGCACATTATACGGAAGTTACTTTCGTCATTACGTTTTGCACATAAGTATATTTAACACACCACCACAGGGCGAATATTTCCAACGTGTGCCCAAGTCAACAAACAATATGAAAACTTCTTTGCGTCTACTGTATACGCTCGAGTTATCAGACAGAGCAACAGTTCCCTGATAAAGGAGGAAGGAAGGAAATACATTAAAGATAACATTTAGCGATATATTTGGTTTTGGAAAAGTTTTCGGTAATGTGAAATTTTTTCTTCGTTACAGAGCACTCTATGTGTACTCTCTGTTGTGTGCATTTAAACTAAAGCAAGATGTTCTTATATAGGCTATTAAACACTGTTAGTTCTACATTTTTTAATTCTACCTGAATATCAAATGCAAATTTGGATGAAATACAGGTCGGAAATTAAACAGTGCAGGGAAATGTAGTAGATTCATCGACAGAAATTTATTCTCGTCAAAATATAAGCCTCTTCATAGTGACTGGAGTCTTCGAGCAGAGTCATTACCTTCACTAAGCGTTGTCTATTTCGAAGCACAGACTGAGATATGGTTTGGGGTCATATATATTCTGGAAGAATCTATCAGGTACAACATATCAAAAAACCGTTCTTCCTTGCGAAGGTAGTAATGTTATTTTGCTTTTCGTAACAAAGATTTTTTTCTAATTATACCAAAAGGTTATAAGCAAATCCAATGTCACGACCACACTGCAGTGATAAAAGAGATGATAAAACGGAAACAAACTTATTACTCACTCGTTGTCAGTGGAAACGAGATATCCTAACTTCTCCGGCAATTGCCGAGCGAGGTACACATTGTAAAGTATTTCCAAGTGACGTCAATTCACCTGAAAACTCAAATCTATCCGTGCTTTATTAAATATCGTGGATGTAGTACTGCCTTCAGAAAGTAAATTTTTGAGAAATGTGTTTCCAATACGAAAGGGGGAAATAGGTCAGAACGGCCGATAAGGATCCGTCGCCCTTGTGCAAAACTTTTTGAAATATATTCTCCAATTTGTCCCGTTGTGCCGTTCGTGAAAATGAAAAATTCTTTATAAATGGAGTTCACTTCCCATTCTCAATCTAATCTGACAATTAGGCTCCCAGGAATTTATAGGCAGCGAGGAGGACGGAAAGAGAGATTTGCTTATCGAGCGGACGCTTTGAAAGCCCTACATGAGGAGCGATCTCCGATAATGGAATGTGCCGCCCTCACATGAATCTTCCAAATGCAGTGGCTCCTTCGCAGACTGAAGTACTAGCAGCTCTGCGACTAGGAAAAGGGGAGGGGAGGAGAATGGAGAGGGGATACAATTTCTCCACATAGATCTACAGACATCTTCTGACTTTTCTAAAGAATTTCTATTCACTGTGTTGAGATGGGAAGTTAGTTAGTATTAAACGACCGAAATCCAGATTAGCATTGGTGTTAGTGAAGAGTTTGAAACTTACACCTCTGCATGTCTAGAATGACAAGTGTTTATAGCAAACTTGCTAAGTAGCTTTGAGATGGAATAGGTTAATTTATTACCCATGAAACGGAATCGACCAGAAGCAAATTGTTTCTCGAAATAGTTGACATAAACTACCACGGCACGAAAAATAATTCTAAAAATTATTTTTACTTATATTTTTGAGTTACCAGTTTTCTGACTGGTTTGATGCGGCCCGCCAAGAATTCCTCTCCTGTGCCAACCCCTTTACCTCAGAGCAGCACTCGCAACCAACATCACAGATTATTTGCTTGGTGTATTCCATCTGTGTCTTCCTCTGCCGTTTTTATCTTTTACAGCTGCCTCTAGTACCATGGAAGCCATTCCGTGATATATTAACAGAAGTCCTATCATCCTGTCCCTTCTTCTTGTCACTGTTTTCCATATATTCCTTTCCTCAGCGATTGTACGGAGAACTTCCTCCTGTCGTATCTAATGAGTCCACTTAATTTTCAACATTCTTCTGTAGCACTACGTCTCATAGGCTTCAATTTTCTTCTCTCCTGGTTTTCACAAAGTACGCGTTTCACTACCATACAATGCTGTACTCTAAACGTGCATTCACAGAAATTTCCTCCTGAAATTAAGTCCTATGTTTAATACAAGTAGACCAGTGTTTGCGAGGAAGTCCTTTTTGACAGAGTCCTTTTGCGTCGTCCTTGCTCCGTCCGTCATGGGCTATTTTGCTCTATAAGTAGCAGAACTCCTTAACTACATTTACTTCGTAACCGTTCGCTTTGATTTTAAGATTCTAGTTGTTCTCATTTCTGCTACTTCTCATACTTTCGACTTTCTTCGATTTAGTGTCAGTCCATATACCGTATTCATTTGAGTGTTCATTCCGTTCAGCAGATCGAGCAATTATTCACTTTCTCTGAGGATGACAATGTCATCAGCGAATCGTATCTATGATATTCTTGCAGTATGAATTTTAATCCCACTCCTGAACCTTTCTTCTATTTCCGTCAGTGTTTTTTCGATGTTTGGATTGAACGGTAGATGCGAAAGACTACATTCCAGTCTTATACCCGTTTTAATCCGAGCGATTCGTTCTTGGTCTTTCACTCGTATTGGTTATTGAACGCAACATGTATCACCTGTCTTTCTCGATAAGTTGCCCCATATTTTTTTCAGAATTTGAACATACTGTACGATTTTACACTGTCGGACGCATTTTTCAGATCGACAAATCCTATGATATTTTCTTGATTTTTCTTCAGTCTTGCTTGCATTATCAACCGCAATGCCTTAGTGAATGGATGACGAAATAATTCTTCCTCGAATCCCCTTTCTCCAAGGTGCTCTGATTCGGTATGGTTCGATGAAAAGCATCTGTTGACTTTAGAAGACGAGCAATTTGCCACACTCACAACTTGTATTACTAGTACACCAGGCAGACCTCTGTATCCCTACAGATACTGACTATATTTGGATGCTGTTTAAGAATTAAAAAAACAGGCTCCTGGAAATTATACAGGAGACTTAGTAGACAATGTTTTGAACAGGAACCCAAATCTTAAATCTTACCTTCGAATTTAAAGTAAGTTTGAAGATCGCATCATTTTCAGGCCCTTCGTTTCAATGTAAGAACACAGTCTGAGCAGAGAGCGCCGCCACTGGTACCTGTTGCCATTACGACATCGTACACCATTTTCATCTCACTGCAAAAATGGCTATGCTATGCTATTGGGAGGGTTGAGTGGTGCTCCAAGGACGTGCCGCATTCTCGATTTCGAACAGGAAGTCCTTCGTCAATGTCCTTCTTCAAGTAGAACACGACGACGAATATTCGAAACACTGCCCATACCGTGGTGTCTTGTAGAGCACACAAGTTCCCCTTGTGAGAGCAGGAGAAAAGCATGTAAATTTTCGCAGTGTACGGAGCATAGCCATCGTAGCTAAGCTTTAATTGTTGCCATGTTCTGAGGACAATTAGTATGTTTTATTCGTCTTACCTGTTAAATGCAGTTTAACAAAATATGCTTCGTCCTGATATACACAATTAACAACTTCCATGTGGCACCCGATTCCTGTCAACGTGGGCGTGGGCTTTAGTCGGAACAGGGACAACTGTAGTCTCCACGAGACGATCACGAGGTTCAGCTACACGTCAAATATTATTACTGTGTGTATATTTTCTGGTGCTTTAATATCTAACACGACAGCACCACGTCCGTAGATGCTCAGGGCCTTCAAAATAACGCCAGCGTGGGTAATCGTTAACTTCCACAATATGGCATTCGTACTTGAAAGCTGATAATCTTTACGTAACACGATTTCTTATGCCGCAAGTGGAATGGCATAGGTTTCCACAAGTTCTGTAAGTACATTAGATGCGTAATATTAACATTAAGAATAACAAATCTGCAACGGCATTCACATATAAAATCTACTGTAACGAGTCCGAAGCATTTTATATCTGCAAAAATGGTTCAATAGCGAAAACGAGATACAATGAGCACACACAAACAGGAAGAAGAAGACGCAGAAGATAAATCCACCATTGCTTGCCACGTAATCACAGAAGGACTCGGAGTTACCAATATTGCCAATGATCTATTATTTTTCACAAAAAGGAGAAGAGTACTCACACAGATATCCCAGAAGAGATAGAAATTTACGACCTAGTGCACCACAATAGGTACAAAATTCTTAAGAAACTAATAAACGTACGAAACATTGCTGTTCTCGATACCTTTCAGAGTTCGTTCGGTATGTTACAGTGTAAAGGAGACTAGGGACTAGACACAGTACGTATGCCTCACCAATTGTTAACAACAAGCCATGCTTGTTACCTCAGTCTTAATGGCTTGTAAACATTTTGTTTCCATTCACAGATGCATTTGTTAATTCCACTTGTTTGCCATTGCCGCTTTATCTCGAAAATTCTTACGTCTTACGGTTTCTGAGTATCGTCTGTAGTCTTTACTACTTTCAGTGTTATTACTTTTTACGAGGCTTTCTGTTATGTGCTGATGTAACATCTTTAACTGAGAGGTTTTTCTGTATTGTGTTTTTCATGTAATGCAGTGTACTTAACTACTTATGATTAATTGCTTCTCCCTATCTACCATCCCTGTCTTCCAAAGGCCCTTCCTCTAACTCTCCTCCCCCCACCCTCTTCCACCAATTTAAGCACTGACTCTTCACATGTCTCACCAGTCTGTCCGAGTGCCCCCACGTCAATGGAGTCGTTAAGTTCGCATTATGAATTTTACTTTCATTCACTGTGGACGAGTTGCTATACAACATTATTTACTTTACTACTGTATTTTAATGATATTTGTGGTCGAGTAGTTACACAAAATTTTTTTATTCTACTGGGCTTCTTTCGACGACGTCCTGTTACTGTCTTTTTTATATAACTTATTCTACTGTAACTTGTTTTTCAATACTGTTCAGAGATCCTCCGGAAAATGACATTGGTGGTCGGAATTGGCCGTGCTGACGAAAATATAAGTGGAATTGTTGTTGATTCCAAGTACTTTATGTTGCTGTTCAACCACTTAATTAACCTCCGCGACATCTTAATATAATATACTTTAGTATGGTAGTGACCGTTTGGAAGTGCCTTTACTGTTTATGAAATACAACCCATTAACACGTTTGATAACGAGTACGTCTCAACCCTCACTACTGTTTAACAGTCACTGCTACATACAACAGTTACAGTCACGCTTTCAGAGGAAGCACGTTATCGAAATCAACAGTAGGCACCGATATGACTGCGGCGTTTAGTCGTACTCACATAGAATGCAAAAGCTGACGTGGACATGGAGCTGGACCAGATTAGTGACGTCAGTACCTGTTATTGTACACTGAGGTAACGCTACTGTGAGTGAAACACAAAATAAGTCCTGCGATATTTCGATAATGTGTAACGAAACGTTTGACTAATAAGAGACAAGAATTCTCTGTATGTGACAAGCAGAATTTGCGAGACGCCATATTGGATTTAGTCGTTTGCAGACGAGGTTCGTAGTCGGTGGTTGTTACATTGCACCTTCACGTCCTATGAAGATATGTCGCTTCAGAACAGCAGCACACTGAGGATCTCTGGGAAACGCCTCATTATTGGCACAATTTGTTGTAACGAAATGACGGGAAACATTATATTAGTGCTAAAAGAATTATGGTTTGCGTGCTAAGAAAGTATGTTATTTCAGGGCAATATTACTTTGAAGATTCAGCGCAAACGTGTTACTCTTGGAGCGATTTGCTGTAATTAAATTAACAACATATTTGGATTATTTGTCGTATGTTAAAGACGTTTAGTGCAGTGAATGGATACAGGTGCAGAGGTTTGAAGGAATGTATAGGTAGTTCCCGTTCCAATATTTCTGAAAATTTTTTAATTCACCTTCGTGTTATCTATAAGGTTCCTGGATGTTCTTACTAATGTGATAGAAGTATGTAATATTAAATGTTTTGTGAATGTGTTTTAACTCTCAGGTGTAAGTCTGATCGATTTTATGACACATACCAAAGAAGGTGGACAAATGAATAGCAAGATTGTTATCTACTTCACTGCCTGATTCGATTTCAGTTTAGTATTTATTTATTCACCCAAAAAGCGTTCTATGTTTTGGCACACACACACACACACACACACACACACACACACACACACACACACACTATATATATATATATATATATATATATATATATATATATATATATATATATTACTCCTGGAAATTGAAATAAGAACACCGTGAATTCATTGTCCCAGGAAGGGGAAACTTTATTGACACATTCCTGGGGTCAGATACATCACATGATCACACTGACAGAGCCACAGGCACATAGACACAGGCAACAGAGCATGCACAATGTCGGCACTAGTACAGTGTATATCCACCTTTCGCAGCAATGCAGGCTGCTATTCTCCCATGGAGACGATCGTAGAGATGCTGGATGTAGTCCTGTGGAACGGCTTGCCATGCCATTTCCACCTGGCGCCTCAGTTGGACCAGCGTTCGTGCTGGACGTGCAGACCGCGTGAGACGACGCTTCATCCAGTCCCAAACATGCTCAATGGGGGACAGATCTGGAGATCTTGTTGGCCAGGGTAGTTGACTTACACCTTCTAGAGCACGTTGGGTGGCACGGGATACATGCGGACGTGCATTGTCCTGTTGGAACAGCAAGTTCCCTTGCCGGTCTAGGAATGGTAGAACGATGGGTTCGATGACGGTTTGGATGTACCGTGCACTATTCAGTGTCCCCTCGACGATCACCAGTGGTGTACGGCCAGTGTAGGAGAGCGCTCCCCACACCATGATGCCGGGTGTTGGCCCTGTGTGCCTCGGTCGTATGCAGTCCTGATTGTGGCGCTCACCTGCACGGCGCCAAACACGCATACGACCATAATTGGCACCAAGGCAGAAGCGACTCTCATCGCTGAAGACGACACGTCTCCATTCGTCCCTCCATTCACGCCTGTCGCGATACCACTGGAGGCGGGCCGCACGATGTTGGGGCGTGAACGGAAGACGGCCTAACGGTGTGCGGGACCGTAGCCCAGCTTCATGGAGACGATTGCGAATGGTCCTCGCCGATACCCCAGGAGCAACAGTGTCCCTAATTTGCTGGGAAGTGGCGGTGCGGTCCCCTACGGCACTGCGTAGGATCCTACGGTCTTGGCGTGCATCCGTGCGTCGCTGCGGTCCGGTCCCAGGTCGAAGGGCACGTGCACCTTCCGCCGACCACTGGCGACAACATCGATGTACTGTGGAGACCTCACGCCCCACGTGTTGAGCAATTCGGCGGTACGTCCACCCGGCCTCCCGCATGCCCACTATACGCCCTCGCTCAAAGTCCGTCAACTGCACATACGGTTCACGTCCACGCTGTCGCGGCATGCTACCAGTGTTAAAGACTGCGATGGAGCTCCGTATGCCACGGCAAACTGGCTGACACTGACGGCGGCGGTGCACAAATGCTGCGCAGCTAGCGCCATTCGACGGCCAACACCGCGGTTCCTGGTGTGTCCGCTGTGCCGTGCGTGTGATCATTGCTTGTACAGCCCTCTCGCAGTGTCCGGAGCAAGTATGGTGGGTCTGACACACCGGTGTCAATGTGTTCTTTTTTCCATTTCCAGGAGTGTATATATATTTAGGGTGGTCCATTGATAGTGACCGGGCCAAATATCTGACGAAATAAGCGTCAAAAGAAAAAACTACAAAGAACGAAACTCGTCTAGCTTGAAGGGGGGAACCAGATGGCGCTATGGTAGGCCCGCTAGATGGCGCTGCCGTAGCGTTTTTTTTAAAAATAGGAACCCCCATATTTTGTTACATATTCATGTAGTACGTAAAGAAATATGAATGGTTTAGTTGGACCACTTTTTTCGCTTTGAGATAGATGGCGCTGTACTAGTCCAAAACGTGTAAGTGCGTGGTATCAGGTAACACTCCGTCAGTGCGGACGGTATTTGCTTGGTGATACACTAGCCGTGTTAAAATTGACTGTTTACCAATAGCGGAAAGGGTCGATATCGTGTTGATGTATGGCTGTTGTGATCAAAATCCCCAACGGGCGTGTGCTATGTATGCTGCTCGGTATCCTGGACGACATCATCCAAGTGTCCGGACCGTTCGCCGGATAGATGCGTTATTTAAGGAAACAGAAAAGTGTTGAGCCACATGTGAAACGTCAGCCACGACCCGCAACAAATGACGATGCCCAAACAGGTGTTTTAGCTGCTGTCACGGCTAATCCGCACATCAGTAGCAGACAAATTGCGTGAGAATCGGGAAGCTCAAATACGTCGGTGTTGAGAATGCTATATCAACATCGATTCCACCCGTACCATATTTCTATGCACCAGGAATTGCAAGGCGACGACTTTGAACGTAGCGTACAGTTCTGCCACTGGGTACAAGATGACAGATTTTCTGCACGCGTTCTATTTAGAGATGAAGCGTCATTCACCAACAGCGGTAACGTAAACCGGCATAATATGCACTATTGGGCAACGGAAAATCCACGATGGCTGCGACAAGTGGAACATCAGCGACCTTGGCGGGTTAAGGGGAGCCGGAGGTGGTCAAATCCAAAAAATTACAATTTTTATTTTGCTACTGAAAATTAATTGGAACATTCCTCTTTAATGTAAACTTTGAATTATTGTTCTACTCGCCCTTGAAGTGGAGTTATTACCATTTTCCCCCACGCCTGCAGAGGAAATGGGCGGCTGCAGAATGCATCTAACACCCTATCGTGACTTCCTGGCGAACTGCTTGGGATTTTCTCGGCCTGTTACGCATACAGCGCCTTATGTTACGCATACAGCGAGTGCGCAAGGGTTGGCTACCATGTTTTCTGTGACAAATATTACCCGTATTTCCTTACAGCTTACTCCTATTTTCCTCAGAATTTCGAACATCTTGCTCCATTTAATATTGTCGTTCACTTTTGTTCTGGTTATGACGCCACGTTTTAATAACCGTGGATATAAGATGAGGAAGAACGTTGGGAAAAGAAAATTAACACTAATACCAAGTCGCGATACTACAATGAATAAGAGCGCGGAACATCGTCTCTTTGCTGTTTACCGTTTCGAATTAGTTCAGTGTTGCGCCTGTTGTTGGTAGTATTAGCCCGATACTTCTTGTGTAAAGCGGGTAATATGCAGTATTTACAAGAATCAGGAGGGAACAATAAAACCAATTTTTTATGACTTAGCACAGCCAGAATTGTTACACAAATGTCTACACGGAAAGACGCAGAATCCTAATGAGAGCGTAAGCAGTTTGATTTGGAAAGTGATTCTTAAAGAGTGTTTGTAAGCATAAAAACACTGCACTTTGGCATTTATGATGAAATAACAACCTACAACCACGGGAACAGTGTGAAGTGTGAAGTTCTAAAGGCATTAGGAGTTACAGCTGAGGTGAACACTGTACGAGCACTAAGAAATAAGAAATATTGACAGAGAAAGGATAAGAGGAGCAGAAAGAAGAGAAAGGCATATGAAGTATAATGGAACAACAGGCCAGAAAAGAAGACAGAAGAGGAAGCTTTTGGAGGATGAAGAAGAAGAGCCTGATAATCCATCCTATAGTGCAGGAATGTATTGAGAAACTTTGATAGCCATTTCCCGTAAATTAGAATTTTTCGAATATAATGAACATTTTCTCAAAATCCACACAAGCCAGAGAGATGAAATTTTTATACAGCACTCCAAGTGGTCAAACTTACATTATAACACAGCCATTTGGCAATATGTTCAGTAGTTTCATTTCAGTTTAATTATAAAGCAATTATTTGTAAAAAAATTTGGGTCATTAATAAAAAAAAGTAATTGGCAGGAAACTAGAAAAGATACTCCAAAATCCCTCTGTCATAACAGCAATACTAAACCACTCTATATGTAAAAAAAATTCAAATTTTTCTATTTGGTAGTCTATTCATAAATGCTCCTCAAACGTAGTGATTTTAACATGGGCAGCAAAGGACGTCCGGCTCCCCTTAATGTATGGTGCGGCATTGTGGGAGGAAGGATAATTGGTCCCCATTTTATCGATGACAATCTAAATGGTGCAATGTATGCTGATTTCCTACGTAATGTTCTACCGATGTTACTACAAGATGTTTCACTGCATGACAGAACGGCAATGTACTTCCAACATGATGGCTGTCCGGCACATAGCTCGCGTGCGGTTGAAGCGGTATTGAATAGCATGTTTCATGACAGATGGATAGGTCGTCGAAAGTGTGTAAAGTTAAAAATAACTTCCGGGAATTCAGCCAGGTAACACTTTCAGCGACCGCCGATATTTCGGCGGGAGAACACCCCGCCACTTTCAAGGCAAACTGCAACGGACAGGCGACGTACATGCAAATTTAATACCTCGGTTCTCGGACCCAAGCAGGAAAGATAACACACACACACACTGAACACTAGTGCCACCAAAGATGGCCAAAGTCAGAGCTATCGATAGTGAGACTATGAATTCGCAGGTGAGGTAGCATTGAGTCTGTCCCTCTGTTTCTTGACAAGGGAGAGAGCCGGATTCCAAACAGAGTTTAAACAGAAACTCTGTTTGGAATCCGGCTCTCTCCCTTGTCAAGAAACAGAGGGACAGACTCAATGCTACCTCACCTGCGAATTCATAGTCTCACTATCGATAGCTCTGACTTTGGCCATCTTTGGTGGCACTAGTGTTCAGTGTGTGTGTGTTATCTTTCCTGCTTGGGTCCGAGAACCGAGGTATTAAATTTGCATGTACGTCGCCTGTCCGTTGCAGTTTGCCTTGAAAATGGCGGGGTGTTCTCCCGCCGAAATATCGGCGGTCGCTGAAAGTGTTACCTGGCTGAATTCCCGGAAGTTATTTGAAAGTTGTATACGCCAGGAGAAACTCAGGTCTCACGTGTGTAAAGTTAGTTCGCCTTCACGTGGTGCACCCTGGGTAACGCTGAATGAACTAACACAACTGGCGGCAGACCGAACGAAGAATTCCTGCTCCACATCACAGTGAAACAGAGCGACAGACAAAGCGCTATTGAAGATACATACAACGGTCCCTTTAGGGACCAACTGACTAAGGATCTCGGACCACGCATCCGAATCTGCCATTTCAACATTGAGGGCATAAGCAGAGCCAAATGTCAAGTATTGCAGAGAATTTTACACGATAACGACATTGAGCTGGTAGCCTTACAGGTAACGCATGCTGAAAATAGAGCCCAACTTGAAGCTAGAGGAAGGATACTGGGATATGATCTACTTGGAGCCACGTATGGCAGACACTATGGCGTTGCGACATATGTGCGTGGGGACAAAGAGGACGCCTTTCTAGTTGAAGCCTCCATTGCAAATGATATCCATGAAGTTGTCATCAAAATAGGAGAAGTTACAGTAACTAACATCTATAAACCTTCTGCTACTACATGGCCGGCTCAAGTGATAAAGATGCACCCACACCCAAGCGTATACGTTGGGGACTTTAATAGTCACCACGAAATGGGGAAATACAGTACCAATGATAGCAATGGAAACATGCTGATCGATTGGTCCGGGGAACAATATACATATCTGGTCTTTGATGCCAAGGACCAAGGGACATTCAGATCAGCCGCATGGAGCTGCGACTATAACCCGGATCTGTGCTTTGTTTCGAGGGATACAAACGATAAACCACTGACAGCCTCTAGAAGGGTCCTGACAGACTTCCCTCATAGTCAGCACCGCCCTGTGCTTATTATTATCAGTATATGAATCCCGATAGTAATGTCTTACCCTCGACCAAGGTGGAATTTTACAAAAGCTGGCTGGACAAAATTCTCTGAATAACTTGATTATACCTTGAGCTGGATCCCTCTAACCAGCAAGACCTATGAGAGGCTTGTGGGAGCGGTCATTAGCTCTGCGAAAACAGCGATCCCAAGAGGGTACCGCAAAAAATACATTCCCGGTTGGACTTGGATATGCGATGACCTGTACGCGGAGTTCCTTAAGACTGATGACCGGGAAATATCGGATGAACTATTACATAACATCGACTTTATTAGACTGCAAATACGGGAGAATACTGTTGAAAATCTAGACTTTTCAAAGTCAAGCCGACAAGCCCGGTCCCTACTGCGTAAACATGGAGGCGCAAATCCACCTGAACATAGAAAGGACGAAATATCTCCCAACAAGGTTGCATCCCGCATAGTTTCTGCGTCTAGAGCCCCACGAGATAGAAAGCACACAACAGAAGTGAAGAAGGACTTAAAAACGTTAAAAAGGACCCGTGCAATGGACTCAGAATATTCATCAGATATTCGTATCGAGGAGGTTCCAATGGCCTGAAGATGGTTAAACCAGGCAAAGCTCCGTGTTTCGATGGTATCCACCCTGAGTTCCTCATACATGTCTGAGCCTACACAAAACATTGGGTGGCTAAGTTCTTTACGGACATTCTCCAAGTGAGGAACATTCCTCCCTCACTTAAACGAGCAAAGATCATTGCAGTCCTGAAACCTGGTAAACCAGGCGATATACCAGAGAGTTACCGCCCCATTTCCCTTCTCAGTACGGTATATAAATTATTAGAAAGACTGCTCCTCAGCAC
Source organism: Schistocerca serialis cubense (assembly GCF_023864345.2). NCBI lineage: Eukaryota > Metazoa > Arthropoda > Insecta > Orthoptera > Acrididae > Schistocerca > Schistocerca serialis. The sequence goes on along the minus strand of NC_064645.1, from coordinate 591,518,267 downwards.
AATAGGCCAAACTATACTAAAAAAAAATCCCTATCGAACAAGCAGGATTCCGCCCCTATCGCTGCTGAACAGATCTAGTCCTATCACTGACAACATATATAGAGGCGGGGTTGCAGAAGAAACATAAAGTAGCTGCAGCATTCATAGACATAACAGCAGCCTATGACACAGTTTGGAAACAGGGACTCATGTACAAATTAATCTGCGCCGTCCACTGCAAGAAGATAACCAACCTTACTGACGATATGTTCTCAAATAGAACCTTCCAAGTAATAATGGGGAATGAGTGAAGTAAACAGATGAAACTCAATAATGGACTCCCACAAGGCTCTGTCCTTGCGCCCCTTCTTTTCAGCCTTTACATCGCTGACATGCCTGCAACCAGATCGCGCAAATTTGGTTATGCGGACTACTGGACTGTGGCAACAGCCCACAGAAATACAGAAACTGCCGAAGATATCCTTACGAGTGACCTAGGGATTCTCAGCGAGTACTTTAGAAAATGGAGGCTACAACCTCGTGCTACAAAGACGGAAGTATCTGCCTTACATTTGAACAACAAAATGGCCAACAGAGAACTACATGTACACTCCTGGAAATTGAAATAAGAACACCGTGAATTCATTGTCCCAGAAAGGGGAAACTTTATTGACACATTCCTGGGGTCAGATACATCACATGATCACACTGACAGAACCACAGGCACATAGACACGGGCAACAGAGCATGCACAATGTCGGCACTAGTACAGTGTATATCCACCTTTCGCAGCAATGCAGGCTGCTATTCTCCCATGGAGACGATCGTAGAGATGCTGGAAGTAGTCCTGTGGAACGGCTTGCCATGCCATTTCCACCTGGCGCCTCAGTTGGAACAGCGTTCGTGCTGGACGTGCAGACCGCGTGAGACGACGCTTCATCCAGTCTCAAACATGCTCAATGGGGGAGAGATCCGGAGATCTTGCTGGCTAGGGTAGTTGACTTACACCTTCTAGAGCACGTTGGGTGGCACGGGATACATGCGGACGTGCATTGTCCTGTTGGAACAGCAAGTTCCCTTGCCGGTCTAGGAATGGTAGAACGATGGGTTCGATGACGGTTTGGATGTACCGTGCACTATTCAGTGTCCCCTCGACGATCACCAGTGGTGTACGGCCAGTGTAGGAGATCGCTCCCCACACCATGATGTCGGGTGTTGGCCCTGTGTGCCTCGGTCGTATGCAGTCCTGATTGTGGCGCTCACCTGCACGGCGCCAAACACGCATACGACCATCATTGGCACCAAGGCAGAAGCGACTCTCATCGCTGAAGACGACACGTCTCCATTCGTCCCTCCATTCACGCCTGTCGCGACACCACTGGAGGCGGGCTGCACGATGTTGGGGCGTGAGCGGAAGATGGCCTAACGGTGTGCGGGACCGTAGCCCAGCTTCATGGAGACGGTTGCGAATGGTCCTCGCCGATACCCCAGGAGCAACAGTGTCCCTAATTTGCTGGGAAGTGGCGGTGCGGTCCCCTACGGCACTGCGTAGGATCCTACGGTCTTGGCGTGCATCCGTGCGTCGCTGCGGTCCGGTCCCAGGTCGACGGGCACGTGCACCTTCCGCCGACCACTGGCGACAACATCGATGTACTGTGGAGACCTCACGCTCCACGTGTTGAGCAGTTCGGCGGTACGTCCACCCGGCCTCCCGCATGCCCACTATACGCCCTCGCTCAAAGTCCGTCAACTGCACATACGGTTCACGTCCACGCTGTCGCGGCATGCTACCAGTGTTAAAGACTGCGATGGAGCTCCGTATGCCACGGCAAACTGGCTGACACTGACGGCGGCGGTGCACAAATGCTGCGCAGCTAGCGCCATTCGACGGCCAACACCGCGGTTCCTGGTGTGTCCGCTGTGCCGTGCGTGTGATCATTGCTTGTACAGCCCTCTCGCAGTGTCCGGAGCAAGTATGGTGGGTCTGACACACCGGTGTCAATGTGTTCTTTTTTCCATTTCCAGGAGTGTATATCTAGACGGGAAATTACCAAATCACAACAAACACCCAAAGTACCTTGGGGTTACCCTAGATAGGACACTAACATTCAAAGATGACAACTGCAGCGACACTTAAAACACGCAACAACATATTGCAGAAGCTCTGTGGCACCACTTGGGGCTCCACAGCATCTACCTTAAGAACATCCGCACTTGACTTCCTGTATCCAGTGGCAGAATACTGTGCCCCAGTGTGGCTCAACAGCAAACACAACGCGTATTATATTAGGCACAATCAGGCCAACTCCTACAGTGTGCCTGCCCTCCTAACCTGCGCCGAGAACACGCTCCGGTTAGAGAATATCAAAAAATCATGACCAACCCTCAATTACAAATCCATGAAGATACTCACGACATCCAAGGAAACCGACTCCGGTCTAGTCATCCTCCACTAAAGACCGCACAGGCGCTGCACCAAACCAACTTTAAAATAAATGACCGATGGAAAGAGGAATGGGAGAGTAGAACTGCAGTAAACTGCCACAGTGTGCCATGCAGCTTTAGTAAACCAAAAGGATTTGATTGGCATCGCAAAGTTTGGTCAACTCTTAATCGCATCAGAACCAACTGTGGGAGAAGCGCCAACTCCTTACACAGATGGATTAAACTTCCTTCGGCCGCTTGCGACTGTGGCGCTGAGAGACAGACGGTTAAACACGTCTTGCAGGAATGCCCACTAAGGGCATATGAGGGTGACCCACAGGATTTCCTAATGGCGACCCAAGAGGCAACTGACTATATATTATCTAAGCTAGACGTTTGTTTGTGATTGCTCTTCCGTGAGTGTAATTTTACAATTGGTGGTATCCTTATATACAAACTGTTATTTATTGTTCTGTTTATAGATATGTGATTTTTTTAAATCGTGTTGTTTCTGTAATTTTTACTTTGTTGTTATGAGCCATACGCTAAATAAATAAATAAAAAATAAATGATCGTCGAAGCACCATACCTTGGCCCGCACGTTCACCGGATCTGACGTCCCCGGATTTCTTTCTGTGGGGAAAGTTGAAGGATATTTGCCATCGTGATCCACCGACAACGCCTGACAACATGAGTCACCGCATTGTCAATGCATGTGCGAACATTACGGAAGGCGAACTACTCGCTGTTGAGAGGAGTGTCGTAACACGAATTGCCAAATGCATTGAGGTTGACGGACATCATTTTGAGCATTTATTGCATTAATGTGGTATTTACAGGTAATCACGCTGTAACAGCATGCGTTCTCAGAAATGATAAGTTCGCAAAGGTACATGTATCACATTGGAACATCCGAAATAAAACGTACTAACGTACCTACCTTCCGTATTTGAATTTAAAGAACCTACCTGTTACCCACTGTTCGTCTAAAATTGTGAGCTATATGTTTGTGACTATTACAGCGCCATCTATCACAAAGCGAAAGTAGTGGTCCCACTAAAACAGTCCTATTTCTTTACGTACTACACGAATATGTAATAAAAATGGGTATTCCTATTAAAAAAAAATGGAGTTGAGACCCGTGTGAGCTATGGCAGCGCCATCTAACGGGACAACCATAGCGCCATCTGGTTTCCTCCTTCAAGTTAGACGAGTTTCGTTCTTTGTAGTTTTTTCGTTTGACTCTTATTTCGTGAGATATCTGAACCGGTCACGATCAATGGACCACCCTATATAGGGTGTTACAAAAAGGTACGGCCAAACTTTCAGGAAACATTCCTCACACAGAAAGAAAGAAAGTATCTTATGTGGACAGGTGTCCGGAAACGCTTACTTTCCATGTTAGTGCTCATTTTAGTACTTCTCTTCAAATCACATTAACCCTGGAATGGGAACACACAGCAACAGAACCAGCGTGACTTCAAACACTTTGTTACAGGAAATCTTCAAAATGTCCTCCGTTAGCGAGGATACATGCATCCACCCTCCGTCGCATGGAACCCTGTTGCGCTGAAGCAGCCCTGGAAAATGGCGTATTGTATGACAGCCGTCCACAATGCGAGCACGAAGAGTATCTACATTTGGTACCGGGGTTGCGTAGACAAGAGCTTTCAAATGCCCCCATAAATGAAAGTCAAGAGGGGTGAGGTCAGGAGAGTGTGGAGGCCATGCAATTGATCCGCCTTTACCAATCCATCGGTCACCGAATCTGTTGTTGAGAAGCGTACGAACACTTCGACTGAAATGTGCAGGCCGGCCGCGGTGGTCTAGCGGTTCTGGCGCTGCAGTCCGGAACCGCGGGACTGCTACGGTCGCAGGTTCGAATCCTGCCTCGGGCATGAGTGTGTGTGATGTCCTTAGGTTAGTTAGGTTTAAGTATTCTAAGTTCTAGGGGACTTATGACCTAAGATGTTGAGTCCCATAGTGCTCAGAGCCATTTGAACCATTTTTTTTAAATGTGCAGGAGTTCCATAGGGCATGAACCACATGTTGTGTCGTACTTGTAAAGGCACATGTTCTAGCAGCACAGGTAGGGTATCCCGTATGAAATCATGATAACGTGCTCCATTGAGCGTAGGTGGGAGAACATGGGGCCCAATCATCACCAACAATGCCTGCCCAAACGTTCACAGAAAATCTGTGTTGATGACGTGATTGCACAATTGCGTGCGGATTCTCGTCAGCCCACACATGTTGATCGTGAAACTTTACAATTTGATCACGTTGGAATGAAGCCTCATCCGTAAAGAGAACATTTGCAATGAAATGAGGATTGAGACATTGTTGGATGAACCATTCGCAGAAGTGTACCCATGGAGGCCATTTAGCTGCTGATAATGCCTGCACTCTCTGTACATGGTACGGAAACAACTGGTTCTCCCGTAGCACTCTCCATACAGTGACGTGGTCAACGTTACCTTGTACAGCAGCAACTTCTCTGACGCTGACATTAGGGTTATTGTCAACTGCACGAAAAATTGCTTCGTCCATTGCAGGTGTCCTCGTCGTTCTAGGTCTTCCCCAGTCGCGAGTCATAGGCTGGAATGTTCCGTGCTCCCTAAGACGCCGATCAATTGCTTCGAACGTCTTCCCGTCGGGACACCTTCGTTCTAGAAATCTGTCTCGATACAATCGTACCGCGCCACGGCTATTGCCCCGTGCTAATCCATACATCGAATGGGCATCTGCCAACTCTGCATTTCTAAACATTGTACTGACTGCAAAACCACGTTCGTGATGAACACTAACCTGTTGATGCTGCGTACTGACGTGCTTGATGCTAGTGCTGTAGAGCAATGGCCGGCCGCTGTGGTCGAGCGGTTCTAGGCGCTACAGTCTCGAACCGCGCGACCGCTACGGTCGCAGGTTCGAATCCTGCCTCGGCCATGGATGTGTGTGATGTCCTTAGGTTAGTTAGGTTTAAGTAGTTCTAAGTTCAAGGGGACTGATGACCTCAGATGTTAAGTCCCATAGAGCTCAGAGCCATTTGAACCATTTGTAGAGCAATGAGTCGCATGTCAACACAAGCACCGAAGTCAACATTACCTTCCTTCAATTGGGCCAACTGGCGGTGTATCGAGGAAGTACAGTACATACTGACGAAACTAAAATGAACTCTAACACGGAAATTAAGCGTTCCCGGACACATGTCCACATAACATCTTTTCTTTATTTGTGTGTGAGGAATGTTTCCTGAAAGTTTGGCCGTACCTTTTTGTATCACCCTGTATTTCAGACTTACATGTAGTTCAGAAAACAGAACAGTAATTCAATTAATTTTCCTTTTTGCTTCATGTACAAGTGAAATTGCACCAACTGCAGTAAGATATTTTGTGCTTTTTATTTCAAATCTCGTATTTAACATGTTCTAAACATTCTGCTACTGAGTACCAACTCTATCCAGTTAAAGCTATTTTATAGTATTAATAAAAATTACAAAATCACGAAATAATTTTTATATTACTCAGAAGGCTATTGTGAAATTGTATCACACTTTTTGTAATGATCTTCGATAAGCTGATGTCCTTACAGACTAGACTTACATTTTGATTTCTACTGATAACATGTTCACGTGTATCTATGTGGACGACAGCTCTAACAACATGTCTGATGTGTCATTTGCAAGCCAGATACAGCCGACAACTGACGCTTCAAAGCGCTGTAGTCGCAAATCACCCTAACCAGCGCGACCCACGTCATGCCGGCGCTGTCTCTCGTGCGGTTGGTTTTCGCTGCCACGTCGACGTCAGCTGCCTAGTTCCGTTGGAGTAAGGGTCCTGCCACTGAAACACTAGTTTAGATAAGTCACGGTGGCTGCGCCGAGTAGTACGTGACGAAAAATATGACCACCGTTTTACACTATTGTGTCTCCCAGTCACGTATCATTTTATTAGTGGTGTCTTGACTGCAACCGTCATAGCGGTTGAAGGCGCTGCTGTCATGAACTGTGCGGCTGGTCCCGGCGGAGGTTCGAGTCCTCCCTCGGGCATGGGTGTGTGTGTTTGTCCTTAGGATAATTTAGGTTAAGTAGTGTGTAAGCTTAGAGACTGATGACCTTAGCAGTTAAGTCCCATAAGATTTCACACGCATCTGAACTTTTTTTTATTGTTTTTTTATTTTTTTTGCAACCGTCATAAGGTTCGGGTTCTCTTGCCGTAAACTGCCATTAGTTCGGCACTACCAATCCTATATCACCTTTCAAGGGTTTTGCAATTACTGTTCACATAATTTCCATTAAATGCTAAAACAAAGAGTAGTTAGGTGTTGTTTACGTTTCAGAGGTATATCGGTAGTAAATTATGTCACGCAACAAATCTGCGTGTATGTAACTGTTCTTTCAACAGCGCTCGCATTGTCAGAAGACGAAAAGGTGGTGCGGCAGATTCTCAGGTGTTGGTCATCTCCCCTTTAGCAGTTGTATCTGAAGACGAATGAAATCCAACAATAGTGCACAAGGCGGTATTGTGAAGGTCGCACAACGGGACACAGACCTCACCGTCAGAGACTGGCTTAATACCGCGCAGGCAGTGCGCCGCCATTGTCTGCTATTTTGGGCAGCCGACCTCGCCTGCTAGCGCATATTAGCGAACAAAAACGTCTCCGGATCTGTGCCAGCAGAATTATGGAGCCCGCAATTTGGCACCGGCCGGAGAGATGAAGCGAAATCCGTTTAGGCGGTCTCTGAAGATATCAGGAGCAATACGGCGAGGAGACAAAGTTTCGCAACGGAGGCAGAAACTGTGGCACGATCCGTCATGTTGCTCTTACGGATTCAACCCTAGAATTTTGTTGAACGGCGCGTTGATTGCATTGACGAAGATTTTAAAATGCTTGATATGACGGCAAGAGTCAGAAATGGCGATGGGCTATTTGCAGTCTTGTTTAAATGTGTACTTAAAACAGAAATCAAAGAATGGAGGATGAAAGTGGTAATATTTAACATCTGAAGCGGAATACAATAATTTCAAATTTGATTATTTAGCCTTTGTAGATGATGTTGATTTCTGCCCGACAGTGTAGAATGTAGAGATAGAATAAAAGCTGATTCACTGTACAGTCACATTTAATGTGACTCCCTGTCAAAAGCCTGAATAACCGCCTTTCGCAGTATGAGATGTGTAGGAAGAGAGTCAATGAAATTTTCGAAGGTACCGACAGGGATGTTGAGCCAGCCAAACCACCTCCAGCGCCTTGGCCAGCTGTGCTACGTTTCTCGATTAAGGATGCATGGTGTGAACAGCCCGATGGAGATGGTCCCAAAGGTACTCGATTGGGTTTAAATCCGGGAAGTTAGATGGCCAGGGCAGCGTGGTAAACTTATGCTGATGCTCATCAGACGACGCGGTACACTGCGAGCTGTGTGCTGCATTGTCCTGCTGGCTGATGCCATCGTCCCGAAGGAAAAGAAACTGCATATACGGGTGGATACGGCCTCCAAGGACACAAGCATACTTTTTGTGATCCATCGTGCCTTCTACAATTACAAAACTACCCAGGAAATGCTACGAAAATATTCCACAGACCATAATACTACCTCCAGGTTGCAGGATGTTGGCTCTCAGATTTTTCAAGCCATACACGCCAACGTCTATCTGTCCGATGGAGTATAAAACGTGTTACATATGAAAAGGCCACCTCGCGCCACTTAGTGTATGTCCAATTTGGAAATGGCGTGCTAATTCCAGCCTTCTTCACCCATGAACAGCAGTCAGCGTGGGTGCATGAAACAGCGGTTTGCTGCAGAGGCCTACACGCAGCATCGTTCACTCAACGGTTGACAAGGATACACTGTTGTAGCCACTTCGTTCGTACTTGCGGTCATTTGCTCAACAGATACACTTCTGTTGACCTGCCCACACCTCCGCAGCCGTCATTCACCACTGTCTTCTATTCCCGTGGTGAACCTTAGTTTCCTCGGCGCCGGTTTTTGATACAGCGACGTTCTGCCATGCTTGGTATACTGTAACCACCACGGCACCTGTACAGTTTACAAACCTAGCCGTTTTGGAAATGTTTCCGCCCTTGGTCCGAAAGTCAATGATCAGCCTCTTTCGGACATCAGATAAATCCTTGCGTCTCCGCATTACAGCAATGACTGCACTCTTTTCTGCATCACCCGACAAGCTTTATATACCCTCCACTGATAGTGGGTGACTGGAACGCGTACAAATACTTAAACAGGATAAACAGAACTGCTAACGTCGATCGAGGTAATGACAGACAACATGGCTGAGCCTTCATCCCCGACGTAATGCAGTCTGAAAACAGAGCAAGCGAGGAGAAGTTTGGAGACGAAATGAAAGATCATGGACAAGATACAATTACTCCATTGTTAAATCAGGGCAGGAAAAAATTGCAACCAGCCACATTTTTTGATTAATGCTTTATATCGCCGTAATTAATTTTGGACCTGAGATTATCGTCAGACGACAGTCAGTATTTCTGGTAGATATTACATATTATATTGCTCCTACAATATGAAAGAATATTCACGAATTTCTTAAATACATTTTTTTAAAATTCCATTTAACTCACTTAAGGAAAACACACGCGATCTACGTCATTTATAAGGAGCATGCTGAACACAGGCTTGACTGAAAATAAGATGATGGACACGTGTGCTTACATGCAGCGTCACGTTATTTGGTGATTTAGTTGGTTATACCAAAAAATGATATGATGCATAAATTGCTTACTTCTACCGCTATGATGTACACGGAAGCACAAAAGAAACTGGTATAGGCATGCGTATTCAAATAGAGAGGTATGCAAACAGGCGGAACACGGGCCTGCGATCGGCAATGCCTACATATGATAACAAGTGTCTGGCGCAGTTATTCGATCTGTTACTGCTGCAACAATGGTAGGTTATCAAGATTTAAGTGAGCTTGAACATGGAGCTATAGTCGGCGCACGAGCGATGGGACACAGCATCTCCGAGGTAGCGATGAAGTGGGTATTTTCCCGTACGACCAATTCACGAGTCTACCGTGAATATCAGGAATCCGGTAAAACATCAGATCTCAGACATCGCTGGGACCAGAAAAAGACCAGAAAAAGACCAACAACGATTGAAGAAAATCTTCCAACGTGACAGAAGTGCAGCCCTTCAGCTAATTGTTGCAGATTTCAGTGCTGGGTCATCAACAAGTGTCAGCTGTCGAACCATTCAACGAAACATCATCGATTTGGGTTTTCGGAGCCGAAGGCCCACTCGGGCACCCTCGATAACAGCACAACGCAAACTTTCACATCTGGCCTGGGCTCGTCAACACTGACATTGGAGGTTGACGACTGGAAATATTTTGCCTGGTCGGACGAGTCTCGTTTCAAATTGTATCGAGCAGTCGGGCGTGAACGGGTACGGAGACCACCTCATGAATCCATGCAATTTGCTTCATGTCAGCAAGGGTCTGTTCAAGCTGGTGAAGGCTCTGTAACGGTGTGGGGCGTGTGTAGTTGGAGTGATATGGGACCCCTGATACGCCTAGATACGACTCTGATGGGTGACACGTACGTAAGCACCCTATCTGATCACCTGCACCCGTTCATGTCCATTGTGCATTCCTATGTACTTGGACAATTCCAGCAGGACAATGCGACACCCCATTCGTCCTGAATTGCTACAGAGTGGCTCCAGGAACACTCTTCTGAGTTTTAACACTTCCGCTGCCAACAGAACTCCTCAGACTGAACATTACTGAGCATATCTGGGATGCCTTCCAACGTACTGTTCAGAAGAGATCTCCATCCTCTCGTAGTCTTACGGATTTATGGACAGCCCTGCAGGATTCATGGTGTCAGTTCCCTCCAGCACTACTTCATACATTAGTCGAGTCCATGCCACGTCGTGTTGCGGCACTTCTGAGTGCTCACGATGCCCTACACGATATTAGGCACGTGTAACTTTGGCTCTTCAGTGTCGCAAAGATTCTCTTTCTTTGGCGAGATCGGGATGAACGCTACACATTTAACTTTTTAAAAATCAATGAATATAGAAACCGAAACTTTTTATGTAAAGATTTTTTTTTTTGTTAAATACGGCATTATACATTTTCCCCCCGTGTAGCTTCACAGACGCTGGATGAAATTTTATAAGTTCTCCTTTCTTAAATGCAAATTTGTGCGAATCATGATACAGTTCCATGTATTGTGAAGCTGGCTTCATATTTATTTCTTCCGACAAATTCATCTGTACTTTCTCTCCAAAATGTAATTCTAAGCTTTCTAGAATGCTATTCTCTCTGTCGCTACGTTGGGCCTTGTGTGCAGCGAAAGCAGATTTATATTACTTTATAGGTTGAGTGTATCCATGTGTTTTCTGTGTTTCCTACCAGTGTGACGAATATGAGATTTATGGCGCACAGAGCAATTCAATACCAGCTTTGTTGAGTCGTTCGTTTTTGAAATTTGTATTGTCAGTTAAGTTCATCCTACAATTTATTGTTTCTGGAGAAAATAAGAAAAACTAATCTGTATCCCTTTTTTTGTTGAGCTTTGCCCCTTCCATTTACTCGGGATTACTTGAATTGCTATTTATTGTAACATCAGTTGTAATTGGTTTTCTGCACGTAATTAATTTATATTTGCCATCGTATTTGGTAATAGTTGTCACAAGGAATTTTATGGCGTTGTCAGTTTCATGTTCAGATGTGAATATTATATTATACAGTACGTTTTGAAAAACAATCTATTTCCCCTTTTGTTCCATGTAACAAGGTAAGCATATAATCTGTATATCACTTATAACGTTAATTACCTAATGCATTAATTACCAAATGAGTTCCATACTTTCAAATGCCTTCTAAGGATAACTTGAAGAGAGGCATCAAATCAGTCTTTCGAAAAAATGCAATAATAACAACAACAAATGTATGACTCTCTTCTTTCTCTATACCCCCCCCCCCCAATCCCTCCCCCTTCCAACTCTCTCTTTCGCTCTCGTGTGTGTGTGTCTGTGTGTGAGAGAGAGAATGCATCGGTTTTACATTTCAATTGTTATTCGAGTTTTATTGTTTCTAGTAATTCTGTATGCTTTCTCAGCTGTTGTCATTCAATGTAAAACCTTTAAGGTTGTTAAGGCCCTTAATTCTACTCTTCTATTTCTTCTTACACAGTCTGCATTTCGATCCCTCATCTGGGATCTTCTTCAGGACCTTCTGGTGTCCCGTTATCTCAAAACTTTCCCACTATTCTGCCACTCACGTATTCTTATAGAAGGAGCTTAAAACCCTGCTATCGTGCTTCCTAACCCAACCGCTATCATTATCAACTGGACTTAATATTTGTGCAGCTTTTATCAGTATGTAATTTATGCATAACTGAATAATGTGGAAAACGGCTGAGGTTTCTGTTAATATTGTTTGGAACGTCAGTAATGGTCCAAACATACATCCTTCGGGCACGGCTGAAGTTACTTTAGCACCCGTGTCACTATTTTGAGAAAGCGGCCATTTGCAGTTTGTAAAATTCATTGAAAAATCTTTGTTGCACCCAGCTCTATTAAGCAATTTATTACACGACCAGTTGCAGTCATTAACTGACGATCTTCATGTCTATACACTGCTCAACAAAAGTCTGTAATATTATCGTAAAATGTAGTCTACGATACTAGCGGTGTCACTAACGTAGGCATTTCATGCACTATACGGTTACACACAATATACTGGACCGTGCGTTGTGTCCGTTTCCCGTCAAGTATACGTACCGCTGCCGCAGCGGCACACCGCAAGCATTCCAGTATCAACATCAGCTACATTCAGTTTCTGTTCAGCACTGCAGTGTTGAATGCCACGTAGAGACTTACAACACTTTGATAGAGTCAGGGTAGTGGCTTTACTTTCAGCATGTCATACACAATAAGAAGTTGAAGATCGGTTACATGTCACTCAAAGTGGTGTATCTAAGGTGTGGAGAATGTAGAGGGAGACAGGAAATGTGCCTCGCAGTGATAGCTCCGGTATTAAAATTTCGTTTCCTCCAACTGCAGGCTCGCAGCAGATATATCCTGCCAGATATATTGGAAATGACTTCTCTTGGGCAACAGGGATTCGTATCTCAGACCTATAAGTGCGCAGAAGATTGCCTCAAGGTGGTCTTCATTCCAGAAGACCAATGAGAAATTTTGGCTCTGAGCACTATGGGACTTAACTTCTGACGTCATCAGTCCCCTAGAACTTAGAATTATTGAAACCTAACTAACCTAACGACATCACACACATCCATGTCCGCGGCAGGATTCGAACGTGCGACCGTAGCGGTCACGCGGTTCCAGACTGTAGGGTCTAGAACCGCTAGGCCACCTCTTCCGGCTGAGAAATTTTGCCGGCTGTGGGTGGCCGAGCGGTTCTAGGCACTACAGTCTGGAACTGCGCGACCGCTACGGTCGCAGGTTCGAATCCTGTCTCGGGCATAGATTTGTGTGATGTCCATAGGTTAGTTAGGTTTAAGTAGTTCTAAGTTCTAGAGGACAGATGACCTCCGAAGTTAAGTCCCATAGTGCTCAGAGCCATTTGAGACATTTTGCACTGAACCAACGAAAACGACGCAATAGAAGGACCAGGGCTCTGGCACACGTCATGTTCGCTGACGAGACTAGAACTAGATGTGTTATTATTTGGAGAAGGCTTAAATGACACAAGAAACACCGTTATGATCAGGACGTCTATCCGTTTTCAGGTGAAAGTATAATGTTGTGGGTAGCAATAATGATGGGACGGCGGTTCTCTCTAATTACTATCTAAGGCGATTACTTCCAACAGATCCTAAAAAGATTGTAAGACCATACATACGTGAAGTTTGTGACAACTTTATTCAAGTCGATGACAATGCAAGACCTCACCGTACTCTAGCAGTGTCTCGGTATCTTCAATGATGCAACGTCATCCGAATTCATTGACTAGACAGTCCCCATACTTCAGTGTAATTGATCAATTGAGTATGCATGGGTCCTGTTCACGTGGCCGTTGCACAGGGTCCGAACCCGCTATCAGCGTTCAGCACGTCACTGAAGCTGCCTTTGACCAGTTGGTCATGATATCCTAGACAAACTTGATAGTCTCATTCAGATCAAGTGTCGCAGAGTGGACGAACTCATCCATGTGCAGGATGACTAGAAACTACTACTACTAAAAACTGATAATTATCTCATGAGACAAAGGTTTTCACTGTTTTTGTTTCAAGATGTACACTTAGATGAGAACCTGCTGTATTTAAGAATGAAATTTGGTAAGTAACCAAAATCGTTTTTGTTTTCAGAAGGAAATATGTTTATTTTGTTAAGAAGATGTAAAGACCTCAATGGGTTACTATAAGAAGACATTGTATTAAACTCTCTGACATTCCCAAAATTTTTGAGGTTAGTGTAAGGCACTATGAGTCATTAAAAAACGATCCTACATACAGTATTCAGCATTTATAACCTATTGAGAACTTACACTGTGAATTCGTAATGGAATGTCAGTCGATTCATAATCACAATCCGTCATCATGGCACAGTCCAACATCTCCCTTTAACTAAATCGGAAGTTACGTAGCCTGCAGTAATTCTGTGGCGAAGCAGTTTCTAGTATTAGTACTGAATACAGTGTCAAAGATTTCAGAATGATGCAAAGAGCGCTATATAATTTTAAATCGCATGTGTAAGGTGTCAGGCAAACTCAACACCTTTCATGAAAACCCTGACACGGTAAGCAAATCCAGTAGTATGTCACATAGCTGCGAATAAATCGTGACATTAAATTAACCAAAGTAATACGAGTAACGAGTGAGCAAATGGAATACCACAGACTAACACAAGAATGCCTAAATGCATGTCATACCTTCCCACCGTGAGACAGACGCTATTCCGAGGGGAGAACAGAAGCCGAGAGCAGAACCGTGTTAAGCTGAAGGCCCTACGATAAGGGACGGACACCCACGTTGCCAGCTAACCGCTAGGACCACCTCCAGCCAATGTTATAAGCTAGAGCCCTCCAGAAGAACGGTATAGATCTTACGATAACACAAAAAGGGCCACACCACCCGCAAGTTTTAGCGTGAGACTTTTTTGCGTCTCTGTTACGTCAGGACCACCCCCCCGCCCATGTTAAAAGATAGAGCGCTCCAGAAGAACAGTACAGATCTTACGATAACGCTAAAAGGACCACACCAGCTGCAAGTTTTACCGTGAGACTTTTTCGCGTCTCCGTTACGTTGCAAACTTTAAAAACATTGCCCCACCACGAGAAGTATAACGTTTCTCATTGGATAGACAGAATTTTTGTAGGCGGAGCTTAAGGTTAACATTGAGACTCTGATTGGTCGGATGAAAACACAGCCAGACAGTTTTTTAAACCAACTTCGGTAAATTGCAGTAAGGAGAAGTTAGGAGAGAGTTGCTTCCGAGACGGTGAGGTGAGCGGAGCTGTGCTGCCCGCCACCCCCTGAAGAACACCGACAAGGTAATGAACGCATGCGATGCCGCATAACAGCGCATAAAGCTTCACTCAGAACTGCAGAAGGCTCATCTGTTACACCCCCTTTTTGCGTAATACTAGTGTCGATCGTCAATTAAAGCTCATGGTGTTCACATTTGCCACTTGAAGTAAAAATCTGAAACGGGATGATTTTTCTGTTATATAGTTATTGAGAAGCCACTGTAATTTACGACAAGTTAGATAAGTAATTAAAGATAATTGAGGGTCACTGTAGACCATTTTGATAGTTTTCTCTTTTGTGAAACTTAATTTATACCTAGACTACAGATGTGATATGGCATAGGTCATCCTTCGATCCATTGTAGAACTTGGAAACCCATTCAGGGAATATTCGTTCACATTTTTGTTGAACGCAGTTGGCTTTTACCATTCTGTATTAAAACATTTCCTTTTATCAATAGTGCAATTTACAAACAATGTTTTGTGAGTAGAATAAAATTTCCAATGGTAAACTTAACTGCTTTTTCGGCGTTATTTTACCAGCTAACTAAAAATAGGAAAGCCTTGAACCCCTTCCACTAAATTTAGTTAGTATTAAGATTCTTTTACAGGGAGTGCAGTGGAGCTGACGCTGAAATCATTAAGTATTTGGTTATATCATCGCTAGTCTCACTGAACTCTTCTGAACTCTACATGTCATGTGTGGTCTGGCGTCTCCTTACCAGCAGCAGGTCCCAGGTTCAAACTAGTCAATTCCCTAAAAAACACATTCAGAGCGTCGTTGCGCGAAAGTGGTAGGGAGACACGATATAGAACAAAGAGACACCACGCAGAATGTTAGACATGTAGCAGTCTACCTAAGGTACCTTAATATCGTTGAGTCAACAACAAGATAAAGAGGAAAATTGGAAAACATGACAACATGAACTATTTAGCATTTGACGTATGATCACTAACTGGAGGATATCAGTAGGTTGTCAAGATGGTATGTTCAGTTTTCCTGAATATTTTATTGAATACGTTGTAGTGATAATGGGTCGTATGAAAAATATTTTAAACATTATAACATTATGTGTTGTAATCTACTATAGGTCATTGGCTAAATACTTCATATTTTCGCGTTTTTCACTTCTCTTCTTTATTTTGTCACTGAGTCAACGATATTAATGTACGACATATCAAGTAGGAGCTGTGATTTAAAATTATAGAGCGCTCTTTAGATCTATGTTGTATTTCTTCCTACCCGTCAAAGATATTTAATGTTGTACTCACTAGTGAGGAGCCTGTGTTACGTCAGGTTTGTGAAGCGCATCTCTACAGAATTGTGAGTTGCTGTATAGCCAATTTACAATTAAAAGCTTCGGTCTTTTTTAAAAGGGTGTAAGCCACTTCTTTGGCTACGTCGCTTTTTAGTTCTTCGTATGTTGTGAGAGTAGATATATCTTTTGTGTTTTAAAGGGCCTCTGTAGCATGCTCGGTTGGCCTTTAACGTGGAACTGAAAATTACATTTTGTGTTAATTGGACTTACGTCACTGCCATGTACCTTTTTATAACTACAAATGATCCGGTGACTACAAAGATACAGTACGAAAATAAGGTGTGAAGCATTTCTTATGTTTGTCATGAAGGTACCAGCGGAAAGTGTGCCAATGAAGTCTGCTCCCTTTTATTTGATCATATAAAATCTATCCCCGAAAATATCAGATAGTTTGTATTATTCTGCTATAACTGCACGGGACAGAACTAAAACCAAACACTGTCTGTATTTCTATTCTCACTGACAGTTTCTGGATATTTCAAACTTATTCAATAGTATTTCCCAGTGAAAGAACACCGCTTTTTACCGTGCGATAGACGCTTTAGTGTCATTTCAAAGAAGCTTCGACAGTATGACAGGACATTCACTATTCATCAAATACGACTGCGCATTCTACAAAGTAGGACAAAACATAGCAAATTTATACATATAGAAGTTAGAAAATTAACATTCGGGACTTTTACGAGCTCGCGTACTAAATGTTATGAAAAGACGACAGTTCTTGAAGAAAGAAGGAACAAGGCAAGACTTGATAAGATATAACTCTGTAATGAGTAGTTTCTTTAACTGTGTGTACTCGACTGCCAGAGCTGTGTTCATCAATGATTCGACGTGTATCAATGGGTTAGCCAGTCACACATTCTTCATGGCACACGAGCGAGGACCTGTTCTTCCCACCAAATAACCCCGCCTACCAAGCAGGGGGGGGGGGGGGGTTCCAGTTAAAGCACAAAAACTCGACACAGAAAAAAATTCAACAGTACATCCCAAGTGAGTATATCGAATTGTACGAGGAAGATCTGAGCAGGAATACTGACAGTAGTGCAGCATATGGCGATGACTGATGAACAGTTCATCACAAGTCAAGAAGACTTAAGTTTTGTGTGTCTTTTCCAATATTTCTATAAGTTCCTTTCGCAAGTTTAAAAGTATTATGTTCATTTTCTGTAGCTTGGAGCAGTTGTTTAAACATAAATTCACTGATGTATCCAAATATCGTCTTCTTCGTAAGAAACCAATATTTTTTTAAGGAGCTGGGTGTTCTCAGATTTTGCATGTCCGTAATATTGTATGTATTTTTATTCAAGTAAGAATTAATGTGCACAACAGTCGAAGAGCACATAAACTACTAGTTCGTATGAGCAGACTTTCTTAGTGGCGCAGTGGGTAGCACACTGGGCTTCCAGTAGGGAAGATGACGGTTCAAACACGCCTCCGACCATCCTGATGTAAGTTTTCCGTGATTTTCTTAAATCACTTCATGCAATGCCGGAATGGTTCCTTGGAAAAGACAGGGCAGATTTCCATTTCCATTCTTCCTCAATCCGAGCTCGTGTACGTCTTTAATGACGTCGTTGTCGAGAGGACGTTCAGCACTAATTGCCTCCTCCTCTTACTTGCTGATATTTTTTCTTCTAAAACATTTCTTTTGTTTCCCATCAAGTAGGTTTTCTTGACTTAACCCGTCTACGAAAGCCCATGTGAAGGATGGGTTGGCTTGTGCCATGATGTTTGATATTGAAGTTAAAATCTTCTGGGTTATTAGGCCGCGTCATGCTTCTTCTAAAATGTTCGACGTTTCGACCCCTCTGCTGAGATATTCTTCAGGATCTTTTGGTGTCCACTACTGCTAGAACACTGTCAGAGACGAGTGTCGCGTCCACTTACAAAGGGGGAGTTTTCCGGCGTTCTTGTTGGAGAAGTGATAGTATTGGTTAAAATTCATATGGCTACCATTGGTGGGCCATAGTCATAGGCTACTATTCCCGCTCTGATGCATCAGAGCGACAGTCGTCTCTGACAGTGTTCTAGCAGTAGTGGACACCAAAAGATCCTGAAGAAGATACTAGCAGAGGGGTCGAAACGTCGAACATTTTAGAAGAAACATGACGCGGCCTAATAACCCAGAAAATCTTAACTCCAGCGACAATGGCCACGAAAGCCTGCAGACTTACATGTTTGATATTGTGAGTTTCTCATATCTGATTACGATTTTACAATGTAAGTTCTCACTCGGTTATAAATGTTGCGTACTATGTTTTCGACTTTTATTTGTAATGAATCACTGTGATATATCTTGGTCTATTTTGGTGTGTCGACTCCTGAAGACGATAATTATTGACTGAAACTATTTGTGTAAAATATTGATTAATAAAGCCCTGTGCAACTACGATTATTCGTCAACTACTACATCTACGGATGATACTCTATCCAAGATAATTTGCTGCGTCCTCTCTACCAAAAACTCTTCAGCCCAGTCGGAAATTTCGCTTGATATCCCGTATGAAAATAATTTAAGAAGCACTGGTCCGCGACCACGTCGGCGCTGAAGGAACTACCTTCCGGGAGCAGGCACGTAACTTTAGCGACACTTTTGTAGTCGGCGGGGGC
Source organism: Schistocerca serialis cubense (assembly GCF_023864345.2). Classification (NCBI taxonomy): domain Eukaryota; kingdom Metazoa; phylum Arthropoda; class Insecta; order Orthoptera; family Acrididae; genus Schistocerca; species Schistocerca serialis. The sequence goes on along the minus strand of NC_064645.1, from coordinate 591,499,459 downwards.
AGGCCTGCCGCACCTGGGGGCGGCTGCCAGCAATTTTCCGGCGCGCACGCACCGCCGCGTTACGTCACGTCCGCGCGTATGCAAGCGCACGAGCGGCCGCGCCGTTCGTTCCGCCGCGGGCGATATTCAATTACGCCCCCCAGAACCGGCCTCAGGCCCGGCCGGTGTCAGGGATTGGGGGCGGCGAGTGGGTGGTTGGTGGGCGCACAGGTCGATATCTGCGCCCCCGGACAGTTCCGGCAGCGGCTCCGCCTGGCGGATCGCCTGTGTCGCGTATTTAATTGGCGGCTTCGTTACCGGCCGCGGACGTGTCGCGCGCGCGCTAGCAGCTCGACCCACCAGAGGGCGCGCTGTTAACATGCGCCCCACGCTGCTAGCGTTCGCTCTGCTCGTCAGGACGTAAGGATGTATTGTGGGGCCACTCAATGAGCCCGTTACGCTAATCATCTTCCAATAAGCTGCCCACAGCTTTAGGCTCCCCTCCGCGGGATACCGTCACTTACGTAAATTGACGGGAGGGAGGGTGAGAGAAAATAAAATAAAGGGAAGGAACTAATGATGTCACCAGCTGCATCGAGACTCTGTGCGGAATCAGGAGGGGGTGGGGGGGGGGAGGGGGGGCGGTACATGTATATCCGACGGGGATACCAAAACAGGATCTCGTGCTTAATAGGCTTATGCGTTAAAAACTATACCAGGTGGGGACTTTATCGCAACTGATCGGACTATCTGGGCCATATACCCACCTAGATCCACCTTGTCGCAGTCTCCCTCCAATTTCCTTCACGCTCACTAGGTTTAGATTCTTATTGAAGGCTTAAGGAAACACAACATGTATTCATATAAACACGTAGAAAGTAGAATGAAGTTTTCACTCTACAGCTGAGTGTGCGCAGATATGAAACTTCCTGGCAGATTAAAACTGTATGCCGGACCGAGACTCGAACTCGGGACCTTTGCCTTTCGCGGGCAAGTGCTCTACCGACTGAGCTACCCAAGCACGACTCACGACCCGTCCTCACAGCTTTAATTCCGCCAGTACCTCGTCTCCTACCTTCCAAACTTTACAGAAGCTCTCCTGCGAACCTTGCAGAACTAGCACTCCTGAATGAAAGGATATTGAGGAGACACGGCTTAGCCACAGCCTGGGGGTTGTTTCTACAGCTGTAAAGTGCAAATGCATTCTAGAAACAACCCCCAGGCCTGACAAGGCCAAGATTATTTCTAGCAACGATTATCTAGGGTTTGAATTCTACATCTACATCTACATCTACATTGATACTCCGCAAGCCACCCAACGGTGTGTGGCGGAGGGCACCTTACGTGCCACTGTCATTACCTCCCTTTCCTGTTCCAGTCGCGTATGGTTCGCGGGAAGAACGACTGTCTGAAAGCCTCCGTGCGCGCTCTAATCTCTCTAATTTTACATTCGTGATCTCCTCGGGAAGTATAAGTAGGGGGAAGCAATATATTCGATACCTCATCCAGAAACGCATCCTCTCGAAACCTGGCGAGCAAGCTACACCGCGATGCAGAGCGCCTCTCTTGCAGAGTCTGCCACTTGAGTTTATTAAACATCTCCGTAACGCTATCACGGTTACCAAATAACCCAGTGACGAAACGCGCCGCTCTTCTTTGGATCTTCTCTATCTCCTCCGTCAACCCGACCTGGTACGGATCCCACACTGATGAGCAATACTCAAGTATAGGTCGAACGAGTGTTTTGTAAGCCACCTCCTTTGTTGATGGACTACATTTTCTAAGCACTCTCCCAATGAATCTCAACCTGGTACCCGCCTTACCAACAATTAGTTTTATATGATCATTCCACTTCAAATCGTTCCGTACGCATACTCCCAGATATTTTACAGAAGTAACTGCTACCAGTGTTTGTTCCGCTATCATATAATCATACAATAAAGGATCCTTCTTTCTATGTATTCGCAATACATTACATTTGTCTATGTTAAGGGTCAGTTGCCACTCCCTGCACCAAGTGCCTATCCGCTGCAGATCTTCCTGTATTTCGCTACAATTTTCTAATGCAGCAACTTCTCTGTATACTACAGCATCATCCGCGAAAAGCCGCATGGAACTTCCGACACTATCTACTAAGTCATTTATATATATTGTGAAAGGCAATGGTCCCATAACACTCCCCTGTGGCACGCCAGAGGTTACTTTAACGTCTGTAGACGTCTCTCCATTGATAACAACATGCTGTGTTCTGTTTGCCAAAAACTCCTCAATCCAGCCACACAGCTGGTCTGATATTCCGTAGGCTCTTACTTTGCTTATCAGGCGACAGTGCGGAACTGTATCGAACGCCTTCCGGAAGTCAAGAAAAATAGCATCTACCTGGGAGCCTGTATCTAATATTTTCTGGGTCTCATGAACAAATAAGGTGAGTTGGGTCTCACACGATCGCTGTTTCCGGAATCCATGTTGATTCCTACATAGTAGATTCTGGGTTTCCAGAAATGACATGATACGCGAGCAAAAAACATGTTCTAAAATTCTACAAGAGATCGACGTAAGAGATATAGGTCTATAGTTTTGCGCATCTGCTCGACGACCCTTCTTGAAGACTGGGACTATCTGTGCTCTTTTCCAATCATTTGGAACCCTCCGTTCCTCTAGAGACTTGCGGTACACGGCTGTTAGAAGGGGGGCAAGTTCTTTCGCGTACTCTGTGTAGAATCGAATTGGTATCCCGTCAGGTCCAGTGGACTTTCCTCTATTGAGTGATTCCAGTTGCTTTTCTATTCCTTGGACACTTATTTCGATGTCAGCCATTTTTTCGTTTGTGCGAGGATTTAGAGAAGGAACTGCAGTGCGGTCTTCCTCTGTGAAACAGCTTTGGAAAAAGGTGTTTAGTATTTCAGCTTTACGCGTGTCGTCCTCTGTTTCAATGCCATCATCATCCCGTAGTGTCTGGATATGCTGTTTCGAGCCACTTACTGATTTAACGTAAGACCAGAACTTCCTAGGATTTTCTGTCAAGTCGGTACATAGAATTTTACTTTCGAATTCAATGAACGCTTCACGCATAGCCCTCCTTACGCTAACTTTGACATCGTTTAGCTTCTGTTTGTCTGAGAGGTTTTGGCTGCGTTTAAACTTGGAGTGAAGCTCTCTTTGCTTTCGCAGTAGTTTCCTAACTTTGTTGTTGTACCACGGTGGGTTTTTCCCGTCCCTCACAGTTTTACTCGGCACGTACCTGTCTAAAACGCATTTTACGATTGCCTTGAACTTTTTCCATAAACACTCAACATTGTCAGCGTCGGAACAGAAATTTTCGTTTTGATCTGTTAGGTAGTCTGAAATCTGCCTTCTATTACTCTTGCTAAACAGATAAACCTTCCTCCCTTTTTTTATATTCCTATTAACTTCCATATTCAGGGATGCTGCAACGGCCTTATGATCACTGATTCCCTGTTCTGTACATACAGATTCGAAAAGTTCGGGTCTGTTTGTTATCAGTAGGTCCAATATGTTATCTCCACGAGTCGGTTCTCTGTTTAATTGCTCGAGGTAATTTTCGGATAGTGCACTCAGTATAATGTCACTCGATGCTCTGTCCCTACCACCCGTGCTAAACATCTGAGTGTCCCAGTCTATATCTGGTAAATTGAAATCTCCACCTAAGACTATAACATGCTGAGAAAATTTATGTGAAATGTATTCCAAATTTTCTCTCAGTTGTTCTGCCACTAATGCTGCTGAGTCGGGAGGTCGGTAAAAGGAGCCAATTATTAACCTAGTTCGGTTGTTTAGTGTAACCTCCACCCATAATAATTCACAGGAACTATCCACTTCTACTTCACTACAGGATAAACTACTACTAACAGCGATGAACACTCCACCACCGGTTGCATGCAATCTATCCTTTCTAAACACCGTCTGTACCTTTGTAAAAATTTCGGCAGAATCTATCTCTGGCTTAAGCCAGCTTTCTGTACCTATAACGATTTCAGCTTCGGTGCCTTCTATCAGCGCTTGAAGTTCCGGTACTTTACCAACGCAGCTTCGACAGTTGACAATTACGATACCGATTGCTGCTCGGTCCCCGCATGTCCTGACTTTGCCCCGCACCCGTTGAGGCTGTTGCCCTTTCTGTACTTGCCCAAGGCCATCTAACCTAAAAAACCGCCCAGCCCACGCCACACAACCCCTGCTACCCGTGTAGCCGCTTGTTGCGTGTAGTGGACTCCTGACCTATCCAGCGGAACCCGAAACCCCACCACCCTATGGCGCAAGTCGAGGAATCTGCAGCCCAATTGCAGAAATTAAAGCGCGTGTTCGGAGGAAATAGGTACAAAAAAATTGCAAAAATGTCCAGATGCAGCCGACAAAAGGCGCCTTTGAAAAGAGAATTTTGGCTCAAATACTATCATATTGTGAGTCTGTTATAAAGGAAACGACCAAAATTACAATAAACAGCCACGATTTTAACAGAAATCGGGGTTAAACACTTATTAGGGCATTGGGTAGGCTCTGGACATTGAACGAAAACAAAGACGAAGTTTCGACGCTTGTGTGGAAAGCCAAGCGGCGTTCTCAAACGTGGCTCCAGTCTTGCACTCCATCTGACGCCAGTGGGTCCCGCGACGGAAAGGAGCTGCTAGGAGCTGCCCAGCTTGCCTGAATCTGGAAGGTTCCCGATGATGCCATCTATGTAAGGGGAACATTATTCCAGCCCCGGCAGTCAGTGATTTTAACTCCTGGGCACAATGGCAGAGACAGATACCGAAAAATCCAGTATTTTATTCGAAGTGACATGTCTTATACCCCGAAAAGATTTTACCGTGGACTCATGTTCACTGGAACCCGTTTGATTTGATTTCTCTGTACAGTAAGATGTCAGCTCTCACTGTTAACTGTTGCGTAAAGTATCAAATGCACAATTACAATGAAGTAAAATATCATTCACTGGTGCATCATAAATTGAATTACAGAGTCCTTTATGTTATCAGTTAAATCTGGAAACAAAAATTACCATCAAATAATTAGAACATAATCTGACAACTGACGGCATTAGCAGAAGGAAAACGTATTATAAATGTATAAATCTCTTCTGTGCAGAAGGACACTATTTAAAACACAAAAGAAACATTAAAGGACGACACAAGCATTTAAAAAGGGCACCCCTCCCCCTACACACACACTATATATATATATATATATATATATATATATATATATATATATATATATAGAGAGAGAGAGAGAGAGAGAGAGAGAGAGAAAGTCACACACTATATATATATATATATATATATATATATATATATATATATATATATTGTGTGTGTCTTTCTCTCTCTCTCTCTCATATATATATATATATATATATATATATATATATATATATATATATATATATATATATATATGCTATTATGCTATTAATTAAGTTGTCCGTTAAGAAATCTTGCTTAATTTTCGTTCTCATGAGTTGTTGGAAACCACACACAAATAGTTTCCATGTTTTTTCGTTTGTAATTCATGATCACCATTTAGCCAACGTTTAAAATGTGTGATCATGAATTACAAACGAAAAAACATGGTAACTATTTGTGTGTGGTTTCCAACAATTCATGAGAACGCAAATGAAGCAGTATTTCTTAACGGACAACTTAATTAATAGCATAATGGTCGAGAAATATCTTGACACAATGAAATTAGGTTCAGATACAAATTGATTTGTTAACACGCCGACCAAATTTAGATTAATATCATTTAGTTCCGGACGACAAGTTATTTAGGCAAGATAAAGCACAGAGGGTCCTGCATAAATGTGTAATGGAAAATTAAGGGATTGTCAACAACACATAAACACTGTCTTTAAGTGTCATTTTCGTAGAGTAGTTGTGACTGAAAATATGTGCACATCTCATAGATTTAACTAAAGGAAACACTTAGATGATGGCACAAGGATGCTAAAAAATGTCTGGGTTATACGAAAAGAACAGTGTTTAGCATGACAGAAGGGCCCTGTATTCAATAGTGGACACACGGTAATTGCAAGAGCAGCAAACCGCATTAATAGAAAGTAGTAGGAAATATTAACAATTTCTAACTTCTGTCTTCGTTATTTAAATGGTCGTTCGCCTACACGCTCGACGTACGTTTGTGATTAAGATAGTGCTATATTGTATGTACGTGCACAAAACTGCATCAGTTAGAACAGGAATGCTGATACTGGATGGCATCTCTTCCGACATCCACCACATCATCGTATCATAATCGTCCCATGACGAAACAAGAAGAACTGCACGATGAGACCTGTAAGGAGCTCAAAAAAGATACCCAAGCAATATCTTGTCCAGGCATTAAGCAAGTCTCTGCTTCGATCTCTTACTTACGTTAGTTGGTGTCGGGATTCATTATCGTCCGCACGCTGTAGTATGCTCCTGAGGTGTATGACAGGAATCTAGAAGACAGAAAGAACATACGTCGTACACATTGAAACTCACTCTTCTCGTAACTGCTTGACCTACTGGGGCCCGCAGTGTGAGCTTAGGGAAAATAGTAAAGGAAATCATATACAGAAAAACACCAATCCATGAAAAAGAATCTGCATCCAAGAGAAATGCTTACTATTCACTCCATTATAATTTACAGCTGTGTAGTATTGTAATACGAATAACTGATACATTTTTAAATTAGATAATAGATCACTATCATGCACCTACTTCTTACAGACAGTAGACATAAATTGACTAAAATTTAACTCAATAAATTATTAACTAAATTGTTTTCCATAATTCTTAACGGTAACTATGAGACCAAATGGTTTTAATTGTTTCGAAATAATTCATTGCATAGTTCCTTCTACACTAATGTGTTGTATCCACTACAGATTTGTTCTATTTGTAACGACATTTCTGCTTATTATGCTAATTAGAGGTAACAAGTAATATGAATTGACTGAAGAATAAGTTGTGATCACTAACAGCTCTACTAAATGTGATAAATATATGTTCTGTTTCTTCAGAGTGCCCGAGTTAATCATCTTATAATCATCAGAGCCTTTACAATGCACCATGCATTATACGAATAATTCCGCTATTTCATCATATCATATGTGGACCTCCTACTGATGTTGTTTGCTAAACAGATCGTCACCAGTAAGCCCTTAGACTGGATTATGAACTTGATAGCTAGCATATAATTACAAAAGAAATGATAGCAGGGATTTCCTAGACTGTGTCTGTTTGGGGAAAACAAGTATCTGTATAATAGTATACACATTTTACAGTGAAGAGTGTAGACATGCATACAATGGAAGTCATACCATATAAAATGTGTCATTGATTCAATTCTTTATTGCCACAATCAACAGCAACTGAATTTTTCTCTGAATTTATCTGTAATTCCAAAGAAAGCAGGTGTTGACAGATGTGAAAATTACCGAACTATCAGTTTAATAAGTCACAGCTGCAAAATACTAACGCGAATTCTTTACAGACGAATGGAAAAATTGGTAGAAGTCGACCTCGGAGAAGATCAGTTTGGATTCCATAGAAATGTTGGAACACGTGAGGCAATACTGATCTTACGACTTATCTTAGAAGAAAGATTAAGGAAAGCCAAACCTACGTTTCTAGCATTTGTAGACTCAGAGAAAGCTTTTGACAATGTTGAATGGAATACTCTCTTTCAAATTCTGAAGGTGGCAGGGGTAAAATAGAGGGAGCGAAAGGCTATTTACAATTTGTACAGAAACCAGATGGCAGTTATTAGAGTCGAGGGGAATGAAAGGGAAGCAGTGGTTGGGAAGCGAGTGAGACCGGGTTGTAGCCTCTCCCCGATGTTATTCAATCTGTATATTGAGCAAGCAGTAAAGGAAACAAAAGAAAAATTTGGAGTAGGTATTAAAATCCAGGGAGAAGAAATAAAAACTTTGAGGTTCGCCGATGACATAGTAATTCAGTCAGAGACAGCAAAGGACTTGGAAGAGCAGTTGAACGGAATGGATAGTGTCTTGAAAGGAGGATTTAAGATGAACATCAACAAAAGCAAAACAGTTATAATGGAATGTAGTCGAATAAAATCGGGTGATACTGAGGGAATTAGATTAGGAAATGAGACACTTACAGCAGTAAAGGAGTTTTGCTATTTGGGGAGCAAAGTGACTGATGATGGTCGAAGTAGAGAGGATATAAAATGTAGACTTGCAATGGCAAGGATAGCGTTTCTGAAGAAGAGAAATTTGTTAACATCGAGTATAGATTTAAGTGTCAGGAAGTCGTTTCTGAAAGTATTTGTATGGAATGTAGCCATGTATGGAAGTGAAACATGGACAACAAATAGTTTGGACAAGAAGAGAATAGAAGCTTTCAAAATGTGGTGCTACACAAGAATGTTGAAGATTAGGTGGTTGGATCATGTAACTAATGAGGAGGTGTTGAATAGGATTGAGGAGAAGAGAAGTTTGTGGCACAACTTGACTAGAAGAAGGGATCGGTTGGTAGGACATGTCCTGAGGCATCAAGGGATCACAAATTTAGCACTGGAGGGCAGCGTGGAGGGTAAAAATCGTAGAGGGAGACCAAGAGATGTATACACTAATCAGATTTAGAAGGATGTAGGTTGCAGTAGGTACTGGGAGATGAAGGAGCTTGCACAGGATAGATTAGCATGGAAAGCTGCATCAAACCAGTCTCGGGACTGAAGACCACAACAACAACAACAACAACAAAATATTTCCCGATCTATTTCACCGTGTAGCCTCTAGAGAGAATCTAAACACTATGCAGGAAAAATAAAGGATAAACACTAAAACAATTACATTAACCTGTATAGCTAACACTGAACATTCTGTAATATATTCGTGAGTTATTGCTACATAATTCAAAATCACGCAAAATTTTATTTATTGGGCACTGGGGTGTGTGAAAATATCACTTGGCAGTACCTTACTCGACGCAGTATTTACAACAGAAGGAAACTGAAACTGACTTCAACAATTACTATAGCAGTATTATTGCATTTCGTTTTATTAGTATAAAGAAATTACAAAATTTACGAAAATCATTTGTTCTTTATTTTAGTGAAAGCTTCTCTGTTGAGTAAGTGGTTGCAACAACTAGAATTTCACGCATCATTTTCTGAGTGCATCTAATTACTTACTAGAAAGTAAAGCATTCATTGTCGAGTAAAAGTAGATCTATGTAGGTTCCAACGGTCAGATTTAGTGCAATGCTGGCACACGTTGTTTTCTGAAGACCGCCCGCATCTCGTGGTCGTGCGGTAGCGTTCTCGCTTCCCACGCCCGGGTTCCCGGGTTCGATTCCCGGCGGGGTCAGGGATTTTCTCTGCCTCGTGATGGCTGGGTATTGCGTGCTGTCCTTAGGTTAGTTAGGTTTAAGTAGTTCTAAGTTCTAGGGGACTTATGACCACAGCAGTTGAGTCCCATAGTGCTCAGAGCCATTTGAACCATTTTTTTTTCTGAAGACCGAACAGGCTGAAATATTGTTAGTGAGATATAAAAAAATAGTAATTGATATTATGACATCACACGACAGGCACATGGATCAGTAGTGTCAAGGATTAAATTTTTGGAGGTGATGTTTATGGGGAAGTGGGAGGCAGTTGGAGAATAATATTAAGCCTGTGGTCTATGGGAAACGTGCCGATTTTCTCAACCCAGACATTATTTAAATCCATACATATTATAAAAATGTATGTCTTTATGTATGTGTGTGTTGTGTATGTTCCTTATCTGCTCTGAAACCAATGGACCTAGTTCAGTCAAACTTGGCACACAGACATCTTACTGTCAGGCAACAATCGCTGTGGAGGAAAGAACCATCTACTTGTCAAAGGGGTGGGGCTGAAAAGGAAAAGTAGGTCGTGACGCATGAATTCCCAGAATTTATTCACCCAGTATATGAGAATTCCAACAAACTTCACACATAATTTCAAACATTCTTTTGTCACTGACAAGCCCTACAAAACAATGAAAGTAGACAATTTTTAGCGATTTCCAACAAACTTCAAACATAATTTCCAACCTTCTTTTGTCACTGACAAGCCCTGCAAAAAGATGAAAGCAGACAAGTTTATAGGTTACTACTTTTCAACCATTCATGAAAGAAAAGTACAGCAAGAGGCTTGACGTTATAATTTATTATTTCTTTACTAGCAACTATTTTCGCGACACATTTATCAAACAGTTCGGACGTATAGCATTGAATGTGAATTCAAAATTATATCGTCATACAACAATTGTTCAGGAGATACGAATTCATAAACAGAGACGTTTAAATTTATTAATTTTTTTGGTACACTTGCAACATATTTGGCAGACGGTATCCGCACATGGCGCTGAATATACGTTCAAAATTATATGATTCTACGACCCATAGTTCAGGACACATGACGTCATAAACACTAAATACGAAGCCAGACGGTGCGTGGACTCACAGCTATAAATAAACAACTGCTCTGCGCTGTGTTTCTCTCCTAATTCTGAATAAAAACGATCAGCGGTAGCGACCGGAGACTCTTGTATAAGAACTGCATTCTTCTGCCAACGACCTTGCCAAAGAACGTGGATGTGCCCCCAAATTTCAGGACACCCTCTTGCCGTGCGAATGGTCAAACTGTGCCTCAAGCGCGAAAGAACCGGCAATGATAAACTGTATATGGAAACGACGTATGATGTGTATCCACAGAATACGTGGCACGTAATCCAAAAAGTGTCGTGATGTTCTGCAGTGTCCACTTGAAAAAGAACTCAGATTAGTCTCCCATTCGTATCACCGAGGGGGAATACCAAGGAGGACGTGACCATTAAAATAAGATCAAGTAAGCAACAATAAGGTAACATTACAACGAGTCGGACTGTAGAATTTCAAAAGCTTAGACGTGCTAGGGCAGCCATAAAATTTGCAAAAGCGATGTGGAAGGCAGTTGAAAAATAATATTAAGCCTGTGGTCTAGGGGGCAACGTTCCGATTTTCAATCCAGACATTCCTTAAATCTGTACATACACTACTGGCCATTAAAAATTGCTACACCACAAAGATGACGTGCTACAGACGCGAAATTTAACCGATGCTGTGATATGCAAATGATTAGCTTTTCAGAGCCACACCTACAACGTGCTGGCATGAGGAAAGTTTCCAACCGATTTCTCATACCCAAACAGCAGTTAACAGGCGTTGCTTGGTGAAACGTTGTTGTGATGCCTCGTGCAAGGAGGAGAAATGCGTACCATTGCGTTCTCGACTTTGATGGAGGTGGGATTGTAGCCTATCCCGATTGCGGTTTATCGTATCTCGACATTGCTGCTCACGTTGGTCGAGATCCAATGACTGTTAGCATAATAGCCGGACGCGGTGGCTAAGAGGTTCTAGGCACATCAGTCCCGAACCGAGCGACTGCTACGGTCGCAGGTTCGAATCCTGCCTCGGGCATGGATATGTGTGATGCCCTTAGGTTATGTAGGTTTAAGTAGTTCTAAGTTCTAAGGGACTGATGACCGCAGATGTTAAGTCCTGTAGTGCTCAGAGCCATCTAAACCATCTGTTAGCATAATATGGAATCGGTGTGTTCAGGAGGGTAATACGGAACGCCGTGCTGGATCCCAGAGGCATCGTATCACTAGCAGTCGAGGGGACAGGCATTTTATCCGCATGGCTGTAACGGTTCGTGCAGCCATGTCTCGATCCCTGAGTCAACAGATGGGGACGTTTGCAAGACAACAAGCATCTGCACGAACAGCACATTCTCCAGATCTCTCACCAGTTGAAATGTCTTGTCTATGGCGACCGAGCAACTGGCTCGTCACAATACGCCAGTCGCTATTCGTGATGAACTGTGTTATCGTGTTGAACCTGCATGGGCAGCTGTACCTGTACACCCCTACCTAGCTCTATTTGACTGAATGCCCAGGCGTATCAAGGCCGTTATTACGGCCAGAGTTGGTTGTTCTGGGTACTGATTTTTCAGGATCTATGCACCCAAATTGCGTGAAAATTTAATCACATGTCAGTTCTAGTAATACCCGTTTATCATCTGCATTTCTTCTTGATGTAGCTATTTTAATGGCCAGCAGTGTATTATAAAAATGAATGTCTGTATGTATATGTGTGTGTATGATGTAGAGGATGTCAGTGAAGTAATGTGGAATGAAGGTAATGATTTTTAGTCAAGCGGAAATCTAGTAATACGACCGGCATCAGAAAACGGTGCAACCGTAGTAGGATTTATCAACAACGGGAACGTATGTAAGAGAGTGAGTTTCTGTGAACAGTTCAGGGTTAGAATTTTTCTCAAACCAACGCCAACTTCGATATTTATGGCATACGCGTCGAAATCTTAGCAGGATACGAAAAGACGGAGACAGTGTACAAAGATATTTAACATGGGACTAAGTATGCTATGGGTGGGAAAACAATATTAACTAAGGGTGATTATTGAATTGCTCTAGTATGAGAAAGAATGGAAAACAAAGTCACTGGGGAATTTGGTCTGAGTAGAAGGGATCAGGAAGGCTACTGGAGCACCGCAATATGGTAATACGGAATACATCGTTCAAAAATCGTAGTAGGAGAGTGCTATCCTCGGTAAAGACCTGGAGACACGAGATAATTCCAACTGGATTACATTATGATCACACATAGATTCTCGAGTCATATACTTGAGTGAAGCAATTTAGTATTGATGAAGACAATTCCGATGTTTAAGAGAATCGTCCAGAACTATCAGTGTGGAATGAAATCGGATAGTCAACTTCTGAGGAATGACGATACATTTTTGAAGTTCTCTGAGGTTGTTGATACCACGATAATGAGTATCACAGGTAGCGGCGAAGTTGCAGATGAGTGGAAATTTCTAAAAAGGGAAACCTCTCGGAACGAGAAATACTGGTAAATGGAAGGTAACTGCGAAGACACCTTGGTTCACAGAATAACTACTTCAACTGATCGACGAAAGAAGGAAGTACAAATATTTCATGAATACACAGAAATACAGCAATACTGGTTCCAGTAAACTTAGAATTGAAATAAATAGAAACTGCAGGGAAGCCAATGCAATGTGACTGTAGGCAAATGTGAAGAATTCGAAAAAAGTATTGCCGGATGGATAGTACATATAAAAATCGAAACAACCTTCCGTGAATTGAAAAGCAAACGGTCCAACAATAAAAGAGCGAGTGGAATTCCGCTGCTTTTACAGAGGAGAGAACGAGTGGGTGGATGTAGTACACTGAAATGTGTCTGCATTCGGAGGACTTTCTGATGAGGTGTGACAGAAGAAGAAATGGAAGCCGACAGTGAAGACATAGGGTAACCAGCATTATCGTCATAGTTTCACAGAGCTTTTTTCTACAATCATTAGGGAATATGGCAACGAAGAAGAACTGCTAGATTTGGGATGAACAATGTAATAAGGTTTTCGTTGAAATCGAAAGAAGATGAAAATAGCAGAAATATGCCACAAATATAACTTCGAAATTAGTGAACAAAGTGAAGCTGAAGTGAAGGAATTCTGTTACCTTGGAAAGAAGTAACACATGATAGACGAAGAAGGATGGAAACTAAAGCAGACAACACATATCAAGAGGGTAGTCAAGGCCAAATACACTCCTGGAAATTGAAATAAGAACACCGTGAATTCATTGTCCCAGGAAGGGGAAACTTTATTGACAGATTCCTGGGTTCAGATACATCACATGATCACACTGACAGAACCACAGGCACATAGACACAGGCAACAGAGCATGCACAATGTCGGCACTAGTACAGTGTATATCCACCTTTCGCAGCAGTGCAGGCTGCTATTCTCCCATGGAGACGATCGTAGAGATGCTGGATGTAGTCCTGTGGAACGGCTTGCCATGCCATTTCCACCTGGCGCCTGAGTTGGACCAGCGTTCGTGCTGGACGTGCAGACCGCGTGAGATGACGCTTCATCCAGTCCCAAACATGCTCAATGGGGGACAGATCCGGAGATCTTGCTGGCCAGGGTAGTTGACTTAACCTTCTAGAGCACGTTGGGTGGCACGGGATACATGCGGACGTGCATTGTCCTGTTGGAACAGCAAGTTCCCTTGCCGGTCTAGGAATGGTAGAACGATGGGTTCGATGACGGTTTGGATGTACCGTGCACTATTCAGTGTCCCCTCGACGATCACCAGTGGTGTACGGCCAGTGTAGGAGATCGCTCCCCACACCATGATGCCGGGTGTTGGCCCTGTGTGCCTCGGTCGTATGCAGTCCTGGTTGTGGCGCTCACCTGCACGGCGCCAAACACGCATACGACCATCATTGGCACCAAGGCAGAAGCGACTCTCATCGCTGAAGACGACACGTCTCCATTCGTCCCTCCATTCACGCCTGTCGCGACACCACTGGAGGCGGGCTGCACGATGTTGGGGCGTGAGCGGAAGACGGCCTAACGGTGTGCGGGACCGTAGCCCAGCTTCATGGAGACGGTTGCGAATGGTCCTCGCCGATACCCCAGGAGCAACAGTGTCCCTAATTTGCTGGGAAGTGGCGGTGCGGTCCCCTACGGCACTGCGTAGGATCCTACGGTCTTGGCGTGCATCCGTGCGTCGTTGCGGTCCGGTCCCAGGTCGACGGGCACGTGCACCTTCCGCCGACCACTGGCGACAACATCGATGTACTGTGGAGACCTCACGCCCCACGTGTTGAGCAATTCGGCGGTACGTCCACCCGGCCTCCCGCATGCCCACTATACGCCCTCGCTCAAAGTCCGTCAACTGCACATACGGTTCACGTCCACGCTGTCGCGGCATGCTACAAGTGTTAAAGACTGCGATGGAGCTCCGTATGCCACGGCAAACTGGCTGACATGGACGGCGGCGGTGCACAAATGCTGCGCAGCTAGCGCCATTCGACGGCCAACACCGCGGTTCCTGGTGTGTCCGCTGTGCCGTGCGTGTGATCATTGCTTGTACAGCCCTCTCGCAGTGTCCGGAGCAAGTATGGTGGGTCTGACACACCGGTGTCAATGTGTTCTTTTTTCCATTTCCAGGAGTGTATGTACCTTAATTTGAAAAAGAAATTTATGAGAATTCCAGAAGAAAGGGGATTGGAGCGTTGAAAATGTGGTGCTGTAGAATGATGTTGAAAATGAGATGGCTAATAAAATAAGAAATGCGGAATTTCTCCGCACAATTTCTGAGGAAATAAGTACATGGTGAACACTGTCAAGACGAAGGGACAAGATGATGGGACTTGTTCAAGACATCAAGTAATATCTTTTGTGGTACTTGAGGCAGCAGTAGATGGAAATAACACAGAGGAAGACAGGGATCTGAACATATTCACCAAATAAAACAGGATGTTGAGTGCAAGTGCTATTCTCATGTGAAGTGGTTGGCAAAAGATAGGAATGCGTCCATCGTTGCACCGAAAAAATTAAGAACGGATGAAATTTTATGTTTGGCGCACTACAGCACCAGATTCAGTTAACATAATATTCTTCACCCAAAGTTAGGCAACTGTGAACATCAAAATCCGAATATGAAATCATAGTATTGAACAGAAGCTTTACCGGCAACAGTGGTTATTTATTACGAGTGACTTTGACAATCATCAGTTCTTATCCTGCAAATATTGTACCATATGTTGTGACAGAGAAGACTTTGCAGCCAGTTGAGAGAAATGCACGTGAGGCGCCTGTGGAATCCTGCTGCTGGGTGCTAAAATATAGGGTGATTCAAGAAGAATACCACAACTTTAGGAATTTAAAACTCTGCAACGACAAAAGGCAGAGCTAAGCACTATCTGTCGGCAAATTAAGGGAGCTATAAAGTTTCATTTAGTTGTACATTTGTTCGCCATTTCAGCCAATAAAGTTTTTGGTCCCTTTTTCCTCGAAGGTGCTACTGTAACTGGACTACAGTATCTGGAGATGTTAGAGAATTGGCTGTTCCCTCAGCTCGAACAAGAAGCACAACAATTCATATTTCAGCAGGATGGAGCGCCACCACATTGGCACTTATCTGTCCGTAACTACCCGAACGTCAGCTACCCGAGGCGATGGATCGGCCGCCAGGCAGCCCGTGACAGAGCACAACATCACTGGCCTCCAAGAAGCCCTGATCTTACCCCCTGCGATTTTTTCTTATGGGGGAATGTTAAGGATATGGTGTTTCGGCCACCTCTCCCAGCCACCATTGATGATTTGAAACGCGAAATAACAGCAGCTATCCAAACTGTTATGCATGATATGCTACAGAGAGTGTGGAACGAGTTGGAGTATCGGGTTGATATTGCTCGTGTGTCTGGAGGGGGCCATATTGAACATCTCTGAACTTGTTTTTGAGTGAAAAAAAACCTTTTTAAATACTCTTTGTAATGATGTATAACAGAAGGTTATATTATGTTTCTTTCATTAAATACACATTTTTAAAGTTGTGGTATTCTTTTTGAATCACCTTGTACTACTGGCGTAGCACACGGCAACACAGCAGTGTACCACAGCGGTGGGCTGGGTTTCTAGATGCCGTGGCACAATTCAGCACTTCTGTAGCCAACCACACGGCAGGAGGTGGGCGGATGCTACAAAATGGCTGGGTAGACCAACTATAAATGGCCGCCACCAAGTTATTAGGAGCACTTGTACTTGCGCTTTGGTTGCTTTTTGGTCAAGCAAATCATTCTGTGTCTACAGCCAGCACGAATTTCTTCTCCTCCCTGTGGGCTCACGCAATTTCCATGCGTTAATAAAAAAGCTCTGCAACATTCTGCCCAATGATATTATAGCTAACAAGACAACAGTCTCGCCTGCTATTTCTTTTAAGATTAACCAAAGCTATCACAACGTTTAGACATAAAGTTGTTCACTCCGTATAAAGCGGCGCCTGAAAGTTAGGTCGTCGCTTTACAAAGAGGAAAGTATTCCTGTCCGCGAGGCAGTTTCATATCTTCTCACGAAATGCAGAAATCTCGTGTCACTTGCTTCTCCCTGCACAGAGTTCTCTCAAGACGACCTGTCGACACAAAACAAAGTTCCTTTGAAATGTGCTTTAGCCAGATGGCACTGATTGTAAAAACTTAGATTCTTTGTGACCGCGGGTGGTCATCCCACTACATTATACGACTGCTGTGAATGTAGACCTGGGCCCCATACCGCGCAGGGTGCACAATGCGTCAAGAAACCTGGCCCGAACATTGCTTGGGTCGCAGCATGTCCCTGCCACAAGCAGACGCTTTGCCTCATTCCACTCCCTTTCTCTTCTGAAAACCTAGCCAAATCTTCCAGGGGCCACTGCCTTGGTCTCTCTCCAGACGCTGGCTTATCATCGACCCTGCTAAACTAAAGAAAATATCACACGCAAAAAGCCACTAATAAAGAGAAGTAATGAATATAAAGGGATATGTCTTATCACTAGCAATCACTGACATTACTTGTTACAAACGTCTTAACACTAGCAATCACTGACATTACTTAAAGAGAAAAGAATCACACGAAAAAGGAAAGTGCACTTGTAAGTAGGCTGTTTATGTTTTCTTATTGGCAACGTTACGTAGCGCTCTGTATGAAAATCACTGGCTGTGCTGTGTACAGTATGTGGCTGGTTTGCATTGTTGTCTGCCATTGTAGTGTTGGGCAGTTGGCTGTTAACAGCGCGTAGTGTTGCGCAGTTGGAGGTGAGCCGCCAGCAGTGGTGGATGTGGGGAAAGAGATGGCTGAGTTTTGAAATTTGTAAGACTGGATGTCATGAAGTGCTATATATATTATGACTATTAAGGTAAATACATTGCTTGTTCTCTGTTAAAATCTTTCACTTGCTAACTATGCCTATCAGTAGTTAGTGCCTTCCGTAGTTTGAATCTTTTATTTAGCTGGCAGTAGTGGCGCTCGCTGTATTGCAGTAGTTCGAGTAACGAAGATTTTTGTGAGGTAAGTGATTTGTGAAAGGTATAGGTTAATGTTAGTCAGGGCCATTCTTTTGTAGGGATTATTGAAAGTCAGATTGCGTTGCGCTAAAAAATATTGTGTGTCAGTTTAAGCAGTCATGTAATTTTTCAAAGGGGACGTTTCATTTTTTTTTTTCTTAAAGGTTTTGAATTTACGTGTAGTAATGAACAGCTTATTGTCAAAATCATCATGTCGGCGAGTCGCATGTCGGTCATTGTTACGCCGTTTCGGCGGTTCCATCTCAAAATTCGGTGTACCTTGCCAATTTCTTTCATAATTTCCGAAGTGCCCTGCGTTATTATTTTGTGGCTGTTCCGTATTTCTATGTCCCTCTTCCCGTATTGGAGCGTGAGTGTCCTCTAAAATATGTAATTCCCGTATTACCTGTGTCAACTGATCTTGTACTTCCGGGATTTTTCTTTGGTGTTGCGTATTAATTTGATTCTGATCTTGTTTGAATTTCCTAATTTGTTCGCACTCGTCTGTGTCATTCAAGACTACCGGTTTTGTGTCATTCAGATTATCATCTACCCTTGTAGATAAATTATTTAGCTGATCCGAAAGTTAAACTACTTTCTCTGATAATGATCTAATTTCCTCCATGTGTCTTTCTGAACCAATTTTCAGAGTATCTACTGCGTCCTTTAAGTTTTCCTGAGTTTTTGCAAGTAGCGTAACCGAATCGGTAGATGCAACTGAGTCAATTTAAGCTTGCAAGGTGTCGTGATTTTCATGAACTGTAGTTTGCAGTTCCTTTATGGCTGCTTCGTGATTGTGTAATGCATTTTCATGACGCGAAAAAATAGGTTGGAAATGCTCACAAATTTGTGTTTTTACGTCATTACAGACTTTTTGACATTTCGATTCGATTTTATGTAACTCAGTAGTTAAATCTTCGCGTGTTTGTTTAAGTGTGGTGTCTAACTTTTGAAGATTTTGTTCCATTGTGTCTAACTTTCGAAGATTTTGTCCCATTTCTTTCTGATTTTGTTCAAGCGTTGTGTCTAACTTTTGAAGATTTTGTTCGATTGTGTCTAACTTTTGAAGATTTTGTTCCATTGTGTCTAACTTTTGAAGACTTTGTTCCATTGTGTCTAACTTTTGTAGCCTTTGTCCCATTTGTTGCATTAACTGTAATAACAATGCACTGGTGTCTGAAACATGTTCCTCAGTGCTTTTCGGCAGTGAAGTTGCACCGGCAACATTCACATTTTGACAAGCAGAAAATGTCTTGACTTATTTGAGAAAACGGTGAGGACGCAAAACCTGAATCTGCAGTAGTTGCAAAATTGTGTCCTGTCATTCCCGATTCCTGAGGCGGGCTGTTGCTGACCGATCGATCGATAATGCTTCCCTGTTCACTAATTGTTTCCCTGTCTACACCATTGTTTGCAGCCCGCTCCATTTCCCTATGCACAATTACCAAATTACTACTTGGAACATTAGTTAATTCATTACTCGGCGGCGCTGATAAGCTACGCTCGTCGTCACTATTATTTCTCAGTTTACTTTGGAGCCTACTGTTACGTTTTTCACACGCCATTGTTGTCACAATATTTCACACGATAACACAGAAAAACACAATTTGAAGAGCAAAAATAAGAAAACACATTAACATAGCACTTAAAATGATATCTCGTTAATTGCAAGCGCAGCTGCGAAATACTTGGTGCAAATCTACATGCATGCCACAACTGTTTTACTGTACAAGAATGAAAAACTACAACTACAAAGGATATTCTCTCTTCAATTACGCACTAGCAATAAACAAAAGCTACACTAATTACACAAACTACAAGAAAAATCAGAAGATTCCAGTGAGGTATCCTCAGCTAAGGGTCGACATATGAAACGTCCCCTTTGAAAAATTACATGACTGTGCTTAAACTGACACACAATATTTTTTAGCGCAACGCAATCTGACTTTCAATAATCCCTACAAAAGAATGGCCCTGACTAACATTAACCTACACCTTTCACAAATCACTTACCTCACAAAAATCTTCGTTACTCGAACTACTACAATACAGCGAGCGCCACTACTGCCAGCTAAATAAAAGATTCAAACTACGGAAGGCACTAACTACTGATAGGCATAGTTAGCAAATGAAAGATTTTAACAGAGAACAAGCAATGTCTTTACCTTAATAGTCATAATATATATAGCAGTTCATGACATCCAGGCTTACAAATTTCAAAACTCCGCCATCTCTCTCCCCACATCCACCATTGCTGGCGGCTCACCTCCAACCGCGCAACGCTACGCGCTGTTAACAGCCAACTGCCCAACACTACAATGGCAGACAACAATGCAAACTAGCCACATACTGCACACAGCACAGCCAGTGATTTTCATACAGAGCGCTACGTAACGTTGCCAATAAGAAAACATAAACAGCCTACTTACACACTATGGATAATTTGCAAGACCGACGATACGTTTAAACTATCTGTACATCCATAGTACTATTGGCTATCGTACCTCACTGCTTTAGCCAAGACCACTTGTTGCTGTTGTTTGAACTTAGCTGTTATTTTATTAATCAGCCCAGTTCTTAGTAGTCTTAGTAGTAGTTGAATTTGATGTAGGTATTGCCGCTTATTGTTTTTTTCTGTATACTTTTGTCGTAGTTTCTAATTATGGCCAAGTTTGTAACAAGAAAGAAGAACAAAACCGATTTTAATTCATCCACTAGCGTGGTGGTAAGTTAAATATATGTACAAACTGCTGTGAGCAAAATTACCTACCTACAGCAGTTTAATGTTGGTACTGGATTCGTTATTTGACGGCAGGTAGGTCTTTGGGGTTGTAATATTTCAGTATTTCTGTATTTCACGAGGCAGCGGAGAGGTAAATATAATTACAAATAGCATTAAATTAAAATCAGTGCATAAAAAATACTCTTGGATTTTTCCGTATAGCCCGAAAATCGCGTTTATCAACAGAAATATCGCCCAATCAGTGAAGGTTGCAATTCTTTAAAAAACTTGATCAATATTCTGTTTCTAGTAGCCCAAACGCAAAATGTCGCCCAATCTCGTAACCTAGTTGGTACTCATTTATGAAAATCAGTCCGGCACGGAACTGCTGGGAGGAGTTTGTGGAGAGCCGAAGGGTTATGGAATGACAGCGTTCGTTTATAAAAAAAAAAGTTTTTCAGCGGGTTCCTTGAATTCGGCCGAGCTGACCGCGCCCAGCATCCGTCCTCCCGCTTTCGTCCAGAATCTATTTACAGCCTCGTAACACTATATTAACTGAAGCCAGCAGTCCGATGGACAATTAAATATTGAGATATGCATACAATGCTGCTCTATCGAATGACTTCATTGACACAATCAAAGGAAGAACATGCAATGTCAGAATTCAATCTTCCGTCGTAAGGATTTTACTTCATCTTGAATAAATGGGCAACAACACGTTCTCTCCAAATTGCTCTTGAGGTAGCTCTGCCTGTTGAACCACTGAGCTAGCAATCCCTGGATTCGGCAGGTGGAGTGGTTTTGAGTCCATCCGCCGGTAACCTTGAAAACAGTTTTCTGTGGTATCTCATTTTCGATGTAGGGTAATACGGGGGTCGATCCCTTGCTATAGGCCACGGCCAGATCTGTAGGACTACTCTTCTTTCCTAACAAATTCCAATTTTATTAAAGATGAAGCCCGTTTGCTTATATGAAAAGTGCTGCATCGAAGACGAGTCAAGCATCTATTCGGAAGTTCCTGACGCTAAAGTCTTTATGATAAACAAATAATAATCCTACTTTCCCTCATTTAGAATCATGCATTCCTCCACCGCGGCATTCTTTAATGCGGAAAATGACGTTTCTTCCATTGCAAGAAGTGCGAATGCATATTTAAATGAGGAAATCTGGAAAGTGTATGGTTGAGTATTTCTGGAGCCATTGCATTTCCTGCAGCAAAAATTGTTCTAGCTCCTCTTTCGAACAGAGATCTCTCATTCCAAATGTTCTGCCGCTAACAAACACGGTATCCGAACAACTTAGCGCACGTCCGTTCCTGACCACTTCATCTCAAATTCAGACTGAAAGAACAGTGCAAAATGATCTTGTTGGATGAAGGGAGTTTGGAGCATGACTCTTTCTTAGTGGTTCGCCAAAATACAACACTCCTAACTAATGAGATTATACACTACGTAATAAAAAGTATCCGGACACCCCCCCAAAACATGCGTTTTTCATATTAGGTGCATTGTTCTGCCACCTACTGTCAGGTACTTCATATCAGCGACCTCAGTAATCATAAGACATCGTGAGAGAATGGGTCGCTCCGCGGAACTCACGGACTTCGAATATGATCAGGTGATTGGGAGTCACTTGTGTCACACGTCTGTACGCGAGATTTCCACACTCCTAAACATCCCTAGGTCCACTGTTTCCGATGCAATAGTAAGGGAAAACGTGAAGGTACACGTACAGCACAGAAGCGTACAGGCCAACCTCGTCTGTTGACTGACAGACCGCCGACGGTTGAAGAGAGTCATAACGTGTAATAGGCAGACATCTATCCATACCATCACACAGTAATTCCAAACTGCATCACGATGCACTGCAAGTATTATGACAGTTAGGCGGGAGGTGAGAAAACTGATTTCGTGGTCGAGCGGCTGCTCATAAGCCACACATCACGCCTTTAAATGCCAAACGATGCCTCACTTGGTGTAAGAGGCGTAAACATTGGACAATTGAACAGTGGAAAAACGTTGTGTGGGGTGACGAATCACGGTACAGAATGTGGCGATCCAAAGGCAGGGTGTGGGTATGGCGAATGCCCGGTGAACGTCATCTGCCAGCGTGTGTAGTGACAACAGTAAAATTAGGAGGCCGTGTTATGGTGTCGTCGTGTTTCTCGTGGATGGGGCTTGTTGATTTGCGTGGCACTATCACAGCACAGGCGTACATTGATGTGTTAAGCATCTTCTTGCTTCCCACTGTTGAAAAGCAGTTCGAGGATGGCGATTGCATCTTTCAACCCTATCCAGCACCTATTCCTAATGCACAGCCTGTGGCAGAGTGGTTACATGACAATAACATCCCTGTAATGGACTGACCTGCGCAGAGTTCTGACCTGAATCCTATAGAACACCTTTGTGATGTTTTGGAAAGCCGACTTCGTGCCAGGCCTCACCGACCGACATCGATACCTCTCCTCAGTGCAGCACTCCGTGCAGAATGGGCTGCCATTCCCCAAGAAACCTTCCACCACCTGATTGAACGTATGCCTGCGAGAGTGGCAGCTGTCATCAAGGCTAAGGGTGGGCCCCCACCACACTGAATTTCAGCATTACCGATGGAAAGCGGCACGAACTTGTAAGTTCAAAATGTTCAAATGTGTGTGAAATCTTATGGGACTTAACTGCTAAGGTCATCAGTCCCTAAGCTTACACACTACTTAACCTAAATTGTCCTAAGGACAAACATACACACCCATCATGCCCGAGGGAGGACTCGAACCTCCGCCGGGACCAGCCGCACAGTCCATGACTGCAGCGCCTGAGACCGCTCGGCTAATCCCACGCGGCGAACTTGTAAGTCATTTTGAGCCTCGTGTCCTGATACTTTTAATTACATTGTGTATCTCCACTTCGTGAAAATTCCGGTATCATTGTAGAATAAAATAGTTTATAGTTTTTTTTGAAAATATGGAGAGTAAATGGAAAACACGAATCCTTTTAAGGTACTTTTTAACAAATCGAACCCAACCCCCAACCCAACCTCTCCCCTTCGGCAAAATTCTGGCTACGTCCTTGGACTGAGGTGTGTCGCTGTTATTCGGACTTCAGCTGATTTCATGATAGGCGACGGTCTAATGTGAAGCTGTTAGCTAAACCTAGTAGTCCTGGGTTTCGAACCAGTACTGCCAAGTGGAGATCAGCTGGAGGCTATCATCATCTGATCGACTTCGGGGGTCCTGGGTTCGGCAGCGGTTACGTTATCGTGCCAGGTCGAAGTCCAGCATAAGCTTGCCCACTGCCGGGCTGATGCCATCCTTCTATCTGCAAGGCCGGTCGTCAGCCGCTGCCGCTCCACTGTGGTAGGCACCCACGTGCCTAGAGTACACACGCACCGCCAGCACGCCACCAGCGTGTTAACGATGATGTAGCACACCACTATATCGGTGACCACAACGCTGCTAGGACGCTGGCATCGATCTCTGTACGGAAGTCATGCAGAATGAAGGATGTT
The DNA here is from genome assembly GCF_023864345.2 of Schistocerca serialis cubense. NCBI lineage: Eukaryota > Metazoa > Arthropoda > Insecta > Orthoptera > Acrididae > Schistocerca > Schistocerca serialis. Next base: position 591,475,348 of record NC_064645.1, on the reverse strand, counting down.
TACGTATAATGACTAAGCTCTTCTGACCCTGATCCGTTCTGATTGTCACGCGCGCTAATTAGCCGCTTCCGGAACGAGGAGACATGCCGACCCAGGATCGAACCCGCCCGGCAGACTGACGACGAGTGTCGGTTTGCCGGCGAGTCAGGAAGTGGTTTTTAGGTTGTTTCTCACAGCTTATTAGGAGAATACTGGGCCAGTATCCAAGTCTCGCCTCAGTTAAATGATTAGCTATATTTCGAAATCTTCGCTAACTTTCACGTGAATAATACTACACAAATACAGCAGCTGAACACACACAGCCTTTCACAGGGGGTTAACGGGATGAAGACACACTGAAAATCTGCCGCCCCCCCCCCCCCTTTGTACTAACCATTCCAATTCCGATTGTAACAATGCTGATACTGCGCCGAAGCGGCACAAAGGCAGAAGACAAAGAAGGAGCGCTCTCTTCATTCTACACTAGCCGTGGTGCTCATAGACGTAACCTACTATTCCCACACACGCGCCACTCTGGGGCTAAAATGGTTCAAATGGCTCTGAGCTCTATGGGACTTAACTTCTGAGGTCATAGAACTACTTATACCTAACTAACATAAGGACATCACACACATCCATGCCCGAGGCAGGATTCGAGCCTGCTACCGTAGCGGTCGCGCGGTTCCAGACTGAAGCGCCTAGAACCACTCGGCCACTTCGGTCGGCCTGGGGCTAAACAAAACTTCCTGGCTGATATTGTTATCTGTATTTCCGACACTATTACACGTAGTATGAGTTTCCATATTTCGCGTTTTACATGTATGTGGTTGTTACATGAAAATGAACTAACTGGTTTGTTTGTTCCTCTAATAATGTGCACATACTGGGTAATAACGTGAAACCGTAAATTATCGGAACTGAAACGATAGCCTATTTGCACAATATGGTCTTTTCCAGGGTTCGAGATTTTATGTTTGGCTTTCTGCAGTGGCCTTGCTGTCATATGGAAATCATGAGCACAACTGAATGTTGTACTCTGTGATCAGGAGATTGTCTGTTTTATTTTCTACAAGCACAACAGCCTTTCGAACACACAATTCCTGCACAAATACCACTGCATCATACTGAACATTTGTAAATACGTTCCTCATGCATAATTACAGGATAATTAGGCAGCAAACAACTATCACAATTGAAAAATGTTATTATGAAACTCAAACACAACATTAAAATTTCGAAACTAAAATTACCAAACGATGAACAAACCCGCAGCAAAGAGAGTAGCGCTACTAACATGTGAAATGACATTTTATATGAATGTAACCAGCTGTATCTCTTTAGCCCACATTGGAGGCATTTTATGTGAAATGTTTTATTTGAATTAGTGGATACTATCATAATCTAAAATATCTATTTCTCGCGAAGCAACTGTGTTTAGAAAACGAATCATTTAACTGTATATATCAAGAAGTCTACTAAACGATTTTAATGACAGTCCTGATAAATAAAATTACCAGCGATATTCCTGTATGGCGTCATACCTGTGGTACATTACTCATCAACTGACAAATTTTCAAAATAGGTGGTGGGAAAAGATTTATTCTCTGGTCTCATACGTTTAAAATACTTTGATCATGACAGTTGCAATATGGAGGAGAGATATTAGCAAGCCTTATATGTCGGTGTATATCAACAGCTCGATTTCTTAAACACAACCACAGAGGAAATACCAAAAGCTATAGGCGTGAATCCGGTCGGACATACGAAACAAAATCAGTTTGTCATATCACGTAAAACGGCAAATCCCATAGGACTGACAAAGCCCTTGGAAATATGGAGAAAGAACGATTATTAAAATGCGGCCACAATCGTTTAGTAATTTCTGGAAATTGAGTGAACTATTCAATTTGAAAAGTCGTTTTCCTACAAGAAGAAAACACGTATGCCTTGCCTCAATGTAACACAGATCAAAGTATCTCAGGCGAGGTTCCATGAAATAAAAATTTGCCTTGTGCTTTGCATAAACGTGCTACACTAGCGACCGTTTTAAAAGTAAATCATCCTGTCTTCGAGAGGTAAACAAACTCAAGAAAGTTTGGGGAAACTTTTTCCACTCGCTGAAATACGTAATGTGAGCTCAAGGCGAGCACAAAGTTCTCTGAGAAAACTCAAATTAGCAACAACGGCTGCGCAAGGAAACTTGAGCGTCCTCTGAAAACTGGGTGGAAGCAGTAACGACTTCAAAACTGGGTATTGCGATTTCATCGCAAGAGACGTACTTAAGTTACATGTGTATGACGGCCTCCTATGTAACAAAGAGTAAGTCGTAGAAAAGTGTAACAAACTTAATTTGGCTTTTTTGATAATAGAGACACTTCAAGTAAGAATATAACTGTTAAAAATTTAAATGAAGCCACATGTCTTTGCATATGTTTCACAACTTCTTAACTACCATGACCTACTTCTAGGATCACAAATATATTTGCTAGCATTACTATTTGACAGATGTAATTTATGTATTCTGGTGCGCTATTTAACAGTGAGACGACAACTACGAAGACAATGAAGTGCTAATTCCGAAGACATCAGTCTCCTGACTATTCCTTGATACGAGTGCAGCTGTTACCTCCTCACCAGCTGTTATTGTAATTTTGTGGTAATCGGAAGTGGTGGAATATGTTTGACATAGAGAACAGCAAAATATATTTGACTCTGTTGCCTAATACGAAATCGTGTCTCGTTACTTCATCAAAGTTACCTAAGATTTTAGATGGAAAAATGTTGCTTTGAAAGGATGACAGTAGAGATCATTTTACTTCCTTGAGTGACTTTTTGCTAGTAATACACTTCCTAGCAGTGGCTAGACCAACCGAATCTGTGTCAACGGTGAAATTTATTCTACTTTAACACTGATGTTTACAATTGTTGTATTTTTTTCCAATCAATCTCTCATTATAAGTCATCAACAGGCTTTTTATAACTGCTGAAATAATGGCGTGATGTTCCCACAGAATTTACTGACTAAGATCGATGGTACTGTTTCATCCACTGATTTCACCTTACGTGAGTGAACCGGATCATTCCTCACAACTGTCTGTAATGTAGTTAACAAAAAAATTTATAAATGAAATATATATTTTTATTTATGAATTTGGCCAGCTATGGACCGCATACAACTTAAGACTTATGGTGTTTCTTTTTCTTCCGTTCTTTCCAGTACTTCTTCATTTTCGCGCCAACTTCTCGTCTCTGCTCATCTGTCCACTCTCTCTTGGGTCGAGGTTTTGGCTCATCTTCTTCATAGTTTGCGTTTTCTGTAAGTAGCATAAAGTGATTCCTGTCACATATTATTTCTTCTGTAACACCTATTTTGTTGGCGTCTTTCTTTACTGCTTCTATCCATCCTACAGTTTTTTTCAGCTAACGTAATTAAAAATTTTGTTTGTAATCCGTGATTATTCCATTCTTTTTAAATATCCATAAAATTTTAGCCGTCTCTTCCTCATTGTATCTGTGATCTCTTCTGTATTTCTGCATAGGTCTTCATTTCTCCTTTTAATCGACCTATTTTACTTGTTTTTCACAGGACCTAGAATTTTTCTTAGTATTTGTCTCTCTCTTTTTTCTAGTTCTCTTAATTCACCTTTCGTATTCAATGTTAGGCACTCTGATCCATACGTTGCTTGTGTCCTAATAACTGAATTATAATGTTTAATCTTCGCTTGTATGGATATTGATTTCTTATTGTAGTAGTTTTGTGTTAATATATTTGCAAATGCTAACTTTTTTATTCTTTCTTTATTTGTTATGTTATGCAGTCCATTGGCTTGGATCCACTCCCCCAGGTATTTGAATCTATCAACTCTTTTAATTTTTTCATACTTTGTTTTCATAAACTTTTCTGTATTATATATATAATTTCGTTGTTGAAAAGTTTGTTTGTGCTTATCTTAATTTCTTCTTGAATATAGGACATCGCTCGTTGTTGAAGCTGCAGGCAGCAGAGGACTCCCGGGATACCGTTGCTTGTCGTGGTCACAAAATTAATCCACTTTCTTCGTTTTTCTCTTCGCTTTATCTCAATAAATAAATATGCTTGGTACGCTCTTTAACCTTGTATTATTCACTCATACAATAGAATACATCGCTATCACGGTATGAAGTCCTGCTACATACTTGAAAGTCTGACTCTTGCTCTCTTAAAACCAAAAACAACAGTACAGAAATTGAATGATAAAACGTTTTCTTTTGTCTGCACTTTAGCGCGCATTCGCAATTAATGTCTCTGCTAACGCATCTGCTCGATCGGCGTTTCATTTCTGCATTGTTCTTAAATAAATATTAAGTTAGCGCCATCCTGGTGGTCTTTCATCATGTACTTGCACATACCCTATCGATAAACGTAATGGTTTCAAACCCATATTCATCATGTTACCAAACTCTTATAATAACTTGCATTTACAACCAGCGACTCATAATGCGTGCGATTTACCACGGCATACTACCGTCTATACTTGTACGCCTTACAAGCTCAGCCAGCCGTCGACACAAAACGTCATTCATATTACATGTCGCAGATTCTTGCTAACCTAAGTCACAGTTTCGTTCTTTACATTGCTGTGCTGCCTCGACGTGTTTGTTGGGGACGAGTCTCATTAACTTCGACCATGACCTCTTTCTTGAACTAGTTTTCCTACCCTTAAATATTTTTATGGGGTATAATTTCTATTCCCAAACAGTATCGCACAAATCCTTAGGTGTTCTCCCCGAGTCATACCAGTCTCTCCTTCCATTACTGTTCTGTACATTAAAGCTGGCTTGTTTCAGTAGCAAGGCTGAAATGGGACTTGTTCCTTAGTCTCTGTAGTGAAGGTACACTACTGGCCATTAAAATTGCTGCACCACGAAGATGACGTGCTACAGACGCGAAATTTAACCGACAGGAAGAAGATGCTGTGATGTGCAAATGATTAGCTTTTCAGAGCATTCACACAAGGTTGGCGCCGGTGGCGACACCTACAATGTGCTGACATAAGGAAAGTTTCCAACCGATTTCTCATACACAAACAGCAGTTGACCGGCGTTGCCTCTTGAAACGTTGATGTGAAGCCTCGTGTAAGGAGGAGAAATGGGTACCATCACGTTTCCGACTTTGTTAGAGGTCGGATTGTAGCCTATCGCGATTACGGTTTATCATATCGCGACATTGCTGCTCGCGTTGGTCAAGCTCCAATTACTGTTAGCAGAATATGGCATCGGTGGGTTCAGGAGGGTAATACGGAACGCCGTGCTGGATCCCAACGACCTCGTATCACTAGCAGTCGAGATGACAGGCATCTTATCCACATGGCTGTAACGGATCGTGCAGTCGCGTCTCGATCCCTGAGTCAACAGATGGAGACGTTTGGAAGACAACAACCATCTGCACGAACAGTTCGACGACGTTTGCAGCAGCATGGACTATCAGCTCGGAGACCATGGATGCGGTTACCCTTGACGCTGCATCACAGACAGGAGCGCCTGCTATGGTGTACTCAACGACGAACCCGGGTGCACGAATGGCAAAACGTCACTTTTTCGGATGAATCCAGGTTCTGTTTACAGCGTCATGATGGTCGCATCCGTGTTTGGCGACATCACGGTGAACGCACATTGGAAGCGTGTATTCGTCATCGCCATACTGGCGTATAATCCGCGTAATGGTATGGGGTGGCATTGGTTACACGTCTCGGTCACCTCTTGTTCGCATTGACGGCACTTTGAACTGTGGACGTTACATTTCAGATGTGTTACGACCCGTGGCTCTACCCTTCATTCGATCCTTGCGAAACTCTACATTTCAGCAGGATAATGCACTACCGCATGTTGCAGGTCCTGTACGAGCCTTTCTGGATACAGAAAATATTCATCTGCTGCCCTGGCCAGCACATTCTCGAGATCTCTCAACAATCGAAAACGTCTGGTCAATGGTGGCCGAGCAACTGGCTCGTCACAATACGCCAGCCACTACCCCTGATGAACTGTGGTATCGTGTTGAAGCTGCATGGGCAGCTGTACCTGTAATCGCCATCCAGGCTCTGTTTGACTCAAGGCCCAGGCGTATCAAGGCCGTTATTACGGCGAGAGGTGGTTGTTCTGGGTACTGATTTCTCAGGATTGCGTGAAAATGTAATCACATGTCAGTTCTAGTATAATATATTTGTCCAATGAATACCCGTTTATCATCTGCATTACTTCTTGGTGTAGCAATTTTAATGGCCAGTAGTGTACTAATGAGTCACAGGTTACGTGAGACCAAGATTTACCTGAGAACAAATGGCTGTGGTGTGGATGCTCTGCTTCGTAGCCTGTGGCGTTAAAATAAGTGGTGCATAGCCACAAACATCATCTCATAACGCTTCTACAGAGGCAGTTGCCGTTTCTTCTACTCTGCAAGCAGTGGGCATTTGCCTACAGCGATATGCCAAGTAGCTCTGTCTCGGAAATAAACCTCAAATACCAATAATAAAATTATGTAATGGCTGTCCAGTGTACTGTTGAGGATTTTCTGGTGCTTAATGACGCGAGTTGTCTTAGTGCACCCAGGCAGGTTGAACGCGACCTCAAATACAGAAATTAAAATGTGGTCGGATACCACGTCATGAAATTACTCCCGACAGGAATGCATATGAAACTTTGACCGATGAATAACAGTGAATTTATACCAAGAATCCAGACTTTTCGTTGAATTGGTGAGAAGACGATCGTTCAATCTGCACTGTAGTAGCTAAACAACGTTGCGATTTGGTCAGACTATTCGGCAGGCTATCTTTCATCTGAGCAATAATTACTGGTACTAGGTTCGTTTTTGATGGCCTTTACAGATGTCTCTGTTATTTAGATGCCTTGCACGAAATGACGAAAGCTCTTCTCGAGCAAGCATGTATAGCATGGGTATCATTTTGCAGTCTAATCTGCGCTTACTCATTTTTCTAATGTGTCCTCCCAATTTCGTTTTCTGAAGTACAGAAGTTCAAGTTAGTCGTAGTACCTCATTCTGCGTAATCTACTATTCGCTTGAAACTTCCTGGCAGATTAAAACTATGTGCCGGACCGATACTCGAACTGGGAATTTTGTCTTTCGCGGGCAAGTGCTCTACCATCTGAGCTACCCAAGCACGACTCATGCCCCGTCCTACCATCCAAACTTTACAGAAGCTTTCCTCCAGGTTCGCAGGAGAACTTCTGTAAAGTTTGGAAGGTAGGAGACGAGATAATGGCAGAAGTAAAGCTGTGAGGACGAGGCGTGAGTCGTGCTTGCGTAGCTCAGACGATAGAGAACTTGCCTGTGAAAGGCAAAGGTCCCACTTCGAGTTTCGGTCCAGCACACAGGTTTAATCTGCCAGGAAGTTTCATACCAGCGCACACTCCGCTGCAGAGTGAAAATCTCATTCTACTATTCACTTATACAACCCATTCTTTACCTGAATTTTTCTCTTGTCGTTTGCTTTTCGGTTTCGTGACTAACGCTCATAAATTTCCAGCAATTTACACGGTCTTATAGAACATCGGTCATGTCTCTTTCCTTGAGTTTAAAGCACCTGGTTATTGTTAAATATACATTTGTAATATCTATCTTTAATACTCCGTATGTTTTCCGCCCCTCGTTTACATGTATTGCAATAATTCTGTTAAGATGAACAACCTATTCAAGTATTTAGTTATTAGCTGTTTTTGTTTGAATCTGATATTTTCCTTAAGAGGATAGTTTCATTTCTTTCTAATAATTTCTTTACGATTTATTGTTTACATTGTCTGCCACGAAGTGAATTAATTTTTTCAGAAAACCCTTTTTTGTGTCCTTCCTCTTTGTCTATCAATTGCTTGACAGTCACCACATTTAAGAAAGAGATGAAAATAGTGTGTCTACAGGGTTGAATATACACATAAAATTTGGCATTCCATTCGTGTAATGCATCCTCCAGGTTCGTCTTAGAAAGTGTGGGTGGCATACAACACAGTTATCTAATATCCTTTGTTTGTCAGTACTGTCTGTCAATTTTCTGCTTAACTCTCTAGCAATTGGAGTATCTTCCTTCTCAAAGCTTATATCAACCATAACTGGCGGCCTCTTATTTCCATTCACATGTGTTTTCTATTAATATCTAATCTTTTATTGAGTCTAGATTCAGTGAATTTCTTTAGTAAATTCATATCGCTTTTTAATAATTTATTTTAATACAAATATAGCTCCTCAAGTACATCATCTCCTTGTAATCCACTTCGAAAACTTTTGGAATCTTTTAAGCCTATTATTCCAGTTCTTAATACATTAATAAACTGCTTAGATCAGCTCGAAAATTTGTTTGCACCAGCGCTATTCGATACAGTATATTTGCTCCTCCCAGAAGGCAACGCCAAAATGTAAACGGTCGAAGTAACGTACGATCGCCCTCGTCTGTACCTCAGTGGCATATTTGTGCAGTATCAGGAAATTTTCCGAAACTTTTTTTCGGTTGCGTAGCTGAACAGATAGTACAAAACGTTACAAGATCATGTGAACGACATGATTCGCAAACGTTGTTCTTATACAGCGAAAACCATAGAATCAGCTTGTTCTGTGAACAATGCCGTACAACCCAGTCTTAGTAGGAGACAGTTACTACAGACAGGTATGGTTAACGCTTGTGGCAGAGACAGTAATTTTTGAGGTTCAGTTTACTGTACATTTTATTTCTCTGGGAAACATGTTTGTTTCGCATTACATGAAGTTTGAAGCTAGCAACAGCGGTGCGTAGGAAAATGGTAAGGCTATTATTATCCTAATAAGCGAACCCGGTACTACAATGAAGCAGGGGGAGCATGAACGTTTTCAGTACACAACGGCACAGGTGTTTCTGTCCATTAATATTACGCTCGCTGTTGACGGCCACAGTCATTTCGTATCATATCATGTCATACTTTACTTCACAGTCAGTTCTTTCGTTATTCGAAACCATTTATAGTTTCCACGACCGGGTCTGTTACTCGTTTCTACAAAGTCACACGTTAGTAGTATTCGAAGACGTGAATCTGATTGAACGAGTATATACCCGAAACACTAATCCCTTTTAAAACGATTGTTATTCGTGTATTAGCAAATGTAGTTCCGGAGTGACTACATAGTGATGGTGGGCTATAAGCGTAGTAGCTGCCAGAATCTATAATGCCAGCCGCCATCGCCAAAGCGACAATCCTGCCTTGCAGTGCCTTCCTCCGAGAAGTGTTGGATACAGTGAGATTTCGTACGGATGGAAATATGGATAGTTAGTGCCATTAACATATAGCTGGAAAAGATGCAGTTCTATACAACTTCTTGTACGTGTTTCAACTAATAAATATTGAATCTAGGTTAACTGGCCGCAGCAGCAAATGCATCCCTTGTTAATGAACAGGAGTTTTGGAAACGCGTGTTTGAGTAACTGGCACACGTGAATCCCCACCGGACCTCCGACTTGCCTTAATCACGTGAGAGTCTTAATAATCATGGGTGCCTCATATGCTACTATTATAATCCCAGTGCAATATGTCTGTCTAACAAAGCTACTGCCAGCGGTGGTACTACAGACTTTTGCACTGTACATTTCAAGATACCTGCAATCAAAATATCAAATAAAACAGGCAAATTAAAGGAAACTAGTCACTGTTTTTCTCGACAAATCCTGAGGGGTTAAATACTACAGCAAATCACCAGTGTTCTCCTACTAATTCTAAATTTCTGAAACTCTGCTCCGAGGGTCATACAACTATTACGACTTTTCGAATAGTTAGCGCTGAAGGGTGAAAGCTGAAGTTGATAAATATTTTTCGTGTCATGTTGTCCGTTTCCGAGGGCTTCAAACAGATAAAAGCATATTATGTAGACACATGCAGCAGATCATCTACTTTCTATTTTTATCATAAATACTGAATAAGAACTAGCAGACAAATGGTGCAAAATTTGTATGAATCGTTCTTTTTCTTTAATTATTTAGAATGAGAAACCCATTTTATGATAAATACAGGTATTTACTTTTAAATTAAACTGGAATGGGATTGTTTTTAATGACAAAACTACAAATGTTCTTTCTAATAACTATATCGAACAATTTAGATGACAGGCAAATATAACATGTACCAGAAACCATTAGTAGACAATTTCAGTAACGAATTAACTCATTGGCCAATATGTACTGTCCAATAAATTCATAATTGCCCTTTCTATAATGTGTTGATCTGTTAGTTTCCTACTTTCATCAGAAAAAATACCAGTACTTCAAAAGCCACAGAACTACCAATGGTAAATTATTTTGGGCCACGAATGTCAAGACTGGCACACTCCCTCTACTCTGCTCCCATAAAACGAAAGGATCATGGCTCCAGGATAGGAAAGGACAACTGGTGCATTTTGTCTGAGCAGTGCTGTACTGATTCTTATGTCATGTGTTAGTTGCTCGTTTCCAGATGTCGGCGTTTTTTATTAAAATAGAACCGATCGCTGTTCCCATTTTCTTCAATAACTTGATGTTTCAGAGCAATAGAAATTTTTCGAATAAACAGTACACATTTTTAAAAAGTTTTATTCAAAAAACAAACATTTTAGCAAGGCTGTTGTGGCGACTTGATATAGCCCTACCGGCTTTTTATGTGGTTATAACTAAAAAATACAAATTAGACTTTTATAACCGAGACGAAACAGATCCCGAAAAGTATCGATTATTCTGAACTAAAATATCGGCATCGGCTTTAATTTGTCGGATTTTTGTCATCCCTACTGTCCACTAACTTTATCTTTGTCAGTATAGGGGATTCGATCTACTTCGAATCTTCTCGTAACTTTCAGCAGGTTTAAAGATAGTATTTTCACTTTCTTTTTTAGTGTTGCTCTTATCAATCCGCATTAAAGCCTAGTTAGTTATCACTACGTAGTATGAAGTGTACATTTATATCTTCCCATTTACTGCAATTTTTAGAGACATTAGAAAATAGAATCTTTTTTGGGCTTATTTTCTTATTCCCAGATCAACAGATGAATTACATTTCTTACATGTGTTTGTGTTTCTGCGCGTAATTGAGTATTTTTAATTTAGACCAAATGCTAATTTCGCCCTCATTACACGCACACGCACACACACACACACACACACACACACACACACACACACACACACACACACGTAATGGTAGTGAATCTACCAGATGTATTACCATTAAAAGGTGTAATTTGGAACGCTGTTACTTGTTAATGTGTAGTAACAGTAGTAGTAATACTAATTTCATTTATCCGTACAAAATTTTTTCAAGGATACTGTATAGCTTCTGGTTTTACTGTTCACGGACATAAAAAATTAAATGCTTATTACAGACAAACAATTACATACGTTCAAAGGGATGACACTGGTTTGGCAACGGACGCTTGTTGACGTTTTTGTCATAATGTTGCTTTATATTTCCAAACTAAGCAAATTTATCTGTTTAAGAATGGAATTAATAATTTTGTTTGAAATAAACATACAGTCTGATGCAAAAGAAAAAAATGGCTATGCACAATATTTTTATATTAGTTTTAAGATTTTCTAGTTTTCCTTGCACCCATTTTCAATCACATCAAATTTCTCGCTATGATTCATTACAAATAAGATAACAGACACATGATGTTGAGTATTTAAGTTTTAGTACGAATTACCAATTTACTCCCTTTTTTATTAGTATCCGTCTCACTGATTCCATGCGGCCAGCCACGGATTCCTCTCCTATGCCAACCCTTTTATCTGAGAGTAGCACCTGCTCCCTAGGTCTTTAACTATTTGTTGGACATTTTCCAAACTCTGTCTTCCCCAATTCGTCTTTCCCTTTAGAGTTCTCTCAAATAACACGGAAGTCATTCGCTGGTGTCCCAACGCATGTTTAAGTTGTTTTTTATTTCATTTTGTTTTATTATTTTTGTTTTATTATTTTTATTTTATTTTTTACATTTTACATTTTTTATTTTTGTAAAACTTTATACGCCTTATACTACTTAATTTAATTTTTTTATTTCTTTAATACATTGAAAACGAAAGGCAAGTGACAATCCTTGTCGCGGGCGGGGAGTCAAGCAATACGGCTACTACGCAATTATCCATACGCCTCGTAATTTAATAATGATGAAGAGTAATCTGAAGTTTAAGACTCCTCCAGAAAAATCAGTGTACAAAGAATTGGATACCGCGGTACTGAGGAATGAAGGGATGCATTTGATGTTCTGTATGGGTGTACGTACTGGGCTAATGTATACAAAAACATGCAGTTCTGTTGAAGAGGGACGCGTATCTCCAAAGGGGCGATTAAATAAGTTGGGGGAGACAAACGTAGGTGCAAGATGGGTGAAACGTCTCTGTACAGCCACTCCGTGATACATTTGACCAGTTTTGTGCTATACTCCTATCATTTGCTACACCTCTAGTCCGCGGTGTACTTCTTCAAAATCATCCAGGAAGGCTGGACAGTTAGCCTGAAAGCTCATGCGTCCAAGATGCTGAGCAGAATAATGTAGAAAAGGAGGTAGAAGAAAACTGAGGATTTGTTAGATGATGGTTAGTCAGGATTTCGGAAAGGTAAGGGCACCAGAGAGGTAGTTCTAACGTTGCGAAGTATGGAAGCAGTTCTCAAGAAAAATCCAGACACGTTAATAGGCCTTGGCGACCCAGAAATGCGTTCGATAATGTGAAATGGGGCAAGGTTGACGCAGTTCTAAGAAAACCGTGATAAACGTAAAGGGAAAAACGGGTAAAATGCAATATACACGCGAAGCAACAGGGTAATATGAATCAAAGGAGAAGAACGAAGTGCTGTGACTTAGAAGAGTGTACGAAAGCCACGTAGTCCTTCATCCCTAATGTTCAGTGTACACACTGGTGAAAGAAAGACTGGAATAAAAGCAATGTGTAGGACTGAAATTCAGGACGAAAGGAAACCAATAATAAGATTTGTTAATGACATTACTGGTCTTAGTGAAAAGCAACAATAATGACGGGAAATGTTGAACGGAATGAACAGCCTAATGAGTACAGAATAGCGAGTGAGAGGAAACGAAATTATCGACATTTACATGTCAAAACTAGAGATCATAAATAAAAAGCACTAACACAGGGAAAGAGAGCTATTCTGGACAAGGGAAGACAGTTGGTATCAAACAACAGCCTTAATCCGAAGATGAAATTTCTGAGTATGTACATTCGGAAATGTCATTGTATGATATAGAATCATGGTCTGTGGTAAAATTGGAAAATAAGGAAATCTAAGCGTTCGAGATGCGATGCTAAAGAAGGTTTTTGAAAATTTCCTTGTAGGTAAACTGATAGGACAATGCATGAGGAAGCTTGAGCCACACACGGAGTTGTATAGACTCTTGTGCTTGCGAAATCTCTTCGTCTACAGTTGCGTGATTACCGTTTCCTTGGCGATTCGAATGCTGGAGCCTTGGGGGCTCGGCAAGGGATTTAAGCACCGACGCAGCTGACACGTAGTCTGCTGGGGTTTGGCTGTTTTACTGAAGCCTCGAGTGGTACTACGGCTAACAGCCGTTGAGGTCACACATCGTGTGTGTATGGTAAACACCTGCATCGTGGGCAGAGCCATTGCCTGCTGGAAAGCTGCAACTATGCCCTGTCTTTGCGGAAAGGAGTCGTATTCCAGATTTCGGCCACGTTCCTGCTGTCTTGTATGATGGACGTGGCCACAACACCGCCCATGATTCGCTTTGTTCTGATGCAGGAACGACGGTGAGCTCCTTGTTCACGATTCGCTAGACAACTGCCCGTTGCCCGCCCATTTCTGAGTATCGTTTGTTATTTGACAGTAAACTGATTCGTAAGGTTCTACTGGCCGTGTATGTCCGATGCCTTTATTCGGATCAGAAGCCTCGCAATAATAACCTGTCTTAACCACAAAATATTGCATCAATTTCAGAAGACATATGCGTTTTCTAAATTAAAGTTTTGGTGTCTGTCATTTCCTGTATTTAAATACCTCTGTATATATTACTAGGGAGCCAAATGGACTCAGTTGTAGCTCTCACGCGCGTACAGGGATGGGGGTCGGCTTACTGCCTGCCATTCACTTGCTGAGTGAATTTAATTTGTATTCTGTGTGTGCAACCACGACTGGAAGAAAACTAGACTTCCAGCCAGTCCCAAGCCCGGATAAAGTGGGAGGGTTAATCGTTACATTGTAAAAAAACTGAAGGGTTCCTATACACTCATACCCATCCTCGGATTTGAATGGATCTGAAGGAAAACGACCCAAGCTTATGAATAAAGGACTACAAATATGTACATGGAACATAAACTCACTGTACGCTGCACGACAGACAAAGATACTTGATGATGATGGATATTACAGCCCTGCAGGAGATAAGATGGCCTGGACAAGGTACGCACATCGAGAAAAACTACACGATCATATACAGCGGAAACAAGCATGGTCATCACATATTTGGGACAGGATTTGCGGTTCAGAATAAAATAATAGCCAATTTTATGACACTAGAAAATGTCAGTTAAGGATCATGCTACATCAGAATCAAAAGTACATATAAAAACATCTCTTTGATAAGTGTCAATGCCCCGACTGGGGACAAGGAGGAAGACATGAAAGAAGAATTCTATGACACCTTAGACCAAATGTACTCCAGACTACCACAGTACGAGGTTAAAATTGTGCAGGGAGACTTAAATGCCAAAACAAGACAAGAACAGCAACAGCATCTAAATATAGGCATGTTTAGCCTTCACATTGAATCAAATGATACTGGTATAAGGCTTATCAACTTCGCCACGGCCAGAAACATGGAAATATCAAGTACATCATTCCCCCATAAAGACATACATAAAGCAACATGGACCTCACCGGATGGTTTAACTAGGAACCAAACAGACTATGTTTTGATAGAGAAAAAACATAAAAGGCAATAACAGATGTTAGGGCCATGAGAGGGGCTGAGATAGAATCACATCATTCTTTGTGCTAATGAAGATGAAACAATCATTAACAAAACCGCCAAGTAGAACAACAGTTTTAAAAGAACCCAAAGAGCAGATGTGAGTAGGCTAAAAGAGGAGGAGGTGAAGAAACAGTTTACGATTAAACTTAAAAATAGATTCGCTGAATTAGAGAATGACAACGATAGAAAAGAAGATGAAGATATGAGCACAATACGGAAGAAGATGACAACAGTTATGAGGGAGGCAGAGCATGAACTACTAGGAGATGATAATAATAATAGCAATATAAAGCGCAAATCATGGTTCAATGAAACATATAGAATAGCAGTGCCGGACAGGAAGAAAGCCAGATAGGCAACGATGAATAATAACAACCATGAAATCCAAATAACATACAGGAAAGCCACGGCAGAAATGAATAAAGCGAGAGAAAAGAGCATTCATATATAAACAGATAGAGAAGGCTGAGGAGGACTGTAACCAGAGCAATAGTAAACAGTTTCACAGGACAATGAATAGCTATAGAAAAGAGTACAGAGCTAGGGCTGTGATAATGAAGGACGAGAATGGAAAACTGATCACTACGAATGAAACAAAGTTAGAGAACTGGAGGAAATACTTCAATGAACTGCTGGACAACCCGGTAAATACCTAAAACAATGAAAAGGTGGCAGAAAATAATCAGAACGTACAACCATTAGTCGAGGAACCAATTCTAATGGAGGTGAAGAAGACAATAAAAAGACTAAAAAATGGGATAGCCCGTGGCACAATCATGATATCAGCAGAGCTCATCAAAGAAGGGGGAGAGAAGCTACATGAATGGTTAGCCGAACTGATAAAAGAGGTATGGAGAAAAGAAGTAATGCCAGAGGAATGGAAAACTGTTGCTGTTTGTCCCATATACAAGAAAGGAGCCAAAATGCTGACACAGGACTACAAAGGGATATCTCTCCTATACACATGCTATAAAGTAATATAAAGAATTATACTGAACAAGTTCCACCAATACATCGAGGAAATATTAGACACAGCACAAACAGGATTCAGAAAAGGTAAATCAACAATTGACTGAATATTCACATTAAGACAAATATTAGATAAGAATTGGGAGCACAACAGTGATACCTTTTGCCTGTTTATAGATTTCAAAAAAGCATATGACAGTATAGTAAGAGAGGAAATGAGGGGGCTAATGGCAGAGTATGGGATACCTGACAAGCTGATAAATGGAATCAAAGGGCAGAGTGAAAGTACAGAGAGAGTTCTTAAAAGCATTTGAAGTAAAAACAGGAGTGAAGCAGTGAGATATCACCACCTACACAGTTCAATTTGGCTCTCAACAACACCCTGAGGAGAGTAACATGTGAAAGCGGAGGACTAATCATAGGGAAGAAGATAAATGTTCTGGATTTTGCGGATGATATTGTGCTGATAGAAAAAAAACATGAAAGAACTGGAGAAACATGGGACTTTGCTAATGGAAGAAAGAAAGAAAGTCTAAGTATAAACGAAAGTGAAACAAAATTCATGGTAGTAGGAAGAAGAGCTAATTTGGGATCAAACCATCTAAAGATCGGAAATTTAACAACGTAGAAGACAGAAACATTCACGTACCTCGGTATCAACATAAACCAACCAAACCTGATAGAACAACAGGTAGTAACAGGAATTCAAGCGGGGGGAAGATGTCTAGGAGCTATGTACAACATCGTAAGATCGACGTTACTATCTAGGCAGGCAAAAATAAGAATATATCAGACTATCATCAAGCCAGTAGTGTTCTGTGCACGTGAGACATGGACCTTGACAAAGAGAAAAAACTTATCACTTTTGAAAATAAAGTACTGAGAAAAATATATGGACCAGTGAAAGAAAATGAACAGTGGAGAACAAGGAAAAACAGATAACCCAGACAATTATACATACTGCATGACGTTGTAGCGAGTGTAAAAATTAAGAAACTAAGATGATACGGACATGTGAGAAGGAGAGGGTAGAACACGGTAATAAAGGCTGTAATGGATGGAGAAGCTGAAGGAAAGAGACCACTGTGACGGCCGAGAATGAGGTGCAGGGATAACACAATGGGATACATGCAGATACTGGGTCTGGAAGATGAAGATGCAGATGACAGGAAAGTGTGGAAGGTTGAGTGAGACCAAGGACAGGCTGCGGTTTGTGTGGCCAGTATATGTAAGTAAGTAAGTATTCTGTGTGTACGTTTTAGAAGTTGTCGAACAACTCTCTTGGAGGTGGACCAAAATTAAGCCGTTACTAAAACGGACTAACTAATGTGGTCTACACCCTCCTGTTGCTTGTGATCTTTTTGCTCATAAAAGTGGTTGGTAACGCTCTCAGTATGCTTTACAGTAGTATATGTTACTTTAAATTTTCTGTTTTCTGTGATTACACATATTAGTGACATAGTATTTCACCTGGATGCTTTACAGGTGTGTATGTGAAGATAAGGTTTTTTAATGCTAATTTTCTCATCTATGTGACTGATATTTGTTGATGCAAAAGTCTGCTTTACATACGTGCACTTTATTTTAAAATTTGTTCTTTCTATGGTTTTGGATATTACTGAAATAAAAGTTCCTGTTGGCTGCTACACAACGGTGTATGTGAATTTAAGGCGTTTTAATACCAATTTTCTCATCTATGTCACTGATGTTTTTTGATACAAAAAACTGCTAAATAGGGGTGTATATTATTTCAAATTTTCAGTTTCCTTCCATTCCGCTCATTAGTGAAATAGTAATTCTCTCTGGCTGCTACAGAGCCGAGCATTAAAAATTTTAAAATTCATTTTTGAATTAATTTTCTCACCTAAGCTATTCATATTTTCTTATGTAAAAGTTTGCTTCACAGAAGTGGACGTTTAAAATTTTGTACATGATTGTACAAACTAGCGAGAAAACAATCCCCTCTGGTTTATTAACAGATGCACATGTCACTTTCACTTCTAATTTACACTATTAATTCTACTTGATAAATATTGATGTTACAGTCTGCTCGGTCTGTTTTACAGTCTTGTAAAGTTTATCAAGTTTCAAGTACCCGTTAGCAGTTATTACAGAATTGTTGCTACTGTACATAGTAGCGCGATAACGTTCCCCCGGCTGCTTCACTGCTGTTAATCCTTTCACCGATGGGTTTTGGTCTTTATCAGTACTACAGCCTATTCTGTATGTCACAGAAGTGTATATAATTTCCAGTTATCTGCCGTTGTGTATTACAGAAACTGTAGGTTGAGAAAACTTTAATAAAATAAGGATATGAACAAATGGTTTTTGATTTCACAAATTGAAAACCGGCCTCCGTAGTATGTAAACAAATAATTTTCTTCCAGATATTATTTTACACTTGCTCAGCATCTTACTGCTACTAAATCATAGCTCCCCATCAGTTCAATGTTATGCAAGAACTGGCGAAGAAAGAAGTGGATGAATAATCCTGACAAGGAGAACGAACAGGATGACAGGACATTTGTTAAGATTTCGGGGAATAACTTCTGCTGTAGAGCTGGCCGGAGTGGCCGAGCGGTTAAAGGCGCTACAGTCTGGAACCGCACGACCGAGACGGTCGCAGGTTCGAATCCTGCCTCGGGCATGGATGTGTGTGATGTCCTTAGGTTAGTTAGGTTTAAGTAGTTCTAAGTTCTAGGGGACTTATGACCACAGCAGTTGAGTCCCATAGTGCTCAGAGCCATTTGAATTTTTCTGCTGTAGAAGGAAAAAAACTGCGGGGGAAGATGGAGATTGGAAAACATCCAGCAAGTAACTCGGTATATACGATGCAAAAATTATTCTGATATTAATAGGGTGGCACAGGAGAGGAATTCCTGCCGGTTAGAAGACAGATGACGCAAAATTGTAACAACAATGATTAAGTCCATAAATCTTCCTCGCTTTCACTGGTGTTGTAATGCCATCAGCGAATCCCATTGATATCCTCTAGAGAGACTTTTTGCAAACTTAGCAAGCCTCTACTATTATTGATAGAACGCATCCAAGCATAATAGTGAGGTGAAGAGACAACGATTCGAGTGCAGAATTCAACCACTCTGCTAATCCGCATCCATTGTAAACAGCAGAAAGTGATCGTATGGAGACCGAAACGACCCCCTCGGGCTCAGTTTACTAGCCTTACAGGAGACCATTAGAAGTGAAATACCAATGCCCCATGCCCAGGGAGGACTCGACCTCCGACGGGGGAAGCCGAGCGGACCGTGACAAGATGCCTGCGACCGCGTGGCTACCTCGTGCGGCTTGACAGCTAGTCCTAATACTGAACGTGACTTTTCTTTTGAGTCAAACATTGCATTGCCATAGTTGTAGATTTGAGATGGTATGTCCTAATTCGGCCTAGCTAGGTTTCTTACAGTTAGTCACTTGCCTTTCGTTTGGCTGGGGTTACGCCCTATAGACCGAGCAAAGTAACACAGTAGTCAAATTAGTCACATCGCAATCAAGAACAGCTCAGTACGGATCCCGGTCTGATAACTCAATATTTCGGTTTTCCTTACTTTCCCAACATCCACTAGGGCAAAGGCCCATCCCCGCTAAATTGGGATCGTGGTCACTCCGTAACGACACCTACGTCAGCGGGTATTCAGTCTTAACCTTTCTTCCGTTTTCCATCTTCTATCTTTTCGTAAAGTGTGCTCTACATGGAAATTATACGATATGCCAATCATAGTCTGGCCACTGAAAGCAGTTTATGATTGCTGACCTAAATTATGAGATTGCATAGAACGACATAATTTACAAAATTATATACCCATATCAGGGAATGTACAGTTCTTACATTCATACACTATACTGAATTTTTCTGTCACACTTAAAAGTTGCTTAAAACAGTTTATCAACGTGCTCTTGACTTCCGTAGCTGGTAGTTTTTCATCGGATATCTCGTTTTAACTAATTTTTTAATAAGAAGAAATTCCACCTATCTATTAAAAAAGGAAATTGCATTGATAGTGCAGTTCGGCAGAGTACACTGCGTCTCCAATCCTGAAAGGCACATTATGGCCCATCTACACAGTTCAGCCTGTTGACATGCAGCCTAGAAACATTTCGAGCATTGAGCACAAGCCCAACGTCACTTCTGCACCAGAAGCGTTGCCAATAGAGCATGGGTGTGTCTGTTGTGTTTAGGGTAACTTAGTTTCAACTCAACAATTTGGTCCCATACGAACTCACACACATTTGAACATTTAGTACAGTATATTGACGGCTGTATTTGCGTACACCATTGTGCTGTCACTCGAACATTCAGCTGCTGTCCTGATACACAAACAGTTTAGAATTACCTCGTTGTGGTCCCTACATCACCGCTACTTACAAACGGTGGCTCGTAGATACCCCGAGAGGAATACATCGGAACTACAGGAGATGGGCAAAAATTTGGCAACAGCGCAAAAAAAAAACATTGGTTTGTTAATTTGTAGAAGGACAGTGGTCCCATCTGATTAGGGAAGAATGGGGAAGGAAGACGGGTGTATCGTTTCAAAGGAGCGGGCATTTGCCTGAAGCGGTTTAGGAAAATCACAGAAAACTTTAATCAGGATAGCCGGACGTGGGTTTAAGGCTAATGCGACTCCCCTATGCTAACCTGGGACTTCGTACAGGCACTGATGACCACGCAGTTGAGCGCCCAACGAACCAGACATCATCATCATCCGTATGCTAACCACTGCGCCACCTCATTTGGTTCGAAGAAAAAAAAAATATTGGAACATAAGTGTAGTTGTATGCGTATTGCTTGTATCTTCGATTCTGGGACCGTGCTTTACTGGGAGCATGTTTCATTTACTGCCACTGCATATAATGAAACGGCTGGAATAGTGAATATGAGAGTTCCAAGCCAGAATACCTGAGTTGTTGTTATTGTGGTCTTCAGTCTTGAGACTGGTTTGATGCAGCTCTCCATGCTACTCTATCCTGTGCAAGCTTCTTCATCTCCCAGTACCCACTGCAACCTACATCCTTCTGAATCTGCTTAGTGTATTCACCTCTTGCTCTCCCTCTACGATTTTTACCCTCCACGCTGCCCTCCAATACTAAATTGGTGATCCCTTGATGCCTCAGAACATGTCCTACCAACCGATCCCTTCTTCTGGTCAAGTTGTGCCACAAACTTCTCTTCTCCCCAATCCTATTCAATACTTCCTCATTAGTTATGTGATCTACCCATCTAATCTTTAACATTCTTCTGTAGCACCACATTTCGAAAGCTTCTATTCTCTTCTTGTCCAAACTATTTATCGCCCGTGTTTCACTTCCATACATGGCTACACTCCATACAAATGCTTTCAGAAATGACTTCCTGACACTTAAATCTATACTCGATGTTAACAAATTTTTCTTCTTCAGAAAAGCTTTCCTTTCCATTGCCAGTCTACATTTTATATCCTCTCTACTTCGACTATCATCAGTTATTTTGCTCCCCAAATAGCAAAACTCCTTTACCACTTTAAGGGTCTCATTTCCTAATCTAATTCCCTCAGCATCACCCGACTTAATTCGACTACATTCCATTATCCTCGTTTTGCTTTTGTTGATGTTCATCTTATATCCTCCTTTCAAGACACTGTCCATTGCGTTCAACTGCTCTTCCAAGTCCTTTGCTGTCTCTGACAGAATTACAATGTCATCGGCGAACCTCAAAGTTTTTATTTCTTCTCCATGAATTTTAATACCTACTCCGAATTTTTCTTTTGTTTCCTTTACTGCTTGCTCAATATACAGATTGAACAACATCGGGGAGAGGCTACAATCCTGTCTTACTCCCTTCCCAACCACTGCTTCCCTTTCATGTCCCTCGACTCTTATAACTGCCATCTGGTTTCTGTACAAATTGTAAATAGCCTTTCGCTCCCTGTATTTTACCCCTGCCACCTTTAGAATTTGAAAGAGAGTATTCCAGTCAACATTGTCAAAAGCTTTCTCTAAGTCTACAAATGCTAGAAACGTAGGTTTGCCTTTCCTTAATCTTTCTTCTAAGATAAGTCGTAAGGTCAGCATTGCCTCACGTATTCCAGTGTTTCTACGGAATCCAAACTGATCTTCCCCGAGGATGGCTTCTACTAGTTTCTCCATTCGTCTGTAAAGAATTCCTTTTAGTATTTTGCAGCTGTGACTTATTAAACTGATAGTTCGGAAATTTTCGCATCTGTCAACACCTGCTTTCTTTGGGATTGGAATTATTATATTCTTCTTGAAGTCTGAGGGTATTTCGCCTGTTTCATACATCTTGCTCACCAGATGGTAGAGTTTTGTCAGGACTGCCTCTCCCAGGGCCGTCAGAAGCTCCAATGGAATGTTGTCTACTCCGGGGGCCTTGTTTCGACTCAGGTCTTTCAGTGCCCTGTCAAACTCTTCACGCAGTATCGTATCTCCCATTTCATCTTCATCTACATCCTCTTCCATTTCCATAATATTGTCCTCAAGTACATCGCCCTTGTATAGACCTTCTATATACTCCTTCCACCTTTCTGCTTTCCCTCTTTGCTTAGAACTGGGTTTCCATCTGAGCTCTTGATATTCATACAAGTTGTTCTCTTATCTCCAAAGGTCTCTTTAATTTTCCTGTAGGCAGTATCTATCTTACCCCTAGTGAGATAAGCCTCTACATCCTTACATTTGTCCTCTAGCCATCCCTGCTTAGCCATTTTGCACTTCCTGTCGATCTCATTTTTGAGACGTTTGTATTCTTTTTTGCCTGCTTCATTTACTGCATTTTTATATTTTCTCCTCTCATCAATTAAATTCAATATTTCTTCTGTTACCCAAGGATTTGTACTAGCCCTCGTCTTTTTACCTACTTGATCCTCTGCTACCTTCACTACTTCATCCCTCAAAGCTACCCATTCCTCTTCTACTGTATTTCTTTCCCCCATTCCTGTCAATTGTTCCCTTATGCTCTCCCTGATACTCTGTACAATCTCTGGTTCTTTCAGTTTATCCAGGTCCCATCTCCTTAAATTCCCACCTTTTTGCAGTTTCTTCAGTTTTAATCTACAGGTCATAACCAATAGATTGTGGTCAGAGTCCACATCTGAACCTGGAAATGTATTACAATTTAATACCTGGTTCCTAAATCTCTGTCTTACCATTATATAATCTATCTGATACCTTTTCGTATCTCCAGGGTTCTTCCATGTATACAATCTTCTTTCATGATTCTTAAACCAAGTGTTAGCTATGATTATGTTGTGCTCTGTGCAAAATTCTACCAGGCGGCTTCCTCTTTCATTTCTTAGCCTCAATCCATATTTATCTACTACGTTTCCTTCTCTCCCTTTTCCTACACTCGAATTCCAGTCACCCATGACTATTAAATTTTCGTCTCCCTTCACTATCTGAATAATTTCTTTTATTTCATCATACATTTCTTCAATTTCTTCGTCATCTGCAGAGCTAGTTCGCATATAAACTTGTACTACTGTAGTAGGTGTGGGCTTCGTATCTATCTTGGCCACAATAATGCGTTCAGTATGCTGTTTGTAGTAGCTTACCCGCATTTCTATTTTGCTATTCATTCTTAAACCTACTCCTGCTTTACCCCTATTTGTGTTTATAACCCTGTAGTCACCTGACCAGAAGTCTTGTTCCTCCTGCCACCGAACTTCACTAATTCCCACTATATCTAACTTTAACCTATCCATTTCCTTTTTTAAATTTTCTAGTCTACCTGCCCGATTAAGGGATCTGACATTACACGCTCCGATCCGTAGAATGCCAGTTTTCTTTCTCCTGATAATGACACTCTCTTGAGTAGTCCCCGCCCGGAGATCCGAATGGGGGACTATTTTACCTCCGGAATATTTTACCCAAGAGGACGCCATCATCATTCAATCATACAGTAAAGCTGCATGCCCTCGGGAAAAATTACGGCTGTAGTTTCCCCTTGCTTTCAGCCATTCGCAGTACCAGCAAAGCAAGGCCGTTTTGGTTATTGTTACAAGGCCAGATCAGTCAATCATCCAGACTGTTGCCCTTGCAACTACTGAAAAGGCTGCTGCCCCTCTTCAGGAACCACACGTTTGTCTGGCCTCTCAACAGATACCCCTCCGTTGTGGTCGCACCTACGGTACGGCTATCTGTATCGCTGAGGCAGGGAAGCGTCCCCACCAACGGCAAGGTCCATGGTTCATGGGGGGGGGGGGGGGGGGGAATACCTGAGTAGTAGAAGCAATGTCCACATCACAGAATCAGGTTTCTGTTGATGCGGTTGGAGATCGTGAATCTGTGCAGAAAATAATCCCAAGATGAGCGCTAAAGAGTGACTTAGCTCATGTATACTAGCTTTTGGCCAGTTTGCCTCTTTGAGAAACAACTACGGAGCTAATCCGATCTAAACCACTGCTGTTGCATTTGCGCACGGCTGGCCCATTAGCCTCCGAGAGTTCTAGAAATCTCTGCCGCAACCAGACAGCTGGTCTTCTGCGCTCCTCACGTACCTCGCCGGAGCTCACTTCCGCTAAGCCGTACAAGAGCAAACGCGGACGAAGCGCGCAGTGTGTGTGAGTCTGTGTGTGCCAGACAGGACAAGCGCGGTCGCAGCCGGCATTTCATTAATGTTTCCGGCTTCCGTTTGTGTTCCGCTGGCGCCCCCTTTGTGCCCCGTGGCAACAGAAAGCTACCACGCTGCGCCGCGCAGCGTATATCAAATGTTTATCTTGGGGGGCAGGCCTGTTTTTCTTAGCCTGTGTGGTCCTCTCCCCTGCCTCCACAGACAGGCCACGAAGAAAACAGGTCACGCTGGGGGGGGGGGGGGGGGGGGGTGTTTGGCTGCGGGTTTGTTGGTGGCGTCTTGCGCCACTTTCGCCTGCATACACCGGAGCTGTTTCGGCGAAGGAAGCACCTAAATTGACTTCCAGAACACAGTCTACTACGAATCCGTCTTTATCGGTGTGTTTTATGGTAGATTACGCATCTCCACTGTACAGCCAATTACAGACGCTTCTCGTAGTCAAAGACCTAGAGACGCAGTCGTTCCAAAATATCTTTCAATAATGTATTACTTAATTACAATCATTGTATTTTACACACAGTAGTCGACGGATTTAGAGCTGTTGATAGCGACAGATATTCTTCAAGTAGGTTTAAGTCTTAAGACTATGCCTTGAAATTTTGGTTAATTCCCTGCAGCAGCTGGCTGGTGTGGCCGTACGGTTCTAAGCGCTTCAGTTTGGTACCGCGTGCCCGCTACGGTCGCAGGTTTGAATCCTGCATCGGGCATGGATGTGTGTGACGTCCTTAGGTTAGTTAGGTTTAAGTAGTTCTAAGTTCTAGGTGACTGATGACTTCAGAAGTTAAGTCCCATAGTGCTAAGATCCATTTGAACCCGCCCTGTAGCAGATTTTTCTTTTTTTTTTTTGGGGCGGGGCCTGTTAAACGGCCAATTTCAGTTCCTCAGTATTGTGATTCGAGAACCTCGCGAACTTCTCTTTGCTGATAGTTTGCCAAGAGGTTTCAGTAACCAATATAGATATTGCAGTAAAGATTCTTAAGCTTTTCCCTCTGATATGATGGGCAAAAGGTATCGGTCACCAATTTCTGGGTGATCGGCTGGTAGTTGGGAGACCTGGTTTGTTAATAACTTTGAAATACACACTCGTTCCGGGACAATTGATATGGCTGGAAGGTTTGGCTAGCTTTGTATGTGGTGGCAGAGTGTCCATGGTATCGGTGAGAAGGTTTCCTTTATTTACAGCTGTTCGAAGACGTTACTCATATTCAAGGTTTCCTGTTAATTCATTTGTGTGATTCCCGTCTCACGGAAACGTTTAATTTACTTCGTGTGCTGTACTTCCCATGAACTGCGTAAGTGAGCTAGTATCGATGCTCGCGTTCTCATAATGGCTAGGTGTCTTTGTGAATTTAGTAGGCTTGAAGGTGGTTACAGAATCTTGTCACATGATCAGAAATTTATACTCATCAGTTTAGCTCACTCTATGGTTTTGCTGTGGTCGTGTACATATTTGCATGTCTTTGTGATTGCTGGTACTTCCGAGATGGGTGCACTTGTTGTTAGAATGTCAGGTGGCTTGTACGTTGTGTTCACTTAATTTACAACCAACTGTATAATCTAGTAACAGACGTTTCTTTTCATTTCAGACTTCCTGAGTCATTTACTGAATATTTATGAGCATATTGGAGTGTGTCTTATCTATCGCCCGGTCGTTTTCAGCCGGTCTCTCTAGCCGAGCTGGTCTAGGCGCTTCAATCCGGATCTGCGCTGCTGCTACGGTCGCAGGTTCGAATCCTGCCTCGGACACGGGTGCGTGTGATGTCCTTAGGTTAGTAAGGTTTAAGTAGTTCTCAGTCTAGGGGACTGATGACCTCAGAAGTTAAGTCCCATAGTGCTCAGAGCCACTTGAACCTTTTCTTTTCTTTTTTGTCGTTTTCACTTGTTGCTAGGCGTCACCTTTTTCTAACTACGGTTACACATGACAAGGTTCGAAAAGTATTTCAGTTCTCAGATATTTTCCCATACTTGCAGCAATACATTATATTTTCAGCAATTAAGGTACGTCTTAGCTGCGGTTTCTGGGAGTAGATACTATGTGGTGGACGCTGTAAAGTTAATTTCTTCCTCAAACTTCCTGGCAGATTAAAACTGTGTGCCCGACCGAGACTCGAACTCGGGACCTTTGCCTCTCGCGGGCAAGTGCTCTACCAACTGAGCTACCGAAGCACGACTCACGCCCGGTACTCACAGCTTTACTTCTGCCAGTACCTCGTCTCCTACCTTCCAAACTTTACAGAAGCTCTCCTGCGAACCTTGCAGAACTAGCACTCCTGAAAGAAAGGATATTGCGGAGACATGGCTTGGCCACAGCCCGGGGGATGTTTCCAGAATGAGATTTTCACTCTACAGCGGAGTGTGCGCTGATATGAAACTTCCTGGCAGATTAAAACTGTGTGCCCGACCGAGACTCGATCTCGGTACCTTTGCCTTTCGCGGGCAAGTGCTCTACCAACTGAGCTACCGAAGCACGACTCACGGCCGGTACTCACAGCTTTACTTCTGCCAGTACCTCGTCTCCTACCTTCCAAACTTTACAGAAGCTCTCCTGCGAACCTTGCAGAACTAGCACTCCTGAAAGAAAGGATATTGCGGAGACATGGCTTGGCCACAGCCTGCGGGATGTTTCCAGAATGAGCTTCCGTAATGTTTGGAAGGTAGTACACGAGGTACTGGCAGAAGTAAAGCTGTGAGTACCGGGCGTGAGTCGTGCTTCGGTAGCTCAGTTGGTAGAGCACTTGCCCGCGATAGGCAAAGGTCCCGAGTTCGAGTCTCGGTCGGGCACACAGTTTTAATCTGCCAGGAAATTTCACATCAGCGCACACTCCGCTGCAAAGTGAAAATCTCATTCTGAATTTTTTCTTGTTATACAACCAAATTTTAGCGAGTATTAAATCGAAGTAGGATGCTTTACGTACTTGATGAATCATACATTTTCACATCTTTCGAACTGCACGTCATTCAAATGACTATGAGAGAAAGTGTTGGCAGTTAGTCATTTTTTGTGTTTGACTAATTATAGAAGGGTGTTCACATCACCACTGAGAAATGGTCGAATACCTGTTGATCTGTATTAAACTGAAATAACTGCTGTAGTATCTTATAAAGCTTTTCATACTAATATGGCTGTCACTCTTTAAGCGTGAGCTGCTCATTTGATTCGCTTGGTTTTTTCTCCTAAGTCAGATGCTTTTACGAAAATAACAGGCAATTTATTTAAAACAAAGTTAATGTTACTAAATCAGGGCTCATTTTTCTTAGGTTACTGGTTCGTTTACTGAAACAGCACCGCCCTTACAACTGTAAGCACTCCGTACATCGAATGAGATTTTATGCCTTTCCGTGTTACGTAGTGTGGCTGTCCTTTAATTGCAACGCTTAGTAATGTGGGCGATTCCCCCGCTGCCAACGCAATTAAAGCCATGTTAGTGGCTGTTAACGTCAACGAAGCGCAACTGCTGAAGCCATCTTGCAAACCAAGTGAAACAGCGGAGGCGTTATATCTCCCTGCCACTGCGGCAAACGCCCCTTTGCTACAAAGACGCGCTACGTAGTTCAGTGTTCTGACGGAAACAATATCTTTGACGCAAGACACGGAAGGAGGTTTCCCGAGAGCTCGAAGACGTTTCGCGGAGAGTGTAAAGGTAACCGTTATCGAGCTGCATAAGTCCCGAATGAAAAGTTTTTATCGTGGATTTGTGGGATGCAGTGAGCGTTGTCTGATGGAAGTAATTACCTTGAAGGACTTAATGATTGCATTGCTTTTGTCTCTCATGAATGATGCAAAAGAATTAAAATTAAAGCACACATCATATCGACCTGTTCATCGGATAGGAAACTGGGCTGTCTAACAGGAACAAAGCACGCAGTACGAAGCCTCTGTCATATTTCTTAACTGTTTAATTGGTCTGTTGACGTTAAATATCATACTAAATTTATGCTGCTGATGTGCGAGCATATACAGGATATCCCAGGAGGAATGGTCACTATTCAGTGATTAGACAGGAATGATCATTGGAAGCAAAAATGTCTAGTAAATGCATATCTCATGAGCTATGAGGTGTACTTTACTTTCGATGATGTTGTTTTAGAGCCCATGTGTAACAGACAATTTTTCTTGTTTTGTCCTCACGACCTCCTATCAAAATATGGAAATCAAGGAGCTTGCAGCGGAAGAGTTTTGTATCACAAAGTCATTTATGTGAAACAGTAAACACATATTCTGTCTTGTCAACAAGAATATTTGTTGCTCACAGTTTGATTTTCTTGTACAAAGCTATTCGTGCCTTTTGACACCGTGTTTATGACTATTTACGGTTATTAACAATGTGTCTGGTTTGATGATGGGCGACTCGGCACCAAATCGGTAACAAATGCAGCAAAAAGTGTATATTCTTCCAACTGAGACGGTCAAAGTTAAAATATATCAAATTTTCGTCAACATGAAATTTGTCGTTATCTTGCAATTAAGAGCGATACCTGTAACTTCTCAGGCTAACATATGAAGAACTTATTTCAATAGTGGTACAAATCCATTACCTCCACTTTTATGTCTATAATGCTAAACAAACAGAAAGTATGGTTAGCAAGAAGCCATATGATTGAATATTTCTGGTATCTCAACTTCAGATTTTTCAACGCTCATTTAACTTTAGGACTCTGTATCTCAAGATGAACAAAAATGGACTTGTATAACTATTGAAATAAGCGTTTCATGCCTGTAATTTAAAAATATGTTGTAACTCACAGATGACTAACATGCGAATAATTATTACACAGAAAAAAGCGTCCTAAAAAACGTTAGATGGCCACTTGTAATTATAAAGGTTCCTACCTTACCTTTTTCGAGTCATTAGTCTTCTGACTGGTACGACGGAGTCCATCAATAATTATGCTCATGTATCAACCTCTTGATCTCAAAGTAACACACTAAGCGTCATAAATTTTTCGCAGGCTTTTTTCAATCTCTGTCGTCCCAATTTTTATCCTCTACAGGCTACTCTGATTTGTTAACAAACGCTCTGTCCCTTCTTCTTCTCAATGTTATCTATATGTCCCTTGACGGGTCGACCCTCCACAGCGCCTCCACAATTTTTATCTTATCAGTCCAGCTAATTTTCAACATAACTCTGCAGCACCACATCTCAATCGCTTGTATCCTACGTCTTTCAGGTATACGATAGTCCACTACTCACTAGGACACAATGCTGTCATTCTGAACGTACATTCTCAGAAATTCCTTCCTCAAATTAAGGGATCCTTTTGATACCTGTAGACTTCTCTTGCTGAGGAATGCCGTTCCTGCCCCATGCTGGTCTACTTCATATGCCCTCCTTAATTCGTTCGACATAGGTTGTTTTGCTTCGAAGGTCGCAGAATTCCTTCACTTCATCTTTGTTCGGTTTACTTTTAATCAATATTCAGCACCATTGGACTGTTCATTCCACTTAACAGGTCCTGTACTACTTCTTTACTTCAACTGAAGACAGCAATGTTATCAGCGAATATTACCGTTGATAACCTCCGTCTCCCTCAATTTTAAACCCACTGCTGAGCCTTTCTTTTATTTCTGTCATTGCTCCTTCGATGTATACATTGAGCAGCAGAGACGAGGAATGCAGCGCTGTGTAACACCACATTTAATCCAAGCGCTTCGCTCTTGGTGTTCGATTCTTATTTCGTCATGGTCCTTCTACATATCGTATACTACCCATATTCCCCAACAGCTTACTCCAGTTTTTTCTCAGTTTCGAATATATTGCACCATTTTATATTGCCCAGAGCCTTTTCCTAGATCGACAAATCCTATGAACGAATCTTGTTCTTCTCTAATCTTACTTCCAGTGCCAAGCACAACATCAGGATTACCTCTCTGGTGCCTGTCCTCTCAGGAAACCAAACAGATCGACATCTAAAACATCTTCAATTTTTCCTCCACTTTTGTATATTTCAGTTACGGTGCACAACTTTATGAAAGTTTAGTGCTGTCATTTAGGAAGGTGTGAGTGAGTGAGCAACTTGGATGCATGAATTGTTAAGCTGATTGAGCCGTATTTCTTGCACCTATGTGTACTTGGTGTCTTCGGTATTGGGTGGATAGTATTTTTCCAAATGCGAAATGATACGTCTCAAATCTAATAGATTACGCATACATATTAGAATAGCCGTTTGGTTGTCACTTGCTCCCAATGTTATCAATGTCTGTTTCCTCATATGATCGAAAGTTTTCTGCAGCTCTGTTAACTTGCAGTACTGGATTTTTTATGGTTTGCATGTTCATCACGTCTTCATATATATCCTCTCCCCACCACTTTACCTCGTAGAGACCCTCGGTCAGCGTTTCCATCTACCCGCTCTCTCTTCTGCGTTTAATTGTGGTTTTCCCATTGCCAACTAATTGCTCATTGCCTTGCTTCTAACTTCACCGATGCTTGTTTCGGCTTTTGCTTTTAATTTCACCATTGTTTTGGATTCTCTAAATGTTTAATCCGGTCTGCCGACAACTATCTGATTTCCATTTCTTCACAATTTTCCTCCATCCAATTCACATTGGTTTCCATCTAATTCCCTCTTATATCGTTTATAAGTGACATATTATTATACTGCAGTCTTTACCTGAACTTTTGGGACTTTCTTCTTCCATAGGTCGATTGAAGTATTTCTCCTCTTACCCAAAGTTTCTTCAAAGTTATTTGTTGTACCTATTTTTCTCCATACGACTTTTGAGATGAACATGATATAATAACACATTATTCAAGTGATCTGCTTACTATGATACGTTCATAATAGCTGTATCTACAGCCTTGACCCAGTTTAAAAATGTATCATATTTCCTCAATACGTCGGAATTTCACTTCGTCCCGCATTGATTCTTCTGGACGATCCTCTTCATCATTACTAAATTGTCATGTGAGTGTGTATCTGCGCCTGGATACGCCCTACAATCCTACATCTGATTCCGGAATATCTGTCTCACCTTGGTGTAATCCAAGGAACCTTCCCCCGCCTCCGGCCTTTTACGAAGTGTACCTCTTCCCCTTGTGATTTCCGGACAACGTATTCGTTATAACTAGCTGGTTTGCGCTACAGAACTGAATTATTCAGCATCCTCGTTGCTAACGCCAAGCACATGTTAACACATGAAACTGTCTTCTATTACTTCCCGTATTACGGGGTTCCTATCATCCTTGACTGATAGAGTTTCATCTGTCATTATTTATCCTAATTACCTGCTCAATGTCGTCATATAATTTCTCTACCTCCTCATCTTTTGCGTATGAAATTAGCATGTATACTTGAATTATTATTGTTGTTGTTGTTGTTGGTTGGCTGTCGATTCTGATGAGAACGATCACATCAGTGAAATGTTCGCCGTAACTCACTCTCTGCCCTGCCTTCCTACTCATAACGAATTCTACTCCCTTTATGCCACTTTCTACTGATGTTGGTGTCACCGTACATTCGGCTGACCAAAAATCCTTACCTACTTTTCCGTATCGCTTCATTTCACTGATTCCCTCTACCACATTTAGACATTCGACGCTCCGCAGTTCGTAGACTTTTGAGACTCTGTTGGTTGTTAAGTCCTTCTCTTATGGACACCTCCCTATGGCAGATTACCTCCCGAAGATGCGATGAGGAACCAGTCGGGAATTCTATGTCGATGGCTATCTCATAATGATACTTTACTCCAATTATATGCCACATGTGCTGTAGTGGCACATTGTGTGTATTTGGTGCAGTGGTTTTCATTCTATGCTGTATCCTAATGTCGTTAACCACTTTTGATTCACCCGTCTTTTACTGGCAGTTTTTCAACACAAAGGCAAGATGATGCCCTGAACTACTTCACCTTCTCCTCCCTCTTCGTCAGCGCCATTAGCGGACCGAAGGTGATTTCGTATACTGAAAGTCTTCGGTAGCCTCTGCCAATAATTTATTCAAAATTTAAGTAGTGGCTGTGGGGGAACCAAGACACTGTTGAACCCACGAAATTGCCAGTCAAAAACTCTACCCATATACCAACCGATGAGTTTCGTACTTCATGCTTAGAAAAACTTCATAAGTGGATGAAGTCAGTTCTTCCATTTTCTCCATTTTAAACGTCATATACTTATTTGTTTCTCCAGCATTTGTTTATAAAAGCAGCTATACGCCTTTTGTGATAGCACGATTGTATCATGCGCTTCTGCTCCTAGCACATCCCTCTTCCCCATCCACCTACTAAGCTGTGTCCCCTAAAGGTACCGGACACGGCAGAGTCCAGTCGTCTCCATAGTAGCAAAGGAGCCTACACCTCATCACTGATTTTATCCATATTTATGGTATACGCAGAGATGGTCCAGAAATGAAAGTTACAGAAGTGCGAACTCCAGATGGGCAAACGTTTAGAAAGAAATAGCATACATGTCGTGGGTCTGCTGAGGAGTGACTCATTTAGTTTCCAACACACCTCTTCATGGTGCGATAAGCACACAGAACGGTATTCAGAGGATCGTGAGAACGAACCGCTATAAGGAAAGTTGACGTTATTTTCAATTTTTGCATTAATTATAGTACAAATAACCCGAGATAATGCTCAATATATTGTCTCTGATTAGATAAAACACTGGCATCGTTCAGTATTAAAGAGATTATTCTCCCTACCTCTCCCATTCTCTCGAACTGCACTCCGCTAGTGCCCCCCCCCCTTTCCCCCCTCCTCACGGCCAAATCACCACGAAGTCCAATTTATTGTAAGCTAAAGAATACGATAAAAAAAGCTTCAAAAATGCTCTCATCTCGTCGGAAGAGGAAAAGAAATCAAATCCCGAGAAGATTGCATCAAAATACATTCCATTGTACATAACAAGCTATCTTCGTCAATATTTGGTGAAATGATGCGTTATGCGTTTTTTCTGTCAAACTGTGCGATGAGAAAACCTTTTATGAATCTACACAAAGTTGTTTTGTGTATAAACTTCAAAACAATTGTGTAGTTGTAAAAATGTGGTATTTATAACTTGCGCAATATGCCGTGAAAATTTCTTCTTCCATTGTTTTTACTATGAATACTGCCCTAACATGCGTAAATCTCCAACTGTAAAATATTAATAGTATCTCATTCTAAATATGAAGTCATCATGTACGCCTAACAATCTTAAATTTTCCTTAGCTTTTACTTTTATAAGAAAGGTAAATAAACAAATACAACATACTGAGTGTTATTTCGGTTTACCTAAAATGTAGGTAACGTAAAAATAGAAAGTAAATGATGTTTCCGCATAAGACGCGATCCCACGACCATCGGATAACCGTTCTAGGCATTTCCGCTGCGCCAACCCCTACCTGCTAATTACGCTAACACACACTGAAACGACAAAGAAACTGGTATAGTCATGCGTACTCAAATACAGAGATATGTAAACAGGCAGAATACGACGCTGCGGTCGGCAACGCCTATATAAGGCAACAAGTGTCTGGCGCAATTGTCAGATCGGTTACTGCTGCTACAATGGCAGGTTGTCAAGATTGAAGTGAGTTTGAACGTGGAGTTATAGTTGGCGCATTAGCGATGGGACACAGCATCTACGAAGTAGCGTTGAAGTGGGGGTCTTCCAATACGACCATTTCACGACTGTATCGGGAACATCAGGAATCTGGTAAAACATTAAATCTTCGACATCGTTGCGGCCGGAAAAGATTCTGCATGAACGAGACCAATGACGGCTGAAGAAGTGCGACCCTTCCGCAGATTGCTGCAGATTTTAGTACTGGGCCTACAATATATGTCAGCCTGCGAACCATTCAACATAATCGATATTGGTTTTCGAGCCGAAGGTCCTCTCTTGTATCCTTGATGACTGCACGACACAACACTCTCAGCCTCGCTGGACCCGTCGAAACCGACATTGGACTGTTGTTGAAAGGAAACATGTTGCCTGGCCGAACGAGTTTCGTTTCAAATAGTATCGCGCAGATGGACATGTACGAGTATGGAGACAGCCTCACGAATCCATGGACCCTGTATCTCAGCAAGGGACTGTTCAAGCTGGTGGAGGACCAGTAATGGTTCAAATGGCTCTGAGCACTATGGGACTTAACATCGGAGGTCATCAGTCCCCAAGAACTTAGAACTACTTAAACCTAACTAACCTAAGGACATCACACACATCCATGCCCGAGGCAAGATTCGAACCTGCGACCGTAGCGGTCACGCGGTTCCTGACTGTAGCGCCTAGAACCGCTCGGCCGCACCGGTGGGCAATGCCGGACATCGATCTGTGGCCAAACTCGTACATACACTCTAACGATGCGCCACGATACTATTATCCAAATTCGACGGAAATCGTAAGCTGTGACGTACATGTACAGGCAAACAAAAAATGGTTATAATTTCAGAAGAGTTGCATTATTTATTCAAGACAAAGAGCTTCCAAATTGAGCAAGTCAATAGCGCACTGGTCCACCTCTGATCCTTATGTAAGCTACTATTCGGCTTGACAATGTTTGACGGGGCTGTTGGTTGTCCTCCTGACGGATAACGTTCCAAATTTTGTCCAATTGGCAAGTTACGTTGTCAAAGTCCCGGGCTCGTCGTAGGGTCCTACCCATAACGCCTCAAAATTTCTCAACTCTTGTGAGATCCGGCGACTTCGGTCAACACGAAGAAACGCAGTTGAAACTATCGCAATGTGCAGAAGGACATTATCTTACATAAAGGTAAGCCCAGGATGACTTGGCATAAAATGTTTCAAAACGGTGCACCTCCAGACCCATCTTCGCTGGTTGGTTGGTTTAAAAGAGGGGGAGCGACCAAACTGCTAGGTCATCGGTCCCTCGTTCCGTTTAAAATAATTCCACAAGGGTGGAAGTAAAATAATCGAGTCATACGAAACACAACTGGAAGAAAGGAGAAAACCACAATAATGGCAGAAGGGCAACAAACACTAAAATGGACAAAATCCGACAAGAAAACCACAGACAGATGCTCCACAAAAAACTGTTTCATTGACAAGAAATATTTTGCATCAACTCTCGTACATATGGGGTACCAGGGTGAATAAGCTTCACTGCCGTCCTTAGCTCTTGTTCTTCTCATGGTGACACCAGTGAGGATGTGGGTGGGAGAAAGATTTGGGGTCATATTTCTTAGCATTGAAGTTAGATCTTGACCGCTTAGGACGGCTGGTGTTTGACCACCAGCAAGAGAGTACGTAATATGCTTCATGGCGTGCCGCCTGCCATGATATCACCCACTCCGACCAGGGGCCCTCCCCACGGGCGCCACCCAGCCACAGCAAATGCCACCTGGCAGGGCAGCCATTGCTGGGAGTCCCGATGCCCCAGGGTGACAGGCATCTACTCCTTGGCATACGTGGCGCAGTCAAAAGCAGAGCGATCTCTGTGTGGTCAGGGGGCTACAACCAACAGGGTACATGGCGGCCCCGTCACAAAGAACTGGCTCCCCTGAAGGATATCTGGCGAAAACGAGCTAAGAAGTCCAATATCGCCGACGCAGAAGGCGATACTGCAAAGAGGATGGAGGAAAACGCACCCAGGAGGGTGAACTCGCCCAACAGCTGGAGAATGAGCGGAAGTGCAAGTCCACATCGATGAAGGATGCGGGAGGTCTCAGCGCATGATGTACACTATGCACCATGTAGGGTGTCCTTCCTCATTTGGCTCGCTCTTCGGGAAAATTTGGAAAACTGGTCAAACCCTACAGGACACCATCATATAGAGGCCGAAACGTGTGAGACTCCTTTTAGTCACCTCTTACGACAGACAGGAATACCTCAGGACTATTCTAACCCCAGGATCCGCAGGAGTGCATCTTCGCTGGTCATTGGTGTTCAGTTCCAGTTGGGACTCATCACTGAAGGCAGTTCTGCTCCAATAAATGAAATTCTGGCCCGCACATGGCACGAGTTTCTACTGCTTGTCTTCGTGTTTGTCAAACCCTACATCGGCCAGTGAAGTCATTGGAAACGTATCCAGTTGCGAACGCTTCGAGCATTATCGGTAGGCCCCCCCAAACAGCTCGTGGATTTTGATGATCTAAGGCGCCATTTGGACAGAATTTGGCACGATATCGCTCAGGAGGATATCAATCAACGCCAAGCAGAATAAGTGGTGTCATAAGGACCAGAGATGGACCAACGCTTTACTGACTTGCTAAATTTTGTGAAGCTATTTCTTCAGAGTCAATCACCCGCTATTTCTGAATCTGCAATTATTTGTTTGTACATGTACATCACATCTATCAACTTCCGTCCCATTCGGATAATTCCTTCTTCAAATGGTTCAAATGGGCATAACTATGGGACTTAACTTCAGACGTCATCAGTCCCCTAGAACTCTGAACTAACCTAAGGACACCACACACATCCATGCCCGAGGCAGGATTTGAACCTGCGACCGTAGCGGTCGCGTAGTTCCAGGCTGTAGCGCCTAGAACCAACTAGGTCACTCCGGCCGGCGATTCCTTCTTGATACGGCTTCCTTTTTATCTGAAAATGTATATTAAGATATGAAGCACGAGAAAAACGGCTTCTTAAATACACCTGTGGAAAAGGTAATTACATTACATTAAACTTCGCGATCACTTCAAGATCTATAAGTAGGGAGCTATAGTACTTTCTAGATTCTTTACTGCATAACAATGCTTGAAACGTCCTAAGTACTCTTTAGAGAAATAATTTGCGTCCAACAGGAAGCATTTTCCAGCTCACATTTTCTGCTATTCATAACTCTAATGATGAAACAAACACATAACGATTGGTGTTTCTTAGTTGGCATGTACACTGTACTCGAAAATGGAGTGAAATAATATAACCTGCACAGTACACAGCAAAACACCTTAATTTTCTCAGATAAGTGTACTCGATATCGTCTTGAAAGCCAAATCTAGATTTTGCATGGGAAATATACAGAAATGTAGTAAAATGGCTATGGATTGTTAAAAAATATCTTTGTAACTTTCAATGTCTGTTGACAGTCCTATTTCGTGTTGATCCCACACACTTGAGCTACATTCTAGGATGAGTAACGTGAGTGTTAAGTAGGCTATCTCGTTTGTGGACTGACTGCGTTTTCCCAGTATCCTACCAAGTAAATTTCCATACTCAGACAATACTGTTATGAGAACTAAAAATGACGATTTTAAGTAGGTACTTGTTTCAAGTACTTAAAGTTATGTGGGACTAGGGGCCTAAACATCACGCTAACAACTTCGTGATGGACAGCATTAGGTGGAATGATTTTTGGAAATTAGTTCCTCTGCTTCACGTACTTTCTCGTTTACTGATTTTTTTTTTTCATTAGAATACCAGCTTGGAAAACTTCAATTGTCAGATGCAATAGGTGAAGTACGTGTGGGGTAAAAACTGACGAAATTTTACCTCAACGTGAGTAGGTATACTTTAGCAGATGTGGGTCAGATCGTCATATCTGCTCCGCTCTATTTGAATAATATTTAAAGAAAAGTGGAAATTTTATTAAGACATTCGTAACTGTCTGAAAAATGCTGAGGATAGCTTCTGAGCAGTTGTGAGATGTGGTGAAAACATGTGTAGTATGGACGATCTACCTCCATAAGGTGCATCCATATCTCTTCTTCTTCCTTGTTCTCGATAACCACAAACTCGATGTGAACGAATGACGATTATTGTCGTGAGACGATGCATACAACACAGTTTTTGCTTCGCACACTGTCAGTAGTAGTCTCTACTAGCGAAGCGGACAGCTGCAGGCAACGAGGCTCTCAGTTGGAAGCGAGATTCCTGCACGACCATCGATGCGCCAGCAGCGAGGCCGCTCCAGAAGGGCAGCGAGATGTGATGTGCCAGCGGCCATCAGCGACCTGCCAGCGGCTAGGCTCCAGCATAAATGAACCTACAATGTGCTCTGAACCGCGCCATCAGCGACCGAACCACTCCCTGGGAAATGACCTGCACTACATACTCCTGCGAAAGTCAACCTGCCATTCCCGTTTGTCTCTTAGCAAATACCATTAAAAACATTGGTAACGATTCTGACAACCTTTTTATTGTTGATAAGCACACTGTCATTTTATTTCGTTAGTGGTTATGGAAAGAAAATAGTGGTTCGTAAAGTCTTCAGTTATAGCTAGGGTCCAAAACACATTTCTTTAAAACTTTTATCCATTATGTATGAGGAACACTGCGACTCTGATGAATAAGGGTTTCTTGAAATTACTGCAACCAGTCGCATTTTGTTTTGTTCTTCACTATTTATGTTACTCCGTTACTGATTTCAAAGCGCCTAGTGATTCATCATCTGATGGTATATAGCAGCAGTGTGGAAGTCGTGTAGAGTGGTTAGTATTCGTAGCTTGGTGTACACACTATTCTGGAAAACATAATGAATGTTTCCCAGTAACGTTAATTTCACTGCACTCTACACACTTAGCCACAGGTAACACATTCCATATACTTTACAAAAAATTAATAACTGGTTATTTACGTTTCTAAAGAATGTTGAACGTGTTAACTGTGGCTCAATGACAAACGATTTTGTCTGGAATCATCATGAATTAACGGAACCATTAAGTAGCGTGGCAACCACTTTACCCTTCGACTTACAGACAGGAAACAAGAGTGCATGCTGTTTGTTGTTTGGATTTGATTCCCTTGTTGAGTAATATTTCAATCGAGATTTTGGGTCTTTGGGTGCTCTATGTCATTTGTGTTGTCTCAGTGTTGCACATCATCATAGCGTTGATTTCTTTCCTTTTAGTGGGAAATTACGAAGAATACTGTTAACTCCTACAGATTAAACAAAAAACCAAGTTAAGGACTGGATGTTGTTGATGGTTTTGGGACTTGAAGAAATATGTAAGGCTCCCCCAGGAACAGATATGAACTCGGATGACAAATTTTTAATGTTGAGTAAGATGAGGACACTTGCGTGGGAGAATCAATTTGCAAAGAATAGCCGCACAGAAGGGTGCGGTGGAAGGATGGGATAGGTTTGAAGTTCTCTGATGATAACAATGTAAAATTGGACAAAATGTTAGAAAATCTGAGAAAAATGTGAGTAAGCTACAAGGAAAGAGTGATTATATACCATAGGTATAAACATGAAGAGGGAAAAATAGAAATAGGACGAAAGGCTCGGATTAAAAACAGTATATGAGAGGGATAGAGCCTTTTAGCCC
The DNA here is from genome assembly GCF_023864345.2 of Schistocerca serialis cubense. NCBI lineage: Eukaryota > Metazoa > Arthropoda > Insecta > Orthoptera > Acrididae > Schistocerca > Schistocerca serialis. Next base: position 591,435,688 of record NC_064645.1, on the reverse strand, counting down.
TACTCTTTAATATATACTTCGAAGTAGGCATGATGAAAATAAGAAAAAAGTTCAAGAGTAGGATAAAAATATACAGTGAAAGGATATTAATAAGAAGATTCATTGAAGACATTTCCTTCCTGCAAGAAACTGATAAAGAGTTACATAATGTGATGATAGAATGAACAGTCCAGTGAGTACAGGATATGGATTGAGAGTAAACAGAAGAAAAACGTAAGTAGTGAGGAGTAGTAGGAAAGATATCATCAATATGGGGAAATAGACGAATTTAAGGAATTTGTCTAACTTGGAAACAAAGTATCACACGACGAAAAAAGCAAAAAAGACATAAAAACACATTATGGTTGACAAAGACAGCGTTCCTAGACAATAGAAGTGTTAAATATCGAAGTAGCAGTGTGTGGTGGTGACTCCTGGACTTTGGTAAGCCCGGAGAAGAAAGAATAGAAGCGTTTGAAATGTGGTGCTACAGAAGAATATTGTAAATTAGGATGAAATGAAATGATCATATGGCATCGGTCGCCGGAATGTCCCATTCGGGTTTGGTCGCCAAGTGCAAGTCTTATTTCAGTCGCGGCCACATTGGGTGACTTGCGGCCGAAAATGAGGATGGAATGATGATGAGGACAACACAGCACCCAGTCAACGAGTGGAGAAAATCTCCATCCCGACTGGGAATCGAACCCGGGCCCAGTGCATGGGAGGCAAGCACGTTATCACCCAGCTAAACAGGCGGACTAAAATTAGCATGACTGACAAGAACTGCCCCCCCCCACCCCCCACCCCCCCGTGAACCATGGACCTTGCCATTGGTGGGGAGGCTTGGGTGCCTCAGCGATACAGATGGCCGTACCGTAGGTGCAACCACAACAGAGGGATATCTGTTGAGAGGCCAGACAAACGTGTTGTTCCTGAGGAGGGGCAGCAGCCTTTTCAGTAGTTGCAGGGGCAACAGTCTGGATGATTGACTGATCTGGCCTTGTAACACTAACCAAAACGGCCTTGCTGTGCTGGTACTGCGAACGGCTGAAAGCAAGGGGAAACTACAGCCGTAATTTTTCCCGAGGGCATGCAGCTTTACTATATGATTAAATAATGATGGTGTTCTCTTGGGTAAAATATTCCGGAGGTAAAATAGTCTCCCATTCGGATCTCCGGGCGGGGACTGCTGAAGAGGACGTTGTTACCAGGAGAAAGAAAACTGGCGTTCTAGGGATCGGAGCTGGAATGTCAGACCCCTTAATCGGGCAGTTAGGTTAGAAAATTTAAAAAGGGAAATGGATAGGTTAAAGTTAGATATTGTGGGAATTAGTAAAGTTCGGTGGCAGGAGGAACAAGACTTTTGGTCAGGTGAATACAGTGCTATAAAATCAATATCAAACAGGGGTATGTAGTAGTAGGTTTAATAATGAATAAAAATAAAGAGTACGGGTAAGCTACTACAAACAGCGTAGTGAACGCATTATTGTGGCCAAGATAGACACGAAGCCAACACCTACTACAGTAGTACAACTTAAATGCCAACTAGCTCTGCAGATGACGAAAAAATTGATGAAATGTATGATGAGATAAAAGAAATTATTCAGGTAGTGAAGGGAGACGAAAATTTAGTCGTCATGGGTGACTGGAACTCAAGATTAGGAAAAGGGAGAGAAGGAAACATAGTAGGTGAATATGGATTGGGGCTAAGAAATGAAAGAGGAAGCCGCCTGCTAGAATTTTGATGACGACAGTAGCTAACACTTGGTTTAAGAATGATGGAAGTAGGTTGTTTACGTGGAAGATTCCTGGAGATACTAAAAGGTATCAGATAGATTATATAATGGTAAGACAGAGATTTAGGAACCAGGTTTTAAATTGTAAGACATTTCCAGGGGCAGATGTGGACTCTGACCACAATCTGTTGGTTATGAACTGTAGATTAAAACTGAAGAAACTGCAAAAAGGTGGGAATTTAAGGAGATGGGACCTGGATAAACTGAAAGAACAAGAGGTTGTACAGAGTTTCAGGGAGAGCAGAAGGGAACAATTGACAGGAATGGGGGAAAGAGATACAGTGGAACAAAAATGGGTATCTTTGAGGGATGAAATAGTGAAGGAAGAAGAGGATCAAATAGGTAAAAAGACGAGGGCTAGTAGAAACCCTTGGGTAACAGAAGAAATATTGAATTTAATTGATGAAAGGTAAAAATATATAACCACAGTAAATGAAGCAGGTAAAAAGGAATACAAACGTCTCAAAAATGATAACGACAGGAAGTGCAAAATGGCTAATCAGGGATGGCTAGAGGACAAAGTAAGGATGTAGAGGCTTATCTCACTAGGGGTAAGATAGATACTGCCAACAGGAAAATTAAAGAGACCTTTGGAGATAAGAGAACGACTTGTATGAATATCAAGAGCTCAGATGGAAACCCAGTTCTAAGCAAAGAGGGAAAGCAGAAAGGTGGAAGGAGTATATAGAGGGTCTATACAAGGGCGATGTACTTGAGGACAATATTATGGAAATGGAAGAGGATGTAGATGAAGATGAAATGGGAGACATGATACTGCGTGAAGAGTTTAACTTAGCGCTGAAAGACCTGAGTCGAAACAAGGCCCCTGGAGTGGACAACATTCCACTAGAACTACTGACAGCCTTGGGAGAGCCAGTCCTGACAAAACTCTACCCTCTGGTGAACAAGATGTATGAGACAGGCGAAATACAATCAGATTTCAAGAAGAATATAATATTTCCAATCCCAAAGAAAGCAGGTGTTGACAGATGTGAAAATTACCGAACTATCAGTTTAATAAGTCACAGCTGAAAAACTGATAGAAGCTGACCTCGGGGAAGATCAGTTGGGATTCCGTAGAAATGTTTGAAGACGTGAGGCAATACAGACCCTACGACTTATCTTAGAAGAAAGATTAAGGAAAGGCAAACCTACGTTTCTAGCGTTTTAGACTTAGAGAGAGAGAGCTTTTGACAATGTTGATTGGAATACTGTCTTCAAAGCGATAGGCTATTTACAATTTGTACAGAAACCAGATGGCAGTTATAAGAGTCGAGGGTCATGAAAGGGAAGCAGTGGTTGGGAAGGGAGTGAGACAGGGCTGTAGCCTATCCCCGATGTTATTCAATCCGTATATTGTGCAAGCAATAAACGAAACAAAAGAAAAGTTTGGAGTAGGTATTGAAATCCGTGGAGAAGAAATAAAAACTTTTAGGTTCCCCGATGACATTGTAATTCTGTCAGAGACAGCAAAGGACTTGGAAGAGCAGTCGAATGGAATGGACAGTGTCTGGAAAGGAGGGTGTAAGATGAACATCAACAAAAGCAAAACGAGGATAATGGAATGTAGTCGAATTAAGTCAGGTGATGCTGAGGGAATTAGATTAGGAAATGAGACACCTAAAGTAGTAAAGGAGTTTTGTTATTTGGAGAGCGAAATAACTGATGATGGTCGAAGTAGAGAGGATATAAAATGTAGACTAGCAATGGCAAGGAAGCATTTCTCAAGAAGAAAAATTTGTTAACATAGAGTATAGATTTAAATGTCGGAAAGTCGTTTCTGAAAGTATTTGTATGGAGTGTAGCCATGTATGGAAGTGAAACGTGGACGATAAATTGTTTAGACAAGAAGAGAATAGAAGCTTTCGAAATGTGGTGCTACAGAAAAATGCTGAAGATTTGATGGGTAGATAACATAACTAATGAGGAGGTATTGAATAGAATAGGGGAGGAGTTTGTGGCACAACTTGACTAGAAGAAGGGATCGGCTGGTAGGACATATTCTGAGACATCGAGGGATCACCAATTTAGCATTGGAGGGCCGCGTGGAGGGTAAAAATCATAGGGGGAGACTAAGAGATGAATACACTAAGCAGATTCAGAAGGATGTAGGCTGCAGTGCGTACTGGCAGATGAAGAAGCTTGCACAGGATAGAGTAGCATGAAGAGCTGCATCAAACCAGACTCAGGACTGAAGAGCACAACAACAAGAACGACAAGAACTGAAAAGGTTCTTCGCACTATCGATGAAGAAAGCAAGGTAAGGAAAACATTAAATAGAAGAAGGGGCAAGATGACAGGACATATGTTAAGTCGTCAGGGAATAACTTAGATTGCAATGGATAGAGCTGTAAATACAGAGTTGGACTAGAGATATATGGTTCAAATGGGTCTGAGCACTATGGAACTTAACTGCTGGGGTCATCAGTCCTCTAGAATTAGAACTTCTTAAACCTAACTACCTAAGGACATCACAAACATCCATGCCCGAGGCAGGATTCGAACCTGCGACCGTAGCGGTCGCGCGGTTCCTGACTCTAGCGCCTAGAACCGCTCGACCACTCCGGCCGGCAAGACAGATATAGGATTAGAGTCAACAAATAATTGAATATATAGGGTGCTACTGCTTTTCTGAGATGAAGAGGTTCGCACAAGAGAGATATTCATGTTGTACTGTATCCAAGAATTCTGAATAAAAATCAGTTTTAGATCCGGGCAGAGTTCCAGTTACAGGGCCTGCGATTTTGTAAATTTAACAGCCAACATGTTTTCCTAATTTTGTCTTTATTGTCGTAAAACAGAGCAGTAAAGTTGGCGCCATTGAATGCAAATGCCGGCCGACGTGGCCGAGCGGCTCTACGCGCTTCAGTCTGGAACCGCGCTGCTGCTACGATCGCAGGTTCGAATCCTGCCTCAGGCATGGATGTGTGTGATGTCGTTGGGTTAGTTAGGTTTAACTAGTTCTAAGTTGTAGGGGACTGATGAGCTCAGATGTTAAGTCCTATAGTGCTTAGACCAATTTCACTGAACATGATTTCTAAGGTACATCAATCTTTATTCCAAAATCAGATTTACTCAATGATACGTTTATTACCATAAATATAAGCTGTACTCACAATCATCCATTTAATAACCCTCTTTTTCTGTCGATGGTTTTCACGATTATAGCGGCTGTCGTGAGATCAGTGGTGCTACTTGCTCTTCAGACAGACCTTGCTACGTATCCTTTCGTCAGTCTGTCCTAATCAGTTCTCGGTTCAGATTGTGATTCAAGCACCAGGATTTTTTTCTCTAATGTTAAAAGTTTCCCAAACCCGTCCACGTTTAGCCCGTGAGTGAGTCAGCTGACGGAATGAGGGGATTACATCTTTTGAAGGCGTCAGCTAAAGTAAAAAGCGAGGTTTGCAGATGGGTAGCGTTGATGGCAAATGACTCTAAATCCTTTAAAATAAAGTCATTGCCACCAACAGAATCACTTGTACAACTCTTGTTTGAAGATTAAAGCTTAACGTCCTGTAGAGGACGAAGTCACTACCGACGTAATACAAGCGCAGAATGGGGAAGAGCTGGGAAAGTAAACCGACCGTGTTCGTTTCACAAGAATAATACACATCTTATGGATATCTCTACAAACTTAAATTAGAATTGTTGGCGGAGGATCATATTGCCGTCCTCTCAATGTCAAACTGTCTTTCCACTATGGCCTCGCCTTTCAGGCGGGACGATAACGTTCGCTAGACGACATCATTAAAATTATCTTACAAAATATTTAAAAAATTTCGAAGGTGACACAAAGTGTGATGTGTGAATCCTTTCACTTGTGAGCAAATGTATATGTTCTTATTTACACAAAATTCTGGATGGATCTTCACATTGCTTGCGCATGAAGTTCCTACAGGAATTACCGCGCGTTTAATGCTAGTTGTATGGCCTCCAAAATTTGTCGTCTCGGCAGGTTTATGAGTTCTCTTTTGGATCTGACACTCTTGTCTTCCTTTCCCTGTTTGCAGTTAAATTAATGGACATAGGTTCGGGATTTTATTTTCTGGGTCTCACCATACGTAAAATAAAGAACAACCATGACTTCACAATATTCAGGAAACCAACAACCACAAGCATTGCCATTCACAATTCGTGGAACTACCCGGTGGCACACAAGCTTCATATTCATGCTCCACAGATTGAACAGAACACCCATAAGCAAACAGAATTACACACAGGAGCTGAACACGATAAAACAGATAGCAGAGAAAAATGGTTACAAGCCCCACATCATAGAGAAATAAAACTAACAAATCTTTAAACGGAAAAGGAATGAAAATGGAATGAAAGCACAACACACACACACACACACACACACACACACACACACACAACCTTACGCAACACAGGTCAAAACAACCTACAAACAATGTCCACATGGCATACACAACAGTGTAACAATACACACACACAAAACAAAATGGCACATACTCAGCTACAATAACAAAATTGTTCGCAGAATAGGGAAGATATTGAAGAAAAAGGGACTTCAGATAGGATACAGGACAGAGAACACAATACAGAAAAAACTCAGAACACAGGGGCAACCCACAGACAAAAACAACAGAGCACCTCAGAGTCCTAAAATCTAACAGCGCACATAGCACATTTGCGGAAAGCCTAATACCCCATAACCACCACACAAGTACAATAGAAACAGATTTAAAAGTACGGAAATCCAGCCACAGCCTATACCAGAATCTGACAATACAAGAGAACTTCCGCATACAGAGTTTAATAGTGGAAGACAAAGTAGTTTTAAATGAAAACACAACACTCTGTAAAGGTACATTTTTTAACACATTAAAGGAATTAAAGGAATAAACAGCTAAAGGAGCTTACACACACACGCAGGAAGAGAGAGAAAAAGTGAACAAAATTCTAATTCGGCACCTAACTCTCTTGAGAGCAAATGAAAGCCGACGGGGATAGGAAACAAAACAACATAGTGCTCAGCGCGTTTTTCAAAATGAAAAATCGTTTAGAAAAACGCAATTACACCAACTACATTAATATGTGTGCAGCGCCCTCAGAAAACAAAAGAAAAAGGATCAGTCACAAAAAAGTACTTAATAGCAAATATATAAGCAAAACATTTTTCTATATCAAAATCATGTTTTTTCTAAAAATCAGGGGATGGGTTAAGTCACCAACGAAATTCACATTTATATAGTTTGGTTTGAAGATGACAAGCTATCAGTGTAGGACACCATACAGATGGTCTTGCAAAGCCAAATAATGTAAAATCACTGTAAGGATAAAAGGAACAAAAACTTTCTTTAGGCCTAACTTTGTTCAGTTACGACCTAAAATATATTCACTTTTTACAGTTTTCAGTAAGAAAAACGCACTGATGATGGCACAGAGGTGTCGAAATATATTTAGGTAAAAAGGAAAAACGCTGTTTTTGCATAAAAGGTGGAAACTATATCCAGTAATTACGTGTTCTCTGTAACATCGGACACTAGTTTCATTTGAAAAAGCGGGTTTACGTAGGGATCTGAGTAAGTTACACCTTTTGTTCCACGCTAAGACGACTTCGCAGCGTAAGTGGCGCATTGTGAGAGAGTTCTGTTTCCTGCAGATACAGTTCTGCTGCAGTATGCTTAATACGTGAGTCGCAGTGTGCGAAAGACGTCACGCGGCAACTGGAAAAGCACTCGAAAGTACGCGCGACAGTACGATTATTGTGAGCAAAGCGTCTAAACTGCATACACTTTTGCCGTGAGATTCTGTCGGTATATGGACCAAATGCGATGTCGCATCCAGCCGTTGTGAAATGAAGCGAATGTCGCACGTATCTTGGTGATGCTGTTCGGGGAGGACGGCCATCGACATTGACTGCAGAGGACAATACTGAGACAATCAAGGCAGAGAGAGAGAGAGAGATTTTCCAACGATGTGGGCGTTCGCACAGCGATTTTCGAATGGCTCCGTGGGCAAGGAGTCGATCTGAGGAGCGGCTAATATAACGTTCCGGTAGTTGTTTACACACACTTCATGACTATGTTGAAAAGTAATGCATTGTATCTGCGTTATTTTGCCTGCCATGAGGACGTTTAACTTCATTTTCAAAGTCCCCTAGTATCAGTGTCTTCAGGACACAAGGAATATTTTAATCTTGTCGCAACTATTCATTACTTAAGAATGCTAGTATTAGGCTCATATCAATTTTATACTACATAAATCCCTTGTGTACCATGTTCCTGTCTTTTTTTTTTCGAGAATAAATAGCATTAGTGTCTTCTTAATGTACCCTCCGTTCAAAACGTTCCGAGTCTGATTTTATTCTTGGAGTATAAGTGAGGACTGCGCAGTAACTGCAAAGGCAGGCTGTGATCAATATATGTGCAATAGACCAGTACCATGTATGGAAGCAGTGTTAAGTAATGGCCGTAATGTGTAAGCGCTGTTGGAATTGTAAAATGTAAACTTCGCGGCCAGGAATGTCTCAATTAATGAAATATTCCGTGCTACTGTAACATGGTCGATTGGCTTTCACATTCAAACCGGATGTTGAAGATGAGTAAACTTTGTGAAAAGTTTTTCCGGCACTATTTGACTCCTGACCGAGAGAGAGAAAGAGAGAGAGAGAGAGAGAGAGAGAGAGACGCCGCTTGGATGCCCGCCGCGACGTGATTGGAATGAAAGAGGAAGACAATTTTTTCTAGTAAGAAAATCATCCTGTGACATGGTGTTATCGATATGAGCCTACCACAAAACGACAAAGAGCAGAAATTCAAGTGAAACGTCAACGCTTTGACTCACAAACGAGCGAATTGAACAACATAAAAAAAAACAGTTTCACAGGTTGTGAGCACATTGTATGCGTTGTACTAAAGTGAAAAACACTTGAAACATTAAAACTACCTTCTTAACGTTTCTCCATTTTAATTAATCCAGTCTCTAAACCTTTTGAAATGACTGGGGACATAGCTTCCTTATGCTCGTGACCTCTTCGGCTGATTAACTGTTTGCCATAAGCTCTTAATAATTTTTAGTTCGCGTTGCTAGGGACCCTTAAAGCACAGTAATTGGATTTATTAACTGTTTGCCATAAGCTCTTAATAATTTCTAGTTCGCGTTGCCAGGGCCCCTTAAAGCGCAGTAATAGGATTTATTGTTCTAGTAAGGTGATGAAACAAAGGGCTCGATAATGTGGTAAGCTCGTAATCGCTACTGGAATTGTCTATTATTTCATTCAAACTGTAAAAAACAGATCAGACACATTCCCCCCTCCCGGTATGATAATGTTGATACCTTTCTTTCTCTAAAGTGTGACGAGCCATCAGTCGTAGACCACCTGATACGTTCTTATACATTATTCTGAAAAAAGAATCAATACAAGCAAAGCATGTGAATTAAATACAACGCTTCGTTTTTAACACATGAATAATTCACTAGTGGAGACTGAATTACAAATGAAGTTGCAAAGTACACTAAGTGAGTCAGTTTACATCAGAGTGTTCCATTATTCACCCCAGGAGGATGAAGCTGCAATGCATTAGCGTAATTACGCTCCAGTTGCAAGACGCTCGTGTTTCCGACGCCGCTGATCACTCCTTTGTCTAGAAGGAAGTCGTGTAACACGAAGTTAAGACGGAAGTGTACTCTTGTTGAGAAAACCGTGTGTCTGTTTTCCCTAGGCATGCTCGTTAAAATCTAATTACAGAGATAAACGTCGTCTTCGTACATGAGGACGCACACTGTGATGATTCGTCTCCCATATTCAGTAATATAAGCATCAATCGTGCACAGATTAAATGTACTCTGCTCATCATTCCAGAGAAGGATAGAGCGGTGTAAGCACAAATAAATGTTTCCAAAGTTAAATTACTTACTAAATTAGCTACTGATATTGTCTGTCCAAGAGAATGAACACGGATTATGGCTGGAAGATAGAAGGCCAAGTGGTTGAGAAAGTCAACAGTTTTCGTTATTTGGGGGAGGATATAACTGGTGGAACGCAGAGCAACAGCAGTGCAGTAGACAGGGCACATCTATTGCACAATCTTCAGTATCCGGTGAAAACAACATTTAGCAAGGAAAAACTGTCACGGAACGCCAAATTGTGAGATTACACAACAACTGTAAGAAATGCTGCTCCGTATGGATGAGAAACGGTCACACTCGGCAAGAGAGTTGTATACAGTTGGAGAAGGAGGTGCGGAAAGTTTTGAAAGACATATGGGCACCAAGAAAATGAGGATATCTGGATACACACAACACGACAGGAACTGTATGAATATATTGAACACATATCGAGCAAGATACGGAAGAGAAGTTTACGATTTGTTGGTTGACTAAGAAGATATGGATGCAACATGTCATAAGGGAAACAACTGAGTGAAGGAAGTCAGAGATTACTGGAAGACTATGGGAATAAAAAAGAAAGGAACCTGCAGGCAGCAGTACAGGACAGGGAAAAGTATAAAAGAATGTTGGATGGACACAGGTGGCCGGGCACCAAAATCAAAGTTGTCTTAACGGAAGAAGAAAGAAACAGAACAAACGAGAGAATGAAGAGGTATTGGGAAGAAGGAAGACGTGCAAAACAAGCCACACGTGATCCTGGAGGTTCCTAACGAAGCTGAAGGAGAAGAAGACTGATACTGTCTGGATATAAAATTGCTCCGCCGATATATTTCAGTTTCATTACAACATTGAGACGCAAATAACAGCTCGATTTCGTTCCTCCGGTAACAGTTGATAACGTTGACAAATTTTTGATACAATACCAATCCCCGTAGTGACAAAGTTTATTACTGATACCCATAAAGGACCAGACAACTCTAGCACAGAATTCGTATCTATATTTGGGACACATCTCATTGAATATGTTTATGCCTTAAATTTACCATGACATTATGCTACGACTAAGATATAGCACTCCATGTGATATTTAAATGAAGGTTGTCGGACAAAAATCTGTAACAAATTCGAATGCCACGTTAAACCTAGTTCACAGGTAGCTTCCTCTATTCGCTCCTTGGTACAGTCGTTTGACTATTGAAAATGGTTCCAACAAGTCACCACTAGAAAACACTACTCTGTATCGCAATAACTCTAGATGTAAAGTAATACTACTATACTACAAATATCAGGGAACACCTTATCACAGGTAAGACTGTCCTTAGGGGTTGTAAGCTCACATTTATTACAATAAGTGATATACCTGAAATGTTACTACTCTCATTATTACGTCAGATAGGTAATGCACATAGTAAGTTCGTAGTATTCATGATTTCCTCTTCAAAGTAACATACCGTACTTGTTATTTAACACAAAATGACATTAAAAATTTAAGTTATTCACGAGCAGCTAGTTGAGAATATGTATGAACTTCAAATGACACGACGAACCGACTCGTTCTGCATACGGATTCAAACCCAGGTCATGCAGACTAAGCAAAGATTTCGTTACTGACGGAAACTAACAGACATTCTTGATTAGGCATACAGAGAGAGATACACCTCGAATTTAGACAGTATCAGTTAGCAAATATCAACTTTAAATTACATAAGGCAAAAATATTTAACCGACACGAATTCCTACCCAGCACCTATTATCCCTGTTAACGAACTACGAGAGATGTTAAATATTGCTTCTTAACAAGTAACTTATTTGAAATGCCTTGAGCTAACGCTTTGTGTTGGACAGGGATTCGAACCCAGAACCTAATCGGATAGATATCGAAGCAGAATCAACTGTGACACATCGCATTTTCTAGGCAGTAGCTAGATGTTTTAACTGAAATGACGAGACGAAACATTAATTTTTTCCTTCCCAGGACTCCAACCCGGCACCTATCGCTGTTATATTCTAGAGAAAACGAACGTTAAATATCGGTTTCTTGCACCAGGAGCGACATGAGAACATGTTTGAACTAGAAATAATATGACGAAGAGTTCAGTGCTGACTGGGAATAGGGCTCCACACATGTTGTTGACTACACACAAAGAGACGTCAGCTACCGACTTTTTCTCCACCAGCAGCTCGGAATAACATCTTGAACTTACAGTGATCACGCAAAAGATTCTGTGTCTCACTGGGAATCAAAAACGTCAAATATCGTTAGTGTTGACAACGAATGTAAATACATTAAACACCGAAATTATTATCCACCAGCAGATAGGTGTTCTCATGGTAGAGCTTGATAATACATAATGAAATCTTTGGTGCCGGGGCAGGATTCGAACCCATTCACGCGCAATATGTGGAGATGTTGAGGAATCTGCAGTTTTGAACAAACAACAAATTGTAACCGAGCTGTATCGTCACGAAGGGAACAAATTCCGCGTTGAGGGCGGTCTGAGTTGCATTCCCAGTTCCGAACCAATGTTATCGACATACAGAAGCTCAGATAAAAGATGGAATAAGTGTCCTGTGAGCCTACATAGCGTTTGTTTCGTCACTAGAAATAAATAACTAGTATAAGAATGGTTATTGGTGATAAAGTTTCTACATGTCGCCACTCCAGACTTTATTGTGGCTCAACGTAACGTCTACTTGGTAGAGAAGGAATATCATTTTTAATGTGAATTTAAGACCACAATGCCATTATATCTTCTTCACTTGGCGTAGCCAGAAGAGAATGGAATCTGTCTCTCCCTATCTAAAATCACTGACCAAAGTTGGAACAGAACCCAGACCATAGATATATGAACCTATCATCAGCCCAGCAGACCACCAAATCCTATTTTCTGGGGCTCATTTTTCTATCATAATGTCGTTGTGCCACACTGGCTGAGAATTCTGACACACAGGGTCCCTGTATCAATTTGCAGCATGTTCAGTAAATTCATTTACTTGGTTGATTGAATCACCACGAACTAGCTAACTCAGTTACCCAGTGCTCACATTCAACTTTATTTTGTAATCACCAAAATAAAATCACGTAACTGCCACCAACACAGAACTTCCAACAGTGTAGGATGCACAGATTTAAATAGAAAGTTTTCCTTTCCACTTGAGCTATTCAATCGCGCTATGTGTGTGTTGTGAACGTCGAGCAGTGCAAAAGAAATGATATAACTGCTTGTCTCCCAAAAGTATTGACCTGGCCATATGCATTATCCCACAGCGCTGTGGAATGCAGAAGTTCTGGAGGAATTGTTGTAGACTTCTGGAGCTGTTAGAGCTCTGTGTCAACTAGTAGCGTATGGAAGTATCACACACGGTAGATAAAATGTCGCGAGTTCGAGTGCATTCACTGCTATATTTTTTAAGGCGCAATTCTGCTGTCTGCTAAAGTTACCAATGTAATGGAACCTTGAACATAATTCCCTTCACTTCTCAACTCAAAATAGTCGTATGTGGAAAAAGAGCTAACTTCTGCGACATTTTGTTCATTTCAGGTTTAACAGACAGCCAGACAGTAGATGCATCTCGAAACTTCTGTATTATGTATGGGTAGAGCGCATCGTGCCAAAATACGTCGGAAAAGTATTTTCTACATTAGCTGTCATCTGGTAGTGGCATTTTATTCTTCTTCAAATCTTGTTGGAGAGCTTTAACTCAGAACAAGTTTTCTACAAGCATGTAGTCAATAAACTGCATGTGCTTTTTCAGACTGTTATAGATAACATCAGAGAATTCGCGTATATCGTTGATGATTAATTTCTCTCTCATGTTTACTATTGTTTTAATAACATTAATGGAAACCTTACGAAAATTTTGAACTGTATTATAAAAAATGAAATATAACCACCCACAATAACCCTACGACGAAAGTCTGTTTTAATAAAACTGAGTATCTGCACACAAGCGTGCCTCTATCGACACGAATTGGTAAAACACTACTCACTTAGATTTTGTTTGGGTCTTTGTTTGATTGATATGCTTTGTCATAGTCAAGAGGTATGCACATGTGGCATTTCATAAATAAAGTTATGAATTCCTAGAAACCCAAAATTTGCTTGTCAGCAGCGGAATGAGGCGTTACCTGTTGTGCAGCATTGTGAGTTTTTCACCATTGCATTATGAACCGAAAGTATTTTCTTGCAATTTCCTTATCGATGTTTGACCTGACTGTTTGTAGCTCTTTCACAGAAGGGATAAAAACGCTACATTCAGTGAGACTGGAACTGCGAGCCATAAAAGACGCTTTTTTCACAGGTCAGCACGTTACCACAGAGCTGGCGAAGAAGTATATGTCTGAGCTTTCTCTTACGAGACCAGTAGTGGCTAGAAATCGCAAACCGCTATTTGAAGGACGAGATTAGTTGCGATTTCCACGTGCAACGACTTTCCTGAGATGAAAACCGTAAATTTACAATCTTTTGTTACACCTCAAGCGATAATAACTCAGATTATTCAATGGAAATGACAGGTAAAATCAAGTGAACTTTGAGGCTTAATTCCATACACAACAGGAAGTAACTCGTCGGGCACAGAGTTGCCAAACATACATTGCCTTGTTGCCAAATCTGAGTTACAATACCAGCAGGAAGAAGACGAACCGATGTGATCCTACAGCGGGCTGGGAAGTGGCCATAGCTGGTGTCTCCAAGTCGCGCTTGCTACGACCTGGAGTACGTATTGCGTCTGATTCGCATTTCTGTAACTAGGTTCAGGGACTGGAGCGTAGTTACTAATAATACTCAGAACTGACTGCAAAATAAGCATCATAAATCAGTAACTGTAATAGTTGTTTTTATATTTCTTTCGTAAGTGTACTCAAAACTAAGAAACTCATTCACAGACGTTTTCGTGCCTCGCCGATAGTCGAGCACAACAAACAAATAAATATATGAAAGAATATATATACATATATATATATATATGTGTGTGTGTGTGTGTGTGTGTGTGTGTGTGTGACAGAGTGACATAGAGAGAGAGAGAGAGAGAGAGAGAGAGAGAGAGAGAGAGAGAGAGAGAGATAAAAATCAAAAAGAATGAGAGAGAGTGAAAAATTGTAAAGAAATTGAATCATGGTATGTAAAGAAATCATTCATTAAAATGACACGTTCCACATCATTACGAAATATCGTATTCATGGCCTATTAAACAATAATTAATCTAATGTAATCTAATCTAATCATATCATATTGATGACTAGCCATGAAGAGTCATGAAATATCGAAGTGTTTTTTCCAATACCAGTAACCAAATGTAATCTTGAAAATAAAAGACGAGTTTTTGTAAAAAACTGAAATTTGTATCAAGACCCTTTCGTCCCTGTTATCTAATTACCAATGATGTCTGATATACGTCTATTCTGAAGTAACAAAGTGTGCATGCATTTAAAGATGAAGTGCATGATGCGAAGTTCTGTGACGGAGATACGAACACAACACGTAATCCGATTGTTAACTAAGTAAAATGAAATGTTTCGTCCCGGTTTTTCTCACCAGCTGCTAGGTGTTTGAATTTAAAGTAAGGATACATCCTTTTGCGCCTAAGCGACAATCGAACTCCACACCTACCGTGCATCCATGAATATAGATTAAGTATCAGTTGCTTACTTACCAATAGTAAAATGTGTGCGTGTTTGACCAGAAATAACGACACCTATTGCGTTTGTTGGCAACACATGAACAGACTTTAAAAATATACGTTAATTTTCACTAACTGGCCGGTGTGCACGTGATAGGGCTTGAAATGAAATTACGATAATTTTTGTCCTCGATCAGGATTCGGATCCACATACTTACCTTTGGAGGAGACCTAGAGAAGATTGCAGTCTTGAGAAAAGGAACGAAATGATTGAATTATACTGTTCCGAGAGATTCAGATCCTCGAAAGAGGAGATACGAATTCGAATCACAGTCCAGCACCAAATTTTTCAATGAAGTACAAGTAAAGTAAGAGCCCTGTTCCTTTAAATGGCTATCGGTTCGTCAAATAAAATAAAATTTTCTAATGTATGTAAGTTTACTGGCGACTGTATTTCTGTTTACCATGACTTCCGCTATGTCATTTCCCAAAGTAAACTGGCTCTGCCCAGTTAGTAATGAAGGAACGCGATGTTTAATGCGGATTCTGGATTATAACGTCTTTCTCTTGATGTAACCACGGGTAAAGTAAATCTGTTGGTGCCTCTTAAAAGTAAATGCCACATGTGCATACCTCTTGACTATGGCAAAGCATACCAATCAAACAAAGACCCAATCAAAATCTAAGTGAGTGGTATTTTACCAATTCGTGTCGATAGAGGCACGCTTGTGTACATATACTCAGTTTTATTAAAACAGACTTTCGGTGTAATGCTATTGCGGGTAGTCTTATTTCATTTTTTATAATACAGTTCACAATTTTCGTAAGGTTTCCGTTAATGTTGTTAAAACAATAGTAAACATGAGAGAGAAATTAATCATCAACGATATACGCGAATTCTCTGATGTTATCTATAACAGTCTGAAAATGCACATGCAGTTTATTGATTACATGCATGTAGAAAACTTGTTCTGAGTTAAAGCTCTCAAACAAGATTTGAAGAAGAATAAAATTCCATTATCAGACGACAGCTAACGTGGAAAATACTTTTCCGACGTATTTTGGGACGATGCACTCTACCCATACATAATACAAAAGTTTCGAGATGCATCTACTGTCTGGCTGTCTGTTAAACCTGAAATGAACAAAATGTCACAGAAGTTAGCTCTTTTCCACATACGACTATTCTGAGTTGAGAAGTGAAGGGAATTGTGTTAAAAGTTCCATTAGATTGATAACTTTAGCAGACAGCAGAATTGCGCCTTAAAAAATATAGCAGTGAATGTACTCGATCTTGCGACGTTCTATGTACCGTGCGCGATACTAGCCTTCACGCTACTAGCTGCCACATAGCTCTAACAGCTCCAGAGGTCTACAACAATTCCTCCAGAGCTTCTGCATTCCACATCACTGTGCGATAATGCATATGGCCAGGTCAATACTTATGAGAGACAAACAGTTATACCTTTTCTTCTGCACTGCTCGACGTTTTCAACAAACAGATAGCGCAATAGAGTAGCTCAGGTAGAAAGGAAAACTTCCTATTTACATTTCTGCATCCTTCTCTGTTGTCAGCTCTGTGTTGGTGGCAGGTACCTGATTTTGGTTTGCTGATTACAAAATAAAGTTGAATGTATGTACTGGGTAGCCGAGGCAGCTAATTCATGGTGCTTCAGTCAACCAAGTAAATGAATTTACTGAACATGCTGCAAATTGATACAGGGACCCTGTGTGTCAGAATTCTCAGCCAGTGTGGCACAACGGCGTTATGATAGAAAAATGAGCCCCAGAAAATAGGATTTGGTGGTCTGCTGGGCTGATGATAGGTTCATATATCTATGGTCTGGGTTCTGTTCCAACTTTGGTCAGTGATTTTAGATAGGGAGAGACAGATTCCATTCTCTTCTGGCTACGCCAAGTGAAGAAGATATAATGGCATTGTGGTCTTAAATTCACATTAAAAATGATATTCCTTCTCTACCAAGTAGACGTTACGTTGAGCCACAATAAAGTCTGGAGTGGCGACATGTAGAAACTTTATCACCAATAACCATTCTTATACTAGTTATTTATTTCTAGTGACGAAACAAACGCTATGTAGGCTCACAGGACACTTATTCCATCTTTTATCTGAGCTTCTGTATGTCGATAACATTGGTTCGGAACTGGGAATGCAACTCAGACCGCCCTCAACGCGGAATTTGTTCCCTTCGTGACGATACAGCTCGGTTACAATTTGTTGTTTGTTCAAAACTGCAGATTCCTCAACATCTCCACATATTGCGCGTGAATGGGTTCGAATCCTGCCCCGGCACCAAAGATTTCATTATGTATTATCAAGCTCTACCATGAGAACACCTATCTGCTGGTGGATAATAATTTCGGTGTTTAATGTATTTACATTCGTTGTCAACACTAACGATATTTGACGTTTTTGATTCCCAGTGAGACACAGAATCTTTTGCGTGATCACTGTAAGTTCAAGATGTTATTCCGAGCTGCTGGTGGAGAAAAAGTCGGTAGCTGACGTCTCTTTGTGTGTAGTCAACAACATGTGTGGAGCCCTATTCCCAGTCAGCACTGAACTCTTCGTCATATTATTTCTAGTTCAAACATGTTCTCATGTCGCTCCTGGTGCAAGAAACCGATATTTAACGTTCGTTTTCTCTAGAATATAACAGCGATAGGTGCCGGGTTGGAGTCCTGGGAAGGAAAAAATTAATGTTTCGTCTCGTCATTTCAGTTAAAACATCTAGCTACTGCCTAGAAAATGCGATGTGTCACAGTTGATTCTGCTTCGATATCTATCCGATTAGGTTCTGGGTTCGAATCCCTGTCCAACACAAAGCGTTAGCTCAAGGCATTTCAAATAAGTTACTTGTTAAGAAGCAATATTTAACATCTCTCGTAGTTCGTTAACAGGGATAACAGGTGCTGGGTAGGAATTCGTGTCGGTTAAATATTTTTGCCTTATGTAATTCCAAGTTGATATTTGCTAACTGATACTGTCTAAATTCGACGTATATCACTCTCTGTATGCCTAATCAAGAATGTCTGTTAGTTTCCGTCAGTCACGAAATATTTGCTTAGTCTGCATGACCTGGGTTTGAATCCATATGCAGTACGAGACGGTTCGTCGTGTCATTTGAAGTTCATACATATTCTCAACTAGCTGCTCGTGAATAACTTAAATTTTTAATGTCATTTTGTGTTAAATAACAAGTACGGTATGTTACTTTGAAGAGGAAATCATGAATACTACGAACTTACTATGTGCATTACCTATCTGACGTAATAATGAGAGTGGTAACATTTCAGGTATGTCATTTACGGTAATAAATGTTAGCTTACAAGCCTGAAGGACAGTCTTATCTGTGATAAGGGGTTCCCTGATGTTTGTTGTACCTTAGTAGTACTTTAAAACTTGAGTTATTGCGATGCAGAGCATTGTTTTCTAGTGGTGACTTGTTGGAACCATTTTCAATAGTCAAACGACTGTACCAAGGAGCGATTAGAGGACCTGCTAGACAGCTGCGTAATGTGGGTTGCATGCGAATCAGGCGAAATGCAATTCAGATCGTTTGGATACTTTTGAGAATGACTGTACATAGTGCATAAACACCATCCTGGACGACAATTCCGTTATATTTTGTCGTTAATGAGCACATAAATGCGAATTTCCGATCTCATTAAGTGGTTTAAATTCCGGGCAAAGTTTCATCGAGTAATTGGTAAAGGTGTAACGTAGAAGATAAACTGAAGCGAAACAATTTCTTCTAGAAGTACCATTCTCCTCTCACGCGGAGGTTTGTTTATAGACTAACGTTACTGTTTTGCTGAAAACAGAAGGTTCTGAATGACATTTACGTTCTATTTATTCTCCAAAAGCCATCTTACAGTGATTGGTGGAGGTACAGGTACCACTGTCACTTTCCTGATCCATTCGTGAAGCCTGTGCGGGAAAAACGACTACGTACAAACCTCCGTAAGAAGTTAAATTTCTCAATGTGTTATGTATCGACCATGAAGTGAAGTATTGCCTCACCATTCTCTGAATGTTAGTCTTCTGGGGATGCACAACTACTCTCTTTCAAAGATTACCACTTGAGTTTCACGTACATCTCTGAGAATTTCTTGCGCTTACTAAGCTAATCCGTTTTAAAAAAAAGTTCCTTTCTCAGTAGCATCGGCTCTATCTCTTCTGCTAGTAGTATTATGCAAGGGTCCTATACAACAACAGGACTCAGTAACAAGGAGCGATTATTTATTTTGTCCTCACACTCAGTAAATTCTCATAACCAAAGAAGAGTTACTCTAAAATGAAACCGTCTGTTAGCATATCTGGGACGCCGGCAGAAAGATGGATTTGTTCTCCATCCAACCAAATACGACTGTGATATATTTTCTACTCACAAGTATGACATCAGTATTCACACATTAAAACTTTTGCTTTAAACACTTGCTGAATGACGTCAAGAAACTGGGGAACTCTACGAATATGTAGTGAAATTATGAAGAAGTCAAAAGAGGCAGCATTTTCGCGCAGAAAATATAAAAGGCTTTGAGGTAGAGGAATTTGGTCACATTTGGGAATTTCATATAATTGTACTTCAGTTCGGAATGTACAAATCAACGGTAAGGTGATGAGCTGGTGCGCCAGCTGCAGAAATATGTACGTTACAATCATCCACTTTCACAGAGTACTGAGCCTGGGCCAAACCATTAACTTCAGTTGTTCTCTCCGCAAGACTATAGTCAAAAATAATGTCATTTCGACACAGTCATTATAAATAAAAATACAAGAGTATGATATGTGATCAGAAAGTAACGGAATTATTGTTTCTCTTAAAGAATTTTTCTTTATTCATCGACATCAGCTTTGTCAAAAAGTAATCTCCCTCAGATATGACCCACTTCTGCCAGCTCTTTTTCCTGTACTGGAGCACTTCTGGAATTCACTTTTCGTTTTGGTTTTCAATTCGTTTAGGGACTGTGTTTTTAACTCATCAGTGGTGGCAAAAGGACGTCCTTCCATGGTTCTCTTCAACCTCGGGAATAGAAACATGTTGCAGGTAGCCTTGTCTGGCTGAGTCATCACCCTCGGTTCTGTTTATTTGCTAAAAAGTCACGAACAAATACTGGGGAGCGAGTGCGAGAATTATTGTGGCGCAATGTCCACACGTGGTTTCGCCAAAATTCTGGTCGTTTTCTTCGGATACCTTCACGCAAACGGCGCATAACTTCCAGGTATTAATCCGCATTGACCGTGGAACCAGAAGGCAGCAGTTTACGATGCACTATCCCACTGCAATTGAAGAAAGCAGTGAGAAGAACCTACGCGTGTGATTGAACTTGGCGAGTTTTTTCGGTCGTGGCTTTTCAGGCGGTTTCCGCTGGGACGACTGGGTCTTTTTGTTTCAACATAATGCCCGTACATCCATGTTTCGCCACTGATCACAACCTTCTTTAGAAGTTCTGCATAGTTGTCGACATTATGTACCATTTCCTGAGCGATAGCTACACTTACTTTATTTAATCGTATGACTAGGGCCCCCCGTCGGGCAGACCGTTCGCCGGGTGCCGGTCTTTCAATCTGACGCCACTTCGGCGACCTGCAGTCGATGAGGATGATTAGCATGATGATGAGGACAGCAAAACATCCAGTCCCTGGGCGGAGAAAATGACCCAGTCGGGAATCGAACCCGGGCCCAGAGGATTGACAATGCGTCACGCTGACCATTCAGCTACCGGGGGCAGATGATATCTACACTGTTCCAGCGTAACATGAAGCGCCGGCACTTCGGCCTGGAACGTTACGCTGACTAGGTAGACATCATGATAGGAGCGACATCCAGGCCAAGAGAATATAAGCGCCGCTCTGCCTTGCCGCGGGAAATGGACTGGAATACGAACCGCCATACAAACGCTTTAGCTGTGACTTATGAACTGTTTTGTTTTGCTTGCATTGAAATTGTATGTACTCAAAAACCTTGATTATTGGCCTGTCGCCATTTGCTTGCGACTCACCTTTGTCAACGAACAAAGTCAAATATTGTCAGTTTAACTTACTGTAATAAGCTCCATTAATACGATTTGTTTGAACTGTTGTTTAGAAATCCGAGAAAATAGCTTCCTAGGTACCCTACAGTAGACGAGTGCGCGGGATACTACATACACGACGTCGTTTTTGGTCGAAATCCTACAATTTCGGAACAAAACTTTTCTGCTACACGTTTCGAGCCCACATCTTCCGAGAAACTGCTTGAAATGAGGCAATGGATATGCCATCACGATCAACATAATCTCTGTATTCGGCGATGTTACACAATCATTTTCTTTACTTCTTCCAAATCTTCATCGTTAACTGACTTGCTGAGCGTCCAGGGCCGTCGTCTTCTTCAACATCTTCTCGGCCCTCTTTCAAACTTTATAGTACTCGTAAAGTCCTGTCTTACTCGTAGCAGATTCGTCAAACCCCACAGCCAACTTTTCGATCACGGTGCTGCACTTTATTCCATTTTTCAAGCAAAATTTAATGCAAATTCTTTGATCTACCTTTTCCGAAAGTAAAAATTCGCCGAACACTCGCAAACACGTACGACATTTTCGACTGTCAACAATTAACTGAATATTCAAAACTGCTGTAAGTGCCAACATAACCTAGGAACATGGGTACCAACAATATAAAGAAATATGAAAATCGGATGCATACAGCCCGTGAAGTTAAAAAAAATTCCTCGTGGTTTTTGACCACACCTCGTATGCATGCCTCTTTCATTAATGAAATCCTCACAGTGTCTCTTTCCACTACGTTTTTGAAGTCCTTATAAAATGGAGGAAAAAGAATCATTAGTAGTGGGATATGGAGGGAGTGTTGAAGTACATGTCATTACCCAGCACTGTGGCTGAGTGCGCGCGGTGGTTGGCTGGTATTCGCCTCACCTTCTCTCTCTCTCTCTCTCTCTCTCTCTCTCTCTCTCTCTCTCTCTCATCCTTTCCAACATCTAGTCCAATCCCTTCTCGTCCTCCCTCCATCAAATCCCCCCTTCCCTCCAGACCCCTCCACTTCTCCGTTGGACTGCTGCGTAGAGCTGGTGGGCATTACATATGACGTGGCAGTGGCCAGAACTGGACGGCGGCAGCTGCCTGTCTGTTGATGTATTATTCACACTAGTCATTAGTGTATTTCGAACCGAAGAGCTGAGTGAAGCTGTTCTGAAAAGTACGGAGTGAAGCAGTACTGAAATATCCCTCCCCTGTCGCTCTGCAAAATCTTCAGAGAGCTTCTGTACATCCAACTGCCCATCCCGGACCCCTCTTCTCACCAATTGAATTACTGAACAACTTTTGTAACAGTTCTGTAATGCCCTCTATCCCCACACTAAAATAAAATGTAAATGTCTTGTGACTAGGGCCTCCCGTCGGGTAGATCGCTGGGTGCATGTCTTTCGATCTGACGGAATTTCGGTGACTTGCGAATCGATGGAGATGAAATGATGATGATTAGGACAACCCAACACCTAGTCCCTAAGCGGAGAAAGTCTCTGACCCAGCCGGGAATCGAACCCGGGCCCTTACGATGGACATTCTGTCACGCTGACCACTCAGCAACTTGAAGAAATGAACATTAAACAGGAATCAACAGAATCAAAAGAATGTAGAATTTATAAGGGGATACCAGGAAAAAGAGGAATAAAGCAACGTCTACCATTCGGAACAGGATTTGTGGTCAATCTCAAAATGACTGAATCCGTAATAGGATCCAAATCACTGTCTCCCAGGCTATCAACGCTAACTATAAAAACTGCAAAAAGATATATGGTGGAATTCTGCAATCTCAAAGTCAACATATACCAAGAGTAGACCAAATAAGCTCAAAAGTTGTAAACATCCAGTCGGAAAAAAGGGAGAATGGCAACTGGATCATGTGTGTATAGATAAACATTACTACAGGATAAATCCAAAATGTGAAAGTTCAGAAGATGACAGATACTGGATCAGATCACTACGTGACAAAAATAAAATAAAAATAAAAATTCACACAACTTACAAAGAAAAATCTCATTCCAAACAGAGCATACGACCCTTATAAACTGGTACGTAAAAGGAATATGGAGTACAAATAAGGAATATAAAAGTAAGAAATTATCTACAGGAAATAGTTTTTCCGTTGTGACTAGTAGCTGAACACGTAGCCCCAGAAAATGCAAGGAAGAAGCGCCAACGGTGGAAGGATAAAACAGTGGTAGATAAACACCATGCCTGATTAAGGTATCAGTGATCAAACAGAAGAATCATGTTTGGAACTCACACAACAAAGGAAGATAACCCAAAAAATAATAAGAAGGGTTAAATACCAATATGGAAAACATATCCTTCTAATGATAGAAACAGAAAGCGAGAAAACAAATTCAAGAGAATAATACAAAATATTAAGCAGTCCAATAAAAGATATATCCCTCCAATATTAATGTCGAAGGATAAGAATAATAAGATGGCTCATTGCATTAGATAAAATAGAGAAATTTTAGCAGAAACATATTAAAAATTACTGAATTGCAAAAATTCTCCATCACCACTACATATAATACCCCTATTCAAACACCAGCAGAAAGGATGATCCAAGCTGCAATCCATGAAGTCTACAAAGTTCTGAAAGAGCTCAAATACTGCAAAGCAGGTAGAGAAGTGAAACATTTGCGGAACTTCAGGAATACGCATTGGAACCAGTGAAGATATTATTGCAACAATGCACAGTGAGAATTTGGAACAAAGAAGAACCACAATAACAACTATACAGAAATTTCCCTTTTTGATATCACGTATAAAGTCGTGTCAATGATTCTCAACGTTAGTTGTAAACATCAATTTGAACTGGATTTAGGAGAATACCAAGGAGGATTCAGACGCTGGAGAAGCTGCCCAGAACAGGTAATTACTTCGAAATCGGTAACGGTTACTACAAGAGAAGACGGAAAGAAGTTACAATCTATGTACACTTCAGAGAATTTTATGATTGTATCCATAGATCTCCAATGAAGACGGCTTGGTAAGGAATTAGGATCCCCATCCCAAATTAATAAATACTAAATCGAACGTAAAGTACAGAGGAGTAATATTTGAGCCAATTACCAATAAAACAAGGTTAAGGTAGAGAGATCGTTATAGCTGTTACTTTTAAACTCAGCACGAGTATCTATCGAGAGACTGGTACAAGGAAAATCCTAAAACCGTAACAACTGGAACCAAGAAAGATGCAATAAATTTAAATTGCTTGGGATTTGCAGATGACTTAGCGTTAATAGCATAACGTTCAAGAGGACAGAAATTAAATAACAAGCTAAAAATTAGGACTCCATATATCACTCAAAAGAAAAAACAGCAGATCCTCTACTAATGAATCACAAAACAGTAAAAAACGTGAAAGTAAAAACAGTGAAACAGCTTCAATATCTAGGAGAAATGTTAACATACAAATTGGACGAGAAAACTGTATGGCAAATGAGAACGAACAAAATGATAAAAGCTCAATAACTAACAAGACCTTCATACAATAAGAAAGTCTATCAATCGAAACTAATTAAAACGTCACATGAAGGTGATTAAACCAGGGGTAACATACCGGAGAGAAACAAGAGTTCAAAGTCGCCCAGAAAAGCACAATGAATAATATCCTAAAAGTAGAGAGAATAATAGATAGAACGCGCATGAATAAATATCAAAAAGATGCACAATGTCGGATAGTGCCTAATGATGTGGTGTACAGCAAACTGGAGCCCATTATAGATAGTATATGGAAAAAAGGATCTGATTTTTGGCACAATATAAGAACACCAGAAACAGATTATGAAGAAAAATAATAGAGATAATGTGGAACATGAAGCAACAAGTAGGGTGGGTAAATGAAATCTGGGAGTGTATGAAAGAGCAGGAATTATCTCTAAGCAATTTGCAAAACAAAACATAAAATTGAAAGAAACTGAAAAACATAACAATAAGATTCATACCAAAAACAGACGAGCAACAAAAAATAAAAGGGATTTACAGAAGAGAAATGACAAAGATCAGAACGAATGAAAAGATACTGGGCAGTTCTGAAGGAAAACCTATTGAAGAAGACGAACAGAAAATTATTTCTCGATAGGGTCTACATCGTTAGTTACTACGGTTATATAGAACATACTGTATCAATCAATACAATGTTGTTGCGCTATTTAGATATATGAAACATGACTACAATTCTATGAAATTTCCAATTACTGTTGACCACGGATGGGAGAGAGGCAATTGGAAAACACAAGTCTTGACATTGTAAGTCTTCATTTGAAATTCGTATGCTTTTAGTCTGAACGGTTGAAAATGGCTGAAAACTTTTATTCTGCTATTTTTTTTGCGAGTAAACGTAATTTTGAATGATGAAATAGAAGTTCTGACAATGGTTGCAATCGGTCACTGAAATAATTTCACTGACCTGAAGTGAATATTTGTCTAAGACATACTTGTGTAGCGTCCCCTGCGTACATTCCTAATGCTCGAAGTCTCACGCAGAGTCCAGCAAAAGAGAGAGAGAGAGAGAGAGAATGACTTTTAAAGGCCGTCAAGGCGCATACGTAATCACCGAAGGGACAGACACCACAAAGATATAAATACTCAGTCCTTGACGATCTTTAGTACGCTGAGGGACCGAGATATATGGCAGACAGGGTGCGCTACGTATAAAAGTAGTGTAGGGCCAGTTGGGAATGGGGTCGGACGAAAAGTGTGCTCAGCTAGCCGAATTTGTTACAGTGGTTGCTCCAGTAAAGCGGGAAATCCGGTTCGAGTCTTAGTCTGGCAATAATTTTCACTTGTCACCACTGAATTTATTTCAGTGCCCAATTGACGCCGATATCAGAATTACTATTTCATCGTGTAAATGTATGGGTGCAGGATCAAGAATGGTGGCTGTTCTTTCGGAAAAGTCCGAAATATCAGTCACCATAAACAATTTTGAATCATGCTTTCGGTACTTAATTAGCATTAGAAAGAATTTTGATGGTAAAGGATAGAAAGCGTTTTGAAAAACCATCTTATTGACTTTTTCATACAGAGATGATCATTGTATACCGATACCTCTGATCAAAACAATATTTACATACTAGCAACGACGGAAAATGAAACCTTTCTTATGTGGAAGATCATTACTTTCTCCACAAGAGACGGTTTTTGTTTATTAAAAAAATAATAGTTCACTTTCTTGAGGGTGTATTTGTTGAGTCGTTACAACTATGCGCGATTTTTTCACCATTTTCTTCTTTTTTTTCGC
This sequence comes from Schistocerca serialis cubense, assembly GCF_023864345.2. Taxonomy (NCBI): domain Eukaryota; kingdom Metazoa; phylum Arthropoda; class Insecta; order Orthoptera; family Acrididae; genus Schistocerca; species Schistocerca serialis. Next base: position 591,409,129 of record NC_064645.1, on the reverse strand, counting down.
CACACGCGTTTCACTTTATTGAGGTAAAGATCATAAGTGTTCTTGAATTAAGTTATTTACTTTTGATTTGCTTTTAGATCGAAAAACAGTTCGTTAGGAATAAGCTGATTTGAACTTGCGGTGATTTTCGGTTGATTTGTCGCTTACATCGGGAAATACCGTCTGCTAGCACATCGTAGTTTTTCTGCGTTAGACACTAATAATTTTGGTCTAATTTTTAGTGGTTCTGCAGCACTGTGGGGAACAAAAATACCCTCAAGAATTGTAAAACATTTACGGATACCAAGGCCACACAAATGAAGAATTTAATCGTTCACCATTTGACAGTACACCAATACATATCAGTGCAAATGTAGCACTATTAGCAATGAGTTACAGGACTTTTGCCGTTTGACCTAGAACAGGTAATCCTAGCATGAAAATTATCCTTCCATTCCCTTATTTTCTATTTCCATTTCAACCACGCAGGTATTCTGAAAACTTCTGTTAAGCATTCAACACACACAATCGACTTCATTCTTTCATGTTTTATGCAACATTTGGCAGTGCACATTTGCATTTTTATACAGTGAGCAATGTATGGTTGCCTTTTTATGCACGAATGCTTTTCTACATCGTTTTCGAGAACAGGCTATTATTAAAAGATAGATAGATAGAGAGAGAGAGAGAGAGAAAGAGAGAGAGAGTGGGAGAGCGGAGTGGGGGGGATTCGGGGGGGGGGTGAATCTCACTGCGGATAGTCCACTGCGAAATCAACTTTGGCTCCGAAACTCTTTACGAAAAACCAGGGTTTTAGCTCATTCTTAATAATTCATCAAAAGTTCAACCACGG